>NC_090439.1:643745383-644960167 GCF_031143425.1 Pleurodeles waltl | reverse complement strand
AGCCTAGGGAGGAAAACGGTGAGCAGAGTGTCATAATCACACATCTATTGCAATAATGATGCATTTCTACATTTATAGAACCAGTATGTGAATCCGAGAGTCAGTTGCTGTACCAATGTCTGCTGTGACGCAGTTAGGTGCCATGGCCTGTGCCCTCCTGAAATGGCGGCTGCCTGACCTGTGAGGAGGGACAAGTGGAAATTAGGTAATCCCACTGGTGTAGTGCGCCGTTGCGGTGGGTGGTTGAAGACCACAGCGCAACTTTGCATTGTTTATCATTGGGCCCTATGGGTTCCAGGAGCCAATGGCGATGTACGCCGGCGGTGACGGCACGCACCGCTGTGGACGTGACTGCCATTTTCTATCTATTCACTCACTTACTACCTGACCTTCAACAGGAGAGGACCTACACTGCAAGTGCTGCTGTGACCTGTGTCTGGAAGCGACAATGGCTCATGTGTCTGGGGAAAGGGCCCCTGTCTTCACTGCGGAGGAGTTGGAAAGACTGGTGGATGGGGTCCTACCCCAGTACACGTTACTCTACGGTCCTCAAGACACACAGGTGAGTACACTGTGAGCATGATGCGTGAGCCATGATTGTATGGAGTGCTGTGCATGTAAGCCACATGTAGGGGGGCTGAGGCACCCTGCCCAGAGTGCAGCATGTATGGTGGTCAATGTATGTGCATCAGGGGATGGGAGGGATATGGTGGGGCATGAGTGTGACGGTCTGGATGGTTAACTAATTCTCTTTTCTGCTGTCTTTTTCCTGCAGGTCAGCGCCCATCAGAAAAAGGGTATTTGGCATGCCATCTCCAAGGAGGTGCGGACCTTGGGGGTCTTTGACAGGCAGAGCACCCACTGCCGCAAACGGTGGGAGGACCTGCGCCGCTGGGCAAGGAAGACGGCAGAGGCCCAGCTGGGCCTGGCCTCCCAACGAGCAAGGGGTGCCCGTCGTACCCTGACCCCCCTGATGTTCTGCATCCTGGCGGTGGCCTATCCGGAGTTGGATGGGCGCTTGAGGGCATCACAGCAGCCACAAGGGGGTGAGTACAAATTCAGATTCATTACTTTGCACGTGTTAAGGTTTTACCTGGGTGGGGATGTGGACTTTGGGTGCCCCTAGGCCAGGGCGAACATGGCAGGGTAGGTCCCTTGTTGGGCAGGCTCTGAAGCACTCCAACCCCAATAGTGTTAGTGGGGATCTACTACTGGTCAGGGCCCCGTTTGTATCAGTTGTGCAGCCCATGGCGTTAGGCATTGTACCCCATGGGCTGGTGAGTAGCATTGTAACTGGCAGTGCATGGACTAGTGCATAGGGCTGCTCCCTGTGAGTTGTGTACGCCAACGGTAGTGTTGTTGCTGGCATTGACCAAGTCTATCCTCTGTCTCCCCTCCCCCCCTTTTTGTTTTGTCAACCTGTCCTTGTGTGCATTAGCATCATCTGGCAGAGGAGCAGAGGCACCGGCAACGGAGGGAGCTGCATCCCACATGGGCCTGGAGGCCAAATCCACTGACTGTGAGGGCACCAGTGGGACGGAGGACGAGGGGAACACCACGACGGGGACAGGAGGGGACACCACAGACAGTGACTCCTCCTCCGATGGAAGCTCCCTGGCGGTGGCGGACACCTCTGTGTCCACCACAACAACAGGTACAGCCGCCACACCTCCCTACCAGCACCGCCCTCCCAGCAGCCCCTCAGCGTGTTTCCCGTGCCCGCTCAGCCAGGAGGGTGGGCATCTCCTTCGCCCCAGGCACCTCAGGCCCTGCCCCAGTCAGCCCTGCTGCCCTCAGTGAGGAGGCTACTGACCTCCTGAGATCCCTCACTGTTGGGCAGGCAACCATTCTGAATGCCATCCAGGGTGTAGAGGCATTTGCAAAAAACAAATGCATACCTGGAGGACATTCACTCTGGCGTGGCGGCCCAACAGAGAGCACTTCAGGCTCTGGCCTCCGCACTGATGACAGCCATTGTCCCTGTATCCAGCCTCCCCCCTCCAACTTCCTCTACCCAGTCCCAATTCCCTCAACCCCATCCTATCCCAAGCACACCTTCAGACCAGCATTCACCCAAATCAACACACAGAAGTGGCTCTGGCAAACACAAGCACCACACTTCATCTCACACAAGCACCATCCCCATGCAGACACGCAACATCCACTGCCTCCACTGTGTCTCCCTACTCCTCGTCGTCCACCTCCCTCCCAGTAGCGTCTCCACTCACACCTGCATGCACTACATCCTCATCCACTACCTCCATCACCAGCACGCACACCACTACACATCCCTCACTGGCTGTCACCATCCCCACATCCATGCACATGTCCCCTATGTCCTCTCCCACTGTGTCTGTGACCCCTCCTCCCAAAGTACACAAACGCAAACACCCACCCACCCAACAGCCATCCACCTCACAACAGCATCCAGCCCATGCACCTGCACCCAAACTCAGCAGACAGACACCTCCCACAACCACTCCCTCTTCCTCTTCCTCCACTCCCAGACCTTCTCCCTCTTCCCCCTGAGTGTCCCTAAGACGCTTTTCCTGGCAAACATTGACCTCTTCCCTACCCCCCACCCCCCATCCTTCCCCTCGGGCCAGGGTGGCCAAAACCCAGCCCAGCACCTCTGCCACCAAGTCCACGTCCGCTGTGGTTCCTGCAGCTGTCAGAGGTTCAAAGGGGGCACCCGTCAGTCCTGCCAGTGTGCCACCAATCCCTGCCAAGGCAAAAACCATTCCGCCACCTGGCAAGGTGAAGAAGGGGACAGCATCCAGCAAGGGGAAGGAGCCACAACCACCCAGCAAGGCCACCTCAAAGACTCCAGCTGCCAGACACAAGGTGACACCACCGTCTGCCAAGGTGAAGAAGGGGCACAAAACACCAGGCAAAGCACTTCAGCCATTCGAGGCTGCAGGTGAAGGCCTGGTGGCTACCAGCACAACCGCCAGCCCCGCCATTAGCACCGCGGGCAGCACCACCAACAGCCCCGCCGCAAGCACTGCCACCTGCACCGCCGCAAGCACTACTACTGTCAGCAGCAGCAGTCCCAGTGGGCAGCCGTCCGAGGCTGCAGGAGAGGGGCTGGAGACTACCCCCACCACTGGCAGCACCGGCACCTGCATCGCAGCCAGCACCACCACCTGCACTGCCGCAAGCACCGACAACAGCCCCGCCGCAAGCACTGCCACCTGCACCGATGCAAGCACTACTACTGTCACCAGCAGTAGCCCCAGTGGGCAGCCGTCCGAGGCTACAGGAGATGGGCTGGAGCCTACCCCCACCACTGGCAGCACCAGCACCTGCACCGCAGCCAGCACAAACCACCTGCACCGCAGCAAGCTCTGCCACCTGCACCACTGACAGTAGCACCACTGCCAGCAGCAGGTGCCCCAGTGGGCAGCCGTCCGAGGCTGCAGGAGAGGGGCTGGAGCCTCCATCCACTACTGGCAGCACCCCCACCGGCACTACCACCACTGTGCAGCCGTAGCCGCTGCCGGATGGACTCTAGCCCTGCCTCCATGGACTATCATGCATCCTGGTCACTGCAAATCTCGTGGCTCAGACACTCAGGTGAGGGACTGTGAACTGTCACACCCCAAGTGTTGCATCACTGTGCACAGAGCCCCCTACAGAACCAGTGGAGAAATGCATCCACTCACCCTATCCTTGGCAGGATGTAGCACACTGGGCACAGAGCCCCATCCAGAACCAGTGAGAAATGCATCCACTCCCCTATCCTTGGCAGGATGAAGCACACTGGGCAGACCCCCGTCCAGAACCAGTGGAAGAAGGCCTCCACTCACCCTATGCTTGACAGATTGAAGCACACTGGACATAGAGCCCCCTCCAGAACCAGTGGAAGAAGACATCCACTCACCCTATCCTTGGCAGGATGAAGCACACTGGGCACAAAGCCCCCTCCAGAACCAGTGGAGAAATGCATCCACTCACCCTGTCCTTGGCAGGACGAAGCACACTGGGCACAAAGCCCCCTCCAGAACCAGTGGAGAAATGCATCCACTTGAGGGACTGTGGCTTTGCACTCCCCAGAACCAGGCAGTGGGCAAACCACCCACTTGAGAGACTGTGGCTTTGTACTCCACATGACCAAGCAGTGGGCATGAAGCCCCCTCCAGGAGCAGTGGCTTTGTACCATCTTCTGGCTGAGGTGCCCCCCTTCCATGTCCCCCTGAGGTGCCTGTGTGTTTTGGACCTGATGCCCCTGCAGTGTTCTCTCCTTATTGAGGCAGGAGTCAAGTGTGGGCTTGGCCCATGAGTTTTGGCCCAGTGGGCCACGGACATTTTGAATGGACAATGTACCGCCTTATGTACATTTGTATATATTGTAAATACTGTTTTTGAATTTATAAGGTATATCTGACTATTTCCAATATGACACTCATTTGACTCAATTCCTTTTGTCCTTGCGTTCTTCCAGAAGGTTACGGGGTGTATATGTAATGTTGATGCATGTATTTGTGTGTATGGTGTTGGGGTGGGGGTGGGAGTCTTAAGTGTTGCGTTTCACTCTCTTTCCTCCCCCCTCCCCTGTGTGCTAGGTGCAGTACTCACCGTGGTAGTCGCCGCCGCGGTTCTTACACCTGCTAGATGAGAAGATACACCAACATGGGTAACACCTGTAGCTCGGGATACATGGCGTCCTGGTTCTTCGTTGAATGTCGAGAGGTGAGTGGTTTCCCTTCTGTGTACTGTTTCCACCGTGCTTTTGATGGCATTGGTACCGCCCCGGAAAAGCTGGTGGATGGGCTGGTTGTAATGGGGTGGGCGGTACACTGTCTTCCGCCTGGCTGTTGGCGGTTACTGCTGCGGTGTTTGGTGCTACCGCCGTGGCGGTCGGAGTGTTAAAGTGGCTGTATGTGTTGGCGGTTTCCGCCGTGGTTGTGATTCCAATTTTTTTTACCGCCAGCCTGTTGGCAAGATTACTGCCGCTTTAACACCAACCACCAGGGTTGTAATGAGGGACATAGTCTTTTAGACAGTGCTTGTTTTCATACTATGAACAAATTCATAAACAAATCACAAACAAAATAGGCAAAGCTACATGTCATCAGACAATGCCACACCTGTTGACTTTTTCAATACTTGTTTTAAAGTTGAACTTGCATCCTGTTGGATGAGTAAAACAAAAATTACATCACAAACAAAATAAGCATTGGCAAAGCTAAAATGCGCACAGCCAATGCCACTCTAGAAGGCTTTGCCAATGCTCATTTCAGAGATGAGCTTGCATCAATGGGGATGACGGCATGTTGGGTTTTATGAAGAACTCACATGTGCCTCTAAAAACCAAATCGCCCACCACTTTTCTGACTCAAAAGGCAGTGACTTTGAGACACTATGGTTTGGTCTGACTGACCTTCAGAAGTAACCAAAAGAAAAAAATATTGCACCACACCTAAGGAAAGCAGAATTCCTACCTTCTACTCCTCCTCCTTAGTCAATAACATCAGACAAGCTTTGGGAACAAAGGGAAGGATTTAGGGAACATCTAATAAACACTTTCAGAGGATTCGGACAAAACTCCAGAGCAGCTTGTCTGATGTATGTCAATTAATGGAAAAACTCAAATGAAAAAACAATGGAGAAAAACAAATCCTGGAAATCCGAATTCATGAAAATGCATTAAAGGACATATTTTAAAGTAAATATCATTTTAAAAGAAAAAATCCAAAATTTCAAAACATTTGGGTGGAGTTTAGGGATAATGAGGTTTTGGATTCAGGGATGGGCAATGAGGGATTTTTAGGGTACAGGGATAGGTGGAGTTTAGGGGTTGTGAAGGTTTTTAGGAATCAGGGGTGGGTGATCGTTAGTGGCGGAAACAGCTTTTAGGAATCATGGATGGGAAGAGTTCAGGGGTGATGGATTTTTAGGGGTCTGGAATAGATGGTATTTAGGAGTGGTAGTTATTTTTTAGCGATCTGGGTGGTTTAGGGTGGTGGAAAGGGTTCAAGGCTTTATGTATAGGTCGGTTTAGGCATAGAACGTTTTTTAGGATTCATGAACGGGTGGCGTTTAGGGGTAGTGAGGGGTTTGTAGGGTCAGTGTAGAGGTGGATGGAATTTAGGGGTGAAACGGCTTTTAAAATTCATAGCTGGGTGGAGTTTAGGTATCAGGGATGACTGTAGCTTAGGAGAGAGAAGTGTTTTTATGGGTCCAGGGAGGTAAAATTGAAGTTTAATGGTAGAAAGGGCTTTAAGGGATGGGTGGAGTACAGACATGGCAAGAGGATTTTAGTAGGTAGGGAGGGATGGCTTTTAGGGGCTTAAGGATGGATGATGTTTAGGAGTGGGGATAGCAGCGAATTAAAAGCATCCAAAGTATTTGTATTACAATGAAACGTGAGAAGTAATGCCCCACTGAAGTAAAGCACTGAAATAAATAACTCAGACAAAAATATTTATGTAAGAGGGACCGGCACCCATTGCATTTACAACTTGGAAAGTAAGCATCCAAAGCCAAATGAAAACAAGCATTTGCAATGCAATGGGTCTCGCGTTTGCTCGAGTTAGAGTTATTAGCACTGCAAACTCCTAAACGGACTTCTCTTGCCACATAAATTGAAAACGAAAAATAAAACAGTTTCACATAACTAACCGGACTTTCCTTGCCATATAAACTGAAAAGTAAAAGTTTCACATAAGCGAGCCGATGGCCGCCATCAGTGCAAAGTATCTGAGAGAGCGTAATCTAATATATTCATATTTAAAAGCATTTCTTTGCAAGGTAAAGAAATAACGTATCCATATTAGTCACATAATTTGTAGTACTTGATTGCATTTAGCCATAATAAGCAGCACCCAAGTTAATATCCCATTTAACCTAAGCTGGCTGCATTTTTCTTACTATTTTGAATTTCATGGTTTACACGTTCTAGGGTAAGAGCCATGTACAGTTCAATTTCCTGTTTGTTTTAACATGTTATGTTTTTTCTTTCCACAACAACTGATGTGCTTTTCCAGATGCCTTTTGCTATCCAGTGAATAGTTTATTGTTGTGTATTAGACAACTGATCATCAGGTTCTCACTGGAAACAGAAGATGATGGGAGAGCGACTCTTGGGAAGAGCTGACTTTACCCAACAGTCTGTCCAAAGTAACATCTCAAGGACATAGCCAAGCTTTGACCACTGTTTTAGCAGGAGAAAGAGGGGAGTTTACCTTCTCCCAGAGTCTGAAGTAAAATTATTGGTTCCTAAAAGTGGGACCAAGCTGAAATGTTGCAACTAGTGTTTTTGTTGATTAATAATAGCGTGCGTTTCTTAGAATAATTAGGAAAGATGCTTGCGGACTTCAAACTGGGAAGACTCTTCAAATCTCTGCCGATCTACACTTCCCAAATGCAAAGTTGTTATGCCTAAGCATTCATATTCTCTTGTTCAGAGACCTTCATTTGGGTTTCTGAAGCTGACATATTATCTTACTTGCCTAACCAAATGTCCTTTCTCGACATATACTTGCTCAATTTAGAACAGGGGTTTCCTTTATGGATCACACTTTCTGTACTGTATTATTTGCTTAATTCTTATTAATGTTCTATTTTCTTTATTTAAAAATATCGGCTTATGGGTAATTTAAGTGTGTAACACTGATTCTAAAATGTGAACACAAATGAACAGAATTCATTTTAAAACATTCTACAACTCTCTTTGTCATTTACGTGGGAGAATGGCTGGTCTTCACTGTTTATGGATAGAATGTAAATGACTGCTCCTAACATTCTCTTCGCATAGATTAGAAAAGGTGGCAGGGTTTGTATGAAGATTACAACAAAGTTTGAGATTAAAAAATCCTGCTTCTTCATATCTTTTCCCAAGTTAACTTTTAGCTGATGAGAATCAGATCACATAGGGTGGAGATGTTTGATGATTCTATCAAAAACCTGTTTCAATGCCACCTGAAGCTATTCAGAGAGAAGACTCTAGGACAATATACAGACTAAGAGTGCCAGGTTTTTATTACAAATGCATTCACTAATTTCACAGGATTCTCCCACTTCTGGGAAAGAAATAATTGTGTCATATCTTAGCCAAAAAAAACATTATGCTGATAACAGTGCTTTGTTTGAATTATAAAAAATGAGCAGAAATAAACCACTCTGAATGGGCCATCACTAACATGTTTGATCACTCATATCCAAGCTGGGAGTATGTGCCAAAAGGGAAGGGACTCTAAATATTCTTCAAAATCTCTACTTCCATTTCTAATAATCACACTGTGGATACTTTTACCCATTAGTAATGCCTGCCTGACTAAAATTGTGCTCTTGGCAATTATGTATTTGATTGCATTTTTAAAACTGTAACATAACTTAAATGCAATGTTTAAATAAGTCTAGACATAGTTAAACATTTCCAATTTAATAGGATAATTGTGAACAATTCAGAGGGGGGGGCCTGATATTTTTTTTGTGGGGTGGTGGCGGGGGCGGCACGGCACTAAAAAGTTTGAAGACCACTGATATACAACCTCCTTTGTTTCTACCTTAATCGACCGATTAAAGTGTTGCAGAATAATTCCCCTTTGACTTCTCAGGGGAGCAGAGGTCAAAATGGACAAGGAAACGACATTTTCAAGCTTTATTAGTTTGATCCAAACAGTTCCCATACATTTTATTTAAAAACACAACTGTTCCTTAACGGTTGAGTTGCCGCATGTTAAAAGGAGAGAGGAAGTATTACTTTACCATGACGTGAGAGAAAAGAGAGGCAGCTAAAAAAGAAACAAATATTTCTTTCTAGGAAGCCTGATATCTGAAAGAAATGTAAATCTTTGTAATTTGACATCTGGCAAATCTGAAGGCTGCTTGGGAGCCAGTACGGTTTTAATTGATTGATAGAATCTGGAATTTGTCCTTTTAAAGGAAACATATAAACAAGTTTTGCACTAGGTACAATCATTGCTTTACTAAAAACATAACTTTTGAAAGCACTGCAAACATTTAAACAAACATGTTTTTGCATATTTTTTGAGAACTTGTATGCAACGTATCTTATATCGTGTTTACGTTTTAAATGTATGACTTAGTTTACTGTGCTTTCTGTCAGGGGCACTATAAATAAACGTCATTAAACAATGGAACTGTCCTACCAGAAAAATGCATTTCCCACAGATACATTTAAATTGCATTGATTCTTCATTTGATGTGCGTGCCTTGTATGTTATATGCAGTTACCAGTAGGTCAAATCCTAAAAATGATTTATAAAATATTTCGTTCTTTTAGCCACGTCTCTGATCTCATCCCCACACTGTGCTCAGGATCACAGTTCCTATTCAGCCGCTGATGAGTGGAGGTTTATTGTTAAGGCAATCTCAACAGAATTGATGCAGTTCTCAGAAGCGCAACAATCAAACTTACACAGTGGTTCTCTAACTGCCTCTCCTGTGAAACTATCAGAATTACATTAGTACATTTATAACTGAACCTGTAAAGACCTCAGAATGGTGAATTAACTACTAGGCTGCATTTCCTGTCACGGGAAGATATGGCTTGATGACACCAGACTAATCACAACTTCACAAATTCATTCACACAGCTTTCACACTATTACAAACATGTCAGAAGTGTAGAGTAGCCTCTCAGCTAGCATTTGTACTTTGCTGATATGCTGAAAACGCCCATGGCCCATCAGACAAGCGCAACCTAAGATTTGAAACCTGTTTCTATAAACAGTTTGCAGCTACAATGGTAGTTCGTTATCATGGGTATCGTTATCATTAATAAAACTATAATAACATTACTGCGTGTCTAGTTGCAGCCCAGAACGTATTTCCATTTTTTTCCAAGCTGGCTGTCACTTTTTCTTGTACATGGAAGCCAAGTCCCAGACATTTGCCTTCAACAGCCATTGTGTACCCTTTTTTCAGTAGCTGCTCTAAGTGACGTAGGTAGAAGGGAAAGGAAGATAAGCCTCGTGCAGGCTCATTTTATGTTTATCAGTTATAAGGATGGTGTCAGGCATTACAGGCTGATGATGTACATGGCCACAAAAAAGAGAAAATAATATAATCTAACCCAGTTGCTACTAGAGTGTTTAGACAACTATATGCTAAGCTGTTAGCTCGTTCAAGCATGTGTACCTCCCTAGCCTTTACCACATTTGTTTTTGTGGCACATTCAAATCTATTTCAATCATTAATGAACGCTGAACATAATGAAAAAAAGATCTTCGTTTTTTATGTTTAAACAATTTAATGCTTTTCTTTAAACCAGTGAACGAATTCCGGAAGAATGAACATAAATATTTGTGAAAGGTGTAAACATTTAGAAAGCACAATCATTTTTGTTAAAGATATGCTGCTAGAGGGAGTTTTGTCCATTTATCAATTTTTTTCTCAAGCTATACTTTGACCGTCCATAACTGGCAACATCAAGTTAAAAGGGTAGTCAAACTGAATTTTCCATCCACATTTACTTTTTATGATGCAGGAAAAAGAATGGGTTATTTAACCTCCTTTTAACCAAACATCATATTTACGGTCTGAAATGAGACTGGTGCATACTCATAACTGCCAACTTACAAATTAATTTCACTGTATGAGGAGGGACAGGGCCACTTACAGAGAATTACATAAGAGGCACTCTGCCCCTAACCAAGCCCCCTCAAAAAACCACCAAGGGTCATTGAGGTCGTTGCCGATGTCCTGGGTTGTTTTCACACTTCTTAGTGGACATCGACTGCTTACTGCCGAATACCAGGTGAAATCTACTGTTTAGAGAGGTTTTCAGCTCGTTTTTCCTGCCATCATGTGATCTGGCTCCTCACTTGGTGGTTGTGTAAAGGGAGCCGATATTGTATGATACACGGTGGCACCATGCGAGTTGGAAGGTTTGCATACTCTATCTAATTGCAGATTTCTCCCCTTATGTGTTTTCCCAGGCACCAGACTGGATCTGGAAACTCTGGCAACCACTCATGAACACCAAAAGGTAGTGCTAACTTTTCTTTTGTGACTCCGTACCAGTCTCCAGGCATGACAACACAGAGCCACATAAATGAGCCACCCCTGTGTGCTGATGCCCATTAAATCAATAGACACTTAAGTCCTGAGAATGCAGTCTACCTAACAGAATTACTCTGTCACTGTGCAAAAACTCACTTGATACATTTTTAATACCAGAAAGTCCACTCCACAGAACAGAGAAATGGGGACGTAGTGAGAAATCTGCAGTTAGATGGAGAATCCACCAGAGACAGCATTACCAAATGTGGGGCTTACTCTTCTGAGGCACACTTTTACCTGCACATTCCTTACCTTTGCAATCGATGTCAAAGCGATGCCCCCTCTAAAGGGGTGGGTCTGGAAAGTAATTTACACCACAAATACTTGCAGGACCAACCAGGCAGAATGACTCTTTTCAAATTTGTGGACAAATGCAGTAGTAACTGGTGAAAGTTGACAGGTACTCATGTGGCTGTCCAACATCACAACAGTCAAGATAAAGAAGTAGTAGCAGTCTTTCGTCTGAGAGGATGAGCCCAAAGGCCCTTCAGAGTACCCCTTTTGGCCAGTGCAAAAATTCATTTTGATGCACAGGATGATCAATACGGACAAGGGCTTTCCTTTTTTTCACATTAATGTGGAAATTAAGGGCTCACTGTTGATGCAACTGGTGTGACCTCTCCTCCTCTTTAAAAGGATGGTGCGGAGAAAAGGCAAAGGAAGCTGGATGAACTGCCCCACGCGGAAAGATCACAGTATTTTCAGGAGAAAGGGTGCACATGCTCTAAGCACCAGTGTGTCAGTAAGGAAACAGAGATATATATAGAGTTTGGGCTGAAAAAGCCTGCAGCTCGCTGATGTGATGCACAAAAGTGATGCCGATGGAAAACAGGATGTTTGCAGTCAAGAGTTTCAGAATACTGTAAAAAGGCTCGAATGGAGCACACATCAACAACAACAACAAACAAACTGATGTCCCACTGCAGCTAAGTGAAGAAGGCAGGGGGAAACAAATGTGAAAGCACTTTTCAAAAATGCATCACAACAGGTCATATGTAAATGAGGCTTGATCAGGCAAACAAAGGAAAGTCCCACTGCTTGTTGCAGAACCTCATGGCAATATACTGTCTCTTAATACCTGAATCAAACTGCCGTTAATGTAAAGACGAAAAGCTTACAAGGTCAGCCTGATGACTTGCAGCTCCAGCAAATGTATGCGGTGGCAGCGCTCCCCCTGAGACCAGTGAACTCTGATCACCACATTGTACTGGTGACCTGCTCATCCCAAAGACAAGAAATCTGTCACCACTTTGGAAAATGGCTTGCTGTACATCAGATTAGCATCCCTTGTCCATCTGCAAAGGTCCTGAGCAGCCTCGTTGGAGAGGCTGTTCAATAGCCATTCTCACTGCTGGGCCCACTGCAGCTGCTCATTTCATTGCAGGACCTGCATATATCAAAGAACATGAGGCACAAACTGAATGTAGGATGCCCAAAAGCCCAAGCACCCTCAGAACCACTGAGGCAGGAGCAGAGCAGAAGCTCTTGTTTGAAACATCAGGACAATCGCCTTCATTTCCCAGACTTTCTGCAGGGGCACCATCAGAGCAACTGTTCTGAGAGCAGCCCCAATAAAGAAAGTCCTCTGCAATGTGGCAGAGATTTGACTTGGGATTTTTGACAGAACACAGGTTAACGCTGTTGTCCGTAGATGGCCAAGTCTAGATGAGGCGATCCTGCCTGTAACAAAATGTTGAGATTTGGGAATGTGTGTATTCCCAACTTGCGAAGATGTGCCTCAATCACCAACATGACATTAGCAAAGATGAAGAGCTAATGCAAGTCTGACGAGCCGCTGGGTGAATTGAAAGTGGCCTGACTCCACCGAAAATTGGATGTACTTCTTGTCTGACTACAGGGCAGGTGCACAAAAGAATGTGTCCTGTATGTCCAAGGACACCACATCATCGAGGTCTTGGTATACAAGGTCTGCTGTAAGTGTCATTTGAACTTCTCCTTGAGAAAGGAGCTCAAAGGTCGGAGGCTTAGAAACGGTCTTAGTACATCCAGCCTTCTAGGGGACCAGAAAGTACAGTAAGTAACACCTTAGATATTTTCTACACCCTCAGTGCCAGTTATGACTTTTTTAGCCAAAATAAAGGTGAGATCTGTTGACACTGGAGAGTAAACCGTGAGATGCAAAGAAATGCGACCAGTAAAGGAAGGGCATAACCAACGTAGATGATTTGAAGGACCCACTGACACAATATGATGGAACACCAGTAAAGCAGGCAGTGTTGGATTCTGCTGCATACTAGTCTCAACATGAGACTGGAGGGCAAACTAAATAGGTTTGGCAGTGATACCTAACAAAGAGAGGGATAAGCGGAGTTACTGCTATACATGGCCTCATCCTTGAGAACCTCCTGTACGCCTGCCACCAGTAAACGTCTGCATAGGTTGCTATACAGAGTGAGAGTGTTGTCACAGGCAATGTGCAATATCCCTCGATTTTCCTCTTAACTTAATATATTGCTGATGGAACTGATGAGCCATCAAAAGAAAGGGCAGCCAGTAGGCCATAGATGAGAATACAGAGAAGAAAGCATCCAGGCATTTCATCTAATAATGCTGGTGCCCCATACGGCGATACAATACACAGCGCCCACCCAGCTCAAAGCGTACAACATACTTTACATCAATTACTGTATGAGCACATGCATTGCACGTGTCCTCCAGCAAAGCCAGCAACACCTTGCGTACCATGTTCTAAAGAGTATGTGTGTAACAGCCCAAAAGACAAACTATACTTAAAGAGCATAATACAAAAATTTACAGCGAGTAAATTACGTTTGACACATTCTTCCTGGTGGATTCTCTAACTGCAGATTCCTGAGTTTTAGAATATCCCTATGCACCAGACTTGATCAGAACATTTGAAACAGCATTGCTTCCACGCACCAGTTAGTGGCACAGTGCGGCTCCACATTTACTCCGTTTCACCACAGACATGATGAAAGAAGTCAATATACATGCCACCCCATTGCGCCGGTGGCAATTTCTTACTTGACTCTGTCCGCACTTTCGAAAACACAGAGCCTAACAATAATCAGAGGTAAAACTGTGCAGATCCCTGAAATAGGGCCTTTTTTAATTGGAAAATAATTAATTCCAAAGAACACGAAGGTGGGTGAGCAGTAAGGAATCTGCGGTTGGATAGCATATCCACCAAAACGAGCGTTACTGTAAGTAATTTGTTCTTATGCATACTTCTAACTGCAGATTCCTCACCTTTAAAACAGATACCAAATCAGTAATTCCCAAGGTGGTTAATCAGTGGGATGGCTCAGATCAAAAATCCTGCAGACGAACATGTGAAATGCCCTTACTGGGGGGAAAGGGTGTGCTGATGCCCATGTCGTGTCCTGATGGATATCAAGAACAGGCATTCCACATGCCAACACAGTGGTAGCAGCCTTGGCCCTGGTGGAAAGGGCACTCAGTCCTTCTGGAAGCTGCTTCTTGGCCAATGTGTAGCAGGTATATACACACAGAGGACGTGGGCATGGCCAGGCCGGGGATGGCGTAGAATGCAGTCCATCTGAGCTCCTGCCATCCAGGGGCCTTGCAGCCTGCTATAGCGACCATCCTGCCTTCAAAATGTACCCAACAGTGCCGGAGGTGAGCTGGACGGAGGCGGCGGTGACCTGAGGGCAGTGGACAGCGTGGATCCCTTTGGCAATGGCTCAGCAGCCCTCTCCTCGGACCTGGAGCTATACCGTGGCGCCATCTTGTCCTATTCCTCCCGGAGTCCCTCAGGAGGAGATGGGCTTTGTACAGGAGATTGTGGGGACAGCAGAACCTGCAGGGGTGCAAGGAGGGTGCTGATTGGGCTCCCAGAGACCTCGAGGAATGGCCTGCATCCAGGAAACACGTGGGACCTGGGCCACTGCAGTGAGAACTCTGCTGAGGCCTGTCACATAGGCCGCTGCAAACTACATCTGCTTAGCCTGGACCTCTGTAGGGAACTGCGCGGCCAACTCACCCTCCTCTGCGTCGCCCTCGACGCCCAGCCCCCCAACTCCCCAAAAAAAAGAAAAGAAAAAGGACAGGACAGGAGAGAGCGCTACATGCTGGGGATGCGCAGCAACATACAAACTCCCTCCCTCTTCCTCCTCAGTAACCAGGATGGAGGGAGTTGAACAAAAAAGACTCGCTAGGACACTGTAGCCTTGTCTCCCCCTGGTGCCCAGACTGGAGTGGAAGCAACTTCCTGGGGGGGAGGTAGGGTGGGGAAGGTCGAAAGGGGGGGGCAGTTGGGGCCCTGCAACATCCATGCTAACACCACAGACTGAGAGCTTGAGTGCCTACCAGGTACTAACCTAGCGAGAGCCACTTTGTGTTCCCTCGACCTGTGGATTTGCTGTGTGCTAATCCCATGATCTGCCGCACAGGGACCTACGCACTGTTGCGCCGTGTGCTGGTGGACCTCTGCGCTGGCTCATTGGGGCCCCTACTGCAGCTCTGGATAGACCCCTGCATCTGGGAAGCAAGTATAAGAATTCCCCCCCAGTGCCAAAAGGACAAAGTGAGTGGCTCAAGCTTTTCTGTGCGAGCCCTACGCTACGTTAAAGTGGACTGAAGCAACTCATAAGCTGCAATTGACCTTAAGCCCCACTCACCTTAGTGGCGCCCCACTTGCAGACCATCTACATCTTTTTGAGGACCTGGCGCAAAGACAGCGGAGACTGAAATGGCCTGCATACCAGTGCTCTGGCTGAGATCCCCCTGGCCAGGACGTTGGTGCCTCCAGAGGGTACTGGGCGGCAGCCCCCCTCCCCCCACACACCTCTCTTCCTAGCTCAGTTCCAGAGTAGAGGATCTAGAGCTTGCTGTTGACTCTCATGCCGCAGATCAGGAGGAACTCTGGAGATGAGTTAACGCGCCAGAAGAGCAGAACACTGAACTCTAGACCAAGCAGAAGGATTTAGAAAATTGGGGCAATACAACAATTTGCTCATTAGAGGCATCTGCCACAATGCAGAAAGAGACAATATCCTGTACTTCACCAGGGACTCTTCTGGGGGTCACCCGGGATGCCCCAGGGGCGAACCTCTGGTACTTGATATGGCACATCAAGTTACAGCTGCGCCGGGGAGCTCAGACACCCTCCCCCTCCATCATAACCAGGTCCACTTCTTCCAAGACAAGGAGGCAGTTCTCAAGGCGGTGAGGGAGAAGGCAGAGCTAGTCCTTTGAGGCCATAACGTCTAGATCTTCCAAGATCTCTCTCCTCTGACTCTCAAGAAGAGGCAAGACTTCAAATCTGTGTCTGAGCATTTACGAGCCCAAGGAATCAAGTACCAATGGAAACATCCATTTTGCCTTCTATTCACCTGGAAGGCAAGCAGCACATAGCCCGCTCCCCTGCTGCAGCTAAGACCATCTTGGGCCTCCCTGGAGAACCCCCCCAGCAGGGATACCTCGCCTTCCACTACTACACGACCTGACGCCTGTCAACCCATATGGCAGACAGTCCGTTGACGCTGCCGTAACTGTGACAGCAAAGTCACTCAGACTGTCCTCAAAGTCAAAGAGGACATTATCTTGCAACTCCAAAAGATGAAGAAAGAGCCCTTGCACTCCCCAGAAGCAGAGTCCTGACATGCATGAACTCCGCTGCTGCCCTGGGACCGCCACTGGCATCAGAGGGCCCATCGCATCATCTCATCTTCAGCAGAGCCCACAGCCCAGAGCTTGAATCAAAAAGTAGTATTTACCGTATTTGTGATTTGCTTTCTTCTTCCTTTCTTTTTAGGAGCTGTTTATTTCATAGTTTGCACCCTTGCACTGCTCCTGTTCCTGTTCCCTGCCCCCTCCATTGGGCTTTTCTCAGTTGAAGGTTTGCTGGGTCAAGACAATTCCTTTCGGATCGTTGATTCCACATGGAGAAGTTTATCCTGTTGGACCCTATTGGCCCCTTAGGTACTCGTTTCCCTTTCTCTGCATGTTCTTCCTACTTGGCAGATCTCCATGCCCCCTCACACTCCATACCAACACTCAATGACAGAAAACAATCCTCCCTCACCACCTCCCATCTTAAGAAGGGATTGAGAGCCCTTCCAGAGGCATGCCGCATTTCTCATCTCATCCATGCGTTTCATACATGTCCGGAAGTTAATATCCCTTAAACTCCATGGGCTCAACTCCCCTAGCAAATGACGTTAAATCTGGCGTTACCTCACACAGCAAGATCCTGACAATCTTTTTGCAGGATGCATACCTGCTGCGTACGGACTGTCACCACATGGCACATCCTAAATACCCCCACCAATATTGGGCTTAGAGAGACACAAAAACACTAGGAGCCGCTATCTTGTGCAAATGGAGCTTCTATACCAAGGTTGCTAAAGCAAATAGAGATCCCGGAGGGCATTTTTTCACCCTGACGATAGAGAGGAGCAGACACACACTCACACTTCTCAATTTCTATGCCCCGGACCAGGCACAAGACATGTTTCTACGACTAGCGGACCAACGGAGATCGGTCAGGGGGAACATCATAGTGAGAGGAGACTTTAACTTAGTCTAGGACCCTAACCTGGACAGAAACCAAATCCATATACAAGCTATGGGGGCAATGTCTAAGCAGATAAAGGCAGAGCTCTCTGAAGCAGGCTTAGTTGAGGCATAGCGATACACCCAGACTCAAATGACTACTCTTTTATCTCACATGTTCACCTATCTTATTCTGCATAGACTACCAGTTTTTCTCCTCCTGCTTACTGCGGAACTTAATTTTAGCCCGAATTTCCGACATCTCCATCTCAGACCATGCACCCGTAGAAGTAATGTGGAGGTCACCCATAGATGCATCATCCGCCCCCCCTTCACTTGCTGGCACCTCTCCCCCAGCTTTTGCAGGACCCAGTGGACAGGGAGGCCACACAGAACGCCATCACTGAATATTTCACAGTGGACTCCCTCCTGGACACCCCTTCCCACATCCTTTGGGATGGTTTTAAAGCCATTACACAAGGAGTAATGTCATCCATCTCCATAGCCAGGGTGCTAGAAGGGTGCCTATTCGAAAGCTTACAAAGGAAATCTTCACTTTAGAGCATTCTAACAAGCAACACCCCACATGGCGAGCTAAGCATCAATTAGACATACTACGGGGACAGCGTAAAGCACATAGGGGGTCATTACGACCTTGGTGGGTGGCTACCGCCGCCTGCCAGGTGGTAATTGCCGTGCGGCCGCCAGGCGGTAACCTGGCCCCCACCTGGTAACCGTGCGGCCCCCATTATGACATTCCCGCTGGGCCGGCGGGCGCAAACCAAGTTTGCGCCCGCCGGCCCAGCGGGGATGAGGCCGCAACATAGGAGCCGGCTCCTAATGGAGCCGGCGGTGTTGCGGCCGTGCGACGGGTGCAGTTGCACCCGTCGCGCTTTTCACTGTCTGCTATGCAGACAGTGAAAAGCTGGCCGGGGCCCTGTTAGGGGGGGCCCCAGGACACCCCTTACCGCCAGCCTCTTCCTGGCGGTGCAAACCGCCAGAAACAGGCTGGCGGTAGGGGTGTCATAATCCCCAGGGCAGCGCTGCTTGCAGTGCTGCCCTGGTGGATTATCACCGCCGGGGCTAAAACGGCGGGAAACCGCCGGCCCCGGCGGTGCGACCGCAGCGCTTCCGCCGCGGTCGTAATAGGGCTGGAAACACCGCCAGCCTGTTGGCGGTGCTTCCGTCCTATTAGCCCTGGCGGTCTCGGACCGCCAGGGTCAAAATGACCACCATAGTCAATAAAGCACAGCACTCCCTATTGGCTCTTAAGCAAAAAATACTACAAAAGGGGAGATAAAATAGGCTCGCTCCTGGTGCGCAGACTATGCCAACAGCACACAAGATCCCAAATCACCAAGCTTAAAGAAGATGACACCGGCTGGGCCATCAAAGAATCGGCTAAAGAGGAAGCTATTATAGCTTTCTAACTGCATCTTTGTGCCCGAGGAAGTAAAACACAAGGTGCCATAGACTCATCTCCAAAACTGCCCCTGGCAATCACTGAACTCTGACAGGGCCCTTGATTTGGAGGCACTCTTCTCTAAGGCCGAGCTTCGTAAAGCTCTCAAGGAACTTCCCAAGGGTGTCATAGTTAGACTCTTGCTCTTAGGAGAGACTGCTAGTTTATGGATGACAGCACTTTTATTTGTAGGCGACTGAGTCCCTCACCAAAAACACAAACAGTAAAAGGTGATGTCTGGCAGCCTCACGCATGATCTCTAAATAAGACCTCTCAGGGGAGACGTGATAGAATGGAAGTTACCCTTGTCTTACGTGAGCATTAAGTCTCAGCCACGCACAGGCAATGAAAGGGATGATAGAAAGGTTTTATTATATTTATTGAAAAGACTGCAATCTACGGTAAAATGCATGAGCTGCAATGATTAGGATAACGAAAAATAAAAGAAGCATAATTGTGACGATGAGAGTCGTTAATACAAAGACCCCGACCATCTTGCAATAAACATGAAATGCAAAATCCCTAGCAAAGAGAATTTTGTGCCAGATGTATCAAACTATTTTGCATTGGCAAACAGTGTGAATCGCTAAATTCGACCGTTTGCGAATTCAAAAATGCCTTTCAACATTTATGAAAGGCATTTCCAGTGCAATTTCAAGGAATCGCTAAAATAGCGTTTCCCTGAAATTGTGACTCCATTTAGGGAATCGCAAATTGCAATTCTCTAAATAGGAAATCGCAAATAGGGATTCCTATTTGCGATTTCCAAAGCACATGTATAATGCATTTCCTAAATGCGAATTGGGCAGTTAGGAAATGCAATTTTTAAAAATGCATTATAAATACATTTTTAAAAATGACATGTAGCGCACACATGCCCCCACATGTCCACAAATATTTTTTGGGGGAGCATCAAAGGGTGCCTTAGGCACTGGGGTTTGCATTACCTAATTTGTGCATTCATAACAGGAATTCACAAATTAGGGAATGCAAAACCATTCGCACCTATGGGCCTGCAGGCCCATAGGGATGAAGTCTCATTCCCTAATTGCGATTCGGTAATAGTGATTGCTATTTTTAAGAAATCGCTATTACCGTACAGCAATTTTCATACATCCCATTTTGCATTTCTTAAATAGCGATTTCTTAAAAATTGCTATTTAGGAAATGCAAACCGGGACTTTGATACATCTTGCCCCTAATCTCTAACCTAACGAGAGCTAGGTATGCTAAGCCTAATCTGCCAGTACCATATCCACGAGAAGCGCACCCAACCCTTGTTACCTTGAAAGGAGGTCTCTAGGTCAGACTCCGTGGTGAGTCAAAGGCTGATTTCTGCAGCAAGGTGACATGCAGTGTAGATGGCATATCGAAGGAATCCCTCTAATGACTTTATCAGTGTGAGATGTATTTATACAGATCATGTAGGACCCCTGACGCAGGTATGTTCCCAAATAATTGATAAGGAGTTAGATTTGTGGTGGCAATTATATAAACAATCCCCAAAGTGTACATAATGTTCTTGTCACACGTAAGTGAGAAAGGGACATGATGTGAATACCTATGTACATCACTTGATCATGACGCTGATACCAAAGCCTTCACAGAGTGGCACTGATAATGTAAATCAAAACATGTCTGTAACTATAAACAATGGCGGACATCTTAAAAGAAGTAATAAAATAAATGTTCTAAAACAGAGCACACTAAGTAGGTTAAAAGTCACTAGGTGACGGGGCAGAGGCCTGCAAGCCAAAGTGCTAAGCTAATCTCCTGAGTCCGAATAAAACTAGTATGGATTCACCACAAGGGCAAATCTCTAGGCCCAGATGACCTGACCCCCGACTTCTGTATGATTTTTCTGCCACAACACCAAGGCCACCTGCTTCACCTATATAACTCCTTCACTCATGCCACAGGCCTTATGCCTACCATGTCAAATGCAGAAATCACACTCATTTCCAAGCCTGGTAAAGATCCGACCCCATGCTTGTCTTATTGTCCAATATCCCTCTTAAATACAGATGCCAATCTCTACACCAAAATGCTAGACAACCACCTGGATCTCATCTCCTGGGCCTCATAGGCACCGATCAAATTGGCTTCATCTGCCACAGACAGGGCTCTGACAATGTTGACAACTGGCCCACCTAGTTGAAAAAGCTTGCAGTCATGCAATCCCCACCCTGCTGCTCTACCTAGATGCGAAGGCGGCTTTGGATAGGATGAGCTGGACTTTCTTACAGGCAGTCCTTCAGAAAATGGGACTGCGCCCTACCATGATCGGTAGGATTATGGTTCATCATACAGAGCCCACTGCTTCCATCTGAATTAATGGCCACACTACACGCTCCTTCCCTTTGGCAAGGGGGTACTTGGCAGGGATGTCCCCTAACCTCTTTGTTATTCGCTCTCGTGGGGGAGCTGCTTACCATCTTCCTCCGACAATCCCCTGACATTAGGGGGATTCCTTTTGGAGGGCAAGATCACAAAGTTCTCCTATTTGCTGCTGTTCTTCTACTTGCCCTGACGGAGGCAGACACCTCCCTAATCGTTGTGAAACAGGCCCTCCAGGCTTACGAATAGGTTTCGGGATGCAAAGTTATTGTATCTAAGTCACAGGCTCTAAAGCTCACATTTCCACAACAGCAGCTCCTCCACCTACGGGCCCTTACCCCTTTCCAATGTCCTCCCAATCTACACAGTACCTAGGCCTGCCATCTAACTCCCTAGCCATATGGACATAGGCGAACTGACCACGCTACTGCAAAGCAATACTTGAAGACCTCCGTCGATGGAAAGCACTCCCTATATCATGGTTGGGCCGCATTAATGTGGTGAAAATGAACATCCTCCCCACCTACTGTAATCTTTTGTAGTCACTGCCCACTCCCACTCCCTCAGTAGACATTATGCAAATGCAAGAACACTTGCGCTTCTTCATTTGGAAGGGGAAGCAGCCTTGTGTATCTACCACATATGCTTCCTAGAAATCGAGGGGGACTGGCTTGTCCCTATCTTCAGGACTACTACTGGGCCACCCATCTACGCTACATCTCGGAGCGGGTTGTGCGAGAGAGTGAAAAACACTGGGTCCACATGGATAGGGATGTTGCCTGTCGACCACGCTTGGGACCTCGCTTGGCTCCCAAGGCACCACCGCCCTTGTAGTACCTACATAGCCACTCCAACCAGCACTGTATTGGAGGTTTGGGGTAAGTTAGCTCTTGGAACAGGTCTGATCACATTCCCATTCCCAAATAGCCCAATCCCTCGGAACCCTGACTTTTCCCCAGCTGTTCCTCAAGACTTCTTCCTGGACTGGTTGAAGGGAGAATGTAGAATTCTACAAGATTTATTCCAGGGAAAGACCATTAAATTCTTTATGCAATGCAAAGCGGAATTCCGCCTCCCGGATTCCACTTGTCACCAATATCTCCAACAGCGTCAATGGATCCTGCATCCCCCCCTAAAGCTCTGGCCCTCGCCTGCTTTTAAGAACATACGATGTTCTTCAGCTATCATGCCTCCTTCCCCGACACCCATTCCACGGGAATTGGGACCCATATAATGTGCTACACATTATTCAGAAACAATGGGAGCAGCTATGGCAGGAATGAAGCACCCCTCAACATGAGACAGTGTACAAGGTGAAGCTTCAGTGGCACTATACAACAACTTGCCTTCACACTATCTACCCCACAGCCTCAAACTTATGCTGGTGCTGCGGAACGCAGATGGGCAACTTCCACCATATATGGTGGGCATGTCCTTTGCTCACCATCTTCTGGAATGAGATTCTGAGCCATAATAAGGGAACCCTAGGCTACCCTATTCCAGCAGACTAACACACAATTGTCCCGGTGCTGCGACCTACATCCTTGGAAGCTATGATACATGCAGATTGGTACCTCATAAGCCATATGACAGGTGCGGCTAAGCAACTCACATCTTGTGCCTGGAGGTCTCCCTCTACTCCCTCTAAAACATCCTGGTTCACATAATTCTGGCACACCACAGTAATTGAACAAATGACACACAAATTATTCTTTACGGACAAAGAATTCCTGCACCTCTGGACACCTCTCATTGATTACATTACCAAACCACAGTACCTATGTTTCCTACCCCCCAGACTTCCGCCACTGAATCTGTTTCATCACTTTGAATACAGGGAACTCCTATCTTCCCTTCCTTTCCCTCTCCCCCTCCCCCCCCCCCCCACAGGGATCCCCAATGAAGAAAATACACAATGCAAAATTACCCCCCTTCCCAACTACGTATGCCTCTGGCTGGAGACCTGACAGGCCCCCCCTCCCCCAAGCTCCTCCTCTCCTTCCCTCCCCCCGCATTTTTGCTAATTCTTGTCATCCTTTCCCCACAATGAAGCTAAGCATCTTCTCCTTTAGCAAGAGACCTCACTACCTAATATTTAAAAATGCTTACACATTCCTCCCTTCAATAGACTATCAAGTGGTCCCCATCTCATGTTCTGAGCACCGCACCGCTCAGGCCTTTTCTGGCACCAAACTACTACCTGTGAACTGATTCCTAGCCTCACCTGCTCGCCCCTTTCCCTACCTCAATCTCAATTGTTACAATGTCCCTTGCTACCCCTTCTTTATATTGCAAATACCTGGTGAGCTTTTTCAGTAATTTTGTTTTTTCTAATTATAATGCACACATTGGTGTTAACTGTTAGGGAAAATTATATTAAACAGATTCTCAGCATATACACAGAGGACTAACGAAGTTGACAGAGTCTTTTTCTGCACTGCCTTGCCTTTCTGTGCCCCAGAGAACCCCACAAAAGTTTGATCATCCACCCAATGGACTTTGGTGTGGTCAATGTAAAAGCTTAAAACTATTTTGGAGTCCAGTCGATGGAGTCTCTCCTCCTCTTTCAAGGGGTGAGACCGAGCAAAGAATGTTGGGAGGGTGATGGGTTGCCCAACATTAAAAGGAATCACAACTTTTGGCAAGAAGGCTGCCCTAGTTCTCAACACCAATTTATCCAGAGAAAAGGTGATGTAAGGGGGCTGCACTGAGGTAGGTTGAAGCTCACGCAACGAGCTGAAGTTATCACAACAAAGAATAATGTCTTCAGATATCAGGAGATGTAGTGGAGAGCTGTGTATTGGCCCGAAGGGAGAGCGCATTAAGAAAGTGAGGATCAAACTTAAATTCCACTGTGGCATCACAAAACATCTGGGAAGAAACTTACTAATCAAACCTTTTATAAACCTAATCATAACAGGTGATTTAAACAACGGCTGGTCTGGAAAACTGAAAAAGGCTGACAAAGAACCTTTAATGTTGTCCACTGCAAATCTTTGTTTGGCCACATGCAAAACAAACCAAAAGATATCAAACTGTTTGGCCTGTAACAGAGTCCATATTACGGCTGTCACACCAGGCCACAATCTTGTCCCAGCACCCAGTTGTTTAGATGATGCCTGGCAGCAAGGATGACGTCCACAACATCAGTGGGGTGATGGTGGAGGTGTGGGAGAGAGATGGAATGCAGTCAACTGCCACTCCTCAGTCTCCACACATGGACAGTCAGAGTGTAGGACCGTGATCTGCTGCTGCCATAGGAGATTCTCCGGAAGTTTTAGCCTGAATGGAGGACAGATGCTCATACCTAGAAGTTCCTGGTACCACACTCTCCTAGCCCTATCTGTAGCCAGTCTTTCCAGATCATCTTCAGAACTTAGGGCACAAAAGGTAGTAGTAGAGGAAAGGCATAAAGGAGTCTAGTGCTCCACTCTAGCCAAAATGCATCTGAGAGAGAGAGAGCGAGAGCTTTCTTGAAAACTCTAGTAAGCAAAGGTTTTGACACTGCGTGCTCTTGATGATGGCGAAAAGATTCAGCCAGGGTACTTCCCATCGCTAGAAGATGTCCTGTCCCTCCTCAGGAGGAAACTTCTATTCGTGATCTGCCAGGTGCATTCCACGATTCCCACAACATGGTACCTGACCAGGGATATGCCCTGACATTCCAGAGATGAAGAGACTCTTGGCACAAGGCTCATGACTTTACAAAGCCTTGCTTGTTTCTGTACCACATGGTGGTGGCGTTGTCTAAACTAGTCTCCCTATGACGGACGTAGGAAAGCTTTCAGCAAAAGGTGAATTCCCCACAACTTCAACAGACTGATGTGGAGCCGGCCATCGAGATGGGTGAAAAGTGGAACTCCCCAAACACCTAAGGTGTGCTGCAACCACCGCAATTACTTTTGCAAACAACTGAGGTGCACTGGTGAGGGTAAAGCAGAGCACAGCAAACTGAAAATGCTTTTGGCTTATGCTGAACTGCAAGTAGCATCTGTGAGACTGCAGGATAAGTACATGAAAGTAGGTGTCCTACAGGTTCAAAGTCAGCACTGAATAATCTAAGTCAAGTGCAGACAGAACCTGGGTCAAAATGAGCATCCTGAATTTGTCCTTCTGCAACAAGCCACTCAGAGAGCAGAGGTCTATAAGAGGACAAATGGCTCTTCCTTTCTCCGGCACAAGTAAACAGAGGGATCAACAGTCAGTCCCTATTTTCAGCGCTGGAACACTCTTTCGCTCCTTTGGCCAAAAGAACTTGCATCTCTTAAAGCAATATTGGCAGGTGCTCCTCTGAAACCCACCCTTATGTTGGCAGATCTGAAATGAATGGCAAGACACAGCCCTGTTGAACGATCTAAAGGACCCATTTGTTAGATGTTTTATATTTTTTTCAAACAATTTTTATTGTTTTGTTCAGTAAAATATTCCACATCATTATCACAGTAAGCCTGCATGCAAGTAGGTGGAAGCCCAGCAAAAACAGAGCATTGGTAAACAAAACAGTCATATGAGGTAGAGTTATACATGGCAATAGTTATACATCCTACAGTTAGTTATTGTTCCCAGGACCACGGATGTTATATTATGCCTCCCTTGGAGGAAATGTCGGAACCAAACCTGCCTCCCACAGGGTGGTCGTGTGCCACTGAGGGCAAACTAAAGCAGTGCTGAGGCTGCTGCTGTAGGGCCAAGGGACTTGGAAGTTTATTGCCCTGTTGGTCTGGGTGTTGTCTGCTTGCTTCCCATTCCAGACCTCAAAAGAACTGGAGGGCTATGGTCCATGAAACTGCCAGCACAACAAACCTCTGGAGTAATCCCAAAAGTGATGATACTGCTGAGGAAATTGTCTACCAGGATTTAAGAAGCCCAAGGAACCCACCATGGCCTGGCACTTTTGAAAGTGCTCGAGGGCACAATCAGCCTTCTTGCCAAACAGGTGAAACCCGTCAAAAGGCATATCCATAATTGATGCCTGCATGCGTCCAGAGAAACCTGTAGATCTCATCCATGTGTGACCCCGAAACACCTTGCTAGTTGCAGCTGCTCTGCCCAAGCAACCAGTAGTGTCCAGACCAGATCTTATGACATATTTGTGCACATCCTGACCATCTTACATGGTTTGAGTCACAGAGGCCTGAAATTCCTTAGGGGCTGCCAGCAAGATTTCACTGAAACATGTCAGAGACTGAGAGAGAGAGTGAGGAATATATCTACCTAGTAAACAAATGGCAACGACCAGCCTCTGGGCTAGGATGGCTTATAAAAAATTAAAAACTAAAAACTTGGTTTTCCAAACGCCTCAATTCTCACCGATTCTGCATCTGGGAAGCAGTCGAGGTTCAGTGTGAAAGAATTGGGGTTTACTCATTTAGCCCGCTGGTGGAAGCTTGAATCACACTTTCTGACGTGGGATGTCGTATTAAGAAATCCGTGTTAACTGGCGATGATCTGTGGCATATGTCTACTTGCCTGGTCACCGGTGGGCAAGAACAAGGCTTAACTCAGGCACTCACTAATGTGTTGGTCAGGGCCTCATTGAATGGTAGGAAACTTTCAGAGGAAGTCTGTCCAGGTTGTATATTTCCAGTCAGAACGTTTGTTGTGACTTCAATAAAAGGCTGCGCGCTATATCACCACAGTTTATGAAGCACTCTCCTCTGTTAATAGACCAGGGGTGGAATACAATGCAGTATGCAGGGGTAGTGTCCAACCCACTGGCCTCGTATAAATCCATATAAAGGTTGTCATCATCTACGAAGGCTGATCGACTTGTTGGATTGCTAGAAGACAGCCACATGGGAAGACATTTTTTCTACCTGAATCAGATTGTAAGGGTACAGGGTGCGTTTGGGTAGATTTTGAACCAGACATTAGTTGAGGCAGAAACGAATTCAGCTTGGAGTCAGACATGTCTTCTTCTGGCACCGTAGGGTGGCGTAAATGGGATCAATGTAGATTTTGGTGCTTGGAGTTTGACCCAAAAGGGGTTTGAGAGACACATATGGTGCTGAGGACAGATCACCCAGTGGTAACCTGACTGAAGGCCTCTACAAATCCTTGGGGTCCAGAGGCGCATCAGACAGACCCGAAAGAATAAAAAAATACACACATTGGCCTCTTTAAGGGCCTTAATCTGTTGCAAAATCACAGATGGCCCGGGAAATTTAGAGTGCATTGGGATCAACAGCAGAATCGGCTCCTTGGCAGGAGACGGCAAACAAGACCGAGAGGCACTGTGATGTCCTTGTGACTTCTTTGCCAGAGTAATAGGAAGGAGACAAATCTCGCTTACCATTCTTGTGCGACCGCTTCGACTTCTTGGAATTTTTGATCCTGACTAGGATCTGTCGCTGGAATTGCCACGAGAGCAGGAACTGGTTCCCACCCTCAACTATGAACGAGGGCAGGACTAAAGTGATTTCTAAAGTTGTTCGCAATGTGCAGCTTTGCTTCCTGGATTGCGTTTCGATTCATGAGGACATGTTCTTTGCACAAAATGGAATCGTGCACTGAATCCAAACACCAGAGGCAGACCTCTTGCGTGAATGTCACATACATTTGCTTGCAACAGTCCTAACAAGGTTTAAACCCATTAATCTTTGGAAGGGACATGTTCTCTTGAATGCTGTGTTTTTGGTGGAAATTGGATCAAAATACTTATCAAACAATGAGAAAAAAAGTGGAGAAGCACCCTGGATCCACACATGAAGGCCCAGAAAGAAAGGAACTGTTATCCGCACTCAAGGGTGGCACTTATATGCAGCTGTGTTCACCATTTTTGGGGTGGAATGAAATCAATGCAGTGTTGTATGGTGCCACGTACTGGTGTGCATGAGAAATAATGTTTAAATCTTCGGGATACAGTCTCACTTGGTGATATTTTAAAGATTAAGGAATTTGCAGTTAGAAGTATCCATCAGAAGAAAATATTTTTTTCCCATTGTGTCTATTCTTTGTGACTGTCTCTAAAAAAGGTTACAGAAGAAATAGGGTTGATATTACTCATGAAGGCCTGTAGTACAAGGCATCCAGTGCTGTATGTTGTGTCAAGAATGCTGGATTGTCTAGAGCTGGCACTTGACACCTTGCAATGGGCAACTCAGAGCAAGAGATGAAAATTATTTTGACACGATTGCAAGAGCAGCACTTTCCTTCAGAGACAATCCTAAAGGTGAATCTAGGCTGAAGATGTATCCAAGCAACTGGAGTTTTACAAATTGAGATAAAGACCAGCATTTGTATCATGAGGTGGAAGTAAATTATCTGCCTTCTCAATCATATTCATGTAATTGGAGGCCTTGAAAGGCATCTAATGCTGACATAAAAACGTCCTCCATTCTCCAGAAGTACTGTGGCCAAGACAAATGGGGACCTCCCATTATTTGAAGCATTTGGTGTACTTTGACGCTGGGCAGTTTCTAGCTGAAGGTGTTTCTGGATCTGGGGTAGGAGCTGGTGGTGAAGCTGGAACCACAGGAGTTGCAGCCAGTGCAGAGGGAGCACCCGTGGTATATGGGTGGAGGCACGGAATGGGCTTAACTTCTTTCAGGGTCAGTAGGTACTAGGAAAGGGCCAACCAGTGAAATTTTGAAGGACGGCCTTAAGGGTCAATGGGGCAGAAGGTACAACAGAGGAAGCTTGAATTAAGTTAAAAATATGCAACATGACCTTCATAAACTGCCTGCCACAACCAGCTGCGGAGTCAATGATGGCTAGGGAACTCAGGGCACACAGGCTTGAAGTTTAGCATAGGTTCCAAGTCGGACACTTACGACTGAGTCAGGTGTTCCGACCAGCCTCCGTGCAATGGGAGCCTCAACCAAGACATGTCTGTTACTTATGTTACCAGAGGTAGAGTTTGGCCTCTTTCCTTAGTGGCCTTCATAAGTAAAAAGGAACAGATGTTGCACTATTTCGAGTCATGATTGGTCACAAGGCTCCATAAGAAGATGTCATGTGAGTAGACATATGCTTCCGACATATATGGCAAAAGGTTTTCATCAGCAAAAGACAATTCTGAAATCTGGCCAGAAAACACTTCTTTTTTTCCTCTGGCCAATCAAAGAAGGGTGTCATGATCCTGGTACTTTAAAAGTCATAAGTGAAATGACTTGTGCACAAATATTGAAACAAAGCACTCTGATAATTCAGCTGCATCGTAGGAAGATGCATCTTTGTCAGAGGTTGCCACCTTGAACTGGTCCTGCCAAACGTTTGCGGCTCTGGGCAGTGGGAGATTGATATCAAGACTTCCAGTGCATGTGCTCTCACCTCTAAACATGGTGAAAGTTGGTTAACCTGGCCACATTCCAGTCCATCGTTATTTTGCACATTATATCACCTCTGTTTAGACCCAGCCATATGCAAATCAGTCTTGACCTTGCTCCAATGGGAACAGTCTAGCCTAAACTGCCAGGCCAAGTCCTCACCAAACTAGAACAAAAGCAACCTAAGCTGGTATTGCCTTATTTAGAGCTTATCAAAAAAGTATAGCTTGGTTCCAGTGGCACAGTGTACATGGGACCCACATCTGGGCATATTTGTCCCACTTAGGGCGACCCATCAAACTATCAAAGAATTGATGGGTGGATTGCTTGAATTCCATCCATCACCTTGTTGTTGCAGTTGAAACCCTAACTGTGGCAGGTGTGCCCAGACATGGGACCCGTGCATATTGTGCCACTGGAACCAAGTTACCTGGCTGATGCACTCTAATATGTGCCCAGACCCTCTGCCTATTTGGAAAGTAGCCCTCAGACCAAAATGAAACCTAGCATGACAATGTATTCTCTGATTGGGTACGTTCTAAGGATTCCACAGGAAAATTACTTCTGAATGGCAGGAAAGTGGAATTAATTGAACATGCAGTGTCTATGGTGTTACCTGGAACATCTGTAAAACAGATATTCTTATTAGACTTCACTTGTTTAAGGAAATGTTACCTGGTTAAGCAGCCACAGATGGTGACTCCTGAGTCTCTAAAGTGTATGTATTTCATACATGCAAAAGATGCACAACTGACCCTTATGGTCTACATTAGGACTTCTAATATTTGCTTGGATAATATCTGAGCTTCTGCCTTCTTCTTAAGTAGTTTTCACAGAATTGTGCCATCTTCCCTCTCTCATCTAACTTGCACCTTACTCCCTTTTCCCATCTCGCTTGTGCATTCTTCTCTATTCGTTTACATTCTGCTTCACTTGACTATATCTCTGTCCACTATCTTGCTAATCATATTCTTTGCCATATTGTTGTATAGGTCTTGACACTAAGGTCATTACCTGTCTTGTGGTTTACTCTGCTTTCTCACTATGACTGTGCTTTGCTTCCCTAGTTCACCCATAGTAGACTTCACCCTGCTCTCATCTGTGAGGTATCTTTGGAAACTCTCCCATCCAGTGTGTGCTTTCATTCTCTCTCACCTATCAAATGCCTCTCTCCACTCTCACCCTTTGTTTTTGTGCTCTCTCATTCAACCAGTTCCTTACACCACTGTGTCACACCTATATTGTGCCTCGATTCTCTCACTCTACAGCTCTATATGCCTTAGCTCCAGTTCTCATTGGTTTTCTGCATTAGCCCATTCTCTTGTTCATTTAAAACAAACAGTATGTCTTGGGCTCCATTTTCAGCTGCCTAGATCCCTTCTGTTATCTGAACTATGCCTCGCTCTCCTCACTCATCAACTGTTTGCCTTCGTACTCTCTCACTTATCTCATACTGTTCCTCTCGCTTTTCCAAAAATATGCCTTGATCCATTCTCACATCAGTGAAGCAAAGAACACAACAGTGAAACCGAGAACAGAGTGGCACAGGACACTTCACAAAAAAGATGTGATTTCCCTCTGCCAGCCTGTTGTCAATTTCATTGATTAAGTCAGAAAGGTTAGGAGGGAAACAGAGAGGAGGTACAGCTCCAATAGGGGATACACTAAAAGCACTACCAGTCCCGCTCAGACTGCTCTTGTTATAGCCTCATATTTTTCTGCAAATCATATCGAGGCACAGGCAAGCCAGTCCAAGAGTGGTTAGATATTGTGAACCTCTATATCACCTCCAAAACTTTTACTTCTGAAAGCGCGGGCTATCGTCAAGATCGCTAGACAGAGATTCTCAGAATCATAAAATTTAAGGCCAAAAGGAGATAATTAGCACCTTGATGCCACAAAGCCTAACCCTAGAGAGCATCTTGTCAAATTCTGCTCAGAATCCGAGTGGGAGAACCTGTATGCTTGGTGAGCGCTAGATAAGAAGGAACACATGATACCTTCGGGCTCTCTCCTCTTGATAATCTTGTACTGACATAGAATAGAGAGCAAATATCCTTCACACTCCTATTTTGGAATGGTACCGAGAACCAAACGCAACATTGAGAATTATACAAGATTCAGAAAACATATTAAAACCTGGTTATTCACCTTTATGGTATACATTTTCCAAAGCTGGTTAACTCTTAGTGCCAAGAAGCCTCTGGGTAAAAGAGCGCTTTATAAACTTTCATCATCTCATATGTATTATAATGGGGCAGTGGAAACATTTTTCCATAGGGATAAATCCATTCACATACACCCTTGTTATCATCCTCCCCAGTTGAAAAACACAACTAACTTCACCACCAATGCTACTGAATAATTATGTGGATGTTAACCACTTTCACAATGGACACTCCCGTGGCTCTCAAGGCGGAACATCCATTTTCACTCTGACTACCCACACTTATGGCATTTGTTTTCAACCAGCTAGCACCCTTCAATGAGGAATTCAAACTTTCATTCAGAATTCCTCAACTTCATTTCCGCTATTTGTTTATTACAATGAAGATGCCTCATGGGTAAATACATCTGGAAACAAGGCCCTTCAGATCAGTACACCACCTCTTTTTGAATAACCTACTTGCTTTTAACAGCCATGTCACTGACCTGCTCAGATACCATGATAAATCTCCCCACCACTTGCTTTCCTCAGCCATCTCGCTTTCCTCCCACCATTCTCCCCTCACCTTGTCGGACCACTACCGTCTCTTGCCTAGTGGCTCCAGTCCATAAGGCTAATGCCACCAAACGCACTGGTTCACATCCATATAAACTGACGCCACAGTCGTTTATATTCAACAACTGGAGAACAAACCTACTGTAATCAACGACCCCTTCACTACCACCTTTCTCACTCAATTTCGCAATTATACATTCCTTTGCATAACATAACTCGTCAAGGTCATCGCCTGGCAAGCATCAAGGAGAACATGGATTTCTTAGAATCCGATTCTACCTGATTCAGCAAATTAAGCTGAAAGAAAAGTATGAGAAAATCCAAATAACCATCACAGACATTCCACTAAAGCACCCTTCAAAATATTCCTACCATTGTCATCAAACAAGCAAAAATGAAACTACAGTAGATTCGATAAGGCATACAAAAGACTCAGAATGATTCAAGGCAACTGTAGATTTCACATCTCAGTCTTTCCCCATTCCTCTGCTGTTTTCCTCAACAGAATCGTTCAGTAAAATCTAGAACTTTCCTCGGGCAAGTATGTAAAAGTCAGAGCTTCCATCTCATCAAATCCACATCATACTATTGATTAGCTCAGCAAGCCACTTCCCTGTCCTCTTTGCCCCTTTTAATCCAAGAGGTCTTTTCAAGAGGCGGACAAGTTGATCCACACGATTGACCACTCTAGCTCACCTGCATACTGCTGCGCTATATTGTTTTTTTAAGTAAAAGTCTTACCACACACTTGATGATAAATTCTACCCAGCCATCTGAGCATCTTTAAGAATTACTCAGCATATTTCCAAAGGCTGATCCTCCTGGATCACCACTTTTCAGGCACTATGTGGAATGGGTGAATCTGGCAGAGGTTCCTAGCAATGGGCAGGCTCACCTACCAAGACTTAGACTATATGTCTGTATGCACCCACCCTAAACCTTTGTCTTGTAAAAAACGAAACTTGTGCACTGTCGTTTCCAATGGTAAAAAAACAACAACTCATAACTACCAACTTTTGTTGCATTTGTAATTGGTTCTTATATAATGTGCTTTAGAGCATTTTCTTGTGCTATATCAAACTGCTTATCAATAAAAATAACAAATAAAACCACATAAAAAAGGCATATATCAAATCCACACTGAATAAGTCCCTTGGTTTGCGCTAAAGTCCATGCAAACTACTGACCAGTAGCAAACTCACTCCTCATCAAAATCCCTTGGAGGCAGTTGTTACGTTCCAACTACAACTTTCCTTGACACCAAACAATAATAAGAATAGTTTTGACCTTCATACAGTTCCAAAACACCCATGGTAGCGCCTGCCACTTCCTCTGACTAATGGACTCAAACGTTTGTACCTTGTTGATTCTAGTGGCTCTATCAACTGCATGTGGCACAAGCTCATTCACCTTTATCCACTTGAAGGTGGTGATTTTGGTGTCCATCCACTCCCCATTTTCGTGTGAACTCCTTTTCCAAAACTGTTCTACACGTGCCCCTTTACTATCCATCTTGGGAGAGACCATCAACTCTATTCTCTCAGCTATTTAAAGTCTACATGTAGTCACTGGGAGGTAGCTTTACAGATGTAAAAACTGCCTTTTCTATTTATGTTGACGAAACCAAGACGTAATTTTGTCTCCTATGAATGCAACTGTTCCACTCAGTTTAAGCCTATCTCCTCAATTATCAACATCACCAAATTCTGAATAATAAACAATAACATTCTCTTTCTAAATGTGGTGAAATGCAGTTTCCTCAACTCAGACTCACATAGGGCCTCGCAAATTTTCTGTCCACAGACCTCGACCCAATAATTCTCAACAACAGCATTGTGTGCTTAAAAACAGGGTCAAGAGGCTCTATATCATACTGAGCCCTGCCCTGTCTTTTGGGCACCAGATCAACTTCATCATCTTGAAGAGCCATTCCACTCTGACGAGCTTTTTGAAACATAAAACAGTGTGTCTGAAAAGAATGACAGAACCATCTTTCAAAAGCAGATAACTTTACTTTATTGCAATTACCTGTTGGAAGTTGAAAACTCAAGCCTTCTCAGAAAACATCTGGTCTACATAACTCTGAAGCACGGCTCAGTACTAACAGCAGTGAGACTTTTTGCTTCATACCTATCTTTAAGTTATCAATGGGATGTCAAAGAAATGTAGCAAAAAAGACTTATTCCACAAAGCACAGCACTCTCACTTCTAAACACACTAGTAAAACACTTAAAATACATTTCTAATCTCTATGCATTGCACATAACAAAACTGGGTAACTTCTAAAAGCATTTGATGTGAATCTGTAACTAGCCTTTTCCATCTTCTTAGCCTTTCTCCTCAGTCAATCTACTCAACCCTCATCTTTAGGCATTTTGAGGCTTTTTGCAAGGATTAGAGGACCTATGAAACAGTGGACTGTGTCCACTTGATGAAAATTGAAAGCCCAACGTAAAACATTTGGATTAAGTTACCTTTTACATGAGGCTTGATCGTTTTATATATATATTTCCTAACTTGCCCTTCACTACAGTCTTAAATTCAGCGCAATGGATGGTGACAAGGAAAGCTCCTGCAAGAGCACCATTCCTGAGGTAGATTGTCAGTTGCAGAGGTGGCTAGACCTGTTTTTCCCAGTGGATTTACAACAGTATTGCTGATGTACCTCAGAACAACTTTTACTTGAAGAAACAGAAGCCACAAAAAGCAAGGATGATCACATTGATGCCAAGGATGCTATTTTGGAGCATGCGGTCTCCTCTTACCCACAGACTTGGCTAAAGATCAGTCCGTAGCTTTACTAGGGATTAAGTTGTGAGGAGGGTCTCCCTCGATCACCTCTCTCAAAAAGAAAGCTATACACTTCCTGGAAAGGCAAAGGAGATGCAGCTGCTGCTAGGACCCTGGATGCACACTGGATACAAAATCCACGTGTAGCCCTTCGAAAATTAGTAAGAAAGGTCCAAAGGACTCCACAAAACTAAATGATATAAGCAGGTATACACAATGTCATTGCACACACGCAGATTTCTGCCTGGAAGAATGCAAATATTTAGTTTCTGACAAACAAATCTGAGTATCTCACAATTTAAAATATGGTTTACAAATTTGTGACAGTAAAAAAGAAACTACAGGAATGTGGCATTCAATATGCTATTGTGTGGTATCTGGAGAGAAATGTATGCTGTGCATCATTTGGGAGTTAGAATGTAAGAGGATTCTACATTCCTCAAGGAGACTGGAGTGGATTGGAGAAGGAAGCGGTTGGAGACATCAGAGCTCGTGTACCTGCCTGTGTGGTTGGGATATTCTTTATTTTAATAAAGAAACCACTGGAATTTGTAATCCTTGAGGATCGTCTTTATTACATATGCTCATTCAGTAAGACTGTGATTATACACTCCAGGGTTAGGAGGACATTTTTGCTGATCTTATGCAGGTACACACCTTTCTAAATAAACATTCAGCAACAAGGTGGAGCATCCCTGCCTCTGGAGAACAAACAGTGGAAGATCCACTCAATGAGGCAGTGAGTCAACAGTGGATCAGTAGTAACTCTTGTGAATTGTGAACATGACTGACACAATGTTCTTTATATCTGGTATGCTCTTACTCTTTACTGCAAATCCCAAAACCGAAACCAGACGTAGAATGCTGCCCATTAGTTATTTTACATCCCCATGCCTCTAGACAGTAGATTGTTGCACAGGTCAGATATAATGCCACTACTATCAATTATTTGTCAAGAAAACACACTACAAGATGGCACTGGTTGATGGGAGAGACATGCCTCCTAACAATCTGTAGAATGAGACTTGGAATATATGCAGATTAAATAATTAGGCAGGCGATGGCATATGTAGCTCATCACAATATTGGTATCCTATTCCTGCAGGAAAAACACTTGCTCGCAAATTGCCCAAATAATCTTGTTCGTTCTTTGAGTGTCTACTGATTTTTTTCATCATATTTCACGTACTTCAGGGGTGATGTTATTTTAATTAAGAGAACCATACCTTCCAAGCAAGCTCACACCGACATCGATGAAGAATGCTTATACTTGCACTATTGCAAAGCATTCTGAGATAAATGCACACAACACTGATCAACTGTTATGCCCTTTATCAAGACTCCCTCGACTTCTTCAACCAAATAATGACCTTGATTCCCAAACAATTATCTGGGGAGGTGACCATAATTTAAATCTCAATCAGGACATCAATCACACTGGAGACATAATAAGGCAAGTGACACTACACAAATGACATTCTGGAAGATCGGACACCCAAAGGAAAGTGAATTTAAATTTCACTCCTCTCTCCTCATCATGCATTGATTTGTTGCTTGCTGGGCACTAAGGATATTATTGGATAGACTAACTCCTTCCTTTATTTACCCAGAACGCTATGGGATCATGCTCCGGTAGTTCTAAAATTAAATATTCTGGATGACTTGCAACCAGTCACTAAAGCACCTACAGTCAGCTCAACTCTTGGAACCAGGCTCAGGGAGGAAAGTATACAGCCTTAAGTTATGGAGTAGGAGAACACCCAGTAAACACATTTGCATCAATAACAAGGCCACAGTGGGCATACAATTATGTAGCACATACCATTTCAAGTAAAAAGGATGAATTAAACAACTCAAAAGACATATCAAAAAACGTTCCTAATTCTATACTGCATTATACGTATCTCACTTGACAGGTAAGGGACAGACATGCATACTTTTCTAGATAGAGCAGGTGGGCATGACTGGAGGAATGGGAAAAAACATGCAAACAAACAAAACCTCAAAAAAATTTAAAATGTAATTCAGCATTATAAATGGAAGTGCGCCGGGAGGAGGAGGTCTCCTAGATGAGACCTACGGGAGGTCTGTAGGGGAGCTAGCCCTAATTCTACTACAAGTATATGAAAGGGCCTATCAAAGGAATAAGCTTCCAGAATTGATGTGAGAACCTATTGTGATCACGCTATTTAAATTAAAACCGGACAAATCTCCTGAGCATTGTGAGTCCCATAGATCACTGTCACTCATCAACGTAGACTGTAAAATCCAACCGAAAATACTGGCCCATGGATTCTTTCCCCTTCTTCCTAGCCTCGTTAGATTGGACCAACAGAGGCTCACACCTAGAATATTGATGGAGGATACTTTACATAAACTTAGCACCCTCACACATCAAATAGACCCAGGCATAGTGGCGGCGGCTACCTTTTTGGGCTCCAAGGCTTTTGGCTCAAATCAGTGTCTCTTCTTGTTTTCGGTGCTAGAACGAATGCTGTCAGAGGTGTATGAAAGTGGCAGAGATGGAGTAGTCTCTGTCGTCGACATACTGAAGGTCCGCCAGACTCTAAATGAGGTGGGCGGACGTTCAGTTTGGCGGAGAAGGTACTCCATTGTCGTTGTGATGGTGTATCCTCTCTGCCAAACTCTAAACAGGGTCCTAAGATAGGTCTTACGGTCTAGAGTAAGCAAGGTATTGGTAATCATTTGTGAGCATTTTTATGGTAAATTTGATCAGATTTCCTGGAAGATGGGCGGGATGCACTAGTAAGTTGCTGATCCTTTCTTTTTGCTTTGTGATACTGGCTATTTAAAGTTAAGTGGTCAGAGAACATAATAAAAATGGTTCTTTCTGGTGTCTGGATAAGAACTACTGGTTTTGATTACCTGTTGTTTCTTAGTACCGTAGGTATGTGTGCAACTCTGACTTTTTCTAAGAAATGACTGGCCAAGGCTTTACAGAGAATTTGGAAGGGAATAATTTCATTTCAGCAGTCTGCTGGGTCTTTAATTTCAGAGATGATTCCGAAGATTTCTTTTGCGGGTAAAGATACAAAGGCAAAGAGAAGAGTAATAGTTGAGTTGAGGAACTTACAGAGGAGTGTTCCAGAAAACATTAAACACATTTTTCTCATACTACTGGAAAAAACAATAAAGCATGAGATAAAAGTCATTTTGAGGTGCAGAAAAACCGCAACATCCAGGGCACTACGGAGCTTTAAAAACCAAGAAGCTTGAGGAGTGAAGGGTAGAATGTAATAGACGGGACCAAAGTGTGAGAAAAATGAATATCTGCTAATTAATCAATGTGATTAAGAGTTAGGACCTGCTTTTACAATTTAGTACAAGGGATAAACATTTACTAAAATAAACTCTCTAGGGGCATATCAGGGGGAACACAATCTGTAACTCTTGAAAATCTAATAGAAAAAAGACAAGAACACATTTAAACTGCAATCGACTGTAAAGCGGAACATACCTGGTCAACGTCGGAATTACGTGGTAGAAAATAAATAATGTTGTTTGTTATTTTCTGGCACAGCTTGAAAATTTCAAATGTGAAAATGAGTCAAGGAAAGTTATCAGAAACAGTATATCAATCAGATCACATAGCCTTACGCAGCAAAATCAGCAATACAATTTAACACGGTCAACGAGGGTAAAACCTTTCATCGAGGAGCAATTTCCAGTACCCTACGTTTGAAAGTGTTTCCTGCATTTCTCTGCTTTCATGTTTCTCCTGCACTGCCAAGGATGTAGGAAGGTCATGCCAGTAAAAACAGCAGGCTGCGTTCAAGATGGCCTCCCAAAAGCAGCCGGAAGAATAAGAGGGACTATCCAGGTAAAGAGTCCGCAACCCAGGGACAGAATTCATATTAAAACTGTATTTAGCTTTGAAATGTAAAGAGAAATTCAGGAAATGTTCATCTGTTGCACATATGGGGGTTTACGTATGAAGTAATAATATCCATTGCGTTTCCATATGTCCAAAAATATTTAATCAAGCCAAATACAACATGAACCATTCCCACAACCACTCTCCTCCAACTGGCTGTCTCCAGCTCTACCCCAATATTTCATCCCCTCTCATTCTAAACATGACATCATCGATGTATAAGTGGAAGACTGAGAGGCAGGTGATCAACTCAGCATCAGATACATAGATAAATTATAACATAACAGATTATAACACCGTAGATTTCTAAAATATTTCAGAAAAGCAACTAAGTTCAATCAATCAATACTTCTATAGCACGGCTTATCACCCCCGTAGGGTCTCAAGGCGCTGTTGCAGGCGTGATGCTCAGTCGAATTGCCAGGTCTTTAGGTCCTTCCTGAACTGCTTCAGTGATGACGTTTGCCTGAGTTTGAGTGGTAGCGTGTTCCATGTCCGGGCTGCAAGGAACTAAGGGCCAGATGTAGGAAGGTCCGAATGAAATTGCGAGTCGGTGCGACTCGCAATTTCCGAATCGCAAATTCGGATGAAGAACGCTGTCTCCGACACCGTCTGCAAATCGCTATGGGGTCGCAAAGACCCACCTCATCAATATTAATGAGGTGGGTCGCATTTTGCGACCCCATGGCGAGTCCCTGCACTCACAGGGATGGTGGCCTGCTGAAGTCAGCAGACCTCCATGTCTGTGACTGCTTTTTCAATAAAGCAGTTTTTTTTTTTCATTAAAGGAAAACGAGTTGCAAAATGAAAAAAATTACGAAACCATTTGGTTTCATTATTTCGGTGTAGGCAGTGGTCCGTTGGACCACTGCCTGCTCTGAAAAAACCTTTATGCCCACATTCACAAGGGGAAGGGGTCCCATGGGGACCCCTTCCCTTTTGCGAATAAGTTACCACCAGTGTGACACTGGTGGTAACTGCGAGTTGCTTTGCGACCGCATTCGCGGTCACAAAGCAATTCTGCATTGCGATGCGAGTCGCAAATAGGAAGGGAACACCCCTTCCTATTTGCGAGTCGCATTCACAAATTGCGAGTCGGTACCGACTCGCAATTTGTGAATGAGCATCACGTTAGGCTGTTTGCCTGGCGTAAAGTGCGATTTTCGCAGTTTGCACCATGCAAACGGCTTCCTACATCTGGCCCTCAGTTCGAAAACATGCATTAATATACAAATTAGTTGCAGTGTCTCCAAATGTAGAACATGGAGGGAACGCTGCATTTATTTCTTAGGTTATATTCTCACCATTTTACTAAAGTTTCAGCATATACCTTTGGCTTACAGACATGATTGATTTACCATTTTGAGGACTAGATCTTCAGCCATTACTGACTCTCTGTAACTGCTAGAGTCCAACAGCTGTCCTCAGTTAATGGTTAGAAATCTCTCTTACAAATAATTGGTGTTCACACATCACCCACTGTCAGCCCAAATCACAAGCACAGCCATATGACTCCCAGTAATATGAGCATGTAACCACTGGTCTAAGCAAACATGTATTTGTGAACTATAGCTGACCAGATCCCTGCAATCTATAAATAGAACTGGAGTAATTGCGTCTTGATTTTCACCTCCATTATAAGCAACCATGGGTACTTGGATAACAAACATAACACAGCTTTACCACTGTTAAGGATGGGATTACTCACCTTAAACATTCCTTTCTTTAATAACTGTAAAATGGAAACTTTGCATTCTCATTCAACAGCATCACATTCAGGAAGTACAAATCAAACAAATTAACTGTCAGAGTGAATAAAAGTAATAGAAAAGTCTATGATCGCTTGAAAGCATTTCCTTGTCCCCTCCTTTTACTACTACTCATTTTGTTGTCAGACACTTTGGTCTGTAGCTCCAGCTGTAGATGAGTCCGACAGAAAAAGAATTGCTGGGTTTCCATTCACTACTACTTACACCATCCTCGACTTTAAAGTTAAGAACAGACTATTAGACGTCCCTCCTTGATATTATCATAACCCATGACGTCAGATTTAATTAGCAGTTTTTAACATTTCATCAATAATACTCCAGCAAAACTATTGTTCTATGTATAGTTAACTTCAAAACTCTTTATCTTTAACAGTCTTACCCCACCCATGAGCACACAATGCGGTCTGAGTTGGAGGCAGACTGCCAAAGTTAGCTATGTGTGCATTCACCTGGATATAGGTGGAGGCAATGGACAGCCAGGTAATAATCTCAATGACTTTTGAGACGAGGCATTCGTCACTCTATTTAATCTAAAACTTGAGTGATCAAAACTAGAAATAACTCCTAAAGAACTAGTTACTTACCTCCGGTAAAGCTTTTTCTGGCTGAAACTATACCAAACTTCTGATTTCTCACATTAGAGTAATCCCCACGCGCCTTGAACAGGATCTCTGTTAATCAGTAGGTGGCGTCAGATGGCTCAGTGTCAGTGTCATCTACATCTGAAGTGACGTGCACAGCACCACCCCAGCGTGCTGACATCAGCTTCTTTTACGACTATTTCTACTCCAAAAACGAAGAGCTAGGACTGGACGAGATGTAACCAGAGTTCAGATATCTAATAGGCTTTAGGGTGAAGAGATGAATTGCGGAGCTGGAGGACTAGTGAAGAATGTGCAGTTTAAGTCTCTACCAAAAAAAGCTTTACTGAAGGTACGTAACTTGTTCTTTTGATAGAGACTCCTCGCTATAGAATACATACCCAATCAATACATTCCCAGAGGTGGGTCTGCAACAAGGCTCAAACTGGAAAGTCCATGAGGACTGAACAGACAAAATGCTCATCTCAACAGCTATAAGTGTCCAAGCAGTACTGCTTCATGAAAATGTGGAGTGACACTCATGTGGCAGCTTAGCAGATGTCCAGGACGGGTACTCCGCATGCTAATGCACTAGTAGCAACCTTGGCCCTGGTAGAATGGGCATGCAAGCCTGCAGGATGCAGCTTTTTAGCTAGCATGTAGCAGACTGTGATCTAGAGAACAATAAATTGAGAGAAGGTTCATTTCTGTACTGCCTTGCCTTGAATTGTTTCGCTCCAGCGAATACAATGAAACACTATCATCCACCTGGTGGTCTTAAGTATGATTGATGTAAAAAGTGAGGGTTCTTTTGGGTTCCAAATGGTGGAGTTTCTCCTCTTTCTTAGAAGGATGAGGCAGAGCAAAGAGTGTCTGTAGCATGATGCTTTAGCTGAGGTGGAAGGCAGTCACCACTTTCAGAAGAAACGAGGCACAAGTACGAAGGACCAGTTTGTTCAGGTAGAAGCTGGTATAAGGAGGTACAACCTGGTAGGAATAGTCCTAAAGGGGGCCATACCTCTCTTCCTCATCCCCCTTCAGGTAAAAAGGGTCTGTCCAAGGGGTTGCAAGTCCAGGGGTGAACATGGCCTGACAACGTTGTTGTAGACTTCAAGTGGTGCTCGCGCTACCTTGGAGGCAAAGATTGGGATCAGCTCTTCAATTGCTGCTGGTGTCGGAGAACTAAGGCAGTGGACGGTGAGGACACCTATGTCAGTCTGGATCTTGGTAACCCGCCAATGGTAATCCATCAGAGGCGCCTCTTGTCCTTGTGGGACCCAAAGGCACACAAGAAGGGCCACAGATCAACAGATGGAGAACACGTCGTCATAGAACTCCTTGAGTTGAGCAGGGGTCACTCCAGCTCCGGAAAACTCAGGGACGCATGGATCGGACCCCACCACCGGCTCTGCAGGTGAAGTGCGAGAGTTAGAAGCACAGCATTTGTCAGGGGAAGCCAAAGAGACCTTCATCTTAGTGTTCTTGTTCTTCTTTGACTTACCTGACTTTGATGATCACAACCTGGAGTGGGATGATGATCATCCACGGGAATAGCTTTGAGATTGACCCTGCTACCTCATGGAACCTTATTCTGCTGTGCCACCAGGAGCTTCAAGGCCAGCTCGCAATTCACCTGTGGAATCATGGGCTTACAGTCAGAGCAGGCCACGGGGTCTAAGCCCAATCCCAGGCAAACCAAGTGTGGGTCAGAGACAGACAACTGTTTGTGACATTCCTCACATGGTTTAAATCTTGCGAGTTTGTTGGGAGACAAGTCCCTAGTACTCTGGGCACAAAGCTCAAATAATACTTGACAAAATAAAGTGGTAAACAAATGACCCAGGTAGCCTTCCAGATCCACACTGTTGGCGTGGAAAGAAAGGAAGTAATGTCTGCGCTGGGGTGCACTGCACACATCACTTGCAACGTGGATGATGTAATCGCGGAGCAGTTCAACACCACCTACTGGTGTACACAGGACCTGCAAGATTTTCTGGATCCAATCTGACGCCTTTGTAATATTCTAAGATGAAGAATGCACAGTTAAAAATCTCTATCAGAAGCAGGAAATGCAAGCTCCAAATGTATAAACTCTTATTTGACAACAGATAAGAAATGCAGACAAGAAGCACTGAAAGGATATCCATCAAGAGACATCATTGTTCCAATATCAAATGTTTCCACATTGGTGTAGTCTGGTCCTCCCCACGGAGGGCTGAGAAACACAACATCTGCCTTAATGTCGGATGCCAGCAGCATGAAATCCCCCAGGATAAATTCTATCTGCTGTGCAACACCATACACCTCAGCGTTGTTGCGAGCAAGATCGATCTTGACAGGATCGATATCTATTGCAATCACTAAAAATTAAGACAAAAGGAAAGTGGCATTAAAGGATCAGCTATAAAGAATGCCTCTTATACACTTCAGTCTTAGCAAACAGTCTAAATCAAGAGCCACAATCTCCTGTTTTGATGAAGAGAACACAAAGTAATATTTTGAGCAAGTTTTTAAATTACCATATCCTTCAAAATAGCAACTTAAAGCTAGAAAGATGAAAAGCGGGACCAGGCCCAAGAGGGGATCGGAGCACAGCAGTTAACATCGCAATACAGTAAAGAAAAAAAACAAACAAGTTGCTTACCTTCAGTAATACTTCATTTCTAACTACTCTTTCTAGCTGCAGATTCCTTTGTTTAGAATATTCCACAGACTGGTTCCTGAAATTTGAGGGGCACCCATGCATGCTGGTAGGTGGCATCATTGGGTTCCGTGTCTGCGTCATCCACACCAAAAAATACATCTATTTTGACTATGTAGGCGCTACCTCAGCATGCTCAAATCAATTTCTTTGTGCAACTTCCCATGCCGGAAACATGGAGCCACTAGAAAACGCTGACAAACTGGTGTGCATTTCTAAGCCCCTTAGAAGGGTGACCCTTACGCTATAATCAAGTCAAAGGAACTTTATTTCGGCTACAAGAGCCATAAAAGGGCATAGCAGCAATAAATACAAATAAATACACAAAGTAATAAATGTAACAATACATATAAAGATAAAATGGAATAAAAATAATATACACTGACACAGTGTGAAGGGACAGTCTTGTTGGAACTATTAAGCAGATAAAAACTTCCCTCTAACGATCCAGCTAGCTCCGAGGAACTTGGCAACAGCTATCACTAGCGTTGGTCTAGTGTCTGATTTGATGAGTCGCAGGGCTATTTCAGAGCTGCGGACTCCCAGCAGACTGCATGCTGGGGCAGGCAAATAGGACGTGAGGCAGGTTCTCAATGGGTGCTTTACAGGCTGGACAAGCGGCTGATTCTTTGTGTGACTAGCGGCTGGTGAAAAGTCTTAGTGGTAGCGTTCCAATGCGGAACTGAAAGTACAGTTTTCTTTCCCTTGGGACCGTGATTATGTCCCAAAAAGCTTCATACTTGCATGTCTCTTTTAAGTTAACAAAGTCACAAGATAATGTAGTGTGAAGTGCGGCCCCTAGATCTTCGTGATCTGCCGTTTGCCAATATAGTTTCTTTAGTTCGCTTTTCGAGGGAAAGACGGAGGTGGATTGGTGAATTCCAGAGTTCACTGAGCCAGAGTGAGTAAAGTGACCCCTTGATGTATCGTAGCCAGGGGATGCTGTGAAGGTGATCAGCTTTTAAAATAACCTGCAGGGCTTCAGTAAAGGTTTCAAGCTCTGGGGTAGTCCAGAGACGCCGCCAGTACAGGAGAGGGCGTAGGCAGGCTTTATGACCGATGCGTTTTATTCCAAGATCCTTAAAAAGGGGGAACAGTGGAGTGCTTGGCGGGAGGGACACAAGGGTTCTTAGGAAGTTGTTTTCAGCAATGGTTATGTCTTGGATTTTAGCGTAACCCCATAGTTCAGCCCCGTAAAGTGCTGAGGCCACAGCCTGGGCTTCGTATATCTGTATTGCTGGACAAATTGGTTTTGTATACGAGAGGTGAAAGTTTTTTAATAGTACCCCTGTTGTTTGCTTTAGTTTTAAGGCTTGTTTTCCTATGTGTGATTTCCAAGACATGCTGTCAGTTAATGCTATACCCAAGTAGCTGAAAATGCCCACCTTCTCAAGTGTGGTGCCCTCTAGTGTAATCTTCCCTCTAAACGATCTATGGGGATTTGTTTTGTTTTAGAGGCACTGATTTCAAGTCCCCGCGTTGAACAGAATTTCTCAAAGCACGTGAGGAGTTTCCTTAGTCCACTAGGGGTCTTAGATATCAGGAGAGTATCATCTGCAAAGAGCATGACAGGGATTTTTTGTGTGGCAAGTGATGGTGCGTCAGCCTCCACTCTAAGCAGGAAGGGGACGATTTCATTGATATACAGAGAGAAGAGGGTTGGGGCAAGGACACACCCTTGCCGCACACCCCTTGATACATGGACTCTATCAGTTAGTTGCACCTTATTGTCCCACCTGACTTGTGCGTAGTTGTCCTCGTGGAGCCCTATCAATAGTGCTAGGATGTGCTCCGGGATTCCCATTCGGGAAAGAGCGTCCCATAGTTTGTTGCGAGGTACTAGGTCAAAAGCAGACTTTAGACCCACAATAGCTACATAAAGGCTCCCTTTACCAATGAGCACTGTTTTCCAGTATAAAAATAGGAACCTGAGGGCTTGGTCAGTAGTAGATATTTTTTTCCGGAAACCGGCTTGGAGGGGACTAAGGATATCATGTTCTGTCATCCAGTCTTCGATCTTTCCCAAGAGGCAGTGGCAGAAGCCTTTTTGCACACAGTCAATTAGACTAATTGGTCTGTAGTTGCAGGGGAGTGATCTATCGCCCTTTTTAAAGATCAGGACAACAATAGCCCCTTTCCAGGACTCAGGGATAGGAGCCCCAGATGCTATTGCGTTCGCTATGATGGTGAGGTATCTTGACCAGGATGCAATGTCGGTTGAGAACAGGTCTGCTGGAACACCATCCGAGCCGGGGGCCCTGCCGCGTTTTATGGTGCCTAAGGAATATGTTATGTCACTTTGAGAGAACAGCTGGGGCACTTCAGTGGTGGGTGCTAAAGAAGTGTTTAGGCAGGGGTCCATGTGAACAGGAGTGGGGATATCATGGTCATGGGAGTACAGCCTGCTAAAATGGTCTACCCAGTCTTTCGGGGTGACGTTGGTTGTAATGTTCAGTCCACTGCTTTCTGGGCCTCGCGCTGCCAGGGACCAGAACTGACTACAGTTCCTCTCGCGCACAGCGTCTCTAATTGCTGTCCACCACTTATCATCTTGGTCACGCTTGGCTTTGCGTATGGCTGACTTGTAGGACTTTCTCGCTAGGGGGATGGCGGTGGCATCCTTGGATTTGATAGCTTTGATTAAGTGCTTATTTAAGGACCGGCACATTTTATTGAACCAGCCGTGCCCACCTTTGAGTCTCTTGCCATCATGGGCTGTGGATACCGAGAAGTGGGCTGCGATATCCTTGAAGCATGAGGTGTGAATTAATCTTATTTCCTTATAGGTGATTGCTGGACTCACCTCTAGGTTTATTAATGTAGTCTTTAGGGTTTTTAGCTGCGTTGATGAGTGCGGGCCGAGCCGCAACCTTGTCCCACTTTAGGTGTTGTTTGTCGTTAACCAGGCTAATACCCTCTGGTGCTGCTACTGAGGAGTTAATAGTGGGCGAGTGGTTGCCCAAAGCTAACGTGTGGACAGAGAGAGGATTATGATCACTTTCAGTTCTTTCAACGATCGTCATGTCGATGAGTACGGGGCATAATCTTATGTCGAATAGACAGTAGTCGATTCTGCTGGTGTGGTTGGTTTTGTTGAATGTGTGATGGCCTTTGGCGTCTGATTTAGTTCTGCCATTAAATGCCCTGAGCCCAAATTCCATGGTCAGTGACTTAACTTGGACAGCGACCTGCGTCCATCTCTTGATGGGTGGAATGGACAGGGCGGGGATAGACCAAACTCGATCCTCCTCGTCTGTGGATCTGAGATCATCCCAGTCTAGAAGTTCGAATGTGACATTAAGATCACCTGCCAGCATGGTTTTATGATGGCGGGGGCAGTTTTGCAGGAGGGCTGCCAGGACACAAAGGTTTTTGGAGACTTGACCCCCACTGACCCCTCGAGTGTAGATATTGAAGATGTTCACAACAGTATCAGGCCCGAATGATAGACGAAGACCTAACAGGTCGGGAGAATCGGTGGGTAGCTGTAATATACAACAGTTAAGTGATGTTCTGATCCAGATGGTCAAGCCCCCAGAAGGCCTGCCTCTAGTACTGGGCACGGCATGGATGTGGAAGTTTGAGTAGCCTGTTCGAAAAAGTGGATCAGTTGACCACGTCTCTTGGAGAAGACATATATCATGTTCTTCAATAAAAGAGGTAAAAGATGGAAGAGGGAGAATAGATTTTAAACCTGCCACATTCCATGAGACAAGTCGTACCCCAGTGAGTGGAGGAGCTATCCTGTCTAATTGCCTGGTATTTACATAATTAGCTGCCAGAGGTTGGTTTGGCAGGTGAGGTTAAGTAGGAAGAAGTGGATCAATAAAAATGTTGGTCAGTGAGACCTGGGGTGAGTGATGCTGTTCCTCTAATGGAGCTGACCTGGCCCTGGTAAGGGAAGTGCTTGCAGGCTTAGCTATCGGTTCTTGATTTGATGGGCAATATTCCTGCAAGATGAGAGATGCAGTATTGTCATATTTTCACAGCCAGCCGTCAGAGGTCTGGGGGAATATGTCATGAGAGGGAGAATGAGTACTTGCACTGGCAGTGTTAGGGATTGCAGCAGGCCTGAAGGTGATTGATATATGTTGGTTGTGTGGTTTTTCAGCATAGATTTTAGATGAAGCTTTAAATCAATCGTTCTCACCAAGGGTAGATACATGTTTTGCTGGGCAGTAGCTCGGGCAATCCCCGTAGTGCACGGGTGGCCTAGGGTATTTGAACTGAATGCACGAGTGTGCTGGTGGGCTTGTTCTTGCATGTAGGGCCACCAAATTGTCCACCATGGTCCCATCCTTGAGTGTAAGTTTTAAAATGTCAAAATGTGTTCCTGGGTCGGGCCATCTTGCTACATTAATTATGTCCTCGCGCATTACAGAGCGACAGCCTCTTACATGGCGAATCCAGTGAATTGCCTTGTTTTTAATAGAGTCTGCCCCTTCCTTTTGTGTCGATGTATTTAACTTGGGAACGTTGACCATTAGAACTACAATTCCTGGTTGAGACCAATCAGTGGCAGGCTGAACAGAGTATTTTGGGGCAGTATTGCTCATGAGTTTGGGGATTTTGTGATGGTCGTCTAGTGTCTTTCCTGTGCCTGAGCTGTTATGCAAAGGAGGCTGGTGGAAGTTCTGGATCTTAACACCGGCTGGGAGGAGGCCATCAGAACTGGGTGCTGGAAAAATTGGCAAATTGGTTGCGGTGCCGGGTAGCGTTGGGCTTTGGGTAAAGTTCATGGTGGCCATGTCATCTGAAAGAGTTAACTGTTTTACTGTTGCAATGAAGGAGTTAAACATGAGCTTAAGTTCTAATACTTCCTTTTTTAATTCTTGTATGCATTGAATGTGCTGTGGGTTTATGTGAGTTGAGTGTGTGTTTGCGGCTGCTAGCCCGTCCACCCTGGTACCTGGGTCAATGTCATCATGTGATTCTGGGGCATTAATTAACGGGTTAAAGCGGTTGCTGCACTGGATGAGATCATTAGGGCCCAGTGGTAGCTCGTTCACTAGAGATGGAGCAGTGTGGGTGATAACATTCCTGCCCTCTCCCTGCCCTGTAGTGGCTGTGTCCTGTTGCCTACATTTCACAAAAATCTCAGCAATTTTCTTTGGGCCAGCCCTCCTTTTGGTTGGGGAGTGCTCCCCCCCAGTGCCGTTGAGATTATTTCCGTGAGTAGTTAAAATTCCCTCGCATTCACCCAAAAGAGAGTTAATTCTGTCCATAACACAGTTACTAGCTACATGCTTGTGCCTTTTCCGCTTAGCTTTTAGCACTGCCCCTGCCCCAGCCTCTATTGCTTTCCTTTTACCCATCTGGCACTGTTATTGGTGATAAAATGTTCTATAGAGTATCAATTCAATGATGCAACCTACGGGATGATACAGTATTGGCAATAGCGCACAGAGCTAAGATCAATGATGCCTACTTGAATGGTCAATGTTAGGGGGCTGGCCCAGCCTCTTCCGGGCTCTGACGGGCGTAGATGGGCCCGCCCTTGGCCCGGGCTTTGCCCGGCCGCGGCCCGCGCGGCGAGGTGCCCCCACGCGCTTTATAGCGCTCGTTGGTGTCAAGTGGGTGCAGGTACAGGTGAAAATGGCCGCCTCCTGGGCCTCAAAGCAGCTTGGGATATGTAGTCCCTCTAAAGTCTTTAGCGCGTCCCGCGTAGGGAGGTGCCCCCAAGCGCTCTATAGCGCTCGTTGGTGTCAAGTGGGTGCGGGTGAAAATGGCCGCCTACTGGGGCCTCAAAGCAGCTTGGGATATGAAGTCCCTCTCAAGTCTTTAGCACGTCCCGTGCAGTGAGGTGCCCCCACACGCTTTATTGCACTCGTTGGTTTCAAGTGGGTGCAGGTGCAGGTGAAAATGGCCGCCTCCTGGGGCCTCAAAGCAGCTTGGGATATGTAGTCCCTCTCTAGTCTTTAGCGCTATAATCAGTTAGCATAGCAGGGAGGTAGGTGGGTCGGGAGGAATCAGCGGCTAGATAGAGTTTGTACCAAATAACTTGTAACCGAAGGTAAGTAAGTTGCTCATCTGATAGAGACTTCTAGCTGCAGATTCCTTACCTTAGAAAAGATACCCATGCAATACCTCCCCTTCGATGGGTCTGCAAAACATTTAAGACCAAAAAGTCCTGATGGACTGAATGAGCAAAGTGCCCTTCACAAAGGACCTAACTATCCAGGCAATAGTGCTTGGTAAACGTGTGCAGAGATGCCGAAGCTGTTGCCTGACAGATGTCCAGGACAGGAATTTCACAATCTAACGCTGTGGTCTCAGCTTTGGCTCTGGTGGAATGAGCACATAAGCCCTTGGGGGTTGCTTCTTGGCCATTGTGTAGCAGAACTTTATGCAGAGTACTATCCATCTTGATATGGTCTACTTCTGCAGGGCCTTCCCTTTCTTGGCTCCTATATACCCTACAAAGAGTTGATTGTCCACCCGGAACTCTTTGGTATGATTAAGGTAGAAAGAAAATATTATTTTTGAGTCCAGGTGATGGAGTCTCTCTTCCTTTTTAGATGGGCAAGATGGAGCAAATAAGGGAGGCAAGGTGGTATTTGTGGCTACATGAAAAGGTATCACTACATTTGGAAGACAGGAGGCACATGCTTGAAGAACCAGCTTGTCTGGGTAGAAGGTAGTATGAGGAGGGTGCACAGAGAGTGCCTGCAGTTCGCTGACCCTCCTGGCCGATATAAGGGGCACTAGGAAAGGTGTCTTGATAGTTAGCAAATGGGATGGAAAGTTGTGCAGCATCTTGAAGCGTGTGCACATCAAGAAGGTCAAGACCAGGTTTCAATTCCACTGGGGCATGATGAATGTCCTTAGAAGAAACATATGTTGGAGTCCTTTAAGCAACCTAGTCACAACAGGTGACCTGAACAAAGAAGGTTGGTCTGGTAACCACAAAAATGCTGAAATGGCTGATAGGTCGCCCTTAACTGTGCCCAGAGCAGAACCCTGCTGTGTCAGACATAGAACAAATAACAAGACTTTAGAGAGAGGTGCAGAGACAAGGTAGATGTTCTTGGATGCACACCATGCCACAAATCTGCCAGAACGGTAGGTGTATACCGCATACAAATCCAAGAGAAAATGACTGCGAAAGTTCATGAAATAGTTAAACAGCTATTTTGATCAGATCTACTTCCATGAACATTTATAACTTTCTAGCTTTGCACGGACGGTTTCCACCCTCAGTCAGAATGTGTGGCCTTACTTTTTCGTAATCTAAATGATTTTACTTTTAATTAGCGGACAGTCTTCCTTGCTGTTTTTCAAAGGTTTTGCTAGGATTTTGTGGAAATGTATTTGTAAATCAGTTTGTACCTAGAATGTAACTGTTTCTGTGTGCTCTTGAGCACCTTATTTACCATGAGAGTCAACTGCACAGAAATTTGAAGGAACGCTAAAAACAGATCAATTATTTTAAGAGCATTATCTGATACAGACTTCTAGTTGCAGATTCCTTACCTTAGAATTTCCACCAGGCGTCAGACTGGATCCGGAGATTTTTCTTCGAGCAATACCCTTGCGCCTTGGTAGGTGGTGTCTCTCAACTCCGTGGGCGTCGTAGTTGCCGTAATCACGTCGGGAGTAGTACATAGACGCCGCATTCACGCAGTGACGTCATTTCTTTTCTTTCAGCGCCACGCGTTGATCCGGAGAGAGCTACCCTGGTCTCTTTTTGACCGACTTCAACTGTTTTGTTGAGTTTTCGAGTGAGATATTTGGTGTGTCCAGGATGTCCCCAAAGACAGGTTTCAAGCCGTGCGAGGTCTGTCACTGCATGATGTCAGTGACCGATCTGCATCGTGTTTGTTTGTGGTCTCTCGAGCGCAACCATGACCCAAAGTTGTGCTTCGAGAGCCGGGCCATGCACCCCGGTCCCTCAAGCTCATGGCGGCCCGTCACTGGACTTTGCGTAAGTCATGGTCTTGATCGAGAGGAAGCTCTTGAGAACGTTCGCAGAGCCATCACCACTCGTCGTCTTTGAAATCTTCGGGTGCAGGTAAGAAAAAGAAGTCGAAGAGGTTCCATCGCTCTGCAACTTCGCCGCGTCGCTCGGCTGACGCAACGCAGGAGGAGCGTCGACGCTCAAGACCTCTGTCCTCGGAGCCTGTGTCTGCTCCACGCTTCCCCGAGCTTCCCGGAGCCGGATCCACCCCGCCCAACTTAAAGAATTCTATGAGGCCATGCGCCTCATCTTTGGGTGGAACGACCCCAGTAAAGCTCCTTCGGGCCCAAGGGGTTCGGTTGAGGGGCATTCGGGTTCTGCAGCGGCGGCATTGGCTCTGGTCACCGAGGTCCCCTCCTGATCCGCTCACGGATCCGCAGTGGGGCCGGTCACACCATTGAGACCTTCCCCGACTCGGAGCGGCGTCGGCCGACGCGGCCTTTGTCTTCCATGGGGCCTATACGCCCCACGTCAGATTCGGACCCTTTTTCCTATGGGTACGAATTCGGGGAAGGATTGGAGGGGTCCCTGGACTCTTATTAATACCAGGATGACCCATCTTTCGACTGGGCTTGGGAACTGTGCGACGCCAGAGTTCTGGATACTTCTCCAGATGCTGGCATGCTGTCTCCTCCTACCGTGGGTACGGCCGAGGGAGCAACTTATGGTATGGTGGTCAGTAGGGCAGCTAAGGTCCTTGGCCTTGAGCTTCCTACTGTAGAGGTCAGGTCCAATCTCCTGATGGAGGTGCTTCAGCCAGGAGCTTCCACATCCGAAGAAAGCCCTCACCGATGTCCTTTTGGGTACTTAGTCCTATTCACAAGGGCTCCTGTGTTGGGTTTGGACCATCGCACGCCGCCATCGGCCCACTCCGAACGACCCTAAATTCCTGTCCCAACACCTCATGCCTGAGAGTCTTTTCATCCAGGCTTCCTTTTCTCCTGGCGCTTTCCTTCCTCACCCCTGGATAGGAAATCAAAAAGGCTGGAACAATTTGGGAAGAAGTTGTTTTCTTCCTCCAGTCTCGCGCTCCGGCCTGTGAACACCGCATGACTTCTGGGCTGCTATACCCACTTTTTGTGGGATATGGTTGCGCGAGTCCTGCCGCAGATACCGGAGGAGGCCCATGATATCGTCTCCCAAGCTGTGAACGATGGGAGAGATGCGGCGAAGTTCACAATCCATTGTGGGCTCGACACGACTGACTCTCTGGGCAGATCGATTGCTACGACGGTGGCCTTGAGATGCCACACCTGGTTACGTACTTCTGGTTTTTCTGGGGATGTCCAACAGTCCCTCATGGACATGCCCTTTGATGGCTCCCGTCTCTCTGGAGACAAAGCAGACTCAGCCTTGGAGAGATTTAAGGATTCCCAGGCTACGGCTTGGTCCCTTGGTCTTTCCCCTGCCCCTCGCCCCCCAGCAGTCCGCTTTTCATCCTTTCCATGGCCACGGACGGGGCTCCCTGTCGCGTCCTCTGCCCAGCCATTGTAACACCCATGCTGTCCAGCCTCCACGTGGCTGGGGACGCGGATTCCCACATGGGCGTGAAACAGGGAACCAGAGGTCGGCCCAGTCCACCTCTGCCCCCGCTGCAGCCTCGAAACCTTCCTAGTCCGTCCCCTCACTCCTATCCAGTTGGCGGCAGAATTCGCCATCACCTGCCCCACTGGGAATCCATCACTATGGACAGGTGGGTTTTGCAGATCGTTCGAAAAGGACACTCCCTCCCTTTCGAATCTGCTCCACCAGCCATGCCTCCATCCTTCAGTCACCTTCCAGAGGATCATTTGGCACTTATCCGCCAGGAAGTCGCAGCTCTCTTGGCCCAGAGAGCTATAGAGAAGGTCCCTGTGCCCGAAGTAGGTCGTGGTTGTTGTGCCCGCTAATTACTTGTGCCAAAAAAGGACAAGGGCTTACGTCCTATCCTAGACCTTCGGGACCTAAACTACTTCCTCAAAAAGGAGAAATTCAAAATGCTTACCCTGGCTCAGGTTCTATCTGCCTTGGACCCAGGAGACTGGATGGTAGCGTTGGACTTGCAGGACGCTTATTTCCACATCCCCATCCTGCCTGCCCACAGACGTTACCTACGATTCGTGGTAGGTCACGAGCACTTTCAGTTTACCGTGCTCCCCTTCGGCCTTACCAGCGCCCCTCAGGTGTTCACAAAAGTGATGGAGGTGGTTGCAGCTCATCTGCGCAGGCTAGGGGTATCTTCCCCTACTTTGATGACTGGTTGTTGAAGGTGGACTCGCCCCAGAAAGTCGCCTCCCACATTCAGACTACGGCAAACCTCCTGCTAACGCTGGGGTTCACTATAAACGTGCCAAAGTCACACCTGACTCCCTCTCTGACGCTCCCCTTCATGTGAGCTGTTCTGGACACAGAGCAGTTTCGGGCTTATCCTCCCGAAAAGCTAGTCCAAGATATTCAGGCTATGATTCCGATCTTTCAGCCTCTGTCTTGGGTTTCGGTGAGACTGACTCTGATGCTGCTGGGCCTCACGGCCTCCTGCATCCTGCTAGTGACACATGCCAGATGGCATATGCGGGCTCTGCAGTGGGACCTGAAGTTCCAGTAGGCGTAGCATCTGGGAAATCTCTCCGACATGGTCCAGATCTCGTAGGGGACTGCGAAAGACCTGCAGTGGTGGCTTTCGAATCCAAATTGGGTCAACGGCAGATCCCTCTCCCTTTCCCAACCAGATCTTTCTTTAGTGACAGATACATCACTTCTGGGTTGGTGCGGCCACATGGGAGAGGCAGAGATCAGAGGACTCTGGTCTCCAGCAGAGTCTGGGCTCCAAATTAATCTTCTAGAGCTCTGGGCGATCAGGCTTGCGTTGAAAGCATTTCTTCCCTCTCTCAAAGGGAAAGTACTGCGGTTGTTCACGGACAATACTACCGCCATGTGGTACTGCAACAAACAGGGAGGAGTAAGGTCCTGGACCCTTTGTCGGGAAGCACTACGCCTCTGGACATGGCTGGAACATCAGGGCATTACCCTGGTGATTCAACATCTAGCAGGTTCTCTCAACGCCAGAGCGGATGAACTCAGCCGTCGATGCACAGCCGATCATGAATGGCGTCTCCATCCGGAGGTGGTGCAAGGTCTCTTTCAGCAGTGGGGTGAGCCTTGGTTAGATCTGTTCGCCTCTGCAGAGAACGTGCAATGTCAGCTGTTTTGCGTGTTAGAGTTTCCAAGGTTTCACTTGCTCAGAGATGCTTTTCGTCGAGTGGAACTCTGGCCTCCTTTCCGCCTATACCAATTCTGCCCAGAGTTCTCAAGAAGATCAGGAACAACTGGGCCCAAATCATCTTGGTGGCTCCGGACTGGGCACAGAGAGTCTGGTATCCAGAGCTATTGAGCATGTCCATCAATCCTCCGCTCAGACTGCCTCTTCGGGCGGATCTTCTTTAGCGGCAGCAGGGGACACTTCTTCACCCGAACCTGTCCAACCTCCGCCTTCATGCATGGAGATTGAGCGGCGACAGTTGGCGACTTTTGATCTTTCACCCGAAGTCTACGATGTTATCTTGGCAGCCAGGCGTCCCTCCACCAAAACTGTATACGTTTGTCGTCTGAATAAGTTTGTGGCCTGGTGCACCAACAAATCTGTTGGTCCCCTTTCTTCCCCTCTATCCGATGTTCTTTTGTTCATTCTTTTTTTGGCCCAGCAGGGCTCTGCTTTTGGCACCCTTAGAGGGTATTTATCTGCCATTTTGGCCTTCCTTAGGTTACGTGATCAGCCCTCACTTTTTAAATCTCCTATTGTGAGTTTATTTCCTCCGACTCCATTTATCATGCCTCAGTGGGACCTCAATCTTGTCCTTACTTATTTAATGTGTTCTCCCTTTGAGCCGATGCACAACTGTCCTTTACGGCTCCTCACCTTCAAGACTGTCTTTCTTGTTGCCATCACCTCTGCTCGCAGGGTGAGTGAGCTTCAAGCCCTTTCGTCTAAACCTCCATACTTGTCTGTGCATCCTGACAAAGTGGTGTTGCGCACAAAAGCTTCCTTCCTTCCAAAGGTGGCTACGCCTTTTCATGTAGGCCAGTCCATCACCCTGCCTACTTTCTACGCGCCCCCACATCCTTCTCATGAGAAGGAGAGACTCCACCATCTGGACCCAAAAAGAGCGTTGGCGTTCTATCTTAATCGTACTAAAGATTTCCAGGTGGACGATCAACTCTTTGTCAGGTATGTGGGTCCAAAAAAAGGGAAGGCAGTGCAAAAACGTAACATCTCTCGATGGGTACTTCTTTGCATCAAAATGTGCTACGCTTTGGCCAAGAAGCAACCCCCTGAGGGCTTGAGTGCTCATTCCACCAGAGCAACTGCTGCTTCCACTGCATTGGCACGCGGAGTTCCTGTCCTGGATATCTGCCAGGCAGCTACGTGGGCATCCCTGTACACGAATGGTTAGATCGGCAGACCCTGATACAGAGATCTGGCCCGGGACCAGGGTTCAATTCCCACCTCGGCGGGTCTTGGGCTCAATTCCCTTGGACCAGATAATTCTCGCCTCGGTGCCTAATCTAATTAATGGGTCCCACTCTGTAACTCTGGGCAATAGATTACTTAATCTCCACAACGGCCCGACAGCGCTTGGATGCCTGGCTTCACCCTGGGGTTGCCCAGGAGTGGGTGCGTCACAGGGAAAAGCCAGGAGGGGTTCCACAGCGGTATGCGTACAGCGCCTTGAGACCCTAACGGGTGAGTAGTGCGCTATGCAAGTGCGAAGTTTACGTTTCACGTTTACGTTTGCTAAACACTACTGCCTGGACAGTCCGGTCCGTCGGGACGGCTACTTTGGTCGTTCAGTCTTGCAGGACTTCCTAGTATGATCTTGGTTCGCAGCCCACCTCCGAGGATGGCACTGCTTGGGTATCTATCCTAAGGTAAGGAATCTGCAACTAGAAGTCTCCAGCAGATGTACAAGTTACTTACCTTTGGTAAAGAAATATCTAGTAGAGACATATTCTAGTTGCAGATTCCATACTGCCCACCCATCCTCCCCGCTTGCGAACTGATTTCTAGTGACAGGGATTCCCCCCCATCAGGTCCTTAGCTCTGGTGCACCAATCTCAGTGTTTTAAGCAGCTCTGCACTTTGGCTTGGAAAGTTGTTAAAAGAAACTGACGTCACTGCGTGAAGGCGGCATCTATGTACTACTCCCGAAGTCATCACGGCGACTACAACGCCAATGACACCCACGGAGTTAACCGACGCCACCCACCGACACGCAAGGGTATTGCTCAAAGAAAAATGTCCTGATCCAGTCTGACGCCTGGGGAAAATTCTAAGGTAAGGAATCTGCAACTAGAATATGTCTCTACCAGATATTTCATTACCAAAGGTAAGTAACTTGTACATTACAGTTTGAGAAGATTGCTTTTCCACGAAATTGTTAAGTGGGATGAACTTTAGATGACCGTTTTCGCTGTGGTATTTGTAGGATATTTGGAGAACAGTCAGGATAAAGACACTACTGAATGAAATAGAAAATACATCTATTCTAGTTTTACGAGGATGACCCCATTAATAGAGGATTTATGTGTCAGTAGCATGTGATAAAATAACTGCACATTACACTTTGATATAAAATACTCATTCATGAACTCATAGAACATCTTTAGACATAGGCTGGAGTGTGAATTAGACTGTGTCGCAACCAGCATTAGCGAAGCGGTAAAATCAAAGATTACAAGAGTGCTTAAACTATTCTGTTGCACTGGGTTGAAACAGATAATTGTTCCAGGTACTTGCTTTATAGCCTGCAAACATTTCCTGGTCGCCAGTTTTAATTCCGACAGTGGGGGAGAACCTATTATTCAAGGTCTGTCACATTTTGCACCTGTGTGTTGTGTGTTTTGTGTGTGTGTGTGTGTGTGTGTGTGTCTGTCTGCTAAGTTGGGAAGTTAATTATAAAATGGAAGCTAAAGAAAAAATTATTTTATTTACTGAAAATGAGAAAATACTATAAGAGGATGTGTGTACTTTATGCCCACAGCTGATGTGTGAGTAATGAACAAGTTACTTACCAATGGTAAAGCTCTTTCTGATGAAAACTCTATCAACCTGCAGATTCCTCCCATTGGAAATACTCCTCAGGCACTAGACTGCATTGGAAACGTTTCCCAGCAATGCTTTTATGCGCCACTAGTTGTGTGGCTCCATGCTGGCTCCATACTGCCCCAGAAGTGATGGAGATGAGTTGCATACAAGTGCCAATCCTGTGTGCTGCTGTCAGTTTCTTACTTATGAATTTCTGTGCCCTCAGACGCGGAGTGTGAACAACTGCTGGTACCACTGTACACATTCCGGACTTGCGACCTCATTAGGTGGTAAAAAGAGGCCATTCCAAAAAAACTGGGGATGGGAGGTCAGTGACGAATTTTCACTTAAAGATTATCCATCAGAAAGAGATACCAAAGTAATTTGTTGCCAGATAGATACTTACAGTTGAAGATTTCTAAACCTTGAATAGATACCAAAACAGAACTCCAAGGTGAAGGGTCTGTAAAGTGGGTTTAGAGCAAAACGCCTTGCAGAACCGAACGGATGAAATGCCACACCCGCCGGACAGAGCTTTCAAGGCAGTAGTGCTTCAAGAATGTGTGTACTTACACCCATATTGCAACTTGCCAAATGTCAGCAACAGGAGCTCTATGTGCCAATGCAATGGTAGCAAGCCATGGCCATTATGGAATTGGGCTCGCAGACATTCCTGAGATTTTTTCTAGGCCAGCACATAGCAAATCCTGTTGAAGAGAACAATCTAATTCAACAGGGTCTTCTTCTGCACAGCCTTCCCATTCATTCCCCGGGGAACGCCACAAAAAGCGGATTGTTAGAAAAGGGCTATCTGGTTGGCAGTCAGTTTGCACTCTTTCCAAGCAGGAACCCTCACTCTAGTCAGGCTGAGGGAAATACACAGCTCAGATAAACCCTGCTCACGCCCTTGGGTAGCTTGGCACAAGCGGTCAGGCTTATCTCAGAGGCAATGTGTAAAGTGTTTGTATCAACACACAGTAATACAGTGAAAACACTGCAAAATGGACATCACACCACACCAGTTTAGAAAAATAGCCAATATTGATCTAAATCAGTCAAGACCAAAATGACAGGAATCTTAAAGTAAAAAGAGTCTTACTCCATAGAAACAATGGAAACGTTGTTGTTACACAAAGTACCTGGTTTGCATCAAAAATAAAGCAGCATGGGTGAGCGTATGTCAGAAAAGTTGTCGATGTGTTGATTCTTTACTCGCAAGTGAGGGCGAGCGTTGTTTCTTCTCCAGTCGGGTAGGTGGTGTGTGTTTTTTTATCTCCTGCAAGACAGCAGTGCATCGATTTCCGTACGGAGGCGCCTCAGATGTGCGCAGGTTCACGTTGATTTTGACACCCAGTGGTGATGCGTGACAAATCTGGCCGCACAGTGATGGACAACCGAGCTGTGTGGGGTTTGCGTAGATTTTAGTAGCGGAAAGCGCGTGTTGCGTTGTTTCCCCAGCCACGATACAGGTGATGAGTCGATTTCCCAACCGCGATGCGGGTGGTGCGTCGATTTCAGCCGCAAGGCAGGTGGCGCATCGTTTTTACAGACGTGTTGCAGGTGGTGCTTCCAAATTTTCCCCACACGGCTTTCTGTGCGTGGACTTCAGTCCTTGTTCTACTAACTTCAACTTTCAAGGACCCAGGGAATGTATAGGGCACCACTTGACAGGGAAGGAGTCTCAGCAGAGAGTCCAGGTGCTGGCAGAGAACGTCTTTGATGGCCTTGAGACTTCAAAACAGGGGCAAGCTCTTGGAGACACTTCACAAGCAGGAACATACCACGAAGTCCAGTCTTTGTTCTCTTTCAGGCAGAAGCAACTGCAGGCCAACTCAGCAAAGCATAGTCACAGGCAAAGAAAGGGACAGTACTCCTCCTCCAGCTCTTCAGCTCTTCTCCTTGGCTGAGTTTCCTCTTGGTTCTATGTAATGTGAAAATCTGGGGTTTTGGGTCCACTCCTTATACTCCATTCTGACTTTGAAGTAGGCTAACGTCAAAGGAAAGTCTTTGTTGTTCACAAGATCCTGCCTTGCCAGGCCTGGCCCTGGACACACACCATGGAGGTTGGAGACTGCACTGTGTGAGGGCAGGCACAGCCCATTCAGGTGTAGTGCCATCTCCTCCCTCCAACTCTAGCCCAGATGACCCATCAGGATATGCAGGCTACACCCCAGCTCCCTTTGTGTCAACGTGTAGTGAAGATTCACAAACAGCCCAACTGTCAGTCTGACCCAAACAGGGAATACACAAGCAGGCAGAGTAACAGAATGGTTTAAGCAGGAAAATGCCCACTTTCTGAAAGTTACTGTTTGTTACTCCAAAGGGTAGGACTTTGAACTGGTAATGTTTGATGCTATAACAAACCTTAGATATTTGCGATGTGCTGGATGTATGGGGATGCAGAACTAAGCATCTTTTAGATCTAATGCTGTCATGTAGTCTTGTTTTTGTAGTAGGGGAATTACATCCTGAAGAGTGACCACGTGGAAGTGCTCTGAGAGGAAGTACTGATTGAGAGGTCTGAGATCTAGAATTGGTCTGAACGAGGTGGAATGTTTGGTGGAATGGAAGTGAGTTCTAGACGGTAACCATGTTGGATAATTGACAGAACCCACTGATCTGTCATGCTACTTTGCCACTTTGGATAGAAATTTACCAGTCTCTTACTCCCCCAATACACACACAGACACAGACACAGACACAGACACACACACACAGGAGAGGTGTGCTGTGTGGGGATGGTGAGAAATTCACTGTTTGCTTAATTGTGAGGGACCTCTAGATGTGGAGGGTTTACCTCTTCCTAGTGTTGGATCCTCTATAGGAACCTCTAAATGATCCTCTACTGTTGAATTGTGAGGATTGTTTTTGATGGGTGGTTGTTGTTTCGGAAGCCTTTGGTTTGATACCCCCTCTAAATTGTGGTCTATGAAAATTGCCCCTGGTGGGTGTGGTATACAAAGCCCTCATGGCCTTAGCTGTTTCTGAATCTTTACGTTTGTCTATTACTGTATCTACCTCATGGCCAAATAAATGCCGCTTATCAAAAGGCATATTTAAAACTGCCTGTTGCATCTCAAGTTTGAAGCCTGAACATCTTAACTAAGCATGTCTACTGATAAGAACACTGGTGTTAAGTGATCCGGCCGCTGTATCAGCTGAGTCCATAGCAGACCTAATAGCATTATTGGATATTGCTTGCCCCTCATTAACTATTTGCTGTCTCCTTTTTTTGTGCTCTGGAGGGAGATATTCTAACAGCTCCTCCATTTCGTCCTAGTGTGCTCTGTCGCATCTAGCCAAAAGAGATTGTGAATTGGCTATCCTCTTCTTTATCCGGCATCTCCTGTGGACTGACTGTTAGCCCTTTTTCTGGCTGCGCCAACTACAACTGAATCAGGGGGCATTTGAGTTCTTATAAACACAGGGTCTGAGGGTGCTGGTTTATATTTCTTGTCCACTCTAGGAGTAGTAATCCGAGCTTTAACAGGCTCTTGAAAAATATCAGAAGCATGTCTGAGCATGCCTGGTAGCATAGGAAGACATTCATACTGCCTATGCGTTGATGCCAATGTATCAAATAGAAAGTCCTGCTCTATATGATCAGTGTGAATCTGCACATTACGGTAGCCTGCAGTTCTAGCTACTACTTGGTTATATGCTGTAGTGTCCTCAGGTGGTGAAGGTCTGGTAGGATATAAGTGAGAGTCATTTGGTAAAATGGGATCTGAGTCATATATATCCCATGCGCCTGTGTCCTGTTGGTCATCACTAAGATCATCCCTATGTGGTGAGACTGAAGATGTATGTGGTGATAATTGTGCCCCATATGTGGGTGATGGTGATGGAGGTGGTGTGGAAGGAAGAACAGGAGAATGTGGTGGACAGATCTGTTTCTGCTTTGAAGCCTCTCCTTGTTGTTTTTGCTTGAAGATCTTCTTTGGTGGAGGTACATCTTTTGAAGTGTCTTTAAAAGTTAGTTTTCTATTAAAGGACATTGGAGGGGAGGCAATTATTCTTCCTGTGCCCTTCTTAATGAGTATCTTTTTTTTGTTTGGCACCCATCACCTCTAAAATGGGTTGAATGTCTGGTGGTTCCTGGGTAGAAGTAGTTTCTTTATTACCCAGGACTTTCAACTACAAAAGTTTGTTTTTGTCGAACCGAAACCGTTGGCTCAGAAGATGATATAATCCTTTTCAGCTCTGAACATATTGTAGATCTTTTTGGGACCTTAGATGTACTTTCGGATTTTCGGCTCAACTACGAGACTGGTGTTGGAGTCTGTTTGGTCGAAGCTGAGTGCACCTTAGTCTTAAATCTCGGTGCCGAACCCGAAGGTTGGTCTTCCGGACTTTCTTTTCAAATCCGACCATGGCCCGAAGGCAGTGGAGGATCGACAACTAGATTGCTGGAGTCTTTTTAGTAATTTTGATGTGGTGTGATGGTGCAGTTGTACTCACATACTGCGCCACAGGCACATAGTGACTGCCGTCACCTGAAAGGGCCTCAGAGTCAGAGTCTTGGATTGAAAAGACTACCCCCTGCCGAACTTCTTCTTGGGCATGTTCTTCGCTGAAGATGTCCGGTGTGTCTTCTGTTGATTTTGACGCCATCTTGAGACGACGAGCTCTCCGGTCCGAAGAGTCTTTTTAGATCGAAAAGATCTACAGGCGTCGCAATTGTTCTCCTGATGGTCTGGAGATAAAGAATGCATACAGAATGTTAATCGGTGTACGGGAATTTAGCGTGACACCGAGGACAGAATCGAAACGGAGTTCGTTCCATCAGACTCGCATTGAAGTAGGCCCTTGAAGGGCGTTGCCCATGTAAGAGCAAGAAATTTGACCCAGACGGTCTAAATCGGATTGAGTACAGATAGAAACACGATCGAAAACAATACCGACGATATTATAGAAGAGTAGAATAAGTTTGAATTACCAAATCGAGATTCACCGGATCTAGAGGAAAACACGTCCGAACCCGATGGCGGAAGGAAAATAATCTAAGAAAGGACTCAATGCCCATGCGCACTATCACCAAGAGGAGGAGTCCCTCGACCTTGTGTCTCGAAAAAAGCTTCTTCGAAGGAAAACAACTTGGAACACTCTGAGCCCAACACTAGATGGAGATATATGCACAGCATGTGTATCTGCAGCTACACATTTCATCAAATATATATATCTTTATTGAGGTACGTGCCTTCTATTGGACAAGCCCAAGGAACAGATGCAAAGCGTGTCCCACACCGACATGCTATCTCTCTTGCCACTAATGGAGCACCTCAGGAAAATTCAAACAGGAATACAACAGGAGCTTACCCACTCGAGCGAGTACAGAAGAGAATGAATGAAAGCCTCTTGAGTTCATCAACATCTCTCTGACGTGCTAAATAAGCCCCACCTTGGTAGGACAATGCTGCAGGGGAAAAGACATTTAATGTTCCCCACTCATAGTGCAATGTTTTACTCTAAGTACGGAGTTTTTCAAAAGGCACACAAAACCAGGAGCTAGGAGCAATGCAGCATTTAATGTGGGTGTATAGGAATAACTGAAGATATTCTTTTGAGTAGCAGGGCACCAGTCACGAGTACAGTAATAATGAATAGGTGAGAAGTTAAAGAACAGTCATTTGCTGCTTTCTATGGACACAACAGAATTGTTTTAACCATTAATGTGACAAAGAATGAAAAAGATTAATCAACAAAATTACCTCTTTTTCCTGCTAAAGCAAACTGAATGGCATTTCCTCCAACCCCGCAGAAAGCATCAAGGATAATTTCACATTTTATGGACTGGGTAACTCTGCCAGCAATGTGCTCTGCAATTTTCTCAGGCGTTACTGAAAACCAGCCCTCTGATGAGAAAAACAAACAATTGGTTCCCTCAAAAAGAATAAATAATTACAGATTATACAAGTTATGAACTTGACAAATATGACAAATTGCAATTGTGCAACGGAGAATGAATTTACTGGTGACAAAGCAAGCACTAAGACTTAACCTGGGGCATGGGTGCATATTCTTAAATTACAATGTTGAGGGAGAGCAATTAAAACAAATATTTGGAATGCAATGAGTCTCGCATTTGCTCGAGTTAGAGCTATTAGCATTGTAAACTCCTAACTGGATTTTTCTTGCCCCATAAATTGAAAATAAAAAGTAATACAGTTTCACATAAGCGAGGCGATTCAAAGCGCCACGCCATGCGCGTGAAGGAGACACACAAAAGGAAAAAGAAGTGCGCTCGCAGTCAAACATATTGGCAAAAGTGCAAATAGCCATGAAACAGGGTCGATGTCCAAAGCGGTAACCAAACCTCCCCAAGGAGGGACAAATGTAAAGTATTTGCCAATGATAACAAAGGACTTTTGAAGGGCAAGCCCATGAACAAGCAATAATGATGGGCATGAAGGGTGTGTGGTTAAAAGTCCAAATAGCTAGCAACAAGTCTGAAAAGCAGCGTTTGAGTGCTGCTATGCTCCACCTAAAATATTTACATTACTCTATCAGCCAGTCGGTGTATTTTGCACTTCCATAAAACTTGAGCTTAAGACAAACCATATTCCAATCCTTCAAAGCTTTAAGGTGCCAAAGAAATACAATACTTTTGGATACCGTGGGATGCTCGTAGGCCAGAGGTCACATTCATTATTTTTAAATATTTACATCATTCAGAAGGGAAAACTGTCAAAAGCACTTTACAGTTACTAGAAAAGCAACATGGGTTTAAAATAACCACCTTGTGAGGAAACCAAAATTATCAAACACATTCCAAAGAAAGAAGGCTGACCGATTTAGAGTTTGACAAAGGGGTTATGCCGTCACAATGGTGACAGATAGCCCGTCCGACAAAATATAAATCACATACGATAAAATAAGACTCATATTTCGGTGGATGGGATAATCGTTACCGTTGTGACGGGGGTAACACCTCAGCTGAACTCTAAAGCAAGCTTAGTGTTTTAATGATAAATATGTGCTAGGGTTTGACTGCTTTTCTTGCACAAAATGCAAAGCTATAAAACCCCATATTCCAGAGGAATTGTGAAACTCTGGAATATTTTACAGGTACCTTTGAAACACTGATTCCATCCTCATAATGACAGCCCTCACACCGCTCTGCAGTGCTTTACTATTGTCATGGCTAATAGGAATATGGGATTTTGAGGACCAAATTATACAAACATGTAAATTATGCCACATGTTCTCTGGTACTATTATTTTCATCCATTTGAGACAGCAAAATTTTTAGTGAAATCTCAAATCTGTGCAACTGTAGTCCATTCAAAATTATGAGTTAACTGCTGCAGCCACAGAATCACATAAATCCACTGTCCTTCATAAATTTCCATTAATTTAGCAACCATTTATTCATGAAAGGTGATCACAATCTACACATTCTAATTCCAGTCAGTGCCGACTGTTGGCTGCCTGCTGAAGAAAAAATATTTTTCAAAATCAACATTTACTGTAAAAAAATATGTAACGGGTAACACATGAATGAAAATGTCACTTACCCAGTGTACATCTGTTCGTGGCATTAGTCGCTGCAGATTCACATGTTGTGCATAGTCCGCCGTCTGGTGTTGGGTCGGAGTGTTACAAGTTGTTTTTCTTCGAAGAAGTCTTTTCGAGTCACGAGACCGAGGGACTCCTCCTCCTTTGTTTCCATTGCGCATGGGCGTCGACTCCATCTTAGATTGTTTTCCCCGCAGAGGGTGAGGTAGGAGTTGTGTATGTTAGTAATAGTGCCCATGCAATGGAATGAATAAGTATGTACAAAATAAAGTTTAAGTAATATATTTACAAATGTATGTTGAAGATTACTTCCAAACGGCTACAGGCTCCCGGGGAGGCGGGTGGGCGCATGTGAATCTGCAGCGACTAATGCCACGAACAGATGTACACTGGGTAAGTGACATTTTCAGTTCGGTGGCATGTGTAGCTGCAGATACACATACTGTGCATAGACTAGTAAGCAGTTATCTCCCCAAAAGCGGTGGCTCAGCCTGTAGGAGTGGAAGTAGTTTGAAATAAAGTTCTTAGTACGGCTTGACCTACTGTGGCTTGTTGTGCGGATAGCACGTCTACACGGTAGTGCTTAGTAAATGTGTGAGGCGTAGACCATGTGGCTGCCTTACATATTTCGGTCATTGGGATATTTCCTAGGAAGGCCATGGTAGCGCCTTTCTTTCTGGTTGAGTGTGCCTTTGGTGTAATGGGCAGCTCTCTCTTTGCTTTAAGGTAGCAGGTTTGGATACACTTAACTATCCATCTGGCTATACCCTGTTTTGATATTGGGTTTCCTGTATGAGGTTTTTGAAATGCAATAAACAGTTGTTTTGTTTTCCTAATTAGTTTTGTTCTGTCAATGTAGTACATTAGTGCTCTTCTGATGTCTAATGTATGTAGTGCCCTTTCAGCTACTGAGTCTGGCTGTGGAAAGAACACTGGTAGTTCTACTGTTTGATTTAAGTGGAACGGTGAAATAACTTTTGGTAAAAATTTAGGATTAGTTCTTAGAACTACCTTATTTTTGTGTATTTGGATAAAAGGTTCCTGTATAGTAAACGCTTGAATTTCGCTTACTCTTCAACGAGAAATGCAACCTTCCACGTTAAGAATTGCATTTCGCAAGAATGCATGGGTTCGAAAGGTGGACCCATGAGTCTTGTTAAGACGATGTTGAGGTTCCATGAAGGAGCAGGTGGTGTTCTTGGTGGTATAATTCTTTTTAGGCCTTCCATAAACGCTTTAATGACAGGTATCCTAAATAGTGAAGTTGAATGGGTAATCTGCAGGTATGCAGAAATTGCCGCGAGGTGTATCTTTATGGAAGAGAAGGCTAGATTTGATTTCTGCAAATGTAGTAAGTATCCTACTACATCCTTTGGAGATGCATGTAATGGTTGAACTTGATTACTATGGCAGTAGCAAACAAACCTTTTCCATTTACTTGCATAGCAGTGTCTAGTGGATGGCCTTCTAGCCTGTTTTGTGACCTCCATACATTCTTGGGTGAGGTTTAAATGTCCGAATTCTAGGATTTCAGGAGCCAGATTGCTAGATTCAGCGATGCTGGGTTTGGATGCCTGATCTGTTGTTTGTGTTGTGTTAGCAGATCTGGCCTGTTGGGTAGCTTGACATGGGGTACTACTGACATGTCTAGTAGTGTTGTGTACCAGGGTTGTCTTGCCCATGTTGGTGCTATTAGTATGAGTTTGAGTTTGTTTTGACTCAATTTGTTTACCAGATATGGAAGGAGAGGGAGAGGGGGAAAAGCGTATGCAAATATCCCTGACCAATTCATCCATAGAGCATTGCCTTGAGACTGCCTGTGTGGGTACCTGGATGCGAAGTTTTGGCATTTTGCGTTCTCCTTTGTTGCAAATAGGTCTATTTGAGGTGTTCCCCAAATGTGGAAGTAAGTGTTTAGAATTTGGGGGGTGAATCTCCCATTCGTGGACTTGTTGGTGATCTCGAGAGAGGTTGTCTGCTAGTTGATTCTGGATCCCTGGAATAAACTGTGCTATTAGGCGAATGTGGTTGTGAATCGCCCATTGCCATATCTTTTGTGCCAGGAGGCACAGCTGTGTCGAGTGTGTTCCCCCCTGTTTGTTTAGATAATACATTGTTGTCATGTTGTCTGTTTTGACAAGAATGTATTTGTGGGTTATGATGGGTTGAAATGCTTTCAACGCTAGGAATACTGCTAGCAATTCGAGGTGATTTATATGCAACTTTGTTTGATGTACGCCCCATTGTCCTTGGATGCTGTGTTGATTGAGGTGTGCTCCCCACCCTGTCATGGAAGCATCTGTTGTTATCACGTATTGTGGCACTGGGTCTTGGAAAGGCCGCCCTTTGTTTAAATTTATACTGTTCCACCATAGAAGCGAGATGTATGTTTGGCGGTCTATCAACACCAGATCTAGAAGGTGACCCTGTGCCTGTGACCATTGCGATGCTAGGGACTGTTGTAAGGGCCTCATGTGCAGTCTTGCGTTTGGGACAATGGCTATGCATGAAGACATCATGCCTAGGAGTTTTAATACCATCTTTGCATGTATTTTTTGTGTCGGATACATGGCTTGTATAACCTTGTAAAAATGTTGAACCCTTTGTGGACTTGGAGTGGCTATCCCCTTTGTTGTGTTGATTGTCGCTCCTAAGTATTGCTGTGTTTTGCACGGCAGAATGTGTGATTTTGCATAGTTGATGGAGAAACCGAGTTTGTAGGGGGTTTGTATGACATACTCTGTGTGGTGTGAACACTTTGTTAGGGAGTTGGTTTTGATTAGCCAATCGTCTAGGTAGGGGAACACGTGTATTTGCTGCCTTCTGATATGTGCAGCTACTACTGCTAGGCATTTTGTAAATACTCTTGGTGCGGTTGTTATACCGAACGGCAACACTTTGAATTGGTAATGTATTCCCTTGAATATGAACCTTAGGTATTTCCTGTGCGAGGGATGTATCGGTATGTGGAAATACGCGTCCTTTAGATCTAAGGTTGTCATATAGTCTTGTTGTTTTAGCAGTGGTAATACGTCTTGTAGCGTGACCATATGAAAGTGTTCCGATTTGATGAAGATATTTAGTGTTCTGAGATCTAAGATTGGTCTCAGTGTTTTGTCTTTTTTTGGTATTAGAAAGTACAGTGAGTAAACTCCTGTGTTCCTTTGTGTACGTGGTACAAGTTCTATTGCGTCCTTTTGCAGTAATGCCTGAACTTCTAATTCCAGAAGGTCTAAATGCTGTTTTGACATGTTTTGTGTTTTTGGTGGGACATTTGGAGGGATTTGGAGAAATTCTATGCAATAACCATGTTGGATAATTGCTAAGACCCAAGTGTCTGTTGTTATCTCCTCCCAAGCTTTGTAAAATTGGCTTAGTCTTCCCCCCACTGGTGTTGTGTGAAGGGGTTGAGTGACTTGTGAGTCACTGTTTGGTTGTAGGGGTTTTGGGATCTTGAAATTTTCCCCGGTTTCTAGGGAATTGTCCCCCTCTGTACTGGCCCCGAAAGCCTCCCCTTTGGTACTGTCCCTGGTAGGTAGACGGTGTTGATTGTGAGGTGCTGGCTTGTGTGGCTTGACCCCGAAACCCCCCTCTGAAGGGTGTTCTGCGAAATGTGCCAAAAGTGCCTCTGCCCTGCGGGGAATAGAGTGCGCCCATGGCCTTGGCTGTGTCAGTGTCCTTTTTCAATTTCTCAATTGCCGTGTCCACATCGGGTCCAAACAATAGTTGTTCGTTGAACGGCATATTGAGCACTGCCTGTTGGATCTCGGGTTTAAACCCGGATGTGCGCAACCATGCGTGCCTTCTTATGATTACCGCGGTATTTATTGTTCTTGCAGCTGCATCCGCAGCATCCATAGAGGAGCGTATTTGGTTATTAGAGATATTTTGTCCCTCCTCAACTACTTGTTTTGCCCGTTTCTGTAATTCTTTGGGCAGATGCTCGATGAGATGCTGCATCTCATCCCAATGGGCTCTATCATATCGCGCTAGGAGCGCCTGAGAGTTCGCAATGCGCCACTGGTTTGCAGCTTGTACAGCAACCCTTTTTCCAGCTGCGTCGAACTTGCGGCTCTCTTTGTCCGGAGGTGGGGCGTCGCCTGATGTGTGCGAGTTGGCTCTCTTGCGAGCTGCCCCTACTACAATTGAATCTGGTGGCAGTTGTGATGTGATAAAAGCAGGGTCCGTGGGAGGTTCTTTATATTTTTTCTCCACCCGTGGAGTTATCGCTCTTCTTTTGACAGGTTCTTTAAAGATCTGTTTTGCGTGCCTTAGCATTCCCGGGAGCATAGGCAGGCTTTGATAGGTGCTATGGGTGGAGGAGAGGGTGTTAAAAAGGAAGTCATCCTCGAAAGGTTCTGAGTGTAACGACACGTTATGGAACTCTGCTGCCCTAGCTACCACCTGTGCATACGCTGTGCTGTCCTCAGGTGGTGAGGGCTTGGTAGGGTACGACTCAGGACTATTGTCTGATACTGGGGCGTCGTAAAGGTCCCAAGCGTCCTGGTCATCTTGGCTCATGGTGGTATGAGCTGGTGAATGTGACGGAGTTTGTGCCGGTGATGTATGAGTTACAGGTGGAGGAGAGGGTGGTGGAGTTACTTTCTTCACCACTTTTGCTTGTGGTGTTTGTTCTTGTGTTTGGAACTCGAGTCTCCTTTTCCTCCTGATTGGGGGAAGAGTGCTGATCTTCCCTGTCCCACTCTGTATGAAGATCCGCTTCTGTGTGTGGTCTACGTCAGTGGTTTGTAACTCTTCTTCAAATCTGTGCTTGCGCATTTGAGAGGACAGTGATTGTTCCTCTAAATACGAGCTGGCCGTCGGTTCGGTTGCTGGGCGTTTTGGCATCGAAACTGTGTCTTTGCTTGTTTTCGGCTCCGAGGAGAATTTTCTCTTTTTTGTAGTCGAGCCTTCTCGGCGTCGATCATCCTTGGTGCCGCTGTCTCTGCGTCGAGCAGCTTCGGTTCCGCTGTCTCGGCGTCGACCCTTTTCGGCAGCACTTTCTCGGTCCCGAGATTGCTGCGTGCCTGTGTCTCGACCGAGTCGGACGATCTCGGCACCGGTTCGCCCTTTTTCGGTGCCGATGGACGGTCACCTATTTTATGGGTTGAGCCATGGCCTGTTGGCAGTGGCGTCCCCTGGGCCTTGTCTGTTTTCCCGTGTGGTGCTTGTTTCGACGTCTTACTCACGGTTTCTTCGACGTCGAATTTCTCCGAGTCTGATTCATGGATGGAGAAGGCTTCCTCTTCTTATCCTTGTTCCTCGAACCCTCGTTGTCCTGTCGGCGTGGACGCCATTTGCAACCTTCTGGCTCTTCGGTCACGGAGCGTCTTTCGGGACCGAAACGCACGACAGGCCTCACACGTTTCTTCCTTGTGCTCGGGCGACAGGCACAAGTTACAGACCAAATGTTGGTCTGTATATGGGTATTTGCTGTGGCATTTAGGACAGAATCGGAATAGGGTCCGTTCCATCGGTGTCGATGTTACACGCGGTCGGGCCGACCAGGCCCCGACGGGGGGTCGAAGTTACCCCGAAGGGCTACCGGAGCTCTTCACGATTCGGTGTCGATTCTATCTAACCCGATACCGAACGAAACAATACCGATGCAGTTTTCCGAAGTTTTGACTATCTTTCCGTCCCGAAACCCGGAGCGAAAAGGAACACGTCCGAACCCGATGGCGGAAAAAAAACAATCTAAGATGGAGTCGACGCCCATGCGCAATGGAAACAAAGGAGGAGGAGTCCCTCGGTCTCGTGACTCGAAAAGACTTCTTCGAAGAAAAACAACTTGTAACACTCCGACCCAACACCAGACGGCGGACTATGCACAGCATGTGTATCTGCAGCTACACATGCCACCGAACATATGGTTCCAGGTTCTAGCGACATTTACAAACCACTTGGCCTTCAGCCTGGTGCTTAATGATATCACCTGAAGCACTAAATGATAATATTGAGCAATCTTACAAGGTTACCCATTATGCATCCTTCTGTGAGCTGGTGTAGGTCACTGAGAAGCGAGCCATCTTGCACACACGCATGAGCCCTATTCCTAATTGCAAACAGGACTCACTAGTAGGTGTCAGCTGACCTGCACAATTTTGCAGGTTGTGAATAAGTGTGTCAGCTATCATCAGCACCTGCACCCAGGAACATCTTAAGGATTTTGGGGGTGTTAGAAATGTGGCCTCTAGTTAGCAGTCAGTTTACACCCTGTCTAAGTAGGGACCCTCACTCTAGTCAGCGTAAGGGAATCACACACCTAAGTAACCCCTGCTCATCCACTTGCTAGCTTGGCACAAGCAGTCAGGCTTATCTTAGAGGAAATGTGTACACACACACACACACACACACACACACACACACACCTCACTCCCAATAAAGCACATAGAAACACAATAGCTCCAACTAGGATTATCACGACGTCGTTGACAGAGTGATGCCCAATAGTAAGACGCCACTCGTGAGGGAGTGCGGCACCGGTCACAGAGTCGCACGGACCCCAGGTACAGTAACTTTGAAAACAATGAAACAAAGACATTGCACGGAGTCCGGGAGGTGAGGTGTCACTGGAGCAGCATCAATTCCTTACTGCTACCAGGGAGGTGAGGCGTCGGTTCCTTATGGTTGCAGGGAAGGTGATGCGGGGTCGGTGGTGAGGCATCGGTTCCTTACGATCCGGCAGGGTTGATGAATCCGGCGGGACAAGACACGATGAGGCAACCTCTCAGGGTGGCAGTCACGGCATGGGGCCACAGGCGCAGTGGCAGAGTCGGGTGTCACGGATGTTGGTGACACGGCACTCAGGACTCACAATGTGTTGGGACTTCAGAGGTGCTGCAGCGGCATCGGGGTCAGTCGCAGTCATTACACTCTAGTGGGGACCATGGCTTTGGTGAAGGCAAAATGCCCAGCAGCGCCGGATCTGGATACGTCTGGAGTCGAGGTGCCTGGTTTTTCTTGTCTTAAGGCCAGCTTTTACTCCCAAGGGCCCAGGAACTGGAATGGGGACCACCTGACGAGTCAGGGTCTTCAGTACGAGAACCCAGAGGCTGGTAGTTGAAGTCGTTGCTGTCCCTGAAGCAAGCTCAGTCCATGCCCTTGGAGTAATTTCACAAGCAGGATACACAGCAAAGTCCAGTCTTTGGCCTCTCCAAAGCAGAAGCAGGAACTGCAGGCCAACACAGCAAAGCACACAAAACAAAGAACAGTACTCCTCCTCACAGCTCTTCTCCTTGACAGAGGTTGTGCTTGATCCAGAAGTGTTTTAACGTGGTGGGGCCAGCTGTCCAATACTTATACTTCTTTCTTCCTTTGAACTAGGCAAACTTCAAAGGAAAGTTTTTGGAGTGCACAGAACCTGCCTTACCTGCCCTGGTCCCAGACAAACTCTAAGGAGTCGGAGACATTATTGTGTAAGAACAGGCACAGCCCTATTCAGGTGCAAGTGTCAGCTCATCCCTCCACTCCAGCCCAGGAAGACCCACCAGGATTTTCAGGAAACATCTCAGCTCCATTTGTGTTACTGTCTAGAGTGAATTCACAAACAGCCCAACTGTCAGTCTGACCCTGACATGTATTCAGGAGCCAGGCAGAAGCACAGAATGGTTAAGCAAGAAAATGACCACTTTCTAAAAGTGGTATTTTCAAACTTACAATCGAAAAACCAACTTTACTAAAAGATGTATTTTTAATTTGTGAATTCAGAGCCCCCAAACTCCATATGTCTTGATGCTCCCAATGGCAAATTACACTTGAAAGGTATTTAAAGGCAATTCCCATGTTAAAAAAACAAATGTGCAGGATTTTACTATCAGCACATGTAAAATACACCAATACATGTCCTACCTTTTAAATACACTGCCCCCTGGCCATGGGGCTACCTAGGGCCTACATTAGGGGTGCCTTATATGTACTAAAAGGAAAGGTTTGGGCCTGGCAAGTGGGTGGACTTGTGTTTTGCTTTACTTTTGACTGAGCCAAAATATACACACTGAGAGGAGTCGAAAAGATTCTCTGGAATGCACTTCTTAATCTGAAGAAGACATTCATTATAGCTTTTCGCAAGGTTCGTGAAGGAAGGCTTGAATAGCAAAAAGTGTACTTCAAAATGTGCAACAATTAAGTAAGATCATGTATAAAGAATCTTCAATCTATAAACAGCAAATATATACATGCAAGTATACAAACACTTATATTGATATATGTATATATATTCATACACAATGCAAGGCAAATAATTAATAGAAATGCATCACCGTTGGGCCTGTCAGGTGCTTCATCTTTCTCATGCTAGCAAGACGATGACCCCGTTCGACTGCGAGAAAGAAATCTCTACCCTCACGGGAAATATATCAGGCATACTACGTCTAAAATCCTGACTGAGGTCTCGGAATCTACGACTGCCGATCAGTGTCATCTTCTATATCCTAAAGAACCGGAGAAGGAGCCTTCTGGAAAACCCCTCCCATCAAGAAGAAATATTAAAAAATGCTGGCTAGTTTAGGTAAGCTTTGAAAGAAACACGTTGGAAATTGGCCAAATTCACAAGGCGTCCCTCCCAAAGTTAAACCGTTCCCTGTTGTACCATAAACATCAGTCAAGTACATCCTTATCATGCTGACTAACTCCTCCATATTATGTACTAGCTCTTCATGATAATATGTCCTAGCTCTTCGGTGAGAAAGAGAACACGCAGAAATAGAAAACACGTTGCATAACATGTTTCTATGGAAAACTACTCGCACCTCTAAAGTGGCAGTGAGACTAAGCTAAATACAAAATGGAGTCTATAACTAGTGACCACTGAAGTGACGGTGGGCAACTAAGCCAAGTGCAAAGTGGTGTGACACAAAGTCAGTGGTCAACACACAAATATCACTACAACTTGCCAGGTCGACATGGCAGTTTACACAGAGACACTGCAATGGCAGGACTGAGACATGTTTACAGGGCTACTCCTGTGGGTGGCACAATCAGTGCTGCAGGACCACTAGAAGCATTTGATTTACAGGCCCTGGGCACACATGGTGCACTATACTAGGGACTTACTAGTAAATTAAATATGCCATCATGGATAACCAATCATAATCACAATTTACACAGGGAGCACTTACACTTTAGCACTGGTCAGCAGTGCTAAAGTGCCCAGAGTATCAAAACCAGCAAAAACAAAATCCAGTACACAGTCAAAAAAACAGGAGGTAGAGGGAAAAAGGCAGGGGAAACCACATCAAGGATGCAAGGTCTAACAGGGGGCGCCCTGTTGGAACAGATTTTAATTTATGATCCAATTTCAGCTCTTTCGTGCCCTCTTTGGCCAGGTCAATACAGTGCATGGGCGCACTGGTCCAAATTCTAAAATCGTTACACCTAATATTCAGGGATAGACGTGTGTTTTCAATATTGCAAAACCGCAGAAGCTCACTATTATTACTGTAAATAATCTCAGTGAAACCCTCCCATTTCTCACGCGTGAGGACCTGTTTGACCTAAAATAATCTTTTTTAATAGTTGTTGCATGCAACAAATGCATTTTTCTGCAAAATGTCATATAGAGCCTCACACATCACTCACATTAAAAATAAATTAAAGAGAAACAGTATTTAAGACAATCTGTTTAAGAATTATTCATGGGCATTCGGGCACAACTCTTCATAACAGAGCAGAGTATTGGGGGGGTCTCCTGAAAGGCTGGGGCCTTGGGATAGAGCCCACTTTGCCCATGCCTTAAAACGTCTCTGCCTGCACCCTGTTCACAATGGTTTAAAGATGTTTGCACATGCTACTTCTTTTTTTGTTAAGTCCCCCCACCCTGCCACTCCTCGGCAAGGTGAGGATCAAATTTCAACCCCTCGTCTTTGTGCACAGAAGGTGGTTACAAGATTATTATGTACCCCCTTGAGCAGGTTTACACTAACCCCCCCACCATGTCCAGCAGTTTTTTTTTTAACTATCCCCATGTTTGCAAACACAGGAGGAGAGTTTTCTGTGTTAAACTGAAAATGGGTATTAAGAGGGGCTAAGGAAACGCCCCACCAATCCCTGGGGCTATAGTAAAAAACAGAGGGAAAAAAAAGCTGCCACAGGAGAAAGCGTTTAATATAAAAATCTTCGGGAAGATGTGTGGCAATCATTAGAGGCAGAGTGAACATAGGTGTTGCAAGTAAGCCAGGCAGAAAGTGAGAGATGCAAGGGGCAGAAGGGCACACCAGAGCTCCACAGGGCAGCAGCACACAGATTAACTTCAGGGACCCAGAAGTGCATTGAGGAAAGATAACAGCACACAATGGAGCGGAAGGGGAAAACAGTGGGGCAGAAGGGGAACACACAGTCGGTCAGAAAGGGATCATGCAGTTGGAGCTGCAGGGTGGCGAAGGGGCATACAGAGGGTCCTCTGGGGCAGGGAAGGCAGTGACACAGGTGCTGCATAGGGATGGGACACACGTCAGGGCAGCAAGGGACAGGAGGCCTAAATAATTCATGCAAAGGGCAGCAGGGTGGCACAGAAAGGGGATGCAGCAATATAGGGGTTACAAAGCAGATAGGGGCATACAAAGGGTTCCATAGCGGGTCAGCAGGGGCAAGGCAGGGTGGTATAAAGAGAGGGTTGGGACAATCTTGAGGGCTTCAGGTCGGTGGCCAGATGCAGAGGATGCAGGGTCAGACAGAGGGTGACGGGGGAGCAGGAGGTACAAATAGTACATTTTAGGGTGAAGCAGGACAGTATACAGAGGCTGGGGGGAGGGAAGGTGCACAGAGAGGGGTTGTAATACAGACAGGGGCATACTTCCTAACTCAAGGGGCAGGGTGGCACACAGACTTCAGGCGGAAGAGGGCACTCCTAAGGGATGCAGATAAGGAGAAGCACAAAGCAGATGTAGATGAGGCCGGGACACAGAGGGAAGCTACATAGACAGGTCAGTGCAGTATATTAGAGTTGTAAGGCAGGGTGGGAGCAGACTAGAGCAGCAGTATAGTGGGGTGCAAGGAAGGCATAGAGGCAAACAGAAGGGTTGCAGGGAGTGGTACTGGGGACAAAGGACGGCTGAAAGCTATGCCCTTTGGGATCTGGTGGTCTCAGCAAAAGGCATGGGTGAATATCATGCCCTTGCCCAAAGACAGTAAGACATTGCAAAGACCAGGCCCCAGAGGTGTTTGGGGGGGGGAGGGGGTGGCCAGAGAACTTTGGGCTAGATGTACGCAACACTAGTCGCATAATACTGATTGCAAATTGCAACCAGTATTTTTGCCACCATAGTGGTAATTTGTAAACCACCTTATATATTGAGAGGCCTGTTCGCAAATTTCGAATTCCTAGTGGGACGCAATTCAACCTACCTCATAAATAATAGAAATCTCAGTCATCACAGGGATGGCGGCCCTGTAGGACCAGCAGACAACCATGCTGGTGACTGCTTTGAAATAAAGCTTTTTTTTTTTTTTTTTACATGCAGCATGTTTTTCTTAAGAGGGGGAAACAATGAGACCTTTGTCTACTTTAAAAAAAATATCTTTGTCAACATTCACAAAGGGAAACAGGTTCCCTTCCTGGCTTCGAATGGCTTACCACTGCAAGTGGCAAAAGATTGATGTTCTGTGACCAGAATTCAGTCAATAAACATGAATACATACCAATGAAATTTTGTATTTGGAAGGGGTGCCGTAAACATGTCCCTTCTGCAGTAAGTTATAATTATAAGTTATAATTGTAGTTGCTGTGATTGTGCAAGCAGTCACCCTGTATCTTACTGGTTGAGCTCTGTCATTGTTTATCTAAAGTTCTAAGTTCTATGAAGTGGGGAGGTAGTTGGACCTAGGCTGTGTAACTTCTTGGATGCTCCAATAAACAGCTAAATCTTTGTCAATATCTATATATGTCACCTCGCTTCTCTGTAACCTAATTTGGCGACGAGCTGAACGAACCCTGAGGGAACATCCAGGCATCCAGAAGGAAAAAGGGATTTTGGAAGCTTTAACCGGTGTCTACCTACTGAGCACATTGTGTCAGGTGAAATCTGTGCAGTCAGTCAGTTCACCGACTGCGTTGCTCTCAGCTGGTCTCAATATTTTACGCTGCTAAGTAGTATTTGGGACACAGCAGAGGTATCTGCCTGTCAGAAATTCACATCAACCATTGCCATCTGTGCATCCAAAACAACCCCTATTTTCCAAAGAAATAGATTGAATTGCGTTTGTGACGACACACAGCGGCCATTTTAGGAGATTGGGAGAATGCTTTGGAAAACAAGCCCTATTTTTCACAAAAATAGATTGAACTGCGTGCGTGACAAAGCAAGGCGGGCCATTTTAGGACATTGGGAATATTACAATTTATTAACATACGAACAACGTCAAATACACTCACATGAAGATTTTTAAGGCTGATCACTTGACATAACGGTGACTGGCACACCATTTGACTATTCCAACATATAAATAATTTTAAATGCTCTTGCGCAAGGAATTCAGATGCCATTTATTTGCCAATTGTTTGTTGTTACGGTGATTGGCACACCATTATCCCTTATATACTGCATACAAAACAAAGTTTTCAGTATTGACAGATCTACATTTTATTTAATCATCTAGTTCACAGAATTATCTTTTCACTACAGCAGTAGCTGGATTTTGTTTTAACCTGTCTGTTACATGTGGAAATCCACCACCAGCATTTTATAGTGGTCCCAATCAACATTCAATGACATGGGAAAAAATGGTTACGTCAATTTCAAAATTATCTTATATTTATCTTTTGGCCATTGATGGCACAACATTTCCAGCAGCAAGGAAAAAAGCTGTACTATTAAATTTAATGGGCACGCATGCGGAAGATGTTTTTGAACATTTACCTGCAATTTCACCACCACAAGGAGTTGAAGCAGGCAATTACAATTGTTTCTCAGAGGCATTAGATAAACTTAACAAAAGTTTTAAAGAAGAACCACATATTTTAATGGAGATACACTTTTTATACATGTCATCAGTTAACTGGATGAGTTTGTAGATTCCTACGATTCCTATGTTTCTGCTCTTTGCAGTTTAGCAGCTGACTGTGCATTTCTAATACAAGTTGACACATATATAAGAGATCAATTAATTATACGATGTTCCAATAAGAAAATTCAAGAACAACTTTTGAGTCAACACAATCCATCTCTGCAGGAAGCAATTGACATTGTCAAAGTGTAGAACGACCTATTAGTTCTTTCAAGACTATTAATGTGGCTAGTGCCTCTTTGGGGGTATCTGCATTAACATAAAAAAATGCAGACAAGCCTATGGGTACTAAAAGTAAATTTAGTAGATTTAGCAAACCTAATACATACGTGACTGGTATAAGACGTACAAGAGCACAATGCAATCGTTGTTTGGTTTAAAAACACCTATTGCTCAATTTAAATTGTGTCCTGCTGAGGGAAAAAGAGTGTTTTAAGTGTGGAAACATTTAACATTTTAGTGCAGTATGTCAAAGTAGCACCACAAGAGTATCTAGTATACAGGAGGAGGGTTTGGAAGATGAGAATGTCATGTTATGTGTCAGCGAACAAAGTGTTAGTAGTCATGTTATGCCTGCTAATATGTTGATAGGAGAAGGAGAAGGTAATAATATTAAGTCTTCCACTGGAAAGAACGAAGTTTATACTGTTGCCAGTAGTGAGGAAGCTCATACAGTTACCAATATTGGCAACAGCATGACAATATAGATAACGAACCATATATTGCACCTATGTGTGAAATTGTGATTGATGGTAGGAAAACTAGTGTGGTGGCGTATTCTGGATCTCCATATACCATTATCTTAGATTGGTTTCCTAAACAATTGGCAATGCAAGAAATTAGAAATTAGAATCTGATGTGAAAGTGTTTGGTTTTGGTGGTAAAGAAATGAACAATAGGATATTTTATAACAAAAATAAGTTTCAAGTACAAAACTATCACTGGTAAAGAGTTTGTGGCAGTTGATGGAACCCATGTGTTGGGTTGGAGGCATCAAAGAACATTTGGTATTACACTTAAACCTAATGCAAAAGTACAAGTATGTTTGGTAGAAGAAATAAATGTTCAAAGTGTTGCGGATGAGGGAAAAAATTAGGAAGTAGTCTAGATAAACATATGAGCCTATCTGATAAACAACTTGGAAAGGTAAAAGGTTTTTCTCATCTAATACAACTGAAAAAAGATGTTGTTCATATCAAACATGAGTTAAGACGTGCCTTTATCAGTTCATAAAGAGTTATCTCAGATGTTAAAAAAATATGTATGAAGAGGGAAATATTAAACCTGTGAACTCATCAGAATGTGTATCTCTGGGTATTTTTGTACAAAAAAATTAAAAAAAAAAAAAAAAAAAAATCAGAATGTGTGTTGATTTGAGGTCAGTTAACAGACACATTTTTGGTTGATTGTCATCCGCTACCAAAAGTGCATGAGCTGTTGGCCGATACAGATGGGGCCAAATAACTCACAACTATTGATTTGAAGTCGGCCTACCACCAAGTGGACTTGACTAATGATTGTAGACATTACAAATTTCATCACACCTGATGGTGCGTTCAGATACATCACAATGCCATTTGGACTCGCACCGGTATTCCAAAAGTTAATGTTTTGTTTATTTAGGGATATCAATGGGGTAGTCACGTTTCAGGATGACATTCTGGTGTATTCGGATACAGCAGATCAACATTTTCAGATTTTGAACAAAGTATTAGACATATTAGAAAAAAGGGCATGACCGTTCGTTTGGACAAATGTACATTTTTTATGTATGAAGTAGAATATTTGCATGACAAGATTACAAAAGAAGGCATTTTTGCAAAAAAGGATTAGTTGGAGTCGATGCGCAATATGCAAAATCCTAGTGACTATGATCAACTGAAATCATTTTAAGGTTTATGCGAAATTTACACTAGATTTGTTAAGAACTTTGCTGATGTTCTTCCTCTGAGATTGTTACTCAAGAAGGGAACAAAATTTGAATGGGGTGTGGAACACACCACAGCTCTCAATAGTTTAAAAGAGAAAACCATTCAGTCTAAGCTTTTATGTCCTTCCATCCACAATGCTGTGAATGTAGTTACAGTGGATGGTAGTGCTTCTGGTCTGGGAGCTGTTTTTAATCAACTAAAAGATGGAGTTAAACACACAATTGTTTTTATTTCCAGACCATTGACAGTTGCCGAATCCAGGTATTCTACAACAGAACGGAAACCATTAGGATGTAACTGGGCAGTGAAACACTTTAAAATGTATTTGTGGGGAAAGTCCTTCCATCTTAAATTTGACCACAAACCATTAATATCATTATTGAAAAAAACACGGAATGGGCAAAGCATGGTCACGATTAGTTAAGTTACTATCCAAGTTATATGACTATAATTTTACCATCATGTATGTACCAGGCATTCAAAACATTAAGAGCAGACTGTTTATCCAGGATGACAGGTGATATCCAAATTGCCAATGATTAATTATCACATGAAAAGTGTGTGGTTGCCACAGTCGAAGATGTAGTATTATCTATGGGACAAGTTCTTTCAAAAGATGAATGGTTAATGGCAAGTTCATGTGATGAAAGATTGAAAAAAAACTTAGAGTATATTGTTTAAGGATGGTCTTCAGAGAAATACTTATCTAAAGAACAAGTACTTTGGAAAATAAGAGATAAGTTATTTTTGGAAAATGCTGTGATTGTTAAAGGGGAGTGTTTTGTTCCCCCTGCAGGAATTCCCCCCATTGCTCATTTAGATTATTTGGGTCAAACTAACACCATAAAAAAAGTTAGAGTAGTGTTCTGGTGGCCTTAATATAGATGGTGATATCAAAATTGTGGAAACGTGTCCTTTATGTCTTAATTCCGATAAAGTATTGAAGACACAACAGTATTCTAAAGTTCAAACAACGTTTCCAGAGATACCATGGTCAAAACTGGCTATTGATATATTAGGATCTTATGAAAATGTTGATTCTGGAAAAACCTATGTGTTAGTATTAATTGATTATTTCTATAAGTGGGTGAAATTGAAATGGGTTTCTCAACCCAATACTGAAACAGTTATTGACTTTCTCCAAAACACCTTCAGGACAGAGAGTTTCCAGATATCATTGTTTCTGACCACAGTTTATGTCGAGCAAAATGAATTATTACTTGAAAAGTGTGGGAATTCAACATATTAAGACTGCTTTATACGCACCTAACATGAATGGTTTAGTGGAAAGATTGAATAAGACATTAGTGGAAGGTATTCAGCTAGCCATTAATGCACGCACTGATGTTAAGAAACACATGGAAGGTGTATTGTGGTTGTATCATTGTACACCACATTGAACAATGTTGAATTTAAAAAGACAAAAACTAACAGTAGCCCTTCCAAAACACATCAGAATAAATGTGGGAGATAAAGTTAAAATCAAGCTACCTGGACATGTTAAGAGAGGGTGTTCTATTTTTTTTTTTTTTTTTTGAGTTGGGAAAGCTGTTAAAGTGGGAAGAACACCTGCCCTACTTAACAACAACACCTGGTGGAGTATTTCTAGGCTGGCCAAATGCAACACAGATAACAAAGTCACTTAGTGCAATACAGACAACGATGATTTTATGAACCACCCTGATTTTACTAATGAATCAATTAAAGTAGAAAAAAAATTTGATTTTAGAAATGAATTAAGTATTTCAGAAAATGATGCTGTATCAGATGTGGTCGAAGAAAAAAGGAATACTAGGATCCCTAAGATATTTTAGGGTTTTGCTATCTACTAAACATTTTACCCGTTTCATCTATTTCTTTTCTTAATTGTTTTCATTGTTTATAGGAAGGGATGTATGTGGTAAGTTATAATTGTAATTGCTGTGATTGTGCATGCAGTCACCCTGTATCTTATTGGTTGAGATTTGTCATTGTTTATATAACTTTCTAAGTTCTATGATGGTGGGAGGCAGTTCGACCTGGGCTGTGTAACTACTTGGATGCTCCAATAAACAGCTACAGCTTTGTCAATATATATAGGTCTCCTCGCTTCTCTAAAACACCTTCCAAATACCACTTTGGACTTTGGTCGCAAACCCAAACTGCCATTCATTAGCACATTACAGAATCCCAATTTGTTGCTTGCGCATGAAGAAAAGCCTTATTGTGTTTGCAAATGTCCCAATTGTGCGAATCGGATGTTTTGAGATTAAGAAAAGAGTAGGTACATCTAGCCCTGAGTGTTCACTATATCAATTCGAATATAACACTATAATATGTGCATTCTATCTAGTCTATATGTATTATTGGGATAGTGATGAGTGGTAAACAAGAGTGTCAAGTTAATCCAGTAAAATATCTTGCTCTGTGCCTACTGTTTTGCCCTTCTTCTTTAAAAACAATAAAAATTGGTTTATAAAAAAAAAGAAATAATATATATCTTGCCACCTGGCTCCTTCCCACAAAAACATCCAGCCCCAAACTTTTATTTGAAAGCCTAATAAATTCTGCAAGTTGTAGCCTCAGCTTGCTTTTATTGTTTCAAAAGTACTAATACACCTATTAGCAAACTTTTGAAGGAAAGAAGAAACAAATGAAATCTTAGACAACCCTACAATTGTCACCCCTCTGAGGTATTTTTTGCCAACAATTCACACATGCACCAAATGGAAAGAAGCATGAAAAACAAACTGCTGTTGGAATTATGGGTTTCACTTAGACTGCTTCCCACCTACCCAAAACAGAAGCCACATTCAGCGTTTTTTCTAGAAAAGCGCACTGAAGGAATTTAGCATGGTTCAAGGCAGTGTTTTGGTCACGTTTCATTCTGTAGATACACAAAGACCCAGTAGAAAACAAAATAGAACAATTGGTATGGAGGGGGGAGAGGGAAAAAGAAATAACAGTAGAAAGAAGACATATGGAAAATGTCACTTACCCAGTGTACATCTGTTCGTGGCATGGGACGCTGCAGATTCACATGCTGTACATTATCCTGCCATCTAGTGTTGGGCTCGGAGTGTTACAAGTTGTTTTTCTTCAAAGAAGTCTTTTCGAGTCACGAGACCGAGGGACTCCTCCCTTTCGGCTCCATTGCGCATGGGCGTCGACTCCATCTTAGATTGTTTTTCCCAGCAGAGGGTGAGGTAGGAGTTGTGTATATAGTAAAGGTGCCCATGCAATGGAGTAAGTATGTATGTACATAATGTGATTAAAAGTGATATATATTTACAAATTTACAAATGTTCAAGTTTTATCAACATATAATATATAGTTTTCATCAACTCAAAACGGCTACAGGCTCCCGGGGAGGCGGGAGGGCACATGTCAATCTGCAGCGTCCCATGTCACGAACAGATGTACACTGGGTAAGTGACATTTTCCATTCGATGGCATGTGTAGCTGCAGATACACATGCTGTGCATAGACTAGTAAGCAGTTACTCCCCAAAAGCGGTGGCTTAGCCTGTAGGAGTTGAAGTTGTTTGAAATAATGTTCATAATACTGCCTGTCCTACTGTGGCTTGTTGTGTTGTTAACACATCTACACAGTAGTGTTTTGTGAATGTATGAGGCGTAGACCATGTGGCTGCCTTACATATTTCTGTCATAGGTATATTTCCTAGAAAGCCCATTGTGGCGCCTTTCTGTCTAGTGGAGTGTGCCTTTGGGGTAATAGGCAGTTCTCTCTTTGCTTTAATATAGCAGGCTTGAATACATTTCACTATCCATCTGGCAATGCCTTGTTTGGATATTGGATTTCCTGCATGAGGTTTTTAGAAGGCTACAAACAATTGTTTTGCGAAATTGTTTTGTTCTATCAATGTTATACATTAGTGCTCTTTTAATGTCTAATGTATGTAAGGCTCTTTCGGCTACTGAGTCTGGCTGTGGAAAAAAGACTGGGAGTTCCACTGTTTGGTTTAGGTGGAACGGTGATATAACTTTTGGTAAAAATGTTGGATTTGTGCATAGAACCACTTTATGTTTGTGTATTTGTATAAAGGGTTCTTGTATAGTAAATGCTTGTATTTCACTTACTCTTCTAAGAGATGTGATAGCTATTAGGAAGGCTACTTTCCAGGTTAAGTACTGCATTTCACAAGAGTGCATGGGTTCAAATGGTGGACCCATGAGTCGTGTTAGTACAATATTGAGGTTCCACGAGGGAACTGGTGGTGTTCTTGGGGGTATGATTCTTTTTAGACCCTCCATAAATGCTTTGATGACTGGAATTCTAAAGAGTGATGTTGAATGTGTAATCTGCAGATAGGCAGATATTGCTGTGAGATGTACTTTAATGGACGAAAAAGCTAGATTTGATTTCTGTAAGTGTAATAGGTAGCTTACAATGTTTTTTGCGGACGCATGTAGTGGTTGAATTTGATTATTATGGCAGTAATAAACAAATCTTTTCCATTTATTTGCGTAACAATGTCTTGTAGTAGGTTTTCTTGCTTGTTTAATGACCTCCATACATTCTTGTGTAGGGTCTAGATGTCCAAATTCTAAGATTTCAGGAGCCAGATTGCTAGATTGAGCGATTCTGGATTCGGGTGTCTGATCTGTTGTTTGTGTTGAGTTAACAGATCTGGTCTGTTTGGTAGTTTGATATGAGGTACTACTGACAGATCTAGTAGTGTTGTGTACCATGGCTGGCGAGCCCAAGTTGGTGCTATTAGTATTAGTCTGAGTTTGTTTTGACTCAATTTGTTTACTAGATACGGAAGGAGTGGGAGGGGGGAAAAGCGTAAGCAAATATCCCTGACCAACTCATCCATAACGCATTGCCCTTGGAGTGAGGGTGCGGATACCTGGACGCGAAGTTTTGGCATTTTGTGTTTTCTTTTGTTGTGAATAGGTCTATTCGTGGTGTTCCCCAGCTTAGAAAGTAAGTTTGTAGTATCTGGGGGTGAATTTCCCATTCGTGGGTTTGTTGGTGATCTCGACTGAGATTGTCGGCTAACTGGTTTTGAATTCCTGGGATGTATTGTGCTATTAGGCGAATGTGATTGTGAATCGCCCAATGCCAAATCTTTTGTGCTAAGAGACACTGCTGTGATGAGTGTGTCCCTCCCTGTTTGTTTAGGTAATACATTGTTGTCATGTTGTCAGTTTTGACAAGAATGTGTTTGTGGGCTATTAACGGTTGAAATGCTTTCAATGCTAGAAATACTGCAAGAAGTTCTAGATGATTTATATGAAGTTGACTTTGTTGAGCGTCCCATTGTCCCTGTATGCTGTGTTGGTTGAGGTGTGCTCCCCACCCTACCATGGAAGCATCTGTTGTGATCACGTATTGAGGCACAAGGTCTTGGAATGGTCACCCTTGGTTTAAATTTATAGGATTCCACCATTGAAGCGAGGAGTGTGTTTGGCGGTCTATCAACACTAGATCTTGAAGTTGACCCTGTGCTTGTGTCCATTGTTTTGCTAGGCACTGTTGTAAGGGCCGCATGTGTAGTCTTGCGTTTGGGACAATGGCTATGCATGAAGACATCATGCCTAGAAGTTTCATCACAAACCTTACTTGATAGTGTTGGTTTGGGTGCATGTTTAGTATTACATTTTGGAATGCTTGTACCCTTTGTGGACTTGGAGTGACAATCCCTTTTTGTGTGTTGATTGTTGCTCCTAAGTATTGTTGTATTTGACACGGTTGTAGATGTGATTTTTGGTAGTTTATACAGAACCCTAGCTTTTGAAGGGTTTCTATGACGTATTTTGTGTGTTGAAGACACTGTTGGTGAGTGCTGGTTTTTATTAACCAATCGTCCAAGTAAGGGAATACGTACATGTGCTGCCTCCTGATATGAGCAGCTACTACCGCAAGGCATTTTCTGAATACCCTTGGTGCTGTTGTTATCCCGAACGGTAACACTTTGAATTGGTAATGCACGCCTTGGATTACAAACCTTAAGTATTTCCTGTGGGAAGGATGTATGGGTATGTGGAAGTAAGCATCCTTGAGATCTAATGTTGACATGTAGTCCTGTTGTTTGAGCAAGGGAATCACGTCTTGAAGTGTCACCATGTGAAAGTGATCTGATTTGATGTAAAGGTTTAGTGTTCTGAGGTCTAATATGGGACTCAGTGTTTTGTCCTTTTTTGGAATTAGGAAATACAGGGAGTAAACATCTGTTCCTTTTTGATGATTGGGTACTAGTTCTATTGCTTCTTTTTGTAACAACGCTTGGACTTCTAGTTGTAACAGATTTAAGTGTTGTTTGGACATGTTGTGTGCTCTTGGAGGCACATTTGGTTGTATTTGTAGGAACTCTATGCAATAACCATGTTGGATAATGGCTAGGACCCCACGAGTCTGTAGTTATGTGTTTCCAATTTCAGTAATAATCTGTGAGTCTCCCCCCCACTGGTGTTGTCTGTTGGGGGTCTGTGACGTTGGAGTCACTGTTTAGTTTGTGGGGTTTTTGGGCTTTGGAATTTCCCTTTTGTTTTAGGGAACTGTCCACCCCTATATTATCCCCTGAAGCCTCCTCTTTGGTATTGGTCCTGGTATGTGGGTCTGGCCTGTGAGGTAGAGGGTTCTGTGCTTTGGGCCCGAAACCCCCCTCTAAAGTGTGGCTTCCTAAAAGTGCCTCTGCTCTGTGGGGAGTAGAGCGCGCCCATGGCTTTGGCCGTGTCAGTGTCTTTCTTTAGTTTGTCTATTGCTGTATCCACTTCCGGCCCAAACAATTGTTGTCCGTTGAATGGCATATTCAGCACAGCCTGCTGGATCTCTGGTTTAAATCCGGAGGTACGTAGCCACGTGTGTCTCCGAATGGTGACCGCTGTTTTTACTGTTCTGGCCGCCGTGTCTGCTGAGTCCACAGCTGACCTTATTTGATTGTTGGAGATGGTTTGGCCCTCCTCTACAACCTGTTGGGCACGCTTTTGGAACTGTTTGGGAAGATGTTCAATGAAATGTTGCATTTCGTCCCAGTGTGCCCTGTCGTATCTTGCCAATAGGGCCTGCAAATTGGCAATTCGCCATTGATTGGCTGCCTGTGCTGCCACCCTTTTGCCTGCAGCATCGAATTTCCGACTTTCTTTGTCGGGTGGTGGTCCGTCCCCAGAAGTTTGTGAGTTTGCCCTTTTCCGGGCTGCTCCCACTACCACTGAATCAGGAGTCAGCTGTTGCGTAATGTATACCGGGTCCGTAGGGGAGGTTTATATTTCTTTTCCACCCTAGGTGTTATGGCTCTGCTTTTGACTGGGTCTTGAAACACCTGTTTGGCGTGTTTTAGCATGCCCGGTAACATTGGCAAACTCTGGTACTGGTTGTGTGTTGATGACTGGGTATTGAATAAGAAGTCATCTTCTATAGGTTTGGAATGCAATGCTACGTTATGAAAAGTAGCTGCCCTGGAAACCACCTGCATGTAAGCAGTACTGTCTTCTGGTGGTGATGGCCTTGCCGGGTAGCAATCCGGACTATTATCAGAGACTGACATTGTACAGATCCCATGCATCTGGGTCATCTTGGCTCATCCCTGTGTGCGTTGGTGACTGCACAATTGGGGGTGTTGCTATTAGGGACAGATGTAGTGAGGTTGGTGGTGATGGCTGTGGAGAAAACTGTGGTGGTGTTTTTTCTTTAGCCACTTTAGCTTTTGGCTGCATTTCCGCTTCATGGAATGCGAGCTTCCGCTTCATCTTAATTGGGGGAAGTGTACTTATTTTCCCTGTGTCCTTTTGTATATGGAGCCTCCTCTGTGTATGGTCTGGATCTCCCATCCCCAGTTCTTGTTCAAACCTGTGGCCTTGTAATTGTGATGAAAGGCCCTGTTCGTCCGTATAGGAGCTTTGTTTCGGCTCCGAGGCTGGGTGTTTCGGCACCGAAACTTTTTCTGTAGTCTTTTTCGGCTCCGAAGATACCTTTTTGGCTTTCGGGGTACCGATTTCTCGGTGCTGGATCTGGTCGGAGCCGGTATCTCGGTGCCGCGTATATTCAGAGCCGGTATCTCGACCGGAGTCGGATGTCTTCGGCTGTGAAGCCTTTTTCGGTGCCGATGCTTAGTCACCGTGCTTTCGGGTAAAGCCATGGCCTGTCGGCGGTGGCGTCCCCTTGGCTTTCATGATCTTCGAGTGAGTTTTTGCCGGGGCTGGTTTACTCACGGTTTGTTGCCTCGTCGGCTGCTCACTCTCTGGCTCGTCCGAGTCCGAATCTGGAATGGAGAACGTCTCCTTTTCTTCGACGTCGGGTTGTTCGGCCGGTGTTGACGCCATTTGAAGTCTTCGAGCTCTCCGGTCCCGCAGCGTCTTCTTCGAACAAAATACCCGACAGGCCTCACACGTATCCTCTGTGTTCGGGGGACAAACCCAGATTACAGACCAAATGTTGGTCTGTATAAGGATACTTAGCGTGGCATTTGGGGCAGAAGCGGAATGGGGTCCGTTCCATGAGCCTTGAAGACGCACGCGGTCGGGCCGACCAGGCCCCGCCGAGGAGTGGAAGCCCCGAAGGGCTGCCGGAGCTCTTCTTCTCTTCGGGGTCGATGTGCTATCACTAACCCAATACCGAACGCAAACAATACCGTCTAATTTTCCGATTGTTAACTAACTTTTCCGAACCGAAACACGGAGCGAAGAGGAACACGTCTGAACCCGATGGTGGAAAAAAAACAATCTAAGATGGAGTCGACACCCATGCGCAATGGAGCCGAAAGGGAGGAGTCCCTCGGTCTCGTGACTCGAAAAGACTTCTTCGAAGAAAAACAACTTGTAACACTCCGAGCCCAACACTAGATGGCAGGATAATGCACAGCATGTGTATCTGCAGCTACACATGCCATCGAACATGTAGATATATCTAAGTAAAGTACTAGACAGAAATATACTACACAGGGGCATTTAGCCACAATATTCTAAAGCACACCCCTGAAAATAAATATGCACATCAAGAAATCCATACCTCTATCTAACTTGACCCCCTCATCAAAGCGAGAAAACAAACGATACCGTTGAGCCCAATATTTAGCTAAGTGAGGAAGCTCAGCAATCTCAGGAGGTAGTGGCATTGTATTCTTCTTTTTCTTCGTCTTTTTTTTCTTTTTGGTGTTTACTTCAACTGCAAAGATAAAAGATAAAAGTAACATCATAAACTCAAGCTAAAGAAGTAGCTCACTTTTCAGGTGTTATCATATTTAAGAAGCTAAACGTACGTATCATTGCACAGCAGACACCCGATGTATCAAACTGCTTTGTAATGCGTCGGCTTTTACAAAGCTCACTGGTGGCTTTGAACCTCAATTCTCACACAAACAAAAAGTGAACTTAGTTTGCTTTGTTATTACGATATGTACTGCTAAATAAACTACAGCACCATAAGAAATTGATACCTGCAGCCTCTCCTCAGTAAACAGTTTTGCTAAAAGTGAGATGCTACCAGAAAAACTGCTCTTAAAAATTAGAATTAATAATTTTGACTTCAGTCTGGATTCTGGTCAGAAATGACAAAGAACATAATATCATGGCATATCAAGCTGCTCTTTCCCTAGGGGTAGTAGGATTTGCTTAGAGAGAACTTGTATGAGAAACAAAGAAAAAATGAATTAACTTAAGAAACACATTGTCAAATTGTTGTGATTGCTGAAGTGTTGTCATGTCTCTGTGTCGGTCACAATGCTCACTAAAGAGGCTTCCGGTATAATTGTTCACAGATGTACGAACAAGAATCACAGGAGTGTAGAAGCCAGCAGAGGCTGAGGACAGATGGATGCTGCAGGACTATCATAAGACATACCCGCCATGAACGCTGAAGCTTTCATAAATGCACCTCATGCTGGTTCCTAATTAGTCTTTATCTATTTTTTAAAGCGGTTATAATTAATGTTACCAGTATACAACTGTGGTAGTGTTCCTTTGATTATACAGTGACACCTAGGTGGCACATTTTATTTTATCTGTGCTGCAGCTTTCTGTCCTATATTGGCATAGGTGCTATTTTTCCACCCACCAACCATTTATCTTGGAGTGATGAAATCAGATGAGGATGATAACTTTAACCCATCAGGGAGGTATTCAGTTTTCTTAGCAGTGGTGCTGCCTCTACAGTTCCTCGGATTCACTCATATGTGTGACTTCGCCACTGTTCGGTCTTGAGGAATCCAGAAAACTGTAGTCCTGAAGTGTTGTTGAAGCTAACTCTAATGCATATTGAGATGCTCTGGTGGAGATGGGGAATCACAGTGAGACATGTCTCAAGGGCTAAGTGATGCACTTTGTGGCTCCTGGCATGATGGACAGTACCTTCAAAGTTGATGATATTGACACAGATACCTATCATGGTGTAAAGAGTAATCTCATGGCCTTCTCCATGCCCAAAAAGAAAAACAATATTATTAGCAGCACATTTTTTTATTCAACACATTTACACCCCTGCCAAGACCATGACCACCATAAGCCTGAAGGTGCACAATAGGCACTGCAAGTTAAGAACTTGTGTTGTAAACTCAGATAACTCCTGGATGCAAGTCATAAGCCTTCAGGCATACTTTGGTCTAAACCGTTGCAAGCTTGAAAATATCTTTACCCAGAACACAGCAGCATGCTCTGCCTAATTCTAAGCCAGAGTGGTTGGTCATCATAATCATAAGGAAAACTTGGTATTGAGATATTTCCCTTGGTAGAGTATGTGAATCTATATTAAAAAGGATTTTTTCCAGATGGCAGCAGCCTTAAATCTTAAGGTGAAAACAACCTTACAGAAGAGGTGCTTGACATTGATGTCAATGGCATTAAGGTTTCTTTTCTTGTGGACACTGGTGCAACCATCAACATCGTGACAGCTGCTGCCCAAAGTGGGAGTTTGTGAAACTAAACTTTGAACCTGACCTGCAGGGAGTTTTCTTCCTATGTTAGGGGCCATCGTTAGTTTTCTCAGTCTAGATCCACCATGCCTCAGATAGCAGACTCGGGCAGGAAGAACCATTGAGAGATTACCTGAAAACATTGAATATGGATTCCACACACCATATTGGGGCTGTGCCTCACTCATAATGAATTGAGCCACAAGGAAAAAAAGGAAGATGAAGAACATTCCGGACAGGAGGTGCTAAGTGAAGCTTTTAAGACTTTGTCAAGGTGACAAAGTCCTGGCACAATTCAAAGGATCTCACAAGAATGTTCCAGTCTTTGAGTCTCACCCCTAACTGATACTGGACACATCTAGGGGGACAAGCTGACAAAATGGAGTTAATGTGAAATGCTCACACATAACTGTTCTAGCTTTCAGAAGATAAGTGTTATTTCCGTGAGCCTATGACAACAGATTAATTATGAGACATTTAAGAGTTTTGTGAAGAGGTCTACCTCACTCACAAATTCAAGATGTTGCTGGTCTAAAAAACTGAACACATCACACTAAGGATAGGACTTGTCTCAATCTCAGAAATGATAGGTTGTTGCACCCATTTCAGAACTAAATCCACTACTCTCTTGTCAGCTCTGCCAATGTCCTGGTTTCTTCTATGTGAAGCTCCTCCCATTGCTAACACCACATTTGTACCATATCTCCTCTGAAACTGAACAAGGTGTGTTGTGAGAGTGCTATAGGATGCCCCATGTTCTATCCTCACATGATTTTATTTCAAGAGGTTTTAACAGACCCACACCAATGAGAGAGGGGGGATGAGAGACAATCGTGGACCTCCACCAGGCAGACAACTGTCACATTCCAGGAAGCACATTAGCTGCTTGGGGTTGGCCTGGGTCAAGTCTTACAATTCCCCGCCCTGACCAGAGTGGAAGAGAGGACTATGGCCTGGTTTTCAGGCATAGCCTCGGGAGTCCTGTACACTGGAAATTATGCTGGAACTAGGAACTTCGAGATGACTGGTGTCCAGTCTATATAGGGCCCTCAAAGATACTCGACCACAGGTTGACTATCAAGCACGCAGAGTGGTTGGGGTGTGGATCTACCAGACCCCATAACTGTCAAAGAATGGAATAAAACTTGTGCCCTGGTGAAGGATGTGTCCAGTAAAGCTTGCTTTAAAGTGGACTACCAACATTTGCCTCGAGATTGCGGCTAAGCACTGCTTTCTGGGCCTCATCCCATACTCCAAGGATGGCCGGACGTGATATAGATTTGCACAACTGCGCAGATTTGCTATTCGGTGAATGTCTGCCATTGGACCAACAATATTGGCATGGTCCATGGATCTGGCTGAATGGGCTTGGACGGAACTGAGGCGCATGAAAGAGGTTCGCACTGATGAATACATTGAGGATGATTGATTGGAGTAGGAGGCATGATGCATGGAATGGCAGAGATATTTCACCTGCTGCTGTGGATGGGGAAGCCAAATCCCATTCATAAGACGGGTGCATACACTGTAATGTGGTAGGCCACTGCCTGAAGTGAGACACTGCTTTCAACTCGAAGCAAACTTGGCTAGGGATGGTGGTTGTGGTGATGGGTACTAATCATAGATCCAGTGGTAAAGGGACCTGTCATACTGAGGTTCCATTGGGGTAGTGACTGACATGAGGGAAGGTTGAGGCACAGAGAGCTCAATGGGGAAGATCTGCTTGTCACCATTAGAGTCAACTGTACGATTATGACTGCAGACAATGGTACCATAAATGATATGTTCAGTGCACTATCATGGTTACAAGTTGCACATTATCATGTTGGCAGCAGTGACTGTGTCAACTACTTGCTTTTATGTTATGCATTTTCCTGGAAAATTAAAAATAGAACAATAAAAAATAAGACCCATAGCATGACTGGAGTTTCAGGTCCCAACATTGTCAACAATCTAAATACATAAATGGTTGTTTGATGCTACTGCCAACATGTCAAAAAAGTTATATACCTGTGCAGCCTGTGAATCTGTTTAGGGCTATTGATCCTTCAGTCATTTAAGAATACAGGGCCTGTGCCAAGCATTGAAGATGAATGAATTATCAGTTCTAATAAACTCCCCAAACCCACCACTAGAACCCTGAACAGCGTTACTAGAGATACATGTATATCTACTAACAAATTCAGTCATCAAACCCAAATACAGACCCATCCTACCACAAGCTCTAGACCAGGCTTCTCCAACCAGTAGCTTGTCTCCAGCTACCTGTGAGTAGGGCTCATGTATGCAACCCTGCCTACTAAACTAGAAGTTTTTGTTTGGTTGAAGTATTACACATATCAAAATAGAAATGTATGTTTGAGACGAAAATGTGTGTATTTTAAGAACTTCTAATTTCCAAAATAGAGGCCTTTTAAATTTACAAAGCCTTTTTTACATTACCCCTGCCAACCCTGCACTGAGGTAGTCACTGCTGCTAATCTTGCATATGTTGACCACTATTTTACTCTTGTTTGATGTAGCCACTACTTAAAACATTAATATTAGCAGCTCAGAATTATTTCAGTTGAACCTAAGTTACTTAAAAGGTAGACCCCTGCTCTAGACCCATGTGTGTCAGTGGCAGATGTGGTATATCTCATATTTTATTTATCAAAGCAATAGGTTCTCAAATTTGGAAGGTCAAGACAAACTGGGATGCATATTAATCATTCAGTATGATACATCAGTTTCTACCATTGAAATACAATTGGCTATTTCCCTATAACTCATATTCCAAATGCTAGGGGTATGTTTCCATAGTGGTTTAGGAAGTTGTACTTGTGCTTCCTTTTTGCTCCAGAGGATGAATCCATGTGAATATGTCATGCATGAATGCAGGTCTTCAGGGTGACAGCTCTAAATGCCTCTATTACAGTAACTCTCACAATGACAAGCACTCACGTAATGCAGGCCTTAACAAACAAACAACAATCTGGCATATTTAAAGGAACTTGTGAAAATAACTGGTCCTCCCAACTAAACTACGAAACTTGGGATACATAGGCACAGCAGTATTTCTAGACGAGTTCAACTCATTAAGACACAAAGGAGGCAAAGTGCATTGAACAAACAAAAAACGTGTCTACTTTAGGCTCAAGTGACTCGCTTGTTTACTGTTACATGCCCTTTATCCAAACATGCATCATTGATAAAACAGGGAAATAACTTGCACAAAGAAGGCAGTGTGAAGAAGAAATACTGCATATAAATCCTAATTATTCTGCCAACACCTTAGTTAACCATGAAAGACCCAAAAAACAGGAAGTCTACTCCTCTTTGTAAGTATGTAAGACACTCACACAAGTCACTGATTACGTAATAAAATGCCATAAAGGTGGAGTAGTTTAGGAAAATGAGGCAATACCCTCTAACCCTTTTGACCAGGGTAATGAATGAATGTAAATGTTGTGTGGTCAATGCAAGGGGGAAGTACTCCTAGACTTGCACGGTAATCTATTGATTAGACAATTATGAATATGCAATCTATGTCGTATTAATTGTGCTTTATTACTTTTTCTTCTTTTTACATTTTTTTAGAGAACAGAAGAACATTGTATTTGTGATGATAGGTGCTCCTAATTAAAAAACACAGTGAAAGTTAATATTGTGAAAGGAAGTGATGGTGATATATACAGAAGGTGGTTTAAGAACAATATGGACTTCCACCGGCTCTGTCAATCCAGGAAGCCCTGAAGTCACATAGAATTTCTTTATAATTTCAATCCACATTCAAAAACATGTCGACGTTTCGACCCCATATTTCGACATAACTCAACAGTGGGTCATCATCAGGACTGGGGATAAAGTCTGGTCGGTAGCACCTAGGGATTCCAGCGAAGGATTAAGATCCTCTGATCAGGGGCATCTTCATAATCAGTAGTTCACTCTGAACCAACGAATTGGTGAAAACCTGGTCTTAAAGTGGACAATCCAGGGTATGCAGTACTCTGTTGGATATTGTCAGTATAATTCACTAGCAAGGCAGCCGTGCAATAATTTTGGCTGGAGGCTCACAGTATTTCTATTATTGTCTTGGGACGTCCACTTGTGTAGCCGGAATTATTACTAGCCAGCCACACGTATGAAGATGGAGTGGCAGGTGGAATTTCAATACCAGCTCTGCTTGTGGCTGTAAACAAACTTAGATGTATGTCTATACAGTTATTTTAACTATCTCAGGTGTGGTGGGATGGGTAGGTACCATAACAGTATCCTCAGGTCCTCTTTTGCTATTTGTATTTTCACTTTATATCTACGTATGTCTGAGAAACGCAGATCCTGCATGTCAGTTTAGAAAATAAAGAATTATTGTTTGCTTGACACAGATTTGGCGTGAATCTAGAAAGAATGATATCAGGAACATTTATTTCAGTATAGGTAACTGATCTTCCCAAGTGTTTATGGGAAATGTAGTTTGTTGACTGTCTGAATCTAGGATAAGGACTGCTGCACAATAAAGTGAAGAAAGATAAGGCCTAATCGTCGCCTACGTGTCCTTAATAGAATTATAACTTTCTATTACGATAGCTAGGAAATCTTTCATTGTTGGCCATGTGATTAGTATTACAACATCGTAAACATTTCCAATTTCCTGGGTTGACAGATTGTTTCTGCATATCGCCACCTTTCCTATTACTAGCCCCACTTTTTATGTTACAAACTGTTTCAATGGAATTACCACCGTTTTAAATTTTTGCGATTTGGTGCGACTTATGTGAATCCCCCAGTGTGTTCAGTTCTCTTGGCAATCTTAATGGCTTCAGACAAATACAGGGTTTTCTGCCAACAAATTTTCGTGTAATTGGTGCATCTTATAAGTTGGTCCCTGATGAATGAGTCTTGAAAATACCTTGCGTCTTGCTAGTATAAAGCTGAATTGTTGTTCTAATTCCCTTAAGGCAGCTTGGTATACATCTACTTGCCCTTCACTTTCTCCCTCTCCTTTTCCATTTCTGTCTAAAGAATTGGTTAAATCCGCATATAATTTTCCTCCATGTATGCCTAAAATTTTGTAATTGTATATGTTGTTTCCACAATGCAGAATATCTGTCACTACCTATAGCTATCAAATATGATTCAATAATTTTCACCCATTGTTTCCATGGTAGTATTAGTTTGCCTATTTCACCTGTGAAATGGACAAGTTGCCCAGGGGTCTTTTGGTGGCCCCAATCCAGACTGCTGCTGAGGTCTCCCCAGTTGCTGGTGAGGATGTTGCCTGCACCTCAATCGGTGATGTATTCTAAGTCTTGATAATTTGGTACCTGTAAATATGTTCTGTTGATATATGGCACATTTCTTCTGCTGAGATATCTTAAGTCTTATTCACTTGATTTATGTATTCATTCCTGTATGTTTATGTGTCTCATTTGATGTTTGGGAGGTGCCTTCGTAAATACATTACTTCGTATTGAGGGTGCTGAGCTTCTTTAGCATTGTGTCCTACTGTTTCAAGAGTGAAGCAATACACCACCTCATGTGGCTGAAATGCCGCCCCCTCCTTCAGCCTTCCTCTCCTCACATGGTGAAGCACACCTCTCCTTTGCCACTCACTACAAGTTTACAGTTTACAGTTGAAACGTTGCCTTTCCAGTGAAGTGCCGCCTTATTTTCCAGCTGTCCCTTCAAGCGCCACCTATCATTTGCCGCTCACTCCAATCCCTGAAGAGAATGGCAGAGTTTACAGTTGAAATGTAGCCTTTACAGTTGAAGCACCACTTTAACTTCCAGCCTTTCCTCCAATCCTTGAAAAGAATCGCTGGAGGTGAAATCAAATCCACAAAGATAGGGGCCAAGCAGGGATTCTCACCACAGTGCTTCAAAGTTTCTGTGAGGAGTTGGAGAAGAAAATAGAGCAGAACGAAACAAAGATGGGAGTGGAGGTACTTCTTGCTATCCCCATACGCATCTTAGCTCCTCATCACCAATATATATATATATAAAGAAATCTGCACAAATAAAAGAGTGGAATCAAGGTTTACTGTGTGCCTCCAACTCCGCTCTCACACTAAGTCTAACTGCCAGGATCACAGCAGAAGTTTTCTTTCACATAATTCTAAGTCAGCCTTCAAGTTGGTGATGTTCCACTACTGGCCTAAAGAAAATGGGGGGGGTGGGGGAGTAGGGAAGAAAAGAGAAGGGGAACGGGTAAAAGGGAAAGGGGACAAAATGAACATTGCTATGCTATTAACAACAGTTGTACAACTGGTTGGATACACTGAAGAATACACATGACCAAGACACCATAATAGCATTTGAGACTGAAAAGCGTTTGATTCTCTCAAGGGGATATACTTTTTCAGGTCTTGAAGAATTTCGGGTTCGGACCAAATTTCTAGCATTGTGTGGCTTTGCTCTACCAGACACCAACAGCAGCAGAGGAGGTAAATGGGATACTTTCAAAAACTTTCAAGATGGAGCACAGCAACAGGCAAGGGAGCCCATGTTCACCTTTGTTGTTTGCCCTGTGCACTCAACAGGTTGGGTTAGAGTGAGGGTTTAAATTGTGGGATTCCCAGAGGTCACAAGCAAGCTGGAGATGATTTCACTATATGCGGATGACGTTGTGCTTTACCAGTCGAAACTCAGGCGATCAATTACGACTGTCTCGTCAGTGTTTTGAGGCTTTGGGAGATATGCAGAATATAACATTAACTAGGTCTAATCAGTTCTATATGAGGTAGAAAACTAGAAAACATTAAGAAATGTGACTCACAATGTTAAGGTGTTAGTAAAGGCTATAAGTACTTGTGCACTGAGGTTACACCAAATGGAGGGGAATCTGGAGGTTCTACTCCGTGAGTTTCAAATACACGACAAAAGGTCAAAGTATTCCATCAGGTGGTTGATGTTGAGCGTCGCACATCCGATATAGGTAAGTCAGAATATCAAATACAAAAAAATGTAGTCATGTGGAGGGTGCCGACCTGGTAGATAAACCCAACCACCACGGGTTTCAGAGTGCACAGAGACACTGGTGGCACTGCAAGAGAGCCACTTATGTCCTACGCTGTACTAGACAAAATGTAAGGGAAAAAAGTCCGTTGAGGACAAAACACGTGTTGGCTGTTACCGAATTTTCATGCATTTATCAGAACATATGGACACTATTATTACTGTATAAATATTAAGTTATCACCAAGGAGGTTTACTAATAAATTCCTCTGCTAATCTACGTATCTCGGTTCCATGACTTAGGAGTGCCCTGGTTGCCTTTTTTCCCTTACACGACAAAAGGTGGTGGAAACTCCTACTCTCAACAATAGGGATCGTGTCAATCTTTAAAATTATCCTATTGACAAAATGTAAATATATACAACTTAAACACTCCTTAGGTGCAGAATTGGCGGGTTGGATAGACTTGCCAGACAGTTGCCCGTTACAGAATAGAGTGTCTTTGGAAGACCTAAACACTAAAGCAGTCTCTTGCATATATTACACCCTCATAAATAAAAGAAAATAGATAATCTACTGAAACTCAGGGCTATGTGGGAAAATTAAGTGAGACAGATAGAGGATATTGACTGGGAGGCCACCCTAATGCTATAAAAGCGAGATTGAGATAAATGTAATTAAGTGTTGCACAGAATTTATTAGAATAAAAACGGTTTATACAAAATGGGCATGGCGCCATCTCCTTTGTGCGGGAAATGTAATGCCGAGGAAGGGACCTACCTTCATACGATTTGACCTAAAGTACAGAGATATTGGGTAGGGATAGCCCTAGAACTGGTGGCAGTGCTGCGGGTATGCATATCCCTTAGCACCCTATCCAGTTTGTTATAATAGGCATCCAATGTGACGCCACAGGTCCACACAGACCAATAAATGTATTCAATACATTGGGGCGACAAAACTGACTCCGGAATAGGCTCAAGCCCCTTTAGGTATAAATGAACAAGGATTAAATGAGTGCCATCAGAGACTTGCAAACAGCACTCGAAAATAAAATTGACTTGATCTTAAGTTACAAGAAATGACCCATATCTTAAAGTTGAGAATTGAGGACACAGAACTAAGACCCCAGAAAAACAATTTGAGGTTCCTGGGATTTCCTGAAAGGTAAAAGGCCCATCGGCTAAACAGTTCTTCCAATTCTGGAGTACCCTGTAGCCTAGAAGATTCTCAAAACTATGTTCTATTGAACTTATGTTTAGGGTGTTGATACTGCTGCTGAAAGCTGGAGCCTCATCACCAAAGCAGAGAAACTCCTTTGATGCTGTGAAACGCAGACTTTACAACAATAACTTTCAGTAAAGGAGGTTGTACACTGAAACATAAAGTTACTAAAGAGAGCAAGTCATGCTGGTTTCTGTCCCCAGATACTGCATGAGTCTGCTGTGAGGCTGCACATCATATGCAGAAGACTTCAGAATAGCTAAAATGGATGCAAAACTAACACCCACTTGGACTGCAGGATCCTGTTGATGAGCCTTAGTTGCGAGGTAGGAGTGACCCTAACTAGGAGCGTGGTGGGTTGCCTGGTGCAGTATGACACACTATACCCACACAACTTCATTACAGACCATGATGGATGTGTCACATGAGAACTGGCAGCCTCTTGTTCCTTTGAGATGCCCTTAAGGGAGGTTGTGGCTTGTATTCCAAGCAATGTTAGGCTGAAACGTTCTTCTTGCATTTTCTAAATTGGTTCTTGGGATGAGGGATGGAAGGAAATTGGGATTAGGGGTACAAGGAAAGGAGAAAACTGTATTTGGGTGTTGAACATTTCATGCTCCTACATTTTATGTTCTCCGATATGAACATTTGTATAGCTTCTCATACTCCTCAGACTATGGTGGGATATCACTCTGGGAAGAAAATTGAGTCCCTTTCCAACCCAATATTATCTACACAGACTTGGAAAGCAGTTTTGCATAAGTTGATGGAATACTGAAGGGCGTACCCAAAATTGTAGGTCAGTGGGCTGGAAAACCGCACGTCGCCTCTGGTGCCTACAAGAAGCAGGGTAGTGGTTCCCTCACTCCAAGGAAGATGCTGATGGTCTGGTGATGTGCTGGAGAACCTCGGAGGCTTTTGGAATCCCCACAGCTCCATGACGAGTCATGATTATGCGACTGTCGAGACGGCAGCAGGTAAGCAAGCAGGGTATCGCACCAAACGTTTACCAGGCGTCCGCAGTTCTCCCTCTTCTGTGACCTCAACTTCTTGTCATCAGGCAAATCTGGCTGCTGGTGTCGGGGAACCTCCTAAATACAAAATTTAGGTATGTTTTAGGGGAGTGTAGATTAGTAGCCAATGAGCCACTTACCCTTGTGTGGGTCTACACCCAGATATCCCAACTTCCTGTTGGGAGTGGACATATCCCTATCCCAAATGGCCTAGTTCCAATCAAAACCAAGATGGTGGAACCCTTCTAGGAGTGCCCGAGGTGGACACTCGAAGAAGGGTTCCACAATCTTAGAGGCGTGGTTAGCCCAGAGATGGTACACACCTACTGACTAGCTAATTTTCCCACCTGTTCTTGTGCCAAATGGGCCTCAGGGCAGGGAGTGGCTACATACAGGACTGAGGAAGCCAGGGCTGTGCATACCAAAGGTGGCAGGGTCTTTGAAGATCCTGATCTTGATATGCAGATCTGCTAGCCATCCTGCTGGAGTGGGTGTTAACACCCCTCTCTGGAGCAGGCATTGTTTCTGCCCTATGAGAGCATGGGCTCGCACCTCCTGGGGGTCAGAAACCCGTCTGGTGGTAGCAGATGTGACTAAACTAGTCATTCAGCACACCAAGAGACTGGTAGGGTTCAGGGGCACCTTTAAGGAGCCCTATGGGTGTGCATCTGAATAACTTCAAGGTTGGCATCAACCTGGATTTATTAAGACGAGGTGTTTGATACCAAACACCATAGGGTTCCGGAAGCCATTATGTGACTGGGTCACTTTTGTTGACGAGTGTCTGGCACCTACCTTATAATGGATTCCTGGTTCACTTACAATGCTCAGCAATGGGGCTGAGCATCTCAGGGCCATATCCACTCGTGCAGGTATGGCCATGCAGAAAGTGCACTGCACCCTGACTTAGGGCTCTTAGGCCTGCCTTAGGGGCGACTTACATATACTTTGCGGCAGTGATAGGAGCATGGCACACCAAGGGTGTGCCAAGTCTTGTTTTCTCCTGGCTTGCAACAGGGCACGCAGACTGCAATGGCAGCCGTGCACTTCTCATTTTTAGGGGGGGTCCCTGTGGGTGGGACAATCTGCAGCACTTAGGGACCCTCTCCTCTACGGAGGCCCTAGGTACCAGGGGTATAATTTACTAGGGACTTACACGGGTGGAGGAGTTTTCAACTGTACCCCATGTTACCTGTTTTGGGGAAACGAGCACTGGGGGCCTGTTTAGCAAAAGCCAAGTGCACCTCAGTCGAAACACCTGAGTACCAGTGGCAAAAAGCAGGGGGTGACCATGTCAAAAAGGGGCACTTTTCTACAATGATTTTGGTACATATAGGTGATAAAAGCATCTACAGGATAGGATGTTCCTTTTTAATTCAGCTTGCACAAATTCCATAGCAGACTGGAGTACTTAGTAGCTGGTGACATATTTGGTGGAGCTGGATAGTAAATATAGAAGATTTCTTTTTCCTCTATAAATGTGATGGCTACAGAGCTTGTATCCCTACTTTTTTGTTTAAACAGATTTTATTGAGGTTTTTATACAACAAGCAGATAGCATCCTTCGTCATGCAATACAATTCGATGAACTATTTCAAGCAATATTACAGCTCCAGCTGCTATACAAACAAGTCACTCCCCGTTACTTGGGTACCGCAGCCTCAGTATCGCACAACATAATGTGAGGGTGGCCGCCACCCTAGTGGCTAGTGCGCGCCTAGGCATCAGTCTGCTCGACACCCACTGAAGCTGTGCAGCCAAGTGATAATTTTCAAAATGCTGTACTGCTAGACCTCCGCCGTCACTTGATCTCTTTCGGTTGTGCAAAGCTATGTTCCTGTGGCTGGATCCAGACCAGAAGGCCACTATAAAGGATTGCAGTCTTTTGAATACAGCTCTGGGGTCCATTTTGGCAGGACCCCAAAATAATTAAGTGATCGTGGTAGGCAACCATCTTTAATAGGGGGGTGAAGAAGCAATCAGACACAGGGATGTTTTTTTTTTAAAATGTTTATAAGAGGAGCAACCACTTAGGCAAGGGTCGCTCCCCAGGAGGCAATTTTATTATTATGCCTTTTCGTCCCCCCCCCCTGGGGGCAGATCGGCCTATATTAATTAGGCCAATCTGCCCCTGGGGGTGGGAGGGACAGAAACCACTGGACACCGGCGACTTTATTTTTTGTTGTTTATATTGATAAGGGGAGCGGCCCCATAGGGGCAGAAACCACTTAGGCAAGGGTCGCTCTTCTAGGGGCTAATTATATTTTAAGCAATTTCTGCCCCCCTTGGGGCAGAATGGGCTATTTTTTTTTTTAGGCCAATCTGCCCCCAAGAAGGGCAGAAACCACTAGACACCAGGGATTGTTTTCCCGCCAATTTCACGCAAGGTAAGGGTCGCTCCCCTGGGGGACAAATTTATTCTGAGCCATTTTTTGTAATGCTCACCTTCCCCCAAGGGGGGCAGAAAGCCCACCAGAGACCAGGGAATATTTTTTTTTTTCCAAAAAAAAGAGGATTGGGGTATGGCCATAACCCCACCCCAAATAAATGGGAACAAAGTTGTTCTGCCCACCGGTGGGCAGATGGGGCAATTACCTCCAATTCACTCCTGGGGGGAGGGGGGGGAGGAAAGCCTACTAGATGCCAAGGAGTTACATAAAGAATAGTGGGGTGGTGGCTACCAACCACTATTAGGGGCATGGTTATGCCCCTACCCCAAAAGGGGGTAACAGTCTTGTAGCTCTCCCCCACACAATAAAACATCTTATCCCAGAGCAAGCAAGAGGACATCTGATTATTTTGGGTTTTGGTTTCACATTTGGGCCATGAGAGCTTGTCTAACTCTCAAAATCACCCCACTTGGAATGGGGAGGGCTTCTTCTTTTTGGACTCTGGGACGCTGCCATGTAGGAAAATCCACAAGACCTAGACACATCTGAAAACTAAACATCTGGGTGAGTCCAGGGTGGAGTGCTTCACATGCACCTGTGCCATTTTCTTACCCATAATGCCATGCAAACCTCAAACTTTCCTTGAAATCACACATTTTTGTGATGGAACCTTCCGGAATCTGCAGGAATCCACAAAATTCCTACCACCCAGCATTGTTGCATCTATACCGATAAAAATACTTCCCCACTTGTCAGCCTAAAAACTTTTTTTTCAAACTGACCTTTTGGACCAGCTTTGGTTCCTCCTCATTTCTGACATGTTTTTGGCTCTTCCCTTTCACAGGCACTTGGCCCACCTACACAAGTGAGGCATAATCTTTACCGGGATACTGAGAGGAATGCTGCGTGGTAGGAAATTTGTGCTGGTGCGGTTGATCCCACATGGGAATGTGGGAACAATTTGATTTCTTAGCTAAATTTGAGGTTTACTGGGGATTCTGGGTAAGAAAACACTGGGGGATCCACACAAGTCACACCTCCCTGAACTCCAGTGGGTTTCTAGTTTTCAGAAATGTTTGGGTTTGGTAGGTTTCCCTAGATGGCTGCTGAGCCCAGGACCAAAAACGCAGGTTCCCCCGCAAAAAAAGGTAGTTTTGTTTTGATAATTTTGATGTGTCCACGTAGTGTTTTGGGGCATGTCCTTTCGCAGGCACTAGGCCTATTCACACAAGTGAGTTACCATTTTTAATCAGGAGACCTGGGGCTCCCCTCAGATTCCAGGACTTTGCAGCACCGAAACGTGAGGAAAAAGTGTTTTTTTCTCTCCAAATTCTGAGGTTTACTAAGGATTCTGGGTAAGATAACCTAGTGAGAGCACCACAAGTTACCCTATCCTGGGTTCCCCTAGGTGTCTAGTTTTCAGAAATGTCCAGGTTTGCTAGGTTTTCCTAGGTGCCGGCGGAGCTAGAGGCCAAAATCTACAGCTAGGCACTTTGCAAAAATAGGTCAGTTTTCATTGGGAAAATGTGATGTGTCCACGTTGTGTTTTGGGGCATTTCCTGTTGCGGGCACTAGGCCTACCCACACAAGTGAGATACCATTTTTATTGGGAGATTAGGTGGAATACCGGAGTGGAAGGACATTTGTGACTCCTCTCAGATTCCAGAACTTTCTAACAACGAAATGTAAGGAAAAAGTGTTTCTTTTGCCAAATATTGCGGTCTGTAAAGGATTCTGGGTAACAGAACCTGGTGAGAGCCCCACAAGACACCCCATCCTGGATTACCCTAGGTGTCTAGTTTTGAAAAATGCACAGGTTTGGTAGGTTTCCCTAGATGCCGGCTGAGATAGAGGCCAAAAGCCATAGCTAGGCACTTTCCCAAAAACACGTCCGATTTCAATGTGAAAATGTGATGTGCCCATGTTGCGTTTCCTGTCACGTGAATTAGGCCTACTCACACAAGTAAGGTATCATTTTTATCAGGAGACTTTGGGGAACACAGAATGGCAGAACAAGTGCTATTGCCCCTTGTCTTCCTCTACATTTGTTCCTTCCAAATGTAAGGCAGTGTGTAAAAAAAGACGTCTGTTTGAGAAATGCTCTGTAATTCACATGCTAGTATGGGGACCCCAGGATTTAGAGATGTGCAAATAACCACTACTTCTCAATACCTTATATTGTGCCCGTTTTGGAAATACAAACTTTTCCTTGATATCAACTTTTCACTCTTTATATTTCACCAAATGAATTGCTGTATACCTAGTATAGAATGAAAACAAATTACAAGGTGCAGCACCTTTATTGGATCTGGGTACATAGGGTTCTTGATGAACCTACAAGCACTATATTCCCGTAACCACACGAGTCCAGCAGACGTAATGATATACTACTTTTGAAAATCTGACATCGCATGAAAAAGTTACAGAATAAAAAGTGGCGTAAAATAGCTGTTTTTTCACCCCAATTTCAATATTGTTTTATTTCAGCTGTTATTTTCTGTAGGAAAAGCTTGTAGAATCTACACAAATGACCCCTTGCTGAATCTGGAATTTTGTCTACTTTTTAGAAATGTTTAGCTGTCCAGAATCCAGCACTGGTTTCCCACACATTACTGTCATTAAGTGGAAGGAAGCTAAAAGCACAAACAAATAGTAAAAATGGGGTATATCCCGGTAAAATGCCAAAATTGTGTTGAGAAATGTGGTTTTCTGATTAAAGTCTGTCTGTTCCTGAAAGCTGGTGATTTTAGCACCGCAAACCCTTTGTTGATTCCATTTTCATTGAAAAAACCACAAGCTTTCTTCTGCAGACCTTTTTTCCCTTTTTTTTTTTTTAAACAAAATTTTCGCTCTATTTTGGCTAATTTCTTGGTCTCCTCCAGAGAGCCCACAAACTCTGGGTACCTCTAGAATCCCTAAGATGTTGGAAAAGAGAACCAAATTTGGCAAGGGTAGCTTATGTGGACAAAACGTTATGAGGGCCTAAGTGCGAACTGGCCCAAATAGCCCAAATAAAAAAGCTTGGCACCTGAGGGGAAAAGGCCTGGCAGCGAAGGGGTTAATAGCGGAGATGAAACCCACCTGATAAGGGTGGACATGTGGGGAAGAAGTCTGGTAGCGAGGATCCTGCCAAGGACTTTGTAGTCAGTTTTCAATATCGATAAAGGGGGTGATAGGCCCGTTTATCCTGCACCAGTTTCTCTGGCTTCAATAGGAGAACCATCAGAGCCTCACAGGTGGACACTGGAAACGTTCCCTTGTCTTTAGAGGCACTGAATAGGTCAACTAATTTAGGGGTAGAGTTCTTCCACATAAGTAGCATAAAATTCTATCGGGAGACAGTCAGTGCCTATTGTTTTACCCCCTGCCATTGCTTTAATTGCCGCTTCGACATCCAGCAGTGTTATGTCTTTGACAAAAGAAAAAGCTGCTGTGTCGGTCAGGGCTAGTGTCGTTAGAGCTATGAGTCCTAAAAACTCCTTCATATCTGCAACAGAATCATGGGACAGACTAGTGTAAAGTGTAGAGTAATAGTCCCAAAAATCCCTATCAATGTCTGCTTGGTTGAAGAACAGTTGTCCTGTGTCCGTTTCAATTTCTAGGATTGCCGAAACCCTCTTAGTGGGATTTGTCAGCCATGCCAGTAGTGTGCCAGTACGGTCTCCTTCTGCATATGCCTTAATCATATAATTCCTATAGTCAAAGCTCCTGAGGGGCTCTACTTGCTCTGCTATGTTTTCTTTTACCTCCAAGACCTCCAATTGAGTCTCTGGATGACCCGGCAGCTCTCCCCTGCCCAGTGCCTCTTCATCTGCTGTAACCTCTGCCAGTACAGGACATTCCACCTCCACCGCCTCAGAGATACACCTTCCCTTGTTGATGACTTTGAGGGCATCCCATTCAATTTGCGGATCAGAAGCAGTACCCCCATTTTCTGAAACATATCTATGTATGGCTTCCCGTATAGTCTCCCGGAATGCAGAGTCGTCTAAAGATTCTGGCGTCAGTGTCCAAGTCGGTATCTGAGGCTTTCCCGTCTCCCATACCAAAGTCAGAAGTAGTGGGTCATGGTCTGATAATGTGCTTGACACATATTCCATCGAACGGATAGCTCCATGTAGAGGAAGGGTGCATAAAAAGGCATCCAGACGTACATGGAGGGCTGAAAAGTAGGGCTAATCCCTCTCCTGTGGATGTAACCTCCTCCAGGAGTCAACCAGGGCACACTCCGCCTGCCAATCCACAAACATGCAGGCAATACTAGCTACTGGAGAAACAGCCAATGGTAGATGAAATCTATCTAGCCCAGTGCCAGAAACACATTTAAAATCCCCTCCCATCATTACTGTGCCTACTAAACAGGGGGCCAAAACTGTGGCCAGTGTAGCAAAGAACACCCTCTGATCCAAATTCGTCGCATATATATTTATAAATGTTATGTCGCTTCCATTCAGTCGCCTTTGGGTCAACCAAATCTCCTGTGTGTTGAAAGGGAATGCCGGGTCTAATCCAAATTACTATACCGCGGGTGAATACTGAGTACTTGGTATAATATGCCTGCCCCTTCCACCTCCGTTGGAGAGCGACCCCTTCTCTAGCCGCTAAGTGCGTCTATTCAAGAAATGCTAATTGGACTTCCCTCCTATTCAGATAAGAGAAAATCTTGTGTTGTTTAGACATATTATGCATGCCCCTTATGTTCCAAGTCATGAATTTATAAGTATCGCACTCTGTAATAGTAACCAAGTCCATCTCCAGCTCTCATGGTTTCCTAACCCACTCTAACAGACATATCTTTCCAGGACAAGAGGCATCAGCTGTATTCCCCAAGTAAGGTACCCTGCAAACAACAAACAAGTAACACCCCAACTCCCACATCCCCCAGGACAAGCAGGCAACGTCTCCCCATCCAAACTTCCATTCTGGTTTTCAAGGCGCACAGGAATACCCATGCAAACAAACAAGTAGGGGTGTGGCCCTCTATGTTACCCCACCAAAACTCTCCCCTCCCTAATTTTGCTGGTAACTCTCCATGGCGACCCATAGGTCTCCATATTCGGCCACAATAACATTTTGTTCAGACCCTAATCATTAACGCCCCACCCGAGTAAAAAAACATGTGTACATCGCTATGCCCATCTCATCAATCGTGCTAGGTATCACCACAGGCATCGGAGCATCAGAGTCCGTGAGAGCCTCTGAATCACTCGCAGAGTCCGACTTACTGTCCATGTCATCCACATCATCACAGGTCGGGCTCACTCCCCCGCTACTCATCGCCACTGCCACCTCTATCGCCCTCTGGAGGAGCTACGATGTTTGCTGAGTTTACTCCGACTGCTTCAAGGCCACCGCCATGGATTCTATCCAGAGCCCGCCTGGGGCTGCTTGCTAATCCAGTTCCACATGGCTTGTGGTGTTCTAAAAAACTGCACTCCGTTGGGGGTCTGGATTCGAGGTTTAGCAGGGAACAACATGGCATAAGGGGATTTCCATCTGTCGGAGGCATTTATTAGTGTCCAAAAGCATTGCCCGCTGCTTTTGGACCTCCCTTCTGAAATCTGTGAATATCATGATCTTACTGTTTTCTATTGTAAGTAAATCCTTAATCCTGGCTTGAGCTAAGATATGATCTCTGTCCCTGTAATGTAGGAGTTTAGCAATTATCGGCCTCAGGGAGTTCCAGGTGGTGGTGGGCGTGCCAGATCCCTGTGTGTTCGCTCTAAGGCTTAGAAGGGGGACAGACTAGTCAGTGTCACCTCTTCTCTCAGCCACTTCTCCAAGTAGGATAACATGTTCGTTCCATCGATCCTCTCCAGCATACCCAGAACACGGATATTGTTTCTCCTAGACCTGCTTTCCCCATCTTCTGCTCTTAACTCCAGTACTCGGACCTTTCCTTCGCTTTTAACGAGGCGTTAGTCAAGGGTCATCATGTAAGCTCCATGATCGTCCTCTCAGCGGTTGTAACTCTTTCTGCTAAGCATTGGTGATCATCCTTGAGAATGTCAAATTCCGCATCTAGTGTGCCAATTTAAGTTTCAAGTGCCTCCTGGGCAGTCATGATAGCTTGGAGTATGTCTTGTAAAGAGGGGCCCTCCGTGGTTTCTCTAGGGCAGGAGGGCAAATCATCACTTGTGATTGTCATTGCTGTGCTGGTGGATGATAAATCAGAGGTAACATGGTCCTTCTTTTTGCTGTCTTTTCCATCCTGCCCGTTAGTCAAGGGCCTCCCCTTAATCCACCCAGTTCAGCCTTTGTGCCAGGGATGTCCCCACAAAGGCTATTTGCGGATGTAACCAAAATGTCCTCAAAGGGTAGTCCCAGTGGGCTCCTGGCATAGCCTCTGCAGCATAGGGCGTGAAGGCAGTATCTTCTTTTCCGGCTCACACAGGGTAGTCGGTGCCACCCCAGTTCCTTCTGCAGGCCTCTGACATTTCCTCACCAGTTTCATCCACCTCTCCCTCTCACGTGACTGCAGCTGTCCCCACTCAGACCTGGCACTCCAAGTTCGATGTTTTAAGGGGCCTTAGTTTTCCATGGGGAGGAACAGTCACAATCACACCCCTACCACAGTCAGCAGCTGGTCTCCAGTTCGCCTCCACTGCCTTCTTTCACAAGTATTCATGCCGTGGTGCACCCTCCCACGTGGGAGGCCGAAAGCAGCGTGATAGCCTCGATCACCAACTCTGGGCGTAGGTCTCCAGGGACAATCAGCCAAGGCCATCTGGTCCAGTGCCCAGGGGAATCACTAGTCCTGGACGCTGCCAGGAGGTGGGGCCTCTCCCAGAACCACAATCCACACTATCAATATGGGCCAAATCCTCTTGGGATTTCACCGCAAGTACCCCGTGCCAGGGCGAGCCGTGGCAATCAAGGTAAATGCTACCCCCACTTCAAATTAGCCCTATTATTAGAGTCAGTGATGTGCATGAAAGGTCTCCTCCGCGAGCCTCCCCTGTCTCCAAGGGCGTTCTGTGAGTTCTGACGGCTATTCTCTCACTCTAGCGGGTCTATCGCTGCAGCAACTCATCCTAGGCCTCAAAGCAGTAGGGGCGATTGCCCCCCAAATCCCAAGGTCAGCTGTAGGGAGGGACACTCCCTGAGGCACTTTGTGTGCCGCAGCTCCTCATGCATCTCTGCTCCCTCTCGCTGCACACACCCAGCACAGCGGCCTCCCAAGACTCCAGCAGTTTCACACTGCTTGTTGGCGCTGCATTCAGGAGCTAGCCCATGCCTCTCTGGCTACCAGGGCCAATGGGTGGTTCATGTAAGTATGGGTGCTGGCCGGGGTCCATACTCCACGTTGCCATCTTGTCTTCCATGAGGTTCGCATTGAGGAAATTGGACTGAAAAGTCTCCCGCTCCTCAGAAGACAGCCAATCCGGGGAATATCACTAAGAAAGAACAGGATGCTGTGATTTGTCTTTAGTGACTCCGCTCCCCAACCTCCATGTCTTTTATTTGCATCAAGTTGGTGCTGGATGAAAGGTGTCAGCACGAGCCCCGGATTGCAGCTCCCCAATCCATCGCCGCTTGGCCATGCCCCCCTTGTAGCCATACTCGGCAACTTACAATAGTGCTACAGGATGGAGGGTCTCATGTGGAGCTTCTATCAGCCATTAAAGATGATATAATATCCAACTTGAGTTCAGCAGTAACAAGGGCAGAGGAATGGAAAACTAAAGAATTCTTTGCATACTTAAAGTCTGGAAGGTTCTTTTGCAACTAGATAATGAAAACTCGACTACACAATGAGGTTGAGAAGCTAGAGATGGGATTACAGCAATTCTATGAATATGCCACTAAGACTGCTCATAAAAAGAGAGAAGTATATTTGGTTTTGAACAAGATTCACTATTTCAACTATACTTCACAAAAGTAGAAATTCCATGAAGAGGGAGACTAATCTGGAAGGATGCTGGCTTGGTTACTAAAACATTAGACAGTCAGGGTAAAGTTGTCTCAATGAGGTACTAAAATCATCCGCAGAACTACTCAACACAGAGATATGGCCCAACAAAGATATAATTAATAGTTAAAAGAGTCTGGTATTCCACACCTTTCCATGGAGCAACGTGAAATTTCTGAAGCTCTCTTTATGAGCAAGGAACTGTTGGTCTCCATCAAGGAAATAAAACCAGAGAATACTGCAGATACAGATGGACTTTTTAGTAGAGGTTTATCGACGTCTAGGAGAGGTTTCCTTGCTAAGATCCCAGAAGTATACACTAAGACTTTGGAGAAAGGTGTTTTGCCAGGCTTTATAAAAGGGACACTGATAGTGGCATTACCTCTACTAGGTAAAGATTATTGGTCCAACAGATCACTTTGACCAGACAACAAAATATATAGAAAGACCAATGTGACGTCTTCTAAATGCAATGATCTGTAAATAGATACATCCAGATCAAAATGTCTACATTTCAAGGGAACCCAATACTACATTTTAGGCAGCAGATACAAATGCAGTGTGACTTGATAGGAGAAGGAATATGCTCTGGCCTCTGTGGCTTTAGAGAAGGAATTTCACACTGTTGACTAGGCATTCTTATATATTATGCACTTAGATGGCTTTGGTACTTAGTATTGTTTGGCAATATTAAGTTACTTATGCAAAGCCAAGAGCTAGGGACATGGTATGTGAGGTAATTTCTAAGAGCTGTAAACGTGAATGTTGTACCAGACAAAGGTGGCCTTTGCCTCTTTGGTTAGCTGTGGTCATCAACCTGCTGGAAGCAATGCTACAAAAACTGTTTAACTGGGACATAGCTGTAGGGGGCACTACATATGTAGATTCCATGTACACTTACAACACAGGGGCTACGTTAAGAGACTCAGTGCAAGTGGTCCATTACTTCCTCACACAAGTGGATGATTATGGAAAACTGGTTGCAAACTGATTGGCAGAAAAAGCAACTCTTCTCCTTGGGTGCTTTTGCATACAATTAAACCTCCTGACTTGCAGATCTGGTTTTGATATGGAAGACAGAAATATGTAAATATTTGTTAGTACATAATTCACAATTACTTGATGACATGGCTTACTTTAATATAGGCTGTGTCCTCTCTAGCCCCAGTCACGCCCCCCCCCCCCCTCCTGTGCCCAACAACATTTTGGACAATTCACCCCTCAAATAATGGTAGACCTGGGGTGTGTGGTGGTGGTGGGTGTCTCACATTTAATTTCTCTAATGCTGAAGGTATGGAACTCGTGTGCTCACAGAGTCAACTGGAACTACACTTTCTGTCCTGATAATTTGATGGGGTACCCAACACACTTCCGTGTAATTTTACTAATTTCATTGGGTTTTTGCAGGGTGGATGCAAAAGGAAGTGACATTTGAAAACAGATGATTTGTATTTATGTATTACAGGAACAATTTGGGAAAAGCACAGGACAGTTTGTCATTTACGAGACTGTCCGGAGCAGCAAGTGTTTTCTGGAAGAAGTTTCTGTCTCAATTCCCAAGTACTAGAATGTTGCAGAATTGATAGCTATGCCACAGGATATAAGTGCTATCTCAACACTAAAAAGGGCATTAAAACAGAACAGTGCTGAAAGGCCTAAAATGTGCAAATTTGTTCAGAAAGTGTCAGATTTGAAATACCACAATTTACAATACTTCACACAATGTATCTCAACCATTCAGTGTTTCATAAAATATATCCAATCCACATGGACACTTGCCCCAGAAGTAGCAAAGGACAGGTAAGCTTTTTTTTTTTTTTTTTCTTTTTTTTTTCAGTCACACAGTGGACTTGGTCGTTAATGCACTCCAGTGCTCAGAACTGGAAGAACCATCAACACTGGAGGAAATAAGACTTTCTATCCAACAAATAGTAAGGGGCAAGACCCCTGGTAAAGGCAAGCTGCTTGTGGAATTTTAGTCCACATTCAGATGGCACCTCGCGTACTTCGAGTTTATGAGGTGGCGCCGGAAAAAGTGATTCTGCCAGCTTCCATGAGAGAGGCACTTTTAGTGGTCCTCCAGAAGTGAGGCAAGGAACCTCTGAATGTAAGCTTTTATTGCCTGCTATCCTTACTAAACATGGATTCCAAAATCCTAGGTAAAATCTTGGCAAACCGGCTGTTACCTGTTGTGCAGAAAATCACAGGACCTGAACAGAATGGGTTTACCCCAGGCAGAAACTCCTTTCTCAATCTACATTGCTTGTTTATGGTTATGGATTGAGTGCAGCAATTGAAGACCTACCCACAAGTGGCCTTCAGGGATGCTGAGAAGGTCTCTGACACCCTGAGGTGAACCTACTTTCTGACGGTGCTACATAATGTGGACCAGGGCCTTAGTTTCTAGGTTGGGTGAAGCTTCTCTACTCATCCTCGGTGTCAAGAGTATGGGGAAAATGATATCCAACCATATAAAGATAGAAAGAGGTACAAGACAGGGTTGCCACAATCCCCATAATTTCTGCATTGGCTATGGACTTGTTGGCATGCGATTAGGTGACCAGACTGGAGACTTCAAGTGACGGAATAATGGCAGATCATGTCTTCATATGCAGATGATGCTCTAATGTAACTTTGTGAGATCTGTAATATCTTGCAGAATGCAACAGCCCCACTAGGCAGCTTTGGTAAAATATTGGGCCTCAAGAGGGGAGGGACAAATCCTGCTCATTCCCACTGACCAACTTTCCAAAGACCAGTGTGCCTCAATGCCTAGAACACTCCTGCAGTGAAAATGCAATACCAGTAACTATCCGGGTGTTCATATATCCGGGTGTCCGTATACATTATCTTGAAAAGGACCTGTTAGATGGAAACTTGAGAAGGACGTTGATCCTCCTTTGGAGTGCACTTCTGCTGTCGCCCATGGGTATTTTGATATCTAAGACGCTGATCCTCTCCCAACTGTTGTACTTTTTGCAGCACTCCCAGAGGCACTTAAGCATGGGCTCTTTTGAGAGCTCCATCCACATTTGAGTGTGCTGATATAGGCTGATGTAGGCTGCAGGTAGGCACAGGGTGGCATTGATGACATTGTGTGATCCTATAGTGCCCCCAATTACAAGTATACTGGGCTGCAGAGAAGCTGCAAAACCTGTTGTGGTTGCTGGGAGACAGACACAGTTCTGAGCTGGGTCACTGGTTTATTGATGTGCAGAGGTTTTTTTTTTTTTTTTTGTATTGTGGGGGAGGGATATGTTGGAGTGGGTTATGTTCTCGGTCTGGAATCCTGGTAATAATGAGGGGAATGTTCTTATGAGGATAGATCAAGTTTGAAAAAAGGGAAATGTTACTTACCCAATAAACATCTGCTTGTGGCATGTAGTGCTGTAGATTCACATGCTCTGCATACTCTTGTCAACTTGTGTTGGGTTCGGAGTGTTGCAAGTTATGTTTCTTCCAAGAAGCATTTTCAAGTCACAGGATCGAGTGACTCCTTCTCTGTGATACTGTGCATGGGCATCGACTCCTTTGTTAGATTGCTTTCCCACAGGTCGATGAGAAAAGGTGTGTAGAGGAAATATAAAGTAACTGAAGCGGCCACAGGCGTCCGGGGAGGAAGGAGGGCGCATGTGAATCTACAGCACTACAAGCCACAAACAGATACTTATTGGGTAATTAACCTTTTTCGTTCAATGGCATGTGTGGCTGTAGATACATATGCTCTGCACAGACTGTAAAGCAGTCCCTCCATGAAAGTGGTGACAAGCCTGTGGGAGTTGCAGACTGGAAAGTACTGCTTGGCCTACATTGACTTGCTGCAGTCACAGAAGGGCAGGCAATCAGTAATAACTCCATCAGATGTGCCCTAGATGCTGCAGACATGACTGCATGCGGTATCAACACCAGCATCCTAGTAAGAGGACATGCCTGGCTTCGATGCTCAGGTTTTAAACCACAGATACAACAAGCAGTACTCGATATGCCCTTCGACAAGGAGCATCGTTTCCCCCTTCAAGTGGATTCAACCCTTGAGAAGCTGAAAAAAGCCATGGACACCGCCAAAAGCCATGGCTTCTTTGGAGGTGGTGAAGTAGCCAGAGACTGCAGAAAAGATAGTTTCCTCTTGAAGGTGACAGGAGGGAAGCAATAATGCGCCCTGTACCCTCCTGGATGCGAAGGCGGCACTGACGAACATTCATGGTCTCCAACATGGGTTCAGCGGGAGATGGTGTGTCCCAAGATTGACTAGAGTCTTTCGGCTCCGAAGACGTTGAATCCCTGATTTTCGAAACCAAGTATTTTGTTCTGTGTCCTTTTGTCTGAGCCAACGCAAAGGTGGAGCTTGTTTGGCTTGGTACCGAAAGTCGAATGGAAATAGCAACAACACCTCAGACCGAAGATGTTGAGGTCGGTGCAGAAGACGACATCTTGGCAATTTTCAGTGCTGAGCCAGAGGGCAGGGCACCCAAGTCTGTTGTACGGTACGGGCCATGGCCTGGTGGCAGTGAGGGGTCCGGCGACCTTGGTAAGAGGCTTTCTGACAGTCTTCGAGGGGGCAGGAGGGGCCATGGTACTCACGGGTTGCACCAATGTTACCATGTGGTTTTCGAAGTCTGACTGGACGTTGGAGTTCTGGATGGAGGAGGCCTCCTCCTGTCCCGGCTCCTTCTGGGCGTACTCCTCCCCGAAGATGTCCAGAGTGCCTTCCGGAGTCTTCTGCACCATCTGTAGCCGACGAGCTCTTCTGTCTCAAAAGGTCTTTTTTGATCTGAAGGACCTGCATGCGTTGCAGGTGGCTTCTTGATGGTTGGGGGGAGAGAGACCGGTTACACACCAGATGTTGGTCGGTGTGCGGGAATTTTGCATGGCACCGAGAACAGAATCAAAACAGCATCCGTTCCATCAGCACAGCATACAAGTCGGTGCCATGTGCTGAGGTAGGTCTAAATGGATGAGGGCGGCCCGGAGGGCGTGCAGTCAGTTCTTTGACCGACGGAGTGATCCGTGTGCGAGAATGAAAGAAAACATGATTAAGGACAATACCCTAGATGGAGCAAAAGATGGAAAGAAAGGTTTTGAAACCGGAGAAAGGGGAAGATGGAGCGAAGAGACACACGTCCGAACCAGGCAGTGGAGAGAAAATAATCTAACAAAGGAGTTGACTCCCATGCGCAATATCACCAAAAAGCAGGAGTCACTCAATCCTGTGACTCGAAAATGTTTCTTTGAAGAAAAACAACTTGCAACACTCCAAACCCAACACTAGATGGTGGGAGTATGCAGAGCATGTGTATATACAGCCACACATGCCACTGAACATATACGTTCCTCTAGGGGGCAGACATATCCCCTTTGCTCCGGAACTCCCTCATCGGTATTGCCTGACTGCACAGGGTTCAAAGGTACAACATAATGTGTGACCCTGAACAGAGGGTGCCTTCTCAACAAGGGGTGATCTGTTGGACGATAAGATGCTATGACCCTTTGTTGATCTGAAGAGAGCGTACGGACTGGGCCCTGGGAGCTTTCTTCTATACTCAGCGTTATAGTGTCAATTTCTCTAGACTTTGGGCAAGACACACAATGCCCATGAGGCTTCTACCTTGATGCAAGCACTTCTGATACATGGCCACTGTAGGGGGGCAATAAAATATCTATCAGGTACAGTACAACTCTGTCACGGATTATGACTGAAAATAATTAAATAATAGTTGGAGACCCACACCAGACAGGAAGTCTCCAATACCAATAAAAAGCAGTGTCTACAAAAAGTCCAGTTTATTCATTTACACCACACATATTTTTCACCTATGAGTTTCAGGTGTATGTACTCATACCCCCGCACTTCTGCCCACGGTGCACGGAGGAAGAAGCTGGCTTTTCCCATATGGTCTGAATGTGCCCAATCATAAGCAGTTACTAAGATGAAGTGATGCAACACGCTTGTGATATTATGGGCAGTCACATACTGTAGAAGGCTTTGCACTTTCTTTTGGGGCTAAGAACACAGCACTTTTGGGGCTAAGAACACGCTCAAAAGCAACCCGAATATGTGAATAGATTCATAGACCTTAACTATATACTTGCCTAACAGAGTGTTGCTATGTCCTAGTGGTCTTCTACGATGCCGCTGGTGGGGATATGGCTTAGAGATCTAAAGAAATGGGTTTATGCAAAAACCGATGCCCTAACTAAATTGTGTGTTTTGAATGTTAGGTATGTTTGCTTTGGATATTTGGAAAAAAGTAGAAGCAAAATCAGATGACAAAATGCCTTGAAGGCTGGAGAAGGTGATTGGTCGTGGAAGTTAAGAGCGTTGCATACTTCTACTCACAAACCTCTAAATTTGGGTAGATAATCCCTGCTCCCAAACATACCTCTTTTGGATGCAGACTCAGAGTGCTGGCTATTCCACTTTTTTTTTTTTTTTTTTAGTTTCTTCTCTCCTGTCTGCCTCTGTTCTGGAACCTTATTTGGGACTTTTGGAACTGCACTTATTAGAACAGAGAAATGCTGAATGTTTTAATTTATGTACACTTAAATGTTCCTTTGTTTCTTCAATTACGTTCTACTTGCTAACATTCCATGACTGTTGGCACACTCTTTATTGGAAAGCATTGTCAAACACATGAAAACTAATAAAGACATACTGTGAAAAAAGGTGAACTGCCTTCAATTCCAACAAACTGATGTAGCTTTGATTCTCTAGTGGTCAGAGGCCTCTGATTTCCACTTCTCCCAGATGACCTCCCAAACCCACAAGCGATGCATCCATCATCACCGTCAGTTGTGGGTGGGGTACGCAGAGGGGTCCGCCACTGATCCAATTTCGGTCCAGTAGTCACCACTGCAGATCTTTTGAAGTTTACTCAGAAGTCTGGATACAATCTGACAGACTACCCTGGTGCTGTGCCCACTGTGACATAAGGTCCCAGTGCAGAGACTACATGTGCCACTTAGTATGTTTGACCAGCAGATGACCAATCCCAACAGCTGCAAAGTCATCTGCAATGATATTCAGGACAGTAGCTAAAAAATCGGGATCGCATTTCAAATGTTGTGGACACTCCAAAGGAAAGGCGTTAAACAAGCTGTGGCCTCTCCACTCCAAGAGAAAGGTGTGAAACTTTACCGTACTCAGAATAGCTCTGATGAACGAGAGCATCGACAAAGGAGTCAGGTCTGACTTTGGCATGTTGATAGTGAAGCCCAGAAATACTAGGAGGTTTGCTGTTGTCTGGAGTGGTTGGCGACTGTGGGGGTAGGCTCGTCTTCAGCAGCCAGTCACCAAAGTAGAGGAAGACTTGTACCTCCAACATCACAAGTTGTGCTGCAACCAATGCCATCACTTTTGTTAACACCCATAGGGTACTTGTGAGGCCAAGATGGAGCACAGCAATCTGGAAATGTTGCTGGCTCTCTGTCAACCACAATTAAAGGTTGGGTCTGCTGGACAGGAATACTGAAATAAGCATCTTGAAGGTTCAACAGCACCATCCAGTCTCCACGTCTAGGGCAAACGGGACCTGGGCTAGCCTGATCTTGAATTTGTTTTTCCACAGGAAGACTTTGTGAAGGAGACAATCTCAAATAGGACAAAGCCCTTTGTCCTTTTGAACAAGGAAATAGCAAGAGTAAAACTAGTTCCTCTCTAGGAAGACCAGAACCATCGCTATGATACTTTTGGCTAAAAGAGCCTGCATTGCCTGCTGCAAGATGGACAGGTAGTTTTCTGTCTGCCATTCTGATGGTGGTGAAAGGTGCAGCAAGAAAGGAAAGAAATGAGAGGGCAAAGTGGTGGCTTGCCACCCTTGGAGGAAATATTGGATCCTGACACATTAACGCAGTTTTGTAGCTGTAGATGGAAGAGGGGCGGGCAACTGTGCTCTGCATGTTCCCTGCTGTCCTTAGGCTTTCTCTTTGTGAACCACAGTATCAGCCACAAAAACGGTAAAAGGCCTGCTAGGCTGAAGGAGTCTGGCGTTGGCGAAACTACTGGACCATAGCCATGGTGAAGGAAAAAGTGCTAGTGGAACTGTCTGGTGGGGACTGAAAGACCCAAGGAACATGTTTTGGCCCTGCCTTCTTAAACCTTTCAATGGCAGACTCCACTTTATTGCCGAAAAGGGGAGAGCCTTTCAAATGGCATGTCCGTTAGAGATGCTTGAACACCCCAGATATGCCTGTTGACCTCATCTAGGTGTGGAGCCAAAGGGCCACACTTGTTATGCCCATCGCTTGACCTAGGCAGCAGGTCGTGCCCAAGCTAGAGCGAATTACATATTTTGCTGCATTGCAGCTCTCCTCGACAGCTTGGGTCAGGGATGCCTGAAAGTGATCCAGAACTGCTAGTAAAACCTCGGTTATTATGTCCCATAGTGAATGGAAATAGATGTCTTGAAGACAGCGGTCTAAAGTGAGAGCTGAGCAAAGTTTGCAGAGAGAAAAAATACAGCTGCAAAATAGTTTGATTCTCTGGGACTTATGATCAGGTGGAGTGGTAGGTAAGGTGCTGTGAAAATCTTTACTGGAGGATGTCTGCACCACAGACTCTCTTGAGTAAACTGATGTGTCACAAAGGATGGGTCACCCTTTGACTGATGAGTTGGAGCGACGTGCCTATTAACTGCTCATTTCAACCATGAATTTGTCCAAGTGACCATCCACAGGGATCTCATTAAATGGCAATAGAGATTCACTAGGAGCTTGACCATTGTGGAGCACCTCAGTCAGAACATTAATCTGCACCTCCACAGTTGGAAGTTGGAAGTTGTAGGTCTAATACCTCTGCTGCCCTTCTCATAATTCCTGCAAAGAGGCACTTTTCTCAGTAGCAGGACCAGGAGATGACACAAGGCCAGTGTCTGGAGAAGTACTAAGTCCATTTGGCATGTTGGGGGTACATAACCATCCCTCTCATCAAAATGGTCCTTGCTGAGGTAGTACCAAAATAACTGTGCAAAGTGTCACTCTGGTGGGAGATGGACATGGCCTCGGTCAAGGTTATGGCGGATTCTCTTCAGAATCAGACAGCACAGTAGACTGCAAATCCCCCTCCAGCTGTGTCAGCATCGGCATTGAAGCAAAGGTAACAGGTGCAGGGGGTGGTGGCAAAATTTAAGTCGGCAGTAAAGTTAGTGCTGACCCTGATGCAGGTCCAAGGGGCACAGACAACACAAAGGGTGGATCTGCCAGCAGAAGCCCAACTGGATGTCCTTGCAGATCCTTGAGACCTGAAGGTGCACCAGAAGTAACACAGGTGATGCAGTGAAAATGTGCAGCATAGCCTCCCAGAAGGCCTCTACATGCTGCAAAGTCACCAATGGACCTGGAAATTTAGGATGCATTGGGAACAGACACTTGATAAGCTCTGATGGAGATCAGGAGAAGGACCGGGTGACACCCTCTCTGGAGTTAGAGAGTGGCAGGAAAGGGATTATTTCCACTTGGACTTTCTAAGCTTTTTCTTTGAATTACCCGAAAACTTCCACAATGACAAGAAGCTGCCACAAGAGTGATTTCAGAAGCGGGAAGATTATCCTCCATTCGACTTGTTGCAGTGCTGAGCATTCTGATGTTTGGTGACAGAAAGTTTTACATTTATGTCCTGTATGCCTTCTGGATTCATCTGGGCGCGGTTGTCACAGGCCCTAGAGTTGTGCTACGGGCCAAGATACTACAGGCATACCTTGTCGGGGTCTGACACAGACATTTGTTTGGACAGTCCCCACAAGGTGTAAACCATGTCATTTTGGGAATAGACATATTTCCCTTGCACACTGATAAAAAAAAAAGAGAAATACTGCAATAAAGACTTGCCAAAGACAAGCGAGTAGAACTCCAGGTCAATGTCTGAAGGTGTGGAAAGAAAGGAACTGACATCAGCACACATAAGTGGGACTTACATGCAGCTCCGCTTGTCGTTTCCAGAGCGGAACAAAATTCTTGTGCAGCCACATTATGCTACCTACCGGTACACAGGAGTACTGCTTTAAGGTTTTCAGATCCACTCAGATGCATAGTGAATATTCACAAGGCGAGGAATCTGCAGTTAAAAGTATCTATCAGAAACTTACAATACCAGAAAGGGAAATAACTTTATTATGTGACACAGTAACTGTACTGAATAAGTAACTGCAGTCTGTATTTGAGTACCGCACATTGTGCAGTCACATTGTCAGAATGATTTTGTTTAGTATAATGTCTGCAGATATATGGAAATGTTACTTACCAGTAGACATCTGTTTGTGGCATGTAGTGCTTTAGATTCACATGCAGTGCATAAGTTCGCCAGCTAGTGTTGGGTTCGGAGTGGTACAACTTGTTTTTCTTCAAAGAATGTTTTCAAATTACGGGGAGAAGTGACTTCACCTCTCGGTGATATTGCGCAAGGGCATCGAGTCCTGTGTTAGATTGCTTTATCTGCAGATGGGAGAGTAGTGTGGAAAGAGTAGAAGAGAAAGATGTCCATGCAGTGTGTCTATGTATATACAATATTTACATAATAACATAATTGCAACGCCGTGGCCTCCGGGGAGGAGGGAGGGCACATGTGAATCTACAGCACTAAATGCCATGAACAGATGTCTACTGGTAAGGAACGTTTTCCGTTCAATGGCATGTGTGGCTGTAGATACACATGCTGTGCACAGACTGAAAAGCAGTCCCTCCATAAAGCAGTGGCTGCTGGAGTTGTAAATTATTTGGAAAGTGTCCTAAGTACTGCTTGGCCAACATTAGCTTGTTGCCTTGCTGGTACACCTACACAATAGTGTTTTGTAAAGGTATGTGGTGTAGATCATGTAGCTGCTTTACAAATATCTGCTATAGGTATGTTCCCTATGAAATCTATAGACGCACCCTTCTTCCTAGTAGTGTGTGCTTTAGGTGTGAGAGGTAAGTTTAGTTTTGCTTTAGCATAGCACGTTTGACTACACTCGACTATCCACCTAGCTATACCTGATTTTGATATAGGGTTTCCTTTGTAGGGCAGTGAAAATGCCACAAAAAGTCGTTTAGTTTTCCTGAACAGTTTGGTTCAGTCTATATAATATATAAGAGCCCTTTTTGTATCAAGAGTGTTTAAAGCACTTTCAGCCACAGAGTCCGGCTGGGGAAAGAAAACTGGCAGTTCTATTCATTGATTGATTCATGTGAATCTGGGAAGACTACCTTTGGTAGGAATTTAGGATTAGTTCACAGAACTACTTTTTTTTTGTGAACCTGGAAGAACGGTGCTTCCAGGGTTAAAGCCTGGAGCTCACCAACACGTCTAAGGGAACTGATAGCCACCAGAAAAGCTACCTTCCATGATAAGAACTGTAAGGAATAGGAATGTAGTGGCTCAAAGACCCATGAGTCTTGTTAGAACAATATTAAGTTTCCAGGATGGTGTCTGAGGCACCCTTGTTGGAATGACTCTTATGTCCTTCCGTAAATGCATTAATGACTAGAACCCTGAATCAACGAGTATGCGGTCTATTTTGAAGATATGCAGCTATAGCTGCTAAACGAAGTTGAATGGAAGAGTAAGCTAAATTAGCTTTTTGTAAATGCAGTAAGTAACAAACAATCTGTTGCGTAGTTGGTTTGGGAGGGTCAATGTTTTTGGTTGGCAGTAGCAGACAAAGTGTTTCAACTTTGCTGTATAACATTATCTGGCTGTGAGTCTACATGCTACTTTAAGAATGTACATATATTCTTGCAGAAGTTGTAAATATCCAAATTATATGACCTCAGAAGCCATATTGCTAGGTTGAGTGATTTGGGGCCCGGATGCCCTATTTGTCCTTGATTCTGTGTTAGAAGGTTCGGCCTGTTGGGGAGTTTCTGGCGTGGAACTAGTGAAAGATCCAGAAGTGTTGTTAACAATTTATGACATGATCACGTGGGTGCTACAAGTATCATGGTGAGGGAAGATTGTTTGAGTTTCTTAAGTAGAAAAGGAATAAGTGGGAGAGGCGGAAAAGCCTAAGCAAATATCCCTGACCAACTCATCCTTAGCGCACTGCCTTTAGACTGAGTGTGGGGGTACTTGGATGCAAAGTTTTGGCATTTTTGTTTTTCCGCGGTGCCTAATATGTCTATTTGAGTGTTCCCCACTTTAGAAAGTACTGTTGGAGGACTTGCGGGTGGAGTTCCTATTCGTGGACTTGTTGCTGCATCCTGCTGAGTAGGACTGAAAATGACTGTCCGTTCTTGGGAGATACTGTGCCACTATGTGAATGTGGTGATGAATTGCCCATTTCCATATTGTCTGTGCAAGAAGGGATATCTGAGATGAACGTGTCCCCCCTCCTGTTTTTGAAGATAGTACATGGCAGTCATGTTTTCTGTACGTACTAGCACTACTTTGCATTGCAAGTGTGGAAGGAACGCCTTAATTGCTACTAAGACTGAGTGCAATTCCAGGTGATTGATGTGTAAGGACTGTTGAGTAATATTCCATAGGCCTTGCATCATAAGGTTGTGGAGATGAGCTCCCCAACCGGTCTGTGATGCATCAATAGTGAGAATGATCTGAGGGACAGCGTCCAAAAAGGCCACCCTTTCATAAGGTCTGCAGAGAGCGATCAGCTTGGCGGTCTAACAACACTGGATCTTCCAGCTGACCCTGTGCCTGAGACCACTGACGAGAGAGACACTGTTGAAGGGGATCCATGTGAAGTCTGGCATGAGGTACGATGACAATACAGGATGCCATCATCCCTAGCAGGAGCATGAAAGTCATCACTGTGTATCTCTGTTAACTGAGAAATGAATCAGTAAAAGGTTAACACAGGCGGAGCTGGGAAAGGTAGCCCTAATTGTGTGTTGAGAACCGGGCCTCGATAAGGTTGTGTCTGAAGCGGATGGAGATAGTATTTGAGATAACTGATTGTGAATCCCAGAGTGTGTAAGAGATTGATTGTGAGTTGAGTGTGATGCTGACATTGTTGTAAGGTGCTAGCTTTATTAAACCAGTCGTCCAAGTGACTGAAGACATGAATGAGTTGTCTCCTGAGGTGTGCTGCAACTACTGCAAGACACTTGGTGATTACTCTGGGAACGGTTGTAATCCCAAAGGGTAAGACTTCGAACTGGTAGTGTTTTCCTGCCACCAAAAATCTGAGGTATTTGCGGTTTGCTGGATGGATGGGAATGTGAAAATAAGCGTCTATTAGATCTAACACGGTCATAAAGTCACCTTATTGGAGAAGGAGAACGACATCTTGAAGAGTGACCATATGGAAATGCTCTGATAGAATACAATGGTTTAACAGTCTGAGATCTAGAATTGGCCTGTGTGAACCATCTTTTTTGGGTATATGAAAGCACAGGGAGTGTACTCCAGAACCTTGATGTTTTAATGGAAGTGGCTCTATGGCCCCTTTGAGGAGAAGAGATTGTACTTCCCCTTTGGGAAGAGTGACATGTTCTTGTGTAAGTTTGTGAGTGCGAGGGGGTATGTTTGTTGGAGTGGAAATGAGCTCCAGACAGTAACCATTTTGGATATTTAAAAGAACCCACTGGTCGGTGTTGGTATCTGACCACTGTGAGTAAAAATGTTGAAGTTTTACCCTTACAGGAGTGGTGTGAGGCGGTGGAAGGTGGAGGCAGTCATTGTTTGGGAGTGGAGCCTCTAGAAGTGGATGCCTTTTCTCGGCCTTTATTATTGATCCCTCTGTAGGAACCTCTATAAAATCCCTTTGTGTAGGATTGAGAGGCAGTCGTGCCTTGTGTGGCAGACTGGACTGTAAAGGATGACCTAAACCCTCTTGCGAAACCTGGGTGTCAAAAATTGCTACGTTGTGTTGTGGCTTGGAGGGTCCCCATTGCTTCTGCGGTTTCCTTATCTTTTTTTAAGGTTTTTCTAAAGTTGTGTCAACTTATGTGCCAAACAGGTACTCCTTATTGAAGGGCATGTTTAAGACTGCTTGCTGAACCTCTGGCTTAAATCCAGAGCATCTAAGCCAAGCGTCTAATATTACCGCTGGTATTAATGCTACTTGCAGCTGTATGAGCAGCATCTAATGTGCATCTGATGGAATTGTTTGTGATGGTTTGCCCTTCTGCCACAATTTCACAATCCCTTTTTTGATGCTGCTCAGGGCGATACTGAATGAGCTCTTCTATGGCATCCCAGTGTTCCCTGTCATAGTGTGCTAGTAAAGTCTGTGTGTTTGCAATGCGCAAGTGGTTGGCTGCTTGAGCTGCAACCCTTTTGCCTGCTGCATCTAACTTTCTGCTTTCTTTATCAGGAGGGGAGCATCCCCTGTAGATTGACTACTAGCTCTTTTGCATGCAGTTGACGCAACAATGGAATCTGGAGAAATGTATGCCTTTATAAACAAAGGATCAGTGGGTGCAGCCTTATATTATTTATCAACATGGGGAGGGATAATGCCTGCTCGTATTGGCCACTGAAAAGGTTATCAGCGTGCCGAAGCATGCCTGGGAGCATTGGCAGGAATTTACTTTCCTTATTTGTTGTGGCAAAGGTGTCAAACAGAAAGTCTTCCTCAATAGGATCTGTGTGTATTGTTACATTATGAAATGCAGGTGCCCTAGCTATGACTTGCTGGTATGAGGTGGAATTTTCAGGTGGTGATGGTCTAGCTCGGTAGAGATCTGAATCATTAGGTATAATAAGATTCTGATCGTATGTGTCCCAGAGATCCTGGTCATCTAGTGTGTTTCCTAAGTCTTGTGTTCCATGTGGGGGTGAATCTGGTGGTGGAAACCCCATAGTTGGTGGAGGTGGAGATGGAGGTGCAGTGGATTGAGGAGAAGGATGTGGAAAAGGTGGTGTTTTATGTTTGCTATCCTTCTTTGGAGGTGGAGAGATGTCAAGCACCTCCTTAAAAGTCAATTTCCTTTTTATAGGGACAGGGGTTGATGCTAGAATACCACCTGTTCCCTCTTGAATATGAAGTCGGTGTTGACGAGCGTCCATGACTTCTAAAATTGGTTCCATCTATGAAGGTGTGGAGGAAGACTGTCCAGATTCCGCAGGAGTGGAAACGGTCTTTTTAAATTTTTTTGGCTCCAAAGTTAATGATCGGGCGATTGTGTAAGCCCCAAAACAGTGGAGGTAAATATTTTTGGTTGGTACCGAAGCAGGGTGCTCAGTTGGTCGACTCAGTGCCGTCTTGGTCGTCGGTGCAGGGACCTTTGTACTCACGGTCTGCACCAAATGCAACTCCTGGCTCTTGATGTCAGACTGAACGTCTGAGACAGAGTCTTGGATTTAAAAGGCCTCCTCTTTCTGTGTTTACTCCTGCACGTGCTCCACCCCGGAAAATATCTGGTATGTTCTGTGGAGTCCAAGACACCATTTCAATTTGACAAGCTTTTCTATCCCGAAGCGTCTCTTTGGACCGAAAGGATCAACATGAGTCACAGGTTTGCTTGTTGTGGTCAGGGTAAAGTCACAAATTACACACCTGGTGTTGATCAGAGTGTAGAAACTTTGAAAGTGACATCAAGGGAAAAAACTAAATGGAGTCTGATCCATCAGGTCTGTAGCATAGCCAGAAGCATTGCCTAAGATGTAGGCCCGAAAAGGTGGCAGGGGGGTTGGGGGGGAGAAAGAAGGGTCACAGGCCGTGGGGGGAAGAGGGGTGTCAGTGTCAGTTTCGAGAGTGAAAATCATACCAAAGTTCTAGTTTGAGAAAGAACCACGTTCAAAACAATACTGTCGCAGAAAGGGAGATGGAGTTAAACTGGTTTAGGAATATATTGACCCGAAAACTGGGAGTGAGTGGAACACAAGTCCGAACCAGACAGCGGATAAAAAACTATCCAACAAAGGACTCAATACCCATGCACACTATCACCAAAAGGAGGGGTCACTCGATCCCGTGACTGGAACACATACTTCGAAGAAAAACAAGTTGTACCACTCTGAACCAAACACTAGATGACAAGCTTAGGCACAGCATGTGCCTCTACAGCCACTCATGCCATCGAACAGATATACACATGCACAGAACACTGATTTATTGTAAAACTATTTTGCAATAACTAAGTAATCTATTTTAAATGCTCTAAAAATCTTTAAAATTTGGAATGCATGATAGCACATAAACCATAAATCATGTACCTATGAAATCATGAGGATAGTAAAAAAAACACATTAGTATGTGAGAACTGATAAACCTTTGTTATATCTGCTGATACACTGATGATGTATGATTTGTCCAAAGATCCTTTCATTTAGCTTGAAAATGTGCAGATAAATAACACTTTTTAATATATGAGAGGACTGACTGTGCAACATATTTTCTTTGGAATGCACTCTATTTTCTATGAGCTTCCCATTGGCTTAGCTAGCTTTATTTGCTGCATGACATCGGTTTTTGAAAAAAATTGTACAATAGACCCAGATGCCAGTGACAGTGGTGATGGGCATTCTTTTGCCTCAAGATGGGCTACTTATTAATATTTTGTTATTCTTCAATGTCAGAAGGAAGAATTGACTAGTAACCAGGTCAGTCCAAATCAGCTGGTTCTAAGCTGGCAGAGCAAAGCACATCACCTTAGCAGAGCACATGTGGTTTGGCTTCTTTAGCAGCTTCAGCCCACAGAGGAGGTCAAAATTCTCATGGTGTAAACACCTAGCCACGCCCCCACAAACTTAATTTGCAGGGAGAACCCACCAAGGCAATTACATTCACAAGACTGGGTCAATTAGATACTTTTCCATAACATCACAGAATATAAATGCCACATTGTCTCACCTTCTGCTTCTACCTGAAGATAATCAGGAATATCCAATGGAAGTAACTGTCTTTGTGGGTGACTATCCAGTTCACATGAGATCTCACAAGCAACTTTCTCTGTAGTTTCTTCCTTGTCACTCCCTTTAGATGTACAGATCCCAGGCATCACTGGCATTTCATTTTGCACTGAAGTTAAAGGTGGAGTATTCAGCAGAGAGATATGGCATTTTCTGGCAGATGCTTCATTTTCTTCAGAGTCACTGCTGGTTGTGGACTCAATTATTTCAGTAGAAACAGTTTCTTCTGAGGTAATTTCTGTAGAATCACCAACTTGTCCTAAAAATATTTGAGCCTGGAAAATAGAAGGTTCAATGCAACAAACTATGAAAGGAAAGAGAAGCTATTACCAAAATACCTTAAAAATGTTGCACACACTATTTTTCCTATGCCCCACAATTCTCCCAAAATGCTGACTGAAATTTCTATGTCTACAGTGTAGACCAAACACTGAACTACAAACAGTAAATGTGCAACTCTTGGACTTAAGCTAACTAGGACCCATAACATAACTCAAAATTGTATCCTAATCATATCTTAAGTATAGTTTTTTAAAATGAATAAGCAATATTAAGCTGGTGCTCAAGAGGCAGCAGCGACTGGAGGCTCTGACTTAAGGCCCCACTAGATCACCGATTCAGCCAGAACCATGGCGCCTCACACACAGGGAGACCTAGAACTGGCTCATGAATCAATGCAGAGGTACACTGGCTGCTTGTCACGGTCATTGAGACTCCATTGACAGAACATAAAGAAAGCTCTCTGCCTGACCACGGAACGCTAACATGTGGTATGATTTGCAAGTGACGAACTGTGCTGATGGACTATGCCGACAGTGATGGAGCCAACTCGCCTCCCACTTTGGTGGCTGGAGAGCATAGAGGCAATGCCAATGTTTAAGTCCAGTGGGTTCACAGGGGTTTAGGTCTTTGAGCAAATCCAACAGCAGAATCAGGCCCACAGAAGGGCGTATGAAGAACCTTTGTAATACGGCATGTGAGAGCTCGTCAGGAATACATGGGTATACACTGAATGTGTTGCCAAACACATTTCCAGTTCAGTAACAGAAAAACACAAATACATACAAGGGCTAAAAGAGCAATGACAGATCAACAAGCTCACATAAAAGATTACCTTGTCCACGGCATTACTTTTGACAGGTGAAACTGCGTCAGGTTCCTCCGTAAAAAAGATATGCTTGTTCTTGGAATATACTGGCCTGAGCTTGTCCAATGATTTTGGTTTGCATTTCACATTTTTATCCAAGTAATATGCAGTTCGTTGACTGAACTGTGAAATCCTTCCATATCTGCAGTGATAAATATAATCAACAAAATCAACATAAAAGATAATATTGGCTTAATCAACAAAAATGTTAGCTCTTGAATACAGATCAACACAAATGTTTACCTCATTTTTCTATTGAAGCACATTACAATTTATGGGTTCAAAAGAAAGCCATTATCTTTAACATCAGATTCAAAATGCAGTTGTTTACTGTTCTGTGTTAGTGTCAATGTGGTGTTGATTCTGCCCACTGAAGAAAGGATTAACATTACTAAAACACCATCATCAAAGTAAGTCAGCTTGTTGATAGTAGTGCTCGACTCGAGCAGAGCCGCATGGATAACATTTCTTCCTAACTCGGTAGTGTTTAAGGATAATAATCTGTTGCTTAAAAGGCACACAGTAGTTTATATGTTCTGGGAACACAGTGATGGTACGTATCTTATACTAAGAATCCAAAAATCAGTAAACATTACAGTTCAGAAGAAAAAAAAAAACATAACCCATAAACTGCTAATATTTGGCAGGACACAAATTAACAAGATTATTCTTTACATGAAGTCACTTATTCCAAATGTTTGAAGGCTCAACAAGAAGTCTAAAATCTAAATCAACAGCTACAGTAAATGTACTAACAAAATCTCTCCCACTTCCAACTTTCTAATCAAGCATGTGGAAAAAAAGTACAAAGAGTTAGAAAATGGAACAAGGCTCCAGGCAAGAAAAAGTGACTATAACAGACTGAAAGATAGCGTTTTCCAAATGTGGAATCATCAAACTTAATGTTCACTAATGTACTATGTCACACACTCAAACTGCACACATGCACATGGTGCTGAGGTGCTGGGAAATGTGGTACTCCTTTTCAATTGATCCATTAGCAAGCCATAACATGTGGGGCCAGTTTGATAAAAGGTAAGTGCAGACAGACTCCGAGATTTATAACAAAGAACATTTTAAAAGGAGTTTTAAATCTCTTTGTTTCCTGAGTCAGAACAGCTAAAACTAGACTTTTTGTGGATGCAGATCTGCAGCTTCACATGAGACCCCATGGACGAGTCGTTTGAGCTCTAAAAGGGACAGGTAGAGTTCTTTTAACTTTTGCGTAACAGGTTTGGATGCACTTAACAATCTGCTGTGCAATGCCTGCTTTAGAAATGGCCCTTCCTTTGTGTGGTTTTGAAAAAGCAACAAAGAGTTGTTGAGTACTTGTAAATGATCTGTGTCTATCAATATAATTCAAATGGCTTGCTTCATGTCTTGGGTGTATAGTGCCCATTCTGCAACTGAGTCTGGTTGATGAAAAAATACTGGCAATTCAATACACTGATTAAGGTGAAAGAAATTTAGGATTGGTACATAACACCACCCTATCTCTACCTACTTGGAAGAAGGGATCTTTTAAGGCTAATGCCTGAAACTCACTGATACGTCTGAGTGAAGTTATTGCAACTAGAAATTATACTTCCCAGAGTAAAAACGGGAGTGGGCAGGAGAGAAGGGGCTCAAAAGGAGGGCCCATTAATATTGTTAGTACAAAAGTAAGATTCCTAGCAGGGGAAGGCGGCACCATAGGAGAAATAACTCCTTGCAGGACTTCTAGGAAGGATTTAAAGACAGGAATCCTAAAAAGATAAGTATGTTGTCTATTCTGTTAATACACCTTTTTTGACATTTCTGATTGTGCCGTCTTTATACCGCAATTTTCAATTCCACCCCTTCCGTTCTAAGCTATAATACTGTTTGCCATACTTTCGCCTACATGACGAGGGGAACAGGCTTTCTCAGTCTTTGACATTTCTTTTTTACACACACAAAGATTCACCTTAAGTGAATTTCACGGGACGTAACTGACGTATTTTTGACGTGCCACCATCTGATGCCTGGATTGGCCAACATCCATTGTGAAGACCTATTTACCCGTCGACTGCCACACTCCTGTCACTTTCGTAGGTCTCCAGCAGTCGGACAGCGCTGAGCATGTAAGTATCCTCGCGTTTTTGATACCAGACTGGTTAACTTTTATTCATGCCCTCTTTGTTCTTTTGACACATCCGGAAATTTTATATGAGCCGTTTAAAACTGAAAATTACCAGGGTTTTGGTCACGTCTTTCTAAAGCTTATACTTGAGTATGTGATGGCGCTAAAATGTACGGAGTTCACTCAGTTTTCGTATGTACAGATCCTGTGTTCAAATGCTGGATGCGTTCTCTGGTGGATTGCCCTTTGGCCACCATTGTCCTGAACCATATATACTATGCTACTAAATAGTCAATGATTTTTGCTGTATTTCCTGGATAATTGGCTTTGTTTTTGTTCATTTGATGTTACTGCTCGGCACTTCTTTTTGACCGTTTATTTAAACGGGTGTATAATATCTTCTTACTATCAGTTATATAGCATGACATATATATTCCTTTTTGTTACCTCTCTGTGCTTCATAACCACTGATAGCTCTATGAATTACATGGAGCGACGTTAGTCCAGTTGCTAGCATTTTCCCAAGGAATCCGGTCCTAAACTTAGGAGGGTAAGGAATTTTATTGTGAGTTTGTTACACTTGGCATGGCAGCACATTAACACAAAGTGTCACAACACTACTTGGTGTCTATTTCACTTCGACCACTTAGACTACAGAGATATGTTATTTTCATATCTGTTGTTTTTGTATCTTTTCTGTTCACAGGTTCTCGCCTATTCAGGCCTTGAGCTGTGTAGCTTTTTGAAGTAAGTCACCTTTGCCCTTTTAAAATTCAGTTTAGGGCGTGTAAATAGAGCTGAGGAGGTATGTGTTTTGGTCCTGATGAAGCACCATGTGATCCGTTTGGACCTTTGAGGCGTGAAACGTTAACCCTATATTGTAACTAGAAGGAAAGTGTCCTTGCTAGCTTTTTCTCCCCCTTTTTGGTTGAGTAGAGTGGAGGAGCATTATTCCCTACCCACTCTCATGTGGTTTTTAATCTTGACCAAGATCCTCAAAGTCTAAATTAAACAATTTTTGTTGAGGTCCTTGAGCCTATTTAAGTCATTTTCTCTTTCTCTTCCTTTTTCTTAACAGTAGGTTTACTTTACTCCTACTGTTTCTGTCACAGCACACACTTTACATTCAAGATCTCTGGCAAAGCACCCCCTAGTGGAGCCTGTCAGACATTGCTGCGCCAGGCTGACGAGGAACAAGCCCTATGATGAAGCATGACATAGACTGGATGTGTGAGGGCTTTTGCTTCTAATTTTAGAAGTGTCTTGAGGACCTGTGTTTGTTTTTTTTCCTTCTGTTAGGAACAGTGTACCTTAGAGTTTTTTTATTCTGTTAATAAACAGTCACTGCCAGTAGGTGTAGCCTTACGGATGTAAAAGCTAGACCAGTTGAATGTACATGGAATAGCTAACAGACAATGTCCTGAAAAACTGGGTTTAATGGGTCAATGTGTTTAGAATGACAGTAGAAAACAAATCTTTTCCACTTTGCAGCATAACAAGCGTGAGTAGTCGGTCTGTGTGTGTTCTTAAGAATGTCCCTACAGGGTTGTGGTAGGTTTAAATAACTAAATTCTAGGACTTCAGGAGCCAGATCGCAAGGTTGAGGGATTTGGAGTTTGGGTGTCTGATTTCTCTATGATTCTGTGTGAGGAGGTCCTACCTGTTCGGCAGTACTTTGTGGGGAACTACTGAGAGTTCTAACAGTGGGGTGAACCATGGTTGCTGTGTCCAGGTGCAAGTTACTAGGATGAGGGTGAGAGATATCTGCAAAGGTTTGTGAACCACAAACAGAAATAGTGGGAGAGGTGGAAAAGCACAAACAAATATCCCTGACCAACTCATCCATAGTATATTGCCCTTGGATTGAAGGTGTGGTAATCCGGAGGCAAAGTTTGGGCATTTTGCATATTCTGCTGTGGCGAAAATGTCTATTTGTGGTTGATCTCAATGACAGACATATGAGAGGAGGACTTGCAGATTTAGCTTTCATTAATGGACCTGTTGATGCCCCCTGCTGAGGAGATCTGCAAAGTCGTTGTCAGTTCCTGGAAGGTAATTTGCAAATAGGTGAATGTTGTACCTGAAAGCACATCTCCAAATGGTCTGAGCTAAGTGAGAGCTGAGGAGATCTGGTGCCCACCAGATTTTAGAGATTGTACATGGCAGTCATGTCTGTTTTGATAAGGAATACCTATCAGGTGAGGAAGAAAGGCTTTTAGAGCAAGATGAACAGCAAGCAACTCCAGGTGATTAATGTGGAGACGCTTCTGTTTGAGTGTCCAGTGTTGCTGAATAGTGAGGTTCTGTGAAAGCACTCCGAAGCCAGTGAGGGAGGCATCTGTTATTATTCTCTGTGGAACTGGGTCCAGGAACGGCAGTCCTTTTAGGAGATTGTTGTGTTTCGCCATTGCCGAGACTTGGAAGCTTGACAGGCGACCAACACTAGATTGTCCAATTTATCCTCTGCTTGAGGTCATTGGTGCGCTAAGCACTCTTGCAACAGATGCATGTTGAGTCTGGCATGAGGTACTATGGCTATGCATGAAGCCATCAGACCTAGGAGACGCATGAATGTCTTTACTGTTATGTGCTGAAGGGGTTAAAACAGTGCTGATGTTCCAACAAGAATAAGTGGTTGTGAGGTGGGACACTGGGCGGTGTAGAAGTGAACTCCAGGTAATAACCATGTTGGATAATATTCAACACCCACTGGTCAGAGGTGATATCCCACCACGTGGGGAGAAACTCTTGTAATCATTCCCTGACACAGGCTGTATAGTCGAGGGGAAGGGAGGGAAAGTCTGTGCTTTGTTGTGGTAGCAGAGGGCTTTGTGAAGTCCAATTTTCCTCTGTCCTTAGAATTGTTGCCCCTATAGCAGCCTCTATAATAACCCCTAGTTGAGGTGTTTTGTGTCTGCGGATGTTGATAAGACAAGACCGTATCGGTGGAGGTGGCTTTGGCTCCCCAATGGTAAGGTGAACAGCAAAAGGAGCCTCTTTGGAATGGTGTTTGTAACACGCTCAGGGCTATGGCCGTTTTGTTAACTTTCTTTATCTTCTTGAGCAAGCTGTCACCTGAGGACTGAACAAATGCTTGCCATTAACGGGGAGTGCCAGTATGTTTTGTTGTACTTCCAGTTTGAAACCAGAAACCCTAAGAACGCTAGAATAAATGCCTCTTAATGCTGTATCTGCTGCATCCAGGGTGCAGTGGATTCAGCTGTTGGCAATTAACTTGCCCTCAGGGGCGATCTAATATGCTCTTTTTTTTGTATTCTTCTGGGAGATGTTGGAGGAGTCCCTCCATCTCATCCCAATGTGCTGTCATGGCGGGAGAGGAGTCCAAATTAGTTTGCAATTCTCTATTGTTAGCGAACTGGGCTGCCACCCTCTTCCCTAATGCTTCTATCTTTCTACTTTCTTTATCGGGTGGTGACACCTCACCCTTTTTCTTTCTGTAGTGACCACCAGTGAGTCGGGAGGCAGCTGGCATTCAATATATGTAGGGTCAGGATGGAGTTGCTTCGTACATTTTATCTACCCTCCGAGTTAAGAACGGTGTCCTGACAGGTACTTTGAAGATGTCTGGTGTGTGTCTGAGCATTATACTGTGCTGAATGCTGGCTGGAAGAGAGGGTTTCAAATAAAAAAAAAAATCACCCTCTATAGTAATGGTTCCCAACCTTTTGATTTCTGTTGACCCCCACTTTAACATTAATGGAACCCAGGGACCCCCACTAAATCATCATTGGAATCCGGGGACCCCCACCTGAGTCATTACTGGAAGCTGGGGACCTAATTTGTCAATATTTGCTAATATTGTTTAATGTTCTAAGCAGTCGCGGACCCCCTGAGAAGGCTTTGCGGACCCCCAGGGGTCCCCGGAGCACAGGTTGGGAACCACTGCTCTATAGGGTCAGTGTGGAGTTTGACCTTGTGATATGCAGTTGCTCTACCTAAGAGATCATGGTAAGTTGTGGTGTCATCTGGGGAGAGGGTCTTGCTGGGTACAGATCAGGGTCTATATTCATGGGTGGTTCAATGTCATAGGTGTCCTCTGGATTGTCCTGCTGTGGGATGGAGTATTGGTCTCCCTTCTCTTCTTCCTCCCGAAAAGAAGGAATGGATCCCTCAGGAGAATATATTTCTGGCGCTGGTGGTAAAGGGGGTGCAGCAGGTGGTGGTGGTGAAGTAGGGCGCACAGGGCTGGTAGCCTTGTCTTCTTCCTATGCTCTGTTGGAATAGGAACACGTAAAGCCCCCTCAAAATTAAGTTGCCTTTTAGTTGGCTGTGCTGCAGTAGATGGAGGGCAGGTTAAAATATGACCAGTATCCGGGTGAATGACAAGGTGTTGTTATCTAGAGTTTATTTCCTGTTGAAGCCATTCCAGCACAGGCTGCATAGAACTCGATTTGGTTGGTTGCTTCGAGAAGAAGTACGATTTCGGCTCTGGACTGATGTTTCAGCGCACGAGCCTTCGGCTCCGAAGTCTGGCTCAACTCCAATGGTGGGGGAGTCGGACGGGGAGCATGTGTTTTCTTCTGTGCTTGTGGCATAGAGGCAGGGCTGGGCATTTCAGATGCAGCTATTTGGTGCCGACCATGGCCCCAAAAGCAGTGGTGGCCCGATGGAAGACTGGGGCTGGGGTTGGGGGGTCAGGGGGTTTGTACTCGCAGGCTGTCTCAGTGTGAGGTTATGCATCTCGATCTCAGACTCTGAGGTGTACTCATGGGAGAAGGTGGCCTTATCAGCGGCCGACCCTTGAGAACAAACTTCCCCCTGAAGTTCCACCAATCCAAAGATGTCAGGCATGTCATTGGTGTTGCATCGAGGCATCCCGAGTCGTCAAGCTCAGTGATCTCTTAATGTTTTCTTAGTCCTGAAAGATTTGTAAGCTTTGCAGGTATCTTCTTGATGGTGAGGAGAAAGGCACAAGTTACCCATCTGATGATGGTACATGCATAGAAACCTGGTGTGACAGCGAGGGCAGAACCAAAAGTGAATCTGTTCCATTACCAAACGGACTTGACAAGGTCGTTAGCAATGTAGAAGTATTGCCCCACGAGACCAATGTTAATGACCCATCAAAGACAGATCGAATACTAACAGCAATTGAAAACAGTACCGACGTTAGGCCTAAAGCAGGAAACAACATTGCTGAGATGGAGCAGAGCATACGTCCGAACCAGAAGGAAGAAGAAAACAATCTAACAATGGAGTTGATGTCCATGCGCGTTACCAGCAAGAGCAGGAATCACTCTTCCTCGAAGAATAACAACTTACACACTTCTGAGCACAACACTTGATGGAAGGGTTATGCTAAGCACTGGTAATTACAGCCACATATGCCTTGCACAGTGGGGTTTTCCACCTTGTGTTTCTAAGTGTCATCATGCACAACTCGATTTTCACTTTCTTACTGCAGTCACTTGGCCCCCTAAACGCCTCTCTGTTATACTCAATTTGATTATTTTTTTACAGCTACCCATCTTCAATTCTCCTTTTGTCTGCAACAGGTTTCATGATAAGAATGGGGTTTCACATATACCTTTTGCAGCTGGCATAGACCAGGCAGACTAAAGAAGGGATCCCTCAGGGGACACAGAACAGGGGTGACTGTGTCAATGGGGTGCACAGCAGAAATGTCAGTTCTGGTGGGTGAGGAACAGTGCTCGCTGGGGCCAGTCTGCAGTGACAGCTGTCAGAACTGGTACCTTAAAAAATAGAGCGTTAACCTGGTTGGAATCAGGACAGGAGTGCCCCTGGGTACCCAGGGTAGTGGAAGGCTGTATAATTCAGACAAACCACAAGGATGAAAATGGGAGAGGACAAACCCCGAAAAGTGACTGACCAAGGGAGGGACCAGAAAATGGTATACAGGGCAGCCTCTGCCAATGGGGGGGGGGGAGGGTGGGGTGGTAAAAGGGTAGAGCCAATGCAAGACTAAGCCTACGAAAGACCATGGGTAGTGAGTAACAGGGCAACACAGGCTTAATATTAAGGGAATACAACAGTCCCTTCTACTGCTCTCAAGGCAAGACTCTCATTATTGCCTTGAGAAGAGTAGAAAGACATGTTGCACTCCTTTTGTCCATGCATGAGGTCTGATGGCAGTGATGGAAGGCGATATGAAAGGCTAGAGGTCAACAAGAAATGAGGCATCTCCCTTTCTCCCAGGGAAGGAGGATCAAGACGTTCATTATCACAAAAAGGGAAACCACATGTGCACTACTGTGATGCTGTGGAAAAAGGTGCAATAAATAAAGAGAACTGTCTGCAATCTAAACTATCTCGGTGACTATTGAGAAGATGCCAATCTCCTATTTCCAAACAGAATTAGACACTCACTCATTTGAGCTTGTATTTATAGTATCCAAATTCTAAACCAATCAGTCATTGCAGTCAATAATTTATTTATGTTTTTTGTAAAACAGCCATAGCTGAAAGGAAGATAGGACCAGGACTCACATGCCTATTTTCTATTAATATGTCATTAAGCTCTATTGTTAAAATTGTTTTATTTGTTCCAAAGGACTAGCAGGGAAAGATCACCATGAATGATGCACACAGTGGTTCACTTTTCTCAAAACCTTCTGAATGTCTTGTACATTTTCCTGGATTTGCCATATTCCCCCAACTAATTTGTATTCATATATTTTCGATATGTTGATCAGGCTGCAGCTAAAAGTGATTTGCCCTAAAAATAAAAATGATGTTGAATTTAAATTTTCAGTTGTAATAAGTCAAACATAATTTTCCTCGAACAGTTTTAACAGTTATGCAAATATCAAGTATCAAAAACAAGAGTGATGAGAAGGTTTTCTCTCCTTGCTTTTGAAAAATGAATTGCTTGAAAGGTAATGCTAGGTGGGATATGGTCAAAATCTCTATTTACCGAATTTCCTTTAGGAAAAATCTACTAACTTCTCATTTGCAACAAGTAGGTACATAGGTAAAACAAAATCAATGGTATTTTTATTAGCCACTTGAATTTTAGCAACAGTGTTAGCAGAGGATTATTTACCTTACCCTGGCTGAACACACTAAACTCCATCTCCCAAAATCCAAGAGAGCCATTTAGGGCTTGGCAGAGGACGGGCATCTGCTAAAAAGTGCCAGATGTCCCCTCCATCACATCATGCTTCGCTTACCGTATTTAAAGATGGGCAAAGCCTCAGGTATTTTTCAGTAGAGCCTCAGCTGAGTCCGTCAATAGAAATCTTTGTCATACGGTCCATCCACTACAAGGTCGCCCTTCAATGTACATCTAAGTGGGTGTCCTGTTTAGCACTGTCCTCCTGACATACATTTTTTTATTTTTTTTAAAACTATTTTTAATATTTTCCAAACCAGGCTCATCCTACAGTTTACACAAACAGATTTTGTCACATATTGTAATACATATGTGGCAGTTTTGAAAGCAATGACAGTCGGATCAGGGCACATAATTAAGAATTGCGCTTTTACGGGCAGCATACTTTATGCCACAGGGCACCAGCTCTCAGCTAGCACGTGATGTCTAACAATTCCTAGAGTGTGTACCCACTGTCAGAGCCCTCTATGAATCTGACATGTCCCCACACTTTCTCCCATTTCTTGGGGCAGACTTGGCTTTGATAAACCACCTTGTCACTCTCTGGCAGCAGTTTAAGTCTGACCCCCAAACTGTGAGACTTGGTGGGTTAGCACTACCCCACGCCCTTGCAATATTTTGCTTGGCCCTTCCTGCAGCCAATCTCAACCATATTTTCTGGCATTTAGTCCAAGACTCATCCCTCAACAGTGATAATTTGAGCCATTTTGCATCCAGTGCATCCTCAATTGACTGGACCTGGGACATAACCTCAATGACCCCTCTCCAATATTCCTGTGACACCTGGCATACCCAGAGGGTATGAAATGAAAGAAGGTACCACAACCCCGAAGACATGTTGCCATGGGCGCCCTTCCAATTCTGGCAAATCGAGTCCTTGACTAGCCTAAACCTTGTCTATATTGCTATCTCACATGGCCTCTGAATTGCTTCCATCCATTCCTCATCCTCAAAGTTTTGCAGGTCCCCAACCCAGGCCTCCCTCAGCATAAACAATGGATCAATGGAATAAATGGCCAGTTTACAATAAATAACGGTAACCGCATTGTCCGGGATGTGCTTTGTTAGGAGCCAAACCTCCAGAGGGGACCCCTCCAGGAGCTGCTCCACTTCTAATATGTGTCTCCTCACGGAGTGTCCCAGCTATAAGTACCTATAACGTTCTGAGTCCGCCAGCTCAAATTCCTGACTCAGGTATTCAAAAGTAATAAAAGCCTGATCCCGCCAAACCTCTCCAAGGTGTTCAATACCTATTAGTTCCCAGCACACCAAACTCTTCAATCCTCACACCCAATACAGTTGGCCACTGCATCATTGTGAAGACATGTTGGTGAGCCTACCACTCCAACCCAAAAGTCTAGTCGCCTCCCTCCACACTCGGACAACTGTTTGAATATATTTTGGTAGTCCTCACTCCCTCCCCTTCCAATAGAGAATCGCTTCATGACCTCATGGACCCATTGCATCTCTGTCTACTCAATACGCCAGTTCCTGGCTGTCAGTAAAAACCCAGTCGTTAACCACCAGCATCTGGGTTGCCCAACAGCACTTGATTTTATCAGGAATTGCCAGTCCCCCATTGTAGACCCCCTCTGAAGTTTGGAGAGCACGATACGTGGTGACCCCTCTTTCCAAAGCAATGAGCGGACCTTGTGGTCAACTTTCTGAAAAAAACCAAAAAAAAACTGCGAGGGACCCTATACGGGGAGTTTTGAAGCACGTATATAAGACATGCCAGTGTCATCATCTTATATAATGCTGCTTTGCCCATCAGAGACAATGGAAGCGTGCCCCAGTGAGAAACATCTCCATTCAGCCTCTTCAATTGTGGGAAAAGGATCTTACGTAGAATATCCTGGGAGTCTTGAGAAATATATATACATACCAAGATACGTGATTCCCTCTCTAACCAGTGGCAGCGCACACACCCGTGGGAGCTGTGCATTATGGCCTGACATAGGGAAAAATAGCGATTTTGCATAACTGATTTGATAGCCTGTATAGGTGCCAAAAGGATCAAATATGTGTAGTATTCTACTTATTGAGAGGGCTGGATGGGTCAAATAAAGCAAGATGTCATCGGCATACAGTTATATGCGCTCCTCCCAAACCCCACTACATCTCACACCCCTCACACCAACGGGTCCTGCCTTATCCAGGCCACAAGCGACTCAAGGGCCAAAGCAAATATCATGGGGGAAAGCTGTTCTGCAATGCAAAGACTTAGGAAACTGCCCCCTCGACTCGGACCCTAGCCAAGTGCTCCTGATGAAGGACCACTTCACAGAACTTTGGGCCAAACCCTAACCATGTCAACACAGCAAACATTAATTCCACTCAATGCTGATGAATACCATTTTTGTATCTAGGGACATCACCACAGACTAGTCTGATCTCAACTGTGAGGTTTCATGGAGCACACCAAATAAGCACAGCAAATTAAGGCGGGTGCTTCTATGTGGTAAATCCCGACTGGCCACGGTGTATAATAGACCTAATAACTGCACGCAATCTAATCACCAATATTTTGGCTAATACCTTAGCCTCAACGTTAAGCAAGGATGTAGCTCTATACCAGCTGCAGCCAGTTGGGAGCTTACCCTTCTTATGTATTAATACTATTGTGGCTGTATGTTGATCTATTGGTAGACAACCTGTTTCGCATGCCTCCTGGAACATAGCCAACATATGTGGAGCTACTGTGTTCACCATCCCTTTATATAATTCTATCGGTAGGCCATTGGGTTTTGCCTCATTTCTGGACTGCAAGTCCCACAAAGCCACTGCAAGTTCCTCTTCAGACAAATCAGCTTCTAGCGCCTCCCTCTCCTCACTGTTAAGTGTAGCGAGGGCTACCTCTCCTACCAAATCAATACAGTCGGCTGCAGTTCTAGAGGTCGTAGTGTATAAAGATCCTCATTATAATCCCAGAATGCATCTGCTAAGGATGCGCAAGTTGTTCTGGGAGTACCGTACCTATCCATCACCTTTAATACCCAGGATCGATCCCTGTCTCTTTTCTCAAGCCAGGCCAGTAGCGTATTAGCCTTATCTCCGACATTGTATAGATCGTGCTGCGTAGCCAATGCATGACTCCGCACCTGACTTTCAGCTACTATCCTAAAATCTTGCAGGCAGATATGCAGCTAGTGTCTAATCTCCGCCGTACCCTCAGTCTGGATTCTAATTCTACAATATCCATTTCAATTCCAGAACATTCTGATCTATGCTCATTCTTCAAACCACCTATTAGTGCCTGAGCCTAGTCCCTCAAGACAATCTTAAAGGCCTTCCATAACACACAGAGAATTCATGGTACCCTGGTTTTCAACAAAATATGCTTCGGCTCCCTCTCTGAGTTTCTCCCTGAAGCCTGTGTCCATCAAATACCATGAACCTATTCTAGGGGGTAACACAAACTCTTTTTTGGTCCTTTTAGTAGTACACCCACAGGAGAGTGATCAGAGATGCCCCTTGCATAGTGTATCGCCTCTCAAAATCTTCCTGCACCTCCATGGTGAGAGGAAATATAATCCAATTGGGAGAAAATACTGTGTGGTGCAGAGTAAAATGTGTACTGTCTCTGCTGCGGGTGGTGTAGCCTCCAGAAATCCATAACACCCAGAGTTTCCATGAAGGGTCGACAAAGGCCCCCACTCACTCGATACAGCAGCCCCATTCTCTCTATCTACCCCTGGGTTCACCATCGCATTCATGTCTCCCCTCAAAACTAGGGTTCCACTGGCATATCCAGCAACAAGGCACTTATATCTGGTAAGGTCATCACTTACAACCGCAGAGGCACATATACTGAAGATATGTTTAGTGTTTCACCTTTCCCTGTTCCAGATATTGGCACATATCTATCCTGGGGATCGTGCCACGTGCGCAGCAGTATGAATGGTACTGAGTTTTTGAGTAGGATTCCCCCCCTTTGGGAGACTGTGGTATAACCAGCATGCGCTACCAATGAATAGCCAAAGCTATATTTAGGGCCCTATACTGTTTCCCTTTAAGATGTGTTTCCTGGATGGTATAATGTCCGGGGCATGTCGATGGAGATGCTGAAGCACCAACGTATGCTTAATCTTATTTCCCAGACCATTTACATTCCAGGTTCAAATACTCAGTTCATTTTGCAAGTAACTCCCCAGTATATCATCCAATTAATGTCACCTACCTTCCGTTCATGTGCAACCTGCCCTATGGGTGGTACTACATCGTCTTCCATCCACAGTGGATCCCGTCTCTGACTGTTGTGTACGTGAGTGGTCAGTCAAACAAGCAATAACAACAAGTAACATCAGCAGCCGTTTTAATCCCCCACCCTGCTACATGAACCTAGAACCACCCACCGCACCAACTTGCAGAGTGCTGTCGTCCAAAAAGAAATATGCTGTGCTGGAGGAATGCAAACGCTGCCAATAAGAACTCTGATAGGGGTATGGAGATGGAGTTTGTTATCCTCACTAGTTTAGTAAATAAATGAGCCAGTGCCTTCTCATATAACAGGGGTCTTCAATCGTAATACCCCTGTCCACTCAGTACTCAAGCCCATACAAAACTCTCACGTGTCCTGTAGTGTATCTCAGGACCTCAGTTGCTCCGGTGAGGCAGATCGCCGCACCACCCTGTTGGTTGTCTGCCTGTTACCTTTATGGTCCTTCGGCCTTTGTCACCCAGCACACGACAACCCTCAATCCAGTTCCATGCCTCCTCCGGGGAGATGAAATGTGATGACTTGACCCCCTCCATCACTCGTAGTCAGGCCGGATAAGACATCATGTATTGTATTCCCTTGCCACGTAATATCCTCTTGATTGCCTCAAAGCTTCGTCTCTGCTTTTGTACATGAAGGGTGAAATGTGGGAAAAAACAAACTATTGCATTTTCGACCTGCAGATCACCATGTGTATGGGCCGCCTGTAGGAACGCATCCCTATCTATATAGTTCATTATCCTGGCAATTACACACTTGGGTGGGGCCCTCGGCTGGTGCACCAGCACCCTGTTAGCCCTCTCCAATGAGAACAATTTGGATAATCTTTTAGGCCGAAGAGTATTAAGAATACCAGCTTCTGAGAAGAGGTCCACGCTTGGTCCCTCTGCGTCCTCCGGAACCCCAACAACCTGAATGTTATTGCGCAGAGCCCTTCCTTCCTGATCTTCTAGCCTGGCATTCATCACTACATTAGGACCTGGACCTGTTCTTCCAACCGCCTTGTTGTAGATTGTTGACATACATTTTTCATGTTTGGAACCGCCAGGTAAAGCCTGACAACAAACAACAGTAATGCCCCCACATGCTGGGAGAAAACTTCAAGCATGTTGATTTTTTTGTATCTCAGTAAAAAAAAAAAATGCTTTGAGAGTGTGCTATTTTGCAACAACTTTGCCAAGCAGCCGTATCAAACATTGTGCCCACTTGGCAAAGGGTTAAAGAATTAGTGCTTTCAATGGAGCTGCTGAAGTAAGTTTGTATAGGGAGAAGAGTTCTAATTTTGGTGGGCGGTGGACTCTAACTGAACCCCATGAATCTCTCTCTTTCTGTGTTTAGGGCTCATTGCCAGAACACTGAGACAACTCACACCATGGAAGGAAAAGCAAATGGGGCCTGGGAGTTTAAATATCTATGATTCTGGTTAGGAGGGAGTGGTCCAGTCTTGGGAGGGATTTTAAAAGAGGTAGAGGTGGACAGAAGTGAATCAGCTATCTGACATATATCTTTGCTGTAGCACAAACAAGAGTGGTGGGGTAGTCTCAGACAAAAAGCATAACTCCAAACAGAAACTAGACCACTGCTGAAATGAGTGGTTAGAAAAAGCTTAAATTGGTTTCCTCAAGGATTATTGCCAATGACAAATTGTTGCCACTTTTTAAAAACATCTGCGTGGCCACTCTCAAAGAAAGAATTGCTGGGAACAGATGGCTACTTGCAAAGATTACTGCCAGAATACTGAGGAACGTTCTCTCCAGCTTTAGACTTGAATCACTGAATATAATACTTTTTACCAGGCCTAGTAGCTTAAATTATTTCTGACCCTCCAGGGACCGACAGTCAGTGAAGCCTACTCTGTCTCTGCCTCCACCTGTTATGTCCCCCATCCCCACCCTCCCAGAAAAACTTCTCTCCCTTGACAGAAGAATCATGAAGGTCCTGGAAACAGAGGTACATGTGGCTGTCTAGAAGAAAACTAATGGACCGGATAGAAATGAAAATGTTTACTGCCTGCCTTTCGGCAACCATTGCCTTAGAGTCGTGGATCGCAGAAGATCTTCTGGACACCATAAAGGTAATGCTGCTACAGAGAAATGTAGAGAACCAGCTGTGACTGAGTTCTTTGCTGTGGACCTGCAGGGCAAGTTATTTACCTTCGGAATGCCTTATCTGGTAGAGACAATAGCTAGTTGCAGATTCCTTACCTTAGAATTTCCCCCAGGCATCAGTCTGGATCCAGAGATTTTTCTCAAGCAGTACCCCGTCGCGTCAATCGGCTCCATGTCCCCCATCGGCGTTGTCTGCCCTGGATAGGACGTCGCAGGACCTATACAGGAGCCGCCCCGGCATGGTGACGTCAATTTCTTTTCACAACTTTCCACGCAAGAAGCATGGAGCCATGAAGAACACTGACCACTGGTGCGTCAAAACTTGGGCCCTGAAAGGGAGCCTCTCGCCCTAGAAAGCAGTTTGCAGAACGGGAAGGATAGGTGGGTCGGTAAGAATCTGCAACTAGATATTATCTCTACGAGATAAGGCGTTACCGAAGGCAAGTCTCTTGTTCATATGATAGAGACATCTAGTTGCAGATTCCTTACACTAGGTAAGATACCCAAGCAGTGCCATCCCCAGAGGTAGGTCTGGCAACTAAGATCATACTAGTAAGACCTACAGGACAAAATGGGCAAAGTGCCCATCCCTAGGGACCTGACTGTCCAAGCAGTAGTGTTTGGTAAACGTGTGTTGAGATGCCCAGGTTGCCACTTGACAGATGTCAATAGGACCTCAAAGAGAAGGGCAGAAAGGGGATCAACAGACTTGTTAGTGCACCATGCCACAAAATTCTTCAAATTACATGCATATACCTTTTTGGTGGAGGGACGCCTGGTTGCCAGGATTACATTACAGACTTCAAGCTGATGGTCAAAAACTGTGAACTGCTGCCGCTCAATCTCCATGCAAAAAGGCGGAAACTGGACAGGTTCAGGTAGAGAACCATCTCCTGCTGCAGAAATAGAAGATCCTCCCGAAGGGGCAGTCTTATCAGAGGATTGAGGGCCGTGCTCAGTAGCTCGAGATACCAGACTCTTCGTGTAAAGTCCGAAGCCACAAGGATTACTTGGGCCTGGTCATTCTTGATCTTCTTGAGAACTCTGGGCAGAAATAGTATGGACGGAAAGGCTGCCTTAATTCCACAAGACTAAAAGCATTGTTGAGCGACTGCAGCTTTGACTGCTGAAAGAGACCTTGTGCCACCTCAGGAAGGAGACGCCATTTGTGATCGACTAAGTATTATCATCTGCATTTGTCCGCTCTGGCGTTCAAAGAGCCTGCCAGATGCTGAACCATCAGGAAAATCACCCTGGTGTTCCAGCCATGTCCAGAGCCTCCTGATCAAAGGTTCACAATACAACTGCATCCTGCTTATTGCAGTACCAATTGGCAGTGATGTTGTCCGCGAACACCTGCACTACCTTCCCCTTGATAGAGGGAAGAAATGTTTTCCATTCTAGTCGGATCGCAAAGAGCTCTGACAGGTTGATGTGGAATGTGGACTCCGTCAGAGACCATACACCTCTGATCTCTGCCTCTCCCAGATGGTCACCCCATCCCAGGAGTGACGCATCTGTCACTACTGTCAGATCTGGTTAGGGAAGGGATAGGATCTGCCTCTGACCCAATCACGGTTCATTAGCCACCAATGCAGATCTTGCGCAGTCCCACTAAGATCTGGACCATGTCGGAGAGATTCCCCTGACTCTGGGCCCACTGGAACTTCAGGTCCCACTGAAGAGCTCGCATATGCCATCTGGCACGAGTCACCAGCAGTATGCAGGAGGTCATAAGGCTCAGCAGCCTCACAGTCATTCTCACCAAAATAAAGGATGGAGGCTGACAAATTGATATGATAGCCTGAATATCCTGGACTTGCAGCGCCGGAGGATAAGCCCAAAACTGCTCTGTGTCCAGAACAGCTCAAATGAAAGGGAACATCTGAGAGGGAGTCAGGTGTGACTTTGGCATGTTTATAGTGAACCCCAGCGTAGTCTGGAGGAGATGGGAGGAGACAGCCTACGCCAACCAGCCTTCAACAAACAGTGGTCGAGATCCCGGAAGACTTCCCTGATCTGCGGAGATGCGCTGCAATAACAGCCATCACCTTGGTGAATACCTGAAGAGCGCTGGAAAGGCCAAAAGGGAGCACAGTGAACTGAAAGTGCTTGTGGCTTACCGTGAACTGCAAGCCACGTCTGTGGGCAGGCAGGACGGGAATATGGAAACAAGCGTCCTACAAGTCCAATGCAACCATTCAGTCTCCTGGGTCCAGAGCGAACCTGAGCCAGAGTGAGCATGTTGAACTTCTACTTCTTGAGGATTAGGTTAAGGGGAAAAAGATCTACAATAGGGCGGACAACCTAGTCCTTTTTGCGTACCAGAAAGTAGCAGGAATAGCAACCACAACATACTTCTGGCACAGAAACCTTTTCTATGGCTCCCTTGGCCAAGAGAGACATAACTTTCTCCCAGAGAAGTGCCTAGTGATCCTCCGTCCTCTGATCGTAGGATGGTGGCATGGATGAAAGGTGGCATGGATGGAGGGAAGCCTCAAAGAGGAGACAGTAGCCCCTTCTGACTATCTTCAAACCCCTCCTGTATGACGTGATGGATTGCCAGTGGAAAAGGTGATGAAGGATCCTGCCTCTGACTAGTTCCATTTGGAGGCAGCTGCAGGTGATGTGGGGGACTGGCCGGACCGCTGACTCCCTGATCCAGGAGGGCGATGGATCCCTCATCCCTGGCCACGCAGAGGCTGAGCAGCATGCGCTGCACGATGGCTGGATGGGAACAGATGTAGCTAGGTGCCCCTTCTGTAGCAATTAACAGGGCAAAAAGCAGACTGAGGGGGACAAGTGGTCAGTGTGAGGCCCAAGGGCCTGGCCGTGGCACGAGAATACTTGAAGAGCTGAAGTGCAGAGTCTGCTTTTTCTCCAACGAGACCGTTGCATCAAAGGGAATGTCCATAAGGTTCGCCTGGACATCCTCCAAAAAGCCAGATTTCCTCAACCAGGCGTGGCCACTGTTGATGCAATTGCTCCGCCCAGTGAGTCGGTCATGTCACGTCCACATAGGATCGTGAACTTTGCTGCATCTCTCTCATCAACAACTGCTTGGGAAGGTACAGCCCGGGCCTCCTCTGTGACCTGTGGCAGCACTTGCGCAACCATATCCCATAGTGTAGGGGAATAACGGCCCAAAAGGCTTGCAGTGTTCACGGACTGCAATGCCAGGCTGGTGGAAGAAAACCTTTTCTTCTCAAGTGTGTCCAGCCTCTTGGATTCCCTATCCAGAGGTGTGGAAAAGAACGTTCCATGGGAGGTAGAGGCTTGGATGACCCAGCTCTCAGCAGTGGGGTGTTGTGTAAGGAATCTTGGGTCACCTGGAGCAGGGCGATGGCGGTGGGCAGTTTTGCTGTTCACAGGAGCCGCTGTGCTGAATTTGACAAGATGCCCAATAGGACATCCGTAAGGGCTTTTCTAAAGGGGAGCAGGGTTGATAAAGCTCCAGAGTGAAGCACCTCTGTGAGGAGGTTAGGCCTGACTGCCACTGAAGGTAACTCAAGGTCCAGGAGCTCAGCCGCTTTTCTCACCACCACAGAGTATGACGCTCCCTCCTCCACAGCCATGGTAGGAGGAGAAAGCATTCCAGTATCTGGGGAGGTATCCAGACCACTGGCTTCGCCCAAGTCCGTACACTAGTCCATAGATTCTTGGAGCTGGTATTCCAAGGGGTTCAGCGATCCCTCCCATTCCTCACTGCAACTTAGCCAAAAGGAATAAGGCTCAAAATCTGACAAAAGGGGAAAGGCCTCAGTCAGCATCGCACAACGCCTATCCGGCTCCATGCCAGCAATGAGCATGGGGACAGGTGGTGCCAGGAGCATTGGCTTCAGGAAAGGGTGAGGGGGTACGACTGACATCGTTATGGATCCAGGCATGGATCTCTAGGTGCGCTTAGGAGCTGAGGCCCAAGCAGCCAGCGCAGACCTGAAGACACCCCCTTCTGACTTCGAATGGCCCAAAGGCACGCCAGCTGTGTTGGACTGCCCAAAAATGAGGCGCATTGCCTTACAAAACTCTTTCAGTTTAGCAGGGGTCTCTCCAGCTCCCAGGAAACTCGGAGAGATGTGGAATTGGCCCAGATCCAAGCTCAAAAGAGGGAGGCCTACATTGAAAACGCCCCCACTCCCTCGTATTGTCGGTAGATAGACGAGCTGAAGTCAAAGAACGTTTTACTTTTTATGCCTTGACTTACCCAATCGTCCAGAGGACTTGGAGTGTGATGATCACGGGGGGTGTCTTCCAACACTGGTCCAGAGACATTCCTCTCAATCTAGACTTGCCCGGGGTCGAGCATTGGGCTGCCATCAGCTTCAGGGTCCAGTCCCTCAAAGCCTTTTTGATGCAAGGCCCGACACTCAGAGCAGGACATCGGTTGTGGTTGCGCTCCAGGCACAAAATGTACACAAGGTGCTGATCCGTCACAGACATTGCAGGGCACGATACCAATCTTCCCCAGACACACCACGAGATAAACAACTCACAAAACTTTGAAAAAAAAAATAGTCAAAAAATGACTGAGCTGTAGTTTTTTCTTCAGATCAGCTATGGCTGGCGCTAAAAAAAAGAACTGATGTCAGCATGCTGGGGTGGCACCTCTATAGGATCCGCAACATCATATCCAGCGTGGATGACACCATACGGAGCCAATGTACGCCACCCAACAACACACAGGGGTACTACTTGAGAAAAATCTCGGGATCCAGACTGACGCCTAGGGAAAACTCTAAGGTAAGAAATCTGCACATTGATGTCTCCATCAGATATGGGGTGGTGGGGATCACCCTGATACTTGCAAATGAGGACTGCTGGTTGGAAAACCAAGCTATTTCGAAGGTACTTTTTAACACTAAAGTTTCTGTACAAGCATACAAAATAGGGCACAATATTTTGCCTTTATATTTTCGTCCCTCGAGCTACCTTCGGGCATTGTTTTCCTGCAGTGACAAACGTACATGCACTTCTGCTCAACTGAAAATTTGTAAGAACGAAATCCAGCCATTGCTTGTTTCAGTTTGAGTCCACTTTTTTTTTTAAAGCTTTTTCCAATAAGCATTATAAATTGCTTTTGCCGTACGTTTAGATTCATGCACCAAATTCCTACATTTTTGCTGGTGTTTCTCTTATTACATTCTTATTTTTTCAGCTATTAAGATTCGGACGGGGTTATAGTCTTTATTTTCTGATCTGACTTGTTGATTTCATATACTGACTCACAGGTACTGTACATGTTTCTTTGAGAGAACCCTTGCTGCTTCACACTGCTACCAAGGGCAAACCTGGCATTCCTCGCACAAACCAGCTCACCTATTAAAAGCCATGTTATTGGGCTTTGTGGGAGCTCAATCAAAGCACACATAAAGGTTGCAACATTTACTTCACTTCTTGAATCCACGAAGCAGTCACTTTATGCTATTCATATCTTGGAACATCAACTCTTATGTATCCAAAAAACCCTATGCTTTTCCAGCTTTTAAATGTGCCATTCATAAAGGCAGACATTTTGGTGAAAAAAATAGTAAATGGCATATGAGGGGGGCTACAAGAGCACGGTGGAGCTTGCTGCCTATACCCCAATATTTGAGGTTACAATTTAACATAAGGGTGTCTCTAGCAATTACTTATTTCTGCTAAACAGGCTTATTCAGTACCATGCATGCCAAGGCCACAACGGGAGACTAGTTCTAGCAAGGCAAAAATGACAAAAGGAATGTCAGGACTTCTCTTGTCTAAATCCTGTTGTAGGTCCAGGGTGGTATTCGCTCAGTTCATCTTTACAAACTTTATCAACTCAATTCAGTGTGGCTCCAACACATTCTCCGACCAATCCTATGTGGATTCACTAAAATGCATCACTTGCTACAGAAGTGACATCGATACCTGGTAAAAATGTTAACTGGAATTTCAGAAAGGTACACAGATAAAACAACTATTCATTGCCACCTATGAAGAATGATAGTGAACAAGTGCATGCCAAGTATCATGAAGTACCACTTAGCGATTTGTAATGTGATCTCAATCAAGCCCCATGATGGTTTGCAATGGAAAAACTAAACAGTGACTGACTACTAACGAAAATAAGAGGAACGCCAGCAAGTACCTTTGTAAATTCAAAGGTGGAGCATGGTGATGCTCAAAGACACCATAGCACACAATCTTCAGATTTCCTTTCCTGGTTCAATAAAAGGTATTAAACTACGGCCATGCACTAGCAGCGTGTATCAGATGTACATCTAGTGCATAATAGTTACATTTTGAAATCTTATTTCATTAAGATGGATATCTATACGACATACCTGCAGTCTGTGTGAGGTAAGCAAGAACTACACTAACCCAGAACTGTATCAGTTCCTCAAAACGGGCCAATGCTTGACGCAGTGCTTTAAAAATTCTTTGTGTGAGGGAACAACTGAGCCATGAACAATTCAACTCCTAATTTAAAGTTCTTTTCGCCTTTGGAATGGGCTTACCGATAACATTACACAAACTGAAAAGGACGACGCGCGTTACTGACATGAAAGCAACTTGGTGAAATGGGTAATGACTAAAACAATGCTTTGAAAATTCTATCGTGCACTCAAGAATCTAACAAAAAATGCATCATTTTCCTCTATTTAAGAGCTCACCGTTGTCCAGTGCCGCGCCTGAATCCTAGAACAGACCAGGTTTTGCCAAGAATCTCAGAAGGGTTTTCTTCTGCATCAAGTTCATGGCTGTGAAGAAAAACACTGGTTAATTCTCTAGAAGTGTGTAAGTAAGTCTGCACAAATAATGTTAACTGCTTTAGAAAGGGGGCAGATTCCAATTGCCAGTTGTAAGAGTTATATAACTAACATTGGTGGAGAGTTTTGTGCTGAGGCAAGAATAGAGGTGCATGGAGTTTGTAACTGCAATCGCTCTGTACATCAGTGTATTTATGTAAGAGTATCTGCTGACACAGTTCACCAGCTCAAAACATTTATCTCCGTAAAGTGTAATGGATGTGCTTTTATGTAATTATTATTTGGAAGATATTTTCATAAATTCTGGGATAGAAGCCCTTCGAATTAAAGACCATGTAGTCTCCATTTTAAACTTGTTGCAAGCGAAGTGACGAATGCAGTAATTTACTAATATTAGGATGCTTCCATTACGGAAGCATATTCAGAAAGTGAGTCAAGGCATCCCATTCAGGTCAGTATTGTTTGCTCTTTGACACATTTCGCACCATTTCAAAGCTGAGCACAGGATAAGAGCTGACGGGATAATACTAATTAGCCATCTGACAGCTCCTACAGGAAATGTGTGAGTTTATAAAAGTTACTTTTTCTTAATATTTATTAAAAATCGGACTTGACTACTGAACTGGATTTTAACATTTATTAAAAATAGTGGTTTAATGACTTTTCTAACTGAACAATATCCGGAGCCACAGTATTAGTATTTAATAATGCTTTCAATTGTTTGTCTATGGGCCAGCCAACCTTCCTGCAGTGAAAATAGCTTTTGGGGGCTAGTCACTGTAACAACATGCTAACTTTAAATGTCTACATATCATATATTTAAATACCACACACCTTGCCATGTGGGCCACAAGGCCTACATAGGGGTGACTTAATATCTAAAATAAATGTTTTTACCTGTCACTAGGGGTTTCCTTTGACAGGTCACAGCCCATGTACTGCACTGTTACAGTCAGGCTAAAGTGGTAGGTCGGAGGCCATGGCTTCGCTGCCACTACAGTGAATAACACAATAGGTGCTGCAGTCACTTTTTGGCATTTAACTTCCAAGCCCTGGGTACACATTCTACAACATGCACTATAGTCTTATAGGCAAGTCACATTTGCCAGTTAGGAATAAGGAAGTTCAAATATGTTTGAAGGGGGAGCATGGGCACTTATTTATGGTTAGTAGGTGCAAAGTGCACAGAGTTCTAAGAGTCAGCAAAAATATAGGGTCCAGCTTAAGGTGAAAAAAATCAGGGGTGACCTCGTAGAAAAGGCCTATTTCCTTATATTAGCCTTGGGGACTCAGAGTCAACATAGGCTGGAAAGAAATGTGAAAAACAAACCACTGGTAAAAAGGAGAGTGTACAACTGGCAGGAGAGCTTGATAACGGTCAAGGAACAATGGCGGAAAGCCAGCTACTCCATTTAAGGAGTGCGAATTGAAAGAAAAAAAAAGCCATTAATGTCACACAGTATGCCATCACTAGGATTCCTAAGCATTCTGTATGGGTTAGAACTATAACAGATTTACATCTTCTATTGGATTAAAATGTAACATATTAGAAGGAACAGAACAAAACATTTCTTGAGTTAATTTAGAACTGTAAAATGTTGAGGGAGGGAAAGTTAGTAATCTTAGTAATTTTATGACATGCAAATCTTCAGACAAGAAGAAACAGTGTGCACCTTGAAACTGTTTAGGGCCTGGGGGGGAGGGGGAATCGGAGGGCTCACATAGCAAACACTGAAGCCGTACAGCTAAGAACCCAGAACCCTTAGGGTGAGGAAATGCCTTGGCAACTGCCCCACTGACAGGCAGGTCACTGGAAGATACAGACCTGACTAGTATTTATAGGCCTCGTGTAGAGCTGTGTATGTGCCAGATTGGCTCAAGAGTGCCAGAAATGAGAGATAGGAGCTGAGTATGCAGCTGGCGCTCTCTCCCAGCATACTGAAAGAGGACTGTAGTGTTTCAAGATCTTATAAGAATAGATCACCTGGAATATAGCATTGCAACCAGTGGGTGTTAGACCTAACAGTCTTAGGATGCCCTTCCCCCCCAACATTTTGCCTACCTACCCCACTTTTCTGACCTCATTTTTGTTGGCTTTAGGACTGTGCACTTTACCGCCGCTAACGAGTGCTAAAGTGCTTATGCTCTCTCCCCATGTCCAGTCCCCACACAAAGGGCTGAATAACCCCCTAAAAACAGTAATGTTGGCTTATCCTCATTTGGCATATTTAATTTACTTATAAGCTCCTAGTAAAGTTTACTACATGTGTCCGGGCCTGTAAATTAAATGCTACTTGTGGGCCTTCAGCACGGATTGTGCCACCCAGTTAGGTAGCCCTTTAACCACGTCTCAGGCCTGCCACTGAAGAGTCTGTATGTGCAGTTTTACAATGCCATGTTGACCTGGCAAAATAGCCTTTTTGCCAGGCCCAAACCTTCCCCTTTTAATACAAATAAGTCACCCCTCGACTACTGAGAGGGCAGGGTGCAATTTATTTCAAAAGCAGGAAAAGTACTATTAAGTTTTATATGTCCTGGTAGAGAAAAACTCCCAAAGTCGTTTTTCACTACAGCAAGCCCTATCTCTCCCATATGATAACATTGGGATTACCGTATTACATTTTATATGTGTAATTCACAATCTGGAAGAGATAAACATTTCGAGTTTGGGGTCTCTGGAATCGCAATTTAAAAATCGCAACTTATGGTGACATTGGATTTCAAACTGTAATTCTAGAAATGTCTCTTTTGGAAAGTTGGCATTTTCTTACTTTAGCCATGTGGTGCCTGCTGCACGTGTCAGATCACTTGTCTGGGGTAGGTGACAGCTGGGCTTTCTGTATTGACCACAGACAGCCACACACAATAGGAGCTTAGGTGGGACCTGATGGGCCATCCTGGCAGGATGGTAGAGTGGACCGAGCCATAGCCTCGCTTAAACCTGAACAGGCTTTGTCCTGTTCCCAAACAAAGGGCTGCATAACACCCTGTAGTGAGTCTGGAGCTACGGCAGGCAAGACAGGAACTCTGTGTACTTCAAAGGCCTGTCTTGGAAGTCTCCCCCACTTCAAACGCCCGACTGGGTATAAGTATTGGACCTCTGTCACCACCAACTCAGTACACTTCTGGACCTGTGACTACTCTGCCAGGAAGAAGGACCAATGTGCTACTTAAGTACTGTCACTCTGCTGGTCTGCTGCTTTGTTGGATTCCTGCCCTGCTGAGCTGCCCTACTGAGCTGCCCTGCCCATGTGAGAATGACTGGACCTGCATCACTTGATCCCAGAGGGACTCCAAGGGCTAGCTTGCTGGTCTCCTGATCCGAAGTCTCAGGCACCTAAAATACTTTCAAGGACTCTGCTCCTGCACCTGTTCCCTGCCATCTGTGAGTCTGCCCTGCCAAGTTGTGCCACCCCAGTCCAGGACCCTTGGAAGTGCCCTAAAGTGTTTGATTTAGCGGAACCGTTGCATCCTCTGCTGCGGCGCATCACCTTTGGTGCTGGGAACAGAGACAGCACATCACATCAAGAACACCACTGCAACGCTTTTCCCAGTGTAAGGCCCTCGCATCCCTGTGAATGGCAGCCTCTATGAAAACACTGTATCTCGGAATCGCAGCCCCTGCGCTCATCAGAACTGACACATTGCCTCAACTGCACAATGCACCCTCTACACCAGTCTTTCCATCTCAAGCCCCAGGGCCTGGATCCTTCATGTTGACGCAGCAGGAGCTTGCACCTTAACTTCGCTGCATCACTGCTGTTGTGTGAAGAAAAGCGAAACATTATCTTTACTGTTTGGTTCAGCACCAACGCAATGCTCTGCAACCAGGATTTAAGGTACTTTGGTTCAGCAGACCCAACTTGGTCCCTATAGCCGGCCCGCAAACCACTGCAGTGGGCCTGAACTTTTGACTTTGTCCAGGTTCATTTCGACTAGACATCCTCAAATGGCAGTTATTGTTTCTAAGCACTATTTTACAGTTTATTCTTTGAAAATTCTTAACTCAAGTTTTACTTAATGGATTTTGGTCTTGTTTTATTTATTCAAATCAGAGTTATTGTTCTAACCTGGTGTGGAATCTTTTTGTGTGTTTGAACTGTTTTACTATTTGAAGTTTTGCACAAATTCTTAACACACTGCCTCTAAGTTAAGCCCGACTGCTCGGTGCCAAGCTACCAGAGGGTGAGCAAAGGTTAATTTAGGGTTTGCCTGATACTTACCCCGACTGTGATTGTGGTTACTGTTTGACAATGGGTCACACCATAGTCAACCAACAACCCAGTTTCTAACAGTGTGGAAAAATTATCCTGGGTCTGTTTTCTGAAACAAAGACAGTTCACATTTGGCATACTGCACAATTAAACAGCTATCAACCAGGCATCGCAATGTGGTTCCAGTGTTGTCGAGAAGACAGATAAGGAAGGCCATGTATTAAGGAACACAGTTACAAAGTGCCAACCATACCTTTATGTTTTATCCCCACGCCGTGATCCACTTGCAGGGGAGGGGGTATTATTTTTAAACAGCACAGGCTATCACTGGTCATGGCATTCTAATATGATGTGTGAAATGCATAGCATACTCTCCTGTTGCCTTACTGATAAGCAAATGAGTGAGAATGAATAAGCTTTAGAATACCCCTCTGTTTTCTGAACTGGACGCTGCGAGTGGACTGCTGCTGCTTCTTGCTCACTTTAGCTATAACAACTACATCTCTATAGTAGAATGATCACCCATGAAGAAGAGGGGCATGGGAAAAGTGAAAAAATAAACATTAAATCCTGCTTAGAAGCCAATGAGGAAAGGTGGACCTGTACTACCCAAGACAAATGTCCAGTGAGGGTTGAGTAGACAGAAATTACATCAATGAAAGGAGATATCACACTGCTTATTCAGGAACATTTACTGGGATGTCTGAACTACCTGTAAACGAAAACTATAAAAACACATGATGAAGTGGTTTACGGACATGTCTACACAGATCGGCGAAAGGGCACACAGGAACAAGAAAAATATATAATCTCTGGTTGGGTGATGGACAACGATGAAACAAAGATCCTTGTGCATGTGGACTACCACCTCTGTGAACTGCATAACAAGTGTGAGGCTCATTCCACAAGAGGCATCTATATACGCAATGTGAAAGAAACACAAACAGGGTAAGTCGTGAAACACATGAAAGGTCTTTTCTCTGTCACTTTGCAAGATGAGTCATTGTTCCAGATCAGCTCTGTAAAAGCACCCGGACTCAGGAAAAATACCTGAAGGCATAGAGTGCGGTGCTAGGGACATCCTTGTAAAACTGTATTTGTCTCATCTTAAGAACTGGGTCATGAGAAAAGCTAGAAAACAAGAACCCATCTGCTACAGATGCTGCAAGGTCCAGTTTTATATGATCTATCCCAAAATATTTTGAGCAGCAATAAAGGCGTGGTGTCAACGATGAAAGAACTGTAATCCAGGCAGGTTAATTATCATTGGTTCTTACCCTTCACAAAAAACTTCCAGACTGGCTGAAAGTTGGAGTAAAGGAGGGAAGGGATATACTGGCACATTAGTTGGGGTGAAAGATGGCTCACAGAATTTAGAAGAAGGTCGTTAAGCATGGGTGACAACTGGTAAATGTGGGCACCAGGAATGGAATCCACCTAAAGGTTAGGGTGTGGTGATGATGAGACAATCACTTTCATAATCATAGTGCAGAGTAGATCGATGGAGCAGCAATGAGCAACTGGAGTGGGACATGAACTTGCAATGTGTGAGCTGCTGGGTGAAGATGCAGTGCTGTCTAACACTTCTAAGGGATGGGGCAAAGGAGAGAATTTTCGCCCAGCATGTGGACATCACCTATAACCCCTAGGAGATATTAATAAGTCACCTCTTTTATAACTATATTGTTGTTAGGAACATGGTTATATGCCTGCAGAACAGACAAGCGCCATATTATCAGTAAGTGATTGAGACTCATCAAGAGATAATTTGTTAGTAGGCGGGAAGAGAAAGCAGTGTGACCTACCATGTATTGTGAAAACAATTAGACAAGTTATAAAAAGCAAATGAAACAACTATGATCGGTACCTAATTTACATTAGAGATGACAGTGTTAAGCCTAGAAAGACTTCACAGAATGCCTTAAGCAAGAAATTTTCATGGTAAAGGCATTTTTGTGGTAAAAATCTTTTCTAGTAAATGCATTCGTTGGAATGACAGATGCGTTGTAATTACCGCTTTGTAAATGTAATTGAAAGAGTGTGTTACACTTAAAAATGAAAGCCCTGGATAATGCTGTCAAGGGTTTCTGACCACTTTCGGACATTCTCCTAAGGTTCCCATGAATTTTGAAGTCTAGTCAAATGCAAAGTTGGATAGCTCCATTTTGAGGCGTTTCCTGAAATGCCCTCAAGGTCATCTTTTGAATATTCCACCCGTTTGGAACTTGAACTCCTAGGGATATGTCTCCATGTTTAAGCCTCTTCAAGGTTTGTTGAGTAAGCCGATGTAATGTAGCTAAAAGGAGATTTTCGTTTAGGATGTATTGGTTGGCAAGCTTTTGCAGGCACACCTGGCATTTTTTCTTGCTATAGCATGGCTTATGTAATGAAGTTCAGCAACAACAACAAGGTGGTGGATGGAATGCTTGAATTAATCTCAGCCACTGGCAATCGCTCTGACCGCACTGCAGTCCATCATGTTTTTTGCCAACTGTGCCACCTTAGTTTGGACCCAGCAATATGCAAAACCGCCTTGACCTTGACTCCAAAAGGAACAGTCCAGTCCGAACTGCCAAGCCAGATTCTCAATGAACAAAAACACAAGTAACTCAAGACCACTTTCAACATACTAGGGGGTCTTCAATCTGGTGGAGCATGACTCCAGTGGCACAGTGAGCATGGGACACACCTATTACACTAGGCACAGCAACTGCAACAATAACAAGGCTGTGGATCCAATGCCTGAATTGATCTCAGCCACTAGCAATCGCTTGGGCTGAACTCCAGTCCATCAATTTACTCCTATCATGCAACCTCAGCCGGGACCCAGCCATATGACAATTCCCCTTGACCCTGCTCCAATAGGAACATCCAAACATAAAAGGGGATAGGCCATGGTTGAGGTGCAAATTTAAGCTAGTTCCCTTCTGGACCTGAGGGAGACATATGGCATCCCGGCGGGGCACTTCCTGCTGCATGGTGCTTTGATGGGCAGGGTTTGTGAGTGGTGGGAGTGGGGTATCGCAGAACCACTTGAATATGCATGCCTGCATTATCTGTTACTCATAATGGCGAGAACGAGGGTGATCACATTACTTTATAGGGCTCTGTTGAAGGGGGCTCAAAGAGACCTAAGTCAGCTGTGCAAGCATTGGGAGATAGATTTAGGTCCCTTGTTTGATGAATGAGCTTGAAAGAGGACTCTTGGATCCACCCTCAAGGTGTCCCGAAATGCTAGGTTTAAACTCATACAGTCTTAGTATCTTTATAGAGCGTACCTCACTCCCAGACGTCTACATGCATTGTGTCCTGGTACTGCATCAGCATGTCCTACAGTCCACATGGACGACGTGAGATTTTATCACATGGTATGGTCTTGTTCTATACTGGTTCTGTACTGGGTTACTGTAGTGCAAGTTATTTGTGGAGCCACAGATAGGCACTTTGATTGTACTCCACAACTGTGCTTGCTGGGCCTACACAATTGCAGCGTGGCCAAAAAGATGACGGACATGTTTGTGGATTTGGCGCTTATGCTTTCCCTTAGACAGCTGAAAATGAGCTGGAAATCTGCCAGTGGCCTCTACTTGTACAGATGGGGGAAGGAGCTTGTGAAGTGGGCAGATTGGGAGAGGGAAACAACTCAGAAGTGCGAAGGGTTCCGGTATTGCCTGCGTGGGATGCTATATTGGCGTCCCCAGAGTAGATGCCTTGTGACAGATTGTGGCTGAGGAGGTGCGCCTGGGGTTTCCTCACTGGCCACAAAGTGCTGCTGTTGCCCCTGGACCCCGCTGCTGTTACCTGAATGTGCATGGCCTTGCTGTGTGACTGGTGTCAGTCCGGTTGTTGAATGTGGATGGGATGGAAGTGGCAGGGGATTCTTGAATCCCTGTATAGGATTCAGCTTACAGTCATCTATCACTGTTTGTATTAGTATGTTAGAGCCACTGCGGCAGCTTCTGCCAGCTACACTGTGATGCCACTTACTGTATTGTCAAATGCTTGTATCTTGGCTGAATTAACGGTTGCGTATTTGAACGCACATGCATCTCCCACTATGTTTTGTAGTGAATAACCGTTTGTTTGCATATTGCAATAAAAATATTTAAAAAAAACCATCATTCCTTACATAATAAAATGGCACGTGTTACAAGGAAAACGGAAAAATTCCCCCAAAATCTTTAGTTGAAGTGAAGTTGAAGTCATGATCTAAAAATAAGAAACACTAACATTAATCAGCTATGGTTATCTGCTAAACTAAAACTAATCCCAATGCATTGCTCATGACTTCAAAAATGATATCACAGATAACATACAAATGACATCAGAGAAATTCACTAATGACATTACATTTCACATCGCCATTGACATAAATAAAGCAACAAATTATTGCTTTGTTGTACAGCTACTAGCTGGCGGAATTCACAAAGCCTTATGATATAAATTATTTGCAGAGCACAAACAAATTTTGGAAGACCCAAGCAAACGGCAATGCTCGTGTCCTACGTTGACTGCGCATGTCTGCCTGCTGTACTCGGCACGTTCTGGGGAAAGTGGTGCTGAGTTCCATTCAAAGGCCATACACTCTGATACCACTTTATTAACCATAACTAAAGGTTGTTCATTCTGGGCTCTAGGGAAAGAAGTGCTAGCACTTGGACAAAAGTAAGCAATCATAAACTTTACCTATTATCTGCTCTTGGCCTTCCTCATACATCACATCTGAAGACGAAATCACATCATGAGGGACCTTAATGAAGTGGCATAACAACTGCTGACTGTAAAGAATGCATGTCGGAACAAGGCTGCACACTGGCAAAGGTATCTAGATTTTTAAAGACTTTGCCCAGTGTTGAGGTCTGCAGCACACTAAGCTGGCAACCTGCTCGACAAGGAGCAAACTGCTAGCCCAGATACGCATCCACATATAAAGCAATATGTTTGCATTATGGTTCCCCACCAACCTACTATGTTCTACTGGTATAATGATCAATAAAGTGAAACCTCACAAAACATATTGAAAAGTAGAGGTTTAACGTAGTCCACTTATTCCATCTCCTTTGAAACACTGTGCACATAGAAACCTAAGAACATGAAACAGCAGCTACAAAAAGTAGACATTTTCATGATTTTCTGATTGCTGAAGGCTCAAACAGGAAGTTCTGACCACCAAGCAGAATTCAGAAGGGTTTTCCGGAGACATCTGGCAATTAGTACAAGTGTAATTTGGGGTGTTCTCTGGAGCCCTGGCATCACCTGGTGTGATGGTATCAGGAACAGCAAAATGAGTCCCATGCCCAGCAAGCAGCTGCTAATACAACTACATAGAGGAAATGTTCATAATGCCTAAAACAAAAAATAAATCACTGTCCTTATGTTTACAATAATAAGAACTGTGACCTCATACTTGTCAACTTTGTGTGACCAAAGACAGATAAGGGTTTTCAGATTTCTAAGTGACTATTTAGCAAAGGAACAGGACTATGATAAAGATAATGAGTGTTTAATATGGACTGCCCAGAACTCTGTCACACTATGCATGGCAGTGTTGGTACCCTTTGGGATAAGCCTCTATTTGATACCACCCAGTTGTCGCTTGCTTATAAAAATGATCCCGATTCACTAAGGAGATAACAAAAGAAACATATTTGTGCACTGTTCCTAGTATCATAGTTTTTGTAGTTATTAAGCACCTATGTTCCACACAAGATGTCAGCAGCATGAGACAGAGAAAAGAAACCTCATAGGCCTGGTCATAAACATTGTGCCACAAGTTCACAATACAATGCCAGCAAAGAGAATACCTGCAATGTCTGAAATCGCACTATCATCTTGACACTGTTGGGCTCTGCAACCCCGGCACAATCACTCTCTCGGCAGCATCAGCTATAGCCCACCCAGTGCCTCTTACAATTCATTCTCCCTCAGATACCAGTGATGTATGATCACATGTATACTGTGAAAGGTCGCTCTTTCCTCGTTAACATCTATGAACTAAAACATACTCCTGTTTGCTCTTTGTGTATCACAGTGCCAGGCAGTAGTGTGCCCTAGCACATGTTCCCACACTACAAATGAAACACAAACTGTCACAATCTGATGACATAGAATGGATGCTAGCACAGCTGTGATGGTGGGCATCTGCTAATGCAAACCTACAGCTGTGCCTCAGTCTAGGCAGCTGCACGCACAAAAACTAGACTTTATCCTCCAGTGTAAAGTGCGAAGGGGTAAGTTTTAAGGCATGATCGGAGAGTTCAGCTCAGTTGTCTGATTTATGGCACCCAGACCAGCTGTCTGTGTCTTTCACTGGCTGGACAAACATGGTAGTGGCTGATTGGAACCTACTGTACTGTGTGTCAGTCTTAGTTGTGGCAGGGCTTGCGGGTGAGAGATGAGCACTACTGCTTTTTGTCAGCCTGTGGAGGGTCAATGGAATAACATCCACCCCCCCAGAAAGGTTTGTTACTGCCTCCTGTTCCAACCTGTCAATGTATTCACTTGCATCAGAAAGCTCATTATTCTATGTTTCCTTTGTAGGACAGTCTGATGTACAGTAGTGGACTCAGACATTTTCCTTCATAAACCAGGCTCCATTTTTTGAAACACCTCCGCAATACTTTGACAGAAGTGTTAGAAAGGGCTGCTAGAATGAATGTGAGGTGATCATGCATAACAGCATGTTGTAAAGTGCCCCCTTTTGGACGGCCATCTCCCACTTTTTGCTGTCAGATGCTGTTGTTTTTGACCTGTCAGTGTACTGAGGCCTGCTAACCAGGTCCCAGTATCAATGCTCTTCCTCTTAAACGGTCTTAAATTGTAGGTCAAATTGCATAGGTCAATCGGTAAGGGCCTTAGCACCCCTGTAAATCTGTAGTAAACGGTACCCAGGGCCAGGGTGGTAAAGGGGGTCACCAGGGCTGCAGCACTGACTGTACCACCTAGAGTACCCCAAGTAAAAGAGAGACTGCGGTGCTGCCATGTCAGTCTGCAGGAACAGCCATGCTACTCGAGTGAGACACTTCCCACACCAGGTGCAGGCAGAATCCCTGTTACTGCCCATGGACAGGTCAGTCACCCCCTAAGGCAGGCCCCCCCAGCCCAGGGGGGGCAGGGTGCACTGTCCCATGAGTGACAGCATATGTGCAGGAGCACATATGCCCCTGTACCTGCATTTAAAACGCAATGCTGGCCTGAGCAACCCGCAGTCCATTGAATAACAAGGGCTGGCATCTGACCACTGCTCAGATATCCAGCTCTGCAATGGCCCGGCTGAATTCCGGTGTGTTTGAAATCAAACACTGTGCTTTTTAACCCTGAACATGATGCCCATGTTTAGGATTAAATAGCAAATGCCCAGCCGGTACCCTTGGACCCCTTAGACGGTGCCCACTAAGTTAGCAAGCCCTGTACTGTTTTGGCAGGCTATCTCGAGGCACTGCCACCACAGATAAGAGTCTGACCTCCCGCTGGTGGTGCTATCACCTTGGCAGGACTTGAGACAAAGGGCCTGAGCAGGAAGGAGGGCACACCTCCTCCATTCAGGCTGGCTACTGAGATAAGCATCAAGGCGGTGAGCCCCAAAGGCTTCCCCTGCCTTTGATGTGCAAGTAGCTGTTGTGCCCCCCCCAGTGAAATACAAAGCCCTTCCCGGAGAGGCAGTCAGAAAATTAGCTATGCAGAAGGCCTACTCCTCCAAAGGACTAGCCACACCTTGTAGGTGGGCTAGGAGGTCTGCACAGCCGAGGGAGGGCTCTGCCATCTTGGCAGACCCTAAGAATAGTTGGTTCTGGGTAGAAGAGTGACATACTCCCACAGGAAGTCGTTACTTTAAGGACGGATTAGCCGTAGGGACTAGTACCCCATTGGCCACTGTCCCTCACACCCTTAAACGCCCCCTAAAATAGAATTTAAAAGGCTCCACTGGCACCAGAACTTCGATCTTACCTGGAAAAGAAGAAAGAAGCACAAAGAAACATCCGCACCAACAACAGGTCCTGGACTACAGCCCCAGCACAAAGAAAAGGACACAGAGTGACCTAAGGAGACCAGTACTGGAACCACGTGCCCGACATGTGCCAGAGGTGAAGATTCATTGATCCCAGCAAGAGGGACTCCTGTGGACACCGAGAATCCAAGAAAGACTTCCCTGACTCGTGGTATCAGCCCCCCATAAACTGCAGGAGTAAAGGTGGGCTGAGATCGAAGAACAGCGACCCGACAGGCTCTGTGTGTCGGAGCCTAAAGAAACTTGGTGGCCAGCATCTAAAGAGTGGGAGTGAGGCCTATGCCAAGTTTGAAATATCTACTCCCTGCCAAACGACCTCCAGCCTCCAGAAAGCCCGTGCCTCCCGCAGCTACCAAGGCTTATCTGCCACCAGCCCAAAAACAAACAGCCACACGACGTTCACTGACTCCAGGGCACCCCCACTCCCACCAAGGAGACCGACGTCACCTGCAACCCCTCTCCTGTGGTTTTGCATCTTGAAGGAAATGACTTCGACTCAAGCATCAAAGCATCTTTGGCACGACCAGCTCGGTAATTGACTGCTAGAAGCCACCTCTGCACCCAGAGCCACCGGATGAGGTGGTGAAGATCCAACTGTAGATTCATGGTCCTGCCCCCGCCCCCCAAGAGCCTCCACATCTGAAGGTAGAGTGTGAGTCCAACCCCAAGTCCAGTTTTGCAACGGAGTGCAAAACGCACCAGCCACTGCGGACCATTCAGCACAAAGGACAGCCAAGTCACCTCTGGAACGGACTCCCAGGGCAAGGTAACAAAAGTCTGACTGTTGAATCTTGGTCTAGGTCCCTGCTGAACCTTAAGTTCCCGTGGGTTAGTCGGAACTCACCCTACAAGTGCCCGAGTGAACACTGCTATGTTCCCCATTTACTTCAATGGAAACACTTCAAATCTACAAAGTAATGTAGTTTCTAAAGACTTAAAAATTCACAACTCCGGTTGTTCAAAAGCTACAAAGTTTGTTTTGGTGTGTAAATTAACATTAAAATCTAATCTAATGTTCTAAATCGGTGTCAGATTGCTGTTGAACCATGTCATTTACTTATAGTCCATGTTGGTGATGTGTAATGCTTTACACATGTTCCTCCAAGTAGCCTGACTGCTCTTTGCCACTCTATCAGGACTGAGCTAGGGTTTGCTGACAGTGAATTCGAGGTCCACACTACTGGGTATTGTGTGGTTATACCATGAGAAGACTACTTAGCTTTACCATATAATAACTTCACCTTGAGCATAATTAGCTAATGTTTGCATGCACAGCATAATCAGTGCATCCATGCATCTGCTCAGCAAAACTTCTAAAACCTTTACCACATTTTCCCTTTTAATCTTGATTAGTCACTGAGCTTGAAAGCTGTTCTCTATGCCAGGTCTGCTGGAAGGACCAAATTATGTGCCAGGGTTGACTAATTTAGGAGAAGGCATTTTATGCAGCATAATGCAGCATATTTTATGGTACCATTATTTCTTTATTTTGTCCTTTTTACACAGCTTAACACTGTCCCAATAAAGGTTTCACCTCGTTAGTCCAACTTTAAGGAAATACAACAATAAGCAATGGAAAAGGGACCAGTCAACCTTTGCATAGGGCTGCGTGGCAGTACTCGTCGCTGCATGTTTAGTAACTCTTGATCTACTTGAGCTAGAAACATTGTTTTTGTTAAAATCTGCCTATCATGCAGCAGATAATGGCTTATGTTGCAAATGTGACTAATTCATAACTATGCACAAAATGCTGTTACTGTAAAAAGTAAATAATTCCAATGGCTCTACCTATGCTGTATTCACGCACACCTAAAATAAAGGGCCACCTGATGAGATAAACCTCCACTTTCCAGTAAACAGAATAAAACTATGATCAGTTTTCCTTCATATCCTTATGTTTAGGCATAAATGTAAGCATGCTACCACCTGCACATGGTGGCTGTGCGCCTGCTATAAAAGTGTGAAATGACACAACCCAAAGCCACTCTTTGAATGTAATACGTTTGTATTTACTTATTTACACTCCTAGGTCAGCCCTACAAAACAGTATAGTTTGCTATAATATCTGGAATATAACATGATAAATTAAATACAATTGTGCAGAATATCTTATAAGTAAGCAATTCTAGGAAAATGGTAGGACAGAAGTATGCACACTACTTTAACATTATTAGACCTGTTACTTGCCTCCTTTTTATTTTCGCTTGCTTGCATTCAGGTGGTTCTTCCTCTTCGTCATCCCCTCCTCTATCCCTTGGCAGCAATACATCTTTGTTTTCTGATCTGGTATTTGAAGAATCCAGTGCACCTGAAAGTGCAGAGTGCAATGAGTTTTCAATTAAGTTGAACTTCTATTATTAAGACAATACAGACTTTATTTAATAAATATATGTTCACACTTATGAGTAAGCTACTGTTAGGCAAAACGAATATCCTAATTTCATGTTATATGCATGTATCTTTCACTAATGAACTGACCCCTCTATTGAATAATCTACAGGCTGATTACTACAGATAAACTTTTCAAAACTTGAAACAAAGTTGACAATTTTTCCACAGGGTTACTAGTACATAAGGAGTACATTTTCAAATTATTTTTAATTCTGAAATAGTTTAAGGTGCACTCTTGAATATCTAAAGCCTGAATGGTTCTAGAAGCCAACTGTAATAGGAGTACAATTCCACAAGCAAACGTTTTCCCAAACTGAATTTGAACTTATTTTCCCACAGGGAATATGTTTTTTCCACTGAGGAAAAACAAATCCCTTTTTAACCCAATCAGTTAAGGGAACTTTCCCCCTCCAGTCCCAAACTGCAAAAACACTTTGCGTTTGCCAGGAGTAAATCTCTATACGTACTAAGGGGTGGAAACCACCCTGTCTGAAATTCATTGGTGAATAACCACAAACATGAGTTTGTGAGTGTTGATCAACTTTTGCTAGGAGACACCACAGAAATAGCAACAAAGGCCCTCCAAGCCTCCCAACGCACCCTCTTGTAGTGTGGTCAGTTTTACGTATCCTTTGCGCATTAGCTTCAGGCTTTAGGCCTTTGTGCATTTTGCCCTGGATGTATTTTATTCCTTTGCTCGCAGCTTAGAGCCTCTGTGCACTTTGCTCTAAATGCTTTTTATTTGGCTTCGTACTGTTATTTTTCAAATAGCCAGTTCTATGGTCTTGTTTTATATTTCATATCACACTGTTTAGCCTACTTCAGCACTGGAGTTCTCCATAACACATTCTTGTTCACTCTGTGCTTCAGTCAAGGATACAGTCTGGTACATTGCCGATAGACGTGGTAGGAGTTTAGTCTTTGGCATGCCTGCATAGGGACATTTTGTGATCACGCTGACATGTTAGTTATAAAAACACTTCCTTGTCCCAATACACGCAAGAGGGAGATTCCGACCAGGGAACCACAACCAGACGCTGACTGCCTCGTTGCAGATGCTGAACCAGATCACAGGCCTTTGCTCAGGTATGAGGGCTTATGTCTCCTGAGGGATTCAGAAAGGCAAGTTAGAAGCTTAACATGCTGTGCTCGAAATAGAACTAGCAGAGGGAGAGTAGAAACTAGTAAACACCATGAAAGCGTTGTTCTTATGTTTTACTCTCCTGGTGACTATTTCAATCCTACTGTGTTGTATTGTTCTGGTTATTGCGGCTCATGCCTTATTATCTAAAATGCAGTTGTTTTATTAAAACATTATATAAAACTTATACTGCCTTTGTCATTTGTATATGAGATCATACTGTAAATGAGAGAGTTGGTTTGGATCTGAGTGACCACGACTTCCCTGAGAAGTTCCAAAGATGTCATGTACTCGGCTGACAAATCAACTCTTCCCTTTGGGGGAAATGAGGCACTGCTAGTTAGCCGGAGCAAACCCGGATTTAGGGTGACAGAGTTCCTTCCACGTGGGTCAGACTCAGTCCCCCACACCGTGATCGATCCTGCTGCCTAGAAATCCAGTAGTCTCATTTAGGATAATGAGAGCCCACGCGACATGGCGCCACCAACGATTGGTCAGGCTCCAATTTTTGGGTCCGGCTGACTCTCTCGGTCTCATATATATTTTGACTCCTCGGTTCCGTAAGCGGAGACGTCCATGGGGCTGAGGATTTCCGCCGCCACGGGATAGGTGCATCCTATTACTTAGTGGTCGGTTGTTCAAGCTTGAACTTTGAAAGGAAAAACCCCGTTATTGGTATGCCTTCTCTGCCCAGGTGCTGTTTTTCTCTAGATGGCGAATCCTCTAGTGGTGCAAGTAGGGCTTAATATGCCCCAACTGCTCACGGGACATCTGTTAGCACATGGCCTGACAGTCCAGGGGGGTCCGGTCACTTTTGTGGTGGACGCCCATGCAGCCTATAGAACAGAACTTTTTTATTCTTGGGTCATATTTCCAGCAGTTGATGGGGGTTCAAACACTTTTCACGAATACACTGTGGCGAATGTCCCTGGACAGTACAGGGCATATGCATACTTAGAGATACCTTTATCTTATCAAGAACACCATAATTGGCTTGATGGCGCCCTCCCACACAGAGTAGCACAAGTAAGGTTAGGTCCACTGAGTAATGATGGTCCGACCTGGCCTTTATTGGCTACTTACACACGATATCCTGCGGTTGCTAATTTGGCAGTGGCTGACGTGCGTCGTTTATATATGGATTTAGCAACTACATACAGAAGACTGGTTCAGTTTGTCATGCAGGCAATAAATACTAATGCAGCGCGTGCTGCTCTGGCGCACCCACAGGCAGTGGTTCCGGGTATCAATCCGGCCATTGTACAGTAAGTTATGGGTAAGGTACCGGCTAAACGTGAGGAAACTCCATTTTGGCTGGCACAAAAAATTATTACGCTGGAAGCAGTATTTCCCCATGCGGGACCTCAGGATAAACATAGAATATTGACGATATGTTTGCCGTATGGAATGGTTCCTCCAGTGGACCTTTGCAATACCTGGGGCACAGGGTTTGCCGCGCTCTATACTACAGCACACGGTACACCAACATTAGCTAATCTACCGGAAGTGCTTAAACAAATTCAAGATGAATATGGGGCTGCCCCCACCTTAGATTTAGGCATGCAGTTGATGGGCAATTTTGCCGCAGTTTCTTCTATTATTTTGAGTAATCTCAAGGGAGAGGCAGTAGCACTAGCAGTGCGTATGCGTCTTCGGGACGTTCCGCAGATTAATCAGGAGCGGGAACTCCCGAGAATAATAGCAGAAACATATTCCAGTATTGGTCGCGATAGCCTAGGGGCTAGACCGCAAAAACCCCAATTACAGTGTAAAAATAATAAAGATAATGCTAAACAACAGCAGCCTGAGGGTACTAAGAAGCGCTGGGAAAAGAAACAGCAAACACCTAAGAAAGATGGGGGTCAATCTCCGCAACCGGAGACCCCGCAGAATAGGTATACTCTCAGGAATAGGGATAATTTGAAAACGCCTGATAGATATCAATATACTGATACATGCCAATCTCGTTCCTTTCAGGACTCCTCAGACAAAAGAAGTGAGAGAGGTGGGCGGTCAGAGCGGAGAACTGAGTACGTGAAACCGAGACAGGAATCACAACGCTCAACAGAGGTTTCTGTTAAACAGGAAGAGAAACCGCTTCAACAAAAGCAACAATTTAAAAAGAAGAAAGTGGCAGCAGTCTCAGTTCGACATGCCGCTCAAGAAGAGAGTTCTCTTGACGAACAAGACATGGGCGTTGGCACTGTTAGACAGCGCGGCAGAGGTCACAATAGTTCGCCGGAGTCTTCTAGAGCATCTGGAGGTGAAAACAACTGATGACTTCATACAAGTCGAAACGGCAGATATGCGTGTCTCTGATCCTGATAGAGTATATAAAGTAACTCTGCAATTAGAAGGGGACATTGACCGCATTGTACATGCCATCTTTTGGGACCATGTGGTAAAATCATATGACGTTCTGCTGGCCGAACAAGATTGGCCACCTGACTTTGTTTGCGATTGTCCAGTTGGGGAGGAGGTTATTATACCTTCATTCTCACAGCTTGTTCCGAGAGAACTGACGGAGTCCTATAGTAAATCATGGGCTCTGGCACAAGCTCCCGCCCTATATAGAAATAATGTGGGGTGGGATAGACAATCACCTTATCATGTAATTCCAATAAAGGGCGAACCTCAGCCGCAGCCGCAGTATCCTATCAAATTTGAAGCAAGGGCATTGGTTAGGAAAATTCTTAAACAATTGGAATACCAGGGTGTAATAGAACCCTGTGTCTCACCGATGAACAATCCCTTATTTCCAGTTGCTAAACCGGACCATTCATATAGGATAGTGGTGGACTACAGACACTTGAATGAACATACGCGCACATATGCAATACAGAATTCACACAGCGCAGCGCTTATGAATAATATAGTGCGTAAAAAATACAAAACAACATTAGATATCTCGAATGGATTTTTCTGCCAGAATATAGCGCCCGAGAGTCGGGACTATACCAGTTTCAGTGCGTTTGGCTCTCAGAAAAAGTTTTGCCGTTTGCCTCAGGGGTATAAGAATAGCCCAGGACTATTTTCAGCTTGTGTAACTGAAATTCTGCATGAGTTGGACCCTGAGGCGTTATCATATGTTGATGATATATATTTGACAGATGATGAGATTCTGCAACATCTAGGGCGTGTAGCACGCATTGTTGTGGGGTTTGCTAAAATTGGATATAAGTTTAATTTTAAGAAATCAAAGATTGCCTTCCTCAGCGTCATTTTCCTGGGATATGAGTTGTCGAATGAGGGCAAGAGCTTAGCGCCACATTTTTGGGAGAAATTTGCTCAATTGCAGCCTCCTAATACGGTTCGGAAGCTCCAGTCATTATTGGGGTTTCTGAATTTTGGCAGAACTTACATTCCTGAATATGCTACACATATAAAACCCTTATACGAGTTGATTCGCCCGAATTTTTCGAGTAGATTTTGGACGATTGAGCATACACATATACTTTGAGATTTGCAAACTGATCTCTTAGCAGTTAAACATTTACACACACGGGACAATAAAACGCATTTAGTCATCAGGGTGATACCTGGGGCTGTTGGGTTTACATATGTCACCTTTAATGAGGGTGAGACAGTCCCGATAGCATACAAGTCCCACTTGTATTCTACTGCAGAACAACGATTTGCACAGACTGAGAAAATACTCACTGCAGTACAGATGGCTGTGATTAAAGAAAGACCTCTTGCCCAGGGCCAACGCATTATTGTCGTTTCCCCGATTCCAGCTTTAGAGGCTGTTACAAAAGCGAGTGTTCCTAATTCGAAAGCTTTACACCCGCGATGGATACAATGGGCTACGTCTTTGACAGCCACTGATGTAGATTATATATTTGACTCTAAACTGCAGACTCAAGAATTTCTTCAATATGAAATGGAATACCCGGTTCCCGCGGACACATTGCCTATTGACCAATATCAGGTGGTCATGTATACCGATGGCTCTGCGCAACCAGCGGTTGGGACTAAACAACAGTATTCTGCTGCATGTGCAGTAGTGAGCGGCACTATGGAGGGGAAGTGTTCTGCCCCCGACATGCTTATACACAAACCTTGGGAGATTGTACGGCACAGCTGGCTGAGCTCAAAGCTCTATTTTGGCATTGGAACACGCGGATCTGGCGACTTTGACCTTGCTGGTCTGTGACTCCTACTACTGTGTGCAGTCTTTCAATGAATATCTACACTATTGGAGGTTGAATGCGTTCAGAGATTCTAAAGGCAACACCATTAAACACAAATTGATGTGGGGTAAGGTTGCGTATCTGAAAGAAACACTTCCTAAAGTCCATGTTGTACATACACTTGGACACCAGCGCGTTGGAATACACGTTGCTGGGAACACTTTGGCTGATGAAGCCGCAAAGTCGGCAGTGGCTGTTGCCACGGTGGCCGCAGTGACTCGTTCGAGTTCCAAACCAGACACAGAGATTTCGGCTGCCATAAAGGCTACGGCTGATGGCACGCCATTTCCTAAAGGATTCCCTTCTAAATATAGTTACTGCTTGGGTAGTATGCTAAATGCTGTTGTTAAAATTCCAGGAGTTGGTGTACGTGAAATGCCTAATAAAACTGAGAGACCTCTATTAATTTCTGCAGCACATGAGGGGGCGGCGTCTGCACATGCAGGTGTGGCTGCCACGATTTCACTTTTACAGGCTTGTTACTGGTGGCCTGGTCTCTATAAGGAGACAAAGCAGTATGTCCTTTGTTGTGACGTCTGTCAACAAATTAAAGCTTCGCCGGCTAGATGCCCGCTGCAGACGCCCCTTCTGATTTCAAATAAACCTTTACAGTGTGTGTACTTGGATCATTGTGGTCCGCTGACGCCAGATAGTGCATACAAATATATTTTGGTTGCTGTAGATTCGTGCTCCAGATTTGTGTGGGTCTGGCCACAGCGCTCGGCTGACGCTCGGACGGTTATTAAAGATTTGCGCATCTTTGTCGATACATTTGCAGTTGTGGCTTTTCATTCGGACCAGGGCCCTGCTTTTGCCTCTAAGGCATTCAGGGACACCATGGCTTCGTTGGGGGTCCAACTCCAATTCTCGTCTCCATTTCATCCCGAGGGAAATTCTGTTGTGGAGCGTTTAAATTGTGATTTAAAGCAATCCTTAACGGCCAGAGTTATAGGTACGGGTCGTAGTTGGCTAGCCCACCTGTATGGAGTACAGAGAGCACTTAATAACTTGCCTAGAAGGTCCCTGGGGGTCGTACTTCATATGAGTGCCTGTTTGGAACACAAATGTATGTTCCTGATCTAGATGGTCCTGGTGTGGAGGCGGCAGATACGACCTTTGACATAAATGATCGTGTCACTGTTTTACAGGATTTACAACAATTCCGTGAAGATAACTCTTCTGCAAGTACTGCCTCCACAGGAATTAAGGATGAACCAGTAACGCCTACTGGTTGGATACCCAGGATTGGGGATCTAGTGCGTGAAAAGGTCGCAGTAAAGAAAGAATTTGGTCCTTCTTATCGAGCACCAGTCCCTGTGTGTTAGGGGTTAGCGGCACGAGAACTGTGATTTTACCGCCGCTGCACGGGGCCAAAGGAAATTGCTTTGTTTCAATTGATGTCGTCAAGTTACAACATGTGGCCGATTCTGCACAGCAGACCAAGAGGGACACCCAGTAGTTCCGGAATCCCTCTCACTACTGGGGAAGAAGTCCCTCTGCAGGTGATTTGCACTGATGCGGTTTCCTCTCCATGCTTGGGGAGGGTGAAAGCTGATCTTGCGATTGTTCCACAGATGACGAATAATTTGGAATCTTTTGATCAGGTTGCTATACGTCCTACTGATATTACTGAACATGTGGTTTACAGTGTGCCAAGGCGAGAGCCTCCGTCTGCTTCTTTGTTCACTGTTGCACCTTTTGCAAGAACTGCCTCTGGCTGCTTCAACGACACTGATGATGCCGTGTCAGACTCCTCGTCCTCTCTATCTTCAATCCGAGGTCCAAGTAAGCTGCTGTGTTGGCTTAAACGCACATATTTTGTTTTTCCTTGGAACTATTTGTGGCTTTTTATGGCTGTAATGACTTTTTTTTTGTGGTTGGGATTTGTGGTAACTTTTTTTTTTAGTAATACATGGTCATTTTCTTCCTGAACGATCTGACATTGAGCACGTGGAGACGGTGTTGAAACCACATTTTTCGTCTCATATGGTTCGAAGAGACTTGTCCAATGTGAACATTTCTGCAATACCGATTCCGGATGGGATTGTGTGGGATAAAGTGATGTTTGATATATATGGTCCCACTGAATTGATTCAAATACCGTATGTTCTCAAGTTATCAATGAATGATATTGTTATACCAGGCATTGTTTCTGATGATTGGGATGTGAAGACAGTAGATTCTATGCTGACAGAATTGCAATATTATACTGTCTATGACGATGAAGATGCTTACCTATTTAGAGATAATCATGGTGACATGTTTTGCTACAATTATTATGGACACCATTTTATTCATAAGGCGAGTAGCCCTAAATCGATATTTGAATATGTGCAATGGGAACATTGCCCGACTCCTCCACAGGGGAGTTCTAAAACGTATTATGATAAATTTGCATATTTTTCTGGGCATAATCAACAAAATGCTAAGTCTTACTATTTTAAAGTTACTCCGTATGCTATTAAGCAAATGTTATTGACCAATACTAAATTACTGTATTCGAATTTGTTTGTATCTAAACTTTTGGTTGAGGGGTATGAATATTGGTTTAAGACTGTTGATTTAAAAAGTGTCTGGGGAACGAAAAATTGGCAAATGCAAGGCAGGGACACATTATTTAGGGCATGTATTATCCCTGTGCAGATGATTTTACTCAATGACACAGTACAACAGACTAGCTGTTTGGGCTTAGCAACGATTAGAGAGTTGAATTTGCCTGGTATACCTGTCCCTTCCAAATTGAACAATTGGCAGCGATATGTTAATGCCACGTTTAGTGAGTTTACAAACTGGGTCCAGAATGGTACGCTTAACACTTAATTGATACATCCGGGCGGGTGGTTATTATGGCCTGTAGACACTAATAAGTGTCATCAACGTTTTGTCACCTCTTCAGGGGGGTTCAGGACTAGTAGGGCAGACCCTCGCTACATATCACCAGAACATGCTGATATCATAACTACATACAGTGTGGGAAAGCTTTGTCAACAATGGTTAAAATCATCCACGCTGGATGCAGTTAAATCACATCTCACGTTGCTGTCTAATGATACTGACTTACAAGATTTTTTGTCAGGACCAAAGATTCCTCGGAAGAAACGTTTTTTATATGAAGTATATAATGAGATTTGGAAGCTTTCACAACAAGAGGCAGCGGCCCGGTTCAGACAAATTGATCAGGAAAACCTGATATTGTTTCAAAAGCATGTGGCCCTTACATCCGCTAGCGAGACCTACGCACTTCAGGTGGCAAGGTCATCGGCGGAAATACAGTCCCTTTTGAATACTAACTTTCCAAGTCACTTTGGTGAACTTGTGGGACGTATATTTAATGCATCCAGCACTACTGGAATTGCACATTTTTTCAAAGCCGTTGGTGTTGGTTTTGCTCACACCTTCTCTTCCATATTCGGTTTAATACCTTCGGCTATACACTCTATTTTCGGAAGCATTTTTGGGGGTTTCACGATTACTTTGGCTTTATTGGCTGGAGTCTTGCTTTTGCTGCTGTTTTTCCGCAATGGCTGTCGCGCCACGACGAGATCCCGTATTGATGCTCCCGTCGGCGCAGCTGTGTGGTGAACGCATGATGCAGCATTTTGGAGCAACACTCCTGGGTCATTTGGAGTGTGACTGGTCTCCGACATTCCGTCCGGTTTTGGATTGTGTGCAACCCGTGTTTCGGTGCCTCTGGTGCTAGTTTGAACATGCACTGGCTCTCTGTCTCTCACTGCAGCGCCCTCCAGTGGTCAATGCTGATCTGTTGATGTTCCCGATTAGGGCTCATTCCCAGACTTGTGCACTACGGTTGCGTTTGCTTCGTGAGGCAGTTTATGAGATTCCCTTCCTGGAGGAAGATGGTATTGTCTCATTCATAGGCCCTGCACGGGGTGCCGCCCTGAATGGTTTTGGGGCTTTGGAACACACCTGCTCCATGGTACTTTTTGGCATGGATCTTCCAATATTGACATATATCGAAGTGGAGGAACTCCTGCTTTCTATTGCTTCTGTCTGACAATTGGATTTTTTTTTTCTCTTCTCAATGAAGCAAAAATTGACATTATGTTGGATTTGGCTTTATCGTCACATGCTTCCCAAATTTATGACTTTCTTGTCCTCTGACCTTGTCGAAATGTATCTTTTTATGTTTTGTTTATATCTGGGGCATATTTTTATTTTCTTAGAACCACTTGCTACCGACAAGGGGAGGGTGTAGTGTGGTCAGTTTTACGTATCCTTTGCGCATTAGCCTCAGGCTTTAGGCCTTTGTGCATTTTGCCCTGGATGTATTTTATTCCTTTGCTCGCAGCTTAGAGCCTCCGTGCACTTTGCTCTAAATGCTTTTTATTCGGCTTCGTACTGTTATTTTTCAAATAGCCAGTTCTACGGTCTTGTTTTATATTTCATATCACACTGTTTAGCCTACTTCAGCACTGGAGTTCTCCATAACACATTCTTGTTCACTCTGTGCTTCAGTCAAGGATACAGTCTGGTACATTGCCGATAGACGTGGTAGGAGTTTAGTCTTTGGCATTCCTGCGTAGGGAAATTTTGTGATCACGCTGACATGTTAGTTATAAAAACACTTCCTTGTCCCAATACACGCAAGAGGGAGATTCCGACCAGGGAACCACAACCAGACGCTGACTGCCTCGTTGCAGATGCTGAACCAGATCACAGGCCTTTGCTCAGGTATGAGGGCTTATGTCTCCCGAGGGATTCAGAAAGGCAAGTTAGAAGCTTAACATGCTGTGCTCGAAATAGAACTAGCAGAGGGAGAGTAGAAACTATTAAACACCATGATAGCGTTGTTCTTATGTTTTACTCTCCTGGTGACTATTTCAATCCTACTGTGTTGTATTGTTCTGGTTATTGCGGCTCACGCCTTATTATCTAAAATGCAGTTGTTTTATTAAAACATTATATAAAACGTATACTGCCATTGTCATTTGTATATGAGATCATACTGTAAATGAGAGAGTTGGTTTGGATCTGAGTGACCACGACTTCCCTGAGAAGTTCCAAAGATGTCATGCGCTCAGCTGCCCAATCATCTCTTCCCTTTGGGAGAAATGAGGCACTGCTAGTTAGCTGGAGCAAACCCGGATTTAGGGTGACAGAGTTCCTTCCACGTGGGTCAGACTCAGTCCCCCACACCGTGATCGATCCTGCTGCCTAGAAATCCAGTAGTCTCATTTAGGATAATGAGAGCCCACGCGACACTCTTACCCCAGGTTACTGAATGCAGAAAGTAACCATACTAGGGGTGATTTCTCTATTGGCAGACCCTTTTGGCGAGAACTGATATCATCCATTTCAGATCCTGTAACACAGGAATATGAATTTAACCTCCACTTTTTTTTACACAACTAGCTTGGCCATGAAAAGCTTTTAAGACATGTCAACCATGTATTTATCCAAGAGAAAAAACACTGAAGGCAGCTTGTAGTACTGCATGTTTTGTTTTACAAGACTGCTCACAAGGACTCTTCAACAAAGAGACCCAGCTCCAATTCTGCCTTGCAACCTGCTTTTAATTCACTGCTCTTTAATTTCATTCTCTTCACTTTCCACTTTATTTGTAGCCTTCATTGCTACACCTAAAAGAGGGCTACAAATCCCATAAATACCATATACCATTAGGGGACTGAACACAAAGAAATGCATCTTAATTTGCCGAAAGCAAGTCGGCATACTCGGTGGGGCTCCCTGTGCATTTATCAGAGAACGGGGCAACTATTCAATGGCACTCTCACAAGGGACCCAATCAATCCCTGAATGCAAGGAGTCCAGTTTCAAACCGAGGCCTGATCCCCTACAGATATGAAGATATCCTCATCTTTCTCACCCATGACAAGGGCTCTTTCTCAAATGTTATCTGGAGCCTTTTTTTTTTTTCTTTTTTAATCACCTCTCCTACCTTCCACTACCTTGCTCTTAGTTATTACTGTGCCTTTACCACCTCTCCATCTCACCTGCCTCCCCCCTTAGCTCAGTTACATTTTTCTTGACTCTCTATCTCTTTATTATTCCTTTCTTACAAGTCTCCCACCTGTCTCACTTCCTCAGCCATCTCTTTCTAACCCGTCCGTCAAACAATTGCCACTCTGTATGTCAATTCTCTATCTCCCACCTGCCCTAATCTCTATTAGTTGTCTCTTTCTAACATCTCTCATTATCAACCCTGCCTTTCACATTTTCTGTCTCATTTTAGCTATCTTTTTTATCTTTCACCACTTCTTTCCTTTTTCTCACCTTTCTCTCTACAGTTTCCTTCTCCCCAGTGACTCTGTTATCTTTCTCTCACCTGTCTCACTCTCTTGTCCAGCTACTTTTTCCTCATTTATCTGAGTCTTTATAAATACACTCATGTCTTTCCCTCTCAGCTCTCCTTTAAAGTGCTCCATTTTTATCTTTGCTCTCACCCATGTCCCCTCTCTTGCAGCTGTTTGTCATCTGCAACCAATAATTCAGGTACTTTTATTCAGCAGGCCAAAGTGGGACCCTCTGGTTGGCCCGCGTTCCATTACAGTCAGCCTGAACCTCAACCTTTGTCCCGATCCTGAATGACCAGATACCCATAGATGGCTTTTTGCCCTTTTTTGGCACTATATATTTACTGAAATATTTAAAATTGCATACATTGGTTCTACTGACTGGATTTTTGTCTTTTTAGTCTTGATTTATTTATTAAAATTCTAATTTGGTGTGTGATTTTTATTTGTGTTGTGTTTCTACTTAATTACTGTTTGAAGTGCTGCATTAATACTTTGCACATTGCCTCTAAGTTAAGCCTGACTGCTCTTGGCCAAGCTACCAGAGGGTTGAGCACAGGTTAATTTGGGGCTTGCTTGTGACGTCACCCTGATGAGGATTGTGATTCCTGCTTGAATAGGGGATCAATGACACCCCCCCCCCCCTTCAGCTCCCAACCAGTAACCCAATTTCTCACATATTTTGTCATTTGTTTTCCAGAAACAGCATTTAAAAAATGACTGGAGTGGCTGGGATCATGGATACTAGCTGTTAAGAATGTATGATTTTTACTGCTTTGTGCTCAGCCTGATACCGCCTTAATATGACCCTCAGACGCCAAACTTACCTCCATCCAAGCACCAGGAAAGCTGATAGAACACCTTGGCCTGTATTACTGATAGGGCATATTTGTCTTGTCTGCACCTTGGTGCACCTTTAAGCTGATGCGCTGGGCATAAACAGGAACATTGTACCCTATTATGATGGTATTCTGCCATCAGGGCAGGTGCACACTTGCAGTGCCCTGGGGGTAGAATATTCTGTGAAATACAGAGCAGCTGCTTCAAAGCCGCTCTTTGTTTCTCTGATTGGTGGCAACCCGCCTGCATTTTTAAGAAGGTTACAGATCCCCTTGCAGACAGGTAAAATGACTGCACCCATCTGCAGGATGATGTCTGGAGGGTGTCCATATAACCCCTTTTCTCCCATCCAGAGTGCACTCAGGGGGCGCACAAGCAGTGTACATCTTATAAGGAGATATATGCTTCTGCACCCGCAGTAAGGCGCAGGGTGAAGTGATTCCCTCAGTTGCATGGGGCAATGACCCCATGCAAATGAGGGAACGCCCTCTGAACATAGCATTTGTGTACATGTTGCACCAGCACTATCAGAATTACAAAAGGGGCCGCACAAGCGGCTCTTTCGGTCATACCATATTGTCCCAGGGGAGCAATCGGAGGACACACATGCCTGTTGCAAAGACGAGGTACTATATGTAGTACGGCCCCAGATACGGTGACATTTCTGACAATTTATACAGGACAGATCTGTTTCCTGAGAATACTAAAAGATTACCTTTGTGACATCTATACTCCATTTCTAAGGAGGTTTCAGTTAACTGGCAAAACAAAGCATTAGACAGTGAATCATTCTAAAAAATAATTTGCTCTCAAATACACTGCAAACAAATCATTAACAATGTCAGACCTTCATTTATATCCAAACTTGGATCAACATTGCTAGTATTAATCTACACCACGGATCTCAAAACCCTTTCTTTAATAAGAGATACTTATGTTTAGAGAAAATAAATCTGCAGCTATTAATTATTAGTGTTGTAACAGTGACTGCATCAGACAAGGTGACACCAGTAGCCACTCAATGTAAGATTATCAATAATGATGACTTCAATTCATTAGTTATGGTTGCCAGCAGTAATGTATAATAGGCTTTGTCAATGTGGATTCCCTCTACATTGGTAACGAATAACAGCCACAGCTGAAATGCCCATGTCACAACAATACAGTCTCCCTAGGAACGTATGATTTGGCACTGAAATATTAGCTTTGAAAATATTTTAAAATCTCAACTGCATTTCTTCAAACATCAGCTTATGAGTTCGGAAAATTCACACATTTTGGTCTCAAGTGGACATTCTCAATTTTGGTACAGCTATATTTATTGATTCAACAAACATTCTAATTTAGTCAGCTGGCTGCCCATAAGAGTAGCTGGAGAGCTACAAGTAACTCCCGAGCTACTTATTGGGAGATCTACACCAGTTCTGCACTTACCTGGCTGCTCTGCACCATTGTGCCCAGAAGATGTACCGGTTTTCCCAGCTACACCATCGCTTGGTTCACTCTGGTTGGAAACACAAGGACACTCCATTGCACTGACATTTGGAACCTGTGGTTGACTGGCATCATAAATACTGTTCAGAGACAGTTTGCAGCGCTCTGCTTCTCCTGTGTCCAGATTTACTGTCCTGAGCCTGGAAACAACTTCATTAAAATGCTCATCGTGATACTTGCAAGAAGCATGCAAGCAGTCCAACACATCTGCTTCTGGTGGGATTGATTTTATGTAAGAGGAATCAGTGTTTATGTGCTTACTAGAGAACGCACTACAGGTGTCAACAGAGGCCTTAAACTGAGTGTCATCAGTGGATGAAGTCACCAACGTCTTACAAAATTGGTCACTGGGCATGTCAACTGAAGGTTTACATTCTTGACATTCACTTGGGTAGTGACTTGAGTTGTTATATGCAGATTTACAGGCAGTGTGGTCATCAGGGGTGGTGTTAACTAGAGGCTTACAATCTATGTGGATACCAGAGATGTCAACAAAGGTTTCATCATCTGTGTGGTTATTGGCAGAGTCTACTGTCCAACCCTTGGCAGTCCAGTACCGGTACTGTTCCATGTAGTGCCAATAAATCTCACTATAGTGCTGCTCCCACTCTTCTTTGGTGTCAGGAAAATTCCAGGGCTGTGAGGCACATTCGTCCATTGTTGATGCTGCCAGTTCTGGATGCTTCTCCTGCCAGCTCTTCCATAACAGCCCCTCACCATATTGGCTCCAATACTGTTCCCAATTCTCCTGGATTTCACAGTCGAGGGTAAAAATATTTTCTTCTGGAACCCCATCAGCTTCTTCACACTCATTCAGATACCTGCACTCTTCTTCGCACACAGTTTCCTCATTCGGTATGACAGAATCCTCTGAAAGTACATCGGGACCTTCTCTGCAAGCCTCTACCTGTCCTTCTCGTATGTGGTCATTTAAGTAAATCTTGTGTTCTTTTTTCCTTTTCTTTTTCTTCACCTTTGGTCTCTTCCAAGAACATATGGGAGGCTGAAAAATTAAAAGAAAAAAATGTTCACTAGAAATTTAGTTTCCTATTTCTAAATGTCATAGACCATTGCAAGTGTATTTTTTATTCTTGACATTTTAATCCTTTGTTTATATATTATTTCATGTTGCCACATGGCCGCCATCTATTACCTTTTCTTTCCACCTTTTAGATCCTTGTGTCCATATAAGCACAGAGCCTTTCTGCACATCTATGATTGGCTGACATACTGATGTTTACTGTTCATTTCTGCAAAGTACTTTTATGGTCAGCAATCCGCATCTTAGATTCAGAGCTGATACTTAAAAGACACTAAGAAATTTGCCTTGCCTAGGTGTAGATTTACCCATTTAAAAAAAAAAAAAAAAAAATCACAAAGGATTCCAAAAGTGCTTCTGGAAACCAGAAGCAGTTTCAGGTTCCCAGTTGAAGGTTTTGTGAATTCCAAGTTGTATGCATTTGAGAGAGTTTCCACGTGTACAACTGTACAGATGTTACAACAAATGAACATTAGAAAAACGTGCTGCACAAATTCAACTTCCTGTTTTTATTTACCACAGTAAAAATACATTTACCCATTGATCAATTATTTCCTCCACACCCACACCAATGTTAAGAGGTGCCCTTCCCATACTCTACAGGGGCAATTAGTTTACTTATGCTCTTGAGATGAAGAAATAGCCAACCAGTCCTAGGTTGGAAATGTATTGTAGGCTACTTAGTGAATACAAATTGAAAAGCTGGAGAAATTCCTAACAATTCCTGAGCATCCATGTGTTAGAATGTCCTTGATTGGGGGTTTAATCAGCCATTTTCTAACACAATACTGTGGCAAAGACCAATACTTAGTTTTTAGTAATTTCACAGTCCCTTTATAAATTGATTCTGGATCATCAGACAGCATGCAATCCTACAGAATAAAGACAGATCTTACAGAATTATACCAGGATAGGCTACAAGCACTGTCCATATTTTATGCTTGATAGGTGGGTTCCTATAGGTTTCAAACTGATCGTTCAACCAAATTCTCAACCAGTAGAGCAATGGTTTTAAATAAGCTAGAAATAGTACAATGCTGTTAAGTTCAAGTGAAGGTAGATCATTCAAACACTTTGCGGCATAGTCAATTACGATCTTACAAATTTCTTCTCCATTCTAGCTAGACTATTGATGTTACAATTGTCCCAAATAGCTGTACCACAAACACATCACTAAGACCTTTAGCTCAATATATATCTGAAAAGCTGTTGACGCAGTCCGAAAAGTAGTTGGTTTTAGGTTTTTAAAACTGCTATATGCTGCAAAGTTAGTTGGCATTTCAGGATCTGTGGTGTCTGTGAGAGAGAGATTGCCCACCTGACTCCTATGTAATTTAAATCCTTGACCCACTTCAAAATAGTATCTCCAAATTTATTTTTTCCCCAAAAGGATCTATATGGGTTGAAGGACATAAACTTAGTCATGGAGGAATTAATTTCCAGATCACAACTGTTGCAAAAAAATTAAAACTTGTCAAGCATGTTTTGCGAACCCTTTGCAGTTTGGGAATTAACGGGGTATCGTCAACATACAGCAGCACATAAATCTTTTGACCAGTTCGTGTTTGGGGATCATTATCATAGTCACAACCTTATTGATATAGACAGTAAGCAGGGTGGGGACATGTACAGAGCCCTTATGAACACATCTTTCAGATTTAAGGTGGTTTGTCAGGTCTCTTTTCCTACCCCATCTAACTTGAGCATAGGTATCACTATACAAATAAGTTATTAACTTCAACAAGTTAACCGGAACTCCCATGTTGCTTAACACTTCATACAACTTAGCTCTAATGACCAAATCAGATTCACAAATGCCTTAGTTTCATGGCAGCTGTTTTGCAGAGAGATAAAACTAAACAAAAAACCTTGCCAGTTGTACTGACCTTGGATCTGAAGCCAGCTTTCAGGTCGGATCAAATTTGCATCTCTGGCATCCAGTCTTGTAATCTTGCCTGCTAAAACTTTCTGCAAGTTAATGATCACGCTTATGGCAAGCAGATCATGCCAGTTAGCGCCTCCCCAATTCTTCTTGATTGCTACCTAGGCTAACTTATACTCAGTTTCAGCTTCAAAAATAGTAACCCTGCTGTGGCTTTTCACTGCTGCTAGTAATTTAGGATTATTTGCTTACAGTATTTATCACAGCAGGGTGTTTGCTTTCTTCTATGAAGCAAAAACATAACCTCTTAATCAAAAAATGTCCTTAAGGATTCAAATAATGCATGGTGGATATCACTCATTGGAATCTTTGCCACAGGCAGATAGATATTCATGGGGTTGAAAGCTGCAACAACTATTCCATATATATTAGCAAATACAACACGTCTTGTTTAAATAATTGTCAATATGAAACACCTTTGGTTATAAGTATATAACGGCAGCAAGTTTGGAATATTAAAAGGATCAACCTGATCACTCCATTGCGAGCCTTCCAAGTACAAAGAAAGAGAATTCTGATTACTAACAATAACTTTAAGGTCAAGTAAGACCAACCGACCACAGGTGCAAGACCTATATAATATCTATTTTACTAGTGCCATTTCCTCTATTAAATGTATGCACACCCTTACAATGCAAAAGGGTTTGGCAAATACATAAAGTCCATGGGACATTCTAACTGAGGTGCTGTGACAGACCTGCTTTTGATAGTGTGGGCTGTAAAAGTTGGTGTAGGCAATCCGTGACCTCTACCTCAGTAAGAATACTCCTGATGCTTAAAGGTTCATTAGACGCAATGAAGTCCCCCTACTGTGAGAGGACAATTATCTGTACTAGTTTTTGAATCCCTCTAATTGGGATGTAGATGTTCACTTATTTTTAAAGGAACTACAGTTGTACACATTAAATAGCTTTACCAAGGGACAAATAAAAGAGCTAATAAATGCGTTGAATATATCAGGCAACCTTATGTCAAGCAACTTGAATAGATGATGCAATGAAATCCTAATCCTAATAGCAAATGCCAGAGAAGGTCAAGCAACACTCGAGGAAGTGGTCTCTGTTCTGAATTTCAGACAGCCTGACCTGCAGAGAAGGGATGTTGCCCAGGGCTCCTGGAAAATAAATATCTGAAACCTGTTTATGACACCCTCCCAGGTGGAGTCATTTAGCGTTGCATTTAACCCTGCAGCATTCCATAATAGATAGATATGAGGGGGATCAGAGTAGTATTGCCCATTATGATTACTCCAGTTATCAATCTGATTTGAAGTGGAGCTACTATTTAAGAGTGTCTGGTTCTGAGAGGACAGGGCATTCCAATATATCACCTGTCACAATAATATTGCAATCAACTTTATGTATTATATTGGGGTAATCTGGTCTGCCCAAACCTCTGTTGCATGCATTCTTGTACTCTGTCAATATGTCTCGTTAGGATCTGGGCCATAAGAGAGTGTAAATGGAGGTTGGGCTCTTCCACTACTACAGAGATCAGACAAGTCATTGGAGGGTGCTAAATTTAACAAGTATAAAGGTTTGAATTGAATTTCTGATCTGTTTCTCAAGAAGGTACACAAATCAAGACCCCCAAGGCCCTTTAAGAGTTCATCTTTGCCTAGGCCAACAAAATAAAATCTTAATATTCCAATAGAGAGGAGTGCTGCTTGGCAGAAAGGAGGTCAGAATGGCACACCAAATTACAAAGGCATGCATGCATGCCTGGTCCAGTGTATCACCTTCTTCAAAGAATTGCTATCTTCCTCTGTATGTACTTGGAGTTTAGGGACCTTTGTCCTGTATAGCACCACTCCCTTTGAGGATTCTAGGTGTGAGGGTTCAAAACGGATCCCAGAGTATCACAGCCTTTCATGTAGGCAGCAAAAGTATTCTCAAAGCATTTTTCTTTTAGGTCTAGAAATTAGAGTTTAAGATTGGGTTCTACAAAATGTCTTGTATTTGGGAGAAGTTTTCGTACGGTTAACGCGTCCCTCTATGTTAATTTATACACATTAGGACTCGTTTTAGGCCGATGAATCTTTTGACCCAGTGGTGAGACACCGCAGAACGAGATAACTGATCAATATGTCAAGCAATATGTCAATGATGTTATCAACATATATCACCACAATATATTTCACTTTAGACATTGGTTAAACTACAGACGCAACCATGACCTTTCAGTCATGAATAACCACACCTTATTAGAGTTTTGTGAATTTTATTCCCTATTGATTACAATCTAATAGAAATGGTATTAATCTCAAAATCAGGAAGCAATAAGCATAGTCACGATATGTCAACTGTGATAAGATTTTGACAATGCAAAGATCACAAACATAAGACATTGATATATGAGGCACGTAGATCAGAATGCATAGAACATTATATACGCTTAGTTCAACATAGAACAATGTCAGTCATGTCTGTTGGTGTCAGTCAAGTGAATACCTAATCTAACCGCTAATTGGCATCAGCATGTTGGACTTCATGCAAAACAATTTAGAACACCAATTTAGAAAAACATCTAACTAGGGTTTCTGACCAAAATATACAGCAGTTGGTACCTAGAAAGGAAATGCATTTAGACGAATTACAATAGCAATTGTCATAGTTACCCTCCTCGGAATGAGTCAGCATACAGGATCAGTCTTCGTCTTCAGGACATCAGTTAGAGCGTCAACAGTCTTTTCATCTAAGGACAGGGGACACTTCCCTCATAAGGAGGGAAAGTGTAATGGGGCAGTCTATGGATGAGGATGGTTTTGTCTAAGTCTCAAATCACCAAATAGAGTGACAGAGTTTCTGGATGCAATCGATATCATTCCCTACCTAATGCTCTCGAGTCTCCTGTGTCATGAGTTTTTATCCCTTTTTCATAATACATTCCCCCAAAATTCTATTGGATAGTCACTACACCCCACTATCTTCAACCTATCAAATTATACATTAAGTAATGCATTTGTAATTTCATGATAAATTAGAATACTTTGATTGGTCTTCATAATTGACGTTTTTCGTAGGTGGCACATCCGGGGTTACTTCATTTTCTGGCACGTACACCAGGTCAAAAGTTCCTTTGTCCATGGTCGAATGTCCTTGGAAGTTTCCATAATTGTTGCAAAGCATATAAAACTTATACTAAAACATCTAGCAAGTGGATGGGAATACAACTGCCATTGATACAATAAGCGGAGAAAAGAACAAATGCTGGGTCATGGCCTTTTGCGAGTCAGCACACTGAAGGAACAGAAAAATATGCTTTAATATGAGAGCTACACGACTAAGTTTTCAACTCACGCTAATTTAAGACTCATGGATTATAATAAACGTAATCCTTGTAGATGTTAACATATTCAATTAATCATAATGCAAGCAATTATTTCTTATAATCGACATTAGTATATAAGTACAATAGCAGCTTCACACTTATAATTGCGTTAAGAATACATTCAAGTGGATAATATTTTGTGATTGTTTTTGTATGCAGCGTTGTTAGATATAAGCATTTCACGTCTAATATATAATATTTAAACTACGCTCTCTCAGTACTATAATCCGTACATGTGCTTTTTACAACTTCTCGTTTAGGCTTACTCTTACTTCCGTCAGTTCAGATTTTGTGGGGATTACTAATAGACAGAGGAAGTATCTTCCTTCTGTATCACACCATACTATCCCCAAGAGGCGCTTGAACTGAGGTTCCATTCTCCTTCTCTTCAATGTAGTCACCCCAGTGTTTAGATCAGGTGTCTCCAACCAGTCGATCACGAGCTACCAGTAGCTCACAGCCACCTCTAAAGTAGCACCACCTTGAGTTCATTTTTAAATAAGCACAGGAACACAGTTTCCATTTAAAGTTAAGGGAAGGCTGTGTTATTATGCATTATCATCAGGTTTCAGATAGCAGAGCCTGATAATGAGCAGTGCTCAGTCAGATTTGTGACCCGGGCGTGGCACAGAGCTGAACAACTGACAAACTGAGGTAACTACCTCATAAATAAAATTCCCTGTCAACTCAATATTGGAACGCAAGACCAAATTATGCTTCTGAATGCTTTTAAACAGGAGAAATTAAAATGAAAAGTTACCTTAATGAGTAAGTTGAGTTATTTTAGTTTTCTCACATTGTAAAGAGTTGCATTTACAAACAGCAGGCCTTTGCTCCCAGTGGCCAGTAAACACTGTAACATATTTATAACTGAAAAATATAGTATTTTTTGTTTTAAAATTGGAGAAATGTAAAGTAAGGAAAAATATTTCTATGAAATATTAAGGGCCTAATTACGACCTTGGCGGATAGGATACTCCGTCACAAACGAGACGGATATCCCGTCCGCCGTATTTCAAGTTCCATTATATTCCATGGAACTTGGAAAATGGTGGACGTGATATCAATCACGTTTGTGACTGAGTATCCCATTTGCCAAGGTCTTAATCAGGCTCTATGTCTTAATGTTTTTCTCCACTTTCAAATAAGCCAATTACATCTTAATGTTTTATGAAGCATGATTCTTCACTTTAAATTCCTCCCACTTAAACAAATGGCTGTGTTTTTCTGCTATAAATATGGCACTGAGTCCACAGAACTCTAGGCGCAAGATGCTTGCTGTTCGTAGATTTAACACTTGGAAATGGGAGAAAATTTAAATGAGGAGTTTTATGCGATCCATATAAAGTTACTTCTTCAGTTTAATTTACTCCCATTTCAAAGTGTCGCCTTTACACACAGCAGGGACCATGCTCCCAGGGACTGGGAGACAAGGTACAATATTCATAACTGAAAAACACAGCTATTATTTTGAGCTGGAGAAATTTAAAGTGCAGAAAAATGTTTATTATTATGAACAGTTTTGCAGAACATTTTCCTGTGCTTTAAATTTCTCCAGCTTAAAATAATGCATGTATTTTTGTGGTATATAAGTAAGGGTGCAATATATGGTGAAAATGTATGTCCTGTGCTACAAGTACATAAATACAGGCTGTCAGTCACACACACACATATCCCACTCATATACACACATGCTCATACATTCCCAAAGAACACACTCTCACTGGCATAGATCACAGCCTAGTCAAAGTATTTTGTTCAAACCATAATATCTGACTTTTAACTGACATTCGGCTTAAAGGCCATGAAGCGGAGTGTGGAAGTGCTTGGATTACAAAGCACAAATTGCTTAGCTTTCAGTAGCTCACAATGATTTTCACTGATCAGACGTAGTTCTCACAACAAAAAAGGTTGTAGATCCCTGGTTGAGATCTTTACTGCTCGAGACAGAATCTTTCTTTTCAGGAATGCTCTGCATCTGCCGCCCCCTACCTCTGGCTACATCCTTTCTGCTATTTACTTTCCTCTAAAATTTGTCTCCTGCTCAGGCTTTGAAGGAAAGAGACGGTTTAGATGCTGCTTAGGGAGAGGAAAAATAATAACAGCCATACAGGACACATTCTTACTGGCTGATGTAAATCTCTCTTTTAGGCAGTATTAGCTACTTCCTAAGTTTAGATTTACTTTGTGCATAATGCCCAGACAGCAATACACACTTATGTCATTATGTGAGATCATACAATGCATTAGCCAGGCCAACATAACTCTGAGTGATTATTATCTTCAGGTTTAGAATGTTGCATCTTGGTTGCATGTGCCAGCTTAAACATGGAACAGAACTGGCAAGTGAACCATACATTTTGGCAACAGGACATTAACATTAATTCAGGGATAAGTAAAGCTGATATATATTCGATGATGGTTTGTAATTTGCTTTTAGGTCGTGGGAGACACATTTATTCCATTAGCACACACACTAATCCAAATGTTATGATCTGCAATAAGAATATTTTGACAACTTTTTTGTGTGATTTTACATTAACATCTCTCCCAGTATTCCAATATTTTTAATGCAAGGAGATTGGTCACTGTACTGTTGATATATCTGCAAAGATACTTTCAAAGGCAATATGAAGTTCATATACTACTTATGGCACATTATTGCCAGTAAAGGTTGAGCACATGAAAAGCTTCAGATTGGCAGATATTTCCATGTTTGAAAGCGGGCTTGGGGCTGTCCTGGTTTTTCAATATGCAGAGTGTGCTACTGGTGCCACGAGGGAGTTTTCTTTTGTCTACTGTATTTTGTTCCTTCCCTTTTTCTGGTAAGTAAATGCATTGTTATTCCTTTTCTGGGGCTACTTGCTGGAAAAGGCTATTTGTGTATCTTGTCATGGTTAGTCTGTCCTTCAAAGCACTGGGCTGGGCTCTGGATTTCAGTTCTGTGTTTATATTATGGCACTTTGGATTTGTGCTGAACTCTCTCTGGTAATGTTCAGCTATTCTCTAATAAGACGGGAGGGTTTGGGTTATTCCAGACGCTATGTTTTCTGTTCAGCATGATAATCCCCTTCTGCTTCCCTTTTTGCCCCTACTAGGTTAAGCATTTGCTGTCTCTAGTTTAGGTACGGAAAACAAAATTGTGTGTCAATATCTATGATTTTCCCTTGGGCCTATTAATGTGGTTTCTTCTGTTAAGCCTCGCTTTAAAAAGAAAAAAGCAGCAGGTCTAGTAAAGAAACATGCCTGGAAAAGTACTGTTATTTCTGCAGAACAGGAATTGGGTGGTAGAGCTTGTGGACAGTGCAGCAGAAGTCATGTTAGGCAGGATCTATGATGTAGAAATCCAGATGAAGGGGAATATACTGTGCAAAATATATATTCTGCCATCATTTGGTGATGCTTATGACATCATTTTCGCAGAGGATACTGGCGTCAGACTTATTAGGGATGCACCTCTTGGTGTGGAATAGGCAACAACTCCTGAATTTCCCTCCTTAATACCGGATGAACTTAAGCAAAAATATGCACATGTAGGCTTTCAAACAAGCTCCTGTATGGAAAAGAAATCAAGTGGAGAGGGACACAGTCTGATAACACGGGACTCCCTTGAGGAGTTAGCCTCAGGTGCAGGCTCATTATCCTTTGAAGCCAGGGGCTATTCACAATAATAAAGCTATTTTAGAAGATAAGTGACAGTATCAAGGTATAATATGCTTTGTAGGACTCTCTTCCCAATTTTGAAGAAGCCTGATAATTCATACATACATATTTACAAGGTTTAGGCTTTTTCAGTGAATTTGTATTTTTTTAAATGTAAAGTAATATATTATTGCCATACAAAGTTATGACAACTTCCCGCCATGAGGTTGGTGGCAGGGCCTGGCATTAGGCCAGGCCATGCACCCAACCAACCAAAGACGGCTACTCTCTGCCGTGCACAGTCTTTTGCTGTGTTTGGCATAGGTTCGCTGCTGGGCCAACCACCCATACACAGCCAACCCACCACAGTCACTCGTGACCCACTTTATTTTTATTTTTTAGGTGAAGCGCACAACCGCTTTTCAACCTGTTGTAAATATTCTGTGGGCTTTTAGCAACACCCATCTCACTCCCATCACTTTCGTGAAGGCCTTGCCTTTAAAAAAATTCCTTGATGCTTTACATTTGGCCCGCCTTGGGGCGGTTTTGTTACCGCCTTGCAGACTGACCCTGTTACATGGATGTTTGCACGATTGCCGATATACTTCAGTGTGGGCAGACTATTTTTTAATTTTGTCTCTATCCTTCGTGCTCCATGACAGCTATGGCGCTCACAGCGCAGGACAGCAGAGCAAACTCCCTCGGCAGTATTGGGGTGCTGGTCACATCGTTCACACGGTTACCTAATCAGAGTAATTTCTTTTGGCTCTCCCCTCCAAGCTCCACAGCTTTCACAAAAACACTTGTAATTGATAAATGCTTTACGTAAAAAACAAGAAATCCTCCAAGAAGCTCTCCCAACACAGCAGGAGAGCAGATACTACAATATTCACTGTACCCGGGAAACTTGCCCCAGAATGCTTTGCGAGCATTCTTTTTACAATTTATTTTTGCCCACAACTCAGCCTGTGGTGGTTCTATGACAATGGGACCACAACCAAAACCTTCAGCACGGTGCACTCTTTCTGCCTAAGTCAACTCTGGGTCCCCCACGCTAGGTTAGCGGAGACCCCAAAATAATAACCCCTCCCTTCATTCAGTGTCTTTTTAAGCTCTCTCGTCGTTGGAACTTTTGTTTTACAGCTCAGAGTAGTTTGTGTTTTAGAGGTCTTGTTTGTAATATTATTATAGTAGACCTGCTAGCCTTGAAAATGTAATGCACTGTGCTGTCTAGGAGCTAAACATATGGTTGCACTGCATTATTTTCTGCCAGTCTGTTTTCATGTGAATATGGGATAACTATATGGTTACATGATCATATTTCTTAGAAATGCTATTTTAATTGTGGTGTCCTTTAGGGGCTCTTCTGAGCATTAGTCAACATGCTACAATATTATCAGCACTAGGAAACTCACCCCATAATGCTTTGCAGGGCATTCCTTTTACAAAACACTTTTGCTCATAACTCAGCCTACAATGGTCCTAGGGCAATGAGACCACCTTCAAACCGATGACCAGAACGTAACATGCTCTTTCTGCCTACATCATCTCTGGGTCCCCATACTAGGTTGGCGAGGATTCCAAAATAATAACCCCTCCCACCATCCAGTGTAATTGTAAGCTCTCTTATGGATGGAACTTTTGTTTTGCATCTGGGAATAGTTTGTGGTTTAAGGACCTTATTCGAAAAAATATTCCAGTAGGCCTACTATCCCTTCAACTATATGCAGGGCCACTGGAATTATGTGGAGTGACAGAAAGGACCAAAATATTCAGCAGGGTTGACTAATGAGGCAAAAGAAGTCCAGTTATAAATTTACTATGTAAATAGCTCCAACTCAAGTGAATGTGAGACCAAATGCTTGTCTAAATGATTGGTGCAATCCAGCTGGATTCTAGAGAGAGCCACTGTGGCCCTGCTTGTGGGACTCTTGCAGAATAAGGAGGATGTCACTGGCTTCTGCAAGAGTCCTGCGGGGTCACAGCAGCCCCAAAACATATTGTTTTAATTTGGCCCCAGTATGCCCCTCTGTGAACGGTCCAGGGGAGTCAGGGTATCCCTAGCTTGCTCCTTTATGCCTTCCCTTATACACCGTTTTTTTTTTTTTTTTAATTTTCAGGACCAGTTCAAGCGTTTAGGGGGCAAGAAATATTTTGGGGGCCCGGTTTGGAACAACTTTGAATTCTATTACCTGTTTTCTACCTTTTTAAGCTCTATATTGCGAGGTAGGCAGACAACTGACTTTCCCACTGTCCCCTTTGGAAGGTGGGTCCCTGGGCAACTGCCCCCTTTACCCAAGCCTTAAAACGTCTCTGCTCAGGATATGAGGAAAAGCCCCTGAAATGGCAGATGTAACATTTCACCTCACGTAATACTGTATTCCTTCATAAGGGACATGTTGTGTTGCTGAAAGGTAGTTTATGTTGGATATTGATTGGGTTATGCTAGTACTGTTTTGATAAATCCTGATTTGATAAGTAGAAGAATCAGTTGAGAAGGTAATGTGCAGATTACTTACCGGTAATGGTTGTACTCAGATTACCCTTCCTCATCCCAGCACATAAGAAGAACCCTATCTTTGCATGATGTACCCTCCATACCTACTGCTTGGTGATTATAGGAAGATCTGGGGGTCTCCTCCTTCTCTATGGCCCCTCTGACTAGAGGAGCCTGAAGAAGGGTGAAAAAAGGAGTGGATGGAGGCCTGTTTAAGAGTTTTGCTGGGCCACATGGTGTTTGGGTGACGGTAGACAAACCTCATTTAGTAGCTACTGTGAGGAGGAGGGGTAATCAGAGTAATATATATTACTGATAAGTATTCAGCAAACACAGCATTTATCTATTCTCAGAATACAAGATACATGGACATAAAAGTCAACTTTAGGTGCTTAAAAGCGGTGCTAATTGGGCCAATGAATCAAGTGTACACATATAGAAGTCTGAGTCTCAACACTGAAGCAATTCTGTCACTTTAGGGTTTACTGTTTACTGTATTAAATTAATGCAATGTTCAATTTGTTGAATCAATGTGTGTGTGTGTGTGTGTGTGTCCTCACCTAAACCAAAAGAACAAGATAGAAGTGCATGGAAAGTAAAACACTAATTACCATACCCTTTGCTAAAGATAATAGGTGAATGGTAATTAATGGAAAACAATAGTCTAGATCTGTGGAACAAACATGTGATATTCTCCTGTAACTACACAAGCTCCAAGAGGAAATCGATCCATTAAGTGCATCGGTAGCCCTATGTCATTCCGAATAAAGCGTATGTACAAAATAAACTGCATACAAAACACTTCCATAAAAAGTGAGATAAAAATCACACAAAAAATACAACATTGTTGGTACTCACATAAGAGTACCTTAAAAGACCAGTGCTGGTACGTAGGAAAAGAAAGGCTCAAACCAAGTATAGACCATATGTACTACAACCCATAGATGAAAAATAACAAACACTTAACCATTTACTTCAATAAGGCAAAATATAAACTAAAGCACCGCTTACCGTGATACTTTCTGCAGAAGCAGAGGGGCCACCAAACTTAAGAGGCAACCCCATACTTATCATCAGTTCTGCTTCAGAGTCCAAGCTGTCATCATCCAAAATCAAGGTACTCGTGTTTTCTGATTCCACTGTCTCAACAGTATATTCCTCCTTTTCTTCACCAACGTTTTCATGTTCCTCTTCTTCGCCTCCCCCTGTTAAACAGTTAAAAGCAGAAATGTTAGGAGAACCAACTATAGAATGATAGACCTTGTTAGAAATAGGGTCCCTAGTTGGCATCGGTTTGCACCCTGTCCAATTAGGGACCCTCACTCGTCAGGATAAAGGACATATCCACTCAGATAACCCCTGCTCACCCCCTCGGTAACTTGGCACTAGCAGTCAGGCTGATCTCAGAAGCAATGTGTAAAGAATTTGCACATAACACACAGTAATATGTGAAAACACTACAAAAGGACACCACACCAGTTTTAGAAAAATTAGCCAATATTTATCAGTGTAAAACAAGAACAAAACGATAAAAATCCAACATACAGTGCTAAAGATATGAATTTTGCAAGATTTACTCACAAATACATTTCCCTAAAGTCAATAGCTCCACCTGGGGCTATCACGTCGTTGTGATCAACACAACAGTTCAGGCCAGCCGCGGCGTCACGGGCCAGCTACGGTGTCAGGAAGACCCGCAAACAGTACCTTTAAAATTGCAGGGCGTCGTGATCCTCGCGGTGAGCTCCGGAGCGCGGAGCCACTGGCATCACAGAGTCGATGTGGGGGTCATTGGGCCCTTGAAGTCACACACGTTGCAGATCGAACTCCGGGGTGATGAAGTCAGGAGTGCTGGCATGGATGGCGTCTGGGCTGTGGTGCGAAGCGGGACATTGCGATGTGGGGTGCCCACAGGTCACGGTACAGGCTACGGCTCAGTGACGGTGTACGGCGGCGTTGGTGAGACCAGGGCTGCGGTGTGAAGTGGGGCGGTGTGACATGCGGTTCACCAGGTCACGGTGCAGGCAACAGCATCGTCATTGCTTAAGTCCTGTCGTCGGTAGGTCCAAACCAGTGGGGCAGCATGGGACGGTGCTTTGTGACCCTCACAAGCGGTGTCCACAGGCCACGGTGCAGGCATGGATGCCTGGTGACAACACTGGAGTCGATGGTCCTGGCGACAGTGGACCGGGACTGCGGTGCGGGATGGGACGGTGCTTTGTGTACCTCACGAGTGCTGTCCACAGGCCACAGTGCAGGCAGCGGTGCCGGTGTCAGCAGGAGCTGTGTCGTCAGAGATGCCCAAGCTCAGGTGTGAGCAGGTGATGCCGGAGTGCGGGGCCCACAGGTCGCGGTGCAAGCAGCTGCTCAGTGAAGTTGTCTGATGACGGGGTCAGTGAGACCAGGGTCACGGTGCGAAGCAGGGCGTTGCGGATCCGTGCGGCATCAGCAGGTCACAGTGCAGGCCAGCGTCACTGTTGATGGCGTTGCAGTGGTTTCTCCTGTTGAACAGCACAAACGCACAGATCCCAGTGCTGCAGGTCAAGGAAACTGAAGTCTTTGGTGTCCCAGAGACTTCCAACAGGAGGCAAGCTCTACTCCAAGCTCTTGGAGAACTTTCTCAAGCAGGATACACAGCAAAGTTCCCCCTTTGCTCTCTTAAGGTAGAAGCAGCAACTGCAGGCCAGTTCTTCAGCTCTTCTCCTTGTCAGAGGTTCCTCTTGATTCCAGAAAGATTCTAAAAGTCTGGGGTTTTGGGTCTATTACTTATACCCTTGGCAAACTTCAAAGCAAAGGCTCACATTTTTGCAAGATCCTTCCTTGTCCAGGCCAGGCCAAGCCCCAGACTCCCACCAGGGGGTTGAAGACTGCTTTGTGTGAGGGCAGACACAGCCCTTTCAAGTGGGAGTGTGCACTCCTCCCCTCCCTCTCAGCACAGATGGCTCACCAGGATATGCAGGCTACACCCCAGCTCCCTTTGTGTTACTGTCTAGAGGAGAGGTGTGAAAAGCCCAACTGTCAAACTGACCCAGACAGGGAATCCACAAACAGGCAGAGTCACAGAAGGGTTTAAGCAAGAAAATGCCTACTTTCTACAAGTGGCATTTTCAAACTCACAATCTAAAAAACAACATCACTAAAAGATGTATTTTTAAATTGTGAGTTCAGAGACCCCAAACTTCATATTTCTACCTGCCTTAAAAGGGAATCTGCGCTTTAAAGTTATTTAAAGGCAGCCCCCATGCTAACCTAAGAGGGAGATAGGCCTTGCAACAGGGAAACCCAAATTTGGCATTATATCACTGTTAGGACATGTAGAACAGACCAGTACATGTCCTACCTATTAAATACACTGCACCCTGCCCATGGGGATACCTACGGCCTACCTTAGGGGTGCCTTATATGTACCAAAAGGGAAGGTTTGGGCCTGGCAAGTGGGTACACTTGACAGGTCGAATTGGCAGTTTAAAACTGCACACACAGACATTGCAGTGGCAGGTCTGAGCCATGTTTACAGGGCTACATGTGTGGGTGGCACAATCAGTGCTGCAGGCCCACTAGTAGCATTTGATTTACAGGCCCTTGGCATCTCTGGTGCACTGTACTAGGGACTTACCAGCAAATCAAATATGCCAATTATGGATAAACCAATCAACAGTATAAGTTACCTAGGGAGCACTTGCACTTTAGCTCTGATTAGCAGTGGTAAAGTGCGCAGAGACAATAAACCAGCAAAAACAGACCTGAAAAAATGGGAGAAAGAAGGCAAACATTTTGGGGATAACTCTGCAAAAAGGGCCATTTCCAATGGACCTATACTAAACTCTTTGTTTTAGATCAGCGGGCAAAACAAGCTCTAAAATGAGTCATTAAGTTGAGCTTAATGAGGTCCACTTACAGCATTCATGGCAAATCTTTACAAACTATAAGACGGTAAGTGGGTATGCTATTTGGAACTGTAGCTTTTGTGAATGGAGCAGTAAGAGAGCAAATCCCATGTACCATGCTGAGTTTGGAGGTTCGAAAATGCTAATTTAGCAACTGCTGTTTTAGGTGTGGTGCTTTTAAACAAAAGTACTGCCTTCAAAGTAAATATTTTGGAGACACAAATTCTATGTAATTGCCTGTGCTTATAGAAGCTGTGTAATAATGTGTGACTTCATAGTGACCTAGCATCTCATATTCCTCAATGTCTCAATTCAACATTTTATTGGACGGGATCCTTCTTATATGCAGGTAAACGCAAAGAAGTTGATAAGAAGAACTGATACCTCACTTCCGCTCTTGGTTGAGGAGCACCGGCCAAGTACAGTTACCTTACGCTTTGATTGTTTTGTTTTTCTGTTGTTTGGGAGGGGGGGCGGGAAGGGGGGGGGAAGAGGTGAGGGACTCTTTTTTTTTAATTGTTTCCTGTCTTGGCTCATGTTCTGATGTACGTGTTCCTGCCACAGTTTTCAAAACCATTTTTTCAGTAAGCGATTGCGTTCAAAACCTTGGCATTTTTCAATTAGGCTTCTCACACGTGGTCCGTTTTCCGAGTTTGTTATTCACTTGTACAATACTTTAACTAATCAGAAAATGTGTGTAGTTGTGTCGTTGTGTCTTGTGCGTGTGTTTTTATTTTTATGGTGGTTTTCTATTCTATGAGATCGGCCCCAAAGTATTGGAGTGCTTGACACAAGTCCAGAAAAACATAACCGCTTTTCCGCCCCTGCCTCGCTTCATCTTCCAGCAGCTAATCTTCCTGGAAACCAGCCTATGTTCGCTCGTCTTTTGGGAGAGTCACAGCTTTGTACAGCAGTCCAAAAGGTACCGAGTGCGGTTTACAATGGGGTGTTTGTTCGTATTTCTTCCCACGCAGAACACGTTCCGTTCACGCATTTCTCCCTCCACACACTAGCAATTTAGGAGCCTTTGCATCCCATCTCCCGCTTGTTTAGCTTCACTTCAAGTTAACGTGACAGAAGGGCATCTCAGGTCCTCCTATCACATGAAAAATCTACTGACATATCCAGACTGAAAACACAGGCCCTCCAAACAAAATCTGAAAGGAATATAGTACTATGTGTTCACAAAAGGGCTGCTGCACCTCATCTGTTACGAAGCACTATATAAATACAACTACAAAAACAAAACCTCGTTCTCAGCAAGTGGCACTTTCATTACAGGTCAGGCCGTGTTCATTGCCTCACCTGTTTTCCATAATTGGGCGCCATTTTAGTCAGCACTCTAGCTGATTTCTCTCACCTAGCCTGGCTATTTAATGTGATCCGGGCGCAGATGCGAGAACAGAGCTGCCAGGTAGACACTTCCATTTTGATATAGCTGCTACTTTTAAAACTGCTAACTCTTAAACTTTATGCCGCATTTTACTTTTTAATCAGCACTCCAGCTGATTTCTCCCGCCCAGCCCAGCTATTTAATGTGTCTGTGTCAGGCCGGGATCAGGTCCAGGACCCCTCCCCGTTTAGGTGAAAACAAAATCAAATATTCAGCTGATGAACTGAAGGCACATAACCTGATCAAGGGGAAGCCATGTGCCGATAAACTGTACCATAAAGAGAAGAGCCTCAGCTGTGAAGTATGAAAGATGAGTTTTGCTGGGTCAACGCGCACTACAGATTCAGACAAACCCCAAAATATTAACCCCAAGAGCCCAAGCTGGCAACTATATTTACTAAATTGCAGGTCCCTCCCCGAACTTAGCCTACATCTGCTCACCCTCTTAGATGAGAAGAATCCAACAGTCTTATTCCTTACCGAAACATGGCTGCAGGAGAATCTTACACCTGATGTAGCAATCATTCTCCCAAAAGGCTACACCATTGTCAAAAGGGGATGGAGAAGGAGAGAAAAAAGGAGGAGGAATAGCTATCATTTATAAAGATGAGATAAAAGGAAATTCAAACCCTTAACACTTCCATGGTGTAAATACCTGCATTTTCTGATGGAATTAACACCTACCTTTACTTTTTCAGGATTCCCTATATATCATCCCCCCTGGCTCAGCCACCCAGTTCTTACATGCTCTACTGGAGATTTCGCAGAACATGGCTTACACACTCAGCAAATTTCTCTGTGCTAGGAGATCTCAACCTCCTTATGGAGAATAATAATTGTGAATTATCAAGAACTTCATATTGGATCTAGAAGCCATTCAACTTATGTTACAGATATATGCCCCTAATCATAAGCAAGGGCATATACTGGATCGTATCTTCTCCATCTCCTTGGATCTAGAGACAGAAACCCCCATTGAGATTACATTGCCAGATAACAAAATAATATCCTTTTATCTGACAGGGCCCAATAACTCATACCCTGAACCTTATAAGGTTAGGATTTGGTGGAATTGGTCCAAACGTCGAAAGTATGACCTACTTGATGACTCTATCCCTGATTTGTAAGGGAACTCGAAAAGCAAGTATATTAGTTTAGAGAAATGGGTACAGAATAACTTGAACTCAGTATTGCCCTAAAAAAAATATCTCGCAATGAAGAGAAGGCCCCATGGTTCACTACAGATCTTCTGCAATTAAAAGAACTAATTAGCCAGGATTGGGCAAATTGTGCTCTTTCCCTGAAAGGACATCGGAAGATACCCTGGAGATTCTAGCATTCCTTGAATCAGGGTCGCCAATGGACCTGGCTCCACCAAATATTATGCTTAAAAGTGAGAACATCTATTATATCCGCTCTAACTAAAATTTTAATTACTCCTTGAATTCTGGCATTTTTGAAACACACAATAGTAAAGCCATTATTAAAAAAGGCAGATGCAGATCCTTTGGTATGTGAAAACTATAGTCTCAGCTCCCTCCTGTCAGGACCCAGCTAAATCCTGGAAAAATATGCCAACAAAACCCTTGCCTGCTATCTAGAGGAAAATTGAATTTTACATCCTTCCCAAGCTGGTTTCAGAGCATGTTACAGCACTGAAACAGCTTTGTTAGCAGGTATGGAAGAGCTTGGGGGAAACCTGGACAAAGGGGGATCTGCAGCCTTCATCCTTTTGGACCAGAGTGCCTGCTTTTGATACTGTTTCACATTCCACCCTAATCAAAAGGCTGGCAGAAGCAGAAATTTCTGGGACAGCACTAATGTGGTTGGCCTCCTTCCTTCAACACAGAACCATTCAAGTCTGTGAAGAAGATTAACAGTCTGAGAACTTCTCCCTGGGGTGTGGTGTGCCACAGGTGTCCTCGCTCAGCCAGATTTTATTTTATATATACGTCCTTACACGTCAATGATACACAAATTATTATAAGACTCTCACATCAAACAGACAGAACCGTGCCACTCTTGACAAATGCTTTAACTATGCAGTGGACTGGATGGCTGCCGGCAGGCTCAAACTAAATGGAGACAAAACAGAGGTGGTGGTAGTAGTTAGAAATAAACTCTCATGGTGGATAGACCTGAATGGGCTTGCTGTAATGGGCAGTCGACCCCACCCCCAAGGAAGAGGAGAAAAGCCTTGGAGTCTGGATTGACAAAAGGCTCACTACAGCAACTGAGGTCAGGAAACTTGCGGGCACCTGCTTTGGTCTGCCTGGACCTTGAGGAGATTACTCAGATGCCAGACTCAACAGGAATAGTTGTGGTGAAAGGCCTGATTATTTCACGTCTTGATTAGGGGAACTCCCTATATTTGGGTAGTCCCAAAGCAGTCATTAAAGGACTAAAATGTTTACAAAATGCTGCAGTCCGAACTGTGCTAAACATCCCTAAATCTCAGTTAGTAACTGCTGCCAGGGCAACATTGCACTGGCTACCAGTGCACAAAAGGATACACTTTAGAGTGCTTTGTCTGGCGCAAATTGCAGTACACAACAAAGTATCTACACTTATCCAGGGACTAGTGGCACCCCATCTTCTGTCAAGACCTTTGCGTTCATCAAATTTGCAATTATTAACGGTGCAAGGACCAACAGAGCGAGCGCTGGTGGCTGTGTTGTGTAGCCATTTTAGTTATAGCTCCATGCACATTATTTTAACATACTAGGCCTTCCTCTGTGCACTTTAACCTAGATGTATTTTATTCAGCTTTGCTTTATTATTGTAACAGTAGCCACTTTTACGGTCTTGTTTTATTTTCTCTCTATCTGACTGTTTTTGCCTAGGCCAGCACTCTATTCTCAAACAAGACATTCTTGCTCACTCTGTGCTTCTTTCAAGGCTACAGCAGGATAGGTTGCTGGTGAACGTGGTATTAGTTTAGTCTTTAACATTCATAGAAAATACACATCCTTAAGTAGGGACATTTTCGTAGAACACCAGCTGTTTTATTATAAAAACACTTTCCTGTCCCTTACACGTTAGAAGGATATTCCAGCCAGAGAACCACGACTGTATGATGATTGCCGAATGCTTGGCTACAGCTGTTTTGCAGACTTCAGGCCTTTGCTCAGGTATGGGGGATGATGTCTTCCCAGGGGAACCTGAAGGGCAGAATTAGAGCTTAACACTCTGTGCTCTATCATAGCCTAGGTAGGAATTAGTTGTTGACTCTAGTGACAACATGGTAGCAATATTTTTATGTTTTACTCTCTTTGTCACAATTTTAATCTCGTCATGCTGTATCGTCCTGGTTATTGTAGTCCACACTTTGCTACCTAAGATACAGTCGCTTTATTAAAGAATTATTGAAATATATACTGCCTCTGTTTGTCATTGTGTATGTGAGACTAATGTAAATGAGAGAAACGGATGAGACCTGAGTGACCACGGCTTCCCTGAGAAACCATTTATGTCATGCACTCAGCTGCCCAATCATCCCTGCCCTTGAGCAGAGATGAGGCACTGCTAGTTAGCCAGAGAAGAACCCAGATTGGAGCGACAGGTGTCACCTGTAGTGGGTTAGACTCAGTCTCCCACACCACAGGTGATTCTGCCACTCGAAATCCAGTTGTCTCAATAGAATAATGAGAGCCTATGCAACAGCTGCTCCTTTGCCTTTATTGTTCCTAAGCTCTGGAATTCCCTCCCATTAACAAATTAGGAAGACTGACTCGGAACTCAAATTTAGAAAATTGTTAAAAACCTTATTTCAGTAATTTAGCTAAGCCAGTCTTTGTACCCGATTGCAGTTTTGCACTGGGAAGTCCTGGTGGGTAGCCATGCGCTTTATAACACCTGGACACTAGACTAGACTAGACAAGGTCCCTCTAAATCCTGGTGAAGTCCTGCCATAAACCAGTTGCCATTGGTCTAAGGTAACAGCAAAACCTGTGGTTGCCTTTAACTGTGACTAGTGTTTGTCTTGGGGAATCAAACGTCTTTTGGGAATCACACCTGTGTGGCTTCTTGCCAGAGAGAGGAAACACCTCTTCCAACAGCAGGCCTCTATTGTGTTCATTCACACCTCTCCCTAGGAGGGCAGAAGGCTGTACTGTTGCCTGCATCTGCCTATGGCCACTGGATAACTTGGGTAACAGAGTGGCAGCTTTCTAAAGTTGCCTTTTACTCAAAAGTTACATTAAATTTGAGTCGGGCTTCAAGTCAGGTTTAATGTAATGATTCTTCTGATAAAGTATCACTTTAGAGGTCCGATTCAGGGCTTAGCACAGCTGAGTTGTCAGTATGTATCCCCATACTTGCCAATGCAGACAACATCCTCTCCACAGTAAAATGACAATTTGAGGGTTTTATTGCTGTGGCATATAATGGTATGTGTGCCATTTTTTAGGGTCAAGCCTGCGTCATGCATTCGCGCATGCGTATCGCAGCGAGGTGCTTTAGTTATTAGAAATGGGCTCGGAGCCCTGTCAACCTCACGTCACAACCTTGCCTGGTAAAATCTGCTTGCTTTCATTAGTGTAAGGCATGCACACGTTGTGCCTTTTCTGGTGGTTAGCCCTCCTCGAGCGCAGCAACCAAGTACAGAAAACATGCGAGGTTTGCTGTTTTCTGTCGGATCGTGGACTACTTTTTCTCTATTTTCCTAGTGCGATTTTGCTTGGCAGAAGTCGAGCGCTTTACACAGTTAATTTCACTTTTTCGGGTTACGTACATAAAAGCACTTTTGCCGATAGATGAAAAGTCGGGTTAGGAGTTTACAACGCGATCAGCTCTAACATGAGCAAACGCGATACCCGTTGCATTGCAAATGCTTGTTAATATACAGCACCCTGCATTAGCGCTCTATACCCCTGCCTTAGGGGAGACTTAGAGATATTACAAACAGAGGTCTGGGCTGTGCCATTAGTTTAAATGGAAAAGTCGAGCTAGTAGGTTAAAGCTGCTCCACCAGTTTGCAGAGGCAAGCTGGAAGACCTGTTTTAATTTGTCACACTCAGAGTGGCACAATACATGGTGCAGCCCATGAGGGACACTAACCTACAGGCCCTGGACACCACTGGTACCATATACTAGGGACTAATAAGTTAACTTATGCCAAGTGGGTGTAAGCCAAGTAAACATACACATTTGTGGGTCAGAGTACTGGCATGGCTGTCCGGTTAACAGGATTCCATGCACTTCCAGAGTTGAAAAACCTGCAGCATCTGCCCAAGACTTTACAGGTGTTCACGCAAAAATAGGCATCTCCTTACCCCTACTGACATACATCGATTAAATGTGGTGCTTGAAGCTGTCAAATAGGCACAGGTAGGTAGATGACCCTCTAACGGGGGCTAAAAAAAACTATTGGAGATAGTATCATACAAACATCGAATTAAATCTCAGTTTTCCATGAACCCCAAAAATTTTCAAACACAGAGTGCATCATGTCAGTACACAGAAAACACAGTGACGGTTTCCACACTGAGCTCCTTGTTTAAGTACAAAATAACATTTCAATATGGTGTACACAAAACTTATAAGAGTAGGTTGCAGGATTTCAAAATAAAAGATTTACAGAAGAATTAAAAAACCAAATACTCAAGCTCACCTTAAAAACGTACCGACATCAGCTAGGACACTGCCGACATGAGTATGGAAACATATGTACAGAGAAAAATGTTTGAATCAGTGTATTGTACTTTATTTTACTACTTGGATTAAAAGTATCTTATAGGACTCTCTGAGCTATGCAGTTATTAGTATGCTACAGGGCAAGATTGCAACATTACACAGGGGCTCAACTGCTTACTTTAATGACCTCCCTTGCACATTTTAAACTTCAGTCAATTACCTGTGATAGCCACTGAAGTTTCACTGTAGCATGAGAAAATTCTTTAGCTAAGGGAGAACATGGAAAATAGAAATCTGCACATCCATGATAGCTACACAGGCAGTACTGATTTAAAAGTATACCAAAATATATTCTAGGATGACAAGGCCAGTTTTTTGTTGCTTTAGCCACAAATGGACTATCCAACTTCTATAAATGCATTAGCCACTTAATTTGAATCAACACATCTGAGTGGTGTATTTTGTAGTATGTACCTCTCCAATCTTCTTCATCGCTTCTAAGATCGATTTCTTTCAGTCCTAAATTGTATAGTCTTCGATCGCTAAAAAAAAAAAAAAAAAAAAGAAAGACACAAAGGGAAAATTAAACCATTGCATAAGGTGCACAATTAGAAAGTCCAATATGAGACAGAACAATAAATATATTTAAAAACAAAGGCTTCTAACTCCTTCTCTTCTGGTCAAATACAGGTCAATTAAACCATTACAAATACATTAGTGAATTGAAAAACGCATGCTTCAAATATTTACATATGAAAATAATAATACTGTTCAAACTAAGACTAAAGAAGAGTTTTGTGGGCAGAAATGCGTGGGAAAATGTTGCACATCTAAAACTTTGAAAAAAAAACGCCTGAGCACTTCTATTTAACCCCTTCCCTGCCAGGCCTTTTCCCCTCAGGTGCCATGCCTTTTTTTTTTAATATTTGGGGCAGTTCGCCCTCAGGCCCTCATAACTTTTTGTCAACATAAGCTACCCACGCCAAATTAGAGTCCTTTTTCCCAACATCCTAGGGATTCTAGCAGTACCCAGACTTTGTGGGTTCCCCTGAAGGAGACCGAGAAATTAGCCAAAATACAGTGAAAATTTAGTTTTTTTTAAACAAATGGGAAAAAGGATGCAGAAGAAGGGTTGTGTTTTTTTTCCTGAAAATGGCACCAAGAAAGGATTTGCGGTGCTAAAACACCAGCTTACCAGCTTTCAGGAACAGGCGGACATGAATCAGAAAACACAATTTTTCAAACACAATTTTGGCATTTTACTGGGACATACCCCATTTTTACTATTTTTTGTGCTTTCAGCCTCCTTCCAGTAAGTGACAGAAATTGGTGTGAACCCAATGCTGGATTCCAGAAAGCTAAACATGTCTGAACAGCAGACAAAATTCTGAATTCAGCAAAGGGTAATTTGTGTAGATCCTACAAAGGTTTTCCTACAGAAAATAACAGCTGAAATAAAAATTAAAAAAATTGAAATTGAGGTGAAAAAACCCAGCAATATTTCTCAATGTTTTACTCTAACTTTTTCCTGCAATGTCAGATTTTTTAAAGCAATATACCGTTACTTCTGCTGGACTCTTCTGGTTGCGCGGATAAACAGGGCTTTTAGGTTCATCAAGAAGCCTAGGTACCCAGACCCAATAAATGAGCTGCACCTTGTCATGGGTTTTCATTCTATACCGGGTATACAGCAAGTCATTTGCTGAAATATAAAGAGTGAAAAATAGGTATCAAGAATACCTTTGTATTTCCAAAATGGGCACAAGATAAGGTGTTGAGAAGCAGTGGTTATTTGCACATCTCTGAATTCCGGTGTGCCCATACTAGTATGTGAATTACAGGGCATTTCTCACATAGACTTCTTTTTTACACAATGTCTTACATTTGGAAAGAGAAAATGTAGAGAAAGACAAGGGGCAAGAACACTTGTTTTGCTATTCTGCGTTCCCCCAAGTCTGCCGATAAAAATGGTACCTCACTTGCTTGGGTAGGCCTAATGCTCGCGACAGGAAAGACAACATGGACAAATCACATTTTTACATTGAAATCTGACGTGTTTTTTGCAAAGTGCCTAGCTGTAGATTTTGGCCTCTAGCTCAGCCGGCACCTAGGGAACCTACCAAACCTGCCCATTTTTGAAAACTAGACACCTAGGGTAATCCAAGATAAGGTGACTTGTGGGGCTCTCACCAGGTTCTGTTACCCAGAATCCTTTGAAAACCTAAAAATTTGGCTAAACAAACACTCTTTCCTCACATTTCGGTGGCAGAAAGTTCTGGAATCTGAGAGGAGCCACAAATTTCCTTCCACCCAGGGTTCCCCAAGTCTCCTGATAAAAAAATGGTACCTCACTTGTGTGGGTAGGCCTACTGCCCACGAAAGGAAATGCCCCAGAACACTATCTGGACACATCAAAATTATCAAACACAAAACTACCTGTTTTTTGCAAGGGGGGGCAGGGGGCACCTGCGTTTTTGATCATGGGCTCAGCAGCCATCTAGGGAAACCTACCAAACCCAGACATTCCTGAAAACTAGACACCCAAGGGAGTCCAGGAAGGTGTGACTTGCTTGGATCGCCCCAATGTTTTCTTACCCAGAATCCTCAGCAACCCTCAAACTTAGCTAAAAAAAAAAATAAAAAAAAAATCACATTTTCCCCACATTTCTCTGTGGGATCACCCTTCCGGGACAAATTTCCTACCACCCAACTTTCCCCTCAGTCTCCCAGTAAAAATTATACCTCACTTGTGTAGGTGGGCCAAGTGCCTGTGACAGATAAGACCCAAAACATGTTGAAATTGAGGGGGAACCAAAGCGGGTCCTAAAGGGCAGTTTGAAAAAAATTGATTTTAAGCTGACAAGTGCAACAGAATTGTTATCGGTATAAATGAGACAATGCTGGGTGGGAGGAAGTTTGTGGATTCCTGCAGATTCCGGAAGGTTCCATCACAAAAATGTGGGAAAAATGTGTGATTTCCAGCAAAGTTGGAGGTTTGCAGGGCATTGTAGGTAAGAAAATGGCGCGGGGTGCTTGTGAAGCACACCATCCTGGAATCACCCAGATGTTTAGTTTTCAGATGTGTCTAGGTATTGTGGCTTTTTCTACATGGCGGCATCCCAAAGTCCAAAACGTGCAGCCCTCACCATTCCAAGTGGGACGAGTTTGAGAGTTAGCCAAGCTCTCATGGCCCAAATGTAAAACCAAAACACAAAATAATCAAGTGACCTCTTGCTTGCCATGGGGTAAGATGGTTTAGTGTGCGGGGGGAGAGCTGAAAGACTGTTACCCCCTTCAGTTGGGGTGGGGGCCTAACCAGGCCACCATCCCACTATTCTATATATATATTTGTTTTAATTCCCTGGCATCTTGTATGCTTTCTGCCCTCCCCCCACCCCAGGGAGTGGATCTGGGGTAATTGCCCCATCTGCCCACCAGAGGGCAGAACAACTTTGGCCCAATTTATTTGGGGTCGGGGTATGGCCATACCCCCACCCTCTTATTTTGGAAAAAAATCTTCCCTGGTATCTGCTGGTCTTTCTGCCCCCATTGGGGGCAGATGGGCCTTCCAAAAATTGGCTGATCTGCCCCCAGGTGGGGGCGGGGTGGCAGATATGGCCAACAGTAATGTGTCCCCCATGGGGAGTGACCCTTGCCCTTAGGGTCTGTGTAAAGAAATGGCTCCCTGTTGCAGTTACCCCCCACTTTTTGCCTGATACTGATGCTGACTTGACTGAGAAGTGTGCTGGGACCCTGCTAACCAGGCCCCAGCACCAGTGTTCTTTCGCCTAAAATGTACCATTGTTTCCACAATTGGCACAACCCTGGCACCTAGGTAAGTCCCTTGTAACTGGTACCCCTGGTACCAAGGGCCCTGATGCCAGGGAAGGTCTCTAAGGGCTGCAGCATGTCTTATGCCACCCTAGGGACCCCTCACTCAGCACAGACACACTGCTTGCCAGCTTGTGTGTGCTGGTGGGGAGAAAATGACTAAGTCGACATGGCACTCCCCTCAGGGTGCCATGCCAACCTCCCACTGCCTGTGGCATAGGTAAGCCACCCCTCTAGTAAGCCTTACAGCCCTAAGGCAGGGTGCACTATACCACAGGTGAGGGCATATGTGCATGAGCACCATGCCCCTACAGTGTCTAAGCAAAACCTTAGACATTGTAAGTGCAGGGTAGCCATAAGAGTATATGGACTGGGAGTCTGTCAAAAACGAACTCCACAGCTCCATAATGGCTACACTGAATACTGGGAAGTTTAGTATCAAACTTCTCAGAATAATAAACCTACACTGATGCCAGTGTTGGATTTATTAAAAAATGCACACAGAGAGCATCTTAGAGATGCCCCCTGTATTTTACCCAATTGTTCAGTGTAGGCTGACTGGTTCCAGCAGCCTGCCACAACCGAGACATGTTGCTGGCCCCATGGGGAGAGTGCCTTTGTCACTCTGAGGCCAGTAACAAAGCCTGCACTGGGTGGAGATGCTAACAGCTCCCCCAGGCAAGAGCTGTCACCCCTTTGTGCCAGCACCGCAGGACACTCCAGCTAGTGGAGTTGCCCGCCCCCTCCGGCCACGGCCCCCACTTTTGGCGGCAAGGCCGGAGGAAATAATGAGAACAACAAGGAGGAGTCACTGGCCAGTCAGGACAGCCCCTAAGGTGTCCTGAGCTGAAGTGACTAACTTTTAGAAATCCTCCATCTTGCAGATGGAGGATTCCCCAAATAGGATTAGGGATGTGACCCCCTCCCCTTGGGAGGAGGCACAAAGAGGGTGTACCCACCCTCAGGGCTAGTAGCCATTGGCTACTAACCCCCCAGACCTAAACACGCCCTTAAATTTAGTATTTAAGGGCTCCCCTGAACCTAAAACTTTAGATTCCTGCAACTTACCGAAGAAGAAGACTGCCGAGCTGAAAACCCCTGCAGAAGAAGAAAGAAGACACCAACTGCTTTGGCCCCAGTCCTACCGGCCTGTCTCCTGCCTTCTAAAGAACCCTGCTCCAGCGACGCTTTCTCCAGGACCAGCGACCTCTGAATCCTCAGAGGACTGCCCTACTTCCAAGAGACCAAGAAACTCCTGAGGACAGCGGCACTGCTCCAAAAGAAATGCAACTTTGTTTCAAGTAGCAGATTTAAAGACCCCTGCAACTCCCCGCAAGAAGCGTGAGACTTGCAACACTGCACCCAGCGACCCCGACTCGACTGGTGGAGAACCAACACTTCAGGGAGGACCCTCCGGCGACTCCGAGTCCGTGAGTAACCAAAGTTGTCCCCCCTGAGCCCCCACAGCGACGCCTGCAGAGGGAATCCCGAGGCTCCCACTGACCGCGACTGCCTGAACTCCCTTTCCCGACGGCTGGAAAAGACCCTGCACCCGCAGCCCCCAGCACCTAAAGGAACGGAACTCCTGTGCAGGAGTGACCCCCAGGAGGCTCTCTCCCTTGCCCAGGTGGTGGCTACCCCGAGGAGCCCCCCCCCTTGCCTGCCTGCGACGCTGAAGAGATCCCTTGATCTCTCATTGATTTACATTGCAAACCCGACGCTTGTTTCTACACTGCACCCGGCCGCCCCAGTGCCGCTGAGGGTGTACTTTTTGTGTGAACTTGTGTCCCCCCCGGTGCCCTACAAAACCCCCCTGGTCTGCCCTCCGAAGACGCGGGTACCTACCTGCAGGCAGACCGGAACCGGGGCACCCCCTTCTCTCCATTGCAGCCTATGCGTTTTGGGCACCTCTTTGACCTCTGCACCTGACCGGCCCTGAGCTGCTGGTGTGGTGACTTTGGGGTTGCTCTGAACCCCCAACGGTGGGCTACCTTGGACCAAAAACTGAAACCTGTAAGTGACTTACTTACCTGTGAAAACTAACATTACCTTACCTCCCCCAGGAACTGTGAAAATTGCACTAAGTGTCCACTTTTAAAACAGCTTATTGTGTTTTATGTGAAAAGTATACATGCTAATGAAATGATTCAAAGTTCCTAAAGTACTTACCTGCAATACCTTTCAAATGAGATATTACATGTAAAAATCTGAACCTGTGGTTCTTAAAATAAACTAAGAAAAGATATTTTTCTATAACAAAACCTATTGGCTGGATTTGTCTCAGTGTGTGTTCCTCATTTATTGCCTGTGTGTATGTACAACAAATGCTTAACACTACTCCTTTGATAAGCCTACTGCTCGACCACACTACCACAAAATAGAGCATTAGTATCATCTCTTTTTGCCACTATCTTACCTCTAAGGGGAACCCTTGGACTCTGTGCAGGCTATTCCTTACTTTGAGATAGCACATACAGAGCCAACTTCCTACAGTCCCCTTATGTATAAACATAAATAAAAAACAAAACTCCCTGGTGTCTACTGGTTTCTGCTCCCCTTAGAGGCAGATTGGCCTAATAAAAATAGGCCGACCTGCCCCAAAGGGGGGCAGAAATGGCCTAAAAGTAAATGTGACCCCAAAGGAGTGACCCTTGCCTAAGGGGTCTCTCCCCACATACATAAAACAAAAACAAAAACACAAAAAAAATGATCCCTGGTGTCTAGCGGTTTAGATCGGCCTCATTATAATAGGAGAAATGGACTAAAAATAAATTGCCCCCTAGGGAGCAGCCCTTGCCCTAGGGGCCACTCCCCTTATGCGCAAGTATAAAAAAAAAAAAAATCCCTGGTGTCTAGTGGTTACTGCCGCCCTTGGAGGCAGATTGGCCTAAAAAAATAGGGGGCAGATTGGCCTAGTAAAAATAGGGGGCACAAATGGCCTAAAAGTAAATTTGCCCCCAAGGGAGCGACCCTTGCCTAAGGGGTCGCTCACCACATACATAATAAAAAATAAAAAATTTAAAAAAAGGTAATCCCTGGTGTCTAGTGGTATTTCTGCTGCCCGATCAGAAATGCAGAGAGAGACATGAAAGGAGAGGAAAGGCCTTTCCTTTCATGCCTCTCTCGCCCCCTCCACGTGATCGGAGGAGAAATGCTTTTTTCTCCTCCGATCCGCAGGCCCTCTGATGAGGTCAGTGCGCGATTGCGCGCTGATGTCATCAGATGCCACAGAGGGAATGGGGGTGGAAGGGGTGGAAAGGGAAGCGGGCCAGGCTAGCAATTCCCCTGTGGGCCCCTGTGTGGACGTAACAGTTACGTCCACAGCACCCAAGGGGTTAAAGCTCCAAAATATGTTTATTATTATTTTTGTTTTAAAATCAGATGGGTGGGATCATAGAAAAAAAAAAAAACACTATTCAAGGGCACCTTATTGGGTTGTCACAGTCGCACCTTAGCAGGATGGGAAAAGTTGCCGTCCACCTTTGCCTGCTAGAGGAACGAAGCTAATTTGCACCTCAGTATGGTCTATCCTTAGCAGCAAGAGTATTCTTTTCTGCTGCATCTTCCAGTATTACTCCACTCGACAGAATAGAGCTACAGAGAGTATGCAAATGCTTGTGGACTGTGCTGTTTTAACTCAGACTGTTTTGCCTCCTACCCTTAAGTTAATAGTTATTCAACACAATAGCTGAAAAGCACAATCACATATGCTCTGCGCGCCTAAGCCTTGAATACCCTTTTCCCATTACTCCTGTGATATTATAGCATTAACTATTGTACGTTACCTCGTCCTTGTGCCAGAATGTACTTTACTGTACAGTGTTGCTGACATTAAGGATTTTCAGCAGTGTTCCAATAATGCAAAGCAGCAGATGTCTGGTTCGACTGTTAAATAGAACCATGCTGTAGTGTCTTCCCCAGCCTGGTACCCGCTGAAATAATAGGCCACACAGGGAACTGTTAATAACATGTCTATTACTTTGCGTGTAACTGAACTCCAACATTCTAAACCAAGCTTTCATTACATGTACCGATTATGTCACACTAATACGGAGTCCTCGGGGAGTCAGAAAGGTTCACTTCTAAATCACGCAAGAAACTACATCTCCCGCTCTATTAAGTGAAAAATTGCGAATTTTTAGAAGCGCACTAGCCATACACAAAAGGTATATACATAGAAACATGTACAACTATTATCTCTTTAATTAATCTTCTTGGAGCTTTAATTAGTCGACCTGATTGGGTTACTGGGAGCAGTAAACTGTAATCTTCAATGTCACAGATTGCTAACGATGGTAAGGAATCAGCAACAGTCACTGAATTTGCAGGAGCAGTCTTTCTTTCACCATCTCGAGTTGAAGACTGATGAAATGTAGGCCTGAAGTGAGATGAGTCTCTATTAATGGACGTCCCAGGTCTTTGGGCAGTCACCAATTGTCCTTTGGTAGACACTACTTGGAAAGTTTCTGCACCATACGCAGCAGCAGATTTTCTCTTGCGTATTTGTTGAGCGATCAGCAAATCTCCTTGTTTGAATGAGAGATATTTTGCATGTCGCCTCTTGTCTGCATAGACTTTCACTTGAGGTCCTTTTCCACTCTTTCATCGAGGTATGGAAACTAAATTCGGTCTTGGAGAGCTTTCTTTGTAGCAACAATACCACAATGTCTTTCGTGAGCCACTTCTATCACCTTTTGTCGAAGACTCTCCGGAATCAGGATCCTCACAATATAGCTCCTTCCTGGGTTTTGGGCAATTCGTCTTTGAAATTTTTGTACTTTTGATATTCTCCACCATTACTGAGAAGTGGAACATGTTTATTCCATGACTGATGTGTAATTATGTCTTTTAATGCTAGCACGTCACTATCATGACTCATAGCAGTGACAATCTGGGCTAACGACACACCAGTTGGTGTACTTGACTTGACAATGATGTTTCTAGTAAGCCTTTGCTATCTTGGAGGGAGTACCAGGACCTTGGATAGGCACTCTTGAAAAGTAGTCAGCAGCGTTCGGATCCTTTCCTGGTCAATGCACAATTATATAACTCTACTCTGCAATCGAAGTACCCATTGTTCAATTCGAGGAGGCATCTTGGGTTTTGGATTGCTGAAGATGGTCAGCAAAGCTTGATGATCAGTCACCAGTGTAAAAAGCTTTCCATACAGGAATACATGGCAACGTTCACAAGCCCATACTACAGCCAAACTTCCCTTCTTTCGGTATGAGTAAGCATGTTTTGTTTGAGACAAATTACAACTAGCATAGGCCAAAATATGTAGTCTTGCATTTGGGCTCCACTATGCAGTCCAAGTATAGTAGCTAACCCAACAGTGCTAGCACCAACTACAACCTCTGTATGGAACTCTGGATTGAAGTAAGCCTTTTCTGTAGCATTCATGAGGGCATGTTTGATTCTCTTGAAACTCTCTTTACATTCTCGTGACCATTTAAAAGAAACATTTTTCTTTGTTAATTCTCGTAATGGAGCACTAACAGTGGCAAAGTCTTTTATGCATCTTGAACAGTAACTGGCCATTCCAAGAAAAAAGCTAAGCATGGAAACATCTTAAGGGGATTGAGAATGTGTTAAAAGTTTTATTTTTGCAGGATCTGGCATGATGCTCCCATCTGAGCAGACTTGGCCAAAGAACTTCAGTTTTGTTTTGTTGTACTCCCTCTTGTCTGTGTTTAAAATAAAAGCTGCATCATTGTGTACTTGACATATTTGTGTGAGGGCTCAATCATGCTCCTTCTGTGTAGCTCCATAAAACAATATGGAATCGCTATAGTTAAATGCATTCACAACAGGTCATATGATCTGTTGTATGATGTCTTGGAAAAGTTCTGCAGCCAGTGTCATACCAAAACTAAGTTTCTTGTATCTAAACAAAACAACATGTATAGAAAAGGATATAATATATCTGCTGCATTCTTCGAGTTCTAACTGATGATAACCTTTATTCAAATGAAGTTGACAGAAGACTTTGGCACCATTCAATTGCATAAGCATGTCAGCAATGTGCGTCCTTGGATGTGGACAACTCCTTCATGGTCCTTTTTAGGCACTACTGCTATGGGAGAAGCCCATGGTGTCAGACCAGTGGAATGTTCAATAATGTCATACTTAAATAAGGATTCAAGTTTCTTTTCAACAGCTTCTTGTTAAATGAAAAGCAACTCTTATGTGTTTCTGAGCAACAAAAAGGACATTCTCATTAATATGCAGTTTTGCTTTCATAGTCTTCAACCTTTCTAAACCATGAAACAAAAAAGGGAATTTACTTACTATTTCATGAGGAGCATTCATATTGTAATTCACTGAAATCAGTCCCATGTCAGCAGCTGTGTTCAAACTGAGTAGGCAGGAACTTGCTGCTGTACCTTGAAGCACACAGATCAGTGCTTGTACTTTTGTTTTCAGTGTATGTTGTGTTTTCTTTGTTTGGGAACACCCTGAAGGAATCATCTTCCGTTGGGAGCACAACCAACTATGACTAAGAACTGAGAGGTCTCCCAGTGTGGTTTAGGAGGTGGGCCACAGGAAAAGAATATGCTACTCAAGTACACCATTTACTGTCCAACTTATGTGCAGGGTATCAAAAATGAAGAGCTTCATCACTGTTCACCTTGCAAAGTGCCAAAGAAGATAGGAGTCATCACAGGAGCGCAGAAACCAACCCCTCGGCCCTGAAACCACATCTGCCCAGTCCCCGACAACCCGGCCAGCCAACTTCTGCACCTGAGCGATGTGGGCCTACACTGAGGCTACTGTCTCCGATCTTGTGCCACTTCTGAGGATGCCACTGAGATCACCCAATGTCATCTACAGGTTGCCACCATATGGTCATCATTTAGTGAATTCAAATCTGTGGTATTACTGCCCTGTTACTCCCCTGAGACATTTCAGACCTGGGGACCGCAACAGGAATGGTGAAGTGGACACCAAAGAGGGCTTTGCATCTGGCGATTTGTTGTAATTCAGATGCAGCAAAATAGCACATCTGCTAAGACAACAAACAAGGATTCACAAAGTGCAAAACTTGTTTACCACTTTGTGAACAAGTTTTGCACTTTGGGGGGTGGAGGGTTCGGGCAGGCAAAGTCCCTCTCGAAACATCTTTTCAAGCTGCTGATTTTTATGCATACTACATCGCTTCTCACCTTTTGGACATTAATGACTGGTGGTACAGGCTCCCGGTCAGCCCTGTATACGCCCTGGAGAAGAGGTCTATGAATGACACACATCAACGTCCTATCTCTCCAGCAGGGGAGGCATGGGATTCTTGCCACCAGCTGCTCAGGTGGTTCTGAGTTTTTGGAGGTGTGCTCTGTGGTGCAAGGGGAGGTGCGGCCATCTTATAGAGCAGGCAATGCTTTGGCGGGGTTTCTTGTTGTCTCAGGTCTACCTGTTGGATGGTTTGGGACTTTGGTAACTCATAGGGATTTTCCCAGTTGGACCACATTATGTACGGCAATGTATTGAAATCAAATCAAGACCTCCGAGCCTATTCCATTGTTAACTCCAGCTCCATCACGCCCTGGCCCCTACATATGACACATCGTGACCTCCCTAAATTTAACACCCTCAAAAGCAAGCTTGTCATGGGAGACCTGAAATCACAAAGATTTACCAAACACTCATCACTAATACACTACCCGCCCTTCGGGCTGTCTGGGAACAAGATCTTGAAACATTAGACGACTGGACTGAGGCCCTGGGGGCACCCAGGGAGACTGAAATGTCAACCAACCTCCTCCTTATTCAATTTAAATACTTACATAGGGCCTACTATACATGGCACCGTCTGTGACGCATGGTCTGGTGACCTCACTCAAATGCCATCACTGTTCTGTGACGGAGGGTACCTTTTCACATTCCGTATGGATCTGTAGCTGTACAGCACTAGATGTGTTCTGGCAAGCGGTTCTCTCCTGTTTGAGTGCGGTCCCCTCATGGGCTTTACCAATGGACCCGAAGATGGTCCATATCGCTGAGGGCAGTGGAGGTAATGGGTATAAGTGAGCTCTAATGTTCCTAGGCCTCACTCTCACCAAACGCGATATCGCCAAAACATTGGAAAGCCATTGCCTCGCTTGCTGCTTGGAAAAAGGGTGTGGGGCTGGAGATGGCTGTGAATCAATCTAGGGGTTGCCCTTAGAGTCATTACAGAATCTGGCAAAGATGGGCACACTACTGAGGTATTGTGTTTGAACCAGTGCGCCCTCATGATGCGGGGTGGTGTCACAGCCCATTAAATGGGAATAGACAACCGACTACAGAGTTCTATACATTGGCTGATGCATGGACATTTTGGGGGGGGGGGGGGAGAATGGGTGAAGGAGGGGGAACTAGCCTGTGCAAGATGTCGGTTTTTACTCTTTATTTACATACATGGTTTTATGCCTTCCCATTGTTCAATAATCATTTTGGTCTTCTAGGTAGTGTATGTGTACTAAATTCAATAGAATTTGTTCTGGAAAAAAAAAAATCCCTATCTTCTACACCAAGTTTTTTATGGCAGCAGGACAATGATCATGGTTGTCGGCATGACCTGTTTACTATGAAACGCTATAGTGAAGGCACTAGACCTGGTGTATTTATAGCAAAAAGCATAAGTTGAAGGCAATGGACATTTTAGTGTGGTCCTAAAGATAGGTATTTTGTTACACAAAATCTCACAGACTACCTTAGTAGGCAAGGGTTTGGTGTTAGTTACTCCCTCTGACAAACTATTGATATAGAAGACTTACACTATGAGAATACTATTTAAGCCCTGCTAGGAGAGATAGCATTTTGCTTTGCCACCTGTAATTGTGTATACATTTGCTATTTTATGACTGTATGCCTGAAAGTTGCCTTATGCTCAGTACAGTAGGCCTGAGTTGTTTATGGTGACAAACTGCTTTAGGCTTGCTTGGTGTGCCAGGAAATGGTATGCCAGATATAATAGGTTTGGCCTGTTTATTATGAAAAATTATTACAAAAGGCAGTAGGCCTACCTCATGTATTGTGAAAAGCATATGGCAAAGTAAACAGACCTCAAACAGAAGCAGAAGAAGCAGAAGCAAACAAAATAATAACATGTCACTCTTCACAACTTTGCATCCCCATGCCTATTACACAGCAAGGCTACTCAACAAAAACAACATAACTCAGCATCTCGCTCTCAACCACTCCTCTCCAAAACAGTCACACCGCTTCCAAAACACAGTCTCTAACCTGCCTACTAATAAATGGTCGATCACTCTCCAAAAACAAGCACCACATCTACATCCTACTCAGAGTCACACAACCGGTCTTACTCTTCATAACAGAATCATGGTTGAGAGATGACATGGCTCCAGTGTTGCATGAAGCCGTTCCTTAGGCTATCAAACTATTACACAAAATCGTATATGCAAAAGAGGAGGTGAACTAGCTGTTAAATACAAGCAAACAATAAATCTCTGCAAAACAGACAACATGTCAATACAAGGTTGTAAGGGCCCTTTTTAACAGATGCAACCCTTCACCATCCTCCTGTAAATTCCTCCTCCTTTGCAGACCACCACTAGCAATCCAACATTCCCAGACAGGGTTCTAGACACTGCTTCAAACCCTGTAACACTATACTCCAACTTGTGCAGTGTTGGGGACCTAAACATTTGGTTTGACAAACCCAATATGCCCCACCCAAATATCATCATCACTGGTCTGGTCACAATGAACTTGCATCAGATCGTACACAATATCTCTCTCTCTCTAACACACACACTCACACACACACACACACACACAGTACCTTTCCAATATAAAACACTACAAACCAAAACTCCTATGGACCACCTATGGACCTAGGAACAAACTCAATGTTGAATACTTCGAAACTCATCTAACAGCCGACACAGATCTAAACACAATAAATGCTGTTAAAAAAGGTAATAATTTGGGTGGCTACAGGAAGCTGTCCATATTGTAATACAATTTAGAACAACAAAAGAGAACAAAAAAAAACAAGCACCTTGGAGAAATACAGAACTAGAAAAGATAAAACACCAAGTCATAAAGCTGCAATGAACCTGGCTCATAACAAACAGCAATCAAGACAAACTTCACCTATGCAAACTTAACAGAATATAAAAATCAACAATCAAAAAAGCTAAAGAAAAGGTACTACTCAGAATTCAAAATGTTCAATCTGCAAATGTATAAAATTCTCACTGAATTTCATAAACCTAAATGCTCGGAAGGAACTCATCCCATTACTCAAGAATTCACAGACAAACTTGCAAATCCAACCACAACCAAAGCAGACACGCTGGACTCCTATTCAGAATAAAGGAAAACGACCAGCAAGAACCCATTTCCAAATATCCCCATCAACAGTAGACCAACCTAGCCTCTGCAATCCTTCAAACAGATATCACAAAGTGCATTTATGGATCTGGTCAAAGCAAGCAAGTCTTCTGGCTGCCTTTCCTTACCCTTGTCCACAACACATCTTTTATCAACCTTTGGTGTCACACCACTCAGAAGAATCACCAATAATTCTTCAACTACAGGACTCTTTCCAGAGGGCCTCAAAAAGGCATACATGAGTCTATTATTAACCCTCTGGGTGCCTGGGGCAAGGTAGCCTTGTCTTCGGCCACGGTTCCCGTGTGCTGAGAAACAAGACTATCTTGTCCTGCACCCAGTCCTGCTAGCACTTCCCCCATTGGTCTCCCATCCACACCCGCCCAGTCAGGGATGGAAGGGGAATCTCTTCCCCTTCCCCCCCAGACACCCCCGCCCTGCTCAGCAATCTGATGACGTCAGTGCGCTCACAGCGAGCAGTCATTAAATACTGCCAGGATGCGCTGTAAGCCATTTGCTTCCAGCGCATCCATCAGAGAGGACCTTCAAACAGTGAATCCTTCTTGAGGGGGATTTGGGGGGAAAAACAGAAACGGGGGAAAGGAAAGAGTTTTTCCTTTCTCCCTGTGCCTGTTTTCTGTGGATTCCTGCTCCACGATCGCGGACGAGGCCCACGATCGTGGAGCAGGAATCTACCCACCAGACACCAGGGATTATTTGTGTGTGTGTTTTGGGGAGCGACCCCTTAGGCAAAGGTCGCTCCCATGGGGGAAATTATGTATCCGTGATTCGACCCACCTGGTGACCAGACCGGCTGACTCCTGGGGGGGGGGGGGGGAGGCGACCCTTGAAGAAGCGCCGCTACCCTAGAAGAATGATTTTATGGTATGTTTCGCCCCCCCTGTGGCTAGATCGGCCATGTTTTCGGCCAATCTGGCCCCCAGGGAGGGGTGGGGGTGGGGGGGGTTGAAACCCAGTGGGCCCCAGGGGTTGTTCTGTTTGTGTGTGTTTTTGGGGGGTACTCCTTGGGCAAGGGTCACCCCCCCCCAAAAGGGGTATAATACTGATGGCCATTTCTGCTTATTTTGTTAGGCCCTTAGGCAGAAGCCACTAGGACGCCATAATATTATTTTTTTGCCTTGGTGGGGGCACCCCGTTTGGCAAGGGGCACCCCCCAAAGGGGGCATAGAACTGTTGGCCATTTCTGCCCCTCCCCCCCCGCCTTGGGGGCAGATCAGCCTATTTTGTTAGGCCCATCTGCCCCCAAGGAGGGCATAATCTACTTAGACACCTGGGATCGTATATGTATGCATGTGTGTATTGTGTGGGGGAGCAGCCCCTTTAGCAAGGGTCACCCCCCAAAAAAGGGGCACATTACTGATGGCCATTTCTGCCTCCCTTGGGGGCAGACTGGCCTATTTTTTTTAGGCCCAACTGTCCCCAAGATTCCAGTTTATTTTTTTTTCCCCTTTGTTTTTTTGTGTTGGGTGGGCACAGAACTGTTAGCCATTTTTGCCCTCTCCCCCACCACCCCCCCGGGGGCAGATCAGTCTAGTTTTTTTAGGCCCATCTGCCCCTAAGGGGATCAAAATCTACTTAGGCACCAGGGAAAATTTCTAAATGCTTAGTGGCAGGGAGTTTGTCAACTGATGAAGTATTTGCATTTCTGATTATAATAGTTTATTTCTCCTTTTTGTTCTAGTTCAACACTTTTGCTTCCTTTGCTGTTGCTTCTTGCAGTATTGGCAGTAGTTGACCTGCGTTTTGCGTAGTTGCATGTTTTAGGTAAGTAAAAACAATTTACTCCAAGTGAGTATTGTTGCTATTCATGAATGACATGTTTGTAGGTGGTTTCCTAAATGCAGGATTGTGAGTGAAATTGTCCTTAGATTTGTGCACAATGCTATTTGTGTTGTCTTATGCCTAATATGCTTTTCTTTTTTGTGAAATATCATTGGTGATTGCTGTGTCTGTGCAGAGTAGTTGCTGGCGAGTCTAGCTTTTTCAGGCAAGTGAGGGGTATAGTTTTTGAGTACATAACTCTGTGATTAAGCCACACTTTGTTTATTACTTATTTTAGACAGTGCTGGTTGTTGTTGGCGCATTTGTCAAGTTACACTTTTTTAGAAAGGATCTTGGCTAGCTGCAGAGTCACTGCTCAGCTGGTTGTTGGTATGCTTTTTGAGTCATCTTCTGACCATAATTATGAGACTGACTCTGCATCTGAGGCAGAGGAGGGAGGGAGAGATTCTGGCAGTGAGTTTTCTGTACAAGAGGAATCTTCTGATTAGGAAGCCATTCTCAGTGCAGATGAAGGGCCTGTTTTAGAGGAGGTCACTGATGTGCCAATAGTGCAGCAGCCGGGGGCTGAAAGGTTTCCCACTAGAAGACCCGACACCTGGGTTGCCCCAAACATGGAGCAGCCACAGTTGCATGCTTTTACTGGTCTCCCTTGGTGAAAAGTGAATACGGAAAACTTTTTGCCTGTCAATTTCTTTCAGTTGTTTATGGACGATGAATTTTTGGAAGAGATTGTTGAGCAGACTAATTTGTATGGGAGCAGCATTTGAGGGACAACGCTGCCAGACTTAGGCCTCAGTCTAGAGCTACCCAGTGGATTCCCACAAATTTGAAAGAGTTGAAACAGGTCCTGGGTTTGACTTTTTTGATGGGGTTAATAAGTAAGCCATCACTGGCTAATTGCTTCTTCTTTGAATGCTGCATTTTATTGACAATACTTTAGCATTGCCACGAGATCACCCTGATGGTGACGACTTTTTAAGATTAGGCCTGTCCTTGATAATTTTGTATTTTTCAGAGGTGTATGTTCCAGGCAAAGAAATAAGTGTGGACAAGTCTTTGGTCCTGCTCAGGGGGAGTTTGGTTTTTAAGCAGTACATTCCTAGCAAGAGGGCACGGTATGGAATTAATATGTATATGCTGTCTGAAAGTAGTACAGGATATGTGTTAGAAATGGGATCTTTAGTTAACAGTCAGGTTACCCCCTGTCCAAGCAAGGACCCTCTCTCTAGTCAGGGTAAAAAATAATTACTCTCAGCTAACCCCTGCTTGCCCCTTTGGTAGCTTGGCACGAGCTGCACGCTTAACTTCAGAGCTAATTCTTTTAGACAAGGAATAACTTGAATCCTCAAATATCTAATCTGTTGTTTAACAAGAGGGCTATTGTAGGTGGTATTCCAACATATAATCTCAGTTTTCTCCGGGTTTACAGAATAACCCGACACCCTGCCAAAATCCTCTAAGCGTTGTGTAATTCTAGAAAAGACATGAGTCAGGTCGCCGGTATAAATCATAAGATCATTAGCATATAGAGCAACCTTCTTTATCCAGCTCTGACATTGAAAGGGGGGAATCTGACTATCAGCCCCAATATATAAATCAAAAAGAAGGTGGGACAATGGACAACCCGGACGCGTCCCCCTCTCGATCTTAAATCTCGGGGATAACTGATCATTAACCAAAATGCTAGCAGTCAGGTCTTTATAAATAGCCTGAATTGCTCTAATAAATTTTGGACCAAACTTATATCCCTCCATATAAAATTGTACAAAATGCCACTTCATCCGGTCAAAGGCCTTGGCAGCATCAAAGGTGAGAACCGTTAAAGGGACACTCTCTAGAGTCGCCATGTCGACTGCACCTAATAAATCATGGGTAAGTTCATGCAACTGCCTACCCCTAATAAACCCCTTCTGGTCCTTGTGAATCAACCTGCTAATCGAATCCTGAAGTCTTTTGGACAGAACGTAAGTGTAGAGTTTGTAATCTGAGTTCAATAGAGGTATCAGCCTATATGAACTGCATAGTGCCGGGTCTTTTCTGGGCTTTAAAAGAAGGCTTATAACAGCCTCATCCCAAGACTTAGGCATGTCAACCCCTTCCTGTAAAAGAAGATTAAACAGCTCCACTAAAATTGGCACAAACGCTTCACAAAGTGCACAATATAGTTCATTAGGCAAACCATCTGGGCCTTCCTCTTTTTTAAGTTTTGAACTGCTGCCTTCACCTCCCCCGGATCAATCTTCTCCAACTGTAACTGATCAGTCTCCCTTAACTGGGGTAGATGAGCCCCCTCCAAATAGCCTCTGGCCACCACTTCCGAACAATACAAATCATCAGTGTAAAGATTCTGAAAAAAGGCTACAAAGGCCTCCTCTATTTCAGATGCGACTGTACATAAAGCTCCGGTGGTCTCCGATTTAATTGACGCAACATAATTCTTAGAACGGTCTGCTTTAGTTTTCCACGCTAAAAGCTTGCCACAGCCTTCCCCATACTCATAATGAGCATACCGGCTACTGTCCCATCTCCTTGATTTGTTATAGCAGATTCTAATTGTGCATCTAAAGTTGCTAGCTGACTTTCCTCGCCTGGATGAATATTGGAAATTGCCTCCTGCAGAGAGGCTACCTGGAATTCAAGTTGCTTTAACTGTTTTTTTTTTCTTCCCTATATTTATAGATAGCCAAACCCACAAGCTTTCCTCTAATAAATGCTTTATACGCATCCCACAGCGTCTGTAATGTAGTAGAGCCATAATTGATTTCACAGAATTCTTTAGTATCCCACCTCAGACCATCAACAATCAACTAATCCAAAAAGAGAGCTAGATTAACTGTCCACCTGGAAATGGATGGTTGAATATTAAGGGAGACATGCACCTTTACCGCAGAATGAGCTGAAAGATGAGCCGGAGCATGGCCGACATATCTCACCATATCACATAAATTGTTCAGTATTAAAAAGAAATCTATCCTAGAATGATGGCCGCACTTTTTGTTGTCAAACGTAAACCTTGACCCTTCCCCACCTTTCTGATGCCAAATATCTATCAAACCAAGGTCTATCATTGCTTGTTTTATCCAAAACTGAGTTTTAGGAGAATTCACCGTCGGTCTTGAGGTAGACTTATCTAACATTGGATCCAATAAAACATTAAAATCCCCACCTAATAAAATCGGATGTTTTGCTACTAATAAATGACTGTACAATTCCTGAAAAGGTGCTAAATCATCCACATTAGGCCCATAATAACCCGCTTTTGTAAACCAAACCCATGCAGACCCGCCTCTACAATCAACCACCTACCCTTAGGGTCCCTTAAAACATTTGCTACCCTTACCCTTACAGATTTCTTAATGAGGATCGCCACACCTTTCACAGCGCATGATTGATTTGTACATGCATTAAAGCCCACCCGATTCAAACGTTTAAGGCTTTCATTCCATTCTGACTGTAGTAAATGGGTCTCCTGTAGGATAATCACCTCCTCATCTATCCCTTTTAAGAACTCAAATGTTCCTCCTCCTCCCTTTAACCCGTAAACCATTAATATTCCATGAGAGAAATTTCAACAGAACCCTCTTGTGATTAGTCATTATCTGGGAAAATAAAATGATGGAAAAAGAAACTGAGATCTAGATAAACTATCAGACCCTTAACTGAACCACCCACAACATTCCTGAGGACACTTATGTGCACTTTTTTCAATTTTTCTCCCCATGCTCCCCCCTAGTGTCAAAAACCCACCATCCAATTTCACAAATAGCCCCAGTACCTCCCTCACCCGTGGGAACCCTCCCTGCCCTTCTAACGGGATGAATATTACAATCCATTTGAGCTCAGTTCCGGTCTACTCTTTTCTATAGAAAAAATTCTGTCAATGTAATACTTCGATCTTCTCAATTAAAGCAAGAACTTCAACAGGATCCCTAATGTTGTACATTTTGTTATTCCACATAATCCTTAAAAATGCTGGAAACCTCATCTGAACAGTAGCACCAAGAGATCTAAGCTCCTGCATGAACTTACACAGCTCCCACTGCCTGTCTAAAGTCAGTTTGGAGATGTCCAAACGTATCTGGAAAGACCAATCGCCCATAGAAAAACTGCCCACCTTAAGAGCTTCAGAGAGAATTTTCTCTTTTACGGAATAAGTACCAAAATTAATAAGTATTTTCCTGGGCACTTTCCTATCAGGTTTCCTTCTGAAGGGGTCTCGATGAATTCTCTGAATATCCTCTTCCAACTTTAAGTGTGCCAGAGACGGGAAGAATTTTCTAAGCTCAGTTATTACATAGCCCTTAACATCATCGCCTTCCATTCCTTCAGGAAAACTCAACAACCTAATATTATTCCTCCGCAAATTATTTTCCAATGATTCCAACTTCTCCTGAAAGACCTTTTCTTTAAGTGTCAATTGAGAGATGTCCTGAGAGTTGGAAAGTACTCGTGCCTCGTGTTCTGCAAGCACGGCCTCCAGCCTACTCATTCTCTCGGTTAACACGTTCAATTTACTTTCCAGTGCTGCACAAGATTCCCTAATTTTCACTTGATTATGTTCAGAAACCTCAAACTTTTCTCTAATGTCATTAGTTAATGAAATCAGGAGGTTCTGTACTGCAGAATCCTGTGAGAATGTAGCAACCGCTGGCAATTCTGCTAATGAAGGATCAGAAGCATCTGCCTGCTTCTCAGATTGAACTTGATCAGCCTCTTTATTGCCGTCTTGCCCCCTAATTGCTCGATTCTCAGGGGGAGAAGCAGGAAAAAGAGGAGGGGGTTCTCCAGAGTTTGAGAAGATTGCATTCACGGGCCTCTAGAAAATCTTTTTTAAAAGGGTGAAAGTAGAGAAACCGGCCTGCACCCTTCTAATAACTGAACTTGTGAAAGGGTGGCCTTACTTAAGTTGCAGGTAGAACCTGCTTTATTATTGTGTCTCTTTCTTAATTTGGTTTCAGGCTGCAGGGTTGCAGAATAATTCCCTTTTTTGATATTAGTTACCCCCTCCCTTGCCCTTTCTTATTACAAGTACCCCCCTTTCAAGCCCCTGTGAAGACTCCAGAGGCCGGCTCCAGGGGGGCCTCCTTACCCTCACCTGCGCTGTACTGCTGCTGAGTGGGTGCAAGCAGGGGGCCTCTAAAGGTTGCCCGAGCCCTCAGGTTGACCGGCGTCATAAAAACACGTCCCCTTCCGTAGTCGATAGGTACGACTTGCCGTGAGCACAGGACTCCTTCTCTTTCCCAAAAACGCTGAGAAAGTCTGCAGCGTGCAGACCGCAGGGGCTGCAAAGAATGAGGCAGCGTCTCCCGCGGCACACTATGAGCAGCCTCCGCCCACACTGCAACATTCGAGATGCAGAGCCTGCGTGTCTCAGACCAGCAACCCGTACACGTCTCCGTCTCCAGCCCTGCCTCGCGTAGGGAGCCAAAGCCAGGGAAAAGATGCATCCAACTCCGTGCCTAGCGGCAACGCTCAAGTGACATATAGTCACATCAACACCCGCTCGTCGACCGGAAACAGGTGAGCTCCTGACCGCGGAACTCACGCGGCTGCCATGTTCCCCCTCCACGAGACAACGCCAATGTTGTTAGTAAACTAAAAGACATCCTAGGTTATGTGGACTAGACCTCATGGGTATGTAGGCTAGATTCTTGTGATGCATGCAGCAAACTTTAGTCTACTTAATCAAACAAAAGAGGTTTTTTTGTACAGAAGAAATGCTGAGCTCACATACTTGAAGGTGCAATCATATGTGAGAATTAAGAAAAAGGCAACTCGGTAAACTATTTGCCTAGAATCACACAATTTGAGACCCTTTTACGAGTCAAGTAAATTACAGTTAGGTCGAGTAGATTATTTACGTTCCTCGACCTGCAAGTCTAGTAACATTTTTATGATTTTTCTAACTCTACCTGAGGGAACAAGTACTCGAGATGACTATAACTGTAACTCCTGGGTTTCTATGGCTTGGTACGTTTAAAATGTGAGTGTAACAACAGCATCCCTATAATCTTTGTTTTTTTTAAGTGAAATATATATATATATATTTAGACACGGGCATTTCTTAGAACAAATATGTATAATAACTATTTTTTTTCTTAAAATATAAACATGCTCTTTAGGCCTGCTTAACACATGTATATATTACTTACAGTTAAATATATATGCATTACATAGTAAGCACTATATAAATACTATTACAACACAATGCAATTACTTCATGCATAACATGTTCACAGGCCATTGCATAGTTTCTATATAAGTTGGTTTGATTCGATGATTATGAGTCTGTTTTTATCTATCAAAATAGGTAAATATTATATTAACTATTTCTCTATAAGCATTTCACTATTAAAATATTGAGGAAAAGATTTTAAAAAAAGTTATAAAAATTACACAAATAAATTACCTTCAAATACTGCAACACTTGGAAGTCTGTTTTTATACAATACAACCTTAAATCTCAATATTTTACCTTCCTTATTAATATATTCCCTTTCAATGTAATCATGTATCTATACATTTTATTACTTTAGCCCTACTGTAAAAGACAAACAATTACTCTCTCCAAAGCACTACTCTGTCTCAGCCTAAACCTCTCTATCAATCTATCCTCTATCTCCACTCTTTGACTCATCCAAGCTCTCATTCTAACATGATCTTTAAAATAACCCTTCCCAGACTCATTCCTCCTCTCTCTCTCCTGGCTCACCCTAATCCTCTGTTTACTACTATGATCTCCCAAACAATCCTACAAAATGTTACCTCGTCTATCTCTCCTTTGACTCATCCCAAACCGCATTTTACTTTACTCATCCAAAACCTAACCTTACTACTATGATCTCCCAAGTAACCCTTTCTGGATTCTTCCCTCTTCTATCCCTCCATCATTCTATTCAACCCATCTTACAAACTCACATGTCCACCGCTCAAATTAACTCATATTCCCTATTCTAAAACTAACACTATACTTATATTTCGCTATACTAATTCTTTTGGGTTCTGGAGTAGTGTGCAACTCACCAAAAAGCTTTTCAACGCCTCATCAGGGGTAGTAAATGCAATTTAAATACAATTACAACTATGTGACAGGTTGTAGAAAGGTAAAATGATTGCAAGTGTTTTAACAGACTACCATAATAGGCAAGGGTTTTGATGCTGGTCATCCACTCGGACTATCCTTCGTGGTAGAATTTCACGGTGATGATTCTTGTTATGCCCTGTATATTGTTTTGCTTAGTATAATTTTGAACATATTTATAATTTTATAAATGTATGCCTGATGTTTGCCAGCTTATGTGCACTTCAGCAGATCTGTGCTCTATATAGTGTCAAGCCCCTGGTTAAGGCTAGATCAGGGTTTCCCAAATTGTGGGTTGCAAGCTGATTTTTGGTGGGTCGCAAAAGTCAGAGCAATAAATAAAGAAGCTTTAAATGTGTTTAACTTGTCATATCTGCCAGTTATTTAAAGACAGGGGTCAAATGTCAGGCTGCTTTATTCTTTTAACATGGAAAATTTATGTTTATTTTTCTTCTCAGACTGCAAAGTGCGAGGAATTTTAAAAGTGAATGATGACTTCGGCTGTCTTTCTGAAAGACCGCCGAAGCCAACAGACCGCCAACACTGCTGACCGCCATATTAGGAGTCATTGGAAGACTTCAGCCCATTTATGGGCAGATGTCAGACTCCGAAGAGGTAGTTGCAATGCCAGCAAGACTCTGCCCGCCATATAACGAGCCATAATATGGCTTTGCAGAGTCTTGCTGCTGTGGTGGTGCTGGCGATGCAAGACCTCCATGACCCACCCCCTCCCAGCCGACATCCTCGGCGGAGAAGGTAAGTTAGCATCCGGAAGGGGAGGGCATGGAGGGGGGAGTGGTGGGTGCATGTGTGTGGTGTGTGCGTGTATGTGTGTGAATGGGGATGTATGAGTGCGTGTTTGTGAGCGAGTGAGCGGGGGTGTCTGTGTGAAAGTGTGCGGATGAGGGGTGTGCGTATGCGGGTGTGTAAATGGATGTGTATTGCTGGGGGGTGTTTGTGGGTGCATGTATGTGGTGCAGGGGGTTGTGTGTGTGTGCGTGTGAGTATGCGGGGGGAGGGGTGGTGAATGCGTGCATGTATGTGACTGAATGTGAATGTGTGCACGTATGTGAGCGTGAATGAGGGTGTGTGTCTGCATGTATGCAAGTGAGTGGGGGTGTCTGTCTGCATGCATGCAAGTGAGTGGGGGTGTCTGTGTAATGTGTGTGTATGCCGAGGGGTATGTATGTGAATGCATGTGTGGGTGAAGGGGTGGGGGTTTGTTTGTAAGTGTGTGGACGGATGGGGGGTGTCTGCATGTGTATGTAAGTGTGGGGGTGTGTGCCAGCGATAGGAATAGGGATTCTTGTCGCCAGGTGCGTTTCCGCCAGGGTTTGTGTGGCGGGGTGACCGCCACAGAAAGTCTGGCAGTCTGCAGCCTCCGTAATCCGTCCAGCATGCTGAGGCCTGCCACCGGGTTGGAGGTGCTCATTGCCAGCCGCGGCGGTGCTACCGCACCGACGAGCCAGGTGGTGTTGTGGAGGTTTGGCATCTGCCAAACCCCACCACTTGCCTTTACCGCTAGGCCCACGGCGGTAAGACCGCCACTCGAGGCTGGCGGTCTGATGACCACCAGCCTCGTAATGAGGGTCGATGTGTTTTGCAATACACAGAAAAATGTAAATACCTGTAAATGAACAGCATGCTTCCATCAATAAGGAAAGAAAAAATGAAGCACATTTTCGGTCTTGCATACACAGCACAAGCTCAGTCTCTTTCAACCATTTTGTTTACATTTAGTGGGCTGCAGGCTACCCATAGACTTCAGCGTGGCTCACATTGACTTATTTTCTATTTGGCACAACATGCATGTGTCCTCTTGTGTTGGTCCACCCCTGGAGCAAGGAAATGTATTTTCCTGTTTGAATATCATGATATAAAATGTCAGCACAATTGTTTTCCAGTTCAGGTCCCCCAAAAATGTAACTTGTCTGCAAGCACTGGATGCTCTTTGGCACCCAATTTTATTTTCTTCCCCTTCTATTAATTACCGCCCATGATGAAACAAGAAAAAGTAACTCTTTCCCACTCGATGGGCTGCAGAAAGTCCGAGTGGCGTGTACATGTCCTAGAGTACATCTGCTCCCTGGAAACATCCAAGGGCTACTGCACTCTCCTGTGCCCTGAAGAGTTTTCACAAACACCACATTCTTACGCCAAGATGTATGCTGCCAAAGGGCCCTGTGGAGAAAGCGTGCACAGAGCTTCACTTCACAAGAGGCTGGCCTTTGGAGCCAGGGTCTACTGGGTCTGTGGAACGTGTTGATGAGAAATCACTGTGTTCAGGCAATTGTGTTCTTTGTTTATCTGCATTGACACCCTTGAAGAGAGTGAAGAGTTTGGTATGTTTAAGGAAGGGATTGCTTCACCCCTTCCCATGCATCTTTTTAAAATTTATTTTATATATTTTTATTAACAAATGGCTGTCTTACAGGTGCAAATCAAATTATGGTATTATCATGTTCTCATCGTATTCACAATTAACAGTGTAAATAGCATAACAGCTTGTTACATATTCTGAGATTCTCATCCCATTATTCATTATGTCTGCGATTTAGAGTTAAACTGTCTCAGAACCTGATATGTTAACGCTTCTTGGCTGAACTTTCCTCGTACGTGAGCCCTGTAATACCATTTTGTTTTTATGGCTACATAACATACTTAACTTAAATTACACATTATTTAAACATGATGCCGCCGTGCTGAACAGGTAATTACAGTTGTTGGGGTGAGCCTCACCTGGGCTACCCCGGGGTATGGAGTGATGCTAATCTCTTACTCCCTTCATTCCTTAATAAGTAAGTGGCCGTTCGTATCCAACCTGCCCATGCCCCAATACACTCGGTTTGGCCGGTTGCTACATCCGCACCCGCCTCACACTTTATCTCGTGGTCCCTCGCTTGAGCCTCACTCTGGCAGGTGTAATATCGTCCCTCCCTTCCTTTCGTCCTCCTAGACTCCTACTTCTGCTGGTTCCTCGGTGGGTGTTCTCAGCCCCCTAACCATGCAATCCCATCTCGTCAATAAATCTTACCACCCTGGGGCAATGGGGTTTTGACGGAGGCCTCTCGCTTCTTCGCCTTTCAGGACCTGCAGTTCGGCTCTAGTCCATTTCGTCACGTATCGTCTCCACTCAGTCAGTGGGGAATGGCCTGGAGTTTTCCAACCCTTCGTGATCAATCTCCTATAAAGGACCAGAGCCAGGCCCAGGAGGCGGCCCCTGACTTTCCCCTGTGGCATTCCCGTCTTGAGGCCCAGTAAGCATACAGCGTGGGCCGGAGACAGTTCCGTCTCAAATAGTCTTGACAGGTCTGCCATCACTGCCACCCAGCCCATCTGAAGTTCTGGACAGCTCCATACAATGTGGTCAAAGCCAACGTCCACGTCCTCACATCTGGGGCATGTCTTGGGGGCTCCACTATATATTAGGAACAGTCGGTGTGGGGTGAGGTACGTCCTTTGAGGATAATTGTATTGGATTTATCGCAATCGTGTGTTGCGGGAGACCGCCCGGGGGTAAGCCAATGCTCTATTCCACTCCGCATCCGACAATTCCCGACCGACCGTCCTTCCCCATCTCTCTCTCTCAGAGGTCGTAGTGGGTCCAATGCATCCTCAATCTGGACCCGGTATAGTTTAGTGATTAAATGGGATTCCTCTCCTGATGTCAACAGGAGATGTAATACCCTGTGGGTAGTGGGCTCCACATTAATCGTATCCCAGTGCTCTTTCAGGGTATGTACCAGCTTCCGGAATAGTAAGAACTGTCCCTGGGGGATTCCTCCGCTTGTTAGATCGGTGAAGGATTTCAGCACCCCTTCTCGGAAGAGTTCCCCGATTGTTTCCACTCCCGCTCTCCTCCATGGTCCCAGTCCCACGCCCCCTAGGCTCTTCCCCCCTCGCATCCAGCACAAGGACCGATAACGGTAGCGCTGGGAAGTAAGGCGGGCCCACTCCGACCCTTCTCGCACATCTCTTCCAACACGTCCCCGCCACTCTAGTCATCAGACTGTCCCTATGGGGGGTATTCCTCCTATTTGTCATGCGTGCGATGATCCGGTCTATGTCTATCTCTTCATGGGCGGTATTCCTGTCCAATTGTCCCCTACCTGCGAACCATCCAGCCGCCCATTGTAGTTGGGACGCCAAATAATAGGCTTTGAAGTCTGGGGCACCCAGGCCTCCCAAATGGGTCGGCCTGCAGAGGGTCGATAGCGCAGTGCATCTACGACCATCATCCCATATAAGTTCTTTAAGTAGGGTGTTCAATTCGCGGAACCACGCTGATGGGATCAGTAGTGGCAAATTAGCGACGTAGTAGAGAAGGCGGGGGAGCATGATCATTTTAGATAACGCTATTCTGGCCATTATCGTTAATTAGGAGCGGAGTGCCCTACTGAGGTTACCATCCCGGAGATCTCCTGTATCATGGAATACTTGTATGCCCAGATACTTGAAGGTCTGTGGGGCCCAGATCACATCCCCGGGGCATGTTGCAGGGCGTTCGTAACTTGGTAGTATGGGGAATACAAATGTTTTGCCTCGGTTAAGGCGTAGTCCTGACAGTGTCCTGAAATCTTCCAGGTTCCTCAAGGCCCTAGGGAGTCCACTCACCCCGTCCCTAAGGTAAATGAGTATATCGTTGGCATATAATGAGACAACATGCTCAGATTGTCCCCATTCTACTCCCTTGCCCGCGCCATCCCGTCGCAGCCAGGTCGCCAAGGGCTCAATGGCCAGGGCGAATAGCAGTGGGGATAAGGGGCATCCCTGTCTAGTTCCCCTGTATACTGAGTATGTTTCAGATAGTGTTCTGCCCGTCTTTACCCTTGCCAGTGGGGACGTGTATAACAAGTCCGCCCATTTTACCCATCCCTCCCCCAGGCCCATTCTGAGCATCACGGCCCTTAAGTAGTCCCACCTGATCGAGTCAAAGGCCTTCTCAAAGTCCACCGCGAGCAACACTCCCGATGGGGGTTTCTCTTCACTGGGCATATGCAGAACAGCGAAAAGTCGCCTCAGGTTCAGGGGGGTACTACGATTCTGGACAAAACCGTTCTGGTCTGCGTGCACGAGTGTGGGCATGTGACAGAGCAAACGGTTGGCCACGATCTTACTGAGAATTTTAAAATCGCTGTTCAGCATTGACAAGGGGCGGAAGCCTGTCACTGACGCTTCCTTGGATTTTGTCTTGAGGAGTGGGACCACCAAAGCCTCCCTCAGGGTACCCGACAGCTCCTCGTGGTGTAATGCTTCCGTATACATTTCCACTAACTGGGGGGCCAGCAGTGCCTTATATTTTTTATAAAAATCCATGGGTAGGCCGTCCGTTCCCGGGGTCTTCCCAGAGGCTAGTTGTGATATGGCCTCACTGATCTCCTCCAACGTCACTGGTCCTCCCAGACTATCCCTCTCTTCTATCGTCAAAGTCGTCATTGGGGTCTGTTGTAGAAAACTATCAAAGGCTTCCGCTCCAAGGTCACCAGGCCTCCCATACAGGTGAGTGTAATATTCCTTGAATGCATCATTTATAGGGCCCGGTCTAAGTCTACGCAGCCCCTCCTTATCCAGCACACTTGTAATGGGCTCACTGTCACCCCCTGGCCTCACCAACCACGCTAGCATTTTCCCTGATCTAACCTCCTCTGATTGTAATGATGCAAAATATTTTTGCGTATTGTTGCATCTGAGTTGTTCTTCAACCTGAGAGTGGGCTCTCCGGGCACGGTTATATTCCTCGTTCTCTTGTGCGTCTGTTCCCTGTCTCAGTTCCCCCTCGTGTATGTTCTTCTCTAGGTTAGTCAGCTCTCTTTCGAGTGTATGTCTCACCCCGACCGACTGTCCCAGACAATAACCTCTTATCACCACTTTAAGTGTAGATCCTTTATTGGTCTCTATACGCCTGATCCTCAAGTGCCGCAGGAGCCAGTCTACATGACGGGATGGGGGCCTGTCCTCTGTCACCCTCCATGTCAGTAGTAAGGGATTATGGTCTGACAGAGTGCGACCGAGATATTCAGAATGGGTCATTCCCCGTGCCAGGGTTGCTATACATACCACTCTATCAATTCTGGTGTGGACCCGGTGGAGGCCTGAATAGTACAAGTAATCTTTGTCATTCAAGTGTTGCTCCCGCCAGACATCCACAAGCCCCCAGGAATCCAACCACTCACTCAGTTTTTTGGCTATCTTGCTTGTCACTGCCCCCTGTAGCGGCGGCGTGGACCTGTCCATCTTTGTGTCTAATACACTATTGAAGTCCCCCCCGAACTAGTAGTTCTCCTATCCGCTGGCGGGTAAGGTGGCTCGATAATCGCTTCATAAAGGGGACCTGGTCTTGATTAGGTGCGTATATACAGCTCAGAACAATCGGGGTGCCGTGTAGCTTCCCTTCCAGGATCACGAATCTGCCTTCGCGATCTATGTTGGATGAATCTACCTCGAAGGGGACCTCTGCTCGTACCCATATCATTACTCCCCTTGCGTATGCTGAATATTCCGTGGCAAACACATGCCCCCTCCACCTGCGTCTCAGCTTCTCTACCTCTCCAGTTGCTAATGAGTTTCTTGCAGCATTCCTTTTAGCTGGTGTACCCATCCCCCGGACGTTCCATGTTAGGAAATTGTATTCTGCCATGTTGGTATTTCAGTCTTGTGATAACATCCCCGTCCTGCCCCAGTAGGCGACCCACCCCTGTGTTCTATAGGATACCTGATATAGTCGAGCCTCATCTCCCACAGCGCCATCCTAACTTGCAATTGTAAATCCCAACTCCCCTTCCGCAGGGGGCCTCTCAAACAGTAGGTTGCCCAGAAAACTGTGCAACAGTGCAACTTATTCAACCTTTTAACTGCAGTTCTCGCCAGTCTGACTGAACAGGCGAGATTCCGGTCGGGGGGGAGGCATGTCCAGAGGGGCCTCATGTTCACCCGTTTCACCTTGCCCCAGGGCTCTCCTGTAAGCTTAGTTATCCAAGTTCGTCCGCTGTCTGCGGGGTTACCCTCGGAGCCCGCACGAGCAGCCCGAGCCCCCAGCCGAGGACATCACAGTGTCATCCGATTCTCCCTCAGAGCCCTCCGGGGGGGACCCTTCTCCACTCACGCGGGCTGCCGCCTCCAATGCAGCCTTTCTGCCCTTTTCCTTTTGCGTCTGGGTTGGCGACAAGTGAGGACGATTCCTGGGCCGCCACCCTCCCGGGCCCCGGCGAGACCCGCTCCCAGCCAGGCTCTCTCTCACATGCCGCCCCGGTTGGGTCCCATGGGTTTCCAGCCACTCCCACGCCTTCTCCTGGGATTGGAGAAATGCGGTCTTACCCTCCAGTATCACTCTTAGCCTGGCTGGATAAAGCAGAGAGTATTAGATCCCTCCTTCCCTTAGAGCCCTCTTAACTGCCATGAATGAGGCTCGCTTGTTCTGAACATCTAGAGTGAAATCCGGGAACAGCGTCACCTCCCCGTTCGCTACTTTAAACGGGCCCATCTCTCTGGCCCTCTGCAGAAGAATGTCTCTGTAGTGTAGTAATCTGGCAATCACTATGCGGGGGCCTACCCGGGGCAAGGGGCCGCGCGGCACCCGGTGCGCTCGTTCCAGTGTGTAGAAGGGGGTCAGACAACCAGGTGCCACAACCGTGCATAGCCATTTCTCAAGGAATTCCACCATATTCGCTTCCTCCGCCCCCTCCGGGAGGCCCACCACTCGCACGTTGTTCCTCCGGTTTCTTCCCTCCGCGTCCTCAGCCCTTTGTTCTAGGCGTGCCACTCTGTCCGTGAGGAATGTCACCTCAGTCGTTAGGTCTTTTTGTTTCGGTGCAATTTCCGCCAGCGTGGTTTCCGTCTCTTTGACTCTGCCTGCCAATTTGTGATGATCTGCCCTCAAGAGACCCACTTCGACTGCGCCCTGGTCGATGTCGTGCTGTAGCGTTGTCTTTGTGTCTTCGATTGCCCCTAGTAATTTGTCTAGGGTGTCCTGTACTTTAATTTGCGATGGGTCCTGCGGGTCCCCTCCTTTGTGCCCAGAGGGTGCAGCGGTGTCCATGATTCTGCTCTTGTGTCGATTCTTGGGGGACATGGAGTATATGAAGGGTCGCGCCCTCGGGACCTAGGCAGTGGTTAGACTGTTGTTGCGGACTCTTCTCCGCCCGTGGCCTCCGCTGTTGGCTCGATTCAGGCCGTACCGCAGCTTCCAGATAGCATCCCACCAGACCTCTGGGATACCACTCTGGCAGTCGCCAGCTTTCAGTGGGTCCCTTGTATGTTCTGCGGGGATGGGAGGTTCCCCGTTGCTGGTCCTCGGCCATATGCCGCCCTCAGGCCCAGGCCAGCCCAACCGCACCTCTTCACAGTGTGTGCTGGGGATTGCACCCCTCCGAGTCTCACCAGGGCGTCCTCGGGTCACCTCTTTGGTGACTTTACTTGGTGGTTCCTCAGAGGGGGCCCGTCCGGTCTCAATGAGGCGCTGTGCGCCGCCGCGCAGCTGCTCCCGCACTCCAGGCCTCTATCACCTCACCAGTGCCGTCCCTAGAACGTTGGTGCCCCTCCCGGTCCCACTCCAAGATCCTCCTTGTCCCGGTGTCTGGCTGCTCAGCGGAGCGCAGACTCTTACGGCGCCCCGGCCGTCACATCGCCCATTCAAGGGCCGTCAGTTCTTTTCCGTGGCCCCAGACTGGCAGGGCCACCCAAATCCTCCTATACTAGATGTTGCAAACAATTTATGATGAACACTGGAGTTCCCTGTGAACAATAGCTATAATGCTCTGATTTTGGAGCCCACTTCCTTTGGGAGGGCTTTATTTTGCCGATACACAAAACAACTCTCGTCAGCGGCCAAAAGGTCGTTTACGGAGGCCACAAAAGTGTCATGTTCGATCAGAGGCTCTGGATAGCAAGAAACAGATTGCTCTACACACAGAAAAATGGCGCACAGGGGTGTGCACCCTCCAGCCTGCAGCCACTGTAGCTTCCTTCACTCTACTAGGAAGTGGGGCAATCTGGAACTTCAAGGCAGAGCCCTGCTTGCCAGTCTAATGTCTTGTTAGGATGTTGGGAGAACGCAGATCGACTGTTTCATCATTTTGTGATAGCGCTGGTGCTTTACAAGAATCTATCTCGGTTCCAGCATTAAGCCCCTCGTCCGGCACAAGGTCAAATGTAACTGCTTTGGCCTTCTTGTTGGTGTTTTTTATGATAACAAAGATAGTTTCTCAAAGCTCTTCTATCGGCACTGCTCCACAACGAACTGCTTGCTCATTCAAGCCGATCACGTCAAAAGTGCCACAACGCTCCAACAGCCTGGCCTTACACATCTAGTATTTAGCATCCCGCCTACCCGTTCCGGGGCCACTCTTCTCTTTTTGGGCTGTGACTCCCCGGCGGCCAGGCCCACTCCGGCACTCTCCCGGTGCACGGGGTCGTCTGCTCCGATTCCGTGCTGGCCCGCTTCTCCACCCAGGACCCTGGCTCCGGCCGAGGGATGGGCCGCCGGCTCCTCACTCCGCCGGCTCAATTCAGACCTGCTTATTAGGGTCGGGAAAGGGCTCCGCGGCTCCCCGGCCAGTCCCCTCGGGCGCCCACTCGTTCCGGGGCCGCTCTTCTCTTTTTGGGCCGTGACTCCCCGGCGGCCAAGCCCGCTCCGGCACTCTCCCGGTGCGCGCAGTCGTCCGCGCCGGCCCGCGTCACCACCCAGGACCCTGGCTCCGGCCGAGGGATGGGCCGCCGGCTCCTCACTCCACCGGCTCAATTCAGACCTGCGGCTCCCCGGCCAGTACCCTTGGGCACCCACTCGTTCAGGGGCCACTCTTCACTTTTTGGGCCGTGACTCCGCCGCAGCCAGGCCCGCTCCGGCACTCTCCCGGTGCGCGCGGTCGTCGGCGCCGATTCCGTGCCGGCCCACGTCTCCACCCAAGACCCCGGCTCCAGCCGAGGGATGGGACGCCGGCTCCCCACTCCACTGGCTCAATTCAGACCTGCGTTTTAGGGTCGGGAATGGGCTCCACGGCTCCCCGGCCAGTCCCCTCGGGCGCCCTCCGCAGCTCCGACACAGATTGCCCCGGGGACGCCACACTTTACACGGATAATTGCAGGCCCCTCCGGAGCGAGGGGATTATGCGTGCGCCATCTTCGGCTTCCTGGCCACGCCCACCCCTCTCGTGCATCTTCATGCAGGAATGTCTTCTGGGCACCAGATCTGCAGAAGAGTTTGAGTAACAGTGCTGCCATGGCTCTGTGCCACAAGAAGGGAATAGTTACATTTCAAGCTGCTTTGGTATTAGACACACGTGCCACTCAGTTTGTATGATGCTGATGAGAAATGATTCACAACTCCAACTTCTACTTTCCACAACTGTAAACAGTTGCTTCCATATCTGACAGCGTAGCGTCAATGTGCACCTCCTTTAAAGGTGTGCCCAGTTCATTCTCATAAGCCGAGTCAACACACTTTCTGTAATTTAAATTATATTATGTAGATCTAAAGTTATTGAAGGAGAGCAGTTGTCCTTGGCTGCATTTTGGAGGAGCAGGTTTCTCCTTTGCCATACCTCTTACCTGATGACTTTGCAAAACTATTTTAGCACATTAACTTAACGATAATATCCTCATGATGTAGTAAAGTGTATTAGGGTTGAACTATAGAAACATTACAGTCCTCTGTAGGCTATTTGAAAGTTTCCAGGTAGCAAGTTTCCGTTAGCATTGATAATAGTCCTGGATTCTTTCAAGTAATGTTTACATTTAGAGCTGAGACACCCTGAGTTCCCTCATTTGAAGAAAATGTCTGGCTTTGGTTGGATTTTCTTTTCTTTCTTTCCCAGGAACAGATCTGACCTTTTTAGGTCTCGCCCCCCCCCCCCCCACACACAGCATAGTCGCTGTACTGGAAGACATAGGGTTTACTGTTCAGTGGGCTTACAACCCACCCTCAGCATACCACTTGGTTTTTTCATTGTCAATCTCAACTGCAATCTTTCGATTGCTCAGCTCCTGTAGGCGCCCCTTCCTTTCTTGTTAGCTCCTCCCTGGAACATGGACCAAGTACATGTGTTCTTCCTCAGCTTTGTTCTTCTCCGTCTTTTTGCAACACACTTTCTTTCTTTTTTTTTTTTTTTTAAACAGGAGCTTCAGTGTTATTCCTGGCCGTGCAATGTGCTTTCCTACTTTTAAACACAGGTATACATCTATTTATGTTGCTTACACCCTATCTGCCATCTCCACTGGCACTTTAGTTACTTACACTCACAAATATAATTCTCTATGTCACTCCACTCTATGCCTTTCTGCTCTACTCCATTCTACTCTGACACTCTACTCTATGGCACTCTACTCTACCCCACTTCAACCCACTCTATTCTGTGCCACTCTATTCTCTGCACCACGCCGCTTTTAGCCATACTGAACAGCAGGCATCCTGCTGTTACATAAGAAAGACCTATTGGCTTTCCCAATGCTTTTTTGTAGTTCTGGATTGTGCTGGGAACCAAGATTTTAATGGATAAAAACAAATCAAGGCACTTGCTTGGCCATGTACAAATGATAAATATTCACAGAAACCCGATTTCCAAACAATATAATTTGTGTGCTATATAGTTTTACCAGTAAAACTGTATGTCTGCTCAAATTCAGTGGCCATTGTAATGGAAATGTGCTGCCTGTAAATGTGCTACTACATGTTGCTTTAAATACATCATTAAAAAAAATCATAATAAATAAAAAATAACAAATCACCCGGCCTCGGGTGCATTAAAAGGAAGGTGGGCCATCAAAGTTGTTTGTTCTAAAAAGAGGGTTGTGGTTCTAAAAGGTTTCGGACTCACTGTGCTAGTAATCTTATCTGTTCACAAGGAAAAGTTACATCTGATTGCTTAGGTGTGATCTGTTTAAAAGGACAGTACATCTTACTTACTTGTTGTGAAAAGCATGTGTTTAAGGCAGTAGGCTTTTAAAAGCGGCTTGTTATTACACTGCCCTAAAGCCCAGTGCTTTAAATGGGCCGGTACAGTCCAGTACAGAGTACCGGCACTTTTCTATTTTGAAAGGGAGAGGGCCTGCGCTTCTCAAGAAAAATGTAATACTTTTCATTGGGCAGTACCAGCACTTCTCAGAATCAAGCAGGTACTCTGATAGAGAGTACCCGCACTTCCATTTTTCCATTTCAAACACTGCTAAAGCCTGTTGGTGAGTATTTGTTACATGGAATCTTGCACATTACCATAGTAGGCAAGAATTTTAGTCTTGGTGACCCACACGAGAACCACCTGGAGATGGAGAATTTCAACTATGGTAATACTGATTAGGCTCTATAAGTTGTGATGTGATATTGCTTTAACAACTGTATTTTGTACAAATCTGTAATTTAATGGTGGAATACCTGATGGTTGCCTTGTGGGAAGGCTTATGACCACAACAGTAGGTCGGTGTTGGTTAAGGTGACAAGCGAATGACAAAGGTTTTAGACCTATTTACAATGAAAAGTTACAATAAAAAAGCAGTAGACCTGACATATTGATTGTGAAAAGTATAGTTTAAATTCAATAAGCACCTAAAGGTAGATTGTTATTACTCCGTATTAAAGCTTACAGGGAAGTATTTTGTTACATGAAATGTCACAGATTACTTTTGTAGGGAAATATTTTGGTGTTGGTACCGCCTCTGAGAACCCTAAAGGGAGAAGGTTTGCATTGTAATAATTCTTGCTAGAATCTCTTAGGTGTCGTTCAGGAGCTTCTAATAAAAATATAGTTAAATAACAGATATTTATACATAAATAAATATCCATAGCACTACTAAGAGGTTCTTTGGGACAGCGCTGTTTCGACTTTGGTCTGTCTGATTATCATTTACACACAGATTCCAACCATGACAGCGTACTGCATCAAATAACAGTTCAGTCCACATCAGTCATAGGCATGTTTGCCCTGTAAATAACAGCATTTACTGACAACATGTAGACATCCATCTGAAAGTGAATGCACCTTAGTGTCAGGGTTTGTTGGCCAGTTTTTTGTTTTCAATGTTTTACTTTTATAGTTTCCCTTCATTTCTTTGATTTCCCTCTTTTTAATGTTTGTTAAAAGGATATTACAGCTCTACATGCCAGTGCTTTCCAAACCTTCAAAACCATGATCCAATTTTATAACAACAAACCTTCATGACCCACCCAGCCTTAATGGACATGATAAGGGGAATTTTTAATTGTTACCTTCAAGCTGCTTTGTAGCACCCACAAAGCTAAACATGGAGAAGGACAGCTCTTTATCAGAAACAAAATAACCAAATACATTCAACAAAGAAACCTCCGCTCAAGATTGGCACCCCGTCTTAGAACACCACTGTACAAGAAAAAAACTATAGGTGGTATACCCTTCTCCGTTCAAGCAGCCAAACTATGGAATTCATTACCCCCAAATATAAGATCTACAGATAACTATCTTGTCTTCTGAAGACTACTCAAAAGCTGGCTCTTTCCTTCATAACCACCATATTCAAACAGCTATAGATTGCATATGCCTGTGTTGATACATATTTTTAATCTGATTATGTGTATATTCTGGATATGAATAGTTCTTTAGGAAATATATATCGCTACTATGTCATAACAATAAATCGCACGCATACTCTTTAAACCGGTTTAACTAATGTATATCTACTTACAGTTTAAATATGTATATGTATGTATCTATATATGTATGTGTATATGTGTGTGTAGTCATGTGTGTATATATATATATATATGTGTTATTCTATGCTTAACATATTCATAGGTCATTGCATATCTCCTAGATAAGTTGTTATTTTAGATACTTATGAATCCCTGCTCTCATTTTATATCACACTGATCAAATGTTTTATTATCATAAGCATTTGGCTATTCAAAAATTTAGTAACGATAAATAAATGTTAGAAAAGTAAATTTATTTATTAACTTCAAATATTACAAATCTTGAAAGTCTATGTTTATACAATGCTACTTTTCTTCTCATGTTATACCATTTATTATATTCCTTGATCATATATTCCCTTACTACTTATTTACATATCTACCTATTTAATACTCGAGTCCTACTGTACTAGAGAAAAAAAAATCTATAAATAAAATTCAAATTATAAGTTAATTAAACATTTTTATTCATAATAATGTATACATAAATTAAATAAAAATAACGATCGAAAAATGTGTATATATACATATATATAAAATTATAAATAAATATATATATTTTTACTCTCTTGTAAGCTTTACTTTGTCTACCCATTACCATATGTCATGTCTCTATCAATCTATCCTTCATCCCCACTCTGACTTTCCACATGTAACTCACCCAAACCTTAGTTTACTACCATGATCTCCCAAACAACACTACTAAATTCTCCCTCATTTATCTCACCTTTGACTCATCCAAAGCCCAGCCTGCTACTATGATCTCCCTAACCCTTTCCACAGACCCTTACTCATCCCAAGCCTCATCCTATTACTATAAACTCCCAATTAACATTTCTACATTATTCCCTCCTCTACCCCTCCATTACACCAGTTAATCCAACTAACAAACTCACATATACGCGGCTCAAAGTGACTCATAATAATACTAAAAGTGTACTCATATTTCCCTATACTAACCCACCTCTAATTCCTTTTGGGTTCCGGAGTAGCGTGCTACTCGCCGAAAAGCGCGTTGACACCTCATCAGGGGTAGTAAGCGCTATACAAATACTATTACAATACAATACTATGCATGCAGACTAGCAGTGCCAAGTGTCCTGCAACAAAACCAGACCACAAACGAGGCCCTTGTGAACCTAAAACCGCAATTTCCACATAGGTAATACTACAAACACACATCTCTCAAACCAACTGCATGTAATCGTTCTGAACAGTTAGCACCATGATGCCATCATGGTGGTAGATACAGAATATACAAATGCTAAGTTACATAACATAACTTGATAAGCGTCACTTGTGAGGCCTACACATAGGCCGATGGAGGGAAAAACATTCATTTCCTATCTAAATTGACAATTTGGTCTATTACGGTTTAGTTGCTTTTAAGTGCCATCTGCTTTATTGAGGCCTTTGCTGAACAATATTTTTTTATTATTACGTTAATTTATTATAATGTACTATGCCCTTACTGCGGTTTTAGTAAGAACCTTCCTCAGAGACAAATAGTGGCCTTTTGCTCACGTACTTCCACTGTAACACCAAAAGGGCATTGTAATGGGGGCGAGGGGGAGATTATCAACAGCCAGAGGATCTAAAATTACATTGAATATATTTTATTAGAAAAAGTGTTGTCTCAAAAACAGCAAAACATATCAGACACCTTTAAGCTGCACAGACATAATAGTTGCAAAAATAATACATGATGTGTGATAAGTAGTGCAATTTATTTATCAGTGTATCCGAACTATTTGTCCTTTCACAGACATCTGGTAACCAGTTTGCAATTTATGGACCATAGTCGTTATTCCACAACAGATTCTTTACCCAATTATAGGTTGGTGTTCTTTTGAGTAATAATTAATCTAATTATATTATTGAATAAAATAGCCGATATGACTGAAGAAAAGCAGTCAACACGCGCATCGGTTTGGTGCACTGATCCTTCATGGCTATTTTTTTCTATTTAGAGGGACCCAAAATGTTTGATATCTTCATTAAAAATGCACCATATTATTATTATTATAAATATAGTCATCTTTTACATCGAGTTAGTTGCCAAGGAATCCCAAGAGAGATACCAAGTGCTCCTCTTACGCAATGCACCGGTACTTTTCTATTACCAAATGTAAATAAATTAATGCAAAACATTAAGAGTCTCCGTTGCCTTATCGGACAGGTGAGGGGAATGGGAGGACGTGAGAGATGTTCTTTCTCGCCCCTCTAAAGTCGCCCACCTCAAAATACGGAGCTTAAGACAATCTCAAAATAAAGCGCTTAAAATGTTTTACTGTAAGAAAAAAAAAGAGTGCTCAACAACATCAGCACGGTAAAACTTCACTCTGAAGAAACGTACGGGAAAAAACATAAGAATTGCACGTGCGCTTACTTTGAAAAGGCTCGGGAGCAAAGGCACACGATATCACTGTCTTCACCGAACTCATCTATACGCAAAACGATCTCTGCCACCATGCTCCACCTTTCGCACAACATGCTGCTTCCCGTGGAGAGAAGCAACCAGAGATGTCTTAGCTGTAAGCAAGAGCACCACAGAGATGCTGCAGGGCCTCTTGACTACTAGCATCAGATGTGAAACCCGTTCCAAGACTGCGCCTTTTCACTGGTAAACACGGTAAATTATTGCATGTGGAGGGACTGAAAAGAGGCTTCTAAGTGCACTCAGTCAATCAGGTACAAGAAAACATATTCTTCTTAGATACGGCAGTACTGTGATAATCTCGGATTGGTTGGTTGAATTATTGTCACGTGCCTGGCTGGGAAAGCGGTTGTGAACTGTTCATTGGCCAAGAGTGCCAGGAGACTACACTGTTGCTGCTGATTGGCTGAGAGAGGTCTGCTAATTTATTACTGGTGAAGTGATCCCGGAAGACTGCAGCCTTGCCCTACGGTTGGCGCATTCCAGTTAACTTCTGTGCGAGCATTCTGATACTCTGCAGCCCACCCGGCCCGTACTGGCGTGTGATTTTCGTCTTCACTTCCTAGACTGCTACCGACATCTCTACGAGCATCTCTCGTATCCTACGCCGTGGCTCCCGCTCTGTGGGCTGCGTCTTCCTCCACTCCTCCTTTGGAGTATTCCCCACAGCACGCCGGCGCCACCGACCGGTTCAGGTGAGACTGCAGTGAGATCTGTGCTAGGGGCGCAATGCTCACCAGCTTGGCCTCGCAGACATGGAGCTAGTTATGGTGCAGCATAGTGCTAGGTTGCTTGTGTTATTAAATGTCACTCAGATGACAGTGCAGAGTTGGCAGAGTAAAGTTGCCCATATGCTGCCTGCCAAGTCCCTACAAACACCAATAGGGACAAACCTCCTTAACCCAATCCCTTTACATCCTGTATGTATTTCCTTTGAAAAACTGTTCTAGTGCTTTGTCAGCCTCACACATCAAGCAAAGAAAAAAGCTTACTTAAATTTGTAAAGTCCATGGAATTGTGTAGCGCGTTTTAACAATTTGGTGTCAAAAGTGGTATTTCTACCTGCCTGCTCCTCCGGACTGCAGTGTCCCTTTGGCCCACGTTGAGCTCTTTATAACACATATAGAGGACCGCCGCTGTACATTGGTACCAGTTCGTACTATTGGTCCTTTAGGTAAGGTGAAGCAATCAGGCATCTGGCTAGGGGCACAACATCTTTATTCTGCTCTCAAAGCGAACTAACTGATTTGAGAGTATTGGGGGCGGGGGGAGGGCGTTAATCATTTAAAACTGTAAATTGGTCTTATTCACATTCACTCTGGATCTGGAAAACAATAACTGATGGAACCCTAAAATAGGGGCACTGCCGAGATTGCCCTAAATGGTGCGGAGTCAAGGCAGAGTTAGAAAGTATGCATTCAGTGGTAGGCAACTTAACATCTAATGTCTGCAAGTAAATATGAATTTTAATAAACGTCTCCAAATGAAATTGACAATTAGGCAATATTAAAGTTGTGCTGTCACATTTTATTTATTTCATATAGATCACATTGTACAACCCCATCACTTTGCTTAACATGGATATTCATACCTGCCACATATAACCATGAATACAGATGTAACCAACTAAATGTAAAAAAAAAAAAAACACTAAAACATAAGTTTATCCCGCCACACAGGTGAAGTGATAAACTGCTTTATTGTACCTCTAACTCCAATGCTCGATCTGGAGATGAGAAATTCTGTACCTCTGCCAAGCCCAGAGACAACCTGTTGAAAAGGAATTACATTTTTTTAGCTAGCGCATCAGGAATTTATGTTCTATTAAGGACACGGAGGCGAAGATTATGCTTTCTCTTTTATTCACTGACAACATAGCAGCCAATGAAAAACAGTATAAACTTTAAACTACACATCCCATGAACACTCAGCCATCCAATCATGGCTCTTCTCTGACCATATAAATAGCATAATCACAATAGTCTTTCCTCTTTCTTTGCGGAAAACAACAAATTTAAGAGTCCTTTTAGAACTTGCAGGACACTGGTCCGCTGAGCGCCCTCTTGGAATGTGCCAACCATCCCAACTTTCCTTCTGGCTACTTCATCCACAGAACAGAACGTCCACCTGATCCAACATCTTAACCGAAGAATTCAAGAAGCAGTATTATTCGCCCCTGCAGAAGAAAAGCAAAAACTAATATCCACAAATATACATCATAAAACAGCATTTATATCATACAAAACATATAGCATATACTTACTAAGGGTGGGATAATCCTCGCCTCCATGTCCTTAATAGAATCTAAAATTCTTGACGCGCTAGCTAGACATTTTTTAATTCTATGGCAATACCGGAGGCTTCGGATTATGATAAAATACTTTGAAAGTAGTCATTTGACCAGTCTGCTGCTGCCATATGTCCTCTGGTCTAGCTGCTGTTGAAAAAGCTTTAGAAGCCATAACTCCTCTGACAGAACAAGCTCCAAACATGTTTACATCTATACCTGCCTCTGCAATAACCATTTGACCCAACAAGCCAAAGTTGCTGCCAAGTCAGATAGAAATTTGGCTATGACATGAATCTCTGACCCCACAGGTTCCAAACTCCTTTCACTGCACCAACACAACCATTTCCTCCTGGCTTGCTCATATCTTTTGAGTGGAGGGAACCCAAGAATGGGATAAGAAAAACAGTGCAGATTCCGAAACTCTAGGCACTTGCCATAGTCTCCTGAAAGTCTCCAAGCCATCAGGGACAATAGTCCCTGTAGAATCAGAGGGTGGGAGTTGCCTAACGGATCCTTGAGAAGATCCTCGCACACTGGTAGCATCACTGCAAAGTCACACGAGAGGGCCATCGCAGATGGGAACCAAGGTTGTGCTCCTATATGGAGTCACCAAGATAATCTCTGCTTGATGTCGCACTACCTGGGCCAGGACATGCAGAATCAAAGCAAAGGGGGGAATACACATAAATCAGATCCCCTAGCCACAGTTGAAGGACTGCATCCGTATCCATCGACTGATGATCCGGCCTCTAGCTGAAGTAACACGGAACCTAGTTGTTCAACCAGGAAGCAAACAAATCTACCTGACAAATCCCCCCCCACCTCAGCTGAAGAGCAGGGAAAATCTGAGGCCTGAGCTTCCGATCACTGCCATCCCGCAGGAAATGCGAATTCCAATCCGCTGTCGTATTGGAACGGCCTGGAATGTACTCCGCTATCACCGAAATCTGGTGATGCAGACAGTAATGCCAAAAATCCTTCGCGATCTTTGCTAATAGACGAGATTAGGTCCCTCCTAGGCGATTGATATACCTGACCGTGACCACATTGTCTATCCGAAGAAGTATGTAACAATGGACTCTGCAAGGGGAAAGTGATCTGATTGCAAACCCCCCGCTAAGAGTTCCAGACAATTTATGTGATAGTTCAATTCCCCTGGGGACCAACGACCCCCCCCCCCCTCTCCACTGTGCCCCCGAGCCCCACCGGCTGGCATCCGACTCTATTATCACATCTGGACTGGAGATAAATATCGCTCTGCCATTCCAGGCATCCATGTGGGAGAGCCACCAAGAGATTTCGGTCTTGGCTTCCTCTGTGAGCAGAACCAACTCTGAATACTGAAGACCCTTCCGAAGATGTAAAATCTTCAGCCTCTGAAGGGCCCTGTAATGCAGCGGCCCCGAAAAAATTGCTTGAATTGACGCAAGAAGGCTAACTAGGCGTTCGAACGTCCTCCATGATATTGTCAGAGAAGCAAAGGCTCTCTTCAACTCTTTCTTGATCGAAGTCTGTTTGCTTAAAGGGAGGAGTAACAAAGCCATGACCGAGTCTATCTGGAAACCTAAGAACACGATACTCTGTGCAGGCACCATGCTGGATTTCTCAGATTTTATGACGAACCCGATATCTTGTAACAATTGGACTGTCCAATTGAGATAGCAAAGGATCGTATCTTTGTCTTGGGCCATAATTAGAATGTCGTTGAGGTATATGATAAGTCTCACTCCTCGTTTCCTAAAAAATTGCACCACCGGTCGAAGAAGCTTGGTCTAACACCAAGGAGCTGAGGACAGCCCGAAGGGAAGAGCGGTGAATTCGAACCAATGGGACCCCCATTGGAATTGAATAAAACATCTGTGGGGAGCAAAAATCGGTACTGAAAGGTATGCATCTTTGAGATCCAATCCAATCTCCGTCTCTTAACATGTCTTGGAGAAGATGTATGCTCTCCATCTTGAAATGGCGGTGTTAACGCGTCCTTTTATGTTAATTTATTACACATTAGGACTGGTTTTAGGCCAATGAATCTTTTGACCCAGTTGAGAGACACCGTAAGATGAGATAGCTGATCAATATGTCAATCAATATATCAATATTTATCACCACAATGCATTTCACTTTGGTCTAAGACATTAATCAAATTGATGACGCAACCATGACCTTTCAGCCATGAATAACCACACCTTTGATAGAAGTTTATGAAGTTTATTCCCTATTAGTTACAATCTAAAAATATGTGCGTTGATCTCAAAGCCAAGAAACACAACAGCATAGTTACGATATGACAACTGTGATAAGATTTCATTAATGCGAGAATCACAAATATTAGAACATAACACGGCGTAAACATAGATCAAGATAGCAGAATTCTGAACACACGTCAATTCAACATAGCATAATGTCAGTCGTTTGTCTATTTGCGTCAGTTTAAGTGAACCCCTGTCCTAACCACTGATTAGCATTAGCATGTTGGGCTTCATGCAAAACAATTTAGAACACCAATTTGTAAAACCTTTAACTATGGTCTCTAACAAAATGAGCAGTTGGTACCTAGAAAGGAAAAGCAAACAGACAAATTGCAAGTTGCATTGTCATAATTACCCTCCAATGATTAGGTCAGCACTCAGGATCAGTCTTCATCTTCAGGACATCAGTCAAAACGCCATCAGTCAGGACTCAACTAAAGGGCAAAAGTGGGCACTACCCTCATAAGGAGGATAAGTGAAAGGGCAGTCTATGGGTGAGGACAGTTTCTAATAAGTCTCAAGTCACCAAACAGAGTGACAGAGTTTCCGGATAAAATCAATAGCATTCCCTACCTAGTTCTAATGACCCTTCAGTGACATGGGTTTTTATCCCTTTTCGGTAGTACATTGCCCCAAAATTCTCTTGGACATTTACTATACCCCACTGTCTTCAACCTATCCAATTTAACATTAGGTAATCCCAATTGTCACCCCACATTAGTTTGTTATTCTTTGATTGGTCTTCATAATTGACGTCTTCGGAGGTGGCACATCCGGTGTTACTTAACTCCTTGGCACGTCCTTTGGGTCAGCAGATCCATTGTCCATCGGTCTAAATGACCTTGTACATTACATTAATCTACACTTGTTTCAATATGCTCATACTTTTCTAAACCAAGGCACCGATTATGCGCTTGGGAAACAGTGTTAATATAGATACATTCATCTTCGAAGCTGAAGAAAAAGAACATTTGCAGGGTCATGGCCCTTTTCGAGTTAGCACACTGGAAAAACTGAAAAATACAATTTAATATGAGAGCTGAGCAACTAAACTGCAGCTCACGCATACTTAAAGCTTACAAGGAATTTCAATACAGTTTCATCAATACGAGCGTTAATATAAGCTTAATTGAATCTAACATGAACATTTTATTCATCATTATTAGTTTGCGTATACATTGGTGGCCATTTACCGTAGTCACAAATCAGGTGCGTGTTTTAAGCAAATTCGCTATTATTACAGTTTCTATGCAGTATCGTCACACATTAATATAGATATTCTCCTCTAATATAGGTTATATAAATCTACGCTCTCTCAGCGGTATACAACCCATGAATTGAAATGTTTTAGATTTAGTACTAAGCGGGAACCCACCCCCCACTTTTTTTTGTACTAAGAAAATTGTGCTTACGAAACCGTGAGGATGAGGCGAAATCTGTACAACTGCCCCTTTCTGTATGAGCGCAAAAATCTTCCCTTCGAAAACTACACACTCTGCGAGGGTGTTGGGGGAGAAGCGGAGGAGGAAGAACCCTCTGAACCGGGGAAGCGTAAAACTCTAGTTTTAAACCCTGGACCGTTTGTAACACCCATGGGTCCTGTGTAATATTTTGCAATGCTGGGAGGAACTGCTGCACCCTGCCTCCCAAAATTACTTCAGAAAATGGAATGACCTTTACCTGGGGTATTGCTGTCTGGAGTGGAACCACCTCTACGATACACTCTGGAGGAACGGCCACGTCCTCTATGACAATTGGGGTAGAAGGTCTGATAGTCAGAGGAACCTCCTCTGCCCCTTTGAGTGACAAATCTGGAAGCCTGAAATCTACGCCTGGTGCTCGGCCTTTGAAGCGTCCAGCCCCGGCAAAAAGAGCATTATTGAATACTTTCTTGATATTAAACTGAGCTTTGTCCAGAGCTGTGAAGGTTGCGACATATTTGCCCAAATCTTTGACAAAATTATCGGCAAACAGCATACCATTGGCAAAGGCACCAGCCTCATTAGTTGCTAACCCTGCCAATTTGGGGTCAAGGCGTATTAAGAAGGAGCGCTTGCATTCAGTCAAGATGGCGCAGTTGGCGTTACCCAAAAGACAAATAGCATGCACGTCCATTCCAGCACAACGTCTGGATCCTGAGGAGTATTCGCTTCTTTAGATTGGATAGCTAAATCTAGGATCGTTGTCAATGGACTTGACAAATCTAACAATTCACCTTGGCAACCACGCTAAGCGCGGTCCAGTCTTTTTTTTGGGATCCTTGGCAAATTTCCTCAGAAACATCACCATACTGTGATCTAACTCTGGAGTATCCGCTACTTTGCCGACCAATGAAGGCATTGGACATTCAGATCTGAGAGAGTTGCGCACTTCCTTTTCAAAACGTTTGCGCAGCCTAGCTTGCACACAATGAGACACTTCAGCACTGGGAACCCACTCGGTGGAACGTGGATGAGTTATATCTTCAGGAGAGAATAGGCGATTCCGACCAGCCGGAGACGGTGCATCAGGAATAGCATGACGGGACTTGCGCTTCTTTTTGTGTGGGACAGAATCTGCATGCGCGTCATCCAACTCTGCCTTAGATGTCTATTGCTCTTGCAAGCCCGACTGAGACTGGGAGGACCTGCGTTGCAAAGATAGGCAAGACACCTCCATAGATTTATCAGCTTGCAAGTTATTTTTGTTGACTGCCTTTGCCCAGAAACTCTCTCCTGCCAAAGTTGGTCAAGGGTTGTGTGAAAGGTTTTAAGGCCTCTATCAGGGCCCAGTTCACGAAGTCCTGCACATGATGTCCAAGTATTTCCACCGATCATTCCTCTATTTGGTGCTCCACTGGCACTTCCTGCAGTTCCTGATACTGCTCCTCCTCATCGACCTAGTACGCCATGATATTATAGTTTGGGAGGGATGGAGAAGTTAAGGGGGGGTGACTTTGAAGCAGGTGCACTATTTTGTATATAGAAACGGCTAGAAGCTGTTAGGCCAGCAAATTACTTGTGGAGGGAGCCACCTGCTGTTACAATGCAGTCAACTCACTTTAAATAATCAATCCCCTGGGCTAGGCCCACTTTGTATTATTTCAGCCCCGTCGGGCGATTGCCAGGCTGATCTGCACTTTAACGTGTGTCCTGCACGAAAACACACGCGTTGAGCAGATCAGAAGGAAAATCTCTGATCCGGCTCAACGCACGCACACGTCGCGCTGGAAACAGAAAGAGGACTACGTCCTCAGAAGGAAAGAAGGACAGAGAGAACTTCTCCTTCTGCCTTCCTCCTGCTCCCCACCGGCTGCCAAAAAAACAAATATACACACAACGGAAAACATGCAATAAATCATAAAGCACTAGATATTATCACTTAACTGGCTGCTGCAGCAGCAAAGAAAGAGGAAGACTATAGTGATTATGCTATTTATTTGGTCATAGAAGAGCAATGATTGTATGGTTGAGTGTTCATGGGATGTGTAGTTGAAAGTTTGTACTGTTTTTCATTGGCTGCTGTGTTGTCAGTAAATGAAAGGGAAAGCAGCCTCCAGTCCTGCCATAGAATTGTTTCCAAACTATGCAGATGCAAGAGCCCAGATTAAAAGAAAAGTAATTATCTGTTAATATTAGTGTGTTGAGATAATAATGCAGCACACCACCACGAAGAGGAGTCAAATGACCTCATCAACTCCCTGCATGGAGCTGCTCGGCAAGAGCCGCACACTGCCTGCGAGAGGCTGCGACGTTTGCCACAAACAGCCTCTCTGTCTGTATTGGGACAGAAGCTAGGGAAGCTGCTGCACTAGGGTGTCCAAATGGCATGTAAGCATATTCTGGACAGGACGGTAAAAAAACAAATCAGGACAAAGGGTCAAAATTTGCGGACAAAAAGGCAAGACAAAGCGTCAGTTTTATAGACCTAATTAATTTACTGACTATTTTCTGCATAGCGCTATTTATTCACTATGGTCTTTTTGTGATTGCCTCCTGGTATGCTACATTCAGGTGGCACTTTACGTCTCTGTTCAGTGATACATTGATGCCCTTCAGCACGGTGTCAAGGCCATCACCCCTACCCAAATCTACCCCATATTTCTTGGAAAGAAAGCAACAGCAACATTTTGACTATGCTTCTAAACATTTAAAAACCCATGGGAAACATTGAGGTAAGTAACCTTATGTTAGTTTAAACAAGTTGGAGAAAACATCTGGCTGTCCTCAAACTCCAGAGGGATTTACACCTAAAAATAAATTATTTAATGAGGCAGAGCAGATGGTGTGGGCAACAGTTTCACAACTAATGTCAGGATATAATGTACCCTAGGGGTGTGGACTTCCTATAGACCGATGCCCAGGGCATATTGCTTGGGGTCAAGGACAACATGTTTTCATATTTATTTTGTCCCTGGGACCAGTAGGCCTAGCCCCCTTCGGCACACACCCTTTGGCTGCCAGTTTACCATACCACATTATGGATCTTGGAAGGGCATTGTTTACAGTAAAGGTAACATTTGTGTTCATATGTTAATGCTGTTCAAACCTGCATCTATGGTTCATTAATGCAAAGCCTTTATTATTAGTGTGAGCACGCGCTAAGGAAATGTTGTTAGCTCGGACAGTACTACGGATAGTAGTTCTAGTATAAAAATGTGTACTCGTTTGGAAAGTTGAACAATATGAGGCTACGTATAATGTTCCTAGAAGGTTCTCTGATTAGATGCAAATATTTGCAGAAGCTTGAAAGCAATATTGAGGATTCTTTGATTTCAAAATCAAAACTTTATTTTAAAAAATGCAATGCAGAGAAAAAAAGTTTTGCTGAGCTGCTGTGAAGTTTTAGGTACCATTTCTTTGAAGCATCCTTTGGTAAAATGTTAATGCATGCTAGTATTTCTAAAAAAAATATATATATCCATAATGGACAAATTAGTGTAACCAGTTTCAACAACGTTATGGGAAACATGAAAATAAACCAGCAGTGTCAAAGTCAGTAGGTTCGACATTGGTCATCAGCCTCTTGGTTTTGTAATTGTGTGTGTTGTTTTGACCTGGTTTTTGTAACTTTATTCTTATGGGAGCTGCCGGGCCCTCACTAGTATAACGAACATTGGCAAAAACAAAAATATTTGTTGTTCTCAAAAAGCACACATTGCCACAGCAGTTCCTGGCATTGAACAAAACTACTTTGTGTGCCGATATGCTTGTTGTGAAAGAGCACAATGCTGTCACTCATAGTGAAGCCAGCCGAGAGAGAGAGAGAGAGAGACAGAACTGTAATAAAACAAATGGTCTTGGTTAGCTCCAGACCTAATTAGGGACCCAATTCTTAGAAGAATTCACAAAAGTGCACACATGGTATATGTCCTTGCATTAGTGCAGATTTACAATCCATGAATTACCAAGACTTTATAGAAGAAGGCCAGGAAATGGTACACATAGAAACATTTTGTGAAGTACATTATAGTTCAAGCAAATAAGTATGTCTAGACTTGCACATGTAGAAATCTGTTGAGCATTTATTCACAAATTCATTTTCCCTCCAATTACTCCCCTCCCCCCCCCCCCAAAACTGTCAGGAATACATTTTAAAGCTTTCTCAGTATGAAAAACAAGAGAAGAGCTGGTAAAAAATCCCTAAAAATGCAAGTTCATAGGCTTGCACAGACTCAAAAGGGCATTCTAAACTCAGAACTATAGTGCTTACTGCTCACTACAGTCTCAGTATGGAATCTGTGGAAAGGCGGCTAAATGAGGGATTTGCTACTATTCAAACCCCACTACAGTATGAGCCTTGGCTTAATCAGAGAGGCTATTATCAGAGCCCTTATGTAGTGAAGTTGCTGCCATAGCTTGTTGCTGCACTACATGACACCAAAGGGACAAGTGGATTTTGTTACAGGCCAAGTAGTTTTATGAAGCAACCTGTCCCATGGACAAGTAGATATTATATTAAACTCCACACCACCTATCCACAACTTGTCTCAAGTCTAACACCACTAGAGTGTACATCCGGGACTCTACATTTATGTCAGAGCTGGGAGCCCAGACTACCAATCAGAGAGTAAGAGAGAAGGATGAAATCAAGTTCAGTTGGGAGATCCACTGCAACTTATTCAAAGGGTTGTTGCTAAGATAAATAAGCAAGAGAAGAATAAGATGGGACAATTCCTAAAATCAGACTATTGGGTCCACCAAGAGTATCACAAAGTATTGCATGCCTGGGGAGTTGTCTCGGTAGAGAGGAGAGAAAGCAAAGAGGCTCTGTCAGGTGGTTGAACAAGCAGCACCGGCAAACTCTTTTGGTGTGCAATGGTCCGCTGTTAGTGCCTGTGAGGGATGAACAGGGGCCCGACTCCTTGCAAAGTTGTGCTGGGAAATTGCCCACTCTGTCCATGTCTGTCTTTAAAATGTAATTAGTGTTTCTTTATCATATGGTTGCGTTTTCTGCTTTTATATACAATTAGACCTCAGATTGAACCTGGAAACAGTTACCTTTCGATACCTAGGGATTAATATCTACCACTTAACCACTGATTTGCACAATGGAAATCTGGGCAGAGTGACACGGTCCCTCCGAGCCCAGTTTGCTTTCTAGTCTTCTCTTCCACTTTCTGTTTTGGGCCACATGGCACTAGTAAAGATGGTGTGCTATCCCTATTATTGTATTATTTTGCAAACCTTCCCCTACTCATTCCTCATTCCTTCTTCAGATATGATGTCCTACATCTTACTTGGTCTCTAAGGTGCAGTCGGGTAGCTCTTTCCACTCTTAAGCTACCCATGACTGCGGGTGGATTAGCCCTTCCGAACTTGGAACACTATTATTTAGCTGCACAGCTCCAGAGGGTGGATCGCTGTCTGCCTGCACCCTCCATGAGATGGGGTTTATTTGTAAATACTTTGTGGAGGGTGTACTGCTTTTCTCATTGTTTCCCACTGACCATTCCTCCGAACACTACTCCAGGTTATTCCGCACAGCTTTCTCATGCCTTACTAGACCCATAAACTCACTAACACATAGAAACCCTACGCTCCTGCAGTACCTTTAGTAGGCCTTCACACTCTCATAGGACGGCTACGGTTGGGGCAACTCCGTCAGGGGCACGTTGCAGTCCTCTCAAAATCCTCTCAAAAAGGTTTAAGTGACCCCCACTAATTAAATCCAACACGTTTCCAAGCTCCTTTATGTTTGCAGATTTACCAGCACATTTGCATTTCTTTTAGGAAGTAGGCACTCTGGCACATAGGCCTGTTTCTTATCTGTCTGCCCCTCCCTCTGAATCAGAGCACAGGAGATTCTCTGCCTTTCACTCTAGCTGGGGAAACTGAATTGTCCTAATTACCTTTTTGTCCTTTAGCTAAAAGGTTAAAATTATGGACAAATAGTCTGTTAACCCACGCATCATGGATATGGATAGTATGGCTAAATTACAGACATTCTGTGAAAAATACAGGCGGTGGTCACCCTAGCTAGCACCAGCCAAGAATCCTGTTTCCAAGCACTAATACCTGCTAGAACAGCAATCTTGCATGTTCCCGCAATGTTCCAGCACGGTCTCCAGTGCACAGTTGATACTGTCTTCTACGTAGATTAGCCAGAGAGACTGAGCATTGAAATGCACCATACCAGTGTTGGAATGGAGGGGGAAAAATTATTCTGGAACCCATAAATTGTGTCAAGGAAAAGGGGGTGGAGTTATGAGGGGCAAAACTTGAAAAACAGTCTGACAGTCCAGTTATACACTTATTTTAAAGAAATCCTGCTGCAGATGTGACAGCAGATCCGTTCTAGCTTACCTAATTGATCTGTCTTCATTTTATAATATCGTACATGGCTAGGACTGCTGCTGCAGAGATCTTTGCATGCCCAGCAATTTTGAGAGTATTATAATGGAATTGAGATAACTCTGCTGGTTAATGCAGTTCTGAGAAAGCTCTGTGTTTTTGACCAATCGCAGTTTTGACCCATAAAGTAGCAATCGTGTGGGACTGGTTACTCTAAACATATGTCTATAAGTATGGACGGTATGTGATTCGTACAACGTATAACTCTTTTTGTCTTAAATAACGTTTCCTCTACATCAATTTACACTTGTATGATTTGTTGTACCTCTTTGTGTGATGTAAAGTGCTGTGACACCCTGTACTGGGGTGAGTAGCGTTCTAAAAGAACCAAATAAACAAGAATTTGCAACGTAATAGGTCTTGCGTTTGCTTGAGTTAGAGAAATTGGCATTGTAAATTCATAACTGGACTTCTCTTGCCACATAAATTGGTCAGCCCTGTCTCATAATTTTGACTGTTACTGCCATATAATTCCAGTGGCCCTGCATATAACTATAGCACTTCCATTTACCTTCTTCCTCTATCTGCAGCAAAAAATGAAAATGTTGCCATTTAGCATCTTAATGGAAATCTACCATGCTAATTCCAATAGAATACCACTTTCACCACCCCACCATCAGAGTTGCTGGCTGGGTAACACAATGCCTCCCAAAAAGACACAAGACAGCCACAGAGGAGAAATAAACTAGAATGGTCACCAAAACAAATCAAGAGTGTTCAAACAGTTGTAGTATAATAAGGATGTTCAGTTGGCCTGAATTATGGTCATAATTGTAAAATAGAGTAATTATTCAAACATATACAAATATTGTATAAACCTGTATCAGAAATAAACGTTTGGCATTAGACTGTAATGCTCACAACAGCCCCTATAGGGCACCATGACAAAAATATAATTTGTATCAAACATGGTCATGTAACCATATTGTTAGCCCCTAGAGGGGATAACCCATGAAAAACACAGGAGAAAGTAATGCAGCATAACCACATACTTAATCCCTAGTGATCGTTTTTAGGGCTAGCAGGGCTGCTGCAATAATATTACAACCCAAGCCTTTAAAACAAACTTCTCCCAACTGTAAAACAAAAGTTCTAGTCATGAGAAAGCTTAGAAGACACTGAATGGTGGGAGGGGTTATTAAATTGGGGTCCCCACTAACCTAGTATGGAGACCCAGAGATGATGTAGGCAGATCGTTTTGAATGTGGACCCGTTGTTCTAGGACCACCACAGGCTGAGTTATGAGCAAAAATATTTGGTAAAAGTAATGCTCTGGAAAGCATTATGGATTGAGTTTTTCGTGCCACAAATATTATAATATGTTGACTGCAATGCTCAGAACAGCCCCTAGAGGACACCACAATAAACAAGTATTTGCAATGCAGTGGGTCTCGCATTTGCTTGAGTTAGGGGTATTAGCGTTGTAAATTCCCAATTGGACTTTTCTTGCCTCATAAATTGAAAGCTAAAACAGTTGACATAAACAAGCCAATTCAAAGCGCTACGGCCACCGTGAGCGCAAAGGAGAGACACAAAAGGAAAAATAACTTTGCTCTCAGCTAAACGTATCTGCAGACGTGCAGTTATCCAGGTAACATGTTTGATGGCCAAGGCGGTAACAAAACTGCCCCAAGGAGAGACAAACCTAAAGCACTTACCAATGATAAAGGATTTTCGAAAAGCAAACCCCCAGGAACGAGTGCTAATGATGGACGTGCGGTGGGCGTGGTTAAAAGCCCACAGATACATTACAACACGTCAGAGCGCTTGCTCGCTCAATCTAAAAACAGCATTTGGAAGAAACATGGTCATGTAACCATACAGGCAGCCTTTAGACAGCGTAATCACATGGAAAAAAAAATAGAGAAAGTAAGGCAGTGTAACCATATATTTAGCCCCTAGAGGGCACAGTGATTACACATTTTGTAAGCTAGCAGGACTCTTGCAATGATGTTACAAACCAGGCCCATGCAACATAATTTCTCCCAGCTGTAAAACAAATGTTTCAGCCACGAGTAAACTTATAAAGATGATGAATGGTGGCAAGGGTTATTATTTTTGAGTCCCCACTAACATAGTGGGAGTATCCAGAGATGATGCAGACAGAAGGAGCACATTGTGGTCAATGTTTTGAAGGTGGTCACGTTGTCCTTAGGACCACCAGAGGCTGATTTATGAGTAACAATGTTTTGTAAAAGTAATGCCCTGCAAAGCATTATGGAAAAAAGGTCCATGCCACAAACATTTTAATATGTTGATATGACTGTAGTGCAAAGTAGAGCCCCTATAGGAGACAACAATGAAAATAGCATTTGTAAGAAACATGGTCATGCAACTATATAGTTAGCCCTTAGAGGGCATGACCAAAACAAAATAGCAACAAATAGAGTAACCATACATTTAGCCCCTCAAGGGCATAGTGCGTTACATATATTCAGGGGCAACAGGCCTAACAAGGCCCTTAAAACACAAGCTATTCCCTACTGCAACAGTGTAAGGAAATGCCTCCTTGGCATGGTTGCCCCCTGACTTTTTGCCTTTGCTGATGCTATGTTTACAATTGAAAGTGTGCTGAGGCCTGCTAACCAGGCCCCAGCACCAGTGTTCTTTCCCTAACCTGTACTTTTGTATCCACAATTGGCAGACCCTGGCATCCAGATAAGTCCCTTGTAACTGGTACTTCTAGTACCAAGGGCCCTGATGCCAAGGAAGGTCTCTAAGGGCTGCAGCATGTCTTATGCCACCCTGGAGACCTCTCACTCAGCACAGACACACTGCTTGCCAGCTTGTGTGTGCTAGTGAGGACAAAACGAGTAAGTCGACATGGCACTCCCCTCAGGGTGCCATGCCAGCCTCTCACTGCCTATGCAGTATAGGTAAGACACCCCTCTAGCAGGCCTTACAGCCCTAAGGCAGGGTGCACTATACCATAGGTGAGGGTACCAGTGCATGAGCATGGTACCCCTACAGTGTCTAAACAAAACCTTAGACATTGTAAGTACAGGGTAGCCATAAGAGTATATGGTCTGGGAGTCTGTCAAACACGAACTCCACAGCACCATAATGGCTACACTGAAAACTGGGAAGTTTGGTATCAAACTTCTCAGCACAATAAATGCACACTGATGCCAGTGTACATTTTATTGTAAAATACACCACAGAGGGCACCTTAGAGGTGCCCCCTGAAACGTAACCGACTATCTGTGTAGGCTGACTAGTTTTAGCAGCCTGCCACAAACCGAGACATGTTGCTGGCCCCATGGGGAGAGTGCCTTTGTCACTCTGAGGCCAGTAACAAAGCCTGCACTGGGTGGAGATGCTAACACCTCTCCCAGGCAGGAATTGTCACACCTGGCGGTGAGCCTCAAAGGCTCACCTCCTTTGTGCCAACCCAGCAGGACACTCCAGCTAGTGGAGTTGCCCGCCCCCTCCGGCCAGGCCCCACTTTTGGCGGCAAGGCCAGAGAAAATAATGAGAATAACAAGGAGGAGTCACTGGCCAGTCAGGACAGCCCCTAAGGTGTCCTGAGCTGAGGTGACTCTAACTTTTAGAAATCCTCCATCTTGCAGATGGAGGATTCCCCCAATAGGGTTAGGATTGTGACCCCCTCCCCTTGGGAGGAGGCACAAAGAGGGTGTACCCACCCTCAGGGCTAGTAGCCATTGGCTACTAACCCCCCAGACCTAAACACGCCCTTAAATTTAGTATTTAAGGGCTACCCTGAACCCTAGAAAATTAGATTCCTGCAACTACAAGAAGAAGGACTGCCCAGCTGAAAACCCCTGCAGCGGAAGACCAGAAGACGACAACTGCCTTGGCTCCAGAAACTCACCGGCCTGTCTCCTGCCTTCCAAAGATCCTGCTCCAGCGACGCCTTCCAAAGGGACCAGCGACCTCGACATCCTCTGAGGACTGCCCCTGCTTCGAAAAGACAAGAAACTCCCGAGGACAGCGGACCTGCTCCAAGAAAAGCTGCAACTTTGTTTCCAGCAGCTTTAAAGAACCCTGCAAGCTCCCCGCAAGAAGCGTGAGACTTGCAACACTGCACCCGGCGACCCCGACTCGGCTGGTGGCGATCCAACACCTCAGGAGGGACCCCAGGACTACTCTGATACTGTGAGTACCAAAACCTGTCCCCCCTGAGCCCCCACAGCGCCGCCTGCAGAGGGAATCCCGAGGCTTCCCCTGACCGCGACTCCTTGAACCTAAAGTCCCGACGCCTGGGAGAGACCCTGCATCCGCAGCCCCCAGGACCCGAAGGACCGGACTTTCACCGGAGAAGTGACCCCCAGGAGTCCCTCTCCCTTACCCAAGTGGAGGTTTCCCCGAGGAATCCCCCCCTTGCCTGCCTGCAGCGCTGAAGAGATCCCGAGGTCTCTCATAGACTAACATTGAAAACCCGACGCTTGCTTCTACACTGCACCCGGCCGCCCCCGCGCTGCTGAGGGTGAAATTTCTGTGTGGACTTGTGTCCCCCCCGGTGCCCTACAAAACCCCCCTGGTCTGCCCTCCGAAGACGCGGGTACTTACCTGCAAGCAGACCGGAACCGGGGCACCCCCTTCTCTCCATTCTAGCCTATGTGTTTTGGGCACCACTTGGAACTCTGCACCTGACCGGCCCTGAGCTGCTGGTGTGGTGACTTTGGGGTTGCTCTGAACCCCCAACGGTGGGCTACCTTGGACCAAGAACTAAGCCCTGTAAGTGTCTTACTTACCTGGTTAACCTAACAAATACTTACCTCCCCCAGGAACTGTGAAAATTGCACTAAGTGTCCACTTTTAAAACAGCTATTTGTCAATAACTTGAAAAGTATACATGCAATTTTGATGATTTGAAGTTCCTAAAGTACTTACCTGCAATACCTTTCGAATGAGATATTACATGTAGAATTTGAACCTGTGGTTCTTAAAATAAACTAAGAAAAGATATTTTTCTATATAAAAACCTATTGGCTGGATTTGTCTCTGAGTGTGTGTACCTCATTTATTGTCTTGTGTATGTACAACAAATGCTTAACACTACTCCTTGGATAAGCCTACTGCTCGACCACACTACCACAAAATAGAGCATTAGTATTATCTATTTCTACCACTATTTTACCTCTAAGGGGAACCCTTGGACTCTGTGCATGCTATTCCTTACTTTGAAATAGCACATACAGAGCCAACTTCCTACATTGGTGGATCAGCGGTGGGGTACAAGACTTTGCATTTGCTGGACTACTCAGCCAATACCTGATCACACGACAAATTCCAAAATTGTCATTAGAAATTGATTTTTGCAATTTGAAAAGTTTTCTAAATTCTTAAAAGACCTGCTAGGGCCTTGTGTTAGATCCTGTTTAGCATTTCTTTTAGAGTTTAAAAGTTTGTAAAAGTTTGAATTAGATTCTAGAACCAGTTGTAGATTCTTAAAAAGTATTCCAACTTTTAGAAGCAAAATGTCTAGCACAGATGTGACTGTGGTGGAACTCGACACCACACCTTACCTCCATCTTAAGATGAGGGAGCTAAGGTCACTCTGTAAAATAAAGAAAATAACAATGGGCCCCAAACCTACCAAAATACAGCTCCAGGAGCTTTTGGCAGAGTTTGAAAAGGCCAACCCCTCTGAGGGTGGCAACTCAGAGGAAGAGGATAGTGACTTGGAGGAAAATTCCCCCCTACCAGTCCTATCTAGGGAGAACAGGGTCCCTCAAACCCTGACTCCAAAAATAATAGTCAGAGATGCTGGTTCCCTCACAGGAGAGACCAACACCTCTGAAATCACTGAGGATAGCCCCAGTGAAGAGGACATCCAGTTAGCCAGGATGGCCAAAAGATTGGCTTTGGAAAGACAGATCCTAGCCATAGAGAGGGAAAGACAAGAGATGGGCCTAGGACCCATCAATGGTGGCAGCAACATAAATAGGGTCAGAGATTCTCCTGACATGTTGAAAATCCCTAAAGGGATTGTAACTAAATATGAAGATGGTGATGACATCACCAAATGGTTCACAGCTTTTGAGAGGGCTTGTGTAACCAGAAAAGTGAACAGATCTCACTGGGGTGCTCTCCTTTGGGAAATGTTCACAGGAAAGTGTAGGGATAGACTCCTCACACTCTCTGGACCAGATGCAGAATCTTATGACCTCATGAAGGGTACCCTGATTGAGGGCTTTGGATTCTCCACTGAGGAGTACAGGATTAGGTTCAGGGGGGCTCAAAAATCCTCGAGCCAGACCTGGGTTGACTTTGTTGACTACTCAGTGAAAACACTAGATGGTTGGATTCAAGGCAGTGGTGTAAGTAATTATGATGGGCTGTACAATTTATTTGTGAAAGAACACCTGTTAAGTAATTGTTTCAATGATAAACTGCATCAGCATCTGGTAGACCTAGGACCAATTTCTCCCCAAGAATTGGGAAAGAAGGCGGACCATTGGGTCAAGACAAGGGTGTTCAAGACTTCAACAGGGGGTGACCAAAAGAAAGGGGTCACAAAGACTCCCCAGGGGAAGAGTGATGAGACAACCAAAACTAAAAATAGTAAAGAGTCTTCTACAGGCCCCCAAAAACCTGCACAGGAGGGTGGGCCCAGAGCCTCTTCACAAAACAATGGGTACAAGGGTAAAAACTTTGATCCCAAAAAGGCCTGGTGTCATAGCTGTAAACAGCATGGACACCAAACTGGAGACAAGGCCTGTCCCAAGAAAGGTTCCACTCCAAACTCCCATCCAGGTAACACTGGTATGGCTAGTCTCCAAGTGGGATCAACAGTGTGCCCAGAGCAAATCAGGGTCCACACTGAAGCTACTCTAGTTTCTGAGGGTGGGGTGGATTTAGCCACACTAGCTGTCTGGCCGCCTAACATGCAAAAATACAGACAGCAACTCTTAATTAATGGGACTAGAATAGAGGGCCTGAGGGATACAGGTGCCAGTGTCACCATGGTGACAGAGAAACTGGTTTCCCCTGGCCAATACCTGACTGGAAAAACTTACACAGTCACCAACGCTGACAATCAGAGAAAAGTACATCCCATGGCAATGGTTACTTTAGAATGGGGAGGGGTCAATGGCCTGAAACAGGTGGTGGTCTCCTCAAATATCCCAGTGGACTGTCTGCTTGGAAATGACCTGGAGTCCTCAGCATGGGCTGACGTAGAACTAAAAACCCATGCAGCAATGCTGGGTATCCCTGAACTGGTGTGTGTGAAAACAAGAGCACAGTGCAAGGCACAGGGTGAACAAGTAGAGCTGGAGTCTGGAAGAATGGCCCAGCCTACCAAGAGAACAGGAAAGTCAGTTGGGAGACCAACTGCCACACAGCAAAAGAAAGGGAACCTCTCTTCTGAGGAAGAAGTTCTGCCCTCTGAGGGAACTGAGCCTTTGGAGCTTGAACCTTATCAGGTTGAGCTCTTAGGCCCAGGGGGACCCTCAAGGGAGGAGCTGTGTAAGGGACAAGAAACCTGTCCCTCTCTTGAAGGCCTTAGGCAGCAAGCTGCTGAAGAGTCCAAAGGCAAGAAAAATGGAACGCATAGGGTCTATTGGGAAGATGGACTCCTGTACACTGAGGCCAGAGACCCCAAACCTGGTGCCACTAGGAGAGTGGTAGTGCCTCAGCTGTTCAGGAAGTTCATCCTAACATTGGCCCATGACATTCCCCTTGCTGGACATTTGGGACAAACCAAGACGTGGGAGAGGTTAGTCAACCACTTCTACTGGCCCAATATGTCCACCATGGTTAAGGAGTTTTGCCTCTCCTGCCCCACCTGTCAAGCCAGTGGTAAGACAGGTGGGCATCCAAAGGCCCCCCTCATTCCACTTCCAGTGGTGGGGGTTCCCTTTGAAAGAGTGGGTGTGGACATAGTTGGTCCACTAGAACCTCCCACAGCCTCAGGAAATATGTATATCCTGGTAGTAGTGGATCATGCTACCAGGTATCCTGAAGCTATTCCCCTTAGGTCGACTACTGCCCCTGCAGTAGCCAAGGCCCTCATTGGTATCTTTACCAGAGTGGGTTTCCCTAAGGAGGTGGTGTCTGACAGAGGTACCAACTTCATGTCAGCATACCTAAAGCACATGTGGAATGAGTGTGGAGTGACTTATAAATTCACTACACCATACCATCCACAAACTAATGGCTTGGTTGAGAGATTCAACAAGACATTAAAAGGCATGATCATGGGGCTCCCAGAAAAACTCAAAAGGAGATGGGATGTCCTCTTGCCATGCCTGCTTTTCGCTTACAGAGAGGTGCCACAGAAGGGAGTAGGATTCTCACCCTTTGAACTTCTGTTTGGTCATCCTGTAAGGGGACCACTTGCCCTTGTTAAAGAAGGCTGGGAGAGACCTCTCCATGAGCCAAAACAAGACATAGTGGACTATGTACTTGGCCTTCGATCTAGAATGGCAGAGTACATGGAAAAGGCAACCAAAAACCTTGAGGCCAGCCAACAGCTCCAGAAGTTTTGGTATGACCAAAAGGCTGCACTGGTGGAGTTCCAACCAGGGCAGAAAGTCTGGGTTCTGGAGCCTGTGGCTCCCAGGGCACTCCAGGACAAATGGAGTGGCCCTTACCCAGTACTAGAGAGGAAGAGTCAGGTCACCTACTTGGTGGACCTGGGCACAAGCAGGAGCCCCAAGAGGGTGATCCATGTAAACCGCCTTAAGCTCTTCCACGACAGGGCGGATGTCAATCTGTTGATGGTAACAGATGAGGATCAGGAGGCAGAGAGTGAACCTCTCCCTGATCTTCTGTCATCAGACCCAAAAGATGGTACAGTAGATGGAGTGATCTACTCAGACACCCTCTCTGGCCAACAGCAAGCTGATTGTAGGAGAGTCCTACAACAGTTTCCTGAACTCTTCTCCTTAACCCCTGGTCAGACACACCTGTGTACCCATGATGTGGACACAGGAGACAGCATGCCTGTCAAGAACAAAATCTTCAGACAGTCTGACCATGTTAAGGAAAGCATCAAGGTGGAAGTCCACAAGATGCTGGAATTGGGAGTGATTGAGCGCTCTGACAGCCCCTGGGCTAGCCCAGTGGTCTTAGTCCCCAAACCTCACACCAAAGATGGAAAGAAAGAGATGAGGTTTTGTGTGGACTACAGAGGGCTCAATTCTGTCACCAAGACAGATGCCCATCCAATTCCAAGAGCTGATGAGCTCATTGATAAATTAGGTGCTGCCAAATTTCTAAGTACCTTTGACTTGACAGCAGGGTACTGGCAAATAAAAATGGCACCTGGAGCAAAAGAAAAGACAGCATTCTCCACACCTGATGGGCATTATCAGTTTACTGTTATGCCCTTTGGTTTAAAGAATGCCCCTGCCACCTTCCAAAGGTTGGTGAATCAAGTCCTTGCTGGCTTGGAGTCCTTTAGCACAGCTTATCTTGATGATATTGCTGTCTTTAGCTCCACCTGGCAGGATCACCTGGTCCACCTGAGGAAGGTTTTGAAGGCTCTGCAATCTGCAGGCCTCTCTATCAAGGCATCCAAATGCCAGATAGGGCAGGGAACTGTGGTTTACTTGGGCCACCTTGTAGGTGGAGGCCAAGTTCAGCCACTCCAACCCAAGATCCAGACTATTCTGGACTGGGTAGCTCCAAAAACCCAGACTCAAGTCAGGGCATTCCTTGGCTTGACTGGGTATTACAGGAGGTTTGTGAAGGGATATGGATCCATTGTGACAGCCCTCACTGAACTCACCTCCAAGAAAATGCCCAAGAAAGTAAACTGGACTGTGGAATGCCAACAGGCCTTTGACACCCTGAAACAGGCAAGGTGCTCAGCACCAGTTCTAAAAGCTCCAGATTATTCTAAGCAGTTCATTGTGCAGACTGATGCCTCTGAACATGGGATAGGGGCAGTTTTGTCCCAAACAAATGATGATGGCCTTGACCAGCCTGTTGCTTTCATTAGCAGGAGGTTACTCCCCAGGGAGCAGCGTTGGAGTGCCATTGAGAGGGAGGCCTTTGCTGTGGTTTGGTCCCTGAAGAAGCTGAGACCATACCTCTTTGGGACTCACTTCCTAGTTCAAACTGACCACAGACCTCTCAAATGGCTGATGCAAATGAAAGGTGAAAATCCTAAACTGTTGAGGTGGTCCATCTCCCTACAGGGAATGGACTTTATAGTGGAACACAGACCTGGGACTGCCCATGCCAATGCAGATGGCCTTTCCAGGTTCTTCCACTTAGAAAATGAAGACTCTCTTGGGAAAGGTTAGTCTCATCCTCTTTCGTTTGGGGGGGGGTTGTGTAAGGAAATGCCTCCTTGGCATGGTTGCCCCCTGACTTTTTGCCTTTGCTGATGCTATGTTTACAATTGAAAGTGTGCTGAGGCCTGCTAACCAGGCCCCAGCACCAGTGTTCTTTCCCTAACCTGTACTTTTGTATCCACAATTGGCAGACCCTGGCATCCAGATAAGTCCCTTGTAACTGGTACTTCTAGTACCAAGGGCCCTGATGCCAAGGAAGGTCTCTAAGGGCTGCAGCATGTCTTATGCCACCCTGGAGACCTCTCACTCAGCACAGACACACTGCTTGCCAGCTTGTGTGTGCTAGTGAGGACAAAACGAGTAAGTCGACATGGCACTCCCCTCAGGGTGCCATGCCAGCCTCTCACTGCCTATGCAGTATAGGTAAGACACCCCTCTAGCAGGCCTTACAGCCCTAAGGCAGGGTGCACTATACCATAGGTGAGGGTACCAGTGCATGAGCATGGTACCCCTACAGTGTCTAAACAAAACCTTAGACATTGTAAGTACAGGGTAGCCATAAGAGTATATGGTCTGGGAGTCTGTCAAACACGAACTCCACAGCACCATAATGGCTACACTGAAAACTGGGAAGTTTGGTATCAAACTTCTCAGCACAATAAATGCACACTGATGCCAGTGTACATTTTATTGTAAAATACACCACAGAGGGCACCTTAGAGGTGCCCCCTGAAACGTAACCGACTATCTGTGTAGGCTGACTAGTTTTAGCAGCCTGCCACAAACCGAGACATGTTGCTGGCCCCATGGGGAGAGTGCCTTTGTCACTCTGAGGCCAGTAACAAAGCCTGCACTGGGTGGAGATGCTAACACCTCTCCCAGGCAGGAATTGTCACACCTGGCGGTGAGCCTCAAAGGCTCACCTCCTTTGTGCCAACCCAGCAGGACACTCCAGCTAGTGGAGTTGCCCGCCCCCTCCGGCCAGGCCCCACTTTTGGCGGCAAGGCCAGAGAAAATAATGAGAATAACAAGGAGGAGTCACTGGCCAGTCAGGACAGCCCCTAAGGTGTCCTGAGCTGAGGTGACTCTAACTTTTAGAAATCCTCCATCTTGCAGATGGAGGATTCCCCCAATAGGGTTAGGATTGTGACCCCCTCCCCTTGGGAGGAGGCACAAAGAGGGTGTACCCACCCTCAGGGCTAGTAGCCATTGGCTACTAACCCCCCAGACCTAAACACGCCCTTAAATTTAGTATTTAAGGGCTACCCTGAACCCTAGAAAATTAGATTCCTGCAACTACAAGAAGAAGGACTGCCCAGCTGAAAACCCCTGCAGCGGAAGACCAGAAGACGACAACTGCCTTGGCTCCAGAAACTCACCGGCCTGTCTCCTGCCTTCCAAAGATCCTGCTCCAGCGACGCCTTCCAAAGGGACCAGCGACCTCGACATCCTCTGAGGACTGCCCCTGCTTCGAAAAGACAAGAAACTCCCGAGGACAGCGGACCTGCTCCAAGAAAAGCTGCAACTTTGTTTCCAGCAGCTTTAAAGAACCCTGCAAGCTCCCCGCAAGAAGCGTGAGACTTGCAACACTGCACCCGGCGACCCCGACTCGGCTGGTGGCGATCCAACACCTCAGGAGGGACCCCAGGACTACTCTGATACTGTGAGTACCAAAACCTGTCCCCCCTGAGCCCCCACAGCGCCGCCTGCAGAGGGAATCCCGAGGCTTCCCCTGACCGCGACTCCTTGAACCTAAAGTCCCGATGCCTGGGAGAGACCCTGCATCCGCAGCCCCCAGGACCCGAAGGACCGGACTTTCACCGGAGAAGTGACCCCCAGGAGTCCCTCTCCCTTACCCAAGTGTAGGTTTCCCCGAGGAATCCCCCCCTTGCCTGCCTGCAGCGCTGAAGAGATCCCGAGGTCTCTCATAGACTAACATTGAAAACCCGACGCTTGCTTCTACACTGCACCCGGCCGCCCCCGCGCTGCTGAGGGTGAAATTTCTGTGTGGACTTGTGTCCCCCCCGGTGCCCTACAAAACCCCCCTGGTCTGCCCTCCGAAGACGCGGGTACTTACCTGCAAGCAGACCGGAACCGGGGCACCCCCTTCTCTCCATTCTAGCCTATGTGTTTTGGGCACCACTTGGAACTCTGCACCTGACCGGCCCTGAGCTGCTGGTGTGGTGACTTTGGGGTTGCTCTGAACCCCCAACGGTGGGCTACCTTGGACCAAGAACTAAGCCCTGTAAGTGTCTTACTTACCTGGTTAACCTAACAAATACTTACCTCCCCCAGGAACTGTGAAAATTGCACTGTGTCCACTTTTAAAACAGCTATTTGTCAATAACTTGAAAAGTATACATGCAATTTTGATGATTTGAAGTTCCTAAAGTACTTACCTGCAATACCTTTCGAATGAGATATTACATGTAGAATTTGAACCTGTGGTTCTTAAAATAAACTAAGAAAAGATATTTTTCTATATAAAAACCTATTGGCTGGATTTGTCTCTGAGTGTGTGTACCTCATTTATTGTCTTGTGTATGTACAACAAATGCTTAACACTACTCCTTGGATAAGCCTACTGCTCGACCACACTACCACAAAATAGAGCATTAGTATTATCTATTTCTACCACTATTTTACCTCTAAGGGGAACCCTTGGACTCTGTGCATGCTATTCCTTACTTTGAAATAGCACATACAGAGCCAACTTCCTACAAACAGAAAAACTTCAAACCGTGAGAGAGCTTAAACAGACACTGAATGGTGGTAGGGGTTATTATTTTAGGGTCCTCACTAACCTAGTGTGGGGACCCTATGATGATGTAGACAGACAGAGCACGTTGTTGGGAATGATTTGGTGGTGGTCCCATAGTCCAACACCACCACAGGCTGATTTATGAGCAAAAATGTTTTGTAACAGTAATGCCCAGCAAAGCATTCTGGGGAGAGTTCCTGAGTGCAGTGAATATTGTAGTATCGGCCCTCCTGCTGTGCCAAGAGAGCAACTTTCGCTTTGATTTCTGCTTTTTGAAAGCATTTACCAATTGCTAGTGTTTTAAAGGGAGAGTTAAAAGAACTGGTTCTGATTAGGTAACTGAACAGTGTGACCAGCTCTTCAATACCGCTGATCGAGTTCACACTGTTGTGCCTGTTCACGCTGTGAGTGCCATGGCCGCCTGGCTTTTCACATCTCATGCAAGATGTTGTTGAAATTGTCCGTATCATAACTTAAGCAGCACACTAAAAATATTACATTTGAATTAATACATTGGAATTCCTTTACAAAACAATAGAAAATGCCATAATGTCCTACTTCACTGGTCTAGTTTCACAACTTCTGTCTCCTTGGGTGCTCGCTCACAGACGTCCAACATCCACCAAACTTCATATTTTGCACAAATATTGTAAATACAAGTAAACAAGAGGTACTACACATAATTGATTGGAATTCCTAATATTTTTAATTCTAACTATTGTTGTATATGTTTTTGTAGCCCTGATGAAGTCACATGTAAGGGCCGATGCGCTTTGGCTGGGATGACAATTCATACAGTTCAGATCAAAAAGAAGAAAAATGAACAGGATTAAAAAAACAATTGTTTTCGAAGATCTTTTTGAGTTTGATTGACTGAACTTAGATGTTCCTTTGACCATCACCTCAAGAGTAAACGACATTTTAGCTGTAATTATATGATGCTGTGACTGTGGATTACAATTATTTGGAGTGCTTCTACCTTACCTTACAGCAGGTTTCATAGTCGTATGTTTATACATGAATTCATGGGGCAAAAGGCAAAAGTTTATACACAAATCCATAGGGACAGAAGCGAACAGCTGCCTGCCCAATTGGCGGAACCTCCAATCAATCTTATATTCATGGAAACGACAAAAGATGTGTAAATGCACATCCAATCATGACACAGAAATAATGATTACTTCATCATTATAATTAGATACATGGTGCGATGCTAGTCTGAAGGTACAGAAATTGTACAAACATTAAAATATCTAGCCAATTAAAATGAAATCAACTCGTGACAGAAGCATGATACAAAAATAGCTTGCATGGTGGGGGCCAAGAACATGCATCCATTTGACGATTCTGCATAATTCCTGCCAAAGCAGAGGTAAGTACTTGAGTCTTTTCCTATATATGGTTCTAGATATGTCCAACTATTGCTATTGCTGTCTCTGGACAGGCGAGGCAATGCATATCACGTGAGTTGTCTTTTGTGCCTTACATTACAAGCGGAGTACATTAGTTTACCTGAGGTCATGCAACCTTTGGGCTCGTCTTGCCGGCATTGTCATCATTGAATATCACAAACGTGACCAGGACAAGGTGGATTCTACGTAAAATATAACCTGCTTCTTCAACATTAGAATTTGCTTGCCTATGCTGGCAAGGAAAAAGTTTGAAGCAATAAATTGGAATATCCCAACGTGCAATCATTTTGCTGTGCTTATGCATAATGTCATACATGGAATTATTGGCCTAAAAAATGATAAACCTTTTAGACTTGTTCAAAATAGAATACATTATTTAAAAAAAAAAATCATTTTATACTTATTGAATTTCACATCTCACAAATGCATGTTGTCTTGTGTAACATTTTAAGCTAGTTTTCCTATTTGCTATGTTTCTCTCTGTTTTCTTGCTATTTGTAATGTCCTTTTCCATTTGCAAAGAAATGCCATAGTTAGGCCTAAACATCTGCCTTTGGATAGCTGTTATTTGATTTGCTTGGCAGCAAGAAGTAAATGGGAGATCAACCACTCTTTCCTCCCTCATACGGGATATATCCTATCAGCAGGACATCCCAGAATACTAACCTCTGGACATATAGCAAGGTCTGACCCTGTGATCTGTGTGACAGCATTGAGGACTGAGTCCCAAAATGAGGCTACGCTCGGGCAGGACCTCAACAAGTGTAACAATGTACCTTCCTCCCCGCAACAGCACTAGTACTGCAAGTCACCTCCCACTTTCATTTTAGCTAAGCAAACAAGTGTGTAGTGCCAAAGGTATAAAACTTATGCTGATGTTTCCTTTCCCTTGTGTGATGTGACTGTGTGCCGAGGAAGTATTTTGTCCCATTGGTCTTCATCTAGGGTTATACCCATGCCTCTTTCCCAGAAACATTGGAAAGGAAATTTGTTAGTATGTCCTTTTGGGTTTAGCAAAGCATAGATCCTGGACGTGGCATGGGCTTTACTCGAGCAATGGCGTAGATATTTCTCAAATGGGGCGAGGGCTTAGGTTGCTCCCTGCCGGATCCTCGGGGAGAAGACCCAGTGTCTTAATAGAAGATAACAAAATCGCCCCCCCCCTCTGAAATGCCGTAGTCTACTTTAAGCTTAAGGATTTGATGGAGTCTTCCCTCCAAGACATTGCACACTGTTTTACAACCTTCATGCAGCCAGGCACTATGGGGGTTATTACAACTTTGGAGGAGGTGTTAATCCGTCCCAAAAGTGACGGTAAAGTGACGGATATACCACCAGCCGTATTACGAGTTCCATAGGATATAATGGACTCGTAATACGGCTGGTGGTATATCCGTCACTTTTGGGACGGATTAACACCTCCTCCAAAGTTGTAATAACCCCCTATGTGTCTTCTATCTAGATTTGAAGAGAAGTCATTGTTTCCCTGGAGAAGGGGTAAAGGGCGATGGAAAGGACTTGAGTCCTATTTTTATCGCCACTTTATCAATGTGGGTCTCAGCCCAGTGTAGGGGAAATGTCTCCTTATGGGAAGCTTGAATGGGCGCCGAAGGAGAGAGATTGAAGAGCATTGATTTCACTATGTTGATCTTGTATCCCGAGACTTTCTGATAGGCCACCAACTCAGCCATCAGGTAGGGTAGTGACGATCTCGGGTCAGTTAGCAAGACGAATATATCATCTGAGAATCTAGTGAGTTTCTTATCCTGCATGGCAAACTTAATTCCGTTGATGAGCGTTTCTGCCCAGGTTGATGAGGGTGTCTGCCCAGATGTGTTGAGCTAAGAGCTTTACTGTAAGGGCAAATAGGAGGAGCGACAGGGGACGACTCTGCCTGGCACCCCTGGATATGTAGATCTAATGAGACAGCAGACCATTAAGCTGAATACAGTCTCTCGGAAAGTGATAGCCTGCCAGAAGCCAATTAATAGGAGTCCCCAAACTCCAATCTCTGTAGGACGTCTGACATAAAATCCCGATCTATCCCGGTCTATGCTTTTTCCACATCCAGGGAGACTAGGAGTTAATGATCTTGTCTCATTGTCCGCATTCAGCTGAATGGCCTGCTGTCTGATGGCCGTCCCATATTATTTCATGGTATACATTCAGTAGTAGGAGGAGGAGGGGCACAAAGCATTTGTAGAAGGCAGCAGTGAAGCCGTCGGCCTCTGGCACTTTGGGTGGGGGCAATTTCGCTATGGCTAACGGTATTTCCATCTACGCTGTTGGATGCTCAAGGCATTCCATGAAGGATATGCTAATCTTGGGAAGATCAACTCCCGCTAGATAGGGGGCCAATGATTGAGTCGGTGTCCTTCTTCTTCTTTTTTTTTTTTCTGTTTCATTCAGCCTTATTGGCGTCTGATAAGAGTACCTGCTTGTCCTGATTCCTGACTTAAGTGATATTGTTGCGGGTTAGTTTAGTTCTGAGCAGAGTGACCACCAATTTCCTGGACTTCTTGCCCAGTTCATAGTATTTATTATCTAACTTAGCAAGGGAGTAGGCAACCTTATCAAGCTCAAGTAGTTTAAGCTGACCTCGAGCCTTTAAGATTTTCTCCATGTTTTCTGGGAATAGGTGCACTTGTGATCTTGTTCCAGAGCTATAAGCTCTTCTTTGAGATCACGAGAGAGCGCGCGTCACACAGCAGTCCCAGACGAGCAGCCTCTGCAATAAAATTCCCTCTGAGACCCCCCCCCTTCAGTGGATCTCATAGGATAGCTGTTGAGGTGTCGCCAGAGGCGTTATGTTTGATGCATTCTGTAGTACTTCTGGTGAAGTTAACAGTCACTGGGTCTTTGAGAAGAGTGTCTTGAAGATGCCAAAGGCTGCTGCCTCTGGCCTTTGTATTGCATGTGTAGGAAAGTGCAGGTTGTCGGACTGAGGTCTAATAAGGTCAATGGTTCTTGTGTGGCATTAAGTAGGTACAGGCGAAGACTCCTATCGAGTAGAAAGTGGTTAAGGTGAGCATGTGTTTTATGTGCTCCAAAATAGAGTGAGAAATCGGTGCTCAGAAGCTGGCAATGTCACCAGGCATCTACTAGGCCCACCTCTTCAAAAAAAAAAAAATAACATGCCAGCAATCAATAGAATTACTCTATTGCCCCAACCGTGTTTGCCTATATCTGTCTTTGTTGAGGGCCAAATTGAAATCACTTGCTAGGATAGGAGGGGCTGTGGACCATGCTGACAGAGTGCGAATGAGATGATTCCTGATCTTGATTTAGGTACCATAGTGAGATTCTCAAGGGTGTACCCCTCAGTGTTCCCTGGATCATATCCCACCTTTTGTCTCTAAGGGTGTGTTCTACCTGAAAAAGGCATCTATTAGTTATTGGGATCCCCACTTACGCTGCCTCTTTGCTGGTTGAAGAGAAAAATTGACCTAGTTAGGTAAAGGATTTAATTCGGACTGATCCTTCAGCAGTAGGTGAGATTCCTGAATCATGTCTATTTCTGTGAAAGGGAGGACAAGTCATTCAAGATAGACCGTCTTTTGAGCGGATTGTTGCGGCTTCTCACATTGTAACTGGTTACTTTAAAAGTATGCATGACAAAGTGTGGTCCACTGAGTTAGCTAGGAGATGACTCTGGGTAGGACAAATGGATGTGTGATCAGGCAATCCCCTCTGCCCCCCTAACAGCCCAACTGGGTTCCCAAAACCAAACATAACCACAATAAACAAATAACAACCAAATCAATGGCATCACCTCCTTACCTGGGTAGGGTACAGAGGACGCCACAAAGGGTAAACATCTTCATGTGAGTGTTTTTGCGTGTCGCCGTACAGACAATGTGGTTTATACAGCCTCAGTTGCAGACAAGTGTTCCATACGCCTATCTCATCTACGGCTTCTCCATGTCTCAAATGAATGCTAGAGGGTCATGCAGTTCATCCCCACGTGCAAGGTCACTTCCATTGTTTCCAAAGCATGGGACTGCCTCCAATGTGTCTCCAAACTATTTGGCTAGGGCGTTGGTTTGCTCATCTGAATTGGTATTAGACGAAGGCTCACTGACCTTCCAGGTGTGTTAAGGTGCTGCTTTCTGCCCCTCCAGGTTCCCCTCTCTCTTGGGGGGCTGCGTAGTGTTGTCCACACTCGGCTGGCTGGCCTGTTTAGTTTCGGCAGGGGCCCCTTGTCTGTGTCTGGCTGAGGCAGGTCTAAAATTGGGCAGGCTTCTTTGAGTGATTTAAGAACCCATTTTTGTCTCTGCAATTCAAAATGAAGTTGAAAAGGATGTTCCCACCAATATTGCAAAACATTTTTCTTTAGAAATGAGGGCACTGGGCAGAAGGCCTGGGGTTTGGCCAGAGTGATGGGAGAGACGTCTTGGAACATCTGGAGCTCGCATCTGTTGTAGTAGATAGTGCCCCCTCGCATGCTCACTTCCAACAGGACTTCCCTGTCTGCATAGTTGTGAAAACAGACTAGAATGTCTGTTGGGATCGCATACCAGGTGACCCTGCCATGTGTGCCTGGTCTGCTTGGGGTAGATCTGGTCCATGGCCATCTAAGATCGACTCAGCAAGGCCCTGAATAAAAGCCAGAGCGTCCTTTCCCTCTTTGCTGTTCGATACTCTCCTGATGCGTATGTTGGATCACCCTGGCTGGTTTTCGAGGTCTTCCTCCTTCTCTTGCATAACAAGGACTTGTTCATGAGCTGGGATCTTTATTCTTCTAGGTCCAAGCAGCGTTCGCATTGCGTCTTTTCGAGGTAGTCTGCTCTGTGACCTAAGTCACTAACATATTTACAAACTTCTGAGAGGATCTCCTGAAGTTCAGCTCGGATGTCCCCGATATCATTCCTGAGCTCAGAGAAGAGTTGTCGTAAATAGCTTGGTCATTCGTTCATCATCAGTGGTGGGGGAGGAGCATAAATCATCCCTCACCGTGGGCACCTGTATGTTTACTTTAGAGGCTCCTTCATCTTGTTCACTAGAGGCCACCTGAAGCATGTGTTTAATCCTCCTTACCCTCTTTGACTTACTTCCTGCCATTTTGAAGGAGCTTAGGTGTCGGGAGTCCCACTTCAAGGGCCTCCACTGTGAGATTTTGCTGCATGGGGCCAATATCCAAAGGTCACCAGTCTCCAGCCCTTCTGTGGCACCAGCTCTAAATAGTATTCACAGCAGAGTGGAGTTTTCTCTGCCAGGCCTCCCTGTTGGGCACCAACATCACCTCACTCCCATTGCTGTAGGGCACCCAGTAGGTCCTGTTTTCATGGCCCCAAGGTAGGGGATTCTGGAGCCCAATTCAGAAAATGCCACGCCCACACCCGCTGACCCAGTACCTGTCCACGCACACAAGGTTATCCCAGTGTCCACATCCTCAGTCACAACAGTTGGAGACAATAGGCAGGAGGCAGCAGGGTCCATCGCCGCAACCACCCTCTCGGGGTCTTCGCGCCCTCTGTGGGACTCGTGGGTGGACACCCGTTTCAGTTCTTGGACCAACCTCCTGTGCCCAGGCCAGGGTCGGCGGGTTGTTCTCCTCACCAGGGGTGGTTAGAGAGGGTGGGTGTCGCAGAGGGGGGCCTCGGCCCTGGGCAACTACCCTCCCCCAGTGGACCTCTGCAGAATGTGCTGCACTCAGTTGCAAAGGCAATGGTAGCAGGGTGGCACCATCTTAGGCTTGGCTAGTGAGGGCTTTCCCCTTTGCTCAGTTCCTCTCTCTGTCTTGGGCAGCCACCGTAAATCCCAATGGGACGGGGGAGAGGGGTGCAGTATCTCCCGGCCAGGCCACTGTGTCGCAGGGCAGCAGAGACAAGATACAAAGTGGTCTCGGGCCCCCTTGCCTCTTGGTGTGGCTGCTGTCGGAGCTAGCCTCCCTGCTGCATGCCCCACTCTTCCAAGGACAACGTTCTCTGGGGGCCCCAGTAGTTTAGTGACCACAAGAGGAATGCCATATCGGCACTTGGTGGCTGAAAAAATACTTTGTAGTGGCCAGGATGGGCACCAATGGTTCCAGCTGCTGCTGCCATCATGGGGCTTGATCAATTCCCCCCTCACCTTTCCCCCCACCATGGTTCTTTCCCATGGTTCTGATTCTTCTGTTTGGAGGTTTTGATGCAAAAATTCCAAGACCAGCCTTCCTGGGTGAATTTCAGCTAAAAAAAATAAAAATAAAAATGGTCTGTGTATCCTTGCCAGGATTTTTCTTGACGCTCATGGAGCTCTTAAAAGAAAAAAAATAGTCAACGGCAGGACTAAACGAGACCAGCCAGGATAGCATACTTGTGTTAAATGAAGGTCGTCATCCCTTATGGACTAATCTATAATCTTGACTGAAGATGGAATGTTGTCATTCTATAAAACCTAACTGGATCTGTTGTCTAATTTAGTCAGGCATAAGTGCACTACATTGGGGGCAATTGCAGTGATTGTCTATTACATTCAGTAGATTTCTCCTGTTCATAAGATTTCAGAAAGTCCCACACAGGAACACTTAACAACAAATTGCCTAATAGCTCCAGTCACAGTCCATTTTGAACTTTGTCAATTCTCTCTCAGGTCTTTTCTGACAAACCACAATAGCTTTTGTGGACTTGCCGAAAATTTGCTTAACGTTGTTTGGCTTTATTGTTCTCAATTTGCTGGCTTTTATAATCCTGTGTTTGTGTTTACTCTGGCTCATAACCTCTTTATCATCCTTTGGATTGTGTAACTTGTATTCTTCTTGTTCATTTTTAGGGAACTGCTTTTTTCTTGTTGGTTAAGCACTTCAAACGCTTTCTCCCCCATACTCTTCTCCCTACCAAATTACAGTACTTCCAACACACACACCTGCTCTACTACATTGCCCTCCCGCCAACCCTCAGTCCTTCTTATCTTTTTTATTTTTTATTTTGGAAGGGCAGGCAGGAAATTGCGTTTGAGCTAGTGAAATACATTTTTTTACTATATCCAGCCTTCTTGGCTTTTTACCATTTCTATCTCAATTGTTCAAGAAAAACGTTAATCTGCCACAGTATTTTCAGGTCATGGATGTGCAACTAATAAGGACTTAAAATTGGAAGAGGTGGCTGGCAATAAATATTGTTTTGACAAGTACTGAATTGTTACCAAGGTATTGTTCATGTCCCTTTTTGTACTGCCAAAGAAATGGTGTGCAATAGCGAACATAAAATCACAAGCTGGTGGATTGTTTGGTATTTTAAAGCTGTTCTTCTTGAATTACAAATGTCACATTGTGAATTTAAGAAAGTGAGACATGCAGGAGGTCCAGGGGTGAGTGACCACATTAGATTTCTAAGGATCTACTGTAAGGTTTACTGTACTGCTGTCCAGTGGTGGCCAGCAGTTTGGGGGGGGGGGGCAGACGGGAAGCACACTCACACTCATTTTTAGACACACACACATGCACGCACATGCATTAACAACACTCATCAACATACGCACGCACAAACATTCATTTAAAAAGATCACACACACCTACTTCGTCACAGAGTGGTCAGTGAGACTGCTAATGCCACCCAACTCAGTGATGAGGTGTCACTGATTGACACTCGCCCTGGGCGCTTCAGGGCTTAAACCTGAAGCGCCCAGGTCGAAGTCGATGGGTGACGCTTCCCTCGTCACCTGGGGGAGAGCCTCGAGGCACCTTTGCTGAACCGAGGAGGTCACGCCCACAGGACCTGTGACCTCTTCAGCCCAGCAAAGTTCAGCTCAGGCAGCCAGGGCTCTGCACAAATCGGCGCATGTCTGCTCCTGGCTGCCTGATCTGAACATGAAGAGTGTCTGTCAGGCTGACCTTTGTTTAGCCTGACCTGCACTCTTCATGAGGGGCAAAAGGTGGGCGGGCGTGGCCCCTACGCCTTAAAGGACAGGCCGCATCAACTGCTTTCATAGTTTATAAACTCCCACACTTTGGATCTTTTAATTTGCAAGGATATCCTAACTGAGCATTTATCTTTCTGCCTTTCCTATACTTCTTTTGCCACCTTAACTCCTGTTAACACTTGCATTGTCCGTGGCATGTTTAACAAGTTTGTATGTGTAACGGAGGCTACCTAACTGCACTATGTATTAAGAAGGGAAGCTGCCGTTAATGTTAATTCCTCAATTCCATTTACCCCAGCTGCTGTTTCAAAATACTGTCGGTCTGGTTGGCAACATTGTTTCCACACTGGCCTGAACTGATGGTTCCAAGCAGTCAGTCACATGTTAATTTCATTTTGAATTTGCATTTGCACTAGGTTAATAAATCGTTTGACATTAAGTGAAGGTGTGCTGGTTTAAAACAGTGTACGCTTTCTTTTTCAACTTTAGGTCACGGAAGCACAGGTGTGCCATGCTGTTCAACGTTGTATCTCCTTTAAGGCTTTGGTTTCAGACTATTCAGAGTCCTGTCCCCTAACTCATCGATTCCGAAGAACGGCTTCTACTTCATCAGGAATGTGCTTCCACTTACATGAGCCAAGCAGGCATTTGAAGATCTGCAATTTGAATATTTAGCGGTTTGTACCTAACACACACAATGCACAATGTTTTTGTTTAGATACTTGAGGTTCAATTCTGTTATGGCATTTTATTGTTTGTCAGCCGTGAGGAAACCCCTTGACAGGATTCACATGCCTCTACTTTGCTTTTGTGTAGAAATGTGTTCTTTGTATCTTGACATAAAGCAAGCCACTGTCTGGCCGTGATACCAGGCGCATGCGTACCTATGCAGGATTTCGGTTTTTGCTAGTGGAAGAAGCTGGCACCAGCCAAAACTGCCAGCAGTTCAGGCCTCGAAAAATCCTAAGTGTTACCAGACCTGCAGGTCCAGTAACTTGAATAATCTAATCCACCTAACTGTAATGTACCTGAACTTGATTTGGTCTGAAATTGTGCGATCCTAAGCAAATATTTCATTTTGCAGAGCCACCTTTTTCTTCATTATCATATATGAGAGTACTTTCATACATGCAGGAACAGCATTTCTGCTGTACAAACAACTCCTGGTTGATTTAATAAGCTAAATCTTTGCTCCATGTATAATCTAGCCCACTTATATAAGGTGCACATGACCCTGACGTTTTTTTTCTGTTCAGTCACTAGTAGTTTTGTCATTAGGGAGAGTGCTTGAATGTTTCTCAGTTCATGTTTAAAAACTCACTTGTAATAAATGCATCACTAAAGCATGATGTGATAGCACACTGTCATTTACAAACAGCGCATCTTCCATTGAAATGGCCACAAACGTTCCTATTAACATGCAGTTTTACTGATAAAACTACATAGTGTGTAGACCATAATCTGTGGAAATTGAGTTTTAGCAGTATTATTTGACATCACCCAGTAAAGTGTTTTCATAACTACTGAAATACATTTTGAAACGTTAGTACAGTTAATTTAAAAGCCATTTAAATGTTGTGTTAGAAAAAAAAACTGACACCCTACAACCTTTGTATTCCCACTGTACAGCGCAATTGTCAGATGGGTCGCTTTACAAAATCCTCTATCTATGTAGCCAGAAGCCAAAGTAAACTCGAACCTGCAGGATTAATTAAGCAGCAAACTGTAAGAACTCCTAAACTGGCATTTGACCTCTGTCTCTTGAGCAGAGCAAATATGACAAGTTAAAAACAATATTTAAAGTAATGTTCATTTCTCATTCCCTTTTTGAATAAATAGAAAACCTGTTCTTTGTCAGCTTGCCAGAAAAGCGCCAGTAGGCCCTAAAAGTAACTTGCCCTGATAAAATCTGACTCGCCATAGCAAGTGGGCGTGTAGATTTCCAGAGGCCTGCAGTTACCTTGCCTGCAGCGCAGAGAGAATTGGCTATTTGCACTTAGTAATGAGATGAGGAAACTGGCTAAGGAGTAAGTAAAGTATATGTTCGATGGCATCTGTCGCTGTAGATACGCATGTTCTGCAATAGCTCGCCATCTGGTGTTGGGCCGGAGTGTTACAAGTTGTTTTTCTTCGAAGAAGTCTTTCGAGTCACGGGACCGAGTGACTCCTCCTTTTGTCTCCATTGCGCATGGGCGTCGACTCCATCTTCGATTGTTTTTTTTCCGCCATCGGGTTCGGACGTGTTCCTGTCGCTCCGAGTTTCGGAACGGTAAAAATAGTTAATTTCGGAAGATTTTCGTCGGTATTGTTGCGTTCGGGATCGGCGTACTTAGATTCAACACCGCATCGAAGATCGAAGAGCTCCGGTGCCCTTCTGGGTAGTTTTTTCGATCCTCCGTCGGGGCCTGGTCGGCCCGACCGCGTGCTGAGGAACGCCGATGGAACGGACCCCGTTCCGTTTCTGCCCCAAATGCCACAATAAATACCCCTACACAGACCAACACTTGGTCTGCAACCTGTGCCTGTCACCTGAGCACAGCGAAGACACCTGCGAGGCCTGTCGTGCGTTCCGGTCCCGAAAAACACTCCGAGACCGTCGAGCCAGAAGACTTCAAATGGCGTCCGCACCGACAGCCCAACGGGAGTTCGAGGAACAGGAAGAAGAAGGTACCTTCTCGATCCAAGACTCAGACTCCGAAGGATTCGACGACACACAAACCGTGAGTAAGACGTCGAAAACCACACAAAGAAACATTTACAAGGCCCAGGGGACGCCACTGCCACCAGGCCATGGCTCCACCCATAAATTCGGTGACCGACCGTCGGCACCGAAAAAGGCCCAAACAGTGCCGAGATCGTCCGACTCCGGTCGAGACACCGGCACGCAGCCTTCTCGGGACCGAGAAAGTGCTGGAGACAAGCCTCGACACCGAGATGCCGGTGTGGACACGGCTCGACGCCGAGACAGCGGCACCGAAACAGATCGACGCCGAGAGGTTTCGGCCCCGAAAAGGAAAAAAGTCACCTCGGAGCCGAAAAAACACGCAGACAAAGTTTCGACGCCGAAACAAACTGCAAGCGACCCAGCTTCAGGCTCTTATACAGAAGAGCACTCGCTAACCTCCCAAATGCAAAAGCATAGGTTTGAGGAAGAGCTACAAGCAACTGATGTGGACCATACGCAAAAGCGTATCTTCATTCAGCAGGGGACAGGAAAAATAAGCACCCTTCCCCCCATTAGGAGAAAGAGAAGGTTGGAGTTCCAGACGGAACAAGCACCACAACCAAAAGTGGTTAAAAGAATTACACCACCACCCTCTCCTCCGCCCGTGATTAACGTTTCACCAGCACAAACTCCATCTCACTCCCCAGCTCACACCACCATGAGCCAGGGTGACCAAGATCAGGACGCATGGGACCTATACGACGCCCCAGTGTCAGATAACAGCCCGGAGGCCTACCCTACAAAGCCATCTCCACCAGAAGACAGCACCGCGTACTCTCAGGTGGTGGCTAGAGCAGCACAATTTCATAACGTAAGCCTCCACTCAGAACAGGTCGAGGATGATTTCTTGTTCAACACACTCTCCTCCACCCACAGCTCCTACCAAAGCCTGCCTATGCTCCCTGGTATGCTCCGGCACGCAAAAGACATATTTAAGGAGCCGGTCAAAAGTAGGGCAATCACACCAAGGGTGGAAAAGAAGTATAAGCCGCCTCCTACGGACCCGGTTTTCATCACTACACAGCTGCCACCAGACTCTGTTGTTGTAGGAGCAGCTAGGAAAAGGGCCAACTCTCACACATCTGGAGATGCACCACCCCCAGATAAAAAAAGCCGCAAGTTCGATGCAGCTGGTAAGAGTCGCAGCACAAGCTGCAAACCAGTGGCGCATCGCAAACTCCCAGGCACTACTTGCGCGCTATGACAGAGCCCACTGGGACGAGATGCAACATCTCATTGAACATCTGCCCAAGGACTTCCAAAATAGGGCGAAACAAGTGGTTGAGGAGGGACAGACCATCTCCAACAACCAGATACGTTCCTCCATGGACGCTGCAGATACAGCTGCACGGACAATTAATACATCTGTAACTATCAGACGGCATGCATGGCTCCGAACGTCTGGATTTAAACCAGAGATTCAACAAGCAGTTCTCAATATGCCTTTTAATGAAAAAGAACTGTTCGGTCCAGAAGTGGACACAGCGATTGAGAAACTCAAAAAAGATACGGACACTGCCAAAGCCATGGGCGCACTCTACTCCCCGCAGAGCAGAGGGAATTACAGCACATTCCGTAAAACGCCCTTTCGAGGGGGGTTTCGGGGTCAAAGCACACAAGCCAGCACCTCACAAGCAACACCGTCCACTTACCAGGGACAGTATAGAGGAGGTTTTCGGGGACAATATAGAGGAGGGCAATTCCCTAGAAATAGAGGGAGATTTCAAAGCCCCAAAACCCCTACTACTAAACAATGACTCACATGTCACTCACCCCCTCCACACAACACCAGTGGGGGAAAGAATAGGTCATTATTACAAAGCATGGGAGGAAATCACTACAGACACTTGGGTTCTAGCAATTATCCAACATGGTTATTGCATAGAATTTCTACAATTCCCTCCAAACATACCACCAAAAGCACAAAATTTAACAACACACCATTCCAATCTCCTGGAGATAGAAGTGCAGGCACTATTGCAAAAGAATGCAATCGAATTAGTGCCAAACACACAAATAAACACAGGAGTTTACTCACTGTACTTTCTGATACCAAAGAAGGACAAAACACTGAGACCAATCCTAGACCTCAGAGTAGTGAACACTTTCATCAAATCAGACCACTTCCACATGGTCACACTACAAGAAGTATTGCCATTGCTAAAACTACACGACTACATGGCAACTTTAGACCTCAAGGATGCTTATTTCCATATACCAATACACCCATCGCACAGGAAATACCTAAGGTTTGTATTCAAAGGAATACATTACCAATTCAAGGTACTGCCTTTCGGATTAACAACAGCACCAAGAGTCTTTACCAAATGTCTAGCGGTAGTCGCTGCACACATAAGAAGGCAGCAAATACATGTGTTCCCATATTTGGACGACTGGCTAATCAAGGCCCATTCGTTCATACAGTGCTCAAATCACACAAATCAGATCATACAAACCCTCTTCAAACTCGGGTTCACCGTCAATTTCACAAAATCCAAAATTCTGCCACGCAAGGTACAACAATACCTGGGAGCCATAATAGACACATCAAAGGGAGTAGCCACTCCAAGTCCACAAAGAATTCAAAATTTCAACACCATCATACAACGCATGTATCCAACACAAAAGATACAGGCAAAGATGGTATTACAACTCCTAGGCATGATGTCATCATGCATAGCCATTGTCCCAAACGCAAGACTGCACATGAGGCCCTTACAACAATGCCTAGCATCGCAGTGGTCTCAAGCACAGGGTCACCTTCTAGATCTGGTGTTAATAGACCGCCAAACTTACCTCTCGCTTCTGTGGTGGAACAACATAAATTTAAACAAGGGGCGGCCTTTCCAAGACCCAGTGCCACAATACGTAATAACAACAGATGCTTCCATGACAGGGTGGGGAGCACACCTCGATCAACACAGCATACAAGGACAATGGAACGTACATCAAACAAAACTGCATATCAATCACCTAGAACTTCTAGCAGTTTTTCAAGCACTAAAAGCTTTCCAACCAATAATAGTTCACAAATACATTCTCGTCAAAACAGACAACATGACAACAATGTATTATCTAAACAAGCAGGGAGGGACGCACTCCACGCAGTTAAGCCTGCTAGCACAAAAAATTTGGCATTGGGCAATTCACAACCAAATTCGCCTAATTGCACAGTTTATACCAGGGATACAAAATCAACTCGCAGACAATCTCTCTCGAGATCACCAACAGGTCCACGAATGGGAAATTCACCCCCAAATTCTGAACACTTATTTCAAACTCTGGGGAACACCTCAGATAGACTTGTTTGCGACAAGGGAGAACGCAAAATGCCAAAACTTCGCATCCAGGTACCCACACAAACAATCCCAAGGCAATGCCCTATGGATGAACTGGTCAGGGATATTTGCTTACGCTTTTCCTCCTCTCCCTCTCCTTCCTTACCTGGTAAACAAACTCAGTCAAAGCAAACTCAAACTCATATTGATAGCACCAACTTGGGCAAGGCAACCCTGGTACACAACGCTGCTAGACCTCTCAGTGGTACCCTGCACCAAATTGCCCAACAGGCCAGATCTGTTGACACAGCACAACCAAAAGATCAGACACCCAGATCCAGCATCGCTGAATCTAGCAATCTGGCTCCTGAAATCCTAGAATTCGGGCACTTACAACTTACCCAAGAATGTATGGAAGTCATAAAACAAGCAAGAAGGCCATCCACCAGGCACTGCTATGCAAGTAAATGGAAGAGGTTTGTTTGCTACTGCCATATTAATCAAATACAACCATTACACACAACTCCAGAACATGTAGTGGGTTACTTGCTTCACTTACAAAAATCTAACCTAGCTTTCTCTTCCATTAAGATTCACCTTGCAGCAATATCTGCATACCTGCAGACTACCTATTCAACTTCCCTATATAGAATACCAGTCATTAAAGCATTCATGGAGGGCCTTAGGAGAATTATACCACCAAGAACACTACCTGTTCCTTCATGGAACCTAAATGTTGTCCTAACTAGACTTATGGGTCCACCTTTTGAACCCATGCACTCCTGCGACATACAGTTCCTAACCTGGAAGGTGGCTTTTCTCATCGCCATTACTTCCCTGAGAAGAGTAAGCGAGATTCAGGCGTTTACTATACAGGAACCTTTTATACAACTACACAAAAATAAAGTCGTCCTAAGGACCAATCCTAAATTTTTGCCAAAGGTTATTTCACCGTTCCATCTAAATCAAACAGTGGAACTTCCAGTGTTCTTTCCACAGCCAGATACCGTAGCTGAAAGGGCACTACATACATTAGATGTCAAAAGAGCATTAATGTATTACATTGACAGAACAAAGAACATCAGAAAGACTAAACAACTCTTTATTGCATTTCAAAAACCTCATGCAGGAAACCCAATTTCAAAACAAGGTATAGCCAGATGGATAGTTAAATGCATCCAAATCTGCTACCTTAAAGCTAAACGACAGCTGCCCATTACACCAAGGGCACACTCAACCAGAAAGAAAGGTGCTACCATGGCCTTTCTAGGAAACATCCCAATGCAAGAAATATGTAAGGCAGCCACATGGTCTACGCCTCACACATTCACCAAGCACTACTGTGTAGACGTGTTATCCGCACAACAAGCCACAGTAGGTCAAGCTGTATTAAGGACATTATTTCAGACTACTTCCACTCCTACAGGCTGATCCACCGCTTTTGGGGAAATAACTGCTTACTAGTCTATTGCAGAACATGCGTATCTACAGCGACAGATGCCATCGAACTGAAAATGTCACTTACCCAGTGTACATCTGTTCGTGGCATCAGTCGCAGTAGATTCGCATGTGCCCACCCGCCTCCCCGGGAGCCTGTAGCAGTTTGGAAGTTACCTTCAATTATCTATATATGTATCATCTCAACCTTAAATAGGTGCATACTTAGTCACTCCATTGCATGGGCACTATTACTACAATTCAACTCCTACCTCACCCTCTGCGGGGAAAAACGATCGAAGATGGAGTCGACGCCCATGCGCAATGGAGACAAAAGGAGGAGTCACTCGGTCCCGTGACTCGAAAGACTTCTTCGAAGAAAAACAACTTGTAACACTCCGGCCCAACACCAGATGGCGAGCTATTGCAGAACATGCGAATCTACTGCGACTGATGCCACGAACAGATGTACACTGGGTAAGTGACATTTTCAATACTGTCCAATGTACTAGAAGAGGCACAGAATCCCTGATTTTCCTTTTATATCCAGTCTGCTCTTGAGCTTTACATTCAGCAATGTTCGTAGCAATGATATGTGATATTGCTTGGTGCCAGGGCAAAAAAACTTAATACTGAACAGCTTGCTTACTGTTACAAGGAAGGGCCATGTTGCTGTCTCTTTAAAGAGATAATGGGACTTAACCTGTTCTCATCTGGAAACCTGGTTCTGCTGAGGAAATTGAAGAACAATGTTTCCCCAAGACTTCGGTATACAACGGTCAGCGTTTTGTAGTTGTCAAGGATACATATATCCACAGGGGTGTGAGATTCCTGTAGCCCAACACCCAGGACATATTGTTTTGGGTTAAGGAAAACATGTTTTCTTCATTGTTTTTTTTTCTTTTTTTTTTTTTGGTCTTTGGTACAAGTAAGCCCAGCCCCCTGCAACACAAACCCTCTGGTTGCCAGTTTATAGGGAAGGGAACTGTCTGCAGTTGACATATTTGTGTCCATATGTTAATATTGTTTGCACTTGTATTTATGGTTCATTAATGCAAAGTCTTTATTATTAGGGTGAGTGCTCCAAATAAATGTTCTAAGGTCACACCGCACTTCTGACAGTAGTACCAGTAAAAAAAAAAAAAAAGAAAAAACATGTACATGCATATTTGAAAGGTTACCAATATGAGGCTATGTATAATGCTCCCAGAATGCTCTCCGATTAGATGCAAATGTCTGCAGAAGCTTGTAAGCAAGATTGATGATTCTTTGCTTTTCAAAATATGTTCAGGAAAAAAAAAGGCAAGGGGAAAAAAAACTTTTTGCTAAATTACTGTGAAATTCTAGCTACTATTTCTTTGAAGCATCATTTAGTAAAATGTGCTGATGCATGCTAGCGTTGTATTGATATGGATAATGGAAAATCAGTGTAACCATTTTCAAAACGATTAACCCCTCGGGTGCCGTGGACGAGCTGATCAGCCTATTGTAATTAGGGGCAGAAACCTCTAGACTCCAGGGAATTTATTTTTTAGGTCAATTTCATGCAAGGGAAGCGACCCCTTAGGCAAGGGTCGCTCCCCTGGGGGGTGGGTGGGGGGCACATTTATTTTAGGCCATCTCTGCCCATCTTGGGGGCAGAGCGGCCTATTTTTAAACCACTAGGCATCAGGGATTTTCATTTGTAATTTTTATTTTTTATTTTATTTTTAACAGATGGGGAGCGACCCCTTAGGGTCTGTCCCCTGGGGTCGAATTTATTTTAGGCCATTTCTGCCCCAGACCTGCCTATTTCTATTAGGCCCAGAAACCACTTAAGCACCAGGGAGGGCAGAAAGCGCACCAGACACCAGGGAAGATTTTTTTCTTTTTTTCAAAAAAAGAGGGTGGGGGTATGGCCTTACCCTCACCCCAAATAATTGGGGACAACGTTGCTCTGCCCACCGGTGGGCAGATGGGGCAATTACCCCTGATCCACTCCCCGGCGGGGGGGGAAGGGCAGAAAGCCTACTAGATGCCAGGGAATTAAAAAACAATAATAAAAAAAAATAGTGGGGTGGTGGCTACCAACCAGTATGGGCCTGGTTATGCCCCCACACCAACTGAAGGGGGAAACAGTCTTTCAGCTCTACCCCCGCACACTAAAACATCTTATCCCACAGTAAGCAAGATGACATTTGATTATTTTGGGCATTGATTTTACATTTGGGCCATGATAGCGTGTCTATCTCTCAAGATCATCCTACTTGGAATGGTGAGGGCTGCACTTTTTTGACTTTGAGACGCTACCATGTAGAAAAATCTCCGAGTCCTAGACACATCTGAAAACTAAACATCTGGGTGAGTCCAGGGTGATGTGCTTCACATGCATCCCGCACCATTTTCCTACCGCCAATGCCCTGCAAACCTCTAACTTTGCTTGAAATCACACATTTTGTCCCACATTTTTGTGATTGAACCTTGTGGAATCTGCAAGAATCCACAAAATTCCTACCACCCAGCGTTGTCGCATCTATACCGCTAAAGGTTCTGCCCCACTTGTCAGCCTAAAAATATATATTTTTTTTTCAAACTGCCCTTTTGGACCCGCTTTGGTTCTTCCTCATTTTCAACATGTTTTTGGCTCCCCCCTGTCACAGACACCTGACCCACCTACACAAGTGAGGCATAATTGTTACCGGGAGGCTGAGGGGAACGTTGGTAGGAAATTTGTGCCAGTGCGGTTTTCCCACACAGAAATGTGTGAAAAAATGTTTTTGTTTTTTTTGTTTTTTTGTTGTTGTTTTATTTTACCTAAATTTGGGGTTTGCTGGGGATTCTGGGTAAGAAAACACTGGGGTATCCACACAAGTCACACCTCCTTAGACTCCCTCAGGTGTCTAGTTTTTAGAAATGGTTGGGATTGGTAGGTTTCCCTAGATGGCTGCTGAGCCCAGGACCAAAAATGCAGGTGCCCCTCCCCGCAAAAAAAGTAGTTTTGTCTTTGATAATTTTGATGTGTCCACATAGTGTTTTGGGGCATTTCCTGTCACAGGCACTAGGCCAAGTGAGGTACCATTTTTAGTGGGAGACTTGGGGGAATGCTGGGGGAGGGAGGGGGGGGGGGAATTTGTGGCTCCTCTCAGATTCCAGAACTTTCCGTCATTGAAATGTGAGGAAAAAATGTTTTTTGGTTTTTTTTGGCCAAATTTTAAGGTTTGATAAGGATTCTGTGTAACAGAACCTGGTGAGAGTGCCGCACGTTACCCCATCCTGGGTTTCACTAGGTGTCTAATTTTCAGGAATGCCTAGGTTTCCCTAGGTGACGGCTGAGCTAGAGGCTAAAATCCACAGCTAGGCACTATGCAAAAAACAGGTTAGTTTTCATAAGAAAAATTTGATGTGTCCACGTTGTGTTTTGGACCCTTCCCTGTCACAGGCACTAGACCTCCCCACACAAGTGAGGTACCATTTTTATCAGGAGACTTGGAGAAATGCCGGGTGGAAGAAAATGTGTGGCTTCTCTCAGATTCCAGAAATTTCTATCACCAAAATTTAAGGCAAAAGTGTGAAGTTTGCCAAATTTTTAGGTTTGCAAAGGATTCTGGGTAACAGAACCTGGTGAGAGCCCCACAGGTCATCAAATCCTGGCTTTCCCTAGGTGTCCATTTGTGAAAAATGCACAGGTTTGGTAGGTTTCCCATGGTGCCGGCTGAGCTAGAGGCCAAAATCTACAGCTAGGCTCTTTCCAAAAAACATGTCGGATTTCAATGTAAAAATGTGATGTGTCCATTTTGTGTTTCCTGTCGCGAGCAGTAGGCCTAACCACACAAGTGAGGTACCATTTTTATCAGGAGACTTTGGGGGAACACAGAATAGCAGAACAAGTGTTATTGCCCCTTGTATTTCTCTAATTTTTTTCCTTCCAAATGTAAGATTGTGTGTAAAAAAAAAAAAAATATATATATATATATATATAAATAAAAATAAAAAAAGACAGCTATTTGAGAAATGCCTTGTAATTCTCGTGCTAGTATGGGGACCCCGGAATTCAGAGATGTGCAAATAACCACTGCTTCTCAACACCTTATCTTGTGCCCCTTTTTGAAATACAAAGGTTTCTTTGATACCTATTTTTCACTCTTCATATTTCACCAAATGAATTGCTGTATACTGGGTATTCAAAAAAAAAAAAAAAACATTGCAAGGTGCAGTTCCTTTATAGGTACCTAGGGTTTTTGATGAACCTAGAAGCCCTTTATATCCCCGTAACCAGAAGAGTCCAGCAGACCTAACGAGATATTGCTTTCGAAAATCTGACATCGCAGGAAAAAGTTAGAGTAGAACGTGGAGAACAATTGCAGTTTTTTTTTTTGTTCACCTCAATTTGAATATTTTGTTATTTCAGCTGTTATTTTCTGTAGGAAAACCTTGTAGGATCTACACAAATGACCCTTTACTGAATTCAGAATTTTGTCTACTTTTTAGAAATGTTTAGGTGTCCGGGATCCAGCATTGGTCCAACACCCATTTCTGTCACTAACTGGAAGGAGGCTAAAACCACAAAAAATCGTCAAAATGGGGTATGTCCCAGTAAAATGCCAAAATTGTGTTGAAAAAAGTGGTTTTCTGAGTCGGGTCCGCCTGTTCCTGAAAGCTGGGAAGATAGTGATTTTAGCACCGCAAACCCTTTGTTGATGCCATATTCAGGGAAAAAACCACAAGCCTTCTTCTGCAGCCCTTTTTTCCCATTTGTTTAAAAAAATGAAATGTTGGCTAATTTCTTGGTCTCCTCCTAGGGAACCTACAAACTCTGGGTACCTCTAGAATCCCAAGGATGTTTGGGGGGGAGGGGGGGAACGCAAATTTGGCGCGGGTAGCTTATGTGGACAAAAAGTCATGAGGGCCTAAGCGCAACTGCCCCAAAAAGGCCTGGCACCTGGAGGGGAAAAGGCCTGGCAGCGAATGGGTTAATTAAAATGCAGAAGCACTGGCAAAGCCAACCAATCAGACATTGGTTGTCTTTTGTTTTGTCAATGTGTGTCTTGTTTTGACATGGCTTTTGTAACACATTATTTTTGTGGGAGCTGCCAGGCCCTCACTATTGTAACAAACCTAGGCAAAAAGCAAAAAAAAAGGTTATTGGTCTCAAAACTGGTGTTTAACAAAACTACTTTGTGTGCCAATATGCTCCTTGTGGAAGAGCAGAATGCTGTCACTCACAGCAAAGCCAGCCGATAAAAGGATAGAGAAATAGAAATTGAATTAAATCAAAATGTCTTGGTTAACACCAGAACTTAAGGGCTCAATTTTGAAAGAAAGTCACAGAAGTGCACCCAGGGTATATGTCTTTTCATTAGTGGCTTTCATTAATTCACAAGAATTTACAGAAGTAGAACAAGAAATTGTACTCCTGGAAACCATTTGTGAATTGTATTGTAGAGCGAGCAAATATGCATATGTAGATTTGCTCATGCAGAAATCTATTGAGTGTTTACCAGTTCACTTTCACCTCCAACCACTTTGTTCCCGAGCCCCGAAGAACTTCTACTGCCCTTGTCAGGAGTACATTTTCAACCTTTCTCAGTATGGAAAAAGATGCTTGTGAAAATCCTTAAAACATGCAAGTTAGTAGATTTGCACAGACTCAAAGGCATTCCAGCCCTAGAGCTATTGATTACTCCAACCCTATTATGTAGATGTGCGGAAAGGTGGCAGACTTGGTAAAGTGCTATAATAGGGCTTAAATGGCTAGTATTCCAGCCCTTCTAAAGTATTAGCCCTGGCATAATCCAAGAGGCTATTATCAAAGCTCTTATATAATGAGATCGCTGCCATAATTTGTCACCGCGATACATGGCACCAAAGGGACAAGTAGATTTATTTTTACAGGACTAGTAGATTTAAGAAGCAACTTGTCCCATTAACAAGTAGATATTTTATTACATTTCATATCCCTGATCCACCAGCTGCTGAAGAGAAGTTTTTGGATCTAAATATTAGCACATTTATAAAGGGTGAATGTAAAAAGTTGGGTTATTAGTTGTGAGGGTACTTGAGCTCAACCACCTGGGGAAAAAAAAGTTACATTTAGTAAAACAAAACACCACCAAAATAAATACAAATCAAATAAGGAGAAATGGGGATATGACATTTTTAACTTTTAAGTAGAAATAGCACCAAGAAGCACAAAGTACCAGGGATATTGGTAGTGGTAGAACAGGACCTAGGCACAATTTGACACCAACTGCGATGGAGCATGGGTTGGATACCCGATGGCCCAGGTTTGTCCTGGTCCGAGATTTCACCTTCTGACTTCAAGTCTCACTCCACCACAGGAGTATCCTTCTAAAGTCTTAGAGACTCACAGGGTGTCAGGCAGATCGCAACAGGAGGGTCCAAGTGCCATTGGACAGCTGAGCAGCTGCATTCCTCTTGTAGCTTGTTGTGTCCCTGTAGGTTTAAAAGGAGGCCAGTCATATGACCCTTTGAGTCTACTACTTTGTCCTGGGTAGAAGAGGGAGAGCAAGCCCAGTTTTCTAGGCTCTTCCCAGGTATAAGTCAAGAGGTTCAGTCATCCTGTGGCCTTCCATAGGTCCAGGAGTGTTCTGAAGTGGGTGCCTAGAGACACCACAGAACTGTAAAGTGGGCCTTCACTCTCCAGTAGGATCTGACACTGTGATGTCAAAAGAAGGTCCACTGTGATGGAGGCCTGTCTGACTGGAATGACAAAAGAAAGGTGTTGGTTGTTGGATATATCTGCTTGTCATAGGGTAGGCCTCTTTGAAATTAATAAAATCTTAGGGCCCAGCCCACAGTCCACCCAATAAATGGCAAACCAACGCCTCCCCCATACTGTGTAGCTTTTATACCTGTCCTGGGAATAAGGTCACACCTCATTCACGCCCTTTGAAATGCTAATTACTGGCTGGCAGAAAGGAGAGAACAAAATGCACATCTGGCTTCTTGGGACTTCAGGCAACTCAAAGGAGATGTTTCAATAGTCATCTTTCCAACATGATATTTAAAACTCTGATTTCAGTGATTTTGGCTTGTAATAAATATTACAAAATGTCCAAAGATTACATTTTTAGCTGTTTCCTAGGTGGAGATAACGTAAATTAAATGTAATATTGTATTCCAAAGCCTTCCTTTGTAACAGCCAACCCTGCTGCAGTGAATATACTTTTGAGGTGGTGGTCACTGTGAGAACATGTTCAACATTAACATTTACAATTCCTACATCTAAATACCATGAACCATCCATTAATGTGCAGCACGGCATGCTTATGGTTTACTTAGTAATATTTCAAAGGAGGGTTTTAGGCCTGTCAGAGTGTTATTTTGGCATGTTGACTTTGCAATTTAAACTACACAACCATGTTTGCATCATCTCTGCAGTGGGTGGCACTATGAGTGCTGCAGTCTACTGGTGACATCTAACTTACAAGCCTTGGATACACTGTGTGTACTATATGGTATTTATAGTTAAATTAAAAATGCCAGTTAGGCTCATACCAATTTAACCATGTTGAGAGGAGAAGGAGCACAAGCACTTTACCACTGGTTAGCAGCAATAAAGTGCTGTGGCCAGTAAAAATAGAGTTCTTCTAAAATGCCAAAAAAGTCAGCTTGACCCTGTAAAAACAAACCTGCCAACTCACAGGGTGCCACTGTGTGTCATATGATTTGGCTCCCTTCACACAATCTCACACAATCTCCACTGAAATTACACAGTGACAGGCAATGCAAGCTGGAAACCACTTGACAAAGTGGCTTTTCAGATCATCTTTGCAGACTGAAAAGCAGCCGATGGTCATTAAGGTGTGTGACAACACCCCAGGACATTGGCTGCAGCCTCCGTCACAATTTTATTTTTTGGGAGGGAGATTTGTGGAGTGCAGAGTGCATCATAACGTGCTGTTGGCACGAGGCCTCAACCTCCAAGGCCACAACCTCCACCCCCCCCCCCCCCCCCCTCACACAGTAAAGTATAATTATAGGTTAGCAAGTCTGCAGAGCGGGCAAATTTCCAATAGTCACACAAAGCGAAATGAGATGAAACCAAGTTTGTTGTATTCAAGTCTTCGGTGTTGGCATCTGTTGTCTACATATGAATGTTAGAAACAATTGTAACAGCAACCTTTAAATTGTATGAATTGGTTAGGGTGTGCTGCACGATAAAACATGAGTGATAATGCTTAGGCACTGCAGTATGTTTTTTTTTTTTTTTTTTTTCATCAGTCCTGTAGAGTGTAAATCCTAGGTTCAGTCCTATGGAACAAAATGTTGACCATTCAGTGTGTATGGCAAACGTCTGTGGTTTTCTTCAAGAATGAGCAATCATATAAGGCTGCAACCAGTGTATTTAAAATAAATCTATGTTGACTCCATTGTGCCTCATGAGTAAATAAATATTGAGTTAGTTAGTTGAGACTCTACTACTTGTATCAAAGTGAAATCCAAGCTAAACGTTTGAAATATGTTGTTGGTGAGACACCTGGAACGTTGAGTGGGCCAAGGTTTGTGCATATTGGCTTACCAGTAATCAGTCAGCTAAGTAGTCCTACTGAAAAATAGTAAATTCGAGCCTTAAGTCACTTGAAATTGTATTCTTTGTGGCAGTCATGGAAAGATATGAATCCTCGACATTACTGAAAACAGTGTCTTCTGTAAGGTATGTTACACCCTTAGGAATGAAGTCTCCTTCAAACACTGAAATTAAGACATTGTGTAGCAGTCAATAGTTTTAGGGGGAGACCTCTCTTTTGTAACTATATTGAGTACGGGGCAGGCTGTGGTGACTTTTGGCTAGGTGCACGCTATACAAATACCACATGCATGCATAAATTCAAAAACTCACATGTAAAGAAGTCCCCAGTTGGGAGCTGCACCTGTTATGAAAAACGACATCATAATACGGCTCCTATAGTGATGGTTCAGTACTTCAGTCACCTGCATTTCTATGTCAACAATGGTATGATTATGGCCTTGGAAATGTTCCAGTTAGGGAGCGTCAGCAGGGGAGCAACACTGGAGACATTACAGTTAGAAAACTAACTACATGTTTGTGTTCCTGTTGTTTAAATGTTTTGGTATGTATGTGAACGTGCAAGGTTTACAAATTCTGCTCTTAAAGTGCCCTGCTGTTGCTGTTAAACCTCACTGTGCTGTACTGTACTGATTGGGGTATTTTCTGCTCCATTTATACATTGCTTTTCTAATATATTTGAGCAAAAAAAGTGGATGATTTTTATTGTATCTGCCACTTATTCAAAACTGGTTTCTTCCATCCCTTATCTGCAGGAACACTGTCCTGGCTTAAATAAGATCTTCACTATTTTCTGTTCTCACTTTAGGTTGTAGAAGGTCTTCCCAGAGTCAATACCAGGCCTGTTTCCTCTCTCCTGATAAGACCCCTTTGGTATTCCCTCTGATCCATTTCTCACATAGCTCATCTGACTGTAGAACAAATATCTTCTTTATTCGTTTTTTAAACACATCTAATTTGGTAATTTGTCATATTAGAAAGTCAAGGATGATGCCTACTGGGTTTGTCAATGCTTGTTTACTGCAGGCACTTTCACAAAAAGAAAACAGTCAATAACTTGTTATTAAACACAACAGGACTGGTTTCTTTCACCAGTCTTCTAGAAGACTAATCTATTCAAACACATGTAGCAGGAAACATCCAGTGGATACATTGAATGTTTGAGAGGATCATCTGGTAGTCTGATAATTTCTGTCAGGAGGAAGCAAACGTGTGTAAGTTCAGGGATACCCTTACACGCAGCTTCTTTGATCCTAATAAAGGAAGTAGCCGGTTGTCCAATAAGATGAGTGGATTTATAAAATACGGTTCCTGTAAATCCTGACAGCATGGATTGAATCGGAGAACTTATCAGACTACGAGGGCAGTACAATCATGATTCAGGACCGCATAACACGTAATACTGATCACGTGGTGCATATCTTAAACTGTGACTGCAATAAACTGTATATTGGCAGTACGATTAATCGATTGAGGATAAGGATATGCAACATAGGCAATCCATAAAGAATGGAGATAAGAGCTACCGAATGGCTTGCCACTGAATAATATCACAATTGATCACTAACAGGCTTTACATTTACGGGCTAAAACATGTAAGAAAGAATAGGGGAGGGGGCGATTGGGAAAAGGATTTGAGGAGAGAAGAGTCCGGACTAATTATAACACTTGGCTCTGAACTGTTGTAATATGCAGTAATATGTTAACAAGCAAACTAATATTTAAATTATTTATATCCTCGTTTCAGTACAGCACACTTTAATTGACATTGGTAATAGCCATTTGTCGTTGTGGGTCCGAACCACAAATGCCATTGGATGAAATCCAATTTTGATATGTTAATTTTTAGCTTCATGAAGTCCTTTGAGTCAATCCATATGTGACATCCAATAGAGGTCCATCGTGGCTGATATGATTATTTGCTATTTCAGCTCAATCTCTAAAAAGCTATGGCGTTATTTTATAATGTACTCCTCCCAATTTAGAAGTTTTGATTATCACAGTCCTTTTGTTCCACAGGTCACATCTTATAGTGATTCATCATGGATAATTGGACAGCAGGATGCTCTTTAATCTTCAAGGAATCATGGCCTCATATTTATAATGCACGTATAACAATTGTATCCCAATTTAGAAATCCTATGGAATTTATGTTGCTCATAATTAAATTGATGAACATAGCACCTCCAATTCAGATTTAAAGATGTTGGCTTGATAATGCACTTAACTTGAGGATATATCTGACCTCAGGATTGGCTTTGGCACAAGTTATTTCTGTCCGAATTTGAAGGGTTATTGGCAATAATCGTTGTACAGAGTATGTGACACTTTATTTCGATCAAAAGGCGTTATTAGGCATACAACATTTTGTAGTGGGATTGCAGATTTTATACTTGCAATCATGGGTAACATGTGTCATCTTAATTCCAAGCTCGTTGATAATATTGTGTGAAATGTGTGACATTTGAATTTGCTATCTGGTCCTATTGAGCTTTACCATGTTATTAGGATTATGCTCTTGTAATTAGATAAGCATGTGTCGTTTTATTTCCCCTTTTAGTCCATTCGAACATATGACTTCTATGCATAAGAATCAACTGAAACATCATTGCACGGAGCACATGATACTTTATTTCGATCATTTGGTTTCATAAAAGTCATAGTATTTTAGAATTTCGAAATCTGTCTCTGTATTCCAAGTTAGCACAAGTCATTTTTATCTTTAGTCCTAATATATTTGAATATGTTGTCTTTATACATACCTGTTGTTGATCACAATGTTCTTGGCACAGTGTGTGTCACGTTAGATAATGTGCAACCAGGTTTTAGGAATAATGTGCAACATCTGTGTGGGTGATGATGGATATGAGGGGGTTTATCCCCTTTCTATACGAGATGGGACTAGGGGACGTGTAATTCTTATAAGAGCAGTCGTATATTGAATACATCACTTGTCACTCTAAAAAATGTAATGAAGGAACGTAGTATATATACAATTATAGATGAGGAGCATTCATTGTTTTATAACTATATGTGGGCTAGTGCAATATGTGTTATCTATTGAAAGGAATGGCGATGCCTTGGTATTGTACATAAGGTTATTGTGATGGAAATGTAACACGTTTAAATTGGGAAGAGTGTGATTATGTGAATGTTTGTTTGAAAATGGCAGCTTAAGGAATGTGCTGCAATCAGTTGGGGTAATATTTATATAATTTTCAATCTTGTGAAATGCACTTTTGATTACAATAGGGATTAATGAGACTATTTTAAACACCAGTGGCATGCGAATGGAGTCACTTGTTTTCTTGGAAGTTCACAGGCTAGTGTTAAATGGAGCAACATAATGAAGAAACGTCTATATAATTCTGTTTTTTACGCTATGAGATTTTGACTGGCCCATTAGGAGACACCACGCCAAAAGGCGTCGGCCACAAAATGATCTTTTAATTTGTATCCCTTTGCACTTACAAACGCAGTTTGGAGATGTTTTTTGGGACTCCAGATGCACCTTGAATAAAACCTTGTCATCAGTGGAGTCTTATGATGTTATGCCATGTTATGTGTCAATGGAATGAGAACGCAAGGTGATTATAGATATATACATATATATATATATATATATATATATATATATATATATATATATATATATATATATATATATATATATATATATATAAAACTTCTGTTTGTGTGTTTTTTTTTATTTTTTATTTTTTAACAAGAGTTGGTTTAAGGTGCTCATCCTAGCAAGTGAATAGGCCATCTATGGGTCACTAACTTTTTAAGTTTTTCTGTAGCGGGTGCTGTCTCTGGTCATTGAAAATCATCCTGAGCTACCACCCATGCAGAATTTATAGGCATCTACAAGTATGCCTATCTCAGCAAGTAGAGTACAAGTTGAAAAGAGAAGAAGAAAAAAGTAATAAAGAAACGTTCAAAGAAGAGGAAGAAAGAAAAAAATAATTTCAGAAAGAAGACAAAGAAAGAGTGAAAGAGAAACAGGAAAAGAGGGTAACGACGAGTGAAAGGAGGAGGGTATGAAGGAGGGGACAATAAATTAACAAGCAGCATGGAGAGAAGCAGAGGAAGAAAGGAGAAACCGAAACAATAGTGAAAGGAAGACAGCAAGAAACCTGAAAAAGAAAGGCCAGGAGAAAAAGAGAAGTTGACAAAACAAAACTGCAGTCCTCATGATTCATAATACAAATATTTTTCCATTAAAATAAGTTTTAACAAGGAAGAAGTGTTTTATTCAAACAACAATATCCACAAGTCTTTGTAAAGAACCAAAATAAACCCCATATTGTGCACAGACCTCTCCTATCATAGCCTCAACACTCTTGAAAATCAGTTCCCTAACAGCATACTGCTAAGTTTGAATACGGGTCTTTTTGTTATTCAGCATATTAGGTATGTGCAACATGATTTGAACCAGTGTCTCTCACCCGCCAACCCAACCAATATGCAACCCGTTTGCTTGTACTGAACAGCTCGAGATCCCCTCTAAGATCTTTTAAGTCCAGAATTATCTTTATATACCTAACAATCTCAGTCTGATAGAAACTGAGGAGGCTATGATTCACATATTCAATTACCAACACTCAAATCCTGTCAATCTGAAACGCTCTCTTCACGAATTGAGAGAACTTAACTGTATGAACCTGTCACAGTAAGCTTTTTGCTGGATAAATCAAACATTCTCTACTTTGCAGCAACCTCATGTATAATGCTGTAACACCTTAAAAATATATTTGTAAACTCTGCACCCCATTTCCACAGAAGGGATTACAAAACCTTAACTGTTAGAAGGGAAAACAGAGAAACTTTCAATAGGGAGCAGAAAGATTATTAAGGTGATATTTCCTTCAGAGCTGTGGATATGCAAGCATTCTGATTGCATTGTGTCTCAAAAACCAAGCAAATGCTGAAGTAACAAATGGAGAAAAAGACCCTTCATGAATGATAAGCTGACCTAATTCGTCTATCTGATCTTCTAGGCAAAGCAGAAAATTACAGCAAAACCTTTTTAGCTCTCAGCTCCACATGGATCTGTACATAGTACGTTCATCAGGCTGTTTTGTACCCTTTTATGTTGGATCCTAGAAGGAATGCTGCTGATCAACTTTTCCTTTAACCTTCTTGTCCTTCTGACCTTATTGATCTCATAGGCATGAAAGTTTGACTATAAAAGCCATATTAACTAGCTGGAGATCTTGGCCTCTGAACAGCTGAACACACCATGAACTCAAGTCTTTTGGAATTGATAGGCACATCAGTGATTCTACATAATCTTCCTGATTGTCCAGGAGAAGGTTATTATTGTATATGAAGATAATATTGCTGGTAAAACCGGTTTGATCAAAAAGAGTCCTACTCCATTCTCATTCCTTTTGGTGATGGAAATCTGAGATTCTTTGTGCTACAGTGCCTTTTTTTTGTCATAAACTGTGTAACAAGAATGCACAGGTAGGACACCAGGATCAGTTCCTTTGGCACATTCCCTATTTGGAGAATGCTGTGTTTCATCTGCTGCCTGTTTCACAGACAACTATTTGGGGGAAAAGGCATGAACATATGTGGGCTAATACTACAATGAGGTTTGTCTCCGGTACTAGCCATGAATTTCCTCCATGGATATCAATGGCCAAGAGCCAATCGAAATCATACACTTCCTTGCAGTACCTTTTTTTTATTACTTCTTTGATTCCTATAGTATTGAGAACTTGTTTCGCTCTACTGTGCATGCCATTCATGACCAGCTTCGAGCAGTGCAGTTCAAGCTGACCCTCACAAAGTTTGCTTCTCCTTTGTGGTGAGCTGGCCACCAGTGAGTTCTTTTTTATGTCCTGGAATTCACCCAAAGTTGCTTAATAACAATCTCATGGTAACAAATGGCAGGCAATAAAGAAAAACCTGGATTTGAAGGTTTGCTTAGTTCACTTCACTAAGAAAGATTTGGAATGGGTTACAGAATCCAAATCATTAGTGCTTGCCGTTTAACAGTAAGAAGGAAAACCTTCTGACGCCCATTGAGGCACCTCTGAAGGCACTCAGTTGGGAGTACCTTTCATACGGCAATAAGCTACAAGGGTTGGGGTTCTTCGGTACAGAAGGCTAGTCACACCTGACTTAATCTGAACAGTTCCACTGAGGTTTGGAACTATCTCCAAATATGCATTGCTTATTCTGCAGTTAGTGGGGCCTCTCGATCAGAATGCCTCAAAACTGTAGACGGGCACCTCAACAAACCCATCATCTCAGAGATAGAGCCTGACTCCTCTGCTTTGCCTCTGCCTCCTGACCATTGTCAATAACTACCTGTCAGTGTCCTCCCCCAAGGATAATGTTGCTTAATTATTCACCCTGTTGGTGTAGTTATCACGCTGCAGAAAACCCTCTCCATCTTGGACTTTGCTGTTTGAAATTTCTGCAACAATAGGGAAATTCCCATAGAGCTCCAATAATTTCAGACAGTTGAAAAAGGGAGCGAGAGCGAGACATGTGAGGATCAGATATGTTAGCTTTTTTAAACCAACTGATAACATTCTAGGATGTCTGTTTTAAACCTTTATGCTAGACCACTGCGCCTCAGTTCAAGTCTGAAGAAGAGTACATTAAGGAGAATATTTAGAAAATTGTCCTATCTTCCACTTGAAGCAATGTGGAGACTTTTCTCAAGACTGTGGAAGAATGTCTCTTGAAGAGACTGATGGAGACATTGAAGTCTTGGTTTGTAGTGGGAGTCTGAAAGCTGCTGTGGTAAACCGCCTATTGAGTGTATATGGGCCTTAGGCTGAAATGGCCTGATCAGAAGATGATGCTGCTGCTTAATGGAAGACGCCCTGATGAGTGGAAAATAGTGGATGGAGTGGAGGGTGGGGAATGGGGCTTGATCTTATGGAAATACCCTCAAATGTTTCTGATATTGAAATCATTTCTCATGAATAAAAAGCAGTAAACTACCTTTAACTTCAGTTACATCATTTGCTGGTAAGTTTGACTTTTTTTTTGCAGAATACCTCTACTTTGACTATTTCTGAAACAAATCAGACCTTGTTAACTGAGAACGGAATGATCTCCTTGGATAGATTAGGCACCTTAATGTGACTTATTTGAGTACACAAAAGAGGTACATACAACCTTCAGTGTGCACATGTCCTTAATCATGTAGTAGTCATTTATTTTGGAGCAACAGGAGAATATTGTATATCTCTACTATGTAATATTCTAGTTGAAACCCTAAAAAGAGTGGACATAGGGTGGTTTTATCAAGCCATCTGGATGGGGGTGGGCGCTGAGTAATTTTTTGATTGCCATTGCACTGGTACAATAATTTCAATGTTCCAATCCATTCTCAACTGTTAGTATGTTCTGAGATCTAGTCAAATGTATCTTTCTATATATCTTGCTAAGACAATGTCTGAAGAGCCACTAAGAATACCAAGAATTATATTTATTGTACATACATTAAAATACATTACAGTTTTTAAAAGCAGCACAAAAACACCCACTTTGTAACACAACTTAAAAATCTTTATTGCCATTAAAACACAGTACTAATACCAAACCATATAATCTCATTAAAAACTCAATTACTTTGATTGCGCACACATGGGGGCAGCAAAAAGTTAACAAACAGTAAAAGAACAATACATTTACATCAAAAGGGTACACTTCAGTAATAAACGGAAGTTCCAGACTACAAATCTCAGACAATAAAAAAGGAAAAATATATTGCACATATTAATTACTAAAACAACTACATGAGTCCTTAAAGTGCTTGCACGCCTACTCTGTTCCATCTCCCAGGGAAGGTAAAAACATTTGTATTCAAGTGCACATGTGCGTTGTTAAAACGACCACACGAATCCTCAAGGTTCTTGCGTGCCTTAGTTAATCCATCAATAGGACCGCAGCAATGAAAAAATCTGAAAGCCATGTACTTTGCAAAAATCAAACACTATCACATTACCCTATAAAACCAAAGGAGCAAGAGCAGTGCCCCATGTAAGCTTAATTACTTGAACGTTAATACTTTTGGTCAGTGAAATATTCAGCATCCTATTATCTGGGTCCAAAGACGCAAATATGGCCTGCCTGCAGAAGCGGACCCCTAGTTCATTCCACTTACCCCGCAGCAGGGATCTACACTCCTTCAACAGAGTTTGGCACAGATATATCACATGTTCAAGAGATTCCTCCCAACTGCCACAGCCCCTATATGTTCCACTATCCACTGGCTGCAGCCGGTTGGGGAGATGCCTCAAAAAAGTCCAGTCCCCTAACCTAAGGGCATACATTTCTCTTCCATATGTATACAGTAAGTACATGAAAAATATTTTATACCAATTTTAAACAGTGACTGAGATGGGTTGTCAGCCCAAAAATCCTCTACTCTCAGTAACCACTTACAATTATCCAAAAAATTAGTGTGTGGCCTTTTTGTCTTGGAGGAACTTATTTCAAACCATAGGAATGACTCCAAACTGCTTTCTTTTGCCCTCCGTAATGTATAACACAATTTCAGGAAGGCATCTTCTGCCTGCTGATCTAAAAGGCCGAATTCAAGCCGAACCTGGGCAGGAGATGATGATGTCAGCAAGAGAAAAACCCTCTTGCAGATCTTAGCAACCAAGTTGTTTAACATACAACTGTCTCTATCCAGCATAACTTCCTGGCCATAGGTCAGTAAGGGTGTAATCTTTGCTCTCATGACTTATAGCAGTGCTGACAAATTTGCCCCCCTAAGAGATTTAAATAGTTTCGAGAGACACCTGCAAGGCCAATGCTTTTACTTTAACCTCTTTTCTCAGCTTTCAAAGCTGCCACTGGCATCCGTACACACCCCTAAATATTTATAAAGTGATCTGAAGTGATTTTATTACTGTTATAATACCAGCTGTCTCCCAAAAGCCCTTTTCTACCAAAAGAGACCACCTTTATTAACTTTCAAATTATTGGAAGCTGTATTGAATGGTAACTGGTTAAGCAGCTGCTGTAAAACTACTCTTGTGCGGCTAAACATTCCCAAGTCATCAGCATAAAGCGAACGACTGATCCGTAGACCACAAGTCTTTTTTTATTTATTTATTTTTTTATTTTTTTATTGTGGGGTGCGGGGGGATGGCAGTTAGCAGTATCAAGAAGAGTTGACAGATCCGCAATAAAAAGATTGAAAAGCAAGGGAGCTAGCACACAGCCCTGCTTCCCCCCACGGAATGTGGAGATTTTCCTTGAGAGGGAGTGACCATGCCATCTCCAAGTTTAATGTAGAATCAGGTGTCAGTATGCAACTCAATTATAGCCCCCAGGCGCATGGGTGATATTCCCCATTTTTGTAATTTGACCCACAAAGTCCCCCTAGGGACCCGATCAGACACTGCCTAAAAATACACAAAACCGCAATGCAGCACAGAGTTTGATAACATTACCTTGTCCATCTACACAGAGCTATTAAATTGGTTCATGTACCAGATTCAGCAGTAAACCCCGTTTGACATATTGGAATTAACCCCTTCAGGTCAGCCCAAATCTGCAGGTCTTCTAAGAGGAAACTAGTGTAATACTTAGCCTCATTATCAAGTAATGCTATTAGCATTTAGTTGGCTGGGTCAGACCTTGAGCCGCCTTTATATAATGGATGTATTATAGCATCACGCCACGACTCGGGAATTCCATAGGACTTCAAACAGTAGAAAAGAGGTTTGTAGCCATTCTGCCCAAAAGGTTATATCCTGTGTAAACAGCACTTGTGGGAGGACATTTGGGCTTGGCACTCCATCTTGTTTTGCCCTGGAGACAATATGACCAAGGCGATGTGAAGGGGGAATCATGGCTTCAGACTGAAAATGCATGGACTTCGGGGGTAAGTGTGAGAAAATGGTCAATACAGCAATGGGACTCTGCACCCCATTGTTCAGCAGATGGTCTTCAAGCTTGCTTACAGCTAAATGGCTAGCCAAGAAATATGCCCATTGTCCTTCCGAGATGTTAATGCTGCCAAATCCCCTTTGTCCATTTGCTGATTTATTAATAAGAGAACAAAACTTTCTTGAGTTCGAATCCTTACCAGCACAGACAAGCTTTTCCCAGAAAAGGTCAGAGCGTCTTTGTTTTTCCTCAAAAATGGCTTTCCTGGAAGCCTTCTGCATTTCCTTAAATATAGTCAATAAGACTTTTGAATTTCGACTCTTAAGAGATGCCCTAGCAGCTTTATTACTGGCTTTCTTTCACTCCTGTATCTCCCTCGAGATGATAAACTGTGTGGTAGGAATAAAATTGTTAACCAGATGATGGAACCATGACAATAAAGCAGAAATTAGGCTAGCCCATGACTTAATTGTTGCCAGCCTTGTCTAAATATTTAACACATTCAGCCATCACTAAAACACTTTAAAGTCCCAATACATGATCCGCAACTGACAGCCTGAGCCACAGCATGATAATGGAGGCTAAATTTTATAACAATAGTCTGGGGTGTTGGTCACTCTCAGCCTGAGGGGATTTTAGAAATTTTTCAATAAAAGGAAACCTTTCCACATTACACATGGTGTAGTTCAAGAAGGAGCGTGTCTGCCCATCAGATCTCGTCCAACTTGGAGGGATTCCTTGCGGCAGACGGACGTTCAATACTTTAAATCCTATACTATTTAAATGCAGCACCATATGTTCATTCAAGGAGCTGCGTGGGCAACCCCTTGGCTTGGAGTGTTCTGGCACCTACAGATGATTGCAAAGATCAGATCACTTGAGCGTCTATGGAGTCTTGAAACAAATTTGTGTTAAAGTCCCTTGTTACCTAACATTCAGCATGGGGCTGATCACTTACTAGGTCACACAAAATCTGAATCAGGCGGTTCAGCTTCCACTTTTTTTTCCAGCTCCAGGATTGCTGTAAACATTTAGCAAGAAGAGGGTTTGCTGCTATCTCCAGTTGGTTATCTTAATGCCATGTAGCCAGTTCTTCTCCAGGAAAAGCGGCGTGAGTCGCCCTTTTAGTTCAACAGCAACATAAATGTATAACCCATCCCTGGCTCTACCGCTGTTATACTCCCTGGAGGCAGCTTTACAAAATTCTAGGTACCCCAGCAGCTCACAACTTGCCTCTGCCCAAGTTTCTTGCAGAGTAACAATTTCATAGCAGTTTAGAAACTGCAGATTCCATCTTCTGAGCAGCACCATTGATGTTCTGTGAACATAGTGTCCGAGATTCATACTGTGGAGGCGCCTCTGAAGAAATTCATTCAGGCTGCCAATTGAATAAGGCTGTGGGAAGCCAGTCCCAGTTTGTTACCAAAGGGTTAATGGCTTCACTCCTTCCTGTGCTGCTACATCGTATGGAGCTGCCCTAAGCACCTTTCAGTATAGATTATGGCTTCAACTTGTAAAGGGCTTTTGGACCTAATGAATGGAACAGCAATGAGGGGTAGCCAGGATTCTTAAAGGAGCTGATCATAATGCCCCACAAATAAAATATATATTTTCTGGCCAAAATTGAATGTGCTAGGGCAGCAAAGACTAATACCCCCACAGTGGCTTGTGCGGTCAGAGAGCCTTTTGAAGGAAGAAATTCAGTAGAAACTTTATCACCAGATCTTATTCCATCCAACTTCTGGGATTGCCTTAAATAATCTTTAAATGTTCCCCCTGTTCAGAATAACATGAGCGCCTCTCAAGCGGTATTCAGGATTGAAAAGTAGCATTGTGGTTAAACATTCAAGGAGAGTCATTGGTTGACGGGCTGGTGGTCTTAGATAAGTCCGGCCCACAGAGTTAGAATCACCTCTAGATCCCTCTTGCCTCAATTCCAAGCGATCAGTGAAAAAAGACTTATCTTTATAGGTTGAGTTTGCTTGGGGTGGCAAACAACTTTGATTCATAGGAGGCAATGCAGAAGAAATGTTAACCTGTGGTCTTACTATGTCACAACTAACTGTTTAACGAACCATAGTGTGTTTTATTGACACTTCTAGGGTATTTACATGTCTATCCCTTCCCAGATTAGTAGCGACTGATGTTGCAAAGCCTTTGATTTTACTTTTAATGGAGGGTCCCGATGCCTTTTCTGATGAAGTGCTATCTCCTACGGTTGGGGTATTAGACGGTAAATTTTGCACAATCTCATTTGTCGGTTGTAGACCACCCAAGCTGACCAAAGATGAACCTGTCGGTGAAGTCAGGGTTACAGATTCCTGCTGCTACTGTGAATCGAGTTGGGCCAATCATTGGCATTTTTTTTTATATGTACGGGTAAGAGGGGCTTAGCCTTTAATTTTGCTTTTTACTGAGTATTTTCCTTAATCTCTTACATAATGTACGCTGTACCAATGGATCAGCCACCGATGGTGAGGATTTTGATGAGTCAGCTTGTGGAGCTCCAGGGTAATAAAGGGAGTGAACTATGTCTATAGGCTCAGCTCCAGAAGAATGAATCTTTTGACAATCTGTGCTGACTGAAATACCTTGATCAAGTACTCCAACAACTTTGTGATTGTTCAGCTTCATATTTTTTAAGCTCTTAACGGGAAGGAAATATTCATCCAGGGTTTTAATTCTTTTCTGTACCACTTCTGACTGGTGACCCACATTTGCAGATGGAACTGTTTGCTCTGAACGAGATGAAAACCTCTTAATTTCTAACAAAACTGAGCTTAAAAAAGTTGGACGAGATGGCAGGCTTTCTATAATAGGGGAGCAACAACAGGCCACTTGACCGGGTTAGTACTTGCTTGCGCTCTAACAATCAACTGATTTGATTTATCTAGTTTGCAGTCAATCCCAGCCACAAATGTGGCTTCTGTGTTCAACAAGTCGACTTGCACATCCAGTGTGTCAGAGTGATAATTCAAGGCAAAAACAGTGGATTGTAATGTTTGCAAAAACTGAGACCAATCGAGACTACTAGGGTCAACTGCAGCATTGGTCGTGGTCTTTGGCTGAGTATCTAAAGCTTCTCATGAATTCAATTTGAGAGTTACCTGTACCAGCGACACTTGGAGATTACATTGGAAGCAAGGGTAGTATACTGTCAGTCAGAGTCCGGGTCCATTGAGCAGCTGGTGGGCTGTTAATAAGGTCCATGCTGTTATCCTTCTGGCAATTAAAACCTTGATAAGCTTGCTCATTCTGCTGGGAAGAAAGAAGTGGGGAAAGACCCTCTTCCAGGGCATCAAGGGAATAGTCACTTGAGATAACAATTGGTGAAGCCTCATGCCTCAACAGCTTCGAGGACAGGGTAGCAGCTTGTGAGGCCAATGAGGCTCTTTTTTTCCCCCTTTAAAATCCAATACATCAATGACTAACTCCTCGACCTCTGGGCTACTTACGAGACCAGAAAGACCCACGGAAGAAGGTGGTAGCGCAGAGGAATGAACTTGGGCTTGAAATTCATTATAGTCTCCATGGCACCGTTTGTCAAGGATGCACTCATGCTCACAGTGTGGAGGGCGCCACCGTCATCCACCTTTTTAACCATAGGGATTTTTGTAAAGTAGGCCAGCAAAGGGGACTCGCAGGGCATAGGAAGGCTGAACACCACACCAGATGATCAGGGCTTATTTGCAACAGAATACAGAAACATCAGGGGCACTGTGCTTGACAGATTAGCGCCTAGTGCAGAAATCTGAGAGAACACTGGCAAAATAGGGCTTATGATTGGGGATTGCTGCCCATTCCCCTGGCACGACTGCAGCTGGTCTATGGCATTATACACAATGTCTCCTTATCGGCACTTCTTGCGCTTTTGGGTAATTGCAGGTTCCATTCTTGCCTTGCCTGACTGCATGATCCTCAGGGTTCTTGACACTCTCTCGAACCCCTTAAGGGCTTGACTGGTAAAATGCAGGGGGGTGGGCTGAAAACAAACTGTGCGTCTCTTCGGACATTGTACCCAAGGGGTCTTAGTATAAGCAGGATCACTGGTACAACCTGCAAACCAGACAGATAAGTTGAAAACTTAAGAAGGAATAACAAGTTTTAAAAAACAAAAAGTATTGTGGTTACGAAGCAGGGTAGGATAGCTCGGCCTGTGCAAACCACACTGGCCTAATGCCAGCCGCCTCTGCCCAGTGCGAGCTGCCTGCAGCCTTAGCTTTCTGCCCGCCCCTCCGCCCTCACTTTCCTGGACGTTGATCACAAAGCTCTGGAGTCCCACTCACAGAAGAGCCATTGTTTGTCACCACGACCCCATGAGTCTCCTCCACCCACCAGGTCTAACTGCTCCGACCGCTCGTGGTAGCCGCAGCTCATGCCACAATCCGCTCTACACCACTGCAACTCCTGCCAACTAGGTGAAATGGCTCAGGGAGCAGCAACAGGCAACAGACCCCCGTATGTGACTGGGATGTTGTCCGCTGGGGCCTCAGGGGGCCATCGAGACCATATAATGGGAGAGAGCTGGGCAAACGCTGCTCCCACCCGCTGAACTCTGGCATCAGGCGTCCAGGCTCCTCCTCCTCTTGCAGTGTCAGTAGCAAAACACCAGCATCAACACTAGCAGAAATACAGCATTTCAGCTCTTTGTTTAAGTTTGTCTGCCCCACTCTCCACCTCCGTGTATGGATTGTATCTGAAGAGCCACTGACGTATTATATATAATGTCTAGTGTTTTATAAGTCTGATAAACAAAGGTTGATTGGTCCAAGAACAACAGGATTAGTAATTCTGTTACGCAGCTATTTTATTGTTTACACCAAAGACCCAGACCTCTTTTCTTCATTTGCGTGCAGGTTTGTTATATTTTTATGTTTAATTTAACATTGTTTGGGCATTTACATTCTTTACTTCTTTAAATATATTGCTCATGTTTGTCTGGTTTTATAACCCAGTACCTCCCATCCATTTTGCTAGAGAGTCCTCATGTTGCTGTGGCCGCGCTAGCGTAGTAGTTGTCGGGTATATTCTTGAGGAAAATTTGATGTGTCTTTGTGGATCCTTTTGTGTACGGAATGTGAGCTCTCAATCACAGCTCCATCCAGCTCCCAGTAGGATGTCACTTCTGTGTGTGTGTGTGTGTCTTTCTCTCTCTCTCTCTCTCATTGCCTACCTATTGAATTCCCTTATGCTATGCAATATAATGAAGCCTATACAGCATAATATAGCTCAGTGCTTGAGGGGTGTTAAGCTTAGGCCCTGAAGCACAGTATTTTTTTTTGTCTGTGTTCTCTACCACCATCCTCAGTGGTATTTGTTCTTATGTGTTTCATTTTATGTTTGTTTGCATTTTGATTTTTATCCAGTTCTTTATTTGCCTGTCATCAGCAAAGCTTTCAGAAGTTATCATGAGTTAAAAGATTTGAGATAACATTTAGTGACTGTAGTGATACTGGACGCTAATTTGTCAGTATTCTATTGTACCAGGTGAAGTCCCTTTTTTTTTTTTATTGGCTCTGGCTCCTGTGACACATGAATACATTGGTCTACTACAGCATTATCCCGGGGAGTAGCCAAAGTGGCCATGTAAACCACACTCTATACAGTTTTTGCTCTAAAATCCAGTTCATGATTATGGTCTATGAGTAGTTTAACAGCTAATTAAATTACATGCAAACAGACATACCTCCTTTGCACATCACAATTTGATTAGGACCTGAATTTCGAACGTAATAAAAAAAAAAGGTTGTTCTTGTCTCTTGATGTTGGTATGTCCACAAGTCAGTTCCTTATTTACAGGAGTGACAGTGTATGTTGTAACTCTTCCTGTTATGCTTTTAATGCATCACTAGAGGACACAAAGTACAGTTTTCAAAAACCTTTTTGTGCAGTGGAAGACCCTTCTTCATTGTCTGTAACTTTCCATCTATTAAAGTAGATTTTCTTGTTTACTTTTGTTTCTCCAGGAGCAAGCATACAAAGTTATCATGGTGACAACAAGGATTTGATATTTAATTGCCACAGTCCCGATCAGAATATGACTGGCAAGAACGATTCCTGTCTTGTTGGTCCCTCAGTGACATATTTAACCTGTCTGATGCACCTGTGGGAGGAATGGATAGACCTGGACAATCTGGAAGACTACCTGAATTATGCAAACTACCTCTTATGGCTGTTCACACCACTTATTGTTGTATTTATACTTCCCTTTTTCATTGTCATCTTTCTATACCTATCTGTTTTGTTCCTTCATGTCTACAAACGGAAGAATGAACTCAAGGAAGCCTATTCCAACAGTATATGGGATGGTGCGAGGAAAACCCTGGCGACCCTGTGGGACGGCCATGCAGTGATATGGCATGGTAAGCTGCTGTATTGCTTTTGGAAATGCTGGAATCTAAATATAAATGGCCGTTTAGAGTATACCACTGCTGTCTCCTACTTGTTTTTCAGTGCAACCTTTATTAAAATTAAGCAGTACTTTAACTGCCTATTGTAATTCTAATTGTTCAAGTGAGTAAAAACTGCTTGACTTGTAGGCTTCTGCGTGAATTTTGCAAAACATGTAAAGGAGCTCAAGGACCCCCTCTCGTTTACAGTAGAAAAAATTCACAGTGAAAGAAATGGAGTCTGTAGCGTTTGGTTTGTTTGCTGCTTATCAATGGATGTCTTTGAATGTGTGTCCCTTTAGAGAGCCTAAAGTGTTCCCAGAAAATCACTCTGGACATGCCTGTGGTTCTGACTTTTCCCCCTTCATGCGATGTGTCATTTCATGTGTTTGACCAGGAGTTTCCTGGAAACAGCTAAAAGTGGAAAATACTCACTTTGTAGTAGTGCCTTGCATATAAGAGTAGACAAAATGTGAACTGCAAGACAGTAAGTATGAGAAAAGTGTGTGTCAACTGTACACAAATACATACGTACCATGGATTCCTTAGGTGCAGGATCTATAGTGGGAACAGTCCTTATGTAAAATTCTTCAGAAATGTTTTTCGAAAATTGTGCTTGGCATTTCTCCTGTTTTTTGGTAAAATTTTTATTAATTGTTTTGTGGAAAATATGTGGTGATCTGCACAAACTCACCCATCGGTGCCATGCAGAGGCATACTGTACATGGGAGGAGTCTGACTATGACGCTCATATGAAGGAATTAGACTGTTCCGAAAGCCCTGGCACACTCCAGTGTTGCCTGAAATTTGCCAAGCCATAAGGTGCAATTTGCCTTGGGTCAAAAGAGAATGGATCTGACCCGCTGGATCCAGCAATTACCCCGGATTGGGGGTATTTGGGCAGGACACTCCTTGGACATCTCCAGAAGAACAGAGAACCATGGCTGAGCTTGCCAAAAGGGGGTAATCGGAATCAATTCTGCCTTCTGCTTGAGCATCTGAGATGCCACCCTGGGTATCATCACAAGAGGAGGAAATGCGTACAGAAGAGGATCCGTCCACTGCTGGAGAAAGGCATCCGTGGCTACTGCCAGAGGATCTGGTTTCCATGAGTAGAACCGCGGTAGTTGATGGGAGAGACGGGACTCCAAGAGATCTGTGTGACAGTGACCCCATCTCGCTTGGAGGGCTTAAAACACTGAGGGATGGAGTTTCCACTCGCTGGAGTCCTTGTGGAACCTGGAGTTCCAGTCCGCTATCAAATTGCACCGACCTGGTAGATACTCTGCTATCACTGAGATCTGATTCTGTAGGCAGTACTGCCAAAATGCCTTTGCAATCTCTGCTAGGACTTGCGACCTTGTCCCTCCTAGCTTGTTGACGTATCTTACCGCCGAGACATTGTCCATACGCAGAAGAACGCAACAATTGGAACGAGGAGCCAGAGTTTTTATGGCAAATGAACCTGGCAAAAGCTGTAAGCAATTTATATGTAGATGTGATTCTTCATGCGACCAACGCCCTCCGGTCGAGACAGAATCGCATGTGGCTCCCCAGCCCCACCTGCTGGCGTCGGATTCCAGAATGATATCTGGACGAGTCCCGAAAATGGCTTTGCCATTCCACGCTGCCATGTGGTCGAGCCACCATTGAAGCTCACAGCGTGTCTCGCCTGTGAGGGAGATGCGTTCTGTATACCCAAGGCCTTTCTGGAGGTGACAGATCTTTAGCCGCTGCAGCGCTCTGTAATGTAGGGGCGCTGGAAAAATGACTTGTATCGATGACCCCAAAAGCCCCACTATCCTGGCTAGAACCCGCAGGGATATCTTGTCTTTCTGGAGCGTGGACCTTATCTCTTTCTGAATTGACTGTAACTTCTGGCCCAGAAAATCCATCTGGCGGGCTGGTGTCAGAGCGGATTTCTTCACATTTATCAGAAATCCTAGCTTCTGAAGCAGATGGATGGTCCAATTCAAATGTTGCGTGAGGAGCAGAGCATCTTGCACCAGTATTAGCATATCGTCGAGATAGACAATCATCCGGACCCCTTTGGCCCGAAGACTCTCCACCACAGGACGCATAACCTTGGTGAAACACCAGGGCGCTGAAGAAAGGCCGAATGGGAGAGCCTTGAAGTGGAACCATTGGTTGTCCCACTGGAATTGTAGGTATTTCCTGTGAGGTGGAAATATCAGTATTGTAAGATAAGCATCCTTGAGGTCGAGGCGTACCATCCAGTCGCCCTCCCTCATGATGTCTCGGAGCAGATGTATCCCCTCCATCTCGAAATGCTGATATAAAACCCAGGCATTAAAATCCTTCAAGTTGATTACAAGGCGTGATCCCCCATCTCTCTTGTTTAATGTAAAAATATTGCTGCAGTAGCCTGAAGGATCTGGTTGGCACCGAGCAATCGCAACTGTTGGACTTCCTGTTGAATAAAAATTAGATTGAGTTGGGAAAAATGGATAGGAGGAGGCAAGGACTGTTGCCGGGGTACCCCAAAGAACTCTAGGTGGAAACCTGCCACAGTCTCCAGAACCCATTGATCCGATGTCAGTGTCGCCCAGTTGTTTAGGAAAAACCTGGTCCCCCCTCCCCCAGAGTTACTTGAGTATGCAAGATCAGGCTTACCTTGAGTGGTGGAGCCAGAGCTGTAGGTGGATTTGAAACCACCTCTGTTAAAGCGGGCAGGACCCGCTCGGGCTCTGGCTGGGTAGAAAGTGTCCCGAGTAGTCTAGAATCCCTTGCCTGAGGCATTGTAGGAGGGCTGAGAGTTATTGGAAGTGGCGCAGCCAGACAGACTCCCTCGAAGTCTGCCGGCCCTGGCAAAAACTCGATTGCAGAAGACCTTATTCATTGAGGTTTGAGCCTTATCCAGCGCAGTAAAAGTGTGCATGAACTTGCCCAGGTCTTTAACAAATTTATTGCTGAATTAAAGGCCATCGGCCAAGGGTCCTGGTTCTGCACTGGTGAGGTCAGCCAACTTCGGATCAATTCGGAGTAGGATGGATTTCCTCTGTAGATATGGCGCAATTTGCGTGGCCTAACAGACCTAGCGCGTGCTGCGCCCACCCGGCCAGAATGTCGGGATACACTTGTGACCCGGACTGATTTTCCTGTCACCGCCAGGTCCAGGATCTTACACAGTGGACCAGAAAGGTGCAGGACCTTATCTTGGGTGGCCCTCCAGGATCTATCCAGACCTTTTTTAGGGTCCTTTGCCGAGCGCTTCATGACAGTCGCATTTGGATCGGAGACGATTGCGTACGTCTTTGTTCAGGGGTTTCCTGATGTGGGCATGGGCATAAATAGTCACTGCTGGAAGGGGTGCCCAGTTCAAAGACCTTGGATAAATGTCTGGGTTAAAATTGAGGGCAGAAGACTGGTCAGAGGCTTCAGAAGGGGTGGGAACACGTTGGCCATCAAAGGAACGTCTGCTAGGCTTGTGGTGACATGCCTCACTGTCGGAATCTGACTGGGATGAAGGAACGTCAGAAACCTCGTCTGGGGATGGATATAGGAGAGCTTGGGCGCTGTTGGATGGCTGCGCCGTATATTGAGGGTCAGAAGGGGACTGCGACTGAGAGAGGCGGGCTATGCATGCAGAATGGGGCCATTCAGGTCCTGGCGTTGGTGGGACTGTTTGTGGGTTAGTGGAAGAAAGGGACATGGGATTGCCAAAGGGGGGAACAGTCAGGGCGTAGCATTTGAGCTGTCTCGCAATAGGTTGCAGCGCTACAGCCAGAGCACGGTTTATGGACTGACTGTGCCACTGAGGCATCCAGGGCATGGACGATATTCTCAGCCAGGAGGAGGTCCTCTTGGTCCTTAAGGAGGACTGATTCTTCTGGTGTTTGCCATTCGCTCATGGTGTCGCAGTATCAGGATACCTTGAAGGTGCTACTGTGAGAATACAATGGAAGGGGACGGGGGGCACCCCAAGCTTTACCAGGCCGTATAGGAGGCAAGAGATGAAGAAGCAAAAGCTTCTATACCTCTGGTAGGAGCAGTATAGATTTGCAATAAGTATTGCTGACAATATGGGTGTGTGTGTGTCTGTGTATATATATATATATATATATATATATATATATATATATATATATATATATATATATAAAAATGCCCCCTCAGGCAAAGCCTGTATTAGTCAATTATACAGCCCTGAGCCCTGGCATAGTGAGCGGGTGGGGAACACTCCTGCTCAACCGTGAATTCCCCACGGGAGCCGATAGCAAGACAGCTGGATCGTAGCGTGGGCTCGATGTTTGACAGTATCTAGAAACCAACGAAAAAGCCAGAGGCGTGGGGAGTGCGTGCGCGGTTAGCCAGAAAAAGGACTAAAGTCCTTGCGCTATAAGCGTGTGTTCCCCAGCCTCCTAGCACCCAGCCGTGTGCAAACCCGTCCAAATATGGCCGGTCGCGAAGTGAATAGGACCGGCAAGCAGCATATCTGCTGCACGCGGGAGACTCCGGTCCCCGCTAATGTCAGACACAACTTTAAAAGTTTAAATAAAAGAACGCATTGAGAGAGAAAAATAACATGACTTATCTGATCCTCGAGCAGCAAAAAAAGAGGAAGAAATATGGCGGCTAGGACTGTTAAATTAGCATCACGGCCGCCCATTGGTAGTGAGGAAATAGGTTGGGTTCATGGGAGTTGTAGTTTTTTGGGTAAAGTGTTTTGATTGGCTGCTGTGCTTTTTGTATTATTAAACAGCGAAGAAGGAGAAGCATAATCCAAGCCTCCGGTCCTGCTATAGAATTGGTGAAAGTCCCATTTAATATATTAAAGATTGAGGCTTAGATCTACTGGATGTACAGACACCAAAATATACCTCTCAAAATGCAACTAGTATTTCAGATGTGGAATCTCTATGCAGTTGGCGAGATGATCCTTCTATAAGGGCCCACAATGCGATAAAGGGGGCCTCCAGAACTTAGCACACATCATACGTGGCCTCTGGATTTGTACACAACAGTGAAGCTGCCAAAATGGATCAAAATGCTTTAGAATTAGGAGCACAAGATTGACCCAAATTGGGTCTTTGGGCTGTACAGAAATGTAATATGGCACTATGAACAAGAATCATTGTCTCAGCACTCATGTTTTCTATCTTTGTTTTTCAGATTTAGTAAGTGTTATCCTATTTTTATAATATTAAGTATGCACTTTTTTGGTCTGCCCTACTGATCACTGGATCATTCATTCAATTGTGATAGCACTATTGGGGGAACAAAACACATTATAAACTGCAATGAAGAACTAAACCAAAATTGGATTAGCATGAGTTTAATCTTTTATCTGGAGAATGGAAAAAGGTGGTTAAAGCAATAGAAATCTAGAAGCTTGACTGAGCTCAAGAAGTAGTGCAATATTTATGTTGACACAACACCCAGGAATGGGACAGCACTATTAAAATTATGTGGACCAGTACCACACTTGTCATATTCAAGCCTAATAAAGTCAGGTTTGCATAGAGGAATTTTAAATTCTGAGAAAAAAATATTTATGCATTGTGGAGTGAGTGCAAAGTGTGCTCCAGCCACAGTGAAGTAGGATACATTATTTTTCAAATATGAGGCTTCAAACTAAGAATTCGACTTGTGGTGATTCTCTGACCACTTGAAAAAATAAGGTTTTAGGGCTCGTATGGAGTAGTACCAATGTGATTGCCCTTCAAATAATTTATGCAGTTTTGAAGCTCAATCAAAAGTCAACAGATAATCAATGCAGCTGAAGAATTGATTTGATTTATTACTTGTGTCTTCAAACACAAGCGGGGCAGAAGCCTTAATTACAAGAAATTAGTTCTGGAAAGGCCATTGAGCACTGCATTCGCCTTGACTCCAGGTTAGATGGTAAAAGGGGTTGCACCACATTGCACACGTTGGTTACTGGAATAAGATTGCACGTGATGCTGACCTCATATTTGTGCCTCTCTGCAGCCCTCCTGGAGAATCTAGCCTGTAGGGGAAGTAGAATTGCAAATAATTAGTTTCAGTGAATGAATGTTGGGAGTGATGGTGTCTTGATGGTTATGGTAACTGTGTTAAAGGCGGCATTAAATATGTATGAATGAGAACATCGGGTTATTTAAATCAGTGCACCTCGTTCCCCCTTTTTTTCACTCGAATGTCATACCATGCTGTATGCCTTTCTGGTTTAATCCTTATTGTGTTTACAATCCACACCCCAAATTGAATTCATTATATAGACCTTAAAAGGTTTTAAGCATGATTCAGCCCCCTTTGCCTCTTTGCCTCTTAAATGCTGAAAGTGTAGCAATGTAGAAGATTTTTCACAAGAATGTTAATGGCAGGGGCACCTTTCCTCAGGGCCTTACATAGCTGGTCTTTCTGTTGAGATGCATATTTCTCGGAAAAGCATTAGATAGCAGAGCTGCTCCTCTTTTGGTATGCTACACAATTTTCAGCCTTAGTAATACTTTGGTACGACTACATGCATTCCGCAGAACTGAAATGGAATGTTTCCATGAAGTACCAGTCCTGTGAAGGAGTAGTTAAAACTGAAACAAGCAACTGTAATGTACGTCCTGTGTATTCCTGGACTTCTACAGAACAATTCCATATGCATGCATGCAGGTTTCAACCAGAATCATCAACATCAAGCAAACCTTACGTTTGTTAGATTTTGGTGTTGGGATAAAGTATAACAGAAGTCTAATATATTCAGTCTTTTTAGGTCTTCCTATTTGTTGTTATTTTCTGAAGGCTTAATTAAAGCCAAGGCACAAGTAGCGCCAATCCAATACATATTCAAAGAAGAAAGTATTTCTCATCGTTTGCCATTTCTTTTGCTGGATCGATCACTCCAAAAATTTCATCTATATGATTGAAATACCCTTCCTTTTAGATAAGTGTAGTGTTATGTTTATTGCTTATTACTTACTATGCTCTCATTTGCAGGATCTTAGGAATGTTATTATTCATTTGAGCCTCCACTTTCTGGTTTAACAGGCTGGTGTAAAAACAACAGATGATAGATGGAATGCAGAGCAAATCAAACATTCGCCCTCAGTCACAGATCTGGGTTTAATCCATCAGTTTTTTGCTTGCCATGCCATTCCAGTTTGGACCCAGCCATATGCAAATCAGTCTTGACCCTTTTCCCCATGGGAACAGTCTAGGCTGAACTGCCAGGCCAAGTTATCAGATAGCCTGGCTGATGGAGGGTAAAATCCTGAAACTGGTCCCAAGATACTGGTTTCCGGTCCAGGGAGGACCTGGTCTGGCAGTTCGGGCTGGACTGTTCTTATGAGGAACAGGGTCAAGACTGATTTGCATATGGCTGGGTCCAAACTGGGGTGACATGGTGAGCAAAAGAACAATGGATTAAACCCAGATCTGTGACTGGAGGGGAGTGTTTGCATTTTGACCACTCTGTCCATCATCCTTTTGTGTTAGCAGGCTGATGTGCCTTGGTTTCACTGTGATCAGTTGGAGCTGGGTGCCCTCCGAGGGCATTTCTAATAAACTTGAAGTTGATCTTAACTGCTTCTATGGATTCTTCGTGCCACAATCTGTTCACGCTCAGTCTAGTAGGGTACGGGTAACATGGCCTGGGTGGAAGTATCCATATCGTTTCTCGGAGTTTCTTCAGTAGGCTGCCTCGTGTGTCACATCTGTGCTCAAACTTGGGCTGACCACTTTACCTATGCTTGCTTCTGCTCACACTGATAGAAGGTCAAGAGGGGCTTTAGATACTGTTGACTGTACAACAACTATAACTGTAGAAATACCACTGAACTGTAGTCACACCCTGGCCAGGCCAATAATAGATTTGAAAGCCTAAAATCATTGAATGATAATGATAGGCTGGCTTTTAAGTCAGCAGTCCCTTTGCAGTCCACATTCGGAGATTTTCATGTCCGAGATGGCAGCATTGGAGCGCGTGAGTATATAGACATAGCATAGTTTCTTGTAATATACCTGATCTGGACTCCAACCTAGCGAACCAGTATTGTGTTTTGTTTTTTTTAGATTTTTTTTTTAGTAAGGGTTCAAATGTGAGATCACTCCAGGAGAAATGATTTACTAACCTGGCTCATCTCCATAATTTCAATTTTAGTATTAAAGAATGGCTACTGGACTGGTGGTTTGACAATTTGGTAGTAGCTTCAACAGAACACCTCTCGAGTGATCTTGACAATTTTAAGTGAAGTGTAAGTTTCACCATTTTAGCAATTACTTTCCCCCCTCACTATATTGCTTTATTTTCTTACTCCAGTGCCTTGCCTACTCTGACATGCCAGGCTTTTACTCTTGTATAATATTGTAAGGGAATTTTAACATGTCTGTAGATGTAGATCGTGTCTAGTGGGCTGTTATCAAAGTCCTCAGGAAGTAAGGGTGATTCCCCACTCGAGAGCAGCTGATTAAAGAAGGGGCTGACAAGGGATTTTGTGTTGGAATTCCTATTGGGAAATTATTTGTTATACCAATAGGTTTCCCCTAGATAGACCTGCCCAGCCGACTTTTTTAGTCTGGAGGGCTGCTGGTTTTATTTATTATATTATGGTTTCTGCATCACTGTTTAGTTGCCTTAATAACATTGAGTAATCTAGGAAATGTGGCAGTGATCACTTTCCAATGAATTTGGACATACAGCTACACAATACTAATGTCTTCTGTTCTGCTGTCACATGTAAACCATGAGTTGAAACATTTTCAAGTAACCGCTGAAGATTGATTGTCACTGATTGACTCAGTAAAGCTCACTGTTAAGGTAGTCTGTGCTATACAGTCTTTGGTCCTTTTTTGTCTGGACCCTGAGGATATTTCACTAATTTCAGGTGTCCAAAAGATGAGCACCATTAAAAACATATTGAATGGGCACAGTGCAACATAGTGCATCTGGACACATGGTAGGACAGATTAGCGTATTTGTCTCTAAGCTTAAGTGCTGGAAGGCTCTAAAAAACGGCCTCATGTTCAAGCGGAAGTTCACTTTAAGGGCCTTGTTTACTAGAAATCCATCAGTGCCATGAACGGAGAAACTAGGAGAGTGGAATGAGTCAATGTGGCACTAACTTTAGGGATATTTAATGGCTAGTAACACACCTGGTCATTGTCACAAGTGCCACTTCTCTGTGCGTATGTCCCTTTAAAGATTAACATAATTATTTTCCAGTTTATATGGCTCTCTAGGTGACAGAACACCTGTTCTTTGTCCACTCGCCAGAAGGGGCGAGTCGGATCCAAAAATAGCTTGACCTCATAAAATAACTTGCCATAGCGAGTGGCCGAGTGGATTTTTTGAGCCCTGAGAAAGATCAGCATTCACTGAGATACTGAGGTTCTGGACTACCAATGATGGCTGTGCATAAATGTCCCTAAAGGTAGATGAGAGCTTGTTTTCCCTAACTAATCAGGAGTCGATAAAATTTCAAATTCTGTTAGGTTACTTTTCAACTAACAATTGATTAGTGTATTTCCCGAGGGTTGACCAGATGTTGCTGCTTCAATTATGATCATTGTAGTTTTTCACGATGTTAAATAGGATCTGTGGGTCTTCCCGCATACATGAACACTTTCAGACTATATGGACAAAGTAGATGAGGAAATGAAGCTTTGTATAAATTTGTAATGACTGGCTGCTGCTGAACCCTGTCGGACTCCACTGTGTACTAGTGTTGGGAAGGAATCCTGGATGTCCCTTGCTCCAGTCTGCAAAGTTAATCAAGTAAACAGCAACCTTATCTTGTTACTACAACTTAATATAGGCCTGTTACCAGGACTTTGGTAACATTGTCAAAAACTGCTTACAGATCCACCAGGAGCAGAACTCTCAAACTTCCACATCCTGACGTCATCCAGGACTTAGTCTGCCACATACTCCATGCTCGTCCATTAGCAGAACCCTGGTTGCAAGGAGTGCAGACTTTGCTAAGATGTGATAAAGGGTTGCAGTCACAAGTTTAAACAGGAAAGGCAGTTGGCCTGCAGTTCTAGGTTATTGACTGGAAGATTCACTTCCTCTGAAACTATTTCATTTTTTGAGCAGTTTATCAGGCTGCATAATCTCTTAAGATAAATATTTTGTCTTGGTGACCCAAACAAGCTAATTTATCGTTTGTGGGATAATTAACTTATTGTTTCTTCAGCTTACATAGTTGGATAAGGCTTTGGTTTGCATGTTGTAACAGGAGTTACCTCATCTAGTATGGAAATAGTTTGATGAAAAACACGTAGGCAGCTGGAGTAATCTGTAGTTGTGTAAAGCTATGGATATGTCAAGGTAAACCTTCATAGGAACAAAGTACGTATTTATTGTGATATCTTCCAAGCAAATGAAAGAACCAACTGAGATCTTTTGTTGTGAGGTTTCTAGGAGCAAGGCTCATTTAATGTAAAAAGAGTTAACTTAATAATTGGGCAATATAGTGGGAACTGGAAGTAATTGGTGCACTACTCTGAGTACTATTAGAAAAGTTGGGCACACTTGATGAGCATAGTGTGTTGGTGGAGAGACTAATTCTTCAAGAGTTGGGGCATTCAAATTCTCTTACTTGTGGCTGCACGGAGCTAAATTCACACCCTCCTCGCACACATTCACATCAACATTGATCAGGACGATCTAGTTGCTGAAAAAGCATGCAATTCAGATTATCCTATTAGAAAGAAAATGCTAAAACAATGTTGATTGTGGTTTTATTGGGAGTTGACAGTGGGAGAAGCAAAGCATCTATACCCAGGATTACAGAGTGCCATGCCCCTCCCTGCCTCGCATTCGTGAATATGAAATTCATGGGTTGAAAAGGCGGGCCACTACACCACTCTGTTTCAGACTAGTTTCAATTATATAATGTACCTCCCCGACCATTATGACTTACTTGTATGATGCTGGTGTGGGTAAATCCTGTGTAACAGCAAAGCCCGAGCCTGCTTTACTCGGTTTCACCCAGTCAGTTGTGATTCACACTGTTGTAGACAGCCATTAACTAATAATGCTTAGGTGCACCCTGTTTGAAATAAACTTTCTTGATTTGGTTTAGAAACAGTAGGTTTTCTAATCAATGATTAGTAGAATGGGAATCAGAAGAAATATTAATATAAAAATTACTAACGTGCTGCATTATTAGCACATGTAGTAAATAGTTATATACAAGTTTTTTCCGTCCTTTAATATCTGCAGCTGAAGCTATTTTTAGTCTCATAATGGAACAATTGCAGTAGGGTACTCTATAGAAATGTCTTTGCAGCAACTATTAAAATCCCTCAGAAACAAAAAGAAAACAAGTTTAAAGGGAGTTTTAGGAAGCAAAGCAACATGACTCCAGTGTATACCAAAATGTTTTTCACTTTTGAGATTGGTGGCAGGGACTGAGCTGCATCTTCTTCTGAAGTAAGTTGGGTACTTTTTTAATTGTTTATGTCCCGTAGGATACAATGGGAATTTTGGAGCTAATGTGTATAGTACCAAAACCCAATTTGTTTTTCTTTTTCTGCTATATCATTTATTTATTTTTCTTAACTCTAGTAATTTTTTAATCTTCCAGAATTGCCACTGGCACTGAAATGGTTTACATAGCATGTCTCTTGTGTTTTACAGACTATGAAATTAAAGGACTAGAAAAAATCCCAGAAGAAGGACCAGCGCTTATTCTTTATTACCACGGAGCCCTACCTGTAGACTATTATTACTTTGTGTGTCGTGTCCTTCTACAAAGGGGTCGAAATATCCACTCAGTGGGGGATCATTTTCTCTTCAAGATACCAGGTAAGGCATTTTTTATTTAAGCACTGTGAGTTCGAAATCTGGGAAAGTTGTATATATGTCTTTGTTAAATGCAGTATTTTTAGGGGCTTTTCCCTAGAGTGCAGGAAATTTACTCATCCTAATATTGTGAAGTAAACCATGATTACCTAACTAAGGGAATTGCATATTGTATAGTTCTTCTAACAATATCTCAGTCAGCTAGGCTGAATAATCCTGGCATGTATCTTAAAAATATGACTGGTGTGCCAAATCTCAGTGTTTGATAGTAGATATTGTGTTTTATTGTTCCATTTCTATAGAGCTTTCATAACGCTGACCAAAGCCCAAAAGTGATTTGCAGCTATGGGATCAGTGGTTCAAACTGTCAGGATGGATGTGAAAATGGTGTTGGCATTTGTTAGTATTAAGTTTTGATGTTATGCATGATGCCAGGAAAGTGTGCTCCAAACGGAGTACAGCAGGATATGATTACATTTTACTCATGCGGTGGAAAGCAAAGAAGTGCAAGGATAGATTTATCTCTAGCCCTAGAAGCATTTGGGTCTTGGATTATTGAAATGAGTCAAGACGTCAAGGCTCTGATGGATCCCGTTTTTGTTTGTCAATTTATTACATATTGTGGATGCTTGTACAGTAATATAGGCATTACCAGCATTTGGGGCATTCTTTACCTGAGGTTTCTTCTTTGTATAGTTACAGTTTTAGTTGAGAAACTCCAGGCCTCATCTCATGAATTGCCCGTTGGGCAATTTGGAGTGCTTTAAAAGACATCTTTCTGGTCACTGGTAGTCAGTCTTTAAATCGAGTTATTGTCTATGTGCAGTAATCTATTTTTTTTATTTTTCATTTAACAATTGATTTTTTTTATTATTTTTTTATTGGACCAATGAAGAGCCCATTTGTATAGTCCACTTCCAGTCATGCTATTAATTTAGCTAGAGATCCCTGTATCTTATTTGAGTGCTGCAGGAAAAGGTAAGTTTATCCTAGGATTCTCATCATGGAGAATGAAAATCAAGTCTCTGTGATGATCTGAGATTGACGAGAGGTTAGCGTCTACAATAATTTCAGGATTTTGAACTTCGGTCAAAGTGGTAGATAGTTGCCCCATTTCCTGGAGGCCAAGTGAATATAGAGTTGTAGTTTTCCCTCAATACACATGTATCTCTGTTTTTCAAGAGTTGAGTTACATAAGATTCCATAGCATTCAATATTCCAAAGCTAACATGCATTTGCTTAGTCTTGAACACTTGATCTCTGAGGGTTGTTCATGTTTTTAAATGATTTTCATGTCATCCTCATAGTTGTGGTATGCAAGGTTGAAAGATTTATTGTGTTCTGGAGAAAGGGCATCCATAAAAGTTGAAAAGTAAATGTGCAGCAGTTAAACATTGGGGGAACACCACCGTAGCTGGAATAGGATGAAGACTTGAATGGTGGTAGGGACACAATTTGGGATTTGTCTGTAAGAAAGGATTTTATCCAGTTTGGTGGCACTGTGCAGGATGCGCCAGTGACTTATAGCCTTTTAGCTAGTGGCTGAAGGCTCGCTGGGTCAGACAAGGGCAAGAAGTAAAGTTGTGATTTAGTGGCAAACTTATTGTTGTTAACAGATATTTACATCATCACAAATGTAGATTAGTGCTGATTCTGTGCGTCTTCCCAATCTGAATCTTTTATTTTTATCTGACAGATTCCTCTTTGAAAGCTGAGACCTAGGAGAAGGCCACCTTTTCACTGATTTGGCCAAAGAAGGTTCTGTTTGCTATTGTCAACCTTATCGAGTCAAGGTTTCTATAAAGTCGGATTTCAAATACATTGTCTTCAGGTTGTTTTCTGTAGTTGACAGAGAGTAGTTGGTGATCCCTTTAGCCAGTATCTCAGCAGATAACTCCATAGTTACTGACTTAAAGATATTTAGTGGGCAAGGATCGACTGGAGAAGCAGCAGCTGTAATTAGCTTGGCAATTTTTTTGTGTCAGTCAGTTAATTAGGCATAACGTAGCTTAGGGGCTCAAAGTTGCATGAATTGGTGGGATGCCTTTGAGGAAACGTTGCTTAATTTTGAGTGGACGTAGGCTTCAAAGATAGCAGCTTTCATGATGAAGTGGTTTATGAAGGTATTATAGGGTTCCTGCAAGTGTTTTACATTTATTAAAATGCTATTACGATTACATAACTTCTTGATGATTCTGAAGAGTTCTTTTGTTAGGCATGTAGACTCTGATTTGCTGCGCATAGTTTGACCTGTTTGGCTTTTTATGGAGGTCTGGAAGATACTGCATCCAAATCCTTGATGTTTGCTGTAAACAGGATCTTTCTGTAAACCACTACTAGTCTAATGCCAGTTTTCATATGAGGTAAATTTATGAAGAGGTTTAGATATCTGTCAGATATTGACATGAATAGAAATGGGCCTACATCTTTGCTTACCCACATTTCAGTGATGAAGAGGCGGGTGAGTATGTGGTCGGCTAGTAGGTGTAAATATGATTTCTGTTTTTGTTTGGGGATCTTGCATTGATTAGCTTGCTTGCATGATAGTAGCGAGAAATAACGTTTGGACAGGGTTGAGGTAAGTGGTTGGATGAAACCTGTTGAGTGCTGATGTTCCTGGAATGAGCATGTATTGACATGGGTATTGCCTTTTTGTGTAGGGGTCTTCGTATGCATGTTTGTAACTAGGTCCATTGAAGATTCCACTGAGTAATATGTGTGCAGTAATGTGGGGGGTAGTGCACAGTTAGGTGGTGGATCAGCAGATGTTTTTGTTTTGGCATTATATTTTGGAACTTGTGATGATGCCCGAGTTTGTGCTGCAGCTGGTGTGGCTGGTGTGGCAGCAGAAGTGGTGAGCATGATCTAGCACCTTGTTGTTCCAGGTGCTTAAAAAGGCCAATTATCAGCTTTACTGGGTTTGGAGGGAAGGGAGAAGGATATGCAATTAGAAAGCTGTAAGGACTGATTAGAGAGAAACTGGGGATGAAAGACTGTTAGGAAGACGTAGCAGTAGGAAAAGTAAGGGGAGAAAGATGTGAAGGTGGAAGCACGGTAGAATTCCTCAAGAGTGCTAGTAAATTCTTCTGATAGACATGCCCTGCATCTCATTTGGCTAATTTCGCAGTTTGGGCATTTCTGATAGAAGGTGGAGGGCAGTCATTAAAGAAGGGCTGTAGGGATTTGAAGGGGCAGATGGAGCATAATAGAGAGGTTGGAGATAGTTTAGAAAGGTATGTATGGAGTCAAAGGATGGTGGGATGTCCGTTACAAGCAATAGGTAGTAAGGTGGTGTCGAAGGAGAGAGTTTAGGAGGAGATGTGAGAGAGGTAGCGAGGGGATCAGTTTGCCTTTAGAGAGGTGTGAAAAAGTGGGTTGAAATGTTTCCCAGGGGTATAGGGTATAGGAGAAGACGTTTGTATAGAGTTGTAGGGAAAAGGAGTGGGGTGTTTGGTCAGGAGAGGAAAAGGAGACAAAGGGTTTGGGCGAGCAATGCATTAATAATTATTGCAAAACATTGAAGACAAACAATTTGGGTTATTTTTTGTCTTCATGCCGGAGGAAGTGCTGGGTGGCTTTGTCGGTGTTGTCTTGCCCTTTTCACCCAACTGCACCTAAACTTTCCTTTGGTCCTTTTGGAGTTTTTAGCCAAGATGATTAGGTAATCTCTTTTGTTAACCTGGTGAAATTCAGTTTCCTCAAGAAATTCTGCCATATATTCTTTTAAAGAATTTTGTTTTTGAAGCCTGTAGAGTCTCACTTTAAACTCAATCGAAGGTTTATTGCCCATGTAAGGTTTGATGGTTGCTAGACTTAACTAATAAGTCACTTTCCTACCTAAGCAGGCACCATCCTTATAGAGAGCGTCCTTAGCATTGGCAACACTTAAGAAGTGCAAGACTGCTTCATTTAAGAAGTTTGTCTCAGACTAAAAATAAAATACAAAAACTGTTCTTGTAGGCCAAACTATGCTTAGCCGTCTGCTTCATAATTAAAGTACTTTTCATCCGTTGGTAATTAGTGGGTAAATGCAAGAATAAGTCAAATGATGGATGAATGGGAGCATGAGTACAAGATGATTGACCAAGTTTATCAGTGATGAGTGGCTGGTTGCATGGATGGATAGATGATTGAGAACAATGACGAAATGCTTTGTTATAAGCCAGTGCTGCTTTCCTGTATGTGCATGTGTTGCCACGTGTGTGTGTGTCTTTATGCATATTCTTGGTGTTAACTGTGCAACAGAGGAACCAGAAGCCTGAGAAAGACAAATAAGAAACTGAATTGCGTAATGGATTCAAGAAAAGCAGGATATGGGTGATGTTTAAGGATTAGAGAAATGGAGAGACATTTATGACCATGGAGGGGGCTGTAAAGTCAGTCTTTTGGTGTGCCTTCGGTCCTGAAAAGGAAACCTGGAAATGTAAAGCTTCAGGTAATCTCCAAACCTGATATAGGCACTGTCCGCATTGTCGAAGCTGGTGTAATTGCTGGAGCAGTCACTTTCCTATTCTGTGGAGCTTTGTAGCAGAGTAATAGTGAAATGGTTTTGCTCTGCTCTGGCATACACTTTTAAGAAGGCACTAACCGGTTTTGGAGGCATGTGATGGGAGGCTGCTCCGGGTTTTGAATGGGGTCTCTGGTGCTGAGTTATTTTACCACCCTTTGGAGTGTGGCATTTATGAGGGAGTTTTCCTGCTCTTAGACATGGCATGTCCAAGGACCAAACCTCCTTTGGCCTTGCTACACCATGAGAGTTCTGGAGAATACCTGGGATAAACTGGACTGTGGGTACTCACGAGCAGAGGCATCTAGTGCAACGTGCGCTTGGGTGGGCACTGTTTTGGAGGTTCTGCTCCTCACTAGATCCTTTCAAACACCTTGACATAGGTGAGACCTTCTGCAGGTCTTTTATGCAAAGTGCAGTCAGGGCTTGGTGGAAAAGGTTTCTTGTATATATTGACTTGTTTTTATGTAACGTCACCCACACAGTCTTAAAACCGGAGAACTTTGAACTTTTTTCAGTTAAAAAGAATATTGATTGAATTGTTGGAATGGTCTCTATGGGTTTTTCAAACAATAGAATAATTGTTGTTGCAACTACCATGCAACAGTAATTGTTTATGAATAATCTATTGTGTATGAGTAACACCACAATGTATCTGTTTTATGTGATTGTATTGATTTCCCCAGGTTCCTGGTGGATACAGGTCAACTCCTGTATCATTATGTACACACGCCTATACTGGAGATTTGTGGTAGATGAACAGTAAATTGTTCGTTCTTTGCTCTAGCAGCAAGACAGAACAGAATAAAGCCACTTAATTGCCGAACTCCTCTACTTTCAGTACACAGTGTGGCCCTAGGAGTAGTTGGGGTATGGGGAAGAGGCATCAGCTGTGACTGTTTGATTTGAATTGTTGTGATACTTTCCTGTGATGTCCTTGCAGTGAACTGTTGTTGCTGAAGCTACAGATTTCCTTGCACCACATGAGTGTAATCTTTCTTACGCATGAAGTGGGTGGCACTGGTGTAGTGTCCAGGATAGGCAAATAAGACATGGAGAGTAGGGCCAGTGGCAGGGAGAACGACACCCTCAACCCTAAGCCACTTAATTCCACTATTCATGAGTGTTTGCTGTAAATAATGGAAGCCACTCTGCGTTTGTGTCATGGTTGGCCGCCAGCCAAGGACTGCTGACTGGCCACCGCCGCCCACTCCGCACCACAGTACATTGGCATTTCGCAGTGTCCTTCCCCAGACCTTAAGGGGCCTGAATGCTCAGGGGTATCTCTGCACTAGTACCGTTATCTGGCTCCATTCTGCAAACAAAATATGAATATGGTAGAATGGGCTTCAAACATCTCGGGCAGCGTGGGGTGAAACTCTGAAGCTGCATTTCGTTTTTTAAATCCTCGTCAGACTGCTGAACTGCTGTGCAGAGCACCTACTTCTGCTGACCTAGAGCTTTTGTGATTCTGCTAATGGTAGCAGCAGTTAGACGGTTCCATGGGATGAATGGCAAATTGGAGTGGAACATAGACTTAAAATAAGATGGTATCATCGGATTAGCACTGGTTTTCTTTACTGGAGGTATTGTGGCCTCTTTCCAGTTTTTATGAACTTTGGCTGTGGTTATCAGCTAATTGACTTAGTTTGGAGGTATTTGCCTATAGAACTGAGCAATCGTAACACATTGTATATTAAAAGGATTGGAAGGAGACCCAAATTGGATTCTTCATAGCCTAGCCAACACAAACTTTTCTGTTAAGGGCTAAAAGTTTCTTAAACTAGCTGTAAAAGCAAGATTTAGTTTAGGGTTCATAGATAAACTTTATACCAACTTTGCTAGTTTAGAGCTCCTCAGTTGACTATCTTCTTGTTTAAATAGGTAAAGAGATTTTTACAGACGTCAACATTGGGAGAGCCACACAAATTGGTGAGGGTCGCTCCTCGAGTTCACAACATACATCCTCTGATAGAACAGAATCATGTGTAATTCTATTATATTAGCCACCTTAGCCACCTTATGCTTGTTTATAGCAGCCTTAGACTCTATTTTATTGTACCAATTTTCTTTTTTCCTTTGGCAAAATTAATTCATAACACAATGATGCTGCTTTACAAGCCTTGCAGAGTTGGGCTAGGCATTAATAGTACTGTGGTTCTTAAGACTTGGTGTAACGAGTCGTAATACTGTTAAAGAACGCAACATGATTTAGTGCATTGATAATCCAGCAAAAGAAGTCAAATATCTGTAGGTTGGTGTTAGGTTTAACACAATGCTCCTCATTGTCTGGGGCTGCTACAAAATTGTGTGTGGTTATGTTGACCCAGCACATCTTTAACTGTTTTCTACACTGTCTTTAAAAGTAACCCTAAATCTAAATTTTACCTACTTAAAGATAATGATCTGAACATGGGACTCCAAAGCTCAACTGCAGGTTTTTTTAAACATGAGAAAATGTGCCCACTGCCCCCAAAGAGTGCTTGGATAAAACAAGGAAACGTCATCTGTCTTTGGGAAGAAAGAGTTAAGTTTCTGAAATTCATGGGCAAAGTTTTAGCTTGACTTGCCTTTAATTTAAAAACAACTTTGGAGGTAGTTGGGAGCATGTGTATCTATAAAAGAATTTTGGGGAATTTGGTGATATGTGTTTAAGCACTTGCAAACTGCAACAGTGATCACAATTACAAAATATTTAAATGCAATTTTACATGCAGAGGGTGGGAGATGGGAAGGGCCCTCAGTGAATTTCACTATCTGGGTGCTGGACCAGGTGGTGTGTGCCTATATAGTTGATCAAAAGCATTAGTCAAACCGCATGGACTTCAAACAAGCATTGGCATGCACCCTTCTTAGCTACAGGAAGGTTGTGCTGAATGTGCTGCATAAAAGAAGGCTTTCCTCTGACAGCCACCAGTAAGCCCAGAATGATAGGAGGTATGTGACTGTGGGAGCCAGAAATGGGTCCGTTTGATGCTTGTGGCCTGGCTGAGGACACTAGCATCTCTACCTCTGCCAGCTCTTCGAATGTTTGGATATAAAGTTATACTTTGCGATGACATCTCTTTTTGCTGCTGGAGCTAGTTTAGGCCTCATGAATTACAAACCATCTCTTCTTCTTGCATGGAATCTTCATGGTGCGCACTTTAGGTGGCTAACTTTGCTTTGACAAGCACATGCATTTCTGCTTGGTGAATGTAGAAAACATGGGAGCCTGCTATGTGTGCTAACAATGGAAGATATTTAGTTTCAGTGGGATTTTTTGACATTACTAGAGATTAAGGTAAACATGATACTTCAGTGTGCCAAGCTTAAATGTACGCTAGAACCTCACTTTCTCAAGACATATGCTATACTTTTCAGCATTTCTAGGCACTACGCATGATGGAGATACATTGAAAGAGAAAGTGTGGAGAGAGGTGTTGCCAGATATTTGCTAGAAAGCAAGATAGGACAAGTGACACTGCGCAAACCTTACTGGAACTTTAAAGACCAGTTTGCAGAGTGATTCTGTTTTTTGGGGTCCTAGACTAAAGAACATTTTAGAAAATGATCTAAAAATTATGCATTTAAAAGTACATTAGGTTGGTGAGTAGTGTTGGCCAAAACAAGATGCGCTGTAACACCCACTTAAAACCACCATTGCCCTTTCTGCACATTTCTTTAGCTCTCATTTTCCCCTTTGTCCTCTCCTTCTCTCTTACCCCTTCAACTGATTATTTATCTCCCCCTCCCTTTTCCCCCTTTGCCCCCCTATCCCTTCTGTCTCTCTCTGCATGTGTCTTCCTCTCTCTCCTGTTCGCTCTCTTCTGTAACGCTTTTTCCCTTCTTTCTCTCCCTTTGTCCCGTACAGATATTTTTCCTTGCCTGTAAATCCCCATTTCTGCTTTCTATTTACCCTCTCAGTTAGTTACTAGATGTACATCTGTCTCCCCAAGTCTTTTTCGTTTCCAAAACCTTTTCTCTGTACTTTCTCCCAGCTTCCCACTCTTCTGCTTCCTTCTCTCTCTCCATTTCTCTTCTTCCCACGTCTCCTCCTTCTTAATATTGTCTACATGTAGTCCTGTCATTCTTCTTCTTAGTTATAGAGAACTTCTAACTCTAGAGCTCAGGTCGATCGATGTAGTAATAAACGCCATTGTCCTAAATAATCCTGATCATCAGTATGATAGGAGGATATGTTTTGAGAATGTATTCTTCGAGGAAGACAGTGAACTTATAAATAGCAATATTTCTGTATTTTAAGAGTATGCATATATGATACCTAAAGACAAACGTACTTTATATCATGTATCCAGTGAGACGGGAATAATGCATTTATCCGTTTTCTAACGACCGGTTAATAAAATCACAAAGTTGATACTAGTAAAGACAAATCCAGTTATGTGGTCTTTTCGTAACTAAACCGTGATTAGTTCAGCAGTAGCTTTCAAGGACAGATTTAACAATATTGCACCTCTTCAACCAGAAAAGCTGCTAAGTACACCGTTAGCTGACAGGGAAAGACTAAACTAAGACCCACCTGCGTATCTAAGAGGTGTGATCAGCACAAGCATAGATCCAACTCTGCGGCACCAGTTAATGTAACAAATGTGCTCATCACAGAATTAATTTCAACAGCCAGTTGATCTGGAGAGGTGCTTCGTTTGAGGCACACTCGAACATAAGGTATTTATCAGAAAACTGTGCTTTGTATACAGGAACTCCCCAGTGCAGGGACTTTATGGCCAAAGTGGGCTATGTAAGGAAACTCTATGTCCACATTACCCGCTGAGCTGTTTGCTTAATTGGGTCTATGATCAGCACGGAGAGGCAGCTTGTAGGCTCCATAAAGACTATACAAGTGTAGCTGGGAACACAGGAGAGATTCTGACGGGGGTTATCTGTAGATTAGGCAAAACAGTTTGAGCATTAACCTGGCTGGGGTGAGGGAGTTTACAGAGGAAGCGGCAGCATCTTGCGGACATAGCCTAGTCATTCCACCTTTCCCAAGATGGTGTCAGTTTCATTGCATTCTGAGACTTCTTCCAAGATTGTGGAAGCACTTCCTGCCAACCAATTTCCTCTTCCTGACTACTTTCAGGTTTTGAAGGGAAACGTTCGTTGAGGAACGTACGTCACAATGCTTCCAATTCTGCTGTTCTTGTCACTGTTACTTGTCAGCTTTTAATAATCCCTGATTTTTCTCTCCCACTTCTCCCCTAGGAATTGCTCTTGCTTCTCCAGCTCTACTGATCACTGTCTTTTCCATTAGTCTGTAGTGATTCTTCTTGTATAACACAGACAGACTGTCAATCTTCATCAGCTGGTGTTTTGGCTTCTGAAAGGAATTGCCCTTTCCTCAGTGTCAAGGCCTCACTGATAAAGGAGCAACCGTTGCAATCTGCTTTTGACAGATTGCAAATCCAACACCTTTCAGTGGCTCCAGAAGCAACTGGATCAATTACATAGTCTTCATGAAACCATTCAGCAGCTGAGAGTTTAGATTATTTCTTTGAGGAATGAGACCTTAGCCCCGAGGCAGACCATGGCATTGCACAATACTTCAGTTATACCATCAATTCCGTCAGGGGCTACTGGTTTTTACGGGAACCCAGAAAAAAACAAAAGAGTTGGTTGATGGCTTAACCATGTGTTTCACCTTCTGGCCATCTTAATCCCAGTCGATCGTGCTAAAGTGGAATATCAGTTGCTTTGTTGAGGACAATGCTACTTGAAACCACTTCAGATACCAGTCTGAACAATTACTTGCAGTTTTCTTCTTGAATTCCAACAGACAATTAGCAGTCCTGTTGAATATTTAACCAAAGAAGTGTTGTGTGATACCCAGCAAGGGTCAAAACTAGTGATGGTTTATGTCACTAAATTTAGAAAAACTTGCAGCAGAAACTCGGGTGGAGGTGAACAAACTGTGGTAACCTTGTTCAGGTGAGAGTTGAAGTATGAAATTAAAGATGAACTAGTTCTTCTACCTCTCTGTGCCACACTAAATGAGGCTATTGAAATTACTCTATCTATAGATCATCAAATCAAGGAACAGGAGGAAGAGAAGGTGGAACATTCAAGTCGTTCTGCCCTCTAGATCCCTTTCTTCCCAAAAGTTGGATGAGGCAAAGGAGACTGAAGCTGCTGAAGAACCAATGCAAACAGGGTCAGCTAGAGGACTGTTACTTGAGACTGAGACACCATTGTCAACTGAAAGGGATGAACACATTATGCAGCAGTTTCTAGTCCATCAGAGCAAACCGTTAGGAAACATCTGAACGCAGCCTTTTTGAGGAAGGAGTGTTTAGTTTTCAAGATTTTGTTCCTGGAAAGGGCCTTAACTTGTTGCTGATTCCGGTTACTTTACCTAATGAATGGAAGCAGGATTTCAGTCATGGCTTTCCTTGATTCCGGTTCAGTCGGAGTGTTCAAGCTTGTGCGCAAAACCATGAATTTCCAAGACAAGTCAAGGGAAGAGTGGAAATCATCCATGTGGTAGATGGAACTCCATTAAATTCTAGACCTGTTACAGAATGCACTTTTACCTGAAGATTACTATGTGTAACCATAAAAAAAACCTAAGCAAAAAACCCAAAGCTTTGATTTAAGCTGCTTCTTCTAATCATCCCTTTATTCTGGGCTACTATGGTTGCTTTTTCACAGTCTGTAGATCAGCTGGTCCACAACAACAATCTCCCTTATCTCTGTGTACTGCAAACAGTATTGTTTCATGACAATAGAGAATTCTACAAAGGCAGTTCTACCGGAAGGCAATTGCATCTTTATTATTCCAGTGCAGTACCAAGAGTACTCAGATGTCTTTCCCTGCATGGAAAAGAGGATTGGGTACTATAGCGGCACCTGGATGAACATTTGGAACAAGGTCTGATTGTTCCATAGTCATCACCTGAAGAGACACCCCTTTTCTTTGTGCCCAGAGTCTAATGAGTTGAGTCCTTGTATGGACTACTGGTTACTCACCCACTCAGACCATTATCCACTTCCTTTGATCAAGGACATTATGAAAGCTATTTGTGGATGTCTGTATTTTATAACACTAGGCTTAAGAGAACTTGCCATCTGATATACGCAAGGAGTGACAATGAATAGAAGACAGTCTTTCATATCCCCTGCATTCATTGCAAATACAGAGTGCCCTTTGGATTGAGCAATACTTAATCTTTCAGTTTCTCAGCAATTCACGGATAGCATTTTTTCTAACATCTTAATTATTTCATTGTGGTTTACTTAAATGACATATTTCTAAGTCAGTGTTTGAATACATGAAACATGTCAAGGAAGTCTTAGCAACTACTTAGAAACAAATAGCTACCTTACAAATGCAAGAAATAGAAGTTGAAATATCTCTGTTTCATTCCAACACATAAGGGCTTAATCATGGATCCTAAAAAGATTTCAGCAGTTCTACATTCCCATTGCCCACCACCATCAAGGAAACTCAGTTTCCTCTGCTTTGCAAATTATTATTGACCAATTATCAAGAACCTTTCTTCTTATTCCCATGACATAACAAGAATCATGTGAAAGGAACAAATACAAAAGTGGATATGATTGGTATAACCAAGCCAAAAGAGTCCTTTGAGAGGTAAAGATAACGTTTGCTTCTTTTTCAGGTCTGTATCATACCAATCCACCTAAAGATGTTTTTTCTTGCCTGTGACTCCCTCCTTGTTCTTGGAGCTGTGCTCATGGAAGAACAACAGGATGACAAGAAAGAACACCCCATCTTCTGCTATTTCCGTTCATTTACTCAAGCTCAGCGTAATTACTCTGTTCTAGATAATGAATTCCTTGCAGTGGAGGAAGCCTGCGCAGCGTGGGGATGTCTACTTTTGAGAGCTACACCTACTTTTGACATCAGGACAGAGCATCAGAACTTGCAAGCCCTCCGAACCATGCAGTGCAGAAACAGCTGTTAAGCTTGTTAGATATAAAAAAAAATCTCAGTTGAGTTTACCATAACCTGTATTCCTGGGACCCAGATTTGGATTGCTGATGATCTAACAACAGCATATCTGGGAAAGGAGGAGTACAAGACTAAACCACTGGTTCGCTAAGGAGAGTAATTACTATCATAACTACATTTGTGGATCAAGTTTATGTGGCCCAACAGCTGACTGGTGAAGAAGAAATTCAGGAGGTAAAGAAAATGGTTTCTTCATCTCAGAACGTTGGATTCACCTTCTTTGGTTCAGCCTTGTTCATACCTACCCTTCTGTTGAAAACAACAATGCTGATGGTAGGTACGGCAGGACATGACTTTCTTGTCTCTGATGACAGATATATAAGAAATATTCTGAAAATTACCTCTCAACATCTTTGGTGGCCCTCTATGGCAGGGAATGTTGAATAATATATTAAAGCATGTCCTACTTGTTCTCAAATTAAGTTGTTCCCACATAAGCCTGTAGGTTTACTCCAACCGTTGTCTCTTGCACAAGACGTACAATTGCTGCTGACTCAATTGTTGATCTACCATCTTCCATGGGAAGAACTATTATAATCTTAACAATGGACATCTTTTCTGAAATTGGCCATTTTCAGCTCTACAAAAACTACCCTTTGCTAAAGAGATGGTTCAACGTTTCATCAGGGATGGTTTTTCACTTCATGGGTTTCCTGGAATTCATAATCTTTAATACCGGACTTTAATCTATATCCAAATTCTGCAGGACATTTAGCTTTGCATCAGGAATATTCAGCTGCTCCCCACAGTCCTTCCTCCTCAGTCTGACAAACTAACAGAGAGAACTGACCAGACCCTGCAGCAGTATTTAGAGTGCTTTTGTAATGCTACTGGGGATAATTGGGTTACCCTATTACCTTATGCAGCGTTTGCTTACAACAATGCGCACAGTGCCACCAAGGTCACTGCTTTTTTCTTTATGTAGTCTTGTTTGTTGCAACAGCAAATTGAGGTTGGAGAACAAGTGAACAAAAACTTGTTGATAGCTCAAAGAAAGATGAATGAAAACTCTGATAAATAGAGGCAACAGGAGTCTTTTTCAGCGTTTGGAAACTAGGTTTCGACCTGGGTGTGTTTTTTTTCCATTTACTATCTGTCAGAAGAAGAATGCACTAGCTTTACCATGCCACCAACCTGAAGCAAATACCTTACTTTCCACATCTCTGAACTGAAAACATACGTTCCTGATTGCTTCCTTAGAAATCTGTCTCTCCCACCTCCTGTTGAGCTTTCTCTGTTAGCTGAAAGGGGTATCCAATTTGTGATTGTGAGGAAATGGGGTATATTAAATGGTGTGGTTGTGCGACCTCACTGTTTAGTGCACTTACCAACCACTTTAGTACCAGTAGGTTTCATTTGTCAAATCTTCAGCCCTACTCTGCGTAGCTGTAGGCTTGAGTCGCAAGGCGTACACAAAGGAACAAGTCTAAAGAATTTAAACCGCACCAAAACATTTGAAGAAGTAACGGGCAAGACCCTCAAGGAGTTCGACACCAATTTATAAAAGTTACCTGTATTTTTCGACACCACAAAGAAAAAGATCCACCAGAGGGTTTCGGAGATATGGCATTTACAAGGTATATTAAATGAAAGCATTTCACTTAACTGCAAACAAGCATTGGCAAATTGAACAAACTTGACACTTAGAAAGTTTTTCAATAAAACGTTTGGTTAATTGTATTGCTATCACTTAATCACTTTAGGCAACCAACTCCTGTTAGGGGGCCAGTCGGAGCATCAACAAGGTCCTGAGAATGAAGCAGTCTCCGGGTAGCTCCAGGCACTTTGCAATGGATTACTATGGAAGTGGCCCTCATGCTAGAGATGAAGAATTTTGAAGATCCTAAAGGACGCTATGGATGTCATGCAACAGATAGGGGTCTTCCTACGGCTACTTCTCGGTCCGCAAATGGGTTATGGTGGTCCTGGTTGCAGGGTTGATGTCCCTCAAAGTCCTCTCAGTGCCGGTAGAAGTCCAGTCGCCTGGTATCACAGTGACAGCCAAATACTTACCTGGGTTATAAGTGGGCTTCCGGGTGACCAAGCTGCACTCTGATGACTTCCTGTCCAGCTTGGTGCTCTTCTGGGCTCAGTGAACTTGCGTGCAGCTTTGATAGACTGTTCCTAGTCTCTGGTGCTGCATGGCAGTGCTTGGCAGCATTTTAAATATTCTGGACTACCAACTTGCTCCAGCAGGTTTCTCAGCTGTTGTCACCCTGTGCTGTGAATTGGATGTCACTGGAATCGACTTCCCCACGAGTAGGCACAGTCTCTCTTCTTTGTCAGCCACCAGGTTCAGCAGGTGCAGTCCATTCGGGTGCAGCCTCTTTGCCAGTTGCACAGTGCAGTAGGGAAGTCATTTGGTTCTTTTTCGAGTCCTGTCGAGATCTTGAATCTGGATGCAAGGGGTGCCATATTTATACTCAGAAAATTGCTTTAGGGTAGGATGTGGTTGGTAGCCAATGGGCTACCAGGTTCCCTTCCTCCTGATGAGCACTTCCTGGGAAGTGTGACATCTGGCTGTCCCAAGATGCACCATTCTACCCACTCCCAACATGTCAGAACCCCACTTTTGGCATCCAATACTCCCTATCCTAACCCTTAGGTCTGACTACCAAAGGGGCTGCATGCCCCTGAAAAAACAGTTTGACAAAAGGTTTCCCCTCCCTTCCTGGATTCCAGGTAGTCTGCCTAAACAATGGGGCTACACCTCTCCGAAAGTGTTCCCATTTGCCCTTCAAAGACTGCTTCAGCTTGAATCTCGCCTTTAGGGCCAATACCCACCCGTATGGCTTCCTGCAGGAGAGAGGTATGTGTTCTCCAGAGCAGACCCTTGCTATTTCCTTTCCTGTAAGTAGTTAGCACATCTCTGTAAGAGAACAGAAAGCGGTCTCTGGCTCAAGCTCCTTGTGTATCTGTTAAAAGCATAAAAGATTGGAGGCAAAAAAGTGGCAACTTTGTAAAAGTTACACACTGTTATTTTTTTCACGTTAGTTTAGTTTAGACTTGAGAATCAAGTCTGGCTTATTGCAACAAGTTGTTTGATACCTTGGGGTATCGACTTTGGCCGCACCATTCAGGAGTTAGCACAGCTGAGAGTCAGCGTGTACTCGCCAATAATGTGACCAAGTCTTTCCATGGTAAAAAAGGCAGTTTCACGTTCTTACTTCCAGAACATGTAAAAAGTTTCTGCTCGTGAAATGTGCTGTAGACTTTCTTAGGGCTCAGTAGGCCTGCCATAAGAGTGGCTTACACATGTTACAGAGGGAGGTTTGGTTTTGCCATTGGTTTCAATGGCAAAGCCACACTAGCAGTTTAAAACTGCTCTTCCAGTCTGCAAAGGCTGACTGGGATACTCGGTTTACCTGTAGCCCACCCAGGGTGGCACAACTAGTGTTTCAATCTCTGGGGTGTTTCTCTAACTTACATACCCTGGTTACCCTAGTACCATATACAAAGAACTTACAGATAGGTTAGCCTATGCCAATTGGGTATAGTCAATGTATATACACATATGGGGTCAGGGTATTGGCAATAAGGTCTGGCTAGCAGGCCTTAGTGCTCTCTCAGAATAAAAAAAAATAGCAGCTTAAATCACAAATCCTGGGGCTGACTATACAAAGAGAGGCATTTCCTTACATTGATTACACCTGGGAGCCAGATTCATCGATTCTATCAGAATACCCCTAATAAGGCTGAAGAGGGTAAACTTTAGGGAAACATGACGACTGCATTACCCGCACAACCATTCAATACAGGGCTACATAGCACTCAGTGTCTGCTTGAAAGATCCATGAAGGAGTAGCAGGTATAGCTGCTGCCTCGTAGGAGTCTAGTGCCGGTCTGACTGGAGCTCTCATGACAATCACCCGATGGGGGATGAGGGAGGGGGCATCTCACATTCTGGAGTCTCAGGCCATTAGTTCCATCCAGTACAAGATGGTGTCTTTTTCTTTGCATGTTAGGACTATCTCCCAATCCAGGAAGGCAGAGTCACTTTCTTCCAACCAGGGAGTTGCTGGTTTAGGAAAGCACACCACCACTCTTCCTGTTCTCCTGATTTTGGGGTTGTTACTTGCCAACCTTTGATTACTTATTTTAGTCTTCCAGTTTTCCTAGGAATTCCTTTGCTGTTCCCATTCTGCTGACCCTCATCTTCATCCATGAGTTCAGGCCCTGCCTTGTGGAGGTTTTTGTGCCACTAGCTGCTTCTTCCATCTGAAAGGTTTTATTTATTGGGAACACTTATTGACTGTGTACCTTCATCAACCAGTATATCGGCTACTTAAAGAAGTCTCCCATTTCTGTGGGTCAAGGCCTGTCGGATAAAAGAGCGACTTGTCGCAGGTTGCCCTTCTCAGGTTTGCTTTAGCTAAAAGAATTATGGCAGCCTACCTGAGAAAAATGGCAACCCTAGTGGGAGGTGTCAATACGGTTTTATTAAAAGGATGACATACCTTCCTGAGCAGTGATTGTGGCCCTTTATTACTAAAGGGATAACAGTCCTGCAGAGAAGAGTCAGAAATAGAATGCCTACCCTTCTGAGAAATGTCTGCATTATCCCATTAAACAGCAGCTCTACGAATTTGTGATGTGACTGTTCAACCAAGGCATACCAGTCCTACTGGGAATGCTTTTACAGTCCCATTAAAAGCATGACAACCTTTCACAAGTGGTGCACCGTTTAATAATAAAAAAAAAAGTAGGGCTGTTCTGCTGAGAAAACTGTTACTGTTTGATTACAAATATATGCTGCTCCTGTGCATTTGTATTGTACCATTAACGGTACAGTATCTCTGATAGAACGCAGTAGTAATGGGCCCTTAAACCCACATCTGGGTTGTTTAAAAATTTTAATACTGACCCTTTATGTTAATTGCAGCTCTGTTGAGAAACGTCTGTGGTCTCCAAAAGAAAGTCATGTTAGGACCTCAAGTATCCATTGGCAACAATTATAGATGCATTTTTCGTTGTTACTATTTTAGGCAGGCAGCCAGCAAAGTTTTTTTTTTTTTTTTTTTTTATCAACATTAAAAGCATGGGGGGCAACGTTTTAAACAATCATGTTTTTATAAAGGGAGCCCTATATAGTAGCAAAACGTTCTTTCTGCTGTGCGTATCTAGGAGCCGCTACTGTCACCCTACCTGTAGCAAGCGGTCCAGCGAGGGGTCGGTCTAGGCGCACAGCGAGCGCCTCCTTTTGACGTAAGTGTGACTATAAGGGGACACTCCCCCTCCTGGAATCTGAGGCCAGTAGCCTTAGATATTGGGGCCTCCGTGAGGTAGTTCCTTGCTACAGGTAGGTCCTCTCAATTATTTCTTGCCCCCATTGTATTAGGGGTGGTTTATCTATCTGCACCTTGCATGATGTTTAGGGATCCTAGGCCCTGAAGAATGCCCCCAGACCTTCCATGGCTCATAGTAGAGGGCAGAAACATGTCGGCCGTTTTTTAGATAGGCGAACCAGTGAGTCCTTATTCTCACCGAGGTGTCCTCTCCGTGTTTTTAATACACCAGCAGACACCATTATTAAAAGTGTAGATCACACACAGGTAACTGCCTAGGTGTCTTTATATTCCCTTAGCTTAGCTGGATCCCATTATCTCCAGATTAAAATATATTTACGCACTCCCTCCCGTTCTTTTAACGGGTAGGTGGAGTCCGCCCAGGTGGCACTGTCCTACCTGGGTTGGGGCTAGGTGGTCAAATGATGAAGCATGACACCATATAGTGTGAGACCACCTAGTCCGTAAAGGAAATACCCCCTTCCCCCACTCACCCTACACAGCACCCACACCGCCCGTTTTCTACACCCAGTGAGGTCTAGGGACCCATGGATAAGTTCTAGTGACTATAGCTCCATATCATTGGTGAACCCCATACTTTTCTGTGTTGACTAGTTTTAGATGTAGGGAGCTAGTATGGGCTGATTCCCACTAAATACATGTTTCTTATCTCCCTTAAACTCTGGTTGTGTTATGAAAATGTGTTCAGGTAGTGACAGTCTCTTATGTATTAGGAATAGGAACAGTAATGAGTGTTTGTAGCTTACGAACAAATACAGAGAAAGAGAGCAAGGGAAGCAAGGCTAACCCACACCGCCTCCCAAGAGAAACTATATAATCACAAAAGGTGTGGGGTAGTAGGAACAGGGGGTAAGACTGGGTTAGTCTTTAACCAGTGCCCGGTTACATTAGGTTGCTTTATAGGGGGTGCTGTGTTGACCTACAGGAGTAGCGGGGGATTTTCCTTTACGGACTAGGTGGTCTCACACACATAATAGTGTCTTGCTTCATCATATGACCACCTAGCCCCACCTAAGTAAGATGATACTACTCAGGCGGACTCGACCTCTGGTTAAAAGAACCAGAGGGAGTGCTGAAATTAAATTGACTGGATAGTTACAGTGATCCAGAGGGGGTGAATAATAAAATTACTTAACATGTCACCGGTGGCTCTTGTTAGTTTTAATGGTGGTGCATGTTGGTAAGACTAAAACTAAGGGGGAGGCTCGTTAGAGAATGATGTCTCTTGGAGTCTAAAAGGGGATGGACAAGACCAACATGTTTCTGCCCTCACTAAGTGCTGGTAGGTCAGGGGCATTCGTCAGGGTCGGAGCACGTGTAATAAGTACGGTGCTCAAAGTGAAAAGTGTGTGGCCTACCTGAACAGGTAGTTCACGGTGAGGTAGGCCCCGGAGCTGGGGGCGTATTGCCTCTGGTCTGGCTCCGGCACGTAGGTACCCCCCATGGTATTCCCTTTGGCGTGAGTGTGACTACAAGGGAAACCCCCCCCCCCCCCCCCCGGTTCTAGCCAGACCAGAGGCAATTGCAATTGGTATTGCGCCCATAATTATACTATTCCAGCTTTGCAGTATAGCTTATTTTCCCTTAAAAGTTGATATCAACCTGCTGAGAAATGCAGTAGCTACCTTCTCTGGATAGCAGTAGTCATGCCAATCCAGGAACATAAATAAAGGAGCAGGATTCAACATGATTCTTAGAGCCTCTGACACTGATGTTAAATTATCAATGTAGCTCATCATACCAGCGTGTTTCTAAGGACTACACAGGTCCAATTTTCATTTGCATGTGCAAGTTGGACCTACATGTGCATACAAGTTAATTTGCTTATGCATTGTATTTACAAATGGTGACCTTGCTCTGCTGAATCCATTTACCTACTCTCCAAGATCACTCCAAGATGGCCTACTGTTGAACTTCAGTAAATCTTATGACCAGGGCGTGGAATAGGGTTTGAGGACAGTGCACCATGCTATGCTTTGAAATCACAGATTTGTCAATAATTGCAAAAAAAAATCCAAACTTTCCGACTGTGAAAATGGTCCGAGCTTTGTGCATCATAAAAAAGACACACCAGTTCTGTCTCAATACTTTCTGTTTTAACTAGTGCCTATTTTGCCCTTCACTCATTACTTTCCCTGATCACAGATGTAATCTGATCCAGACATTAGTTCAACTAATACAATTATCTCTGCTACTTGGGAGTGAAGTATAACAATGCAGAATCATTGGTGAATAGCAGGTCTAGTGCTTACATTTTGATGTACAATGTGTTCATTCACACGTGAACATGCGCAGCCCGTCCTTTAGGGCGGAGGGGCCACCCCCCCTTTTGCCCCTCATGCAGAGTGCCTGTCAGGCTGAACAAAGGTCCGCCTGACAGACACTCTTCGTGTTCAGGTCAGGCAGCCAGGAGGAGACATGGGCGATTTGCAGACTCCTGGCTGCCTGAGCTGAACTTTGCTGGGCTGAGGAGGTCACAGCTCCTATGGGCGTGACCTGCTCAGTTCAGCAAAGGTGCCTCAAGGACCTCCCTTGGATAACAAGGAAAGAGTCACCCATTGACTTCGACCTGGGTGCTTCATGTTTAAGCCCTGAAGCGCCCAGGGCGAGTGTCAATCAGTGACACTTCGTCACAGAGTGGGGTCGGGTCAGCAGTCTCACTGACCCCATCCCACTCTGTGACGAGATTGGGACTGCTGCCTTCCTTCATTGGCTGACCTAAGGTCAGCCAATGAGGGGAGGAAGCAGTCCCAACCCTCCTGGGACCTCCGAGACTGAAGGTAAATGTGTGTGTGTGTGTGATCTTTTAAAATTAATGTTTGGTGCGTGTGTGCATGTTTGAATGTTATGAGTGTTGTTAATGGATGTGCGTGCGTGTGTGTGAAAGAATGAGTGTGTGTGTGATCTTTAAAAATGAATGTTTGGTGCGTGCATGTTTGAATGTTATGAATGTTAATGGATGTGCGTGCGTGTGTGTGAAAGAATGAGTGTGTGTGATCTTTTAAAATAAATGTTTGGTGCATGCATGTTTAAATGTTGTTAATGGATGTTTGTGCATATGTGTGTGTGAAAGAATATGTGTGTGATCTTCTAAAATGAATGTTTGGTGCATGCGTGCATGTTTGAATGTCATGAGTGTTAATCGATGTGTGAAAGAATGTGTGTGTGTGTGTGTGTGTGCTTCCCGCCAGCCCCACTCCCTCCTAAAGCTGCCGGCCGCCACTGCACGTGAATGCAGTTTGTTTTATCAAGAAACTTTGCCCGCTATGGGGTCGTGGGGGCGTTAATATTGGCTTGCAGGCCCTCAAAAGCGCCCCGTAACTACAGCTCTGACTAAAAATTGATATCTTACAAAAAGACTTACAGGCTTGTGTTACATGTGGAGCTAGAAACCCCTTCCAAAATTGAAGCAAAGCTTAGAACCTGCCTTGGTGGAGGTAAATCTAACATGTAGCAGAAATGGAGCAAGAAGTTATTAAATTAACTAACATCAATGAAAACAAGCGCTGACAAAGCCAATAGGTTCCGCCTATGCAAGGTCTATTGACTTTGTTAAAAAAAAAAAAAAAAATACCTTGACACAGTCAATAGGCAAAACCTATTGCAAGGGGCAGAATGCATCCCTAGGTCAACGTTCTGATTCTCCGCATGATGTCTTTGGTACGGTGGAGAACTTTAAAAAACGCGCATTTCCCCACCTATTATTAATGGAACCCCAGCTCTGGTACAGAACCACCAGATTGTGTTTACGTCGGAACACATGAAGTGTCTGAACAGTTAGAAGTCAAGGCCATCACAGTAAGGCCCGCAGACCAGTAGGTGATGCTTCTAATGGGTGCATCCAGGGACTGGTATAACAGGTACCCCCTACCAGTGAGGGCGCCTTCAAGTCTTCCGTGCAGTAAGTGGTAGGGTGACAAGATTTTTTTTCTTCTTCAAACAAAAAACGGGATATTTCACAAAAAAGGAAGTAGGACTACAATTTCAAATTTCATAGGGGCGCAGCATAATTTAAAAGACTGCACTCACTCAACAACGTAACAGGCACTGGTGCACAAAGGGGCATGAACTAAATAAGGGGTGTACACAATCGAAAGTGCTAATTAACTGTGATTCTGAAAAGACTGGTAAATGTTCCTGCATTGAATTCAAAAGTTTGTTAAAAGAAGTCTCTCTAAAATTATCTGGGACAGGTGGTTCATTTATTAAAGTCTGCCGAGCCAGATGAGCAGAAACCTGGTCTGTCCCAGCAAATCCGGGATGCCTGGTCACCCTAATAAATGGGGCGCCCTCAGCTTGAGAGTATATTTATTTCGAGCCCAACCTCTCACTATTCCTTGCAAGGGACCCCTAAAATGTGTTTACGCCACTGCGTTCAGCACCAGACCGAGTAAGGAACTGAAGGATGTAGGAGGAATGAGCCGGTGGATGCAGAGACAGTCACGGCACTCTTTTTGTGGAGACAGGCATATTTTTGTTAGCCACAGCAAGAGCGAAAGGGGGAAGGGAAAAGAGGAGGGAGACCAGGAGAATGCAGAGCTGAAAAAAGATCCTGCAAGAGGGAAGAAAGGGCCATCGAGTGTTAAATGAAAAAGACATGACGAGGATTCTGAACTAGTCAGCCTTGGTATTCGGTGACGAGTTTCTGATATAAAGTTTGGGCACAGCATTTATTAGTTTGCAAACCAAACCTTGCAAAGGAGAAACACGACGACAACCTTTTTAACTCCCCAACCCCAGATTATCTTCCCAGTCTGCACGGTACCCCAAGCCTGGAGTCGGGCATGGAGAGGAAACCCGCGCTAATCCCACGGTAATCTGACAAGCCACTACTGAAGCAGAAAGAGTAGTCTACAACATCCAGAATGCTTGTTTATTTACATTTGTGAAAGTGCGCTTGGTGAGTATCGACCACATGACCTGGGCGTGGCTGCATTATTAGGTGCACCTGTGCAGAGCCATGCACAGCTCTTATCACAGCATATTGTGCGCACCTATGTAGAGATGTGCATGTCAACATTATTGGGCAATATTGACACTTGTCCTCCTGCTGCTGGAGGTAATGATTATGGTTTAGGGGTTGGCATAATTTGGTCCTCGAGATTGTTCTATGTTTTGCTTTAAATAATACCGCCTGCAAAGTGAAAGGCGCGTGGTTTAGGCCGAATTACACTTGAATGAAGCATAACATGAATCATGTTTTTGACATATTTCGTAGTATAGCAATTCAATTCCGAATGGAATTTGGGGACCAGCAGGGAGGGCCTAACGTTTTACCAAAATTGACAACAAGCGTCTGTCTCTGATGCGGCGCTCCAGGTTGCAAACAAAAGGGAGCACTAGAGTACGTCCCTGTTATGTCCCCGGGGGGACTGGTGAGTGCACTGCTCGTTTTTTAAACAAAAGGGAGCACTTGAGTGGGACCCGGCTTTGGCCCGTGGGGGACTGGTGAGTGTGCATCGCGATTAGAGCGTTGACACGCTAAAAGAACTTCCAGCAAAGCGGATAAAAACAGTACGTGAGCCTCGGGAGACTGATAAGAGAAAAACACACGAGGAACAACAGGAACTACTATGCCTATTTATATTAAATACAGTAGATTTCACAAGCACAGTGCAAGCACTTTGCAGGCGAAACCTTAAAAAGTAGGGTTTGTAATAGACACAAAAATACAATTATCCTTGGTTATTATTGCAGTGTTTCCACATATTTCATAGGATTCCTCTCTCTTATTCTACCCGCCTCCCGTCCCCATCTGGCATGTTAACATGTGTATAAAAAGTTTATGTAAAGACTTCAACTAAAGCATAAAGTTCTGGTTGTTAAGGCAGTGCTGGTTGGTGGTTTAATTAAACTGAAATAAAAGTTGGAAATTAAGTAGTCCAAGACATTTCTTTAGTAAAATATGTACTGCATGATGTAAAATAAGGTTTGATTACAAGATATATTGTTGAAGTCAGGTATTGAATTAGTACATTTTCTTAGTTGTTGTCTAAACCAGTGAAGTTGGTTACTCTGCGTGTTTCATAAAAGTAATGTTTTATTGTACACATGTCTTTCAGGTTTTAAACCATTGCTTGAAGTGTTCTGCGTAATGCACGGTCCAAAGGAGGAATGTGTGAAAGTTCTGAAGAATGGCCACCTCCTGGCCATCTCACCTGGTGGAGTACGAGAGGCGATTTTTAGTGACGAAAGCTACGTCATTATATGGGGCAGTCGTAAAGGCTTTGCCCAGGTGGCTATTGATGCAAAAGTGGTGAGTTCTAGGCAGTAGGTATTCTGAATGTTAAAATGCCCCTAATTATTCCTGTTTCCCTGGATCGTGTGGCAACAGTAGCATTTGTGCAGTTTTGTAACTAAGGTGCTAAATGACAAAAACGTAAGGCAAAATAAAATGTGTGTTTCATCATAGTGGTTATGTATAACTTGTTGCAATAACCTAAATAGTTAAGAAATCATCCTTAACATTCGAGGGAAGATGGCAGGATGAACCTGCCGCAAGGAGCTCCTCCCCCCTTCCCCTGCCGCTCCCATCTACGGCCACTCCACTACACCTTGCTGGTCACTTTGAGCCTGTCTGCTGTCCTGCTCTTTAATAGTACAAAACGGGCAACTTGCTGAATTTACCTGCAGCTGCTTTAACGGTTCAGGACGTATGCTGCAAATTATTTATGCAGGCTTCCGTAGTTGGATAGCAATAACATATACCTGCCGATTCAGGACACTTGGTAATGGGACCAGGGGCCGCTGAGCGATGAATGGTTGGAGGATGGTGCCATCCCAGACTAATGCTGGCCGCAGTGGGCGGGGCCCCCAGAACTTCACCAAAGCTGGGAACGATGCCAGGAAAGATGACAGCAAGGAACCCAGCGTGGCTCCATTGAAACTGGCTGAGCCTGATGAATCTGCAGTGGGCGTCCTATTCTCGAGCTCCTTCGGTCGGGCTCCGCTGCCTTCATTCTGCAGGCAAACATGATGGAAACATCGGATTCTGCAGGAGGGCCCCTGCTCGCAAACATGCTCCTGCCAACAATACAAACTTGTTACCTGCACTGAGAGGTAAAAAAGTTGCAGGAGAGTTCTAGGGATCTGTAGGACAGATACATAGTTTTAACCCCCCCGCCCCCCACTTCCTTGTAGCTCCTGAGTCAATGCTGGGGGGAGATGTGGTCTGACCAGGGCTGCCTTCTGGGATGATGCAGAGGGGAAAAATGAGCAAGGAGGTGTTGAGGATGACAAATCTGCTGCTAGTATTTGTGCAAGTGTGCGAGATCATGGGTCTAGTGGTGCTGGCATCTCCCTGCTTGCAAACCAGTAGTATTTAGACCTTACGACCCCCTGATAGCTTTCAGGCCACAGCTTTAGATCATTCAGCTCTCTTGCACGTCATTATCGTGCAACTACATGATAAGGGGGCTACAACGTCGACCCGAGTCAGTGCAGTCAATGCAACAATGGTGGTGGCATACTCCTGACAGACTGCATAAAAAGAAATCTAAGGGTGGCTGGAGCAGCACAAAGAAAACTCTAAGAAAACCGGAGGGGGGTGGAGGGGACCCCAAGTGGGTCTTTGTACGGCAGAGAAGCCAGACTACAAACACGGAACTGGGTGATGTCTGAAGGGAAAGTGAAAGTTCTTACATCACGTATTTCTGCTGCTTCAGTTTTAAAAACCGCCATCAAAGCAGGACAATCCTGGTCGGGTGAATCACTCTCCCTCCAGCAGCCCTAAGATCTCTGACTTATCCTTGCCTGGTTTTAACTCTCCTGGAGATACCAATCTCCCTTGCTCCCCATCTGTCACTCTACCTGATCCTTCTCCAGCAATCTCCGCGCAGGATCTGTCGCTCCTTATGATTTTGCAAATGCTATAGTCCCAACAGGAGAAGGCCAATCAACACTATGCCCAAGCCAGTACCTATAACAGTGTAATTCAGCGTTCCTTGATGGAGGTAACCAGTAAGGTGTCCTCCCTTTCTACTGATATGGTGGAGCTTCAGCAGCATGTCTCAAACTTGGAGGACACCGGAACAGCAACAGGAAAGTTTACTTAGGGTCACAAATGCAACTGAATCTCCTTTTCGGTTGAGGAGATTAAGAATCGGATGAGACGGCACAATCTCAGTATTTTTGGCATACCCGAGGGAGAAGGCGCTGACCCTCACCAGTATATGGTGCAGCTATTCATGAGGACTTTTCCAGAAAAGTCAGATTGGGAATGAGACTCGCAAATTCAGAGGGCACACCAGCTTCCCATCAACCGCCCTAATAAGTCCGTCAGCAGTGATCTGGGACGTCCTCACCCCATCCTGATCTTTATTGGGAACTATCTACTGAGACAATCTATATACACCATAGCCCATCCTTCAGCACCCATCTCTATTTTTGCTTGCTCAGATTTCGGTAAGTCTATCATGGATAGGCACTGGAACTTGCATCAGTTAATTGAGCAATTAAAAGCTCCTGGTGCTCAAGCCTACCTGCAAGAACCTCCATGGTTTAAAGCAATTCTGACTGAGCAGGATGCTATTCAGACTTTGGCTACTATAAAAGGGTGAATCTGGTCCTGCTAGAATTCTTCTTTAGATGCCGGGGGTTGTTGATCCTCTGTCAGATAAGAGAGTTTCTATAATTCTCATTTATTCGCCTTCACTCGTTGGCTTCCTTTTTTTCTTTTTCATGTCTCTTTACGTTTCGGGCGGTGTGCCTCGGGGTGTGCGGGGGAATGGGGAGGAAGGGCAGTCTTGGCTATCAGGGTCTTCAACAGTTGTGTGATGCGGGTGATTGCTTTGGCCTAGCTAGAGGGTAGGGTCTGTAGAAGGGGGGCTGAGGAGATTGGTGGGGGTGGGTGGGGCGTATCTCGGGGGAGAAAACTGTCAAACAACCAAATGTTTAAATCGTACTGACTTGTCTCTTGTTTCTTTTTTTCTTTGTTTGCCTTGAACTTTGGCACGTGAGGGGCCTCTCGGTTGTGACAGGGCCGTTAAGGCCGGATAGCTGGTTAGTGGACTATGGGTTCCATTAAGTTAACGTGTTGTAATGTTTGTGGATTAAACTTGCCTAGAAAACGTAAGTTAGTCCAAGAGGAAATCCAGATGTATAAGCCACATCTCCTTTTTTTTACCAAGACCCACCTTACCTACAAGGACTGATCAGAATTTAGGCAATTCTGATGTAACATAGTCGTTTGCACCTCCCAGTCTGTCTCTATCTGGGGGCTAGCTGTGTTGGCTGATAAATCTTTAGAGTATAAAGTCTTGAAAACTGCCTCTGATGCTAGAGGCCAATGGGCAATAGATGTATGTATGGCATAAAGTATCTGTTTTGTTCTATCTATGGCCCCAATGTGGATGACAGTTGGATTATAGATGAACTGACCCTTGAGTTAATAGAGTGGTCTGGTGAATTTATGATATTGGGGGATTTTAATTGCGTGATGGATTATGCCATTGATTCCACTAACCATAGGGCTTCCCCCAAGATGGTTAAAATTAGGGCCTCTATTCTGACCCTAGTACAACTTCATGGTCTGAGAGAGGTGTAGGGGCCCTGTACCCTCCAGATCCAGGTTATACTTACTACTCTACCCCACATCAACTTCACTCAAGGATCAATTTGTTTTTACTTGTGCCAATTTGCTCCAGTGTGCCAAGATGGAAATGTGGTCCAGAGTCACTTCAGACCATAATTCAGATTTGCTGTTCTGCCCGCTTCAAGCAGACATGAGTCAGAGATGCTGATTCTCCTTCCCACGGCATCTGTGCATGAATTCAGAATGTGTCTCGACTATTACTAAAGAATTGCGGGAATTTGTGAAAATGAATATGGGCACTGCCTTCCAATTTGCTGTATGAAGGCGTTCATGCGTTTATCTATCGTCTGAATAGAGCAAAGTCAGCTAATATGCAGACTGCTCATCAGTGAGTAGCGCAACTTGAACACCTGCACCTAAAGAAATCGCTAAATGGGGCCATGTCCAACAGAGAGTACATCTCTCTGTGGTCGAACATCGTGCTAATCTGTGTGGGGGGAGGGGGATGAGGGTGGAAGGAAAGGATGGTGGCAAGTTATTGCAAATACTGATCCTTTCAGTATGAATATGGTGAGCAAATTACGAGAGTATTTGCCCACCAAATCGTGGACAGTCAATCCAAGTGTTGTATGCATTCTGTTGAAGGTGACAATGGACTTACACATACTGGTCCAGACGCAATTGCGGCACAATTTTCTGCTTTCAGGCGGGATTTATATGTCCTGCTTGGGGTCTTCAATGAACCTAGGTGAAAGCTTTACCTTCAGGGCGCCAATATCTCTGTCCCTAGTGGAATGTATTTTCCTCCCTTTCAGGGGGATTTTAATGTCAATGAAATCTATTTGGCGATAGCTGCCCTTCCCTCTTGTGAAGCAGCAGGCGAGGATGCCATTCCATTAGAATTTTACAACATTTTTATGAAAGTTATTCTTCCACTGTTTATGGAGATCATTCAGGCCATAGGGTTTAGTGGGGAGGTCCCCTTCTCATGGAAAGTGACGCGGATAGTTCTCTTTTTGAAGATAGGTAAACTCCGGATGAGCGTGGCCCATTTTGTCCCATATCTCTTATAAACACAGACTCGGATATTCGCTAACGTTTTAGCCAGCCAACTCTCCCCTTTCATGTCCGTTCTGGTGTCACAGTGTCAGCATGGCTTTATCCTGGGGCTTGATACCACGGCTCATATCAACACCTCAATTGCATCTCTTGACATTGGGAAGAAAGCCGGTACCAATGTGTATGATACTCTGGAACAAGGGGAAGGCATTTGACCGTGTTCTATGGGAAAGTCTCGGGGGCAGCGATGGCAGCTTTTGGGCTAAGCGGGAGATTTTCTAAATGGGTGCAGACTCTGTGTATGGGTCCTAGGGCACAGCTGGCTTGTGCTGGGCTTTTATCTACCCCGGCTAGGATTTATTGTGGTACCAGACAGGGGTGTGCTATATCCCTGTTATTGTTCGCTCTGTACTTAGCCTTATCTGCGATCCATATCTTATGAATATGAACTCAAGATTACGGCCTATGCTGATGTCGTTGCAATCTATTCTTCGGATCCCGCAGCCGCCTTAGACTGTTATAGGTGAAGCCAACAGATTTGGTGCATTCTCGGGTTACAACTTAAATCTGGCCAAAACCCGGGTTCTTCTCAACTACCAACCAGATATCTTGATACCTGGGGCTGTCTCATCAGCCACCTATCTTGAGGTGCAACTTACTTCTTGCGTAGATAAAAAGTTTCTGTCTCGGTTACGAGCCTCTTCTACGGGCGGTTGTAAGCAAGTTAAAATCTTGGAATCGCTTACCAATTAGCATCAGCCGTTGCAATAATATTAAAATGAATATTTTTCATAAGTTCCAATATCTGTTCCGTGCAATTCATTTGCGCGTTCCAAATTCTTTAAGCAGCTGGAGGGTGTCGTTGGTAGTTTTATTTGGGGACATAGATGTACCAAACAGACAATCTGTCTTCTTAAGCTTCCTTATAATCAACGGGGGTTTCCACTCCTGGACTTCAAACTGTATTTCTGGACGGCATTTGCTAGACGTTTGCTTACCCTTTTGATTTCTGATAATCAGAACCTGGTCGCTTTCTGTTACTATTTTGCGCTGGGCCCAGACTGCAGCCTGTTTCTATCTAGACTTGGGGACTCGAATTACTTTAAGTGGGTTAGATTCAAATCTGTAAAATATATAATTGGCATCTGGCGCAGGATCTCTATTAAATATTCGATCTCACTTGTTTACTGTGATCTGCCCCTGTGGGACATTGCTATGCCTCCAGATTTGGCTTGTAAAGGCTCGGCTAATCATGGGGTTCTATGCCTTGGCCAGCTCTATGATTTGAGTGGTGTTCGCACGTTTGAAAGCTTGCAAACTCTTCACGAACTCCTCTCCTCCCCCCCCCCCCCCCCACATCAATACTATTTTAAGTATTTGCAGATCAGAGGTTATTTTCTGAAGAGGTGCCGATTCGCAGCTCTACCTTTCAGACTCGGATCTACTTTCCTGTATACAATGTGCACCAAGGAAGTCATTCATAAGCACTGTATACCTAAGACTCTGCAAAATTAGATTAATGATACCCCCACGCTCGCTGATAAAGGGACTAAGGTCCTCGGCCAGGATATAGTTACTTCAAAGATAGTGGCTGCTCTGCAAATTTTAGAACGCTCGGTACACCCTATCAATCTGAAAGTACATCAGTTCAAAACAATATGTATGCTATACTACACTCTGGTCCGGGAAACAGGAGTCATGACGAGCTGTGGCAAATATTTTACATATGTTTGCTTCTAGTCCTAAATTAAGGGGGTTCTGTTAGGACATAAGTCGACTTCTTGGGTGCTGCATTAGCTACAACCTACAGCTCGTAGAGAAGTTATTTTGGGCTTTTGATTGGAAGCAGTTTTGGGACTAGATCTTTTGTTAAGTATAGGTATTATAACAGCGAGATTTTGCCTTGCTAGAGCCTGGGTCTCTGCATTTTTGTCCGACGGTGGATGAATGGTGGGCCAGTATGAAGCAGATTTTCTATCTGGAATTTGCTTTGGCGAGGTCAAGAGAGATGTGCCCTCACTTAAAACGTTTGAATGAATTTGTGGCAGGTTAAACAGGTTTTTTTTGTGTTTTTTTTTATGTATGAATTTACTTTCCAGACATGAACCTGCCTGAATGTTACGTTTCCTCCCGTTAATAGTCTGTTACCGCTACTTTGGAGGTGACCCCTCCTTTAAAGGGGGGAAAATATGTATTTTATTTTATTTTCGTTTGTATTAAAGATTGTTGGATTTTGTTTGACTTATAAAAAGAATTATGAAAAAGAAGAAATTGTAACATTCTGTAAGATAGTTATCTTTGAAGCATATTATAGCCTCACAGTGCAGGGGCTGTATCATATGGCTATAAACATTTTATTTTATTGACTCATTTATTTATTTACATTCTCTTCTGTCTGGAGCCCCCCTTTCCGACATTGCTTGTTTTCTTCTCGCGCATCCTCCAAATTAATATTTTTTCATTTCCCTGACTAACCTGTAGAACCTAACAAAATAACATAGTTTTGATGACAGGGGTGCAATTTATAGAATCTGCATCGTGTTGGGACAAAACAGGTTTCTTCTTATGATGTAGGGAATAAGAGGTACAAGCAAAAGTAATAGTTAGTTATGCTATATAATAAAAAATAAATAGCTGTTCCAGCTGCATATTTCCTTGTGCCGTGCACTTCATCATAAGGATTAGTTACTGATTTTCCGGTCTATTTTATCTATGCAGCCTTAACACTATGCTTGTAGATGCCATAAGCACTCCACAGATTACTGCAAAATGATCAATGGGAGCTACTTGAGACCTGAAAGCAACCAAGAAAGCTTTTAAAGACCAAAGGCTCCAAGAGCCATAAGTACTAACACGTTTTCCCATAGACACAGAATGGGGTAAAACCTTTTGATACATCAGGCAATATATTACTAAACAGATTTGGTGAATACTTGAATGTTCTGTTATGGTGGTTAGCGCTGCTCCCCCAGCCCTCATCAGACACCTTTCTTCAGCTGGTGGCTTGAGCTCCGAAAAATTGTGAACTCCTGAATGGGACAGACAGAAGCTGACGAAGAGTTACAGTAATTGTAGAATGGAAGTAACACTGGCATTAGCTGAGTGTTAGGGAATCCACATCCCTTACCACTAGCCACCAGGCTGATAAGGAGCAGAAACAGTCTGATTTGTGCCAGACAGTTGTTAAGATAAACTGCTTTGTTGTGGTAAGTGTGGTGACTTGCCTGAGTACTGGGTATTATGAAAATGGTACCAGTGCAGGACTGTGGGGGTATACCGAAAAGACCAGAGATGTCTGGAATAAGAAAAGTAGAAAATTAACTTATGGTTTTCTGTGTAGGCTTTCAGAGAATTCCGGAAGCCTAGATTCACTTGGTGCATCAATTGGGTTATGAAAAAGTGATTGATGGAATGCTTGAATTAATCTCAGCCACTGGTAATTACTTGAGGCTGCATCACAATCCATCATTTGCACACGTTTGTGCTTTTTTAAAATCTGTCTGCTCCTCCATGCAAGGCCGTTTCTTCCCTCTTGTTTATAGTGGATAAAGGATATTGGCTGTTGACTAAAGCGGTGTTCATAAATTAGAACCCTTTCCAAAAACTCTTGGTAAGAAACATTCAGTGGCACCAGGTCGAAACATACCATGGCATTCTGCATGTGTAACATGCAAGACAGATGGAGGTGTTTAGTGTGAATCTTAGTTTGTCGATCTAAGCCTTCAAAGCAGCATTCCAAATAGTTTTTTTTAAGTGACCACATAGTCCAGGTGTTAATGACATCTTGGCCTGTTTCTTCTGCTTGCACTCCCTGTTGCTGTCAAGGGCTTATGGGGGGACTTCTAGACTCCATTAAGCCTTAAACAAGCTATCCTGGTGGAACACAGACTGAAAGAAATACAGATTACCTGGTGACTAATACAGCCATGTAACTATGACACTTTGCCCAGTTCTGCGACTAGTGAATAATCACAAAGGTGTACTGTGTAAAATTCGATTATCCATTAGGTCTTGAAAAGGTACTACACAATGTTCCTACTACATTGGATGGGTGAGCATTGCTTATCACATCTAATGCTCCATTGGGCATTGATTTATATTATGCTGAAATATTCAAGAGTACGTTGAGTAATTTTCGAAATGAAAATTAAGCAAGTATGAAATAAAGGGCCTCATTCAGATTGTTACAGACTACAATCCAGCATACCTCAGGATTTGTTAAGAGTTCAACTACACTAACATTCATATCTAATTGGAATCTAGGGGCCAGTGCAGAGGCTCAGGATCCCATCTACTTCCATCCATTGATTGTATTTGAGTGTAGTATCCAAGCCATTTTCAAGTGAAAGGCCATTCCTCTTGTCACCTTTGCGATGCTTGCTTAATAAATGGTTCCACTCATCCTAGCAATCTACAACACTTTTTTTTAATTTACTTTTTATTTTTTTTTCATTTCAATATTTTTATTTTTTGACATAATAGTATTCATGCTCTGTGATGTTGTCTAGAACAAGCTATTAAGTTGCTTTTGAGGAGCACTGGAGGAACAGTAGATCATTATTTAATGACCTAAGGAACAAACTTGTACTATGCAGTCTTTAATGATTTCGCCGTCCTGGGATGCTAGGTTTCCTTTGCTTTCCCGCTTTTATGCCTACTCTCTAAATTATCACTATTGTTTAAGTGAACCTGTGAACGCGCAGTGAAACCTAAGCTATTACCTCAGATCAGATAGTAGGTTTCACGCATCAGGCCGATTGGACAGAACCGACAAATCATAGAGGGAATGCCAATTAAATGACATCCTAATAATCACAAAAATATAAAATCAATACAATCTGCAATCTCATAGTACTTCAATAATCACACCAGTTTTAATAAAAGGTTAACAATTTTATTTCCCTATATTAACAACGCCAAAGTCGCAAAAATAATTCTCATCCACAAATGATACATATAGAGTCAACAAAGACTGATTAGAACGCCTCATGTATCTGCGTTTAATCAAAGCAAATAAGCAAATCAGTTCAATGATTATAACACAAGAACATAGCACCAAAATCTGTGCTAAAGTAATCAAATACATCAGAACAAATGATAAAACATCAATAACAATTAAAGAGCATGTGAAGAAAAACATTTCCCTCACTAACCACTAATTAGTATCAACATGTTGGGCTTCATGTAAAAGTTTTAGTAACAAAAATTTAGAAAATATCTAACTCTGGTTATGTCAAAAATCATTAGCAGCAGTTGATTCAGTGAGTTGCAGCTGGTACCTGGAAAACAAAAACACTTAACAAGTAGAATTCATACATTACCCAATGCACTACAAAATCAGCAAGTTTGTCTGTTTCATCAGAGGGACACCCTCCGCAATCAGAATACAGGATACAAAATAGGTCAGGGTAATGGTAAGACTCTCGGACTCTCAGTAGGACTGACTCTCAGGAAAGAATGAATGACAAATGACTGACTGAACTGAATTAAACTCAACTAAACTGCTCTCCCCAAGAAGTGGTGATCAAGCATTAAACTGTCAAATGAAAATGATTGGACAAAACATAAGGTGAACAAAGTATGAGCAATTAGAATTAAAACAGATATCTAGGTATTACAGATTTAAACATCATTCACATTTTCCATTGGTTGTCAAATCCCTAAACTAATACATTTGTATCCTAGACTTCCTTCTCTTCCGTCTCGTCTGTGGATCCTTCGTTTCCCTCTCATCAAGAACTCGTGCTCAGGATATGTGATTTAACATTGTTTCATTAATTTCCACCCTCGAGGGAAACGCACACGTTAGTAACATTTCTCTAACAATGAGAATTTTAAGACTTCGAACAACAATTGAAACTTTTCATTAACTACTTCATACAGCAATCTTGTATATGCTTATTCTTTAATCCTGTAGATGTCACTGTTAACACATTTATTGGTTAAGAAACGTACTAGAGAAAATATGTGCAGAGTAAATGAAAATAATTCTATTCATGCTAAGTTATCACAGGCCTACATAAGGTGATGGCCATTTCATAAAACACTTGTTTTCATTACTACATTGATTAATCAAAGTTAAACCACACATTAATCCATAAAGTGAGTAAATCATGAAATCTAGATTTTTATCACTAAAATCTCTGCTTCCGCAAACCCAATTTCACAATATCTGTACTGCTTTTTAATGTTGTAAACAGTGTGCTGCAAAGCATCTTTTGCAGTCTTCCTGTTGTGTAATTGCCTTAATTGTGAAAATTTGCATCACACCTGTCCTGTTCCCTACAGGGAAGCTAAATCAACTCCAGACGTGTGCTGTTCAACACCTGTTCTCCTGTGATGTATTTATTTACCGAATTACGTTTGTTTTTTAAAGCAGTGACAAAGGTTCTTTTCACAGTAGTGAAAAACTCTGCAATTAAAGAATGGAGATCATTATAAACACTATTCAAATGCCCTCTCATTATGAGTAACCCAGTGCTGGGTACGTTATTTATCAGCCCGAAAAAAGCCAATACCCGGGTGACTGGTATTAGAATAATAGTTAAATCCTGTTAAGAATGAACCCCACTTGCATTCAACCTGAGGTTCTTCATGTGAAGGTATTAGTGACGTAACTGGAGTGACCGATGGTGATTTACTGTATACTTTCAGCAGCCGTACCATAACAGCAGCTTGGATTACTGAATTGGAGCACAACAAGTTCTCTGCCTCACCTTGTAGTTGAACAAGCCTAGCCAAGGCTGACACATTAATTATAGAAGTACATAGGGTTTTGCCACACCTACGTTCCTCAAAAGGTCAGCAGGATCCTGTGAGGCTGTGGCCAGTTCATCAACCAATGTTGATTTGGTTCCTGTCAAATCTGCCAAGGAGGTAATTCGGCTCTGGACAAGTTCCTTCTCTTAGAAGTAGAGCCTTGCCTTTATCATGGGACCCGTACAAGTACATTGGGTCTGAATATTTCTGGTATTTATTTATTTTACATTTCTATAAAATGCAGCTCAACTATGGGATTTTTAGAGCGTTGGACATTAGAAGAACATGTGGTTGAATGGCAACCCCTTAGCCATTCAACCCCTTAGAGAACCATCAAAAAACGATAGTGCACAGATAAACATTAAACATTTTTTCATTTAATGCTAGTCTTTGTAGAATTTAAGGTGGTATAGAATTCAGGGAATGACAAAATGGTTCTGAGCCATGAAAGGCAAAATGAAGAGGGAAACGCAATGATTGCGGACAACAGATAGACAGACGAGCTAAAGCTTAGAGGGGTTCAGTGCGCAGAGGCAAGGTATTGGGAAATGAGAAAACGTGGAGTGCATTTAGTGCGAGAGCGCAACAAAAGGATAGATCATGGATAACAAGAAGGCGATACCTAAAGTGGGGGTGGGAAAAATAAAAAGAGGGCTAAGAAAGGAAAGGATTTAAGAGTTGAAGAATGAGAAACTATTGTGGAACATCCTAGATCCACAAAAGAGAAGAGAAAATGAAGAATTGGAGAAAAAGAATAGGGATTGATGTAGCAAAGCTAGTGGTGACAAGTAAAGTAAGTTTGTCATGAAGGGATAAGGGAAATGTAAATGGGGCTTAAGAGGAGGTAGCAAAGGCAAAAGAGAGGTAACAGAGGAAGAGAGGGACCGTTTGGTGAAGTCCAGAGATTAGACAGGATACATTTTGAGAAGGTACATTTGTAGACTTTTGTGAATTTGGAGACTGTCTGTTGAGCATCTCTGGTCCACTGCAAGATTCAAATTTGTGGGTTTCTAGTCTTTGCTTATCAGTGTTCCAAAAAGCTATTGTTGCCACCTGATGTTTTTGATAACCGCACACAGATATACTGAATATTTATTGTGTATGCCCTGAACGTGATGCACAGAAACGTGAATTTTATTCTGGCTTCTAGACCAGTGGTTCCCAACCTTTTGACTTCTGTGGACCCCCACTTTATCATTACTGGAACCTGGGGACCCCCACTGAATCATTATTGGAATCCGGGGATGCCCCACTGAGTCATTACTGAATGCTGGGGACCTACTCTGTTAATATTTCATTTTCTAAGCAGTCATGGACCCCCTGAGGAGGCTTTGCGGACCCCCAGGATTCACCAGATCACAGGTTGGGAGCAGCTGTTCTAGGCAAAGCCAGTGTAAGTGACATCTGATTATGTTATCTAGTTCCGAATATCAGTTTGCCCCAGAGTGTAGAAATATCTTTTATATGCACTAAGGAGGAACAGAGATTGCCTGAGACACGGTTGATGCTATAGTCCAGCTGATGTAGGACAGTGACTTGTACTACAGTTCAAAAGGTGTTTGAGATTTTAAGAAAGTGAAGGGAGGGTCTTGCACCTGAGGCAGTGTGGACAATTTATAAGTTCATTCATTGATGGGAAGCCATTTACAAAACCAACGATATAACTTAATCTGCCCAGAGTAAGGATAAAACCGTAGAGGTGGGGTTTCGTTCTGGAAATGGCTTGTGGGATCACCTAATAATTACCTCTTTGATTTTCTCTCCTTTTAACATAAGGAAGTTTAATTTACTCAATTTGTGCAATTTTACCTAACAGTTACTCTTCTCTACCAGAAAGCTTTCTAAAATGAAGAGGCAGGTTCAAGGTTGTTACCAAGCCCTAGCTTAGCCGACAGCACTCCCGTGGAGCAAAAACATTATATGAATTTTAAGAAGGAGACATACAGTATATAATATACTGCATACAGTGTCTTCTGTGACTTTAATTACATACCAAGGGAGTTGATCTTCGAGTACCAAACATAAAAGTACAAATCCACTTACTGTACATTAGTACAGGAGCATATGGTAAGCTCATATCAGACATAACTGGTTCCCTCAGTGAATTAATTCACCCCTCTGAGTTGCAGCCTACTTTTATTCTACTCCCGGTTTTAAAACGGCCAAGTAGGTTCCTAACGTGAAGGTTTAATAGAAACCTGGCATTTGCTCAAGTACCTCAGCAAGGAATTCTATCCCTTTTGTAATGTAAGAAAGCTTTAGTGCTCCAATATCGTATTGAAGCCTGGAGAGGGCCACCTTAAGAAACTCCACGTATGATTCTTGAGTCGAAATGTCAAACATTTGAAATCACACAAATGGTTCCTGCTTTGTTGAAGTATTAAAGTCCCTATTTCTCCACTCCTCTGCCTCCCCTAGGTCCAAGGTTACAAATCTGAAGCATGAGATGCTCCATACAAATTTTTTATCCAAATACTGGTCTGGGTCGTGAAAAGCCAGTGCAGAGGCTGTCATTGCTATCTGCTTTATGCAGCATACTGGCAAGGGGGCAATCTAAAACATAAACTTAATCTAGGTCTCTCTAGAGCATGCCTGTTTCAAAAAATGATTTTCATCATTGAGATATTAAGGACATGTTTAAAAACTTAACATTTGATAGAAAGACCTGGTTTGCTCATTCGATTAGTGAAGTTGTGCATCTGCATAAATTGGTGCTCATTGCAAACTCTTCAAGTAGTCTTTCCTCAGAAATCTGTTTTTTCATCTTTAGCATTGAAGGCTTTTGAAGCTTGACAAATCCATATTCAAGACATGCGGAGTATTCTCTAATTAATATTTAACCAAAAGGGCAGCATGACTTTGACGGTGGTCTCTTCTTAAGCACATTGTGATGGGGGATGATAAATTCCCTACAGAAAAGAGTACCCTCTTATTACTACAGCTAACATTGTTCTTAAATCTAAGACTAGGTTCTTTTAGACCTTACTCTTGCTCCATCACAACGCCTTCCAAGACAGCAGCACTATCATGTTTTGTTACAATGGTGACATTGTAGAAGAAAATAGTAGACCTGAGAGAAGAGATGGTGGTGCACTTGTTGCTGGATGAGCAGAGGGACACAGCATGACAGCAAACCTAAATTTCTGTGGTGAATGCCAGCAAGATGATTCAGTGAGCTGATGTTCACCACTAATATCTGCACTAATGTGCTGATAACAAGGTTAGATCTTGGCATGGTAAACTAAGTCTAACATTCATCTGAAATCAGAAGTTGAAATACTGTGTCATTGGTTAATAGCACCATGTGTTGTTTACAGCACTTAGGCAATGCAGAAATCCAGTGTAAAACACAGTTTAAAACAATTGTAATTAGTAGTAGCACTTGTTATTATGATATCTATTAGTCAGATATCCAGCCTGACCTTTTGTCGACGGGGATTCTAACTGCAATGTAAAACCAGGGAAAATCAAGGGTGTGTGTGGCCAGACCCGAACCAAGACACCCATGTAGCTCAGAGCTCTGCATCATTAGCAACCAACAAACTGCTTTGAAGGAAGAGGGCTGTAAGTCATGCTTGACTCACATGTGTGGTCACAAGGGGCTTTGGGTGAGTTGAGGGTGGGCGAATCACAGCATTTGAGCCCCAGCCACACCAGAGGCTGCTGGTGTGTATGGGGAGGTGCCACTAGGCTGAGCCCTTTTCTAGGATCCTGCATGCAGCTGGAACAAACCGCTGAGCGGTGGGACTTAAATGAGAGATTACATAAATACTTAGCATCTGCCATCTGGCCCAGGGTGATGCAGGAGACATATTTAACAACATTGAACAGCACAGACTGCTGTGGAAAAGGAAACCGCCAGCTACAGATGGTGCAACCGAGGTGCTGGTGAGTGTCCAGCATATTAAGCACCCTGGGTTGTTGCTCATCTGCCTGCATTGGGAAGAGCTTTTGATAGGTGGTGGACAACTTTCCAGAGGTATATGCATGGTAATCAAAGGTCTGTTTGCACCCTGTTATGCTAGCCTTTTTCACTGAAAAAATTAGGTTAAATGGGCATTATAGTTCGGCAACAGTGTTAGGTATAACATAACATTTGAAACCAGAAAAAGCACTTTAATTCTTCAGTTGTAGTTCAGGGAACTAACTCCCCATCATGCACTGCTTATGACCGCTAATATTACAGCACTCGTGAAGTTTTTAATTAAATCATTGATAAGATCACAAATGGCATCTCAAATGACATAATTGATGACATCCTATGAATGCAACAATTTGGTATATGCTTATACTGAAAGGTACATCTAGACCTAAATTTCTACAGCCTCTTTACTGATAATAGGTGCAAGCTTTTGCAGCATGTTTGGTCTCCTACATGAGTCTTGGGTGTGTGAAGGGAGTGACCTCTCCGTGAATGGTTGGCATAGGATGAAGACTGTGCACAGCAGACACTTGCAGAATGCTGGTCTGGTGATTGTGCACTAGTGGTCTGCTGTGTGCTAAAGCTTTGCTCCAGGTTAAAGGTTGTGTATAGTAGGTGCTTAGTCTCCTCAGGGGGGCTTGAGGATCTAGACTGAATGAACTCTGCATGAGAAATTGTGCACTGGAGTGAAGACTATATGCACCTCGTGTACCAACCATGTATGCTTGATTGAACACAGTGGGTCGGCTATGTGCAAACTGTTTGGGGCTGTGTGTATTAAGTGCTTCTTGCCCCAAGAGGCCTTGGGTATCTGGAGAGAGTGAGCTCTCCATGGAAGGATTGTGCACAGGGGAAGACTGTTTGCAGTAGGTATTTTATCACCCATGCTTGGCTCATTACACTTGAGAGGTTGGGAAAGAGTTTGGTACAAGGCAAAGGCTATGCATAGAAGGGGCTCAGCGACCTAGTGGTACTTCGATGTCTGTAGGCAATAGGTTTTTATTGAAGTTTTATTCGCATGGCAAAGACTGTGTGCAGCAGGGGTAGCCCACGAGGGTGGCTATTCAGAAAGTGTTTGGTACAGGGCAAATGATATATAGAGAAGGGGCTTGGTTCACCTAAGAGGTTGTCTGTGTCTAAAAGGTAATTTATGCTTTATATGATTCTGCGCCAGTCAGTGCTTACTTACATATTTAAAATGCTCTAATAGAGTAATTTAAACAGCAGCATGTCGGATGATGTCATCAGTAATGTTATCATTGATGTTATTGAACATGTCATGAGTGATGTATTATCTGAGGTCATAAGCAGTGAATGGTGGGGGTGTAAGTTTCATATTTAGCTTGCTGAACTGTTACTGGTGACTTTCAGTGGGTTTTTCTGTTTTAAAACGTTAAATTATGACTGAATTTGTCACTTAGTTATAGCGTCCCTTTAACATTTGTTTTTTTTCCTGTGAATTTCTAGGGATTTTTTTTGCGTTAATGATTTCTTTCTTACATAGCTATAATGTAACCTTAACCTTTTTTTTGTTTTTTGTTTTAGTGAATTTTTTTTATTTTTTTATTTAACAAAACGTAAGATCTTATTACCATACTGAACAAAAAAATCATAACTTTTTTTGGGGGCGTGACGTAAGGTCTTATCAGCACAGCTAGATGTAATGTAAATGTGGCCTTCAGTTTTTCAAGTGAATGTTCAGTAGTGTGTTTTAAAAAAAAAAAAAAAACGTATTGGCTGTTAATAATTTTATTTAACTATTTATTTTTAGATTTTCCACAGGTCTCACGGGACTCCTAGAACTAATGGGAGGGTCCCACTGGAGTTCTGTGGGGGTTTTACTTCCTGTTACAGGTCCCATGGCAGTACCGCAAGACCCACAAAATAATTTACAAAGTGGTTTAGTATGAAACTCTGACTTTATTTATTTATTTCATTTAGGTTGGAGCTTAGAGTTTTACGTATGGGATTAATTAATTAAGGATGCCTTGTGGTTTTAAAAAAAAAAAAAAAAAAAAAAATTGTAGGTGGCTTAATCGTTTTTTGGTGATGCAGTTACCTGAGTTTGGTACATCGAGATCTATGACAGCCAGGAATTACATCTGATTGGTTGAAATCCTTCATTTACAGGATGTTCCCACCCTTTAAACCTCATTTTGGAGTAGCACATGGGTATGACTACTTCTTGTGCTGGGTCCTGCTTCTTTTTTTGTACAGTTTGCAGATGTTGGGATTTTTTCCTAAATTATGGCATCTGGTCAAGACAGACCTGAAGGGATGGAGGCAGAGCACGAGACTCCAAGAACACTAAAGAAGTCAGTTTTCTTGCAACTCTTTTTTTGATCCCTCCAGGAGAAAAGAAAATATAGACAAAGATTGTGACTTGCAGTCTATGCCAGAAGTAGTTAAGCAGAGGAACTGCTAATCAGTATCCTTTCAGGATATCCGGGATAAGGTAGCACATGAGGGCGATGCATCTGTGGCACTTTTCAGGTGTTGAGTGCAGTGCAAACATGAGGAGGAGGAACAGTCATCAGCATCAATCTCTGGGCCGTCTATTGGACCTGGAGACAGTGTCCCTTCAGCAGTACTTTAGCAGCAAAGGAACTTAAATCCTGATCACCAGCACATGGGTATTAACTTTAACAGGTGTACAAAGGTGTTCGTTGCCAGACAGTAGATTTTATTTACCAGAGATAAATCAGTTGGATACATTTGTGCCCACAGTAGAAGTAGTTTTCTTTCATTCATTCTCCAAGTTCAGATGCCCATTGTTCTTAAGTTAATTCCCCCCCCAAAATTGGAAAAGTAAAAAAAAAAGGCTTATACCTCTGCAAATTAAAAGGTTCTTTTCAGAACCGCCTTTGCTGGTTTCAGAATAGTCTGCTGTTGCAGTCTATACATAACCATCAAAGATAAGCCTAATGTTACAACTGTAAGTGAGATGCAAGCATCTATAGCAATAGATTTGCAGCAGATTTACAAACATTTTGCTTTACGTTTTATAACTTCAACCTAATGCAAAATTCAAATGATCGTGATTTGAGTTGATTTCTAACCAGAAGTATTGCAGTGCAGTGTTCTGTGTTGCATTACTTTGCATCAAAGGGGCTTTCCGTGGAAGGTGTATGTGCATCCCCATGCATCCACCCATGTATTTTGACACAGAGCCATATGTACAAAATCCTGTGCCTTACCGAGGCAGGCATAATGAAGAGAAATATTTTAATTTTGCTTTGTTTTTTCCTCTTTGCATGTGTGCAGCATTCTCCAGCAGTCTTAAAAAGACAGAAATTCCAAAAAGCATATTTTTTGTGCTACAACGGACCACTTTCTGCACAAAAACCATGCTGATAACAACACAGATACCCTTCTCCTGTACCGCAAGGGTGCCTGCGTTGGTATATGCCTGCAGAAATTGTGCCAGCACAAGCAAACAGTATAACTGATCCTCTTTTTTGGAGATATGGTGAAATTGTGATGCATAAGATGAGTGCTGTCTGTGGTAGAGGCTTGTGTGTTTAGTGGGAGTCTGATCTCCATGAAGAGTTGTGCACAGGACGAACGAGGAGCGTATAGTGATTTGTCCTCCTCCGGTGGCTTGGGTATTTGGAGGGAGTGGGCTGTCTATGAAGAATGCTGCACATTGAAAATAATGTGTGTAGCAGGGGCTTGAGCCCCAAAGGGGCCTGGAGGGTAAAGGCTCTCTATTAGGAGTTGTGCACAGGGCGAAGGCTGTATGTAGTTGATCCTTGGCCACCTAAGAGGGCTATGGTTTCTGGAGGAAGTGAGCTTTCCATAAAAAGATCTGTGCACATGGAAAAGGCTATCCCAATTAGGGGGCATGACCACCTAAGGGCAACTGACTGTCTGAATGGAGTGGAGGGTTTTGCACAGGGAGAACGCTGCATACATAGTAGGTGCTTGACCACCTGAGGGACATCAGTGTCTAGAGGTAGTCAGTTCTCTGTGAAGACATCTGTACAGAGTGAAGGCTGTGCATTGTTGGAGCCTTGTCCACGTAAGGAGGCATGAGTATGAGTGGATTGTCTGTATAGAGTTGTGGACAAGGCAGAGGCTTTGCATAGGAGAGGCTGGACCACCTAAATAAAGGGACTCTGGTGTCTGAAGGAAGTGGGCACGCGGTTAAAAGTTCTGCAGAAGGGGAGCACATGACATATAGGGGCGTGGCCACCTAAGGGGACTTCCATGGGTAGATGTAGTGGGCTCATTGTGAAGAGTTGACCACCTAAGGGGGCCTAAATGTCTAGATTCAGTCAGCTCTCTGAGTACTTCTGTACAAAGCGAAGGCTGTGCCTAGATGGGGCTTGGCCAGCCATGTTTTATTCAGTGCACAGAAATGTCTCCTACCCTATGAGGGGGAGTTGGAGAGCTAGTGCATCTAGCTTTGAAATTAATCTATAGAGGTCCACAGTACATGTAAAAAAAGCTTTTAACTCCTGACAGGGGTGCATTGAGACCCTGGGCTGATCATTTGTCTATCTTTACAGTATTCCTCTTAGCTTTTTGAGGCTATGGAGGTCCTTAAAGAGGGATGTGTAGTTTATTTTGCTTCATGGAGCACCCACCCAACCCGGTGGTGCTACTTCATCCCGTATCCTTCAATGTTGCTGGCACAACCTATCATACCTGTCCCACTTCCATGTTGAATGCTGAGAGGGTTTTAAGATGGCCTCTCCTTCCGAACTTCCAGTGCTGCTCTCTTCCAGAGCTAAGCTCTGCCTACTTTCTTCTCTCTCAAACTTCAAATAAACCTCCTGCTTTACTGGAACTAGAGGTCTGCGTGTCTTCATGTTGTCCCATGTCTGAGCATCTCCAAACCGTTTTGCTGCTGCTAATATCTGAGGAGTTTCCTATACCGTCCTTTTGCATCTATCAGGAGAAGCCAGCTCCTTCTGAAATTTGCTTATTGTGTTCAGCGATCTTTAGTGTGCCTGCTGATGCACCTTTCCTAGAAAGGCAGCTCAGAAAGTGACTCTCATTTCAGCTGGCACAGGCCAATTTGCCAAACTATTAGATATTTCTAAGAACCCAGATATGTCCAAAACATGATTTTATACTAGTGTTTCTGTCCCCTTCGTTACGTACGAGACAGTGACTCTGACATCTATACCTCTAGCTAATCTGGAAATACTTATTTCTTTGTGTAGTACATCGTTAAAAGCATCACATAATACACGGTGCCCAAAATGGAATTGTGCAGTCCCTTTTAGGCTCCATCTAAAATCGTGTTACTTTCAGTGTTAGCCCCATTTGTGTCAGAGTGGTCTGCGCTCAGATGCCAGGTTATGTTAGATAAGTTAGGTTGTGCCCAGCATGCTCAAGTCTGTGCACATGTATAGGCGCAATCGGTGTAGACTTTCTTACCATAGCTGCACAGTAACTGACCTTATTTTAAAAGGTGGGCATTCGGAGGTACACCCAAAAATCTTAAAGTAAGACTTTATTCGTAAGTCCCACACCATAGCAAAGGTACAAAATAAAAGGTCCAAAAGCGAGAACACTGGTGATTTTCAATGGATAGAACGTACGTACTTGAGGTAGCATGCATGCCTCAACTTGTGTTGTGGGTTTGTCATACACTTGGGCCCTAGTGCCCCTACACCTGCTCTGGCAATTAATGCAGTACCCTTAACTCTAGAAGCCCAAAGCCTTGCTTCTAAAAAAAAAATCATTGTTAATGGCATAGTTAAAGTTAAATGCCGGTTTAACGGAATTGCTTGAAACCGAAGACCCTTGTCTGATTGTGCTAAACTGACAACTTCAGTTAAAGCCTTGAGAAGTCTCTTGCACTGTAAAAGTAGCTTTAGACATCAGAAGCATAATATTTCAGTCTTGAAAGTGTCTCTCTCGAGGAAGGCACTTTTTATTTTATAGGGATCAGCCAGAAAATGCATCATCGAAAACCAATATCTGTAAGCACTCCTGATCTATGCTGTATCTAAGGTCCTGAATATGTGTACTAAGCTGTGACCAGTGTAGTACAAATACGCGTGTAAGTGAACCATCATAAGGTTGTCTCTAAAATAATGACTAAGAGATGTGCAGGTGTTTGAGTGAATCGCCCCATCACTCACTGTCAATCACATCTCACCTGCATATCCACATTCTTACTGGTCGTCTGCTTCATTTGTGTAGAATGTTCCTTAGTTGCGGATAGGCAATGCTCACCTGCACTTGGGGCTAAACAATTCATCATTTTTTTGGGTCACAAAAGTGTCATACTCTTTCCTCTGGGGACACAATCTCCACTGTCTTTGTAGTAAGCCTTAGTTCTCGTTTGCTTTTTTCATTAAACCGAATCTCCACAGGAGCCTGACAGTACTCTCATAAATGCTGAACTGTTGCATGAGAAATTGTTGGAGAGGTTAGTTTTAGTTCCACTGTTCTTTCAGTCTCAACCTACATGATGCCCTTTGATCAGTTCTTTTTGGTGCAAGCTTTTGTCTCGAACTTAAATGTCTTGTGGTAAAAAGAAGGAATACTTGACCCTTTGCAGCATGTAAAGACGAACAATGTCCCTCACCTCCCCCACCTTGCTGTTAACTGGATAGCCAAGAATTCAAAATAAAAAAAATATATTTACATTTCAACACATTGATGATTTATGCAAAATCATATATTGTATGTGTCTTAAACTTTCTCTTTCTTATTGATATAGCCCATCATTCCAATGTTCACAAGAAATGCCCGTGAAGGATTTAGATCCCTTGGGGGAATCCGTAAGTGATATGTTTGGCATGATGTGTTATTTTACAATAATAAGATTTATCAGTAATTGATTGTGTGTCTGGTCAGCGATGGGGGCGGTTGTAGCAGTGGGGTTTGTGTTGGGTATGCTGTCTTTTACCTTAAACCAGCATACTTATTTTCTGTATTTGCTGTAAGCTTATTCCCTGATAGCATTTTGCATACTGGGTGATCTTGTAAACAGTTGTAACATTTTACTTTCTTTTAAATAAAAGAAATCTTAAAAGTTGACTTAAAATATGCTGGTTAGAAGCAAAATATGAATTCCTAGAAAAAAAAATAGTCTTAAGCCAGGGGCAAGGTTTTTGAAATCGGGAAGCAGTCTTAACCACGACTTCCGAACAACGAAGTCGTGGACAACGAAAGCGTAACAACGCTTTCGTTAGCCACGACTTCCTTGTTCGGTGCCTTAACCACACATGTGCTGAACAGCGCACATGCGTGGTTAAGGCACAGGAGAAGGGAGTCAGCTGAGGAGGATGACGTGATCAGGTAAGTGGGGCTGGGACTGGGGCTGTCTTAGTGGTGGGGGTTCGGGATATTTTTAGTTTTAGGGGCAGGGGGCCAGGGTATTTTTAGTTTTAGGGGTGGGGGGGTCGGCGTGGTCTAGGGGAGGGGGAGGAGGGGTCGGGACATTTTTAGTTTTAGGGGCGGGGGTCGTGGTGGTTTAGGGCCAGGGAGGGGGTCGTGCATTTTTAGTTTTGGGTGTGGGGTCGAGGTGGTTTAGGTTTAGGGACGGGGAGGGGCGGTTGGGCATTTTTAGCTTTAGGGGTGGGGGGGGTCAAGGTATTTTTTGTTTTAGGGGGTGGGGGGTCAGGGTGGTTGAGGTTTAGCGGCGGGGTATTTTTAGTTTTAGGGGCGGGGTTCGGGTGGTTTAGGGGCGGGGGAGGAGGGTCAGGGGTATTTTTAGTTTTAGGGGTGGGGTGGGGGTTCTGGGGTATTTTTAGGGACAGGGTGGGGGGTATGGGTGGTTTTAGGGGCAGGGTTGGGGTGTCGCGGTAATTTTTACAGGTAGGGTTGGGGGGGGCCAGAGGGTCGCATGCTGGAACTATGCATGCCATTCACTAATGCCTTTACCAGGAATGCCTTTACAACGAACAATCGTTGTTAAGGAATTCATGGTAAAGGCATTAGTGGTGGTAACGCGGTCATTGTTCTGACCGCGTTGTTCAGGCATGCATGGTTTTAGCATGCGTTGTTGCGACATACATTCTTTGAAATCTTTTCTTACAATACTGCTTTTCCTACAGTGGGAAAACAATGCTGCTTTTGGCTAACTGTTAAAACATTAGAATGCCCTTATAGTTCAGGAGCCGCAAAAAACATGCATTTTAGTGGAATTTGTTGGAAATATTTTGTGTTGAGATATAGTGGCTTAATAAGGTTTACCCAGTGGATTTGATAGCCATTAATGCATTTGAGTATTTCAAAACCTGTAGTTTACATGCTGCTGCCTGAAATGCATATTTATTTATTTGTTTTTCTTTACTGTTGCAGGTCTGTTTCGATGGATATATGAAACATTTAAAATCCCATTTCTCCCTATTTATGGAGGTTTTCCTGTGAAATTGTGCACATACTTGGGAGATCCCATACCATATGATCCAGATATAACTGCAACAGAACTAGCTGAAAAGGTACTTCTTAAAGGGGTGCACAGTACTACGTTTGCCTCAAGGCTGGTGTTTGCAAATGTTGTGCACAGCATTGTCTAACCAGAGCATGGATTTTGTAAATTCTCCTTAACCCCTCCGCTGCTATGCCTCCTCCATGCCCTCCTGCAGCCACCCCCTCCCAAAGCCCCCCATGCTAAGCATTTTGGAGCTATTTGGAGTAGTTCACACATAGGCCTCCATACATATTTGTCCACATTATGTGTCCACACCAACTTTGCGACCTTTTTCTTTATTTTTATTTTTTTTCAACATCCTCGAGTTCCTAAAGATACCCGGGGTTTGTAGATTCTCCTGGAAATTAGCCAAACTACAGCTACATTTTAGGGTTTTGGAGGAAAAAAGGGAAAAAGATGCTGTAGAAGAAAGCATCTGATTTTTCCCTGCAACAGGCATTGACAAAGTGTGTGCGGTGCTCAAATGATCATCTTCCCAGCTTTCAGGAAGAGGCAGACTTGAGGCAGAAAACTAAATTGTTCAGCCCAGTTGTGGCATTTTATTGGGGCATAGCCCAATTTTCCCATTTGTTTTTTTCTTCACACTTTCAACCTCCTTCCCATAGTGGCAGAAATGGTTGTAAAACCAAGGGTGGATCCTGGGAAGCTATACATTTCGAAAAGTAGACAAAATTCTTAATTCAGCAATGGGTCATTTGTGTAGATCCTTCAGGGTTTCCCTCTAGAACTAGAACAGTTGAGATGAAACTACTGAAATTGAGTTGAAACAGCCACTTTTGTCTACCTTGTCATCTGTAACTTATTCCAGCTATGGCAAATTTTCAAAAGCAATATACGTTACGTCCACTGCACCCTTCTAGTTGAGGGTATATATAGGGCTTTTAGGTTCACCAAGAACCCGAGGTACCCAGAGCTAATAATTGAGCTGCACCTTGCAGGGTTTTTTAATTGTGTACCGGTATACAGCAATTCGTTTGTTGAAATATAAAGAGTGAAAAATGGGTTTCAAGGAATCCTATGTATTTACGAAATGGGCACAAGATATGGAGCTTAGAACCAAAGGCTATTTGCACGTCTCTGAATTTTTGGGTACCCATGCTAGCATGTAAATTAAAGGGCATTTCTCAAAATTACTTCTTCTTTACACACTGTCTTACATTTGGAAGACACAAATGCAGAGATACACAATTGGCAATAATACTTGTTCTACTATTCTGTGTTCCTTTAAGTCTCCCGATAACGTTAGCACCTCATTTGGGTGGGTAGGCCTAGTGCCCACGACAGGAAACGGCCCAAAACACAACATAAACACATGACATTTTTCCACTGAAAATTGACCTTTCATTTGCAATGTGCCTAGCTGTGGATTTTGGGTCCTAGCTCAGCCGGCACCTGGGGAAACCTAGCAAACCTGTACATTTTTTAAAACTAGACACCCAGGGAATTCTGAGGTCAATCACCTTCACTGTGTTGGGTCGTGCATTGATAGGGGGTTTTCCCGCATGGGGTTCCCTGAGGAAGTGGTATCTGATAGGGGTACCAACTTCATATCTACATATATGAAGTCTCTGTGGAAGGAGTGTGGGGTTAACGGATACGTTCACCACTCCTTACCACCCCTACAGCAATGGTCCGGTTGAGTGATTCAACTGCACCTTAAAAGGCATGATCATGGGCCTGTCAGAGCCTTGAGGTGGAAGTGGGACGTCCTATTGCCATGCCTTCTGTTTGCTACAGGGAGATGCCTCAAAGAGCGCTTGGATTTAGACCTTTTTGATTGACTGTATGGCCACCCTTTGAGTCTGGTGAAGGAGGGCTTAGAGAAAGCCCCCAGTTAACCTCCCGAGGATGTTTTTAGCTACTTGCTGGCCTTCAGAAACCAGACTGCACGCTTCAGAGCCCTCGCACAAGAGAACTTGGAAGCAAGTCCCAAAGTCTTGGTCCCAAAGGCTTCTGCTCCTAGTGCCACCCCAGAACTCCGGTTCTGGGTGGACTACCCAGGGTCTCAATGCGGTCCCTAAAACTGACGCGCACCCCGTCCCCCGAGCTGATGAGCTAATTTATCTCCTAAATACCTCAGCACATTTGATTTGACGTCTGGGTATTGGCAGATTGTCCTAACTGAGGGGGCCAAGGAGAGGTTTGCATTTTCTACCCCAGATGGACACTTCCAGTTTAAAGTGATGCCATTTGAGATTACAAATGCCCCTGCCACATTCCAGAGGTTGGTCAACAAGGTGTTGACTGGGCTGGATGACATTGTAGTATTCAGTGCCACTTGGGAGGAACACTTCCAGCACCTCTGCAGTGTGTTTGAGGCCCTGCAGAAGGCAGACCTCACTATTAAGGCCAGTAAGTGCCAAATAGGGCAGGGTTCAGTGGTGTATTTGAGACACCAGGCAGGGAGTGGCCAGGTGGCACCCCTACAGCCAAATATTGACACTATTATGGCTTGGGAGCCTCCCAAGACCCAGACTGAGATGAGGGCTCTCTTAGGCCTCACCGGCTACTACAGGAGGTTTGTCAAGGGATATGGCACCATTGTTGTCCCCTTGAATGAGTTGACTTCCAAGAAGCAACCAAAGAAGGTGATCTGGACAGAGACTTTCCAGACCACTTTTGATGCCCTGAAGGCTGCCATGTGCACAGCAACTGCGCTGAAGGCACCGGACTACCCAAGGAATTTGTTGTGCAGACAGATGCCTCAGAGCATGGTATAGGAGCTTAATGAAGAGGGCCTAGATCAACCTGTAGCCTTCGTTACCAGGAGGTTACTTCCCAGGGAATCTTTGACCCACGCTATGCCTCTTTGTTGCCAGGATTTCCAAAATAAGTTTTTTTTTTATTGATAGTGATGAGACGATTATGCCAAATATGGGAAATTCAAAAAAAGAGGAATAAGTGACGGTTGGAGATAAATAGTGAGAACGCAGAAGAGCACAAGTATGTTTAAGAAGCGGGGAGGAGATAAGCAAAATATTATAGAAAAAGGATACCACCTCACGAGGAGAAAAAGGTAGAAGAAAGGAACATTCAGTATTCCACCATAAGGGAATAAACACACAGCTTGACAAGGAGATCCATCTAGAAGCTTGACGCAAACAAAAGGATTTATGATACAGTCTAAAATCAGGAAAATTGGCTCCCCCCTCCTGTTTAGAATGTCGAAGCTGACTAAGAGAAATTCTAGATTTCTTATTGTTCCAAAGGAATTTAGACAATCTGGAGTCCAGCTGTTTAAAAAAAGTAACAGGCAAAGGAATCAAAATTATGGATAGGATATATAAAATGTTAGGAGAAATCATAATTTTGATACAATCAAGACAACCCCACCAAGATAAAAAATAAGGGATTCCATAACAAAAAGGATCAATCGACCTTCTCTAGAGCATCAGGAATATTTACTTCAGTGGACTTTATAATGGAAGAGGTGAACCAAATACATAAATATTTAACCTTGGAAGTATTCCAATGGAAGCCAGTAATATCGAACGATGATCCAAAACAAAATTTTGTTAGAGGAAGGATTTCAGTTTTATCCGAATTTATCTTATAACCTGAAATCAAAGAAAAGTCTTCTATCTCCCAAAGTAGAGATGAAATCGAGAGTTCAGGGTTTGAAATACATAAAAGTATATCATCTGCATATGCCGTTAATTTTAAATGTTTCTTACCATATTGGAAGCCTTCAATTTTAATGTTATTTCTAATACAGAATAGAAATGACTCTAGGGCTAGGATAAATAGGAGTGGAGAAAGTGGACACCCTTGACGAACGCCTCGACGTAATACAAGGTATCTGGACAATTTCCCATTCACCAATATCGAGGTCATTGTGGATTGATAAAGAAAAGAGATAAATGAAATTAAATGAGGCCTTAAATCATGCCAGGCTAAAGTTTTTAATAGAAAAGACCAGTCTAATCGATCAAATGCTTTCTCAGCATCTATGGAAATTGCTGCTAAAGTGTACAAAAGTGCAGAAGCCTTGCTGAACATTGAAGAATATTCTAGAATTGTCAGAAGCAAGTCTACCTTTGACAAAAACAGTTTGTTCCTTACTTATCAGCACAGGTAAAAGGGGATCAAGACATAGGGCTAACAATTATGCAAACATTTTATAATCTGTATTGAGTAGAGAAACTGGCCTATAATTCTTATAGTAAGTATGATCCTTACCTTCCTTTGGAATTAAACAAATCGAAACTTCTTGAAATGTTCCCCCTGTACAGCCAGAGCCCGTGAATAATCGAAAAAGCTGTAAAAGTTTAGTAAACAAAAAGTCAGAAAAATGTAGAAAAGATTCCACTGTCAATCCATCTGGACCAGGAGTTTTACCTTTTTTAGGAGACTGAAGGGCTTTAAATATTTCTGACACGGAAATATCAACTTCAAGTGGAGAAACATCAACTGGGGTCTTATTAGGGTGTGGAATTTTCTTTAAATAATCATCAGTCTGTATGGAGGTCGGACTGACTCGGGAGTATAAAGAGTCTGATAATTGACAAATTCAGCTAAGATATCGTCATCTTTAAAAAGGGACTCACCAGTATCTGTCATTATAGACTTCACGGTGTGGCGTTGCTTTCGTACTTTTTAAATAATTAGCCAGAATTTTCCTTGATCTATTTCGACCCCCATAATAGTGGGCGCTGCTACGTAGAAGAAAAGAGGACGCATTATCCATTGAGGTTTTATTAAATTGCAATTTTGCCTGATTAAGTTCTTGTAGATTAAAGTTGAAGAGGAAGAATAATATTGATGTTCTGTCAAGGAGACCAGATCCTCAGGGCTTGTGCATGTTCCCAACATGTCCACCTCTTGGCAGCTCCAAACTCCACGAGTTAAAGAATGGCCAAGTGGGGGAATGGGTATTGGGTTGGGAACAGCGGGGAAGGAGACCTGTGGAAGCAAGAGTTAAACAACACAATTGCAAGATTAATTACAATGACTTTCAATAAGCTTTGTTCCAAATAACACTTATACTGAAAACATGAATGGCCTAAAGCTTCACAATAACTAGGCCTCAGGAATCTAGGTACCTGGAAATCAAGAAAGGTTATGCAAAGTTTCATATGAACATTCCAGAATTAACATATCATATTTTGAACAATGAACGCTCTCCAAATAGTTCTTAGAATAATCACTGCGTTACAACAAAAATCAAAGAGCACCTGGTTTTCTCTGCATGAATGAACTGTACTAGAATCATGAATAACACTGCTACGTCACACTCCGATTAAGAGTTCCAAGACTCAAATGTTCAGGAATTATTATGTACCTTAATCAAACTGCACATCAAGATTTCAATGTCTAGAAATGATCGCGCACTCTGACGATCTGTATTTCAAAAGTTAAAACGCCAGGAATGAATCACGCACACTGTTGCCGATTCCAACATCTAGATTCAAATGCAATGAAACGATCGTGCGCACTGCCGATCTATACTTCAGGAGTTAAATGCCAGAAATGAGTTGCGCACACTGTTGCCAATTCAAACATCAAGAATCAAAGGTCACGAAATTATCGTGCACACTGCCGATCTGAATGTCAAGAATTAACTGCCAGGAATGAATCACGCACACTGTTGCCGATTCAAACTTCACGATGCAAATGCCATGAAATGATCGCACACACTGCCGATCTGAATGGCAAGAATTAAATGCCAGGAATGAATCGCGTACACTGTTGCCGATTCGAACATCACAATGCAATTGCCATGAAATGATCGCGCACACTGCCGACCTGAATGACAAGAATTAAATGCCAGGAATGACTTGCGCACACTGTTGCCGATTCAAACATCACGATGCAATTGCCATGAAATGATCTTGCACACTGTCGACCTGAATGCCAAGAGCCAAATGCCATGATAACATTCGCACACGCCGTTTTATGTTTAGGCCCAAAATTCGAATGTCACTGGAAACGGAGTCAGGCGCCTGACCTGACCTCCGCCTTACCGCCCTGCTTGAAGATTACCAAATAAATGAGGGCAGGCCTGGAAATGACTTGATAGGCCTCCTGGACAGGAGCTCAGGAAAATGCTGCTGCTCTGCACTGGGACCTCTGAATAGTGAGCACGTGGAGCTGGGCTGGCTCCCTTATATAGAGCCCAGCCCCTGTCCTGATGTTGACATGTTCTAAACGCTTAATTTTGAGAAGTAGAGTTTGATGCTGTGCATTAAAAGTTTTCTTTTTATTAGAGACAAAATTTTGTATATGACCACGAGCTGCAGCCTTAAACGAATCCCATTGCAATTATGGGGAAACATTAGGAACATCATTAAAATGGAAAAATTCCTCCGCAAAGGATGTGGAAAATTTTGAATCAAGCAACAATGAATTATTAAATTGCCACCTATAGGATTTGGGATGCACCAGAAGCAAATCAAAATCTGTGAAGACTGGAGCATGATCACAGATTACCATAGGTTCAATGGAGGAATTAATAAGATTTTGGGAAACTGATTTTGAAACAAAAATATGGTCAAGTCTAGATAAGGAGCCATGTGGTGGCGAATAAAACGAGAAATCCCTACTATCAGGATTACAAGTTCTCCATGAATCAATTAAATTACATTGTGAGAGAAATGCCTTAAATTGTTTATGCATTTTATGAGGAGAAAATGTAATTGCAGATTGCCTATCTATAAAAGGGTCAATAATTTGCTTGCAATCCCCTCCAAGAAGAAAAAAATCATCATTTATAATGAAAACATTGTTTAGTAACATTAGGCCAAAAAAGATAATCTGAGTGGTTAGGACCATAAATATTGCTAATGGTCATTGTAATCCCATTAATACTTAGCTTCACAAAGAGCCATCTACCATAGGAATCCCGGTCTTGCAAAATAACATTAACTGATCATTTTTTATGGCAGAATACAATAACACCATTCTTCTTTGTAGATGTAGGAGAAGTAAAAACATTGCCCACCCGACCTCTTTTAAGTTTCAGTGCTTCAGAATCCGTCAAATGTGTCTCTTGAGTAGTGAATCCTACTTCGTTTTTAATGGGATAACAGGAGTTAGCTTAGCCATTGGCTTGCAGACTCGTGCCCCCGTCACCTAGTGACTTTTAACCTACTTAGCTTGCTCTGTCTTAGCCCATTTAATTATTTATTTCTTCTAAGATGGTTGCCTTGTTTATAGTTAGGCCACTTTTTATGAGTTACATTATCAGTGTCGCCGCGCTAAGGCGTCAAGATCAAGCAACAAAGACAAACAGTAGTTGTTCATCCTTAGGGATTTTCCCTCTCTATACTTTTGAGAGGTTGTTTATATTAATTGCTGTCCCAAGCATGTCTGGTATCTATTTTTTGGGAACACACCTACATCAGGGGTCCTTGTAGATCTGTATAAATACATCACACTTTAGACAAATAATCAGAGGGATTCCGACCATAGGGCATCGCCACCATCGCTGATATCGATGCTGTATGTCGTCTTGACGCTGACCCAGTCTTCGTGTCCCTTGGAGTCTGAGATAGAGACCTCATTCCAAGGCAACGAGGGTTGGGGGCTCCTCTCATGGACATGGCATTGGCAGATTAGGTTTAACAAACCCAGCTCTCCTTTAGGTAGGAGGTTAGGCCTTTTACAATAGGGTATTAGGGCATATTACATCTCGTATGTCTTTTCTATGCATTGCAAGATGGGGGGGTCTTTGTACTAATGACTCTCGTCTTCACAATTCTGTTAATTGCATTATTCATTATCCTAATCATTGCAGCCCATGCAACTTATCGCAAATTGCAGTTATGTTGAATAAAAACTATTAAAACTTTACTGCATCTTTGTCATTGCCAGTGTTTGTATGAGACATGAAATATCTGTGAGAAAGGGGTAATCTCCGTTTAACCACGACACTCCCTAAGATGTCTTATTCTCGAGTCCATGCGTAAAGGCTGCCACAAATCACCTTTTACTATTGTGTTTCTGGTGAGGTGCTGCTAGTGAGCCGGTAAGGTTGGGACAACAGTTGCGACTTGTTGCAGGAAAGGCGTAGTCGCCTACAAGCAAAAGTACTGTCATCCTTTAACCAGCAGTCTTGCCCAGAGCAAGAGTCCAAACTACGACACTTGTAAAAGAACCAAGTCTGGATTATATTTAGTTAAATGGGATAAAATTCTCTGCCTTTTTATTGGGTTAATAAACCCTTTGCCATTCCAGGAAATAACTTAATTTTACGTCACATAACCATATATATACATGCAAGCTCTTGTACCGTAAATAACTGAAAATACATATAGGGGGTAGGAAAAACAGCGAAAGAAAAGAGTAAAGAGGAAACAGGAGAAAAGATAGAAAATATTCAAGAGAAAAAGAAGAGACAGTACATGTCAAAGACGACTGCAAAAACATACCTGAGATGAATGAACAATGGGACAGGGGTGGTGACAGCACAGACTGAAGATGGCACAGCAAGGAAACGGAACGAATCGACGGACAAATGATACGAGCAAAAATAATGATTTCTAAAACACCAGGAACCTGCGGAAAGAAAACAATATGTTAACAAAAAAGACCTATAGTCACACCAGTATAATATACTGTTATAGACTGTATATGAAGGACCATCAACTGTATTGCAATAGTAATGAAGAAGGACATAATAGATTAAGAAGACGTGTATAGTCAACGTGTAGAAGGGCCAGCCGTTTCCATAGGGTTTGTAGAACGTAGTCTTAGAAAATCGCGAAGAGCCGCAGGAGAGGTATACGAAGTGGTCTTATTTTGATATTGCACTTTGAACAAACACGGATGGAATAATCCAAAACGAGCTCCCAAGTCACAATGCTCTGGACGCAGGTCCAAAAATTCTTTCCTTCTGTTTGCAGTAGTTTTGGACACATCCTGTGAGATGAAGATTTTATTTCCTTGCCAAGAAATTGATTTTTGCAGCATTAAGCACTCTCAATAGATCAGTAAATTCAAGAAAGAAAATAATCACGCCTCTTGGTTTAGATATGGAGGAATGCGGACGACAATGTCAAATGCGGTGTGCCCTTTCGATGTTCAATACTGTAGAAGATGGTAGGTCCACTAACTTTGGAAAGCGTGAAGCAAAAAATGAGATTGGGTCACTCCCTTCAAAACCCTCCGGGAATCCATAAAGGCGAAGATTGTTGGGCCTGTTTCTATTTTTCAAATCCTCCGCAAGTGTCTTAAGAGTGGCCACTTCCTTCTCCAAGTTAGCAATTTTATTTGTTTCATCTTGCTCCAAAACATAAACTCTCACTTCCATTTGAGACCACTTAGCATTAAGGTTTTGCATCCGAGAATTAGTTTCTTCAATAAAGGGCACAGTGCATGTATTTCTTCAAGCACAAGCTCCAGAGAGATCGGTGAGGGAGATTTTACTGGTGAAGGTGAGTCTTGTTAGACCCTCTTATGAGTAGTTGAAGAAATATTCTGAGAGACTTTAGGTCAAGAAGAAGATGAGGAAGACATCTTTGACTTGGCAAAAGAAGACGCTGCAGCATAAGTATCCAATTATAAAAGCAGCGTAAGTTTTATCAGTGGAGGCGAACTGATGTGACAGAGATTTTATTTTCTTTAGTTTGTCTATAAAACATAATCCTTCAATGAGGAAATGAGTGGCCCAGGAACTCCAAATATATATTGATGAGGTTTTAAAACTAAATGACACATGGCTTGTGCAGAAAACTGGAAACAAATCCATCAAAGGTTAAAAAAACAAGCAAATAAGTACATCGTAGTGGTGAGTAATAGTTATTCAAAATGGCCGCATTTCATGAGGAGAAATGTAGAAACCTATTCAAAAGTCACAAAAAAAAGAAGCTAGACAGTATTTAAAACGTGAAAAATGCTCACCAACACATCCAGCAGGCAATTATATAAAGGGCACCATGAAAGATTAAAGAAAAACGGCTCCGGTGTCAGAAATGCGTCCAACGATGCGCGGAGCTCCGTTAGTTAGCGGCCATCTTGGCTGGTGGCTCTCGCGCTCCCCCAAAAAACAAGAGTTTTTAACCAGCAGCAACCTTCTGAACCTGTTCAAATCCAGCTTCCGAGCCTGGTATAGCACTGAAACAGCATTATTGTATATAACAAAATCCATCAAGTCAAGTTTAGATTTGGACCGAAATGTTGCTTTAATTTTTCTGGTTCTGTTAGCGGCAGTCGATACTGTTTCACATGTAATCTTGCTTCAAAGGCTGGAGACGGTTTAGGGTTTGGGGAATGGCTCTGAAATGGTATGGCTCTTTCCTAGAGCATCAAAAGTAAGCAATATGGCTGAAACTCTACTACTCACAGGAGAAATAATTAAAATGCAGGGTGCCACGAGGCTCATCATTGAGCCCCCCTCTTTTTAATATCTATACGGGGCACTTGGCATTTTTAAGTTGTTCGGCATCAAAATTGTTTTGTATGCGGACGATACGCAGCTGCTGCTGTCTTATGAGGGTGACTCAGTCACAGCTAAACAAATGTTTACATCATGTGTGGTAGTAGTGATGGATTGGCTCAGAACTAATTTCTTACAATGTAACCCAGATAAGACAGAAATACTGCTGTTTGGCCCTGACCCTCTTCTGGGCTGGGTAGGCGTTTGACCAAGCTGAGGTGTTTCGCCTCCCCCTCCATTGGAGGTAGCAAGGAACCTAGAAGTACTGTTTGATTCACGGCTCTCCTTCAAAGCCCAGATAGCAGCAGTAGTGAAATCCTGTTTTTGGATTCTAAGAATGCTAAAGGAATTCCTGGACTTCCTTCCATGGGATGCGCAGATAACAGTGTTTAGAGCGGTGGGCATTCCAGCTATCTCTGGAACCGGATGCAGAGGTTTGCAGAATACGGCAGTCTGCTTGCTGTTCAAAATGTTTAAACATTCCTCAATGTCCCACCTCCAGAAACAACTGCACTGGTTGCCAGTCTGTAAGACTGATGTTAAAAGCCTTTACTATCGCACATCAAGCTTTCTACAACACGATTCCCAAATACTTCACTGAGAGGATCATTGAATATTGTCTGGCAAGGGCCCTGAACTCTAAGAATGCTCGAATGATTGCTGTCCCCCATTTTAGAAGAAAATAATGGAGGGGGGGTCTTCTTTGTGGTACATGTTGTCAAGATTTGGAACCAGCTCCTGTTTCAGCTAAGAGCACTTGTGGATGAAGCAAACTTCCAAAAAGCCCTGAAAAACTACTTGTTTAATTTTGAAGTCCTGCTTCCTGCCTGGTCTTCTGGCGTAGCGCTGGGACACTCATTGAGTAGTTGTGCAATTTACAAATCATTCATTGATTCATACTATCTTAAATTCAGACAAGTTGAAACTGTTAAATTTGGAATCTTTTGCCTACAAATCGGTGTTGCCCTTTCATGAGAGTCCGTCCTTTCTTCTCTTCACCATATCCTTTGAGAGAAAAGGAGCATCTTCACCAGCTAAATACCAAGAGAGTCCAGAGATTTTAGATTGATTATATTTTTGGATTCTTCAGGCAGTCCTATTACAGAATGATTTGTTGTAAATTATCACCAGCGTGCAGGGGTTGCACCTATATATAGTTCCATGCCTTCACTTGTGGAGGGGAGCGAAATCACAGGTGAGGCAGAGTATTTACGAGAGAGAATATTACTGAAGGTAAGTAATTTGTTTCTTAATTCTTTTTCATCAGTGCATTGCATATCTAAAGCAATCCATTTTAGGGCTGAGCCTGCAAGTGCGTGCTGTAGCGCATGTGTCTCGCTTGTGAGACTCTTGTGTACAGTAAAGGGCTTGGAGCCGCCTGTCACTTACTTTTTGTTGGTTTGCCTGGCACTCTTCTTCACAGCCCTGAAATTCGTCATTGCAGTCCAAGCATCATTTCCGTTCCTTTATGTGGAGCAGGACCAAGCACTGATTGATTCAACTTAATCAGTGGCCGTCCGCTGCTCCTGACGTGATTGAGGTACTATTTTGTTCTTTTTAACTTTGTGTGCCCTGCAAACAGAAGGTTTATGACTGGCAAAAACATGCCCAGCAGGACAAACAAAATTGCACAATTTTATTTTTCAAAGCTAACTGTCTTTTATTTTGCAGAGTCATCTTTTATCTCTTTGCACTCATTCTCGTTGTATTTGCTCATGTGCGCTGTTCTCAAAAGATGATTATCTTGTTCTAAATATTGCAAAGCAACATTTTCTTAGTCTCATTTCTGAAATGTTTTAACATAATCATGCAGTACACCGCAATCCACGTCATTTGAATCCTCTCACTACAGTCCATCCCAATCCACCTCAGCCCAATTCACACCACCCCACTCCAATCCTCTCACCCCAATCCAATCCACTCTAACCCACCCCACTCTGATACTCCCAACCCACCCCAGTCTAATCTGCCTCACTCCAAAACAGTATACACCACTTCAAATCAATCAACCACACTCCAGTCCGAAACAATCTGCCCTACTCCAATCCAAAACAAACTGCCCCACTCCAAACTGCCCCAATCCAAAACAATATGCCCCACTCCAGTCTGCGGCACTCTAATCCAAAACAATCTGTCCCACTGCAGTTCAAAACAATCTGCCCCACTCCAATCCAAAACAATATACCCCATTCGAGTCCAAAACAATCTGCCCCACTCCAATCTGCCTCAATCCATAACAAGCTGCATTCTGCTGCTCTCCAGTCGAAAACAATCTGTCCCACTCCAATCCCAAACAATTTGCCCCACTCCAGTCACACAATTCTTTCTCACTTTAATCCAAAACAATCTGCCGCACTCATATCAGCCCCACTCCAATTAGAAACAATCTGCCCCAGTTCAATCCAAAACACCCCACTGCAACAATCTGCTCCTCTCCAATCTGCCCCCCTCCATTTCAATCTGCCACACTTTAATCCTAAACAACCTGCCCCTCTCCAATCCCAAACAACCCACTCAAATCCAAATCAGTTTGCCCCACTACAGTTCACCCCATTCCAGTCCACCTCACCGCAGTCCACCCCACTCCATCCCAATTCACCCCACCACAGTCAAACCCAATGCAATCCAGTCCACCTCACACCAATCCAACCCACACATATCCAATCCACCCCAGTCTAATCTACCCCACTCCAATCCAATACACCTCTCCTCACACCAGTACAATCCACCTCACCCCCAATCCAATCCACCTCACCCACAATCCACCAAACTCCAGTCTGATTCATCCTACTCCAATCCAACCCACCCCACTCCAGTCACATTCATTGCTACCCAATCCACCTCACTCCAATTCACCAACACCACCCCAATCCATCCCACTCCATTACAATCCACTTTAATCCACTACACATTATTCCACCCTATTTCACTCCAAACCTCCTTAATCCAGCCAACTCTAATCCAGTCCACCCTTCTCCATTAATCCACCCCACACCAATCCAATCCACCCACTCAACTCACCCCCACCCCTAACCAATCTACCCCAGTCCAATCCACTACATCCAATCCACCTCAGCACACCAATCCAATCAACCTCACCGCAATCCAATCCACCCCACCCCAATCCAACCCACCCTAGTCCAACCCACTCCATCCCAGTTTGCCCTCATCACTCCACCTACCCCATTTCAATCCAATCCACTACAGTCTACTCCAGTCTACCCACTCTACCCCAAACCACCCCACCCAAGTTCAGTTCATGACACTCCAATACATCCAGCCTACCCCAGTCCAATCCACCCCAGTCCAATAAACCCCACCTCACTCTAATCCAATCCATCTCACTGCAGATCACCCCACTCCAATCCAATCCAACCCACCCCATTTCAGTCCACCCCACCCCACTCCAATCCAATACATCCTACTCCATCCCAACCCAGTCAAATCCACCACACTATCCCAGTCCAATCCTCCCCATCCTAGTTCTGTCCACCCCAGTCCAATCCATCCAGCCCACCAATTCCAGTCCAAATCACCTTCCCAAACAGGTATTATCCTCCCCACTCAAATCCACCACAGTCAGTCCATCACACCCAATTTCAGTCCACCCCACTCCATTCTACCCCACTCTACCCCAATCAAACCCTCCCCACTACCTCAATCTACTCCTACCCACTCTACCCTATTCTACCCAACTCCAAGCTAAGATGCTCTCTACCACTGAACTCTATTCTCCACTACTCAGCTCTGACACACTACTCCACCTTACTCCACTCTACGACACTGCATTCCCCCTTCTCCACTCTACGATACTGCAACAGACCCACTCTACGCCCCATTCCACTCTGACATTCAACATTACTAACTTTTAGCCATGCTGAACAGGAGCCACACTGGTGTACAACATGGCAAAACACATTACCAAAGCCAATAGCTCTTGTATAGACGAGGCCTATTGGCTTGGCCACTGCTTGTTTTAGGTTGAAGCCTACAAGACAGCACAGCTGTCTGGTTACGAAAAGACTTCTTGTGGACATTCTGAAAGCTTCCCTGGCAATGCATTCCGTCCATTGCTTGCCATTGGCTTTGTGATTTGTAACGAACATTTTCCTGCTTTCTGTTTGCTGGCTTTTTTTGTGTTAGGCTGTCCAGCATGTAGGAAAGCTTATTCACAATTGCTCCTAGAGTCTTAACTTTCTGTAAACAGGCCTTTACATTTTGTTCTCATCTTGTTACTTTTTGCTGTGCACATTCAAAGACAGGGATAAAATGTCAGGCTATGTTTTCTGAAGGAGCTTGATGTTTATTTTTCTTTCTTTGACTTCAAAGTGAGAGGATTTATTTGACAATATCATTGGGTACTGGGAAAGAAAATATTTTATTCTAGCACACAACAAAATTTAAATGTCTGTAAATGTACTTTGCAAATATATCGGAATTGAAAAAACAAAAATGAAGCCCATTTTTTGTAATCCAGAAGTGTGATGAAAAGAAATACTTTATTACGATCAGAACAATTCAATACACTAGGCAATGCTATTTCCACACTTTGTGTGTGTGCTGTATAGTTTGATGCAGTAAAACTGTATGTGCCAATATTATGGTCATTTCAATTGAAATCTTTTTGTGTTTTTGCACTACCACAGCATGCATATCCCACTCTACACCACTCCACTTGGTGACACTCCACGCTGCTCCACGACAATCTACTCCACTCTGCAACACTAAACTGTACTCTACGACACTCCACTCCATGACACCCTATGCCACTCTGCAGCACTGTACTCCACAGCACTCTACTCCACTCCACTCTACAACTCAATACTTCACTTCACTATAGGCCACTCTACGACACTCCTTTACGATGCTCTACAGCTTGACTCTCCACTCCACCACACTCTACTCTACTTTAGGCTACTCTGCTCCACGATATGACACTCCGCTCTATGTAATTTTAGTGCACTCTACCCCACTCCACTCTACCCCACAGCACTTCACAGCCCTCCACTCTGCAACACATTACTCCACTCTTTGCCCCTCAACTCTACGCTCCTCTACTCTGACACCCTACTTTCCTCCACTCTGCCACTCCACTGTAAGACTCTACTTCACAACACCCTAAACCCCTCTGTGCCACCCCACTCTGCTCCACCCAAATCTACTCCACTCTGTGCCACTACTCCACTGTGCCTCTCTTCTCCACTCTGTGCCACTCCACTCTGTCACTCCACTGTATGCAGCTCTTCACCAGTCTACTCCACTCTTCACCGCTCTGCTCTACTCTGCTCTGCTCCACTCAGCCCCACTCTGCACGTCTCTGCTCTTTGCCTATGCCTCTCTGCTTCAGTCTGCTGTACTCTACTCCCACTCTACTTCACTCTGTGCTATTCTGCTCCACTCTTGCTGCTCTATGCTTCACTACTCTACTCTTGCCCCGCTGCTCCCACTCTGCTCCACTCTCTTTGCCACTCTGCTCCACTCTCTTTGCCACTCTGCTCCACTCTCTTTGCCACTCTGCTCCACTCTCTTTGCCACTCTGCTCCACTCTCTTTGCCACTCTGCGCCACTCTCTTTGCCACTCTGCTCTGCTCCACACTTTGCCACTCTGCTCCACACTTTGCCACTCTGCTCCACTCTGATCCACTCGGACACTTTGTGCCTCTTTGCTCCACTCTGTCACTTTGTGCCTCTTTGCTCCACTCTGTCACTCTGTGCCTCTTTGCTCCACTCTGTCACTCTGTGCCTCTTTGCTCCACTCTGTGCCTCTTTGCTCCACTCTGTCACTCTGTGCCTCTTTGCTCCACTCTGTCACTCTGCGTCTCTATCTCCACTCTGTCACTCTGTGCCTCTTTGCTCCACTCTCTGCCGTTCTGCTCCACTCTCTGCCGTTCTGCTCCACTCTCTGCCACTCTGCTCCACTCTCTGCCGTTCTGCTCCACTTTTTGCCATTCTACTCCACTTTTTGCCATTCTACTCCACTCTTTGCCATTCTACTCCACTCTTTGGCACTGTACCTCACTCTGTGCCATTTCACTACCCTCTTGCCACTCAACTCCACTCTATTCTTTGCCACTCTCCTCCGCGCCACTCTACTCCGCTCTGTGCCACTCTGCTGCACTCTTTGCCACTTTGCTCCACTTTTCTGTTTGCCCCCCTGCTCCACTCTTTGCCCCCCTGCTCCACTCTTTGCCCCCCTGCTCCACTCTTTGCCCCCCTGCTCCACTCTTTGCCCCCCTGCTCCACTCTTTGCCCCCCTGCTCCACTCTTTGCCCCCCTGCTCCACTCTTTGCCTCTTTGCTCCACCCTTTGCCACTCGTTGCCTCTTTGCTCCACTCGTTGCCACTCGTTGCCTCTTTGCTCCACTCGTTGCCACTCGTTGCCTCTTTGCTCCACTCGTTGCCTCTTTGCTCCACTCGTTGCCTCTTTGCTCCACTCGTTGCCTCTTTGCTCCCACTCGTTGCCTCTTTGCTCCCACTCGTTGCCTCTTTGCTCCCACTCGTTGCCTCTTTGCTCCCACTCGTTGCCTCTCGTTGCCTCTTTGCTCCCACTCGTTGCCTCTTTGCTCCCACTCGTTGCCTCTTTGCTCCCACTCGTTGCCTCTTTGCTCCCACTCGTTGCCTCTTTGCTCCCACTCGTTGCCTCTTTGCTCCCACTCGTTGCCTCTTTGCTCCCACTCGTTGCCTCTTGGCTCCACTCGTTGCCTCTTGGCTCCACCCTTTGCCTCTTGGCTCCAGTCTGTCACTCTTTGCCAGTCTGCCACTCTTTGCCAGTCTGCCACTCTTTGCCAGTCTGCCACTCTTTGCCAGTCTGCCACTCTGCCCCACATGCTGCCATTCTAATCCGCTCTCGGCCACTCTGCTCCACTCGTTGGCGCTCTGCTCCACTCTGCCCGGCTCTTTGCCACTGCTTCTACTCTTCATCACTATATTCCACTCTCTGCCACTCTATCACTGGCAACTCTCCTCCAATGTGCTCTTTGCCATTCTAATCTTCTCCTCTCCATTCTAAGTCACTCTACTCCACTAACCTTTAGCCATGGTGAACAGCAGCCATGCCAGTGTACAACATGGCTAAAACACATTGGCAAAGCCGATAGCTGTAGCATAGGTGAGACCGATTGGATTTGATAATGCTTATTTCATTTGTCTGGCACTGCAGCAGACATTGTTTTATTTTGCTTTTGTCAGTGCTTCAGTGCAAACCTCGAATATGTTGGCTATGCCAGTCCCTGTTATTCATTGCTCCAGATAGGTGTGCAAGCATTCATCTTACATGGGCCATGTTTTTCTTTCAGGCAAAGTGTGCAATCGAGTCTTTAATTGAGAGGCACCAAAGAATTCCTGGTAACATCCTTCGCGCGCTTTTGGAGCGGTTCCATCGGCGGGAAAAGGAAGATTAAGAGCCTGTTTCTCAACCCAGAGCTCCACATTTCGGCTAGTCTACTGCAAACGGCGTAGAGTCTGTGATTTCTGAAAACCTACAGAGGTGTTGTGAGATTGTGAGCGGCAGTTCCCTCAGGTGGTGTATATCACTGTCTGCACGCCAGACCCAGGCCTACTGTCTGCAAGCTACACTCAGAACAGTATTTTCAGTAACCAGTGTCGGTTTGCGAAGTTGCTGCGCAGGTGTGTTTTTGTATGCCTCAGAGAGCGCAACCGACTTCCCAACACGGAATTCTGTATTTTACAGAACATTGTGTAGGTTTTTTTTGCCAGAATAAATATGAATTAGTATCGTATATCTCTTATTACATGAATGTTCTGGTCTTCTTGAATGCCCTTCTGACAAGAGGGAGGAGGGTTGTATCAGGACTATGCATTCACAACGGGTGCTCAGCAGCATCCCTTTGTTCAGAAAGGTCATAGTGTAATTTGATGTGTAGGGACAAGTAGGATTGTGAACCTTGGCAAGAGAACCTGTTTTCAGTTTTCAAAAAATGCAACTTGCTCACTGTTGTGTAATATTGCATGCTCGATCTTTGGGACTTGTTCAGAAACGCCAGTTCTTTTGGAAACAATCTGTTTTTCACATTGCTTTGGGCATAGTTCCCTCTGTTTTTTGTTCCTCCTATTTTGTAAAACATGGAACAGGTTTCTTTAAAGAAACACTGCATCAGGTGAAAGTACATTGAGTCCTTAAGCGCCAGATTGATTAACCGTTGGACATCTAGCCTGTATTAAACATCACGATTGAAAGACATTTTGCAAGTGCAGTACAATGGACTAAATTCGACAAATAAACCAATGAACACTGATTTTGTTAAGAAGAACCGTGTATTCACATGATTAAAAGTAGATTTCATACAATAACCGTCAAAGCAACAAAGACTGTTTCCAGTGACCTGGGAAGACTTGACAAAGTATTGAATTGACTTGACATTACATAATTGCTGTTCTGCTTCTCACCAGTTGCTGTAAATATTCTATGAAGCTTGAAGTAAAAGCTGCAAAATCACATACTTTGTAAATACAGTATCTAAAACTGCAATGTATTGTAGCGGTTACAGAGTAAATCTGCTCTGAAGACCAACCTCGTTTCCAGTTGGAGATAGTGAAAAAATATAACTTTGTGTTAAGTTCTGCATGAAACACAAGGCTTCACAATTGGACCCGTGTCCAAAATTAACTAAGTGATGTCTTCAAGATTTTGATCTGCACTATTGCGTTCCAAAAATTGAACAGACGAAGTGTAGGGGTCATGTTTTTCACAAGCATGCTGGTTAAAATCCAGGCACTATCGGAAGTAAGCCACTGGGCACCTGGGCGGGGGCAGCCTCCCAACACATGTTCTGAAACTGAGTTCTCAGTTATATGTTGTTAAGAAAGGATTCCCCAAGGCAGCTGGTGCACGCTTTATTGTGAGTGGCTAGGCCGGCGACATTGGAAGCTGCCAACCTTTTCACTTAACAAGTCAGCTGTGGCTAACAAGGTCACAGATATGTAAAGGCCTAAATATCCATGTTGAAAAACAACCCTAAGCTCAGGTTCGGATGTCTGTTTTTGGAAACTTCCCTGTAAAAACTTGTTCCACCAGGCTAAAGCATGGGCGTATGTCTAGGGCTCGAATTATTTATGTTTCTGCCTCCATTTGTGCCTCTAGCAGCTCGCATATTGAGTAACGTACGTACCTTGGTTACGTTTTGGTTTCAGTTTTGTTGAAAATCATATTTATAATGAATGTAATGTATGATGTTACAGGGAAATAAAGGATATTGCACCGATATTATAATTGTTTTCAGTTTTTAATGATTGTAGGTTAGCTGCCTCGTATGCAATTTGTCCTTCTGTGCACACAGTACTAACGATCGTTCAGTTGAGACAAAGCTAATGTGAATCCAGTCTACAAGAGCATTTTCAGAATGTCCCCCCCCCTCCCCCCGCTTACCCCCAGATTTTCATGGCTCACTAATGTGACTTTACCTGCAGATCTTACAGTGCTTAATTTGTGCTTATTGTTTCAGGTGCTGAGCACCGGCATTTATTTTTGAGGGCCGGGGCTTATTCTTCTGCCTCAAACATTTGCCGCAAGCAAAAGACACATACGGGAAAGACAGAGAAAGAGAAAAAGGAAAACGCCTCACAAAGGGAGAAAGCAGAAACTGCAAAAGTGGCTTTTTACGGATTGAAGAGGCCCCAGATGGCTTCAGGATACGCTGCCTCAGTATTCCGTGGTCGCACATTTAAATGCAGCAGCCGGGTGTTTAAAAGGAGGGCTTTGGGCACCGGCACGTTTTTATTTACAAATTAAGGACTGAGCTCTTTCGAAACCAAGTTTTGTTCGCAAAGCCCTTCCTCTGGGGAGATAATCAGTGCACAGTTGCCTCTTTGATAAGAGGAACATTTAAATAAGAAAATCAACCACCCTCTCGACTTGAATACCCAGCCCTCTTGGAAGACCTCTCCACTTAACATCAAATTGCCATTCGCATGATGTCTGTGCCACCATCGAATTATGTAGAACTGAATTTATAATGATGAGCACAGTGGAAATCCCTTCTGAAACCTTGCTGTAACTTCTGAGCCAATGGATATTACCCATCCTCATTTTATCTCCCAAATTTTAGGCTTAAACAGTTAATTTTTTTGGGATTAATGATCCCTCCTTTTCCCCTCCCCCTCGCCTAAATCATGCAAATATTATTTAAGCACAGTAACATAAGAAAATAAAACCTGAAGTCCCTACTACAGGGCATAGTTTGTTCATTCAGTCACTAGTTATTGTCTCTGGATGGAGCAAATGCGTTTCTAGCAGTGGTTCTAGTCAGAGGAGTTGTACATTCCGAGGCAAATCTTGTAACACCATGAATACATTTGATCAAATCCTCCTTATGGATTTGCATTTCATGCTCCTAGAGGCCATAATTTAATTTGGCTTCAAAGGTGCTAATCTCCTCGGTTAACCATCAGTGCTCCTTCGAAGTCCCTCTAGTTGACAGAGGAGATTGAGAATCTACCTATCATTGAGCAATACATTTCTAAATAGAGTGCAGCACTTAAACACCGATGGTCTTTAAAAGTGTTTTCCTTATGTAAGCGTTTTATTTATTTGCTAAATGACTTTCTATGTAAAGTGATATTTGTGCAATTTTAATCCATTTACAAAACATTTATCAGACTACACAGATATCAGTAGGAAAACTATTACCGCCGTAGTTGAGCATATTTAAACGCTTATTGTGAAAAGGTGGATTATTAGCTAGAGTGGATGGTACTACCCCACAAGTGATAATATTGCCATTCTTGTTAGGTCCATTAAAGGTTTCAGTAATTTAAACTGGAGCTTGGCCCCTGGAAGCTATGGAATAGAGCAGGCATGGTTAACTTAAGAAAATGTGAAGTACATTTAGAAGTAGCAAAGCAGTTTAAAAGTCAAGAGCACAACACAATAAAAGTCCATTTCTTTTGATAAAAAGAAGAATATTTTAAATGAACAAAAGGACACCAAAGCGACAAAAATCCAATAAGGGAAACATGAATTGTGGCTTTTCAAACTTTTGAATAAAAATGACACAAAAAATATTAAGCGCCAACCATGGTCATCTGATTGTGCTTGACCAGTACTTAGGTGCATGTTAAGACTAACCATAATGGAGCACGGGTCGGGTACAGAGACTAGGTTCTTCCCATTTGGAAGTTTTATCTTCCGACTAAGTCTCTGAAAAATCGTCAGCAAATAGCCTTTGGATAAAGTTCCAGTGAATCCGTGGATCTTGGCGAGAAAAGCTCAGAACAGGAGGAATTCACAATTCACACCAAAGGAAGGTCCCCCAGCATCCTCATACGTTTGGAGCTGCACCCGGTGAAGATTTCTACTTTCATATTAAGTGACTTTTTTAGACTTTGGATTCTCTAGCAGGGCAAGGCTAAAAACTGCAGCTGATACACAGACATGAAAACAGGCTTACAACTCAAAGTATGTTCCATAGTCGCAATAAAGATTGTCCAGTATTTGATCTTGCTTTTATTAAAAAAGGAGTACTTGTATAAGAACACAAAGTAAAACACAACATACACAAACAATACACACAGTCCCTGAGGTCAAGGCTCTAGTGTTCGATAGGCAGACCACTGAGAACCATGTCCCTCTCAATAAGGGCGCTTCCCCATTCAGTACAGGCAACACTTCAGGTTAAGCACCACTAATAGAGTCTCAAGAGTCCCACTCCAATTCTACCAAAGTCAAGTGTTTCAGTGCCTGAAGCACTACGTGGCAGAACAAGCTCCACCAGGGCTGCCTGCTCCTGCAGGGGTTGTGACACCGGAGTCCCCGGGACCGTTTCACTCTCAGACATCACTGAGGGCTGCAGAGGCTGCTGACTGTGAGAAGCTCTGCAGGCACAATGTCTGAGTGTCCTAGTTGCTTTAGCTGATAAAACAGTAAGTTCCTCTGTTCCTTCTTACAAATGGATAGAACGTTCACTCAGGTTCCAGTCCTCAGACAGGGCTTGAACATACAAAGATCATTACTCCTCTTGACTACATCTGAATCAGATAACATTTATTGTTGTTTATGGTGGCCCCTTCTGACATACGGGAATGCTGATTGTACTCAGCACGCAGGTGATGGCGTGATTAGCCAGGCAGTCATGCAATCTTCATGGCAGCCCCCTTTGGCATACGGGGTTGCGGACTTCACTCTGCACACGGGCCTCAGCCCGATCGGTGAAACCACTGCTAACTTCACAGCGGCCGCCTCTGGCATACAGGGTCATCAACTTGAATCTGCATATGGGCGACAACCCAGTCGGTGCCATTTCCTCACACCGTTCTTTGTGGATCCACTTGCCAGGATCTCCCATTGGACCTTGCTTCCTCCCAAGTGCTCTCCTCTTCCTCACTGGGCACTCTGGTCTCAGCAGGCAGGCATTGGTGTTTTTGGCCCCAGGGCCAGGTGGTCTTGGATTGCCCTGGGTGTTGTCTCCTCATGCCCAGGAAGACCGGCAGACCTTAGCCCCTAAACCTGTTCACAGGCAAAAGTCTTGCTGAGCTTCTCCTTGACATACAATCTGACTGGCTGCTTGACTTTTGACAGTTTTTGTGGCCCTCAGCTCCCCTTATTTTTCATTTCCAGACATCAGATGTAATTTAGGGTCTGGGTCTTTGAAGTTTGTGTTTGAGGTCTGCTTCCTTTTGAAGTGCCCACTCCTCTGTCCAGTCTTTCCTCCAGAAAGCAGCCTGTTACAGCAGGAGCAACACCAAATCTGATAGCCCCACAACGCACGTGTAAGAAATTGGATTACTAGCTGAGTGGTATGAAGCATACTTCAGCAGAAACCACAATTCCGGTCAGGAAGAAGTCACAAGCTAACACCAAATTAACCTGTGTTCAACCATCTGGTAGACTAGCACAGAGCAGTCAGGCTTAAATTGGAAGAAATGTGTAAAGTATTTGTGCAACACTTCAAACAGTATTACAGTGAAAAATCATATGACAATTTAGAGCAAAATGTAATAAACAATTTGATACCAAAACAACAAAACTCCAAATAGTAGAACCGGAGATATGCAATTTTGAAGATTTAGCTGCAAATAGTGGCAAAAAGCTCTAATCTCCACTCACAGGTATCTGGTTGTGTGAGACTGGGGAAAGTCACAAGTTCAGGCTGAGTGTGAAGGAACACTGGCCTGATACAGGGACAAGGTTAATCCCTTTGAAAGATTTACCTTCAAAGTCCAGCACAAAGAATTCTATTCACAGTAAAAGGGGTGGGGGGGGCAAGAGGGGAGTGTCGCAGATGGTAGTCTGTAGTGTGAAGAGCAGGCTGGGTGTCGCAGACGGTCGTTGCTGGACCACAAAGTTCCTGTCAGTGTCGTGGACGATCGTTGCTTGAGCTTTACATTTGCGGTCACAGCGAGCTGTCGATGTTGTAATACCAAGTGCAGATCTATCGCTACCGGATGTCGTTGGTGGCTGCTGTAGCACAAGTAGTCAGGTTCGCTGACACTTCTTATTGGTGGGCGGCGCGGCGCAGGTGGCAAGATCTTGGTACAAACAGGCCCATTCACAAAGAGCCCAAAAACGTCAGGGGAGCACAACTGAGGCTACACCAAAAGTCCAGGATCTGAGGGGCACTACTTGGAGGTCAGGAGCTCACTCCCGCAGATGCCAGCAGGACTCGGGCAGGTCCAGGCAGCTGGGCAGTTGCAAGGAGCCACTGGAACTGGTTATGTCCCTGTAGCTCAGGAAAAGGAAGTCAACTGACTGACCCTTGGACTCACTTCAGCCTGGGGTAAAGGGTGTAGTTCCAATCTTCCTTCCCAGCAAGCAGGGCAGCAGAGTGACAATCCTTGTAGCAGCAAAGCAGCTCTGCATTCCTCCTGCTGTAAAGTCTACTGGTCAAGAGCGTACTGAAGAGTTGGTGTCTGAGGTTCAATAGTTATACCTGGTGCCTTCTTTGAAGTAGGAGACACTTCTAGAGGATTCCTTTTGAAGTGCTCAAGGTTCCTGGGTCCCGGCCCTGGCTCCAGACTAACTACGGGGGGTATGCAGTCCTTTGAGTGAAGGCAGGACACAGCCCATTCAGTTGTAAGTAGGGCTGTGCCCAGCTCCACCCTCCCATCCTGTCAGTGATGGTCCATCTAGGCACATTAAGCTGTCTATTATTTGTGGATGTCTAAGAGGAATACACAAAGACCAGCTGCTCACTACATCTAGTCATGTGTCTGAGAGACAAGTTGCAGGCACTAAAAGCCTAAGGCAGAAAATGCCAACTTTCTAAAAGTGGCATTTTCAAAACTGTAATCCAAAATCTGACTTTACCATAAAAGAGATACATACAAGGATGTGCTCCCTCTACTTTCTCATTCCTAAGAAGGATGGGTTCCTCAGGCCTATCCTGGACCTCAGGCCCCACAACTAATACATTCTGTCAGAACAATTCTGCATGATCACTTTACCCGATGTCATTCCCCTACTGCAACTATGTGACTTCATGAGGGCCCTCAGTCTTAAAGATGGCTAATGCAACATCCCAATTCATCCCGCGCGCTGTCACTGACTCCGGTTTCTGGTTAGTGGACAACACTATTATTTCAAGGTGTTGCTACTCAGTGTCACCACCAACCCCAGGTTATTTACAAAGTGTTTAGCATTGGTAGCTGCACACCTGCAGCAGGGCATCCATATATTTCAATACCTGGATGACTGGCTGATCAAGAGTGCAACTCAGTAACAGTGTCTTGCACACACTCAGGCCACTATAAACCTCCTACACCACCTGGGGTTTACCATAAGTACCACCAAGTACCACCTCCAACCGCATCAGAGCCAGTCCTATCTAGGGGTGATCCTCAACTCAGTGGTGGAACACCAACAACCTGATGCAAAAGCAGCCCTTTCCTGACTGTTCTGCAGATCACCATTACTGTGAATGCTTTCATGATGGAAAGAGAAGCACATTTGCAGGACTTCACTGTCCAAGGTTAGTGGGACCCTATCACCAGGGTCACTACATCAAATTTCTAGAACCATTAGCCATCCACCTAGTGTTAAAGGCCTTCTAGTGCTACACTGAAGGCAAGGCAGTCCTCTTTAGGACAGTCAAAATTAACGGCATGTACTATCTACAGAAATAAAGCTGCACCTGCTCTCCCCGATTCTTGGCACTAGCTCAGATTATTTGGCAGTTGGCTCTCCACCAAAGGGTCCATTTGCTGGTGGAGTACCTTCTAAGGGTGGACAATAACTTTGAAGAGCTCCTCAGTAGAATGTGGCAACTAATCCACGTGGGAATTCCACCCACACTTGTCTGTGGAATTCCCGTACTTCTGTTGGTGAGGGTTCCCTGCCATACACCTCGGAAAAACAAAATGCCCAAGCTTCACCTCCAGGTACCCATACCCACAGTCCATGGGCAACAAACTATGGATGAATTAGTCAGGGATATTTGCCTCTTTTCTGCGTCTGCCACTCCTTCAGTTTGTGGTTATGAGGCTTTGGCACCCTCATCCTGGTGACTCCCACATGGGCCAGACAGCCTTGGTTCACCACACTGTTCCAACTCTCAGTGGTTCCATATGAGAGGTTCCCTAATAGGCCAGACCTCCTCATGCAAAATTGTGGACAAATTGGGCACCTAGACCTCATGACGCTCAACCTTGCAATCTGGCTCCAGAGGTGTTTAATCCTCCGGAATGCATGAACTTTCTGAAGGAAACACATAGGCCCAGTACTCATGCCTGCTATGCTGCAAAATAGAAAAGCTTTGTCTACTACTGTCTCTTGCCACATCGATCCTTTGGTAGCTAGTGTCCAAGACGTCTGCTTTCTTCTACACTTACAGACGTGGGCTAGCATATACCTCTGTTCATCTGCACTTAGCCGCAGTGGCTGCCTACCTTCAGAATAAGGAGCACAAATTCCTTTTCAGGATCCCTGTTGTCAAAGCTTTTATAGAAGGTCTCACAAGGATCATTCCTTCACAGGTTCCTCTGGCCCCCGTGTGGAATCTGAACACTGTACTTACTAGTCTCATGGGTCCCACCTTTGAGCACCATCATGCTTGTCTCCTTCAATTCCTCTCCTGTAAGGTGAACTTTTTTGGCGCAGTCACTTCCCTCATACGTGTTAGTGATCGTTAGGCTTTAATATGGGAAGAACCTTTCTTTCAGGTCCACAGAGACGGGGTTGTTCTTTGTATTTAGCCCTAAGTTTCTTCCTAAGGTGGTTTCTCCCTTCCACCTTAACCGATTTATAGAATTCTGTTTTCTTTCCACAATATGTTTGCTAAAAGGGCTTTCCACATTCTGGATATTAAGAGAGCCCTTGCGTACAGTGTGGATAGGACAAAACCTTTTCACAAGACTTAATAGCTCTTTAAGCGCACAAGGGGCAATTTCTTTCTAAATCAGACATTGTCAGGTGGATAGTTAATTGTATTCAAACATTATGCAGAAGCCAAGAAACCTTTCTCTTCCCACACCGTCACCATAGAGTCCACTTTACCCGTAAATAAGGTACCTGTATAGTCTTCTTAGGAAACATCCCCCTAGCTGATATCTGCAAAGAGTTACCAGGTCTACACCACACACTTTCACAAAACACTATTGTGTGGGTGTATTAGCATGCCAACAAGTTAATGTTAGCCAAGCTGTACTCCGTACACTTTTTCAGTACTCTGCAACATCCTTAAGTTAGCTACCGTTTAGGGGTGGACTGCTTTACACATCTATGTACAGCATCTGTATCTAGAGCCACATACGCCTTGATTGGAAAATGTTATTTACCCTGTAAGCATCTGTTCCGTAACATTTTCCTTCATGGGCACTACGTTCATGAGCACTGCCTGGATGTCAGAGGAACATGGCACCTCCCCACAGACAAGCCCTTTGTCCCAGCTCTGGGAGCAAATTCACACTTTATTAAGGAGCTAACCAGCTCCTGGAAGATTGAAGTTCATGCAAATGAGCTTCTAGATGCTTTAGGCAGGTAAAATATGACTTCTTAAAAGTACCTTTTGTAACATAGTTGTTACAAATCCAAATCCGACTTTAACAACACATTTTATTGGTAATAAATACTTTAAAAAGTCCAAGAATTAACTTACTTGGTCCTAGGCAGAAATATAAATATTTACTTATAATTATATATTTCAAATGCTGTCCTATGGAACAGCTAACCCTGCTACAAAATAGCTTTTACGACATTGTCACTGTAAGTATATGTTTAACATTCAGCTTTTACATGTCCTACTTTTAAATATCATGCTCCTTGCTATGTGGGTTTTAAGACCTCCTCGGAGTGACTTATTGATATTGAAAGTTAGGCTTTAGGCCTGCCAAAAGGGGGTTGTTTTAAAGGTTGAATTTGTAGTTTAAACCTACACAGCCAAGTTACTGGGGGCAGGCCTCCAGTCATGTTTTGCATTGTCACTTTAGGAGTGGCAGAATGCGCTGCAGTCCACTAGTGACATTTAACAAATCAGCCTGGGTACTCTTTGAACCTTATGCTTGCTACTTATAAGTAAGTTAAATTTGACAATTAGGAGCATAGCCAATCTCAACATGTTTTAGGTGGTCAGAGCACATGCACTGGGGCCTAGTTAGAAGAGTCCCAGTGCAGTTAAAAAAATAAAAAAAAAATCTTGCACAAACTGGAAGTGATCACACAAAAGTAGCATTTTCCTACCCTCATCATATCATATATCATCTGGCTGGAGGTGTGACGTTGACTGATCCTACTGATGTCACACAGACGGGGATGTCACACACACAAGTGACTGTAAGTGCACATGAAGATCCTTGTATTTTCTGATTTCTAACCCCACAAGTGACCATTATATTTCATAACTGTCCACTTTCACGCCAGAATACTGGCTTAAATTAACCCTGACTGCACATATACAAATCATTTGTTGAGAATACGCTCAGCCTCTTTGAAAATTGCTTACAAATATATATTCCTGTGACGTTTTGATATTGAAAACAACACCGTTGTGTAGATATTTATCTTGCAAACCCACACACTTTCTGAATAACCTGCTCTACTCCTCTATTTTAATTACTCCTTCATCCATGGCTCTCTCCTATTACCATTTCCTCCCATCTCCTCATTCTAATGAATGAAGTAACCCTTCTTTAGAGGGAGAGCAATTTGTTTTTTTTTGCAGGTTTGTTTTGTACTCTTCCCCTTCTAAGGGTCAGCCTCCTAGCAGAGACATGTTCCTATTTGGACAAGCACGTGCCCTAAGGTATAGGAAACTAATGTTGTTTTCTTTTCCTTTTTAATAGAGAATACTCCTCTGCAGGTTCTTTTCTCTACCTTTCAAATTAAGAGGAATAATTCTGTGGAGTCACTCCCCTAGGAATGACGCCTTATGTTGTGTAAAACCTTTGCTTTGGAAAGAATCTAAACTTTCCTTTTCTGTTGCTTAAGTTTCTTTTTTATGACTCAAGATACAGGACAGAAGAAGGATAGTTTCTCATGGATACTTCCACCTTCAGTTTCCTCACCTCTTGAATCCTGCCAGGTGCTACACACCACTCTGAAATTGTAGTTCACCTAGGTTGCTACCTAATGTCACAGCACAGGCTCATCCCTGGATATCATTACAAAAAAGGCCCAGCCCAAAGAAATATCACAGGACAGACAGGGAAAATCCCTCACCCACCAGGGTTACCCCTTGGTGGCATGCTTCATCATTGGGTTTCTTCCCATTACACTATGGAGCGGGCGTGCTACGATCAAGAAGATACGTGGGGGCACAGTTGTAGTCTCGTCAGTGTGAATCAGAAGAGGGATAGGAGTGATGGGGTCTTGGGTGAGTTAAAAATACCTGCCTCTTAGTGGTTCCAATGATTTAATAGATCTCACGAAGGGCGTATGATTAACAAGCATTTGCAATCCAATGGGTCTCGCATTTACTCGAGTTTAAGCTATTAGTGTTGTAAACTCCTAACCGGACTTTTCTTGCCACATAAACTGAAAAGTAAAACAGTTTCACATAAGCGAGCTGACAGCCACCATGAGCGCAAAGCAAACACACAAAAGGAAACAGAAGTCCACTCGCAGTGAAATTTGTCAGCTAAAAGTGCAACTATCAATGTAACCGCAAAAGTGAAATTATCCACGTTATTGGCAAAAGTGCAAGTATCCATGTAACAGGGTTGATGTCCTAGGAACCCATTTTTAGTGTTCTACCGGAAAAAAGGCAAAGAGCGAAACAAAGCACCAGCTACTAAAATATCAAAGGGTCTGGTCTACCTAAAACTGATAGCATCTCAGTGGTAGTATTCACATCAGTGGTAATCTCAGCAGTGGTGATCCCTGCAGTGGTAATCTCAGAGGTAATCATCCCAATCCCAGTAGTGATACTCTCAGCAGTGGTAATCCCTGCAGTGGTACTCTCCAAGGTAGTAATCACAGTAGTGGTAATCCCTGCAGTGGTAATCTCAGAGGTAGTAATCACAGTAGAGGTAATCTCTACAGTGGTAATCCCTGTAGGGGTAATCTGAAAGGTAGTAATCACAGCACTGGTAATCTCAGCAGTGGTAATCCCTGCAGTGGTACTCTCAGAGGTAGTAATACAGTAGTGGTCATTCAGTGGTAATCTCCGAGGTAGTAATCTCAGCAGTGGTAATCCCTGCAGTAGTATTCCCAGCTGTAGTAATCTCAGCAGTGGTAATCTCAGCAGTGGTAATCTCAGAGGTAGTAATCACAGTAGTTGTAATATCAGTAGTGGTAATCTCAGTGGTAGTATTCACCTCAGTGGCAATCTCAGCAGTGGTGATCCCTGCAGTGGTAATCTCAGAGGTGGTAATCCCAATCCCAGTAGTGGTACTCTCAGCAGTGGTAATCCCTGCAGTGGTACTCTCAGAGGTAGTAATCACAATAGTGGTACTGTCAGAGGTAGTAATCACAGTAGAGGGAATCTCTGCAGTGGTCATCCCTGCAGGGGTAATCTCAGAGGTAGTAATCACAGCAGTGAGAAAAAGGACCTCTGATCTGGGTACAGCACAGCGCCTTTCTGAGGGCCACCATCCTCATCGAAAGGGAAACATCTTAATTTGTTTAGTTTTTAATCAGCAGACTAGGGCCTTATAAAACAATGGGACTCGGATAGAATCTATTTCACAAGCATTTGCAGTGCAATGGGTCTCACGTTTACTCGAGTTAAAACTAACCAGACGTTTGTTGCCACATAAACTGAAAAGTAAAACATTTTCACATAAGCGAACCGACTATGAGCGCAAAGCAGACACACAAAAGGGAACAGAAAAACATATTGGCAAAAGTGCAATTAGCTATGTAACCGGGTCAATGTCATGCAAAGCACTCGACTTCTGCCCAGCAAGATCGTGCTGCCTGCGAAATAAAGAGGAAAAATAGTGCAGAAACTATACGGAAAACATGGAGCCTCGTATGTTTTCAGTAGTTGGCCGGTACGCTCGAGACAGGTTAAACACCGGAAGAGGCATGACGTATGCATGCCTTCCACTAATGAAATCAAGCTAATTTTAAAAGGCAAGTCGACGAACCAACCAAATGGATGGACTTGACATGGGCGTGGTTAAGAGCCCTCAGAGAGATTACACCAGGGACAGAGTGCTTAACCCTAAAAAGGGGGCTTCGGAAGTGGGGTATGTCATGTACCTTACTTCCTGGTCTACATGTTCCAGAGCCTTACTCCTTGTAGGAAGGTAGCCTCTTTCTAGCCTTGTACCCCCCACTTTTGGCCTGTTTGTGAGTATAAGTCAGGGTGTTTTCACTGTCTCACTGGGATCCTGCTAGCCAGGGCCCAGTGCTCATAGTGAAAACCCTATGTTGTCAGTGTGTTTGATATGTGTCACTGGGATTCTGATAGCCAGGACCCCAGTGCTCATAAGTTTGTGACCTGTGTGTGTTCCCTGTGTGGTGCCTAACTGTATCACTGAAGCTTTGCTAACCAGAACCTCAGTGTTTATGCTCTCTCTGCTTTCTAAAATTGTCACTGCAGGCTACTGACTAATTTTACCAATTCTCATTGGCACACTGGAATACCCATATAATTCCCTTGTATATGGTACCTAGGTACCCAGGGTATTGGGATTCCAGGAGATCCCTATGGGCTGCAGCATTTCTTTTGCCACCCATAGGGAGGTCAGACAATTCTTACACAGGACTGCCACTGCAGCCTGAGTGAAATAACGTCCACGTTATTTCACAGGCATTTTTCACTGCACATAAGTAACTTATAAGTCACCTATATGTCTAACCCTCACTTGGTGAAGGTTAGGTGCCAAGTTACTTAGACCAGATGTAGGAAGCCGTTTGCATGGTGCAAACTGCGAAAATCGCAGTTTGCGCCATGCAAACGGCCTAACGCGATGCACATTCACAAATTGCGAGTCTGTACCGACTCGCAATTTGTGAATGCGACTCGCAAATAGGAAGGGGTGTTCCCTTCCTATTTGCGACTCGCATCGCAATTCAGAATTGCTTTGTGACTGCGAATGCGGTCGCAAAGCAACTCTCAGTTACCACCAGTGTCACACTGGTGGTAACTCATTCGCAAAAGGGAAGGGGTCCCCATGGGACTCCATCCCCTTTGTGAATGTTGCCCTGAATGTTTTTTCAGAGCAGGCAGTGGTCCAATGGACCACAGCCTACACTGAAAAAACGAAACCAAATGGTTTCAGTATTTTTTTCATTTTGCAACTCGTTTTCCTTTAAGGAAAACGGGCTGCAAAATGAAAAAAAAAAATCTGCTTTATTTAAAAAGCAGTCACAGACATGGAGGTCTGCTGACTTCAGCAGGCCACCATCCCTGTGAGTGCAGGGACTCGCTATGGGGTCGCAAAATGCGACCCACCTCATTAATATTGATGAGGTGGGTCTTTGCGACCCCATAACGAGTCGCAGACGGTGTCTGAGACACCATTCTGCATCGGATATTGCGACTCGGAAATTGCGAGTCGGACAGACTCGCAATTTCTGAGTCGCAATATCGGAGTTTGCTACATCTGGCCCTTAGTGTGTGGACACCCTGGCACTAGCCAAGATGCCCCCACATTGTTCAGGGCAAATTCCCCGAACTTTGAGAGTGTGGGGACACCATTAAACGCGTGCACTACACATAGGTCACTACCTATGTGTAGCGTCACGATGGTAACTCCGAACATGGCTATGTAACATGTCTAAGATCATGGAATTGTCCCCCCAATACGATTCTGGTATTAGGGGGACAATTCCATGATCCCCACGTCTCTAGCACAGAACCTGGGTATTGCCAAACTGCCTTTCCGGGGTTTCCACTGCAGCTGCTGCCAACCCCTCAGACAGGTTTCTGCCCCCCTGGGGTTCAGGCAGCCCAGGCCCAGGAAAGCAGAACAAAGGATTTCCTCTGAGAGAGGGTGTTGCACCCTCTCCCTTTGGAAATAGGTGTGAAGGGCTGGGGAGGAGTAGCCTCCCCCAGCCTCTGGAAATGCTTTGATGGGCACAGATGGTGCCCATCTCTGCAAAAGCCAGTCTACACCGGTTCGGGGATTCCCCCAGCCCTGCTCTGGCGTGAAACTGGACAAAGGAAAGGGGAGTGGCCACTCCCCTGACCAGTACCTCCCAGGGGAGGTGCCCAGAGCTCCAGTGTGTCCCAGACCTCTGCCATCTTGGATCCAGAGGTGTTGGGGCACAATGGACTGCTCTGAGTGGCCAGTGCCAGCAGGTGACGTCAGAGACCCCTCCTGATAGGTGCTTACCTCTTTCAGTAGCCAAGCCTCCTTCCTTAGTAGCCAAACTTCCTTTTCTGGCTATTTAGGGTCTCTCCTCTGGGTTATTCCTCAGATAACGAATGCAAGAGCTCACCAGAGTTCCTCTGCACTTCCCTCTTCGAGTTCTGCCAAGGATCCACCGCTGACTGCTCCAGGATGCCTGCAAAACTGCAACAAAGTAGCAAGACGACTACCAGCAACATTGTAGCGCCTCATCCTGCCGGCTTTCTCGACTGTTTCCTGGTGGTGCATTCTCTGAGGGCTGTCTGCCTTCACCCTGCACTGGAAGCCAAGAAGAAATCTCCCGTGGGTCGACGGAATCTTCCCCCTGCCAACGCAGGCACCAAACTTCTACATCACCGGTCCTCTGGCTTCCCTCTCATCCTGATGAGTGTGGTCCCTGGAACACAGGAGCTGGGTCCAAGTGTCTCCCCCAGTCCAGAGGCCCTTCTGTCCAAAGTTGGTGGAGGTAAGTCCTTGCCTCCCCACGCCAGACAGCAAACCTTTGTACTGCGTGATTTGCAGCTGCTCCGGCTTCTGTGCACTTTTCCAAAGGATTCCTTTGTGCACAGCCTAGCCTTGGTCCCCAGCACTCCGTCCTGCATTGCCCAACTCACTGAGTTGGACTCTGACGTCGTGGGACCCTCGTTTGTGACTCTGAGTCAACCGCTGTCCTCAGATCTTCTAAGTGCCTGTTCCGGTACTTCTGCGGGTGCTGCCTGGTTCTGCGGGGGTTCTCTGAGTTGCTGAGTGCCCCCTCTGTCTCCTCCTCCAAGGGGCGACATCCTGGTCCTTCCTGGTCCCCAGCAGCACCCAAAATCCTCAACCGCGACTCTTGCAGCTAGTTCAGCCTAAGCTGCTTTGCCGTAGCTACCGTCTATCAGCCTAAGCTGCTAGAAACACCTCTATTCTACTACTAAGGGATAACTGGACCTGGCACAGGGTGTAAGTACCACAAGGTACCCACTATAAGCCAGGCTCCTACACCCCTAGACTCCTCTTCAGGACCAAAGTTGAGTCCCTGATGTCACTCCTTGTTTGACTACCACCAATGAAAGCATTAGTATTGCATGCTATGTGATATGGTGTAATACACCTAACTAAAGTGTTGTCTTAAGATGATATCTAATGTTTACAATGTCCGTCTGTAATACTCGAGAGTATTTGGACTCTTGTATCATAGATCCTCCGGGAGAGGGGCGTGCTTGTAGTCACACTTTCCTCAAAGCGACACTCCTGCTCAGTACCTAATGCTCACCTCCCCGAGGTCATCCCTGGATATACATCATGGACCTGCAAAAAGGCACACCCCTGGTGCACTGATGACAGTTTTTTTTTTTTTTTTTTTTTTTTTTTATACAAGACTGGAATGCAGAGAGTTGCTTTCGTAAGAACAGTGTTTTGGAGTCAGTATTCCTTCGAAAGCATTAAGCCTTTAAACATTGCCTCCGGTATCAAACAGAAGTCATTATTGAATCCACACAGTCTCATCATGATTTCAAGTCCTGTGAAAATTGATGGCGTTAAGAGGTCAGACGATGCTGACATTCTTTCACAAACCTTCTCCCCGGTTCCCTCTGGGCTGCCTTTAGGTCCCAAAAAGTTCATGGGACCTCTGACCAGCTCCATGCTATAATCTTTGACCCCGGCACTGATTGGTGCCGTTCTAGCTCCTGTGAACCCCTATTTGGTGCCTTTCACCTCTCAATCTTCACAAGTGACCTTGTCAGTCGTTCTCCTTTCAGCACTGCCCCAACACCAACTTTGCATCTGTCTCAGGACCTGAGGTATTTTCTGAAAACCTAGTCTATTCTTATCAGCTCTGGACAAAATACTCTGCAATTGTTGGAATATGCACTTTACAGGCACAGACCTCATGATGAGTGGTATAGATGAATGGGAAAACATTGGCAATCCGACTCAGACCTGATTCAGATGCCTTCTGTGGTCTTACATGATGACAACGACAGTAGTGAGGGTGGTCGCCTGCTCCCTGCTGTGAGCACAGATGCACGGAGCTACTTGGTCCTTCGCAATGCTAGTTCTCCGATGTCTGGTGTGGAGTTCGACTACCCTCCGAGGTCTGCAACTGAGGGAATGGCTTAATTTTCTGCGATGATGAACATTTCAGCACGGTAATCCGATTTTATTGAATAATGAGGAGCAGATAAAATGATATAAATTGCTTTTTTTCAATAGAACATGCCCCTTGTTCCCACTGCCGTCATCGAGAAGGGTATTCGCACCACGCACAAAGAGAACTTTTATTTCATTCAAAGAGGAGTGTTCAGCTCTACATTAAACTATCATCAGTTTATACAGTTTAGACGGGATAATTTGCCTAAGTGTAATCAATGTCCGTGTTGTGGCATGGCACACATTTAGGAATTTTTTTTTTAAATAAAATGAGCACTAACAGAAAAGTGTGTGCATATCTTTGAACAATTAATAGTATGCATAACCGACTGGTGTCCTCATGTTTCATATTTAGTCCAAGCAGTTTTAAATGGGCCACACCTCAGTTTCTCTTCAGCTATGCTTGTTCAGTTGTGCAAAGGCTGTGGTGGTTCCAAGTGTCATCAGCAACAGCATTCGCAATTTTCCGCTTCAGTCCACCTGTGAAGGAACATGTGTGGTATCTCCTACTCTCCTCCCCCCCCCCCCCCTTGTAAAAGACAGACACAGCTGTTGAGATGGTTGAAGACACCCTAACCACAGCCTCAGATAAACCCTCTCTCCCCTCCCCTCACGGCTCCTCTCCTCAGAATATTCTAAATAACCTCCATTGGGAAAGTTCCATTATACTACTCTGGGGGATTGGAGGGGATAGGCGAGGAAGAATGGAAGATACCACAATGTGTGGTGGCCTGTCAGGGGAGTGAGGAAGGAGTCTCCTACCGCTTTGAATGTTAACGCTCTGACAATATGGACAACTGGGTCTTGCAGATTGTTTACAGGGAGTACTCCGTTCTCTTACAAGACTCCATGCCCCCTGCCTACTCAGGCCTCTCAGTTCATGCTTGCATTTTTCAGCAGGAAAGGTACAGTGGAACTGGTGACAGTAGCCGAGAAAGGGCACAAATGCTATTCTCTCTGTATTTCCTTGTTTTGAAGAAGGGTGGGGTCTCCACCCCATTCTGGACTGTCGTGTTCAGAACTTCTTCCTCCATTAGGAAAATTCCTCTCAGCATGGCAACTTAAAGGTGTTCTTTGGCCTGCAGGATGCATACTTTCGGGTACCATTCCTGCAGTCATATAGGTTGTATTTGCTTTTTGTAGTGGGCTTTATCCACTATCGATTTTTGATCCTGCTATTTAGACTGACTTCAGCATCCCATTGTATTTAAGAAAGCAATGATGGTAGCAGCTACACATCCACACAAGCCCCACCCGTTCTGTGTTACAGTACCTCGACAAGAGGGAGCTGAAGGCATCCTCGCTGCAGCTGGTATCTGGCCATCTTCAGTCCACAGTTTATCTGCTTGTTGACTGATCTAGAGGTTTCTGTCAAATTCTCAGCCATACCTTCAGCCCTCTAAACAATTGGTATTTATATAGGTAGGATTGGGCACTTTATCATTCAAGGCCTCCCTATCCTCACAGTGGACTAATGGATTTTAGGCTGTGATCTTGATGTTTCAGGAGGGAGCATTTTTATAGCGTGAACAGTTGCTCAAAAAGGAGCATCCTGCGCTATCAGCATGTGAAATCCCAACAACCCTTGTGGGAGATGGTGGTGAGAGTGACCAAACTTTATTAATATATTAGTGACATATAAGTTAGCATAAGGTGACTAATTAACTTACACAGTGCTTAATTTGTAAATAAAAAGGTGCCGGTGCTCAAAGCTCTCCTCTTAAACACGCGGCTGCTGCAATTAAAAGTGCGAGCACATAATACTGAGGCAACGTAATCCTGAAGCCACCTTGGGCGTCTTAAATCCATTTACAGCTACTCCAAGCCCCTTTAGCTCACTCCTGCAGCTTCCTACTTTTCCCCATTCTGACGCTTTTTCATTTTTTTCTTCCTCCGTCTTTCCCCACATGTCTTTTGCTCGCCGTAAATGCTTGAGGCAGAAGAATAAGACCCGGCCCTCAGAAATAAGTGCTGGTGCTCCGCAACGGAAACAACAGCAAAAATTAAGCACTGAACTTACATTTAAAACGCCTGACTGAAAAAATAACGTAGAAATATAAAAATGTGCACATTGGAATTGTGGTGGACCATGTGACTGTCAATCGTATTTTGACATCACGTTTTAAAATGAAAGACATTTTGCATTTGTATTGAATGAAGTACTAATATGAATTAATGCTAAGAGTACTAATTAGATGAATATTAGAATGAAGTATTAAATGAATTAATCAAGATTTTATTGATTTAAATGGATTTTAATTAATGTGAGTTACATGAGTGCAGAAAAATAAATGCACATTTAAAATTGTTCTAACATCATAAATAAGGTTTGCATATACATACTTTGTCTTGCATATTTGATTTAATTTATAAGGTGCACAATAGGTTTTATTAATGTATTATTAGTATTAATGTGTATTAAGGCTTTTTTTTAGCTTAATTAGGCCTGAAAAATTCATCTTGCGGCCCTAGAGGAAAATTACTTGCTTATTCTGTTCCTTCTGACCTGAATTCTTTCCCTAGGTTGCTGACGTGATATTGAAAGTCCTATTGTATTGAAGATGAAGAACATGTTTCGGTACTAACTATATAACAGTATTTGTTCTAGCTGTCAAACAAGACAGGAAACCCATGATTCTCATGTGAAATGTGCCCAGTTTATTTTGTGCATCAGTAGAAAGGATTTGAAGTAACAAACAATTAGAAAATGTAATATTTGTCGGAACTGTGTGAAATCATTGAAATGACAACACACTTCTGCTGAGAAAATTCGTAATAGTTGCTAATTTGATGGTGCCATCGACAACCATTAGACTCTGGATCTTGTGCGTAAGATGAGCCCACCTGAAGGACCAATCAACGGACCATGGTTGTTTCTAATTAGTGAGGAACTTTGAAACTTTAAGTCTAGTTAGTCTATTCCTGCTTCAAATCTACTACGTGTCTGTCAGAGTCTGCTGATGCCTGGCGAAGTATGCTGCTGTCATTTCCACCTTCTGTCCCTCTCAAGTCTTCTGTCATATTTTAATCTTTATATTATGAGTTTCTTCTAGTCTTAATTGCCCCATTAGTATTTGTGCAGTACTAATCTGCCCAATTTATGCTGTACTGCTGACTTGTCCTATGTGCAGCCTGTCTTCTGTACTGTCCTGATGCTGCTGTCAGCTGACATTGGGAGAAGGTGAAAGCACTAGCTGATGAAGTATTTCTGTCTGCTGTCACATGAGGAGATGTATAACTAAATGTTGTTTCTTGTTTCCCTTTCAGTTTAGCTAATTACACCAGCATATTATTTTATAGAGAATAACCCTAGCTAGATGTTTTTTTTCAAATTATTTTTGCCTTTTCTTTTGCTTATACCTGCAGGTGTTAGCCCCTTCCCACATATACAAGTCTGAATTTGCGGTATTGACAGGAATGACCTAGTACTGAAACCTGATTGTTAAAATTTGTATTTTGATGATATACTGATGTCTCCATCATCTGCTTTGAAATCTGATACTAATGTGCATAGTGTGTCGTTGCTAATTTATTCTTTTCGAGTGTTTAACAGTATTGATGTTTAGAAGGTTGAATCTCTTTAAACGTTTTGGTCAGACTATGGTTTTCATGTATGTTTATAACTTAGTTTTGCGCACCATATACGTGACATTAATTTTAATATTGTAATAAAACTTTGAAACTTTATTTGGTTTAGGGATTGATTTAGTAATATATTGTTCATGGTGTCCAGAATTGTTTATGGTTTATGTCACTGATTTGTGATTGAATGAATCTGACTACTACACTCTTCGCCAAGTCCAAAGATCTAGTCGACCTCTATAGGTGAGAATAGTGATGGTATCTCACCAGAGTGCTTAAAGTTTCTGAACCCAAGGTGAGAAGAATGTCTCCACGAGCACGCCAGCAGTGCGCATTACAGATACACACAATAACATAACACGAGAAAGGTTTTAAGGCCTCTCATGAAAAGGGTTTCAGAACTGGTGTTTCTGAGCGACCACCCTTCTAGCTGTTCTTATTCTGTGGTTTGCTAACAAGCCCCAATTTGCAGTGCTCTTGTGGTAATATATTCTCTAAATCTATCCCTGAGATAGGCAGAACCCTTTTTGTGTACAGACCGTGTGATAATCATGAGGGCTTTGTAGTGTTTTTTTTTTTTTTTTGGTACATGCAACCGATGTAGAGATTTTAGATGACGTCTGATAGTGTCTGTTGGATAGGTTTAAAACTAAACTATCAGCCACACTCTGTACTGTCTGAAGCCTACGAATGAGGGCAACCAGGGCTCCCAGATAAAGGGAGTTTAGGTTGTCTAATCTGGAAGTTACTAGCATGTGTATAATTATTTTCAGAGTGCGGGCTGGAAGGTATGTTAGAGTCTGTTTTATATGGTTTTAAAAGCCCAGCTCAGGTAGACGAGACCGCTTGAATGTGAAACTTGAAAGCAGGGCCGACTTTAGTGCTGGTGATGCCTGGTTCAATATATTTGTTTTTTTTTGTGACCCCCTGTCCCATGATCTCCTCAGTAGAATAATGAAACTTGAGGGGGGGGGCTGCAAAGTGCATGTAGGAGGCACCTTCCTCCTTGGCCCACCACCTACCAGTTTTGCTGAGAAGGGCTCCTGGATCCCAGCCCCCCCCCCCCCCCCCCCCACAGCGCCTGGGCTGTAGGGTCCTATGTTACGCCACTGGATCTCCGATTCCGATGAAATACATTTCATTTGTTTTAAAGCGCTGGTAAAGGCTGGCCTTACTAATGCACTCAGCTATCCATCTAAAATACAGATCTGTTCTGTGCAGCAGGCATATTAACCCTGTACACTACTTTATGGTGTGTTGACAGCCACTGGACAAAACTCCGACCTCAATCTCTAGCAGAAACATTAATCACAAGAGTAATCTTTACATTCTTATTGCTGCTTGAAAGCTGGACACACAAGAAAATCTGCAGCAGGTGCTTTCACATGAATGTTATTGCAGACACAGCCCTCCCCTCCCCACCCAAGGTCAGTGCCCCGCCTCAAGTCAGCTCCCAGTGCGGCCCTAAAGCTAGCCCTGCTTAAAAGATAGCTCTTGTTCTAGTTTCGAGCCCAGATTCCTAGCTGTGGTAGTAGAACTTGGTGGTTTACCTAGATCTTTTGGCCACTAGGTATGTATTAGCAGTGGAGGTGAATTCCCAAAGAACAGAAGCTCCATTGTTTCAGCATTCAGCTTCAAGCAGCTGTTCTAGATCCACTTAGCAACTGTGCTCAAACAGCTCTGAAATCTATCAGCAATTGTTTTGTCTCCTTGTTTTAATGCTAGCATCAGCTGAGTGTCGTCTGTGTATGACACTATGTTGAAACCCCATGGTTGTAACACTGGTGCAAGCAGGGCTAACTCAGTATTGAATAGAGTAGGGCTCAAGGCTTGATCCTTAGGGACAGCATGTCTAAACTTCCTGTAGGAAGAGAATGAAGCGGTTAGGAGGACAGATTGTTGTCTGCCAGAAATAAAGGATTTCAGCCATTGTCTGGCTATATCTCCCGCTGCCACTTAATCCAACATTTCAAGGAGGATGGAATGAGGCGCTGTATCGAAGGCCACTAAAAGGTCCAAAAGTAATACCATAGCTTTCAGGATGCAGTCTAGAATAGTTTTTATGAATTTAGCTACTCAAGGTGACCTCAATTCTAAAACCTGTCTGGAATCCTGATTGTGACTTGTGTAGAAGTGAGTTGTTTTCAAGTACTAAAACAGCTGCCTGTTCACTAGCTTCTTCAACATTTTGGAAAGACCCACCAGTAAGGAAATTGGTCCAAAATTGTTTGGAGTTCTTAGTCAGCATCAGGCTTCTTTAAGAGGGGAAGAACCTGCGCCTCCTGTAGGACGCTGGCCTGGCTTATAGTGCGTACCAATGGTACTTACACCTTGTGCTGGGTATCCCCTATTAGTAGAGTGTAGTAGTGTTCTAGCAACTTAGGCTGATAGAGGTAGCTATAGCAGAGCAGCCAAGGCTGAACTAGGAGACATGCAAAGCTCATGCAATACCACTTATATAATATAGGTGCTACATCATAAAAAAGACAATACTCAGTGTTACTAAAAATAAAGGTACTTTATTTTAGTGACAATGTGCCAAAATATCTCAGAGGATATACTCCCTTAGGAGGTAAGTAACATACACAAAATATACACAACAAACCAAATCAGGTAAGTAAAACAGTCAGAAAGTAGTGCAAACACTGTAGAATACAATAGGATGCAATAGGCCTAGGGGCAACACAAACCATATACTAAAAAAGTGGAATGCGAACCACGAATGGACCACTAGGCTAGTGTAGTGTGTAGAGGGTCACTGGGAGTGTAAGAAAACACTAAGGGTGTAAAAGATACCCCACCCCAAGACCCGGGAAAGTAGGAGTTAAGTACTACTATTTCCCCAGAAACACACTAAAGTTGTGATAAAGGATTTTGCAAGGACCACAACAGACTGCAAAGCACTGAAGACGGAGTTCTGGACCTGAGGACCTGCAAAGGAAGGGGACCAAGTCCAAGAGTTGCAAAAGTGTCCGGGGGGTGCAGGAGTCCACTAAACCCCAGATGAAGGTGCAAAATGGCTGTCTCTGGCTGGAAGAAGCGGAAGATTCTGCAACAACGAAAGGAGGTAGGCAGTTCTTCTTTGTGCACAAGATGTCCCACGGCGTGCTGGTGGATGCAGAGTTGCTTCCTTGGCAAAATACTGCAAACAAGCCTTGATAGCTGCAAGAGTAGTGGTTAGAGAAAAAGGGTGGTGCCCGGGCCCAGGAAGGACCAAGATGTCGCCACTTGGGAGAGGAGACAGAGGGGTCACTCAGCAACGTAGAGAGCTCATGCACAAGTAGAAAGCACCCGCAGAAGTCCTTGAACATGGGTTCAAGAAGACTGAACATGGCAGTTGTCTCAACACTGCAAAGAGAGGTTCCACAACACCGGAGGTCAACTCAGCGAGCTGAGCATCGCAGGACGGAGTGCTGGGGACCTAGGCTCAGCTGTGCATGCAGGATTTCTTGGAAATGTGTACAGAAGCCCTTGTAGCAGCAGATCACCTGGTGCACAGGATTACTGTCTGGGGAGGGGAGGCAAGGACTTAGCTCCTCCAAATTCGGAGAGTTGGACCTCTGGACAGTCTGGGTCACTTGGGTCCACCACCTGTGTTCCAGGGGCCACGCTCGTCAGGATGAGAGGAGACCCAGAGTACCGGTGAAGCTGAAGTTTGGTGCCTGCTGGAGCAGGGGGAAGATTCCATCGACCCATGGGAGATTTCTTCATGGCTTCCAGTGCAGGGTGAAGGCAGGCAGCCGCCAGAGCATGCACCACCAGGAAACAGTCGAGAAAGCAGGCAGGATTAGGCACTACAATGTCACTGGTAGTCTTCTGGCTACTTTGTTGCAGTTTTGCAGGTGTCCTGGAGCAGTCAGTGGTCGATCCTTGGCAGAAGTCGAAGAGAGAAATGCCGAGGAGTCCTGCTGGATTCTTGCAAGTCGTAATTTGAGGAAAAGCCCACTGGAGAGACCCTAAATAGCCCTCAGAGGAGAACTGCCCACCTTGGTAGGTAAGCACCTATCAGGAGGGGTCTCTGACGTCACCTGCTGGCACTGGCCACTCAGAGGCCTCCAGAGTGCCCTCACACCTCTGGAAACAAGATGGCAGAGGTCTGGGACACACTGGAGGAGCTCTGGGCACCACCCTAGGAATGCTGATGGACAGGGGAGTAGTCACTCCCCTTTCCTTTGTCCAGTTTCGTGGCAGAGCAGGGACTGGGGGTTCCCTAAACCAGTGTAGACTGGCTTATGCAAGGAGGGCACCATCTGTGCTCTTCAAAGCATTTCCAGAGGCTGGGGGAGGCTACCCCTACCCAGCATTTAACACCTATTTCCAAAGAGAGAGGGTGTAACACCCTGCTCTCAGAGGAAATGCTTTGTTCTGCCTTCCTGGGACTGGGCTGCCCAGACCCCAGAAGGGCAGAACCCTGTCTGTGGGGTGGCAGCAGCGGTAGCTGCAGAGAAAACCCCAGAGAGCTGGTTTGGCAGTACCCGGGGTCCATAGTGGAGCCCCTGGGATCCATGGAATTGGCTCCCCAATACCACATTTGGAATGGGGGAACAATTCCATGATCTTAGACATGTTATATGGCCATATTCGGAGTTACCATTGTGAAGCTACATATGGGTATTGACCTATATGTAGTGCACGCGTGTAATGGTGTTCCCGCACTCACAAAGTTCGGGGAAATGTCCCTGAACTATGTGGGGGCACTTTTGCTAGTGCAAGGACGCCCTCACACTTAGTAACTTTTCACCTAACCTTCAGCAAGTGAAGGTTAGACATATAGGTGACTTATAAGTTACTTAAGTGCAGTGAAAATGGCTGTGAAATACCATGTGCGTTATTTCACTCAGACTGCAATGGCAGTCCTGAGTAAAGGTTTGTCTGAGCTCCCTATGGGTGGCAAAAGAAATGCTGCAGCCCATAGGGATCTTCTGGAACCCCAATACCCTGGGTACCTAGGTACCATATACTAGGGAATTATAAGAGTCCTCCAGTATGCCAATTGAAATTGGTAAAAGTGGTTGCTAGCCTATAGTGACAATTGAAAGGCAGAGAGAGCATAAGCACTGAGGTTCTGGTTAGCAGAGCCTCAGTGACACAGTTAGTCACTACACAGGTATACACATTCAGGCCACAAACTATGATCACTTGGGTCCTGGCTAGCAGTATCCCAGTGAGACAGGCAAAAACAAACTGACATGCATGTAAACATGGGGGTAACATGCCAGGCAAGATGGTACTTTCCTACACCTTCTATCAGTAGGTGGGAACACAGCCTATTTCTTCCAATTGATTGAATGATGTGTTACCTGTAGAGTTTAGAGTGGACAGTGCCAGTTCTAGGACCAAGGGCGGGCAAGAGTCAAATAGGATCCCAATCTACAAGATAAAATTGCCTGGACGATTCTGCTAGCAAAAGTTGTTTCAAAAACATCAACGGCTTAATCCACTCTATTATTGTTCACAATGGGGACTTCCTCATTGTATGGAGAGTTCTGAGAGCTATCCAAGGAGCTATAGACCTTTTTTACATTCTCAAAAATAATCTGCCAAACTAGCACATAGTGCTTGAGTTGGAGGCAGTTTTTTGTTAGAAGGCAACAGGTGACAGAAAAGCTTTTCTCTATTTTGAAAACCTCCCTCTGGGCATTGCTTGTAGATGCAATATGTGTAGAGAAAGCCTCCACTTTCCGAATGGACTTCCTGTAACCTTGCAAAGCCTCTTTATATAGCATTTTCCCTCATAGTCATAATGTTTCCTCCAGTATTTCTTTTTACCTGTTTGCAATTGTGCATGGCAGCTCTTAGTTCGAGGAAGAACCAAGGGACAGATTTTTTTATTTTCCTCAAAATTGGCTAGTGAGACCTTGTGCCAATGTCTAAAGGGTATTTTTGGCTTACAGTTTTGTGCAGGTATAATGGTCCCAGAAAGGGAGAAAGGAACTAAGAAATAATCAGAGGAGATCAAATGTATAGGGCTTCCAGTCTCCAGCATTGTGCAGTTGGAGAAAATCAAGTCTAAGATATGTCTCAACTTCTGTTAGATGTACACATTTTTGATCTTAGTGTAAATCTGCCATTGTCTCCTTCAGTAGGCAGGGGCATCTGCTTTTAAAATCTTTCAACCGTACATTAAAGTTGCCAAGTACTGTAAGGTTAGCATATTTGATATGAAGTGGGGAGATTTCAATAGCTAAAACTTCTGGAGAGTTGGCTATGTTACCTGGAGGTCGATAAATCAACACCTCCAGATTCCTCACTGATCCCTCCCATCTCCCTATTCTGAGAAGCGTTCCTGCCTTTTTTTCTTTGAAATAAGGTCCTGAACAATACCTTGAGACCCCATGGGTGATTAGCTGTGATATAGAAGTACTGATTGATTGATCTGGAAACATGCATTGCATGTTATACCACATTTGTCATCCTTAGCCTCACTGCAGGGGAATGGAGTAAAAAAAATGGAAACTGATCTCTGTGTGCTAGGATGGCACGTTCATGGTTCCATGAAACATATCTGGGGTGGAGCTGTGGTGCCAGCTAGCGGTGCAGGAGATCTGGTTAACTTCCCAGATCCAGTCTGGCATCTGTCAGGATTCAAGAGGCGAGTAATCTCCAGGTAGAGTATCCACCAGAAAGATAGTTACCAAAGGTAAGCAACTTATTCTTTACGGATATGTTCAGTTCCCGATCTTACAGGGGGTTGTATGATTGAACCATGCATGCCAGAACAATGCATGCCCTCACAACACAGTCGGAACCACAACTGCGTTGTTTCCACGCATGCCCTTACATTGAATTTTCATTGTAAAAGCATTCCTCGTAAAGGCATGTGTGAAAATTACATGCGTGGTTCCCCCTACCTGCCCTGAGGCCCAAAACTACCCCAACTCCTAGCACCTAAACTACACCGACCCCCTGGCCCTGAGCCCTAAATAAAAAACTATCCAACCCCTACCCCTAAAAGCTAAAGTATTCTAATCCATCACCCCTGCCTCATAAAACTAAACAACCCTAACACTCCCACCCATCCTGAGCACACAAAAAAATAAAACTATCCCCACCCCCCACTCTGCCACTAAAACTAAACTACCCAGACCCCCTCACCCGCCTGAGTCCTTAAAAAAAACTGCCCTGACCCCCCTACCCCTACCTCTAAAAATTAAACTACCCTGGCACCCCCACCCGCCCTGAGCCATAAAACCTTCCCCCTAATAAATAAACTACAACCCTAAGCCCTAAAAAAAAGAAAAACGATCCCAACCCTCACACCTACCCTAAAAACTAAATTACCTGACACCCCCATCCGCCCTGAGCCCTAAAACCTAAGTTAACCCGACCTCCCACCTCTGCCCCTAAAAGCTAAAGTACCTTCGACATCCTCCACTCACCCTAAGCCCTAAATCCAACCCCCGCTATAAACTCTGCCTCAACCCCAGTTACCTCACAGCATCCTCTCCCAATCCTTCCTCCTCGTCTCTCCTCCCTCCTCCTGCCATTCCTGAAACCTTCCCCCACCCCTTTAAAAATAAACTAACCCACCCTAAGCCCTAAATAAAAAAAATACCCAACGCCCCACTCCCGCCCCTAAAAAAAAAAAATAGCCCAACCTCACCACCCTAAGTTCCACAAAAAAATATACCCCAAACCCCCACCCCCTTCTTAAAACAAAGTAGCCCGCACCTGACCCCCCACCTATCCCAATCCCTTAATCACCCCTGCCCCACCTACCTCACCATGTCCTCTCCCAAACAACACATGGCTTTTTTTGTGCCTTAACCACGCATATGCATAATTTAGCACATGCGTGGTTAAGGCACAGAAAAAGCCATGCATTGTTCCGGCAAGCATGGTTACGCTTACATGGGAAACGTCCACGTGGTTAAGGACTTTTCCCCTTACAGGGAGACTCTGGCCATTGAGGTCCTAAAGCTTTGAACCTAAGTTGTCATGTTCTCTGCTCTGCAAGTCCATACTGCAATTGGGAGGCTGCTTCTTCCTTTAAAAATTTCTCTAAGGAATCGGCTTGTGGTCCCTTTGTGCTGGATGTTATATTATACATCCTTTATTACAGATATTTCCGACTATGAGTACATACATCAGGGATTGCAGTGTGCAGCAGCAATCCTTCCCATTCAAGAAGAGGCATTTGGAGGAGAATAGGAACTCTTCTGCTCTCATAGGAGGCACAGACCCCATCATGAATGCTGTATTGCAGGTTCCCTTTGTGTACTCACGCTGCTCTTTTGCGTTTTGTTCTTGTAGTGTTAAGAGCTCATTTTGAGTAGACTGTAATATAAACTCACGGAGGGTTCTCTGTACTTGCTGTTATGATTCTTCCTGCTCCTCCTACATAACTGAATGATCTTTGAGAGTTGTAGAACGTCAGGACCTTTTTTTACAGACATTGATGTAAATCATAGTAATGAAGCTAATAGCCATTATTTTAAGAAATATGTCCTTAATGAGATGGTAGCATATCTTCACTTAAGTATGAGGTTCTCTGCTATTGCTCTCCCTTCAAGTTCTGAGGGATCCTAGGCAGAATCCTTTTGCAGATTCCTGTGTCCAGTGTCCCAGGATCTCCCTCGTCATAAGAATACGAAGTAGATTCTCCTTCAGGAATGGAAGGACACTGAAATAATTTGTTCCTCATTGATGGGCAAAGCTTTAGACCTTAAACTAAAGTCTGAGCAGAGTTTTCTGGACCTCCTAAAAGTAATTATTCAACCTAGCATAACACTGTGGACCTTTACTGCCTGAGGATTCTTCATCCTGTGATAGGGGAAGATTATTTTGAAAGGTGGTCATTCAGAAGCAACCTTTGCCATTAATGCTCAAACATATGCATCCTGTGCTGCTCAGCTTCTTATGAGAGGGCTCCACTCTTTGATTTCAGCTGTTGAGGATGGTTCTGACTGTACTATCCTTTTTAAGATTGAGAAATAGATTCAATTCATCTCAGATATTGCTTTAGATACTCTTAAAGCTAAATGCTCTTTTATCATAAGAATGATATCTCAAGATGACTGCTGATAGAAACTCAGAGTTGGCCCACTGCCTGACTTACTCGTCCATTGATGGTTCTAACATAATGTGTCCCTAATGATGCTGACTCTGCCATGAAATGAGATCAGCACTGTTGAGGTTGACAGTGACATGGTGGGCCCAATAAAGCTCCTTCCTAACCTCCATGACTGGCCGGGTAGCATGAGCACAGAAGGCATGGAGACGCTAACTCCAGTGACCCATATGCTCTCGCTGCAATCCCTAAGTCATTAGCAGGAGGGATCAAAGGAGTGATGGTAGCCTGCGATTGACATCATTGTGATTTCACCCTCTCCTCCTGTTTGGATTCCCTTCGTACCTCTCATGCACTCCCAGGTTTGCTGGGACATTTCAACGCCAGAATATCATATCAGAGAGCTCATTTATTCAAGCACTGATTCAATCAACAAGGAAGGGATGTAGTTCCCTTCCGGTAAGCTTGTGGTATCTGCTGGGTACACTTGCCTTGCGCAACTGAGACGCAGTAACTTCTTGTGAAATTTGCTACCAATTCTGCTTTCGCTCACAGATAAAATATTTCCCCTGGATGAACTTTTTTAATATGGTGCCTATTTGTCTTTGTCTACAAACACTTACCTAACAGTTTGCTCGTGCCAGTGCTGGGCTCAAATGGTGTGTGTTGATTTTTCAGCTCTCTCTTGTATTTCCCCAGTAGAAAATATAAAACTCACTGACCGAAGTCAGCATATTCACATGTAGTAATTAGATATGATTGGTCTGGTGCCACTAAGGCAAATTTAAACTTTGATACTTAATTCTCTACTGGTATTTATCCCCCGCACAGTGGTATCCAAGTTTAACATGGAGCTGGACATGCCACTGGGGTAAACCATCAACTGAGAAAACCTATGTTGGACAGGAGAGAGCCTGACCGATAGAGGATCTTTTCCATCAGGGATTTGGAGGATCATTTTTCTGGACCCTCTCTGTTTGGGAGGCAACAACCCTCACCAGCATCACCTGAACAGACCTCACTCCGGCTACTGATCTGCCCCTCTAGCGGCCTTAATGCACAATGTCAGTCTCACACAACCCCCTGCACTGTAGTACACTGTTGCTTGTGTGACAATTGCACCTCTGTCTTCAACTCAATAAATCAGGCTAAAGTAGCAATAGCCGATAATTTCGAGGGATCCAACATCATTTCACCCTTAGGTACCTCGGAAAGTAGACAGGATGGGCCCAATACCCTGGATCCATTGATACCCCCTACAACTGCATCACAAGCTGACCCTGGGAAGACTGTGCCTAATTCACTTAAATATGTTGAGTATGCTTTGAGTTTGCGTAATGCAGCATGATTTGTCTTGTACAGTATTCCTTGCACTAATTCATATAATAGAATCTCAATCAGAGATTTCGCTGCTGGCTGCAGCTGTCAGATCTTGCCCTGGACCAACTTCCAATACTGATACTAACATAGAATCAGAGAGCTCTCACTCATCCCCTTCACTCGTGTCACAGATGCTTCAGAGCATTTTGTAAAAACTTAAAGGGTTATGAAAATGCAGAGCCCAAGTCTGATAAACAAATAAAAAGGATGAAATGCTAGCAGAGTTTATGTCCTAGCAACAAGATAAAGACTCTCTTCACATGAGCGGAAGCTATATTCCCTAACTTGGCAATATAAGGACATAGAAAATAGACTGCATTGGTACAATTTGATGAACATAGAGGGTTTTGGAGGGGCCAAGACTGGGCAAGGTAATCAGTTGAACTGGAATGCACAGTAACTTTTAGATAGCCTGGGAAGTGAACTATATGAATATAAAAAAATTCCTGCATTATGCATTGCCAGAGCCCATTAGGTTTCTTTTTCACCCCCTAATAGTGGTGCTAAACATCATTCAATTGTGGACTACTTCCAAATATATAATATCAAGGAAAATGCCTTGGCTGGACCTTGACAAAAGAGTCACCTCACTGCTTGTCTAAGCTTTACTTTCTGTATTTTTCTATTTCTCTATTTTTCAAGAGTTAGCATGCAAAATTGCCAGAAGACATTGTGACTTTTATGTTCTAATCCCCAAATTTTAAGCTCTTGCAAACCTGGTTATATTTAGAGGCATGAATCTTCAGATCAACTGGCAAAGTCAATTTAGAGACTTTTCTGATCCAAATGAAATACATCAGTTTATCACTTAGAGACAATCTTCTAGTTAATGGATAATCATTCTTTGCCATCAACCTTTTATCCCCTAGGCTTTGGCTAGAGCAATAATAGTTCTGACTTGCAGTTGAGTTGGAAGGGTATGAATTGTGTGGATGGGGTGGACTACGTCCTGGAGGCTCAGTCTTGCATGATAAACTCATCTGCTTCAAGATCCACCTATCGACAAGACAGATCAGAGAGTTAGAAGTGGAAGGAAGGTTGGGGCTTTATGGAAGGAGTCAAATTAAAAATAAACATAGGAAGTATGCTAATTTCTTTCAATATGCATTAGAGGCATGACTAAATACACACCAATATTATTTTAGTCACACTGAATGTTACAGGGCTCAGTGCTTGGACATTGTGTGTTTACAAGAGACTGTAAGTGCTGTTAAGTGTATATCGCTGTGTAGAGAAATTTGGGTTATTTTGCATATGAGAGCTCTGATAATGCTTCTGTTAAGGGTACCGTAATTTTATTTTTCCACATTCATTTTCAGATCCTGCAAAGCAGATGCTGGGGGTAAAAGGGCCTTTGTTATGATTGTATGGAATAATGTCATTCTCAATCTCTGTTCTATATATAAGCCTAAAATGGATGTTCCTGGCATATCCTGTCACAGGGAGTCTGCTTTTGCAGAACTGTGTCTTGGGACAACAGAAGTCAGAATGCTTGGGCTGCACCACTTCTGCCAAATCAGTACTGTCATACCATAATACCTGACTAGCTCACAGTACCTTACTTGCCCTCCTAACCTTACAGAGTAACAAGTAATTGTCGAAACCCAAAAGGCATGACACTCTAGCCCCTTTTCACGGAACAGTGAAAAAACAGGTCGGTCCTTTTCATATATTATCTCAGTCATATATATGCATAGCAACAATAAAAAAAAAAAACACTCAATGAAAGTACACAATATATTTGTTGTAACTCATGTAGTCTATTATGAAGCAAATTAGATGCAATTACAATACTGGCAATAATTATAAAAATCATAATAGCAGTTAGAAAAACACAAATAATGCCACCATTATGCAAATAGAGTGGCCTGAACCTACCCTGTAATTGTATGTGCAGGAAGACTGTTATTATTGTCTGTGATCTCTGGGAGCGGAGAACCCCATACCTCTGTTTGTGTAGTCAAGAGGCCCTCATAGGGAAGCATAAACCCAGTTTACACAGGCTGCATGCCCCGGAGGGCATCTGTTACACAGACAAATCAGGTCTGCTAGAATCCTCCTCTCTAAAAATAAATACTACGGGACCTAATTTATAACCTTAGCTTGATACAGTGAAAAGCTACTGTCTTATGTCTTTAGGAGCCTGGGAACGATTGCTGGACAGATAGAAAACAACACCTGTCACCTGCTGCGCTAACTGAGCAGTTCTGTACTGACAGAAACCCAGGCAAGTGGCTCACAGCAAGTGACATTTCATTGTGTTTCAAAACAGTGACACAAAAGAAAAAATGTGCAATGTGCAACAGTGCAAATCAAAGACATTGTGATTTGTAGGGTGCTAAGAAATGAGACATAACTATAGTGAGTCCATGAATAGGCCTCATGACAATCCTATGAAATTCATGATCTATCTCTACGTATTCCAGACTTGTTGACCTGCTAGGAGATTTTACTGTATCCAAACACGATTGTTAGATACCAGCATTCTTTCATCACACTCTAGATTTAATAAAGTAGGACACTTCATTATGAATGTAATTGCTCTAGTATATCTAGTGCCTCATTTGAGGCAGTGGTTGGCACTCATTTGTGGGGACTGGCACTTATTTTTCCTCATCTGATATTTCCAAAGAGGAAGAGCAGGAAAGACATTAAAATCGAAAAGACAGAGAACCACCAGAAAGGTCGAAAGCAGGAACAAGCAAGGGTGTAAGAAACAGCCCAGTAGTATCTGGTAGTGGATTGAAGAGGCCTAAAGTGGATTTAGGACTATACAGCCTTGAAATTTGTAATGCCCACATTCAGTTGCACGAGCAGGGGGCTTCTGAGCAGAGTCCTGGGCACCAGCACTCTTTATTTTACAAGTTAAACATGGAGTAGATCCTTGGTGATGGTGAAACCCACAAGTCAAGTGTTCAGTTTTTTTCCCACCGGTCACCATCAGTTCTTTTGAATAGGCTGTTGTTCAATTAATACTGAGATTTTAGCCAAATCTTTATTTACCTAACACCCCATATGAGTATCGGATCATGCCCTCCTGTCCTTGGATGTGAAAATTAAAGGTGGTGCTCCAACTTAAGGGACATTTCCCAAACCCCTTACTCAGGATTCTTTGTGTCTTCAGGAGCTGCAGCTCCATATTGTGAAATGCATTAAAATGAATTCAAAGACATACAGCATACAATTATTGTGGGATTCCATAAAAGCTAGTATTTGTAGTTTTACATAGGAATATATAATATTAATAAATCAACTTTGTACGGCAGAGGAGTATGATCTGCACACCCGTAAATCCAGAGTGAAGACACAAGTCATTGGTGAGTGGGAAAATTTGGCATTCTTGCCAGTTAATTGGCACACTGGATAGTTCAACAAACCTGACATATGCCTGTGTCACTGGATTTAGCTTTGCATGTGGACCCTGAGAATATGTGTCATATAGTCTGCATGTAAAGAAATCAGTATGTGCCTGTTTGTATAACCCAAAGCATACTCAGAGTGAGTCTGTCTTGGCCGCCAGTGGCTCTAACACCAGAACACGAAGGATGGGCAAGAGTGGGCATTTCTGTCGCATACCTATAGAGTTGCTCGTAGGTTGTGCAGTGACATTGTTTATCCAATGTTTGGCCATCAGATTTGTGTACAGCAACCTAATTCAGTCCAGAAATGCTTGGGGTAACCTCAACCTGACGAGTGTGGTAAACAAGTATTCCCGTTCAAGGTAATCAGGCGCCTTGGTCGCATCTAAAAATACTGGCACTGCATCCAACTCGAGATGAAGTCATTGAGTAGTACAAAGGGTGCGCAAGTTGTGGAGTGCCCTGGTATAAAACCAGACTGATGTAGTCTAATCAGATCAGGTACCAGGAAAGACAGGTAGTTAGTGGTAAGCTTAGCTAGAATTTTCAGGTCACAGTTAATCAGCGAGGAAGGTCTATTTGGCTCACAATTATGCAGGGGCGGCTCCTTCACAATGGCAAAAGAGCGTCGCCCCTCTGGCTAAGCCAAGAACTGAAAGATAAAACGATATTTCATTATCGTTTTATCTTTCAGCTGCTGGCTCAGCCAGCAGCATGTGGAGGGTGGGGCAGGCTGGGGCCACAGGAGATGGGAGGGAGCAGGAGGAGAGAGTGCACCTACATGCTCATGTGTGTTTGGCTGGCAGTCTCAGATCGGCCAAACACACATTAACACTTGGGTTTCTCCATCCTGGCTGTGTTGAAAAGATGGGCTGGAGAAACTGCACAGACTCCAGGGTTGTGTCTGAGCAGCAGTCCAAGCCACTCAGACCAATCAGGTTTAGCATGAAAGGAGCGGCAGGATTGCTGGGGAGCCTGTGCACATCGAGGGAAGAGGAGCAACGCTGCAGGAGGAAGCGGCAACCGCAAAAGGTGAGATTTTAAAACAAATGTTTTGCTTCCCCCACCTCGGCCCTCCCCGTCTGCCCCTTCCCTTGAGATCTGCAGCAGCCGCTGCTGCAATTATGTGCTGTTCGTCTGGCTTCAGCAGTTTTATTGATCGTGTTTCACGCAGAGAGTGGGGAGACAAAGCTTAATTTTGCCTTCCTCAAATACCGGCGTTGGTATGGTGCAAGGATATTAGCAAAACATGTATAGAATATGGCTAGTAGGCCTTCTAATCCCAGTGATTTTGCCCATCGGAAGCCCAGCTACTACAGTTTTGATGTCATCCAAATCCAAATGTTGTACCAGAAACTGCCTGTGGGTATCATGCAGACATGTTATGGCAATATCATCAATGTATTCATTTATCTGAGCGGACAAACATTTAGTTTTTGAGTTATAGAATTCAGAAAAAAATTACAAGACGCTCATTGTTTGTTCAGTCACTTGTGAGTGGTTACCCTTTTCATCCTCTGTTTCCAATATATCATTGGCTGTCCATGGGCATTTAATCGATAACACTAGGGATCTCCCAGTCCTCTTATCCTCTCCCTAATCTGTATCACAAACATATTTGCCCCTATATTTCCTTTCTTTTTCCACCAGATATGCAAGTTCTGTTAGCTTAGTCTTGATTTGGTCCAGACGGAACTGTAGCTTGGACACTGATTTCTTTGAATGCATCAATGATATGGAGCACAGATTTAAGCAACGGGGATACAAACCATGTATTCTTAAGCAAACCCTTAATAGGATTTTAAACATTTCAAGAAGTGACACTCTCAAACAAAAATCTAGAACATTTAATAGTAACATATTTGTGTAGCTGACTATTCACAAGCCACCACAATACTACGCAAATGTATGACAAGGCATTGGCCGATATTACGAGCGGATACAACTCTAAGAATTTTTATTTCAGATACCCCACTTCTTACATTCCGTCGTGGCAGAACTCTTAAGAATACATTATGTCCTAGCTACCCTAGTAAACAACACCACGAAGATTGGCTCACTAGCCGCAATAAGGGATTCTATAAATGTGGGCAATGTGGAATGTGTAGATGGGCAAGAACGGGGATCTCTACCTTTCATAATCAGATTGGTGATCGATTTCCCATCACCTCTCACATTACATGTAACAGCAATTACGTAATTTACATGATCATTTGCAAGTGCAGCAAATACTATGTAGGCAGCACTATCAGATCCCTCAAAATATAAAATGAGCGAACACTATCGAGCAGTGAGACAAAATGACAGTCGGTATCCTGTGGCAATACACATCAATCAATGCCCGGCCCAGGGCATAACCAAAAGCTTTGAATTTTATGGGTTCGAGAATATATCCAAAGACCCACGAGGAGGGAATAGAGAATTACACCTTAGAAGACGTGAATGTATTTGGATCCTCAAATTAAGAGCAGTGGAGGAAGGTCTTAACACAAATTATCAAATGGAGTACTTCCTAGGTGATTAATTTTACTATCATAATAACGTATAACTTGTACACTGTGGGGGTCATTCCGACCCTGGCGGTAAATACCGCCAGGGCCGGGGACCGCGGGAGCACCGCCAACAGGCTGGCGGTGCTCCCTAGGGCATTCTGACCGCGGCGGTTCGGCCGCGGTCAGAAGAGGAAAACCGGCGGTCTCCCGCCGGTTTTCCGCCGCCATGGGGGATTCCGACCCCCTCACCGCCATCCTGTTCCTGGCGGTTCCGCCCACCAGGAACAGGATGGCAGTGAGGGGTGTCGTGGGGCCCCTGGGGGCCCCTGCAGTGCCCATGCCAATGGCATGGGCACTGCAGGGGCCCCCGTAAGAGGGCCCCACTTTGCATTTCAGTGTCTGCATTGCAGACACTGAAATACGCGATGGGTGCCACTGCACCCGTCGCACACCCTCCACTCCGCCGGCTCCATTCGGAGCCGGCCTCCTCATGGAGGGCTGTTTCCCACTGGGCTGGCGGGCGGCCTTTTGGCGGTCGCCCGCCAGCCCAGTGGGAAACCCAGAATGACCACTGCGGTCTTTTGACCGCTGCGGTCTTTTGACCGCGGTACGGTCTTCTGGCGGTTCCCTCCAGGCGGGCGGCTCCCGCCGCCCGCCGGGGTCAGAATGACCCCCTGTATGTCCAAATATGAACTTAATCATTACTGTCAAACTCTATCAACACAGTATACAACACTACCTAATATGGAAGAATGAACCCAGTTTAATTCTGGTGCTAATATGGTGACTCTGTTCAAATGTGAAGTGTAACTATTATTACAGTATTGACATTACATATGAATTCACACTTTATTGGTAAGTATCACCAATCTTTGATGATCACGTGAAACGAATAATTAGGACGATGACTACTTGGGATTACTTGGCTGATTACACTTTGTTTTTACTATTTTGTATCATCTCTTATTCTTGGAACCCTTCGAACAAATTACTTCTAAGTTACATTATTCTCCTCATCGATTAAAAGAAGGACCAAAAAAACATACTGCCGACATGCCGAAGAATTTTATACACACTCCTGAGACCTTACTCTGTGTCGTGTGACACCTTATTTGGTGTCTTTCTGTCAATTTTGTAAGCGCCTAAGGCTGTTCGCATTAATTAAAGCATAGCAATTTCAAGATGGCGCCCATTTTTCCTTTTAACACTCTGTCCTTTTTCTGTTTTCGGGCCAGCCGATGATTCTCATCATCGATTAAAAGAAGGACCAAACAAACATACTGCCCGTCATGCTGAAGAATTTTATACACACTCCTGAGACCTTACTCTGTGTCGTGTAAGACCTTATTTGGTGTCTTTCTATCAATTTTTCTAAGCACCTAAGATTATTCGCATTAGATAATGCTTAGCAAATTCATCCACCGAGTTGGACACTGTCTTTTAGTTGTGTCTTTCACACTCCAAGATGGCGTCCACTTTTTCTTTCAACACTCTGTCCTTTTTCTATTTCGGACCAGCCGATGATTCTCATCATCGAATAAAAGAAGGACTAAACAAACATACTGCCCGTCATGCCGAAGAATTTTATACACACTCCTGAGACCTTACTCTGTGTCGTGTAAGACCTCATTCGGTGTCTTTCTATCAATTTTTCTAAGCACCTAAGATTATTCGCATTAGATAATGCTTAGCAAATTCATCCACCCAGTTGGACACTGTCTTTTAGTTGTGTCTTTCACACTCCAAGATGGCGCCCACTTTTTCTTTCAACACTCTGTCCTTTTTCTATTTCGGACCAGCCGATGATTCTCATCATGGAATAAAAGAAGGACTAAACAAACATACTGCCCGTCATGCCGAGGAGTTTCACACACACTCCTGAGACCTTACTCTGTGTCTCTTCTATACCTTATACCTCTAGGTAAGTGACATTAATGTTAACCTATGTATTTTGCACTTTATTTTGAGGGGGCTGAGTCTGGTTGCTCAACTTAGAAGCAATATATGATTATAATCTTTGTTACATCGGTTTTAGATGAGACGGAGGGCTTATACGTCCTTTTTCTCTACATACACGCCAGCTTAATTATCGGGGAGCAAGACACAGCGCCCCCAACACAAGAATTTACCCAAAAGAACTGTTTTGTTTATAGGTACGTGACCTTTTACTTTTAGATTTATGCCATATTGCTTACGCTTGTTACTACTTCCTTAGTATAGCGATCTTCTCTTCTAGATCGCACCGTAAAAGATTTTGGATCCATACATGCTGACTTATGAGCACTCCCTCACGAAGACTCGGGGATAATAGTGTTTTGCCCCCGTCACGTGATTCCCACTACTCTTTCTCTATTGGTAAGTGATAGTCCTTTTGTTAGTTCTTTTTAAATTCAGCTTACTCATTATCTTCCTCCTAATGACTTACAATCATTTTATTTCAGATCGTACATTATCTTGAAGAGTTTTACTTGGATAAACCATTTATTCATGTTAACACCTTACTTATATTTTGGTACGTTTTCCTTTAATCAGACACACTTGCGAATGCTTAATTTAGCACACTCACTCACCAATTTCCTATGTGATATGACGCCTTTCTGTTTCCTTTTTTCCTAATGACACCATGTCATCAAGAGTATATTTCTCAACCTTAGTTTCCATTTCTCATCGCCACATATCTAGTGGGAGTCTTTATCCCTATTTCTAATTCTCAATTTCTACTTCGTTTCACGTTCACATCAAACTTTTGGTGATATTTATAATAATAACAAGTTTATCACTTGGGGTAAACTGTAATCACAGTTTTTTCTCTCTGGCTCCGTTTGGTAATGTCACTTGATGATTTTAGACACTCAAGTGGTACTGGTGAAGGACTTGGCCACGATTTTAGTGACTAGTATTAATTTTCAATAATCACGTGTAACTACAGATTATGACCAAGCTCAATATTATGTTTCTTACAGCTCTGAGGAAGTCAATGAGATACATTTCTCGGAGACGAAACACGTGTTGACTGTTGGATGTTGTTGTGATGACCACATATGGAATCTTTCTGATGTGATGAACATGTATGAAAACCTCGCACAAGAATAAAGACACTGAACTTTAACTCTGTTTGGATTATATATTGATTTTCCGAAGACCAAGAACCTAACTGTACAGACTCTTATCTTATTTCATACGAGTGCCCTGGCCTTTTTAATTGATTTGGTCCAGCTTTGGGCCCGTCCTGCCATGGGAAAGAGTTCCCTCAAGCTGCTTAGGATGGTGTTCTATTTTAGTCATCTGGGAGCAGATTAATTTGTGGATCCCATTCTGCTTGGCAATACAGACTCCACTCTTCGTTGTTTGAAAGCCTCCCACACTGTACCTGTCTGATCTACAGTACGCAGGTTAATCTTGAAGTACTTCAGAATTTTTTTCTGTAACTCTTTGTTAAATAACCAATCTCTCAGGAGTTCCATATTCGGATGCCACAGACCTCCAAATGGGAATGATTCTGACTATAAGAGCTGAGGAGCTGTCCGACAATGTGTGGCCTAGGTGTTGTATGTCATGTATCCATGCCCCTGTATTTGGCGTCACCAGCCAGTTTTAAGCCTGAGCCACAAAGTGTGTCCCAGTGAATAAAAGGCACCCTCTTTCCCTTGTGGTTGTTTATATATCCGGGCGTGTAAGAGAGTATGGTCTTCCATTGTTGCCATGTAGCTTGCAGGATGCTTCCAATCTAATTTTTAAAGCTGACTGGGAATGACCCATATTAGTGTTCGCAGATTTGAGGACATAGTCACTCTCCACAGTGTGGTGTAGAATTGGGGGTCATTGGTATTCAGGCCATAACAATTAAATCTGGTGATACAGGTGTTAGCATATCGGCCACAAAGGATTGCGTGCCTGCCGTGCTCATCTGTAAGTTCACCTTGCTCCTGAAATGTTGTTCCATTTGTTAACAGAATAATTACCCACGGACCTATGAAGAATATAAGGATGCAGTGCTGTGGGAGGCCAATCAGCTAGCAAGGTGGGTTTGCGACTGGGGAGTGTGATGAGTTTCCTTTAGTAGAACAATGTTATTGTGGTTCCTGTCTAAAAATGCCAGTACCTGACGGGATTTGCAAGGATTGTTTGGTCTCCTAACATTCCATGTTAGGCAGTTCAGGGTAATGGTTCTGTGTTCCTCTTGCTTGGTATGTAGTTGTTATAATCTTAGAATGCATTGGTTGTTTATCCGCCATGTTATGGCGCGTGTGCCTTTCATAATGTACTTACTGTGTAGAGCACGTTGTGTCTTAGGACATAAAAACCTTCCAAACAATACCCAAACCACCCACTCGGATGACCCACCCCCACCCCCACCAAGACATGCCCTAAACCGTAGCAGGCATCCACCATAGGACCACAGCTAAAACAAACTTTGATGTAAACTAGTTACGGTAAGACCCTTGGAGGGAATCCAAAGAGCTAGCTAGCTCACCTCTGTTAGAGGTTGAAAGCGAATGGAGGACATTCGATGGATGCCTTGTTTATGTTAAACAACTTTAAGTATGTGAATAAATATAGTGTGTGTAAGAGGGGATAGTGTTGGTCATAAAAACGACTCATCACCAAATATGGGCAATATTTATATACTTCAGAAGTTGTGGGTATGGGCGATCACAGTGTGCAAAAGGTTCGGGCCGTTTCCCTGTGATAGGCTCCAGGGTCAGCTGAGTTTAGAGGGTTGCTTGTTCTGGAGTCTTTGTATGAGATTTTCTTCATAAATTCTCTGGCCTGTTGCGGGAACTAGAATATGTCATGTTTATCACGATATGTGGCTGGTTATATGACTGCATATGGCATATGGGACTACCTCTTTCAGCAGTTGTTTTTCGATAGGCTGAGCCTTCCATCACACTACTTTGACTGTTACTTTGAAGTTAGGGAACAGCGAGACCTTGTTACCATTGAATGACAGTATCTCGTTTTTGTGCATGCCAAAGAACTGTGCCTCTATCCTTGAAAATAAGAAGTGTCACCATTATGGGGTGTGCTGGGGGCACCAGGCGGGGGCCTCATGGCCAGGGATCTATGGGCCCTTTCCTCCACTTGGGGACAGGACAAGACTTCCTGGCCAAACACCATTATCAATGGGCACTCCACAAACTCTTCCATCTTCTCCATATTGGACGATTCTGGGACCCCCAGAGCGCAAAAGTTATTGCTGCAGAATCTCGTTTCAATTCCTCATTTTGCCGATATAACATGGACCATCTTTTCCATGTTGTGCAGTGTGTCCCCACAGCTGAGGCTGTGTTCTGCATTTGAGATCCTTTGTTCCACCTCTTTGAGTTGAGCATCGAGTTTATCCAATTTATGGGATATGAAGTCCATTAGAGCCATTAAGGTGTCCATTTTGCTATCTATGGTGTGAATGATTTCTATTGTGGCTCTGAATGGAGCTTTCAGATCGCCTTCGCTGCCTTCTGATTTTGAATTGGGATCAGAAGGATTAATCACTCTCTATTTGGGGTCTATGGATTTTTGAGCATCATCGGACTTGAAACTGCCGTTTTACTTGCCACGCTCCCCCCTTGGCCATTTTGCTGTGATTTATTAATAGTTGCTGAGCAAAATATGTTGTTTCATAGGAGGGCTGTCCAGTCACCGCCACAGCTGTGCTGCCCAGGGCGTACACTAGGCCCTCTGCCTGCAGTTCTGGAACAGTAGTTAGTGATCGATGACGTGCAGCAGTCTGGAAAAGCTGCGTCTTTCCCCAGTTATGCTCTCTCGCCATGCAGGCAGTGGATAAACACTTAGGGGCTGAATTAAGAGCCCCTAGTGCCTTCTATATTTATCGTACCAACACCTCTACAGTGTCTGACAGGCTTATCATGGTCGTGTCTGTTGCTGAAAAATCAGGTGCAATATACATGGTTTTGATTTCTACACCATCAGGATTTCTCTGTGCTTAGAAATGCATCAACAAATATTTGGCGACTTGAAATTGTATTTAGCCTCAGGCCTTGAGGAAGTCATGTTGACGAAACACATGTTGGCTGTTGTATCTCTGGATTCATGATGGATGTTACCATGTGGAACACTCGGATGAATAAAAACGCTACCATATATCCGTATTGAATTGGAATTTTATACTGATACAACAAGAAAAATTGGACCTTTATGGTGTGCCTTGGTAAAACAATTTGGAGCCTTCTTGCGCCACATTAGTGTAATTTTTTTAATGCTAATGTCGCCCAATGAGTGAAAAATTTCATTCGCCAAATTTACAAAGTGACACAATACATGCAGTGCGCCACTTTGTAACCTTTTGTGCTACATTATGCCTGCACCAGGCATAATATATGCAAAAGGGGCGTTCCCCCATCAGGGGGCCAAAAAATTGGCACCTTTATTTCAGCACTTTTAAGGCCTGCTCAGAGCAGGCGTTAAAAGGAAGCATGCCATTGTTTTCAATGGGCCTCAATGGGCTTTGCAGGATTAGCATTAAAAAATATTACGCTAATCCTGCAAAGTTCTGAACTAGTGTAAAAAATGTTGACGCTAGTTCCCCTAACTACCGCCATGGTGTGCCATATCTCACATACGTGCACACATGGTGGCGTAAGGGAGGCACAAAGGGGAGCAAGAAAAGTGGCCGTGCACTGGGTGCAGCGCCACTTTTCTTAAATCAGGGCCTTAATTTTCATCTGGCTGGGCCAACTAGAGTATCTGAGGTCAGGCCTTACCTCAACTCATACTACAACAGAATAGGTTAGGTGCATGAGCAGACCCCAGCAGCAGCTGGCTCTTATTAACAATGGGAGGGGCTACAATAATAATAAAATAAAAAAATAAAAAACAGCACTTACCTTAGGACGGACATCCTGAAAAGATCGTACCCATGCGGTGAGTTCACAAGATAAAAAGTTTACTTGTGCAAGAAAAAACCTGGAGGGAGACTCCACAACCGCCGCTGCTTCCTCCATCTCAGTTTCTCCGTCTCGTTCTGTTCCACGCACCCACACGCTAGAATCCTCCTTCGCACGGCGTATGGAACAGAATCATCAGGATATTAAACACCCCCTTCCCTCAAAATAAAATAAACAACAACATCATAGAATACATGAAAACATTAACCTAACGTGAATAGATATATGATAAATAAATGTAATGCATAGATACATAATAAATAAATGTAAAGAATAATATCATACAGTTCATGAAAACATTAACCTAACATGAATAGATATATGATAAATAAATGTAATGCATAGATACATAATAAATAAATGTAAAGAACAAAATATTGATGATACAAACAAAGTATACTCTAAGCAGAAGCACCTTGCCAATATTACTGTTCGACAAAGTCATCAAATCTCTTAGGCCTTCTCAACATCGACTTGTCCCTCACCTTCACACCTACATGCTCACTCTTATTCAATGGGGGTTCACTAGTACTGGTGGTACCGTTATCTTCATTGTTTCCTGATCTGTTTCCCACATTCAACAACGTTACTGACTAAACCATACAGGCACTTTTATAACCTTCCCACCTTTCCACACATTACCATCACTCAGCAACATGGCATACTCGTACACTTTTCTCACCTCCAAAGGCTCTGAAAATTTAGACTCCCCTTTGCTGTCCATGCGCCCTTCACCACTCGCACCCAATCACCAACTTTGTAATCACCAGGTACTTCACTCATATCAAACTTCTTATTCCCCACACCTTTTGACAACAAAGCCCTTGGCTTTCTACCTCTCATGACTTCGAAAGGTGACTTCCCCGTCAAACTATGGGGAGTAGTGCGGTAAGACCAAACTAGATCCTTCATTGCCTTCCGCCAATTTATACCATTATAGATCGCTAATTGCAGCCCGTCTTTCAGCGTCCTCTTCCACCTCTCCACCAAACCATTACTCTGTGGGTAATAAACAGATACTCTGATGTGCTCTATGTCAAATTTGCATAAAAACTCTTTCATGACATTTGATACGAATTGCACACCATTGTCTGAAACTATTGTCTCAGGGATCCCTTCTGAATCAAATAAATCCATCAAGAACTCCACTACACACATAGTATTTATGTTTTCTACAAATTTCACGACCGGCCACCTGGAAAAATAGTCCACAACCACCAAAGCATATTTAGGTACACTTCCCAAATTATTAAACAGACCCATAATATCAATGGCTATTTTTTTCCACTGCCCATCCGATTTGTCAGACACAACAAGATCACTTTTAACAACCTTTTGAGACTTGTCACTCCATGCACACAACACACACTCCCTCACATGATGTTCCACATCCCTATCTAGCCCTGGCCACCAATACTCCGATCTGACCCGCCTTTTTGTTGTGCTTATTCCGAGATGGCCCTCGTGAGCCAGTTTCAACACTCGTTCCCGCAACACAGCAGGAACCACCAACAGCTCACCCCTGAACACCACTCCATTCACCATACACAACTCTACTCCAACTTGACGGAAGTACTCTGCATCGCAAGAAGCACCACCTCTATTTGGTCACCCTTGTCGGCAATAACCCATCACCTCTTGCAGCACAACATCTTTTTGAACCTCAGACACCCATTCTTCATGTGAGATTCTGCCTTCTGTCACACATCCTACATCCACATCTACAGAGGCTATGAGTTCATCAAGTTCAGGTTTACCTTTACCACCCTGAACTGACTGCACAGGAAGCCTGGACAGACAATCTGCCAACACATTCTTTTTACCAGGAAAATACACCAAATCATAATTGTACTCCAACATTCTGGCCACCCAACGAGCTATTCTAGGTGTGGCACTACCCGCCCCCTTAGTCAAAAATACTTCTATTAATGGACGATGATCAGTACGAATCACAAATTTCAAACCCCAGACAAACTTGTGGAAATGGTCAACACCCCACCAACATGCCAATGCCTCCATTTTCGATGGTAGAATAATTCATTTCCGATGAACTCAACGGTCTGGAAGCATATGCAATTGTCACTTCTATTCCCCCTCTTCTTTGCATTAATACGGCTCCCAGTCCCACGGAACTGGCGTCTGTAATAATAATGATCTCATCCCTGGTGTCAAACGGTTTAAGAGCTGAAGCTGAGGCAATTTGTTTTTTCAACAAACAAAACTCTCTCACAATTCTCGCTCCATACAAATTGCTCCCTCACGCATAACAACTTCCTCATGTGTACAGTCTTGTCGGCAAACTTGGGAATAAACTTTGAGTAATATTCCGCTAGGCCTAAAAACAATCTTAATTGATCTTTACTGGCTGGAGAAGGCGCGCCTTCAATTGCCTATACTAAATTAAGTTTAGGTGAAATCCCATCTTTGTTAATGCAATGACCCAAATACTCCACCTCAGGCACACTCAATCTGCATTTCTCCAATTTGATCGTCAGCCCGCTCTCCCTTAAAACACTCAACACCTTTCTCATAGCCCCATCATGTTCTTTCTGGTCTCCACCAAACACCAAGATATCATCTTGAAAATAAGTAACACCTGAAATATCTTTCAGTAAATGGTGCATTGCCCGTTGAAATACTGATGACGCTGATGCCAAACCGAAAGGCATGCGCTTAAATCTGTATGCCCCCTCTGGAGTAATGAAAGAGATTAACGCTCGTGAATCAGGATGTAACTCAATCTGGTGATACGCAGATGATAAGTCCAAGGTAGAAAATACACTTGCCCCCTTCACTGTGGATAACATTTCACCAATATTGGGCAGAGGATGCCTATCCACCCATATAGCCGCATTAAGATTGCACAAATCCACACACAAACGCATGTCACCATTGGCCTTCTTAGCAATCACCACTGGCGCCAACCACTCAGACGCCTCGATTTCTTCTATCACACCTTGCTCCGACAACTTGGATAACTCTCGTCGTAATTGTTCCCTCATCACAAAAGGAACAGGACGCGGTTTATGCGCCTTAGGTACAGCATCCCCCTTCAACACAATTTTATGCATAAACCCCTTTAACTTTCCTAACTTATTACTAAACACCTGAGGGAATTCCTCTACAAAGCTGGCCCTCTGAACCATGTGTACATTAGACTTCGACCCCAATACTTGATCAGGGTGATTCAAATCAAGAATTATGCCGAGGTCTTTTTGTTGCGGCCAACCTAACAAATTGGTACCCTCCTCCACAAAATATACTTTAGACATGATAACTGTCCCTTGGAATTCTAGTGAAGCATCCATATACCCCACAAGCTCAATAGGTTTTTTACCATAAGCTAGCAAACGCACATCGGGAGGTTTAATGTCATGCGCTGGAAAATTAGATACGTTTTCTTTTCCAATCAAAGTATATCTTGCCCCTGTGTCAGCCATCACTAGTATATCTACCCCATCAATTTTAATTACACAGTGCGGACCACTGGAACTCATACCCCCAACATCCACCACCTGCAAAATAAATTGTTGAGAGTCAATATCCTCACTATCACTTCCCACTGAATTGATTGCTCCTCTACCCCTTCTTGCGCTCATCTGCTTCCCTTTGCACACTCTTGCGAAATGTCCCTTGGACTTGTACTTCCTGCACACTTGCCCAGCCGCAGGGCAGCAAACATCAGTCGCTATGTGCCCCTTAAAGCCACATTTATAACAAATAATATCTTTTCTCCCATCCATCTTTGCAGAAGTTCCAAATAGATCTTCCTTTTTGAACTTAGAATCTCCTTCATTGACCGCATTCACAGCTCCAGGTGCGGTAGATAGTTCCGTTAAGCCATCATTCGTTATCTCAATTCTTTTAATAAAGTCTATGGCTTTTTGTAATGTCAAATCCTCTGTATTCAACAACCTTTCTTGAATTTTTTTATCATTAACTTTCAAAACCAGTTGGTCTCTCAGCATTTCATCCTGAAAATGACCATAATTGCAAGTAGCTGCCAAAATCCTCAAACTTGCCACATAACTTTCAACAGACTCTCCTGGCAATTGGCTCCTTTTTAAAAAGTTAAAACGCTCCACAACAACATTTTTATTCTTTCCAAAATTGGAGTTCAACTGTTCCATGGCAACCTCGTATTCATCCTTATTCTGGTCTTCATCCCCATAAGGATATGGTAAATGTTTGAAAATGCGCCTTTCCTCTGCACCCAAACAGTGCTTCAACATGGCCAATTTTCTGGATGCCTTGAATATATCTCCACCCACAGCCAAGACATACGCTTCATAACCATCTTTCCAGTCCTCCCAGGATATGATGGGTTCCCCAGGGGTGTTAAAAAAAAACTTGGTGCTGTAAATCCTTCCATATTTTTTTAATTTAGTTTTGACACAACAATAGAATCCCAGTAACTGTTTCTGGCTCTGGATTTAACTTTATACAGACATTTGCCAAAAACATTTCCAGACCCTTAGTACTCCAAAAATAGCATTTCCAGTTGCTTAATAACAAAAGTCTGGCTCCACCCCTTCAAAGATTAAATTGTTGCCAGGATATATGTTAGCTTGGCTTTGAAAAGCACTCAAATCAATAGTGTCTCCAGTTGCTTAGCAACTAACATGGGCTCGAAAACTTTCAGAGAAAGCTGCTCACAGTTGCTAGGCAACTACACCTGATGATTCTTGCTGTTGCCTAGGACCTTCAAAGGAGGCTTCCCATTGTTGCTAAGCAACACTCCAACATGACGATCCTTGCCGTTGCCTTGCCTAGGGGCGGAGATAATTACCATATAAAGCCGCCAAACGAGGTCAAACAGCTGCTCCACAGGATCGCGTCGAACGTTGTCTCTCCGGGACACTGTGTCCACAAAAATCCAGCACTGTTGTCTCTCCTCCCAGTCAGCACTGCAGCACCCTGCACCCTTCATCGCCAGTGAAAAGATCGTGCCCATGTGGTGAGTTCACAAGTTTATTTGTGCAAGAAAAAAACGTGAGGGAGACTCCACAACCGCCGCTGCCTCCTCCACCTCCGTTTCTCTGTCTGGTTCTGTTCCACACGCCCACACGCTAGAATCCTCCTTCGCACGGCGCGTGGAACAGAATCATCAGGATATTACACATCCTCCTTTTATTGTCTTTCCTTCTCGCCTGGGTCCAACGAGTGACGGGACCCAGGAAACTGCACTAGCCAATCCTGGTGCTGCTCTCATGCTGGTAACCAGCATGAAAAAAGCGTTATGATTGATGGTAGTGGCCTCTCACAGTGCTCACAAGAGTGCTGGAGGCCTGTGCTTTGTCTAACCCAGCTGTCTTAAGACAGTGGGGTTAGAGAAGTTTAAAGTGCGCATGTCAGGCTGGCCATTGCAAGACGGCCTGCCAAAGGGACATGCACACTTTAAACAAGTGCACAGCTCCCCGCTGCCACTCAGCAGCAATTGACCTGCTCCATACTGACACTTGGTTCAGGACTGGATGCTGAATTGGTAATAAAGAAAGTTCTGGGGCCATTTTTCATAACAGGGGATGCTCCTTTGCCCATGTGTAGGGGCCGCTCCCGGCAGACCCGATATTCCCCTGCAAATCCCCTTCTCTCTCTGTGGAAGGGGGAGTGGGGATAGAATAACAATCTCTAGGCATCTGCTTTTATGGTGTTGGGCCCCAAAAGGGCTTAGTGCAATTAATTACAGCCTTGTTCTGTCCCGATGTGCCCAGCTACTCTTACTCTGTGTTTATCCAACAGGAGGGCTGCTCCCCAAGGAACACCCACATGCCCTCCACTGCCACCACCAGTGGAAGCCAAATGCCCTGTGCAGGCTAGCTTTTGTGCCTCAGGGAGTAGGACAGGATCTATCTCCTGCACCAGTGAATCTAGTAACAGAGGGCCCTTTTCAGCTGATCGGGCTGTTTGCTATGGTTGCAGGGTCTCTCAGACAATCAAGGACACTGGGCTTGGGGCAGCAGCAGGCTCATCTGAACCACCCCAACCTACCCTCTCACCCCTGCTGGGGCCACAATAAGCATGAGCTGAGTCCTTTACATTTCCTGTCATCCACATACCACACAAGATCTCCCACCTGCTCCAGCACATCTGCATGTAGTGAGTCTCCACTTTCCCACTGGAGTGTGTAGAGAACGCCACCGGGTCCTCCTGTTGCCTGCCAATTCAAAACTAGAGGCAGCAGCAATCGCCTTCGGCCATTCCATTCCATGGTGTGACAGTGCTAAAAGGCTCCGGGCCACAATGTTTTCAGAGTCCAGTGGACATCTTGTCTCCCAGTATGTGCGGTGACTTAGATGCCTCCATCTCTTTTGGAAAGTGAATCAACCTGGTTATCTTAAATTACAGGTCTCTCACGTCTGTGCTGCTCTTCCACTGCCACTGAAGCAGAGTTCAATGGCGTTTCAGCATTAATTTTGATGGAATGTGTCCTCCAACATTGTAGAGCAACTGTTTTGCTTGCAGGCTCTCTTGTGACCACCAGCAATTAGTGATGACTGACTCACATGTTGCTCTGTCATAACACCTGTGCTCTGTACTTGAGAATCCAGCTTGACAATGGATACTTCTAACCTCAGATTCATCACCTTAGAATACCTCCCGGACACCAGACTGGACCCAGAAATATTTGTATCCCCTAATGTGCCACCTGATTATCCTGTGCTGCCCCAGTGTCACCATAGAAGTAACAGAGGAGACCCACATATAGCACTGCCCCTCCATGCTAACATCAGTTTCTTTCTTACCGCACCTTCTGACTCTCCAAAGTTCTGTTCAGAAACTCATCAGTGTCCTAATGACTCTCAACACAAAATCCAGTGCGCTAGGTAATGGTGTCCCCTCCTAAATGTACAGGTTTCAAACTATGCCGTGACTGTAGGAAATGGATGGTAGTCATGGATTTGCATTAAGTGTGTCTCTGGTATTTGGGCTTAGGACACTACTTTAAGTTATACAGTAAGAGTGTCCTCATGCACCTTGAGGTGAGCCCGGATTGAGAAGTGAAGTTGTACGTCACTGATCATCAGTCACTGAGGTTGTCCTGCTTCTGAGGCCTTTCCCGCAAGTAATCCATTTATCAAGTGAAGTCCTCTGCTAAGTCTAAACCGAAGTTCAGGCACAAACATAAAAAAGTAAAGCGAGACTTAACCCCATCCCATCTTTTTATCCAAGGAGAAGATCTCAGAAGAGATCCCACAACTGATCCTGGTGCCCCTCCAGGTTCCTGGACTATTGGCGATTCCACAACAGATTGAGGTCTTCGCAGAGGCCATGCCGTAGAATTTTGCACACTTCCAGTTACCTGTTCTGGATCCCCGACTGACTACATATGTCTTCTCCGGCTCCAGGACCTCTGGCAGGCCATTCCTTCAGGATCCGGTGCTGATTACAATGTCTGACACCAAATCAACTTTAGCATTATCCCAGCCGATGGATCACAATTACATTACTTAAGTGCAACCAGTTGTCACATTGCTTGGCTCTGTATCAATGCTTCTGCCAGGGTGGATGCACCAGCAGAGGCTCCATTGCCATTTTATCCCTGAATAAGGTACACCACCCAAGGGAGATGATCCTGGTAGGAAGATGGTTGGTGATCTCTGCCCACATTATGATGATAACAGGCTTTATAAGGACTTAGAAAAAGCCATTTGGCTTGATACCTACCCTGAATGAGGGTTGGACTCACAATTGTGGCCACCAACTGAAGATTGCATCTTTTGAGGTAGTGGTTTGAAGGGCCTGGAATCACAGATGACTTCGGTTGAGATCAATATTAACGTCCCTAAATTAATTATCCAGCTTGGACCAGCCACATCTGAGCCCTTACTTCTATTCAATGAGGCTAACACTGACATTTTGATTGGCACTTGGCCAAAGCCCTCTTGTTGCCCACTGGTAAATGAGCAGGTGTCTAGGCTTCGGAGATGGATGCCTGGCGACCCTGATGTTCTCACTAAAACCATAACCCAGAGAGCCTGGTGGTTCAGGTTTCAACCACCAAGGAGAACTCTAATTCATTCTCCAAGACTCCTCTGGATAAGGAGTCCAAGAAGATTTAGGCATTTGGAAAACTAAAGTTCTCCTCGGCCAGCCTGGTATTGAGATCAGTCACTATACACATGCACCCTGGAACATGGCTGCTAAGATCTTGTCGGCAGCCCCAGAAGTCTTTTTGGCCTCTCTGGCTCAAACAAGTCATGATGGTTAAGACGTGGCCAAATACATGACTCATGCTGGCCTTGATACTACTGATTGCTTGGGAAAGGAGGTTGGCACCAGAGTCGTGCGCCATTGCTATGCATGTATGTGTTCCACAGGATTTTCTAGAGATTTGAAAGCCTCTTCCAAGGATGTACCCTTTGGCAGAGGAGAACTCCTTGGTAGAAAAGCTAATTCTGCCATGGAGCGCTTTAATCACTCTAGAGCCAAGGTACGCTCCCTGGGTCTTTTGACCCATGCCAAATTGTTCCCAGATCAGTTCAGAAAATTCAGAGGCTACTCCTAGGTGTTGACATATAGACAGTGACAGTCACCTCAAATTGTGCAACAGTCAACCCATTCCTTTTGAGGCCAGGGCCTTGGTTCTGGCAAGTTACAAGCAGGCAAGCAAGGTCAACAATCCTTCCAGTTCATTTGCCCTGCAGCAAGAACCATTAAACTACTTTATTTTGCCGTTAGTGTTGCATACCCATCCAGTGGGGGCAGGATTCAGTATTTACTCCGAGAGTGGCATCAAATCAAATTGGTAATACAAATCATTCAGCATGGCTATGCCCTATCCTTTCTTTTTGTGCTACCACATTCCTCCCTTTTCCCTCTCCCCACCACCCCAATCCGAACAACTTTCAGAGAAGCACCTCTCCATTCTGATAAAGGAAGCTCCAAAAGTGTTGTGAGTCTGGTTCCATGGTCAGAAAATGGAGCAGGCTGTTACTCTTACCATATTTTTATGCTGAAAAATGACTGTGGACGCCACCTTCTATAGCTTGACCTCTAATTGTCTTCCTGTGGAAGGACATATTGAAAATGCTCACACTGGCCCAGATTGTGGATGCTATGGACTGGATGATATCCTTGGATCAGTAGGATAGGTATTTCCATCTACCCATTCTGCAGTCTCACAGCAGTTCATGGTCGGCCAGGAGTAATTTCAATTTGCATTACTCCCCTTTGGTCTCACTGAAGTCCCTCTGGTGTTCACGAGAATTATTTGAATTCAAGGATACCAGTTTTCTCCTACATCAGAGACTGTCTATTGAAGATGGGTTCACCACAGTCAGTCGTAGGCCACCACCAGTCAACATAAGACCTCTTGACATTGTTGAGGTTCATGATCAGTGAGCCAAATCACACCTCACTCTTTCGCAGAAACTGTCATTCATTGGAGCTATCCTGGATACAGTTCGGCTTGAGGCCTTCCCTCTGACACAGCTTGTCCAGAACATCCAGTTTTGATCCTGATGTTTCAGCCTGAGTCAGCTCTGAGGCTTCTTGGCCTCTTGCATCCTGCATCTCCTTAGTTGACTGTGCCAGGTGACACATGAGGACTCTGCAATGAAATTTGAAGTTGCAGTTGGCCAAGGAAGTCTATGATGCCATATGAATTACATAAGAGTTGGCTCATGGTGGCTGCCCAAACACAAATGGTTCAGCAGCAGGACCCTGTCCCTTACTCAGCCGGTGATGAGAGGTGCATCACTACAGGTTGAGGAGGATATCTGTTTTTAGGAGAGCAGAGAACTCTGGTGTCAGGTGGAAGCCCTGCTCCATGTCAATCTGTTTGAGTTGCGGGACATAGGTTTGCTTCTGAAGGTCTTCTTGACATTCATCAAGGGGAGGCTGGTGCAAGTACTCACATGCAACACCACTGCCATGTGGTATTGCAACAAGTGGGCCAGGGTGAGGTCCTAGGTCCTTTGTCAGGAGACTGCACATCTGGAGTTGGGTGGAGCATTGGGGCATTTCCTTGATATAATACCACCTGGTGGGATCCTTGAATGACAGAGTGGATAAGCTAAGCAGGCAGCATCTGGTAGATCAGGAATCACACCTACACTCTGAGGTGACACAGGACATTTTCTGAAAGTGAGGAGCACCCTGATTAGATCTTTATGAAATTATTGAGCGTGCACAGTGTTAAAGATTTTGGAGTTTCTGTGACAACTCTGACCAGAAGAAGAATTCTGGCTGGAATGGAACACTGGACTCTTGTACGCTTTCCTACCCCTGCTTTTGGAAAGAAATCAGGCACAACTGGTCGCAAATCAACCTGGTGGTTCTGGATTGGTCCAGGAGAGTACTGTGCCTATAATTTCTTGGTGTGAGCATCAGTCCTCCGATGAGGCTGCCATTTCATGAGGACCTCTGATCTAGGCAACAGGGCAGGTTCCTGTACCTGATGCAGCAGCAGTTGACTGTGTTTGGTCTACAGCCTGAGGTGGTAGATATAATATGAACCACTAGATGCCTTTCACAAACTCCATTTATGATGGGCACTGGGACAGGTTTGTAGCCTGGTGTAGTAGCCTTAAGACTGACCTTTTACAAGCAAAGCTGTCTCATGCTTTTTTGTTTGTTTTGTCTTCGGCCCACCTGGACTTTGCAGTGGGCACTAATAAAAGTTATATGCCTGCCCTACTGGTCGTTTACTGCACCAGCCATCCTTGTTCAACACACATGTTACCTCCTAAACCAATTGTTATATCGCAGTAGGGCCTTAGTTTGGTCTTAATGTTCCTCATGTGCATACACTTCAAGCTGATGCGTAGCTGCTAGTTGCGTTACATGACTATAAATACTATCTTTCTCATTGAGAATTTCTCAGTTCATTGCATAAGTATGCTACAGACTCGGTCAGTGCAACTACCCTATACCATCTTTTTTCCAGACAAATTGGTTTTAAGAATGCAGACAGCCTTGCATAAAGTGGTGACTCCTTTCTGTGTTGAACAATCTATCATCTCACCTGTTTTCTTTGACCCTGCTCATCCCTAGAAAGAGGAGGAAAGGCGTCATCCTCTTGACTCCAGAAAGACTTTAAGCTTTTGTGGGGAGTTCTCCAGAGCAAAGAAGGGAAAGACTTTACAGGAGAGGACTACGTCAAGGTGGCTAGTCCGCTACATTACTGTATGCTACGCAATGGTCAAGAAGCTGCCACTAGAAGGTCTGAGAGCCTGTTCCACCCGCCTTGGAGTACTGTGACCTGACATCACTCCAAGGATCCTCCATCAGAGGCAATACTGCTTTGATTTCTACTCTAAAGGGAGTAATATGCAGTTGAAAGCATCCATCAGAAGCACAAGTTACTTACCTTTTGAAATGCTCTTTCTGTGGAGTGGCCTCTTTTTAACATCTAAAAAGGTCCCAAGTTAGGAATCTGCACATTGGTAGTAACAATTTTTCACGTTCTGCAGCTGCTGGTGAGGAAAGAGACAGGCAAGAAACTGATGTCAGCATGAGGGGTGGAACTTTTATGTCTAAACTCAGTTCTGGGGCAGAGCAGAGCCACATGGTGCCACCCAGCAGTGTATGGGAATATTTGTTGGAAATGTTCCCTTTCTGCAGGATCACCCCAGACTTCAGCCTTCACTCCCCTATTCTTGCTGAACTTGTTTTTGTTGGCTTAAGGACTCTGTGCACTGCTAATCAGTGGTAACGTACTTGTGCTCTCCCTTCCAAACATAGTAAATTCAGTATACACCTGAGTGGTATATTTAATTTACATGTAGTCCCTAGTATATGGCATTACATGTACCAAGGGCATGTAAATTAAATGCTACATGTGGGCAGCAGCACTCATTGTGCAATCTACTAACATAACACAGTGAAACATGTTTCGAGCCTGCCATTGCAGCTTGCGGTGTGTTTTTAAAACTGCCATTTCAACCTATCAAAATAAACCATTTATCAGGTCTAAACCTTCCTTTTTAATACTTATATGCCGCCTCTAAAGTAGGCCCTAAAATCTCAAAGGGTAGTGTGCATGACAGTTAAAAAGTAAGACATTTGTACTTAGGTTAAATGTTCTGGCAGTAAAAAATACCCAAAGTTCTTTTTCAGTGTGGAAAATCTAACCCAAGGACTAACACTGGATTAGTTATTACATTTAGTAAGTGATAACTTAAGTTAGGGAACATCTAGAGAAATCCTTTTTCCACTCATTTAAATTGTAACTAATTTAAGTTAATCTTTCGTAATAACATCAGATTTTAACTTGTTTTTTAAAAGGCCACTTTTAGAAAGTTGGCACTTTTCTGCCTGAACCAAATGTGTCTTTCTGCCAGTGTCCAAGGACACATGACTGTTTATGATTCTCCTGTGGTGTGGTGTATGTGTAGTCCTTCCAGACATGAGACAAAAGGTGTTTGGTTGTGGGGAAGGGTGTTCCTTTCATGTGCAAGAAGGCCATGGGGGTTGTACACAGCACTTCCTAAGCTTCAAAGGGTAACTAGCCCCTTCCTGACTTCAGAAGATTCCTACCGTGAACCCAGGACCCCAGAAGTGACTTCAAGGGACAGTCGGCTAACAACCTGTGTGAGATGGAGTGACACAACAAGCTTCCACAGGCCTTTCCCTGCAACTGCCCAGTTGACCATTTCCAACTGCCCTTACCTGCACCATGCTACTGACCTCTGCTGGAGTGACATCTAAACCCCAAGTTGTGCTCCCCAGGTCCTGGACCCATGGCTGGTGTTCGACTGTACTCCAACCTTAAAACTGCAAGAACTGAAAGTGAAGAATCAGAGGCCCTGAGCTCATTGTGTTCAAAAGAACCATCTCCAGTTTCCTCACAAATGTAAACAGACTTTATTGAGGTTAACACGGAAACTGTATGTAGTTGCTGATGACACTGTACCGGCTACAGACCCCCGACTTTGCCCTCATGCAGCTCTTCAAGTCGACAATGACCACCTCTCCTTCCCCTCCATTACAAAGTTTTGATTGTTGACTAGCTCTTCATGCCAATAATGACCGCCCTGTGGTCCCCTGCCAATGAGAAGTTCTGTCCAATGCCTAAGACTTCAGCAATGCCTCATTGACAAGCCCCTCTCTGGATCCAGTCTGCACTCCTACCACCTCATCAACAAAAGCTTCTCATGTGAAATAGAGCTAAGTTCAAAAGTAAACTTTCCACCTTGTCCCTGTATCTGACCCGCACTCCATTGTGGTTGGCATTAACTTTTTATTATGACCCAGTCTAAAGCGACCAGATGACCATAATTGGTGCCTTGTTCTCTCTGGCACTATTTCTGCTGAAACATTTAAAACTTCATGTATCCGGATCTACTTATTGTGTTTTTGTTATTCTGTTGTCATTTCATTTATTAAAGTTTCTTTATTTTTCCAAATTGGTTTGGGATTTTTCTTGCATAGTGTTTTCACTTTATTACTGTTTGAGTGCTGCATACATATTTACACATTGCCTCTCAATTAAGCCTGACTGCTTTTATGCCAAGCAACCAGAAGATTAAGCATGATTTTTTTTTTACTTTTGTGGTTCACTCTGACAAGGACTGTGATTTGTACTTGAAGTTGACTCGCACCCCTCTAAACTAATAACCTAATTTCTTCCAGTATTACTGAAACAAAATTCCGGAACCAGGCTCCTGCCTGGGGAGTATTCAAATGTGGGTAATCTGCAGTTATGTAGCACATCCATCCGAAAGTGTTGCAGAAGGTAAATAACTTATTTATTTTTAGTCTGAGAGCTCAGTGTACCCTGGCTTGCAACAATCTGTACAGCTGAGCCTCCTCTGGAACATATGCTGTCTTGCTGCTCTGATTCCAGGTTTTTGATTCTGTGTACCCTGGTTTTCCTTATTGCTTGTATCCCATGATGTAGTCTAAACTTTAGTAGGGTTGTTTGTGCCCCAAAAGTAATAAATATGTGACAGTTTTAGCCTTATGTTAATCAAGGGGCTAATGTAGAATGTAGAAATTGCACTGATGTTTTTATTACTATGCATTTGTTTACACTGTAGAGTTCAACATAGGTGTTAATATAAATTTAAATAAAATGTTAGAAGGATAACATTGATATTATAATGTAATTTAGACTCTAGACTAATGGGATGTATTGTAAAGATATTGAATTTCTAATGAGTAGTGATTCAAATATGCAATATATCTGTAATAAAATGCATTAACAAAGTTTTCTTCGTTTACGATGAATGTATTACACATATTAATTAAGTATTATTAATGCTGAATTCATAAATTTGCATATTACATGTGTTTTATTAAAATGTATTATTTGAATGTATTGCTGAAATTCTCTTGCATTAGCCTAAGACTGTATTTCATGACTGTGCAGGCAATGCTGATTCATTCCTAAACGTGAGTTTTCTTTCAGACTTTGTTTCCATGAGAAGACTTGCTTTTGGGAATAGGCCCTATTGTTTAGACATGGAGAGAAAGTGTAATTGTGTCCTTGAAACTGGAACATTCTGAATAGATGGACTAACAAATTTTACAAATGTTTAAACTTTGTGTGGAGCTACATGGATGGAAGTTGTTCCCATGACAGGCTTGAGAAACTATTGAACTGTTTCAGATTGTGATCAATTTCTATTGGAGGATGCCCCTTCAACATAAATAGGGCAGATACCTTTGATGAATCAGAATGCTTTATAAACTTTAATATATGGATGACCACTTGGACTTTGGTCAGATGCTGTCAGAGCTGCGGAGTTCCAGAACTCTTGTTGGTGAAGTGTCCCCGTATGCTGTGTCCCTTGGAGAAGTATCTTCCTCTCTGCTTTTTGTCCCTTTGAGATGTCCCTTTGAGACTTAGAAACGTTTTCCTTCCTATCCCTTTCAGAAGACTCTTGTGCGAGCTTCTGAAAAGCTGACGTTTTCCATTTTTACCTATCTTTTGTCCCCCTTAGCTAAAAGCTTGCAGTCTGAGATTATTGTTTTCCAAAATTATTTTTGTTCTTTTTGTATTTTTTTCTTTTGCCTGCATGCGTTCCACCCCACACATGTATTCCCTTGATTTGTCTAATTGTAGGGGTTTATGACTCTGCTAAAATTAGATTGATTAATGATTGCTAATCCTGAGCAACGTTCAATTTCTGTATCACAGATATTCTTGCTGATGATATGTATTGTTCTTCTTGAATGTCTAGTTTTGTTAATGTTCGTCCATCTGAACTTATTTAATCGCCTTGAACAACCCTTGGTTATTATGTATCTTTATAAGTTGGTCTTGTGAATTGTCTCTATGACTTTGAGCTTGAGTTTGTAATAAATCCCTTAACTCTATTTCCGACTGCAGTTTTCCTTCCATGGTCACATTGGTCATTTTGGGTAGCGTAACTGATTTGTATTGACATCGTGTTAATAGTTGTACCACACCCTGTCGAAAGGTCCAAAGATTGATCAACCTTGAGGGGCATTTATTCCTGTGAAGGATGAAAATACTCTAGCAATTCTGGTTGCAGAGTTATGGTTTGTACCACAAGGGGGGAGACCCATTTAAGTACAGTGTTAGGAATTGGATCCATGGGGTTTGTACTTTAATCAGTCAGGTTTAGGTTGGGGGTGCATTCACTCTCCCTACCCCACAATTCAAATATGAACCTGTAGCAACAATTGGATGTGATTAGACCAACCCATGCCTGATCCCCCTTTTTACAGTTTAGGGATGGCACGTTACATGTCGCTGCCTTTACTGCCCGCTGGTCCCCTTCAGCGGAGGGTGACAGGTAATGTAAACTGTGCTGCAAGGCTGATGACACATGAACATTTGCTTTTTTTTTTTGCCCTCGATATGATACCCCCAGATGATGATAGATTGTGCCCCTTTGTAAAAATCTTTTGCTATCTGATCGAGCTACTGCTTATAGATTATGTAACAGCGATTCTGCAGTGATGAAAGTGACAGCGGTATCTAAATTCATACATGCAGCGTGGATAATTGGGCATAAAGAACTCTTAGCAATCAAGTAAAATTCTCCTGCAATATGAGAGTTGATTAAAGGCCATTTTACTTAATCATTTTGGGGGGGGACCATATTTATATTGTGGTATCATCTTGTTTGATAAATGAATGGCTGGAAGTGGATTTGCACTTCCATTGCTTTGGCTTGAAGACTGTTGTGAAGTGATATGTTGTGAAGTGTTTTGCGGAATTGTACTGGAAGTGAATTTTGCACTTTTTGCTAAAAAATGTTTGCAGTTGTTGTTATTGACGGGTCCGTTGTGGCCTCAAATTCCAGGATAATACACGACTGTAGAAGAAACTCAAATAATATTTTGCCTGCAGTGAGATACTTTTCGTGAGACGTCACTGACAGTGGCAATAGATTTTCTTGAATGAGGTGAGTTATTGGTTGATATTAAGTGAATCCTGAGTGCGCATGGAGGATCTGGATCAATCAGAGGGAGAGTTGCTGGTCAAGTTTCATTCGCTGTGTATTTGTGAACGCTGTAGCTTAGTACAACTTTGAAGTGTTTGCGTTCCTAACTGTAGTGTGCAGACGTGGTTGATTTTTGCTCACAATATTTTGCATTAGGTGTGTATGAGCGATTGTGTGAGAGACAATTGTGAAGCAACTGCAGCTATGGAAAGAAGTTAGTGTGATGTAATTTTGTACCTTGCTGGTATATGTCTGTTGGAGTGAAGCCGCGCTGGTATTGGTGAACAGTGCCATGTTGTTGTTGGTTGAGAACTTCAAGAGCAAAGGATTTTGGGATTGAAGTTACTTCCTGATTTGATAGAAAGTTATTTTAATTAATTGAATTTGACCAGAAATTATGTTTTTCAAAGCATTAAAATGTGCGTTAAGAGGAGATGCATTCATTATAATTAATGAAGGTACAGAGGTCCCATCCGAGGGAACGCATAGTCAAGGATTTCATGCATGGGTTTGGCTTGAACAATGGTGCAAGATTACTGAAAAAGAAGGCGACAGCTTTTTCCCATTATGAAACATATTATTTGAGAATTATAGATAATTTGAGGCAAATGATGTATGAGATGAAACTGCCTCTAAGACAGGCACATTTTGAAGACCTTAGTCTTTGGGAACTTGTAGCTTGAGAGAAAATGACAGGCAAATACGAGAATGGAGTTCAGAAAGCAGAACAGACAGCAGAAGCTGAGAATAAAAAGACAGGAACATATGACAGTGATTCAGATGATGAGTGTATTAATTAGATCCTGATGACTCGCCCACCTCCATATCTTTCAGTTGGGGTAGGAGTGAGAAGTGAAGCAACATCAAATGTAACCCCCAATGTGCCAACTGCTCCAGCTGCACAGACCCCGAATCAGACAGTACCAAGTACACCTGCAAATTCAATGACACAAGTGCCCATAGTATATCTACTATTTCTGACTGTTAACACAGTTCAGTCCATACCAAGTCCAGTTGTAAATCAAGTTATTCCAGATCCAAATGTGAGTCTAACGGTGCAGTTACCTTATATGAATCCATCCATGCCAAAATGTACCCTGAATCAGCCTGTGCCAGCGTTTAGTTCAGTACAGTCAATGTCAAACGATATCCCGAGTCAAACAGAACAAAGTTTCAGTACTGTCTTAACATGACAGAGTGCAGGAATCACAATTCCTCATAATCAGCCAAATCTTATGGGTCAGTTGTTCCTTTATATGCTTCAGGTAGTTCTGGAAGTAGTGTCCATTCAACAAATCTTCCGCCTGTTCCTGATACATGAGTTACATCTGCTGGGATATCACCAATTGGTATGCACGGATCAGTTTATTCAAATAATTCAGAGATGGAGAGAACAGCTTCTCTTGTTCAACCATTGACCCCTATTCAAGCTGCAGAACCTAACCTGATGCTAAATGAAGCTAACTTATTCCTGATGTGAGATTTCCTCTGGGAACCCCCACCTCATTTCATGCCCAGACCTGATCAGTTCCTGAATGTACATTGCAGTCCGCAAGGAGAAGTACCACAGTGAAATAATATCAGTTTGCAAGGTTTGCAAGGTTTCACAGCACAGCAGTTGACAGATTGGTTCAACATTTTGAGTCCTCAAGGTAAAACTGGTGTGGCAAATTGTAATACCAGAACAGAAGAAACACCTGAGCTATAGATCAGTGAATCTGCCCAGATTAAAATTGGAATTAAATAAAAATGACTTTAGGAACAGTAGGCACAGCTCAATTGGAAGCTTACACAGAAGATGAACTACAGTTCAGGTGGAAAGATGTTACACAGCGTTCAGGACAGTCTTATGAGAAATTAGCTGGAGTGGCAGAGAAATATGATGTGGATTTAGAAAAATCGAAACCATTGAAGAGAAGTCACAGATTAGAGTTCAGTTCAATGGACATAGTTAACATGAGATCTCTCAGAATTAAATTGCAAATTGATGCTAGGTGCATCCTTAGAAGTAGATCAACGTGGTCCCTATGTAAATGCCAACTTTATGGGCCATGATGTTTCATTCTTGGTTGACACAGGAGCTACACGTTCCACTGTCAGAACAGCTGTAGTGCCAGATTTGCCCCTTCCAGGAAAAATAATCCAGGTTGTAGGAGATGCAAATAAGCAATAGACAAACCTTGTAACAGAGTATGTCTCTGTACAAATAGGTGCATTTGAAGATGAGCAGCAATTTGTGGACTGTGATTCTAGTCCCATAGGCTTGCGAGGACTTGACCTGCTGTGTAAGCTAAACTTCTCCATTAGCTGCACACCTGAGGAGTAGCAATCCAGATAAATGAGGAAGATGTGCCCTTCAAAATTGTAGAACAGTACCCGACTATCACATTGTATCCAATGCTGATGTGTAATGAATTGCCCAAAGATTTGAAAGAAACCGTTTCACCTGAGTTTTGGGATTTTTCAGGAAGAGAAATAGGACACATCAAAACAGCTGAGCCTATTAAAATAACAGTGAAGCAAAATTCAGTGTATCCAAAAACAACCCCATATAATATGTCACCAGAGATAATTGCTGGAATAAACCCTTTGATAAACTGATTGAGCAAGGTATCCTGAAGAAGATCTTGGAAAGTCCATGTAACTCTCCCATTTTAGGATACAGGAAGCCAATGGAAAGTACCACATAGTTTAAGGCCGGAGAAAAGTAAACAAGTTTGTTGTTCCATGTTGTCTTGTGGTATCAAATCCAGCAGTGATTTTAGTTCAGATTCCCTGTGAAGCAGAATGGTTTACAGTAATTGACCTTTGTCAAGCCTTCTTTTCCCTACCGTTGCATGAGGAAACCTAATACCTTTTTGGATTCAAATTAGTCAATCGTGTTTTGGCATGGTGCTGAACTCCACAAGGGTGTACTGAGTCATCATCCATTTTCAGCCAGATCCTGAAAAAAAATCTAGAGTCCCTTAAAATTCTCTATCATTTAGTCTTAGTCCAGTACATAGATGATCTGTTAGTTGCATCAAACCTGAGAAGCATGCAGGTGAGATACAATTGCTCTCTTGAATCATTTAGGAGAAAAGGGTCATAAAGTTTCCCTTGCAAAATTACAGTATTGCAAGAAAGAAGTTCTGTATTTACGTCTTCACATTGAGAAAGGAGTGAGGAAAGTGTCACAAGAGGGAATCTCAACAATCATGAAAATGAATCCCCCAGCAACACAGAAAGAAGTCTGAATGTTTCTGGGAATGGTTGGTTACTGTCGTCAGTGGGTTCCAAATGTTTCCCTTTTAGCCAAGGCTTTACAGAGGCTAACACACAAAGATGTGTCTGATCCGGTACCATTGGATGACAACTGCAGACGTGCCTTCACTGAGCTGAGAAATAGCCTGTGCTGAGCCCCAACTGTGGGAATGCCTGATTATAACAAATGTTTTTCTTTATTGCGTTGTGAAAGAGATGGATGTGCTCTCTGAGTTTTGACTTCGCTGCATGAAAATGTGAACAAGCATGTGGCTTACTTTTCTGCTGTTCTTGATCCTGTAGCATCAGCCCTCCCTGGTTGTTTAAAGGCCACAGCTGCCCTCAACTTCAGCATTGAACAGTGCACATGCATTGTGATGGGCCACCCAGTGAATGTTTTTATTCCCCACTCAGTGGAAATCTTGTTAACATGTATAAAGGGACTGTAGCTAACAAGTGCACTCTTAATAGAGCACGCTGTGTTTCTGAACAGCTTAAAGTGACAATTGTCACTGATGGTATGGTTTAGGTGTTGTTCATGATTTCAGACAGTTATGGTTTCAAAGAGGCTTTATGACCTCTTCTGGTTCCCCTATCTGAAAGGATGACAAGATTTACAATCTGTTGAATGCATTACAGTTGCCTGCAAAAAGTGTAGTTGTAAAATGCATGGCTCATAGAAAATCTATAGATTGTGAAACCTTAGGAAATACTTATGCAGACGAAGTTGCCAGATATTATGCCCTTCGCTGTACCTCTTCAGTGGAGAGTGGGCCAGTGATACACATGATGAGACAAGTCAAATTTTCTTATTGACTGCTGTTAAAACATTGGAGAAAGTGAAGAGACTGCAGGGAGCAGTGACAGAGGAATTGCAAAGTTGGGTCAGAGCAAGATGTGTTAAGAAAAATGATAGTTTGGGTTTCAAGTGATGAAAGAGCAGTGTTGCTAAATAGCTTATTGTCCCTATGGCTAGACATTATCGTGGACAAGCACACATACGGAGAGATGTAATGATCACAACTTTCAGGTAAACATGGCTTAACCTTAGATTCAGAGTGATTGCAGAATCCACATGCCCCAGATGTGTTACATGTCAAGTGATAAGCATAGGAAAATGCACTGTTGTTACACTGAGTCATATTGGTATATCAGGAGGACCGTTTACAGAATGCAGCTGGATTTTATCCAGCTGCCAATGTGCAATGGAGTGACATATGTCTTAGTCATTGTATGTATTTTCTCACACTGGGTCGAAGCCAACCCCACTCATAGGCGGTGATTCTAACCGCGGCGGGCGGCGGTTGCCGCCCGCCATGCGGTTACCGCCAAATGACCGCACCGCGGTCACAAGACCGCGGCGGCCATTCTGGCTTTCCCGCTGTGCTGGCGGGCGACCGCCAAAAGGCCGCCCGCCAGCACAGCGGGAAAGACCCAGCAACGATGAAGCCGGCTCCGAATGGAGCCGGCGGAGTTGCTGGAGTGCGACGGGTGCAGTAGCACCCGTCGCGAATTTCAGTGTCTGCTAGGCAGACACTGAAATTCTTTTTGGGGCCCTCTTACGGGGGCCCCTGCAGTGCCCATGCCATTGGCATGGGCACTGCAAGGGCCCCCAGGGGCCCCGCGGCACCCCCTACCGCCATCCTGTTCCTGGCGGGAGACCCGCCAGGAACAGGATGGCGGTAGGGGGTGTCAGAATCCCCATGGCGGCGGAGCGCGCTCCGCCGCCATGGAGGATTCTGTAGGGCAGCGGAAAACCGGCGGGAGACTGCCGGTTTTCCTAGTCTGACCGCGGCCGAACCGCCGCGGTCAGAATGCCCTGCGGGGCACCGCCGGTCTGTCGGCGGTGCTCCCGCCGACCCTGGCCCCGGCGGTCTGAGACCGCCGGGGTCAGAATGACCCCCATAGTCTCACAGTAACAAAACTATTGCTAAGAGAGTTGACTCCTCGTTTCGGGTTTCCGACTTCTCTAGAATCAGACTGAGAAACTCATTTCAACAGTAAGGTCCTAAAAACGAATGTGGCTTTACAAGTTGAGCAAAGATTGCATTGCAGCTACCGACCTGATGCCTCAGGACCTGTAGAGCAGATTAATGGAACTTTGAAGTCCAGACTGGTGAAAGTAAGTGCATCCACAACGTTAAAATGGCCAGTTACTTTGCTTCTTGTTTTGATGACTATGCGAAGTACATCTGACAGAAAAAACTGAATTTACCCCTCATGAGACTATCATGGGAAGGGCCATGAGATTGCCAGCAGTGCCTTCGAATACGCTTGTGAACATTAGGGATGACTTAGTGCTGCAGTATTGCAAAGGACTGGCTGAAGGGGTGCGTTCTGTGTCTCATCAGGTTGAAGAGGCTACTGTACAGCTGCAGTAGGAACTGTCATTACCTATGTCAGAGCGACTGGGATATAATGAAGGAGCATGCAGGGAAAACGTGCTTGGAACTGCGTTGGAAAGGCCCTCACCAGGTGATCCTAGTAAGTACTCAGCTGTGAAGTGTGCTGGTCTCCCAGACTAGGTGAATGTGTGCCACACTCGCAAAGTTCCAGGTCCCCTAGATGAGACAGCACCTGTTCCAGAGGGATAGGTTAGTCAAGCTGTTGGGGGTGGGCCAGTCGCTGCTACCGCAAGGTCTGATGGGGTTCTGAGCGTGTCAAAAACTGTGAATGGTGCAGAAGTGTTGAGAAGCAATCAGTTGACTCATGCTAGCTTGGATGCTGACAAAGGACGAATTGCTGTAAGTAATAGAGTTGTAACAGGGAGCAATTGGCATAAAGCGAATTCTGTGCCTGCTGTCCAAGTGCCTTTGACTATTGCTGAAGAAACTGAAGAGTCAAGTCATAGTGATAGTGATGCTGAGAGTCCAGTAAACATAAGGTCAAAGAGAAAAAAGAGTGCCAAGCGGAAAATATTCAGTACCTGAATAGTCATATTTTGCTGCCGATAACTAGAAGCAGAAGTTTGTCACAGTTTGTGCTAACAACTCAAATGCAGTTCAATATTCTTGAGATTGAAATTGCACTTCCGCTGAACTTTGAATTCTCATTGTTGCTTAATGATCAAAGATATTATGTTTTGGAAGTGATTATTAGTGATTACAAAATGTGCCCTGATTAGGGACTTTTGAATTTGTAGTAGAACCTTTTGAACATTGGCAAGTAGAGAAAAATCTTCATGAACTTTCTAGAAGATCAAGGAACTTTGTGAATAAATGCATTTATAGAGACTATTTTTTTTATTTTTGCTTTGCTCACAAATTAAAAGGACAGAAAAGAGACAGTGCATACATTAAAGCCACCTTGCTTTTTAAAAAAAAATAAAAATTTTACCTTTGAATTTCTGAATTCAGACTTTTGGTCTAGAATTAGAGTACTCATGGAGTCGAATCAGAATACAACTAGCAAGTGTAAATACATATGTATAGGTTTAGCAATAGTGACAGTTATCATAATTATATTATTGCTTATTGGTTTGAGTTTGGCCATAGAAAATGACTTAGAAAGGATTGCACCCACACATGTCTCAAATTCCATTGCAGATGAGAATCCACTTTATAATGATAGGCATTTACACACTGATGGTTCTAGAGGTGATTTATCAGCAAATGTGTATTATAAGTTGTTGTATGAATATGTTGACACCACGGAGGTAGAGATCGCTATCTGTGCACACAGTTGCCTTCATCAGTAAGTGAAGGAATCACATATCATAGTTTACCTTATGGAATTTCCTATAGCTTGTTATTAATACAGTTTTATTAGCATGAATATTATCAATACTTCTATTCTACTTGTCTGCTGGTGTTTTCAGTTGTTCCCATCATGAAACATTTGAGTAACACTGCAGAAACAAAGAACATTGACACTGTGGGAGGATTCTTTAAGCCTACGTTGACATTTGGTACAGTATATGCACACCAGAACAATTCACATTCATTCTTAGACCATTAGAAAAAGATTTCATTGGACAAGTTGAGGAGAGAAGAAGAGCAATGAAAGCTAAGATAGAAAAAGGAGTAGTTTTACCAATTTGGGAAAAAGACACAACACATTTAGTAGCTGGAAATCAAGGATTCCTGGCTATAGATTGGCAACATGTAGGGAAGCAATGCATTTATAGACCTATATCAAAGACTGAAACATATTTTGTAGGTACTAGTGAATGCATTTTTGTTCCAGAGTATTTGGACTTTCATGCTGAATGGCCAAGACCCCACCATACCAGGTGTTTATTTCATATGTGCAAAGAATGCCTATTACAAGCTGCCCAAAGGCTGGTATTGTACATGTTACCTGTCAGTAGATTTTCCAAGAATGTATCATGTGGAACATTTTAATGATCCAGTATTGAGTGAGAAATCAAACTCCTTAGTCAAAAGAGGTGCTAGTGCTTCTGAGATTGTAGGGGATATTTTTGTGCCATAATTCCATCAGTACGTGTGATCTTCAATTATATAAAATTAGAAAGCTGTCAACAGTAGTAGATAAGTTATCTACAGACAATTCAGGTCCCATATTGTTAATGGATACAGAAATGTTTGCTGTGAGATCAATGCTTTTGCAAAATTGCCTTGCATTAGATAACCTCCTCGCAAAGGAAGGTGGAGTTTGCAAAATGTTACATATGCAATAATGTTGCACTTACATACCTGACAATAGCAAGGAGATAAGAAATTATGTTGCAAACATGACTGATTTGAAACAAGTCCAGAAAGGATTGACAGCAACAGGTGCATGGGAAGCTGTTGGTAGTGGTTTGTCAGCCATTTGAAAGTAGTTTAGAACTCTAGGAGGAGGAATTTTGGGAACCATTTTGAGACCCCTATTGGTTGTGGTTTGGTGTGCCCTAGTTGCAGTTGGATTTTACAATTTATACAAGAAGCTGAGGGAGAAAAGAGCTAAGAGTAGACAGAGAAGAGAGGAGATTGAAATGGAGTCAGGAGAAGCTTGTATACAGCAACATGAAGCAGTTAGAGGATTTCAAAAGACCTTACCCTAAATTAAACCTTTGAACTTTTGGGCTGTCTCATTAAAAATGAGAGTGGGATCTCCCACTTCGCCACAAAAGGGGGGACTGATGTAGTCTAAACTTTAGTATTGTCCCTCGTCTCAAAAACGTCATCAATATGTGACAGTTTATGCTGTCTATTAATCAAAGCACTTATAGTTTGAATGTAGAAATTACAATGACAAATTTTTATTAATGTGCATTCGCTTACACTGTACAGTCGACATAGGTAGTATTTGAATGAAATCAAATGTTAAAACAATTAAATTGATATTATAATGTAATTTAGACTGTAGACTAATGGAATGTATTGAAACAATATTGAATTTCTAATGAGTAGTGATTTAAATATGCATACAAAAATGAAAGAAATGTACTTCCCAATTATATATAATGAAATTCATTAACAAGGTCTTCCCTGTTTATAGTGAATGTATTACACATATTAATGAAATATTATTAATGCAGAATTTCTGAGTTTGCATATTACATGTGTTTTATTAAATGTGTTAATTGAATGTAATGCTGAAATTCTCTTGTGTTAGCCTAAGTGAGGCCTGCAAAGCTTGTATTTCGTGACTGTGCTGGAATTACTGATGCATTGCTTAGCATGAGTTTTCCTTCAGACTTTGTTCCCATAAGACAATTAGCTTTTGGTAACAGGCCCAATTGTATAGACATAGAGAGAAAGTGTACTTGAAATTGGAACAACCTGAATAGATGGACTACAAAAATTGTACAAATGTTTCAACTTCGTGTGGAGCTACATGGATGGAAGATGTTCTTGTGACAGACTTGGGAAAATATTGAACTGTTTGAGATTAGAGTCTTGTGATAATTTTCTATTGGATGATGGCCCTTCAACGTAAATTGGACTGATACCTTTGAACCATCAGAATGCTTTATGAACTTTAATATATCGTTGATCAATTGGACTTTGGTCAGATACTTCCAGATGCTGTCAGAGCTTCCAAGTTCCAGAACCGTTGTTAGTGAAGAGTCCCCGTATGCTCTTCCCCTTGCCTCTCTGGTTTTGTCCCTTAGAGATGTCCCTTTGTGACTTAGAAACTTTTTTCTTCCAATCCATTTCAAAAGACTCTTGATCAAGCTTCTGACATGCTGATGCCTTTTCTTTTTACCTATCTTTTCTCCACTTTAGCTAGTAGCTTGCAGTCCAAGGTTATTTTTTCCAAATTATTTTTGTCCTTTTTGTATTTTTTTTCTGTCGTTTGTCAACGTGTTTAGTCCCACACATGTATTCCTCTGATTTGGCTAACTGTAGGGTTTTCCTTGTGCCCAGCTGAAATTATGACTTTGCCAAAATTAGATTGATTGAGGATTGCTAATCCTGAGCAATGCTTAATTTCTGTATCACAGATATTCCTGCTGATGATATGTTTTGTTCTTTATGAATATCTAGTTTTGTTAATGATAGTCCACCTAAACTTATATCATCGCCTTGGTCAACCCTTGGTGATTATGTATTGTTATAATTTGGTTTTTCGAATTGTCTTTGAGCTTGAGTTTGTCATAAATCCCTTAACTCTATTTCTGACTGGAGTTTTTTCCTTCTGTGGCCATATTGGTCATAGTGTGTAACTTCATTGGTTTGTATTGAAATTGTGTTAATAGTTCTACCACACCCTGTCACAGGGTCCAAAGATTCATCGTCCTCGAAGGGCATTGATTCCTGCGAAGGATGAAAATGCTCTAGCACCCAATTTACTGTTTTTTTACTTTGACTTATCAGTTTCTGTTCCTTGTTGTTGCTGCTTCTGTCCCTTTAGTATGCCAGTGTGTCTAGTTCTGTCCATGTTTGTATGTAGTTTTCCCAGTGTTCCTGGATGTTTGTGCATACTTCCCTTTTACCCTTGTTTGGGTGTCAGGGGTGCAGTATTCCTAATCTGGGATTCTACATTTCTAAGTTCTCAGTTCATTATTATAGTACTATTTCTGTTCTTAGAAACTGGCCCTGCTTTTCCCTGAGCCCAGTTTGTGTAAACACATTTTTTGTGTTTGTGTTGAGATTTTAATTATTGCTCAAGAAGGTGCCAGTGACATTCCAAAGCTTCTTGCCTCTTACACAGAGACTCACCCAGAGATGATCTTCTGTGTGAGCTTTTATGTGTCTTTCAGTTTTTTTGGGGATTAATTGATCCTTGCCGTGCTGTTATATCTTTTCCCCCATAGAGAGAGGTTTGATAGAGATCAGAGTTCACTAGTGCTTTAGTGGCATGGAAGTTAGCATATGGCGACTTACAAGTTTCATTTAAAAGCCTAACTGAGAAGTTTGGATTATGGTGGACATTGTGACCTCCATTCATTTTTCAACATAACGTTTTTCCATGAAAGATGTTGTGCATTTATATTTTAGTGAATTATTGACATGAATTAACATTAAAAGTATTCTTTTTTTGAGGTACAGTAGAGATGAAGAATATTAAATGAATATGAATTAATCATACTTATATTGATTTAAATATATTTAGTAACGTGAGTTACATGTGTACAGAAAAATAAATGCATGTTTAAACTGTGTTAATGAAATGCATAACAATGATTGAAATTAAATAATATGCTTTGCATTTTAGATTTAAATTGTGATGTGTGCAATAAGATTTATACACATTAACTTCATTAAAATATGTATATAGGCTTCCTTAGCTAGACTCGGCCTGCAATTCATTTTGGAGCAGTAGTGGAAAAGTGCTAATTCATTCTGTTTCCTTTGACCTGAATTATTTACTAGGTTGAAGATGTGTTGCTGAATGTCCTATTGTATTGAAGACAAAAGGTTTTAACAGATCACAAATGTAACAGTATTTGTTCTAGCTTTTGAACAAGGCAGGAAGTATTATTGTATTCACATGAGAACCGTTAGAATCATCCTGTGGAAGTTTTGGAAAGATGCCCCATGTTTCAAAAATCTTATGAATATTATATTTTGGCATCACTCTATGAACTCATCAAGATGACATTTCACCTTCCCTGAGAAAATCCAGAATAGTTGGAAACCTGATGGGCGTCTAAAATTCTGATTGGATATTGATCCTTGTGCATAAGATGAGTCCACCCTGAGGACCTACTTAGAGAAAGACTTTTGAAACTAGTAGTCTGTCGAGTTTTGCTTAGGACCCTTGCTGTGATGCTACTTTCTCTTCTGCTGAATCCCTTTGATCCTTAGATGTCTTCTGAAGAATTAACATCATCATTTCTATTTGCCCATTTACTTATGCTGTTCAGTACTAATATGCCCAATAAATTCTGAACTGCTGACTTGCCCTATGTGCAGCTCTGATGCTGTGAGGCTGTGAGCGCTCTCATCGACAAATCCTTTCTGCCTGCTGTCCCTTGAGGAGACATATACAAATCACAATGTTGTGTTTCCTTTTTTTCCTTTTCAGCTTAGATAATTACACCAGCATATATTTATAGAGAGTTGCCCTAGTTAGATGATTTTCCAAAATATTTTTGTTTCTTTTTATGTTTTGCCCGCATGTGTTCGTCGGTCCCCACACATGCAAGTCCAAATTCATAATAGGGATAAGGATGGCCCAGCCCAATTATTGATCAATATTAATTAAGTTTGATGATTTCTGATGTCACCATCATCTGCTTTGAAATCTAATTTTGATGTGCATATTAACGTACTTTTGATTTGTGTTATTCTCTTGGAGTGTTTAATAGAATTGATGTTTAGTAGACTTAGGCCCTCATTATGACATTGGCGGTAAATGCAGCTTACGGCCGTTGTGATGGCCGTCAACATACCGCTGCAATGGTGAATATCCGTGTGGTAGGCTAATATACACGAGCGGATATAAAACTGCTTCTCAGAGATAATATGGGGTTTTATACTGTGAGTTTTATTCTCTTTTGTATTGTCACAGAACATTCACTTTGTTCGCTCCTTAATACTTTCTAGGTCTATTGGGTTCTTCCGGGTATTGGTTCTTAATTATGTTCTTCTTTCTTCCTTAGGTTCTTTTCACCGGTCGTGTCCTGATGATGGGGAAATGGACTTCACGCTCGGGTTCCATGCACATGGAGGAAAGAAAGAAAGGGTAAGTCCTTCTGAGGTATCTAGGAGTTACTATTGTGCTCAAAATGGGGAAAGGAAAGTAAGCAGGGGGGGAGGTCGGTGGCGTGTGTCACAGTGGAAGGATTGGGGTTATTTTGGTGACTGTATACTTCCTTTAGTGACTTAGTGCCCCTCTTTCCCCGTTTTCCCTCCTCCCTGGTTCCCGTCCCCCGTGCCCTCCGTGCCCCGTGACCCTCTCGTCCCTAGGAGGGACCGTACCTTCCAAAGCCATGACCCTCCGGGGCCGTGGCGGGAATCTCGCGTCTTCTGGGTCTGTGTAGCCTTCAGCGTCTTGTTTCCTGTTCCGTCAAAGGGGTCCTGCGTCCTCGGGGTTTCACTCTCCTGCGCGTCTTCTCCTCCGATCGGCGTCCTTGAAGTGACGTTCCGCATCCCCGCATCGTTGTCCGTCCTCTCTTTAACTTCCTGAACCAGGAAGTTGATGCTGCCGCCGCGCCGTAGCATCCCCTCGTTGCCAAGGCAGCATAGTGACGTATCAATGCAGCCGGCGGAATGATGTCGGATCCGAGGCATTAGAGACGCGGTCTCCGAGACCCGTCTACATTCCCCTTCCCATGAACGGGACTGCTCGAGTACCGAAGAGGAAGAGGGAGGAAAACGTGAGAGGTAGTCGGCGGGACCCTGTTGGGAACCAGGAACTGGAATGTAAATGGTTGAAGCTCTAGGAACCATCGCAATACTCGAGAGTTAGAATCTTTGTGGGAGGCGAGCCACGTGAGAGGGGCATGGTCGGTGTAGAGGACAAAGGACCTACCCAAAAGATAATATTGCAGGGATTCAATTGCCCATTTAATGGTGAGACATTCTTTTTCAATAGTAGGGTAGTGGGTCTTCCTATGAAACAGTTTTCTACTTATAAAGACCACAGGGTGGTCCAACCCCTCATCATCGGGCTGACTGAGTACAGCCCCGAGACCAACGTCTGAGGCATCGGTATACAGGTGAAAGGTGTTCGAAAAATCAGGACATTTCAATATTGGGTCTTCGGTAAGGGTTTGTTTTAACCATTCAAAACTACAGTTTTGGGTTTTGGTGAATGGTGCGAGTTTCGTGGGGTTATGTTTGGTCAACAGGTCGGTCAGAGGAGCTGCAAGGGTCGAATAATTGGGGATAAATCGTCTATAGTACCCCACTAAGCCTAGGAATGACCGTAAATCTTTCTTTGTTTTGGGTTTAGCCGCTTGGAGTATAGCATCAACTTTATTTTTCTGAGGTTGGAGAGTGCCGTTCCCTATTATGTACCCGAGGTATGAGATTTCAGTGTTCCCTAATATACACTTCTTAGGGTTAGCTGTCAATCCGGTCTCTGTTAACGCAGAAAAGACCTCATGTAAATGGCGTAAGTGATCGTGCCAGGTCTCACTAAAGATAACAATGTCATCTAGGCAAGCTGCGGTAAAGGTCTGATACGGTTTTAAGATTTGATCCATCAGGCGCTGAAATGTCGCGGGGGCGCCGTGAAGACCAAAAGGTAAAACTGTGAATTGATAGAGACCGGATGAGGTTGAAAAGGCTGTTTTTTCCTTGGCGTCTGGATTAAGTGGAATCTGCCAATACCCCTTTGTCAAGTCAAGAGTGGATAAGTATCGGGCCTTCCCTAACTTTTCCAAGATGTCGTCAACTCTGGGGATAGGGTATGTGTCGAATAAAGATATCTCATTAAGTTTGTGAAAATCAATACAAAATCTAATGGACCCGTCAGGTTTTGGGACCAATACTACAGGGGAATTCCAAGGACTGGTAGAGGGCTCAATGACACCAAGTGCTAAAATTTTTTTGATTTCGTCTTCGATTATGGGTTTCCATGCTTCAGGTATGCGATAAGGTCGAAGACGTACTATGTGTCCTATAGGGGATTTAATATCATGGCGGATTAGTGTAGTTTTACCTGGTGTTTCTGAAAAGAAACAGGGATGTTGTTCTATAAGTGAATATAGCTGATTTTTCTCAGTGTCGGTGAGGGTCCTATTAATACTGGGGTTTCCCTCGGGATTTGCTGGTTTTAGCGGGTACATGTCTATTTCCAGTTCTTTGCATGGTGAGACAAAACAGTCAGTGGCTGTTTGTCCTTCTGTCTCTTCTGTAGCCCTCCATGGTTTTAATAGATTTATATGGTAAATCTGGGTTTTCCTCAGTGGGCATTTACCTCTACGAGGTAGGTAACCGGAGAGACTGCTCTTACTACCTTATAGGGGCCTTGCCACTTGGCGATTAGTTTGTGGTCAGATGTGGGCCGCATTATGAGGACCGGATCATATGGGAGAAAGGAGCGAAGTTTGCTTCCCTTGTCATGGTACGTTTTTTGTTGGGTTTGAGCTGTCGCTAACTGTTTATGGACATCTTCCCACAGGTTTTGTAATTGATTTTTTAATTGGTGGACGTATTCCAGCAAGGGTTTCCCTTCCTCCTGTTCCTCCTCCAAGGTCTCAGCGGCCATGTCTAAGAGGCAACGGGGTTGTCTCCCGAATACTAATTCAAACGGGCTGTGTCCCGTAGAGGACTGCTCGTGTGTTCGTATGGCATACAGGACCAAGGGAAGTTTTTGATCCCAGTCGCGACCGGACTCATCTATAGTTTTCCGCAACAATGTTTTGATAGTACGATTATAACGTTCTACCAACCCGTCTGTCTGGGGGTGATAAACCGAAGACTTTATCTGAGTGATTCCCAAAATCTGACATATTTGTCTCATGAGCTTTGACATAAAGGGTGTACCCTGGTCTGTCAGGATTTCCTGGGGAAAACCTGTTCGGGAAAAAACTGTTATCTTGGCTTGTGCTACTGTTTTTGTTGTCATACTGGACAAGGGAATGGCCTCGGGGTATCTAGTTGCGTAGTCTACTATAACTAGAATGTAGGTATGTCCTTTAGAGGAGGGAAGCAAAGGACCAACTAGGTCCATACCCACCCTGCTAAAAGGGATATCAATGATGGGTAACGGGTATAGGGGTGCTTTGCGGGGCATTCCTGGTTCAGTTAACTGGCATCTAGGGCATTGGGAGCAATATTTTCTTATCTGGGCATAAACCCCGGGCCAATAGAACCTACGCATGAGATATTCTTCAGTTTCTTCCCGGCCAAAATGGCCTCCCCCTGGCTGGTTATGTGCCAGAAATAATACTTGGGTTCTATATGGTTCCGGCACTACTAACTGCTGCTTAGTTTCTCCCGTAACAGTCGTGGTTACGCGATAAAGGAGGTTCTTCTTGACAAGAAAATAAGGACCCACCTCATTGGTGATCTCTGTTTTGGCCGAGTTCCATGCGTGTGCAAGGGTAGGGTCTTCTCTCTGACTGGTCCGAAAGGACATGGGTGTGCTGCTGATTTCTGCCACTATCTTAGGGTCCCCTTTTCCCCCTCGGATTTCTTGATACCGAGCTTTCTCACGTCTTTTCTCTGTTCGAGTGAGTTTCTTCCGGTTGGGAGGACTTTCAATGGTGACATTGGAGAAAGGGGCTTCGGCCCACCAGTCTGGGAGTATGTTATGGGCACGTGTCTGGTCTAGGAGATTGAAGAATCGGACATAGTCAGTTCCTATAATGCAATCTTCGATTAGGCGGTCCATAACCCCTATTGGGACCAGATCCTGAAAGGGGCCCCATTCTACTTTGACCACTGAAAGAGGATAATTTCCTTTGTCTCCATGTATACAACAGATAGAGACCCACTGATCTGTGGCTAGAGTATTAAGTTTGATTAGATCTTTCCGGATTACTGATTGACTACATCCTGAGTCGATTAATGCAGAGATGGCCTGTCCATTTATCTTAACTATATATTTGAATTTCTCATTCCCCTACGACGGGTGACCCCAATTTCCATGGGTTCTGGGCCTTCTGGCTTCCTAGGACATATCCTTGCAATGTGGCCCCATTCTCCACAGTGGAAACATTGTGGGGTCTGCATAGGGTAATGTTCCACTGGTTTAGGGAAGCGGGCTTCCTCCGGAATATATCTGGGCACGGGTTTTGGGAGAGGTGTGGGGTTCTTTTGGAAGGGCCTTGGGGATAAGGGTTTGATTTCTGTGGAACGATGGTAAGCGCAGGCTAGGTCGATAGCGACCTCAGTGTCTACTTTTGGGTGTTGTCGGATCCAGTTCTTAGTACTAGAGGGTAGGGAATCCAAATATTGTTCCAAAATAATAGTCTTAATGACATCCTCCCGCGTGGTCCCTATGGGACCCAGCCACTTCAAGGCCAAGTCCTTCACCCGGTAATAGAAGGAGCGAGGGTCTTCGTTCGTACTCCACTTTATTTTTCAGAACTTTAACCTGTAGTATTCTGTATCATGGCCTACACGTGTAAGAATACTTTTCTTTATATCTTTATAAGGGGTGGTACCGTCCGGATTGGCTGATTGATAGGCTGTCTGTAGGAATCCCGTAAGTAGGGGCGCCACATATTGACCCCATCGGTCCTCAGGCCATTGGGCGGATGAGGCTACCCACTCGAAGTTGGTGAAAAAAGAGTCTGGGTCCTCGCCTTCCTGATATTTTTGCAGGACCGAGCTAGGGACGTTTGGGTGTACTTTACTAGCCGCTATTGTATCAGTCAACTTTTGTAATGCGGTTTCATGCACCAATTGATTACTGGCTAATATCGTCGCCTGACTCTTTAGAGCCGATTGCAAAGCTTCCCTGTCCTAATTTGCCTCTCTTTGATGTGCTTCCCACACCAACTGCAGATGCCTTTGTCCTTCTGCGAGTTGTTTGATCATGTCCTCAAGGGTTGGAGATTCACTCATGATGGATACCGCTCGTTTAGCCTATCCCGGGAATCGCATCCCACTTCTGACACCACTGTGGTAGGCTAATATACACGAGCGGATATAAAACTGCTTCTCAGAGATAATATGGGGTTTTATACTGTGAGTTTTATTCTCTTTTGTATTGTCACAGAAAATTCACTTTGTTCGCTCCTTAATACTTTCCAGGTCTATTGGGTTCTTCCGGGTATTGGTTCTTAATTATGTTCTTCTTTCTTCCTTAGGTTCTTTTCGCCGGTCGTGTCCTGATGATGGGGAAATGGACTTCACGCTCGGGTTCCATTCACATGGAGGAAAGAAAGAAAGGGTAAGTCCTTCTGAGGTATCTATGAGTTACTATTGTGCTCAAAATGGGGAAAGGAAAGCAAGGAGGGGGGGGGAGGTCGGTGGCGTGTGTCACAGTGGAAGGATTGGGGTTATTTTGGTGACTGTATACTTCCTTTAGTGACTTAGTGTCCCTCTTTCCCCGTTTTCCCTCCTCCCTGGTTCCCGTCCCCCGTGCCCTCCGTGCCCCGTGACCCTCTCGTCCCTAGGAGGGACCGTACCTTCCAAAGCCACGACCCTCCGGGGCCGTGGCGGTAATCTTGCATCTTCTGGGTCTGTGTAGCATTCAGCGTCTTGTTTCCCGTTCCGTCAAAGGGGTCCTCGGGGTTTCCCTCTGCTGCGCGTCTTCTCCTCCGGTCGGCGTCCTTGAAGTGACGTTCCGCACCCCCGCATTGTTGTCCGTCCTCTCTTTAACTTCCTGAACCAGGAAGTTGATGCTGCCGCCGCGCCGTAGCGTCCCCTCGTTGCCAAGGCAGCGTAGTGACGTATCAATGCAGCCGGCGGAATGATGTCGGATCCGAGGCATTAGAGACGCGGTCTCCGAGACCCGTCTACAATCCGTTTGCCATATTATGACACACATACACTAAACTGACAGAATACTGCCACATACACAAATCCACCAGCCCAAAGGTCAGTGTTAAAGTGTCGGTACGAACACCCACACCGTTATGCAAACAAAACAACGCCCACCACATTATGACCTACGAATCACCATGGTGGACATTCAATGGCGGTAAACCATTGGCGGTACGCTCAGAATGGCCACCCAAATATAAAACAACACAACATTGGCCAATACCAAAAACACACACCTGATACTGATACACACACCACACACACCCACCCACAGCACTATAAAACACAAACCCACATTACCCACAACCCTTTACGAACACCAATAATCGCCACAAGACTAACACGAAGACCACTGAGACAACTACACACACACACCACAAACACCCATCAATCCATCACGCACCCCACATCCCACACCCCACCACATCACTCAACAGCCTCTGCACAACACACACAACACACAACACCCATGTCTCCACTAAGGAACCACTGTTTCACTGATGAGGAGTTGTGGGTCATGGTGAAGGAAATATTCAGGGTACAGCCACAGCTGTTTGGAGCACAGGTACAGCAAATACCCATTGCCAGGAAGATGGAGCTATGGCGGAGAATCGTGGACAGTGTCAATGCCGCAGGACAGCATCCAAGAACAAGGGACGACATCAGGAAGAGGTGGAATGACCTACAGGGGAAGGTACGTTCTATAGTAGCAAGGCACCAGCTCCCATTCCAGAGGACTGGCAGTAGATCCCACCTCCTCCCCCACAGCTCACAGCATGGGAGGAGCAAGTCTTGGCAATCCTGCATCCAGAGGGACTCACTGGAGTAGCCGGTGGACTGGACACTGGTGAGTCAGTATTTACTACTTATCACCCCTATACCTGCATGCCATCACATCCCCTCACCCTCACTCCCATCACTCCACTCTATCCCACAGCCTGCATCTACACATCTGACTAACCCCAATACCAAGCCCTGCATGCTGTACCAATGCATGGACAGCCCTCCCAGCCCTGCATGTACACCCATCACCAAATCATGGAGAGCATGGAGAACTAACGATCACACAACATCACCATACACAAATAAAGGTGGCAGGGCAACAGCAACAATAGAGGGGAATCTAGGGATGTACAACATGTCACAGACATGAAGCATGATACATCACTTACATCCCCGCAGGTGCCCCAGCCAATGTCAGCGGTGAGGAGGTGCCATCACTATCCAGTCCCCCAACAGAAGATGCCCCCAGTGATGACAGTAACTCTGGACTTCAGGATCTGGGCAAACTACCTGGCCCATCAGGGACCACTGGACAGTCGGGCACCCCAGCACACTCACAGTCCACCACAGAGCCTCCCCATCAGTATACAACACCACAGCACCCACCCAACATCCCCACACTTCTATCCCCAGGAAACGTCAATCAGCAGTGTCCCCAGCAATACAGTTACCCAGTCCACACCTCACTCCCAAGACAATCAGGGATCTGGGGGTCAGTGGCAGTAGGCACGCCGTTCAGGGGACACAGGCACAGGGGAACAGGGACACTGGGAGGACCGCTGTGTGCCAGGGGGAGGACAGGCCCAGGGAACCGACTCTCCAGGAGGCACTCACTAATGTCCTGGGGGCTTACCAACAATTCCAGGACAAGATGGGCCAGATCCTTACCAACATGCAGGAGAACAAGTGGCTGCAGGAGGAACACTATCAGGAGATCAGGGAGGATTTGCAGGCCCTCAACACCACCATGGTCTCCAGAGCAGGGGTGCTGGCTGACATGGCCAACATCATGAGGGAATGGACAGCACACCAGCGGGCCCCTACCACTAGCCAATCTACTGACCAGCCCACCACTTCTGCTGCAGCTAGTGGGCAGGAGGCCATGCCCACTAGGACCCACAGGCCACCAGCACTGCAGAAGGTGCACCACCCCGCAAACGTTCCCTTCGACCCAGACAGAAGCCAGAGACACTTGCCAAGACCACCACCAGGAAATGAGACCCTCCTGAACGTCCCCCTTGTGTCCCACCCTGTCACCCTCTCCACTTTGAACTGCCTTTGCTCCCCTTCCTATGGCCCCTTGGACACTGGACCTGTGCTACAAACAGACTGGAACAATACCCTGGACTTTCCTCTAACATCACCCCATTTTATTGCACTTTTCCATCAATTATTTACACTACAATAAACACCCTTGAACACAACTTGAGTGATAGTGTTTTATGTGATGAAAATGTGCATTTATGGAAACAGTCACATCTTGTGCAAATGATCTGAGCACTGTGAAAGCATTCAATTAATGACCTGTAGCTGTCTGTAGTCATCACGTCAGTACACAGTTGTTATTTCACCAACATCTCAAAAATTAGAAGCTATAGGCGACAGTAAGTTGAGATGCAAAGGAAGTGAATGCCATCCTACTACAGCCACACAGAAAACATCAATATTCAGCCGAATGGTCAGTTCCACTGTCTCACCACAGGGGCATTTCCAGTCTCCTCCTCCTGCAGATAAGGCACATGTCGTCTGAGGGCCAGGTTGTGCAAGATGCAGCATGCCACTACTATCTGACAGACCTTCTTGGGTGAGTAGCACAGGGATCCATCTGTCAGATGGAGGCATCTGAACCTGGCCTTCAGAAACTGAAAGTCCTTTCAATAAGTCTTCTGGTTCGTCCATGTGCATCATTAGAACGATTCTCAGCCCCTCACAGGGGTCAGGAACCACGATAGGGTTGGGTAGCCAGAGTCACCTGCAAGTTTTGAGGGACAAACATTAGCCTTACACAATGGTATGGGGTTGACACCAGAAGGCATACACTGACATACATTGGGTGGGGAGTCAGGCTCACCAATTAGCCACACCCTGTGCCTCTTTAGTTGTGCCATCACATTTGTGATGCTGCTATTCCTCAGGACGAAGGCATCATGTACTGATCCAGGATACTTGGCAGTGACCTCGGAGATGTACTGGTCCACCAGGCACACCATTTGCACATTGAGTGAGTGGAAACTCTTCCGATTCCTGAACACTTGTTTATTCTGGCAGGGGGGACAATACGTGTACCGTCAATCGCCCCAATAATATTGGGTCTATGTCCCATTGCATAGAATCCTGCCTTCACAGTGGCCAAGTCTTCCACAGAGGGAAAGCAATGTAGCTGCACATCTGTTTGGCAAAGGCAGACAAAACCCTTGCCAGCACAATTGAGAACATTGGCTGTGACAATCCTGCTGCCAAACCCACTGTCACTTGGAAAGAACCAGTTGCCAGGAAATGGAACACTAATAGAACCTGCACAAGAGGGGGGATCCCAGTGGGATGACGGATAGTTGATATCAGATCAGGCTCCAATTGGGCACACAGCTCTGTGATTGTGGCCCTGTCCAATCTATAGGTCAGCATTATGTGCCTGTTCTCCAGTGTAGCCAAGTCCACAAGGGATCTGTAAGCGGGGGCTTGTCTTCTCCTCCTCCTATTTATCCACAGTGGTCGGTATCTAAGAGACTCAAGAGTGAGTAGGCTGTCACAATTTGAACAATTGAACCACCACCTCAGTGTACATTGAGCATTGATGTGATGGAACAAGGAGAAAGTCAATGTATGTGCAAATTGTAGCAAAGACGCAGTTAAGGATTATCTGATTGTAGTCCACCACCATTAAATGGCGACCGCCTGTCCTGCCTGGGACAGGTGGAAGTGAGGTAACTCTGCAGACATTGGGTGTCATGGTGGTAGGCGGTCTTGCACCGCCGTGCAATTCCTCATTGGCTAATATGGGCTCTATGGAGTATGGTGACCAATGGGAATCAGCGGCGGCGGTGACAGTGTACATCGCCGCGGACTTGACTGCCATTTTCTGTCTAAATCGTCACTTGATTCCTGACTTTCCACAGCACATCACCTACACTGGGGGTGCTGCTGTGACCTGTGTCTGGATCCTACAATGGCCCGTGTGACCGGCGAAAGGGCCCCTGCCTTCACTTCGGAGGAGTTGGAGCACTTGGCGGATGGGGTCCTACCCCAGTATGGACAGCTGTCTGGGCCTCCAGAACAACAGGTGAGTACACCCTTGGCACGATGCATGTGACAAGTTTGCAAGCATCCTGTCATTTGGGGGGGTGGTATGTCTGGTGTAGTATACATGGTAGGCACTGTGTGATGTGTGTGCCAGTGGAGATGGAAATGAGATTTGTGGGCCATTCGTGTGACAGGCTGGAAAGTATGTGTAATGGTGTCCTCCTGTCTGTGTTTCCTCTGCAGGTCAGCGCCCATCAGAAGAAGGGATTGTGGTGTGCCATCACCAAGGACGTGCGGACCCTGGGGGTCACCAGCAGGCAGAGCACCCAGTGTAGGAAAAGGTGGGAGGACCTGAGAAGCTGGGCCAGAAAGACTGCGGAGGCCAAGCTGGGGATGGCCTCCTAACGAGGGCAGGGTGCCCGTCGGAACCTGACCCCCCCCTGACGGCCCACATACTGGAGGTGGCCTACCCAGAGCTGGATGGGTGCTTGATAGCATCACAGCAGCCACAAGGGGGTGTGTACAGTGGGTGTTATAGCTATAATTGATAAGAGGCATAGGATCCTGTTGCTGGGTGTCAGTTAGTGGGCGCCCCTTAATGCCAGCTCAGACATTGCAGCGTGAACCAGCTCAAGGGTAATGGGTGTATTGCAAAATCTGGTAACCTAGCTAGGTTGCATTGCAGTTCAGACAGGGTTTAGTGGGTCCCAGGAGGGGTGCAGTTGGCGGTGGTTGGCTCTCATCTTGTTGTGGTACCTAGCCAATGGAATGCCAGTGCAATGCATGGTGCTCAATCCTGATCCCTGTGTGTGACGGTAAAGTGTATGCCATCTGTGGTGTTGGTGCTGTAATTGACCCAGTGCTCCCTTTCTCTCTCCCTCCTTTTTCCTTCTGTCAACCTGTCCATGTGTGCATTAGTATCATCTGGCGGAGGAGCAGGGGCACCAGCGACAGAGGGAGCTGCATCCCACAGGACCCAGGAGTCAGAGTCCACCAACGCCAATGGAACCAGTGGGAATTAGGGCGAGAGGAGCACCACAGCAGAGACAGGAGGTGACAACACTGGCTCTGAATGCTCCTCGTATGGAAGCTCCCTGGTGGTGGTGGGCACCTCTGGGACCACGCCAGCTACAGGTAGAGGCCGCCACCCCCGTACCAGCCCCGCCTTCTAGTAGCCCCTCATCGAGTTGCCCGTGCCCGCTCACCCAGGAGGGTGGGCATCCCCTTTGCCCCAGGCACCTCAGGCCCTCCCCCAGTCAGCCCTGCTGCCCTCTGTGAGGAGGCTATTGACCTCCTGAGATCCATCTCTGTAGGGCAGTCAACCATTGTGAATGCCATCTAGGGGCTGGCATCCTAGATGCAGCAAAGCAATGCATTCCTGGCAGGCATTCACAGTGAATTGGCGACCCAACAGAGATTGTTCCAGGCTCTAGCCTCCTCTCTGATGGCAGCCAATGTCCCTGTTCCTACCGTCCCCCCTCCAACTACCACTTGCCAGTCCCATTCTTCTACAACCCCAACTCATTCCATGCACACATACAGACAAGCATGCACACAAAACATCACACAAGAGTGGCACAGACAAACACAGGCAGCACACTTCAGGACACAAACACTCACACAAACAACAGACAGTTGCACACAGAACAACATCCACTGCCTCCACTGTCTTCCCCTCTTCCTCCTCCTCCTCCTCTCTTAATGTCACATCCGCACTCACACCTGCATGCGCTGCATCAACAGCCAACACCACCATCACCACACCAAGCAGCACACACCTCACTTGCAGACACCTCCACAACATCCATCCACGCGTCTCCTGTGTCCTCTCCCACCCTGTCTGCCCCCCTGAAGAGACACAAACACACCCACTCAGACTCCCAACAGCCATCCACCTCCCATCAGGACACTGCCCATGCACCTGCACCCAAGTCCAGCAGACATACACCTGCTTGCAGCGCTGCCCTGTCGGATAAGGAACTCCGGCATCGTCAGGCTGTATGGCTGCGGTAGCCTGGCGGTGGTGGAGTTCCGCCTGTGGCGGTCCCACAGTGAACATAATATGGCGGTCTGGACCGCCATGCTGGTAGCGGTAATTACCGCCACGGCCGGCATGGAGGCCCAGACTGCCTATGTTCATAATGACCGCCAGAGTCTGATTCCCTTAGAGTGAATGAGGAAGGTGAAGGGGTTCAGATTAACCAACCTGTGAGGTCTGAAGAAGTGGCTGAAGCAGAACTTGTGATAGATGATGAAATTGCACATATTCCAAATGCAGATAAATATGCAGGAGAGCAAAGACCAAGACAACTGATTCCTGCCAGCACAACAAACTTTGCTAATTCAATTGCACCTGAAAAGAGAACTGTAAAAGGGGATCAATGGCCTTCATCCTCACCTGACCCGGTTGCTGACAAGCTCCTCACCATAACAGAAGCAATTGAAGAATTGAAGGCAAAATTGGTGCTGTGAGAGTAACAAAACGGAAAAGAGTTCCAAGCTGCAAATACTCCTCACCCAAATGGATCTAACTTGTTGCAAACCAATGGGAGTATGGGTTTATGACCTTTTGCTTTGACTGTGAAAATTCAGATGACCATTCTGGAACTTGAAATCGCATTTGAACTGAGTTTTTAAATAACCTTGCCAGTTGATCAACAAAGACACTAGGGGGGTCATTCTGACCCTGGCGGTCCTGGACCGCCAGGGCGCAGAATGACGGAAGCACCGCCAACAGGCTGCAGTTTCCTGCCGTTTTTGCCCCGGCTGGGTGAATCCGCCAGGGCAGCGCTGCAAGCAGCGCTGCCCTGGGGATTCTGACCCCCTTACCGCCAGCCTGTTTCTGGCAGTTTTCACCGCCAGGAAGAGGCTGACGGTAAGGGGTGTCCTGGGGCCCCTGGGGGCCCCTACACTGCCCATGCCACTGGCATGGGCAGTGCAGGGGTCCTCTAACAGGGCCCCGGACAGCTTTTCACTGTCTGCCTAGCAGACAGTGAAAAGCGCGACGGGTGCAACTTCACCCGTCTCACGGCCGCAACACCGCCGGCTTCATTCGGAGCCGGCTTCTGTGTTGCGGCCTCATTCCCGCCGGCCCAGCGGGAATGTTGGAATGACGGCAGCGGTCTTTTGGCCGCATGGCGGCCGATTGGCGGTTCCCGCATGGCGGCGGTAAGTTGGAATGAGGGCCTACGTACTGGAAGTGACAATAAGTGATTATCGGACTGTGAATTATTAAAGACAAACCCCTTTTTTAACCATTTTTTAGAACCTTCTGATTTTTTTTCTTCTTTTCCCTCTCTGATTCTAAGGAAGCCAGGAACCAGGAACGGGATAAACATAGCAAATGTAAATGTGCGGGTATTGGTTTAGTCATAGTATATATGATTGTGTGCATTTTATTGATTGCAGGATTGTGTGTTTCAGTGAAAGAAAATATGTAACGCACAGCAATTCCAGTGCAGGGAATAACACCATTTAAGCTAGATAAGAGAGATTGCTTCATTTAGACGATGCAAAGGGAGATTTATTGTCCAATGTTTATTATAGTCTGCTGTATGAGTATGTGGATTCAATGAATGTATGTGACTATTATGTGTGCACATAGATTTCTTCATCATTACAAGAAGGGGTCACATATTATAGCTTACCACTAACTTATGGCATTAGTTGCAGTCTACTTTTAACACGTTTGTACAATCAAGAGTATATTTAGTAGTTTTACTCTAACTTTGACCTGGTTTTCTTTTTTGTTCCCATTAATCAGCATTTGAGGAGCATCGCAAAGGTTAAGAACATAGATATAGTAGGAACATTCTTTGAACCTACACTAACTTTTGGAACAGCATATGCACATAGAAATTATCTAACATGTATTCAAACACAAGTAGAGAAATAGTTTATTAATGAAGTTGATGACGAAAGAAAAGCAATGAAAGAAAAGACAGAAAAGAGCATAGTTTCACATGTTTACAAAAATAAATCGGTTCACAACACACCTGATACACAAGGATGCTTAGCTTTAAATTTGCAAAATTTAGGGAGGCTTTATGTATATATATATATATATATATATATATATATATAGAGAGAGAGAGAGAGAGAGAGCGAAAGAGAGAGAGAGATATTTATATATATATATTTATAGGCTGCAATATATACAGGCCGCAATCGAAAACTGACAATAAGGCCCATATTTATACTTTTTGCCGCAAACCTGCGCTAGCGCAGGTGTGCGTCAAAAAGTTTAAAGCCCCTACCGCCATTCCAACGCACCAGCTGGGCATCATCTTTAATGAATGACTGTAGCCGGCGCTGTGGCCTGGTTAGTGTCAAAATAATTGACATTAACCAGGCAGCTGAGGCGTAGGGAAGACTGGGGGTTGTGCGTCAAAGAATGGTGCAAGTCAGGTTAGAGTCAAAAATATTGACACTAACCTGACTAGCGTCATTTTTTGACGCACAACCCCCATGGAATTGACTCCTGTCTTAGCAAGGACAGGAGTCATGCCACCCTGCCCAATGGCCATGCCCAGGGGACTTTTGTTTCCTGGGCATGGCCATTGGGCACAGTGGCATGTAGGGGGGCCCAAGTTAGGCCAACCCTATGCCACATAAAAAAAAGAACAAAAATTACTTACCTCTACTTACCTTTACTTACCGTATATGGGTCCCCCCATCCATGGGTGTCCTCCAGGGGTGGGCGAGGGTGGCAAGGGATGTCCCTGGGTGCAGGGAAGGGCACCTGTGGACTACTTCCATGGTCGGAGACCATAGGAATGAGCCCACAGGTCCTCTAACGCCTGCCCTCACCCAGGCGTTAAGAAATGACTCTAAACAGGCTTAGAGCCATTTTTTAAGGCCCTCCTCCTTCTGTGCGTCATTTTTGCATGGGAGTAAAATAAGGCGCAAATGCCTTTGAGTAATTTTTTGCCCGGGAACACCTACCTTGTATCTCATTGACGCAAGGTAGGTTTCCACGGCAACAAAATGGCTCTAACTCCATAAATTTGGCGCTAGACAGGAATAGCGCCAAAGTATAAATATGGAGTTAGGTTTGCGCTGGACTTGCGTCAAAAGAAATGACGCAAATCCGGTGCAAACAGAGTATAAATATGGGCCTAAGTTTGTAATGATGACATGTTTTTGTTTAAGAGTACGTGGGATTTTATGTTAAATGGACAAGACCCCGCAGTGCCTGGTGTATATTACATTTATGGGAAGAACGCTTAATACAGGTTACTAAAAGGTTGGTATGGCATATGCTATTTAAGAATGTTTTTTTTTAAATCTATCAAGTGGATGATTTTGACAACCCAGCAGGAAATGAGATACTTAAGATGAGAACAAAAAAGGAGCAAGCAGTTCAGAGATTACCAGAGATATTTTTGGAGCTATTATTCTATCATTAAATGTGATCTTAAATTACATTACAATAAGGAAGTTATCAAACATAGTAGAGAAATTGCCAACTGATTTTGCAGATGGAATACTCCTAACGGACATGCAAATGGTTGTTGTAAGATCAATGGTTTTGCAGAATCATCTTGTGTTAGACCTTTTTTTAGCAAAAGAGGGCAGTGTCTGTCGAATCTTAAAGACGCACCATTGTAACCCTTACATACCTGATCGCAATAAGGAGATAAGGAAATACGTTTCTACCCTGACAAGTCTGAAAAGTGACTGGAATGCCTTAAAACAGACAAGTATTTGAGAGACAACAGGTGAAGGATTCTCAAGAGTATGATCTTGGTTTGGAGAGTTAGGAAATGGGTTTGTGAGAATTATCCTGAAACCTTTATTTATTGTAACAGTGTGCATAATTTGTGCACTTGGATTTTACAAGGCCTACAAATTCTGGAAGATACAAAGAACAGGGTAGGGTATAGTGAGCAAGTATACTGTACTGAGAGAATATGGACAATTAATGGTGTTGCAGTAAGAGTGATTTTTGACCCCCAGTTTATTCAAAATATACTTGTGACCTCCCTAGAACCTTGACTAATGGCCAATGTTTTCCATCAGAATTGGGCACTCCTAAGCCAGTGGCTTTGCCCTAATAAATTGTAAAGTGATTGATTACAAAACTGGAAAGTTATTCAGCAAAGCTTATAAATCCGTTAACTGGTATGTTGCTGGGGGAAAAGTTGATCTTGTCACACACATTATGACTATTTGGGGATAGTCATTGACAATGTATTGAATCAAAATGCCCGAATGGACAAATTGAAACTAAAATGTTTGAGAGCAAGTGGAGGAGCGAGGAGATTTTACAATGGTTGTGATTTAATTACCTTAATATTGGCTGTAACAGTATTCAGGACAAAAATCCATGCAATGCTGATTTATGGTGGAGAAGCTATGCAAGTTGGTGTAATTTACTTTTAGATAAAATCGAAATACATTCTTTGAATGTAACTTTTAAATTAAGAAGTTGTAGCCCTTATGCAAGCAAACAAAATGTAGTTAAGTTGCAGGGGCTGTGCAAGTGGATTTAACTTTGGCTAAATACTTCTGTAGTTTGAAAATGATAGCTTAGGAAATATTAAGGTACCTCTCTGGCAAGAAGTAAGCTGCAATACATGTGTGATTTCAATTTGTACCTAAATGCAAAGGTTTGATTTGACGAAGGCCTAGAAGGATGTAAAAATGTCTTTATTGCACTGGTACATAAACAGGTACAATTACTTAAGCCATAGCTCAGATAAGAGTAGATCGTAAGATAAAGCCGGCTAGAAAGTAGAATATTACTTGGGGTGGATGGGAGTCGGCCACAAGGAAACAGAACACAAACTTGCTAAGGTAAAACACAATTAAAATAATGTAAACCTTTGCTTCAACCCCTTGTTATATATGACATAGAGCTGATAGACTTAACCTATGAAACTGTATTAATTATTTAGAAGTAACAAAACAGTTAAATACCAAAATCACAATACAACACAATGATACTTCCACACCCAATTAATAAAAATGCAATAAATTGTAATGAGTAAAATTACATCAAAATGACAAAAATCCAATAAGGGATCCCGAGATTTGATTTTTTTAAAGATTTAAGGCAAAACATATAGAAAAGTTAAATTCCAATCAGAGGTCACAGTTCAGGACCGAGGTGTGATTTCAGACTGACTGCGATCGAGCACAGATCAGATACACCAAGAAGGTTTGTCTGCATCAAAGATTTTACCTTTTAACTTAATCTCTGAAATAGAAGTTCAAATTCTTCAATAGGGAAACATTGCATGCTGTACCTGCTGAAGTCCTCTTGATGCCAGAATTTGGCCCTGCAAGAAGCCGTGGGTTTTAGTGGGAAAGCCAGTGAGCAAGAGAAATTCAAAACTCATGGCTGCTCGAGTTTTCATGTGGGTGGATACTTCACATCAAGATTTCTACCTTCGGACTTTTATGGACATCAGAATCCTCCAGTGGGTCAAGCCTAAAGCTGTATTCAACAACGTCCTTACAAAATTTGACACCTTTGCCGTGTGCTCCTGTATATGCTCCAGATATGTGTGATCCCAAAATCCCAACTTCTAAGAGTTTCTAGTATAGCTCTTCGTATTCCCTTATGGACCTCAGAGGCCATCAGGTCTAGCTGCTAATGGTCAGGTGAGAAAAAGGCCTCTTGAAGCTTACTGTGTCCCTGTAGCCACAGGATGTCAGCCAGATGACCCTTGGAGTCTACCTCCTAGTCTTGGGTACATGTAGGAGCAGGTGCAGCCATTCAGATCTCCATATAGGTCTCAAACAGGAGGTCGAGCCCTCTTCTGTTTTTCTGCAGGTCCAGAACATGTTGCTGTAGGTGAGGTGCCAGCTTTGTAGGTTTCACTAGCCAGTGACAGGGGGTGACTCCAGGATACTCAATAACCAACCCAACTTTTGCATCACATCCTGTTTGCCTCACTGCAAATCACCCATAGTGTGCTATTCTGAGGTACATCCAACACAGCAGAATCATTCTGCCCCTGAAGGGAGCTTGCTTGACAGCCAGAGGTGTGTTTTAGGGAAATGAGTAGTCCCCTCTTACTCAGCTACACCAAATGGTTCTAGGTCCACCTCTCCACATCACTGGGTAGGTGTTAACTGGCCACAGAAAGGCTGAAGGATGACATGTGTCTTTTTCCCTTGTCTCCATTTACACTTAATATTAACATCAATGAAGTTCCTGAACCCTCTTAAGCTGCCCTTCTTGATGTGGTTATAGGCCACATTCCTCAAACCCAGATCTTTCAAAAGGCCTAAGCTATTGTTTCTGCTCTGGGAGCAGTTTTCCCACCCCATTAAGTAGAAACACTGGCAGGGACATCTGTCAGCAGCCTAATACCAGTTAGCCTACTGGAGGCTCAGACAGACACCTGCCTTTTATAAAGTCAATTTTCTAGAATGTATATTGCACATTCAACTTCTCCAGTCAGTTGAATGTTCAATAAACATTAAAAACAGTGTTTGAATTGTTCCAGTAGATTTCTCCAAGCCAACAAGCCAAAGATAGCAGAGTTTTGATTTTATTCTTAACTTTAGTTTTTCTCATAAGGCAGCTACTGCCCTACACAGTGAAAATAGATTTTGGGGGCTGGGCACTGTAGGCACATGCGAACATTAAATTAATTCATGTACCAGTTTTTAATGCTAGGCACCATACCTTGATGGCTTCACGGTTTTCTTAGTGTTGACTTATTTAATCTTTAAAAGTAAGGTTATTTTAACAAGTTTGCCTTCTTGATTAAAAGCGGCACAGGGTCAGGAGACACAGGAAGGCCTGAAGCTATGCTTCCTTTGTCAGCCTACTGGTATAGCACAACATGCCAGCAGTCCACAGGCGACATTTAACATTTCAATGCCATTGATGTGTTTCCAGCACCATGTACTATGGCCTTATTGAGAACGTAAATATGGCAATTAGGAGTTCACCAATTTTACCATGTTTTAGGGGTCAGAGCACATACACTGGGGGCTAGACAGCAGTATCCTGCTGGGCAGAGGTCAAAACACAGCAGAATCCATCCAAACAAATGCAGATGACCATTCAAAGAGAAGCACTTTCTCACACAGCTGTTATAATAACGTTGGCCTTCAGCTTTCATTCACACATGAAATTTTGCTAGTGAAATTTTTAATAACGTTTAGATAATCTTAATAAACATTGATTATTGGTCTTCAATTGAGAACCTTATTAGTAATTGTCATGCCTGTGTCCAGCATAAGGGAACAATGTAAGGCCCTATTAATGAGAATTTGTTTTATAAGTATGGGTTGAGAAGCTGATAGATGGAGTTATGCTTGATATTACAACGAAAATACTAATGAAATCAGAGTCTGTGAGTTTCATGAATATTGTCTTTGAATCATTGTTATTAAATGCCAGGTGGACTGGTGATTAACCTTATTTTAAATGTTGCATGTAGGTCAGTTTACCTACAACTGTGGTTTATATTTTCACATTGCACTCCTGATTCTATTACTGTACTATATAATAATACAAATTAACTCGCTCAATCAACCAAGCATTTTAAGTGTGCTTAAGCACAGGTTTTTTTCCTAATGAAGCAATACAATGCTCTCTCTCCTCATATAAGGGAAATATAGAAACAAGTCCCTTGTCTCAAGCCCCTCCCTATGTCAAGAAGTCCCTGTGGCTGTCTGGTTGTCAGTTAGCCTCTGGATCTTCCATATTTGAAGTCACTTACAACATCAGCAAAGTGAAGATGTAGTTCTCTTAGTGGGTCTACTGTTTCACTGCTTTTGAGCTGCTTGAGACTTAGAAAATGCTTACCTGCCTGCCATGTTCCATACTGACTGGCAGCTAATAGAGACTTCTCAGCTTAGTCACCAAAAGTCAGGCCAGTTGCACGCTGCTGCTAATAATAGTTCCACCAATGTCCCTAACCTTAGTGAATTTACAAGAGCTTCCTTGTCTGGCATCTACCACCTTTTAGACGACATAGACTAATCCACGTTCTCATAGGGCACTGTTGTAAAGTATGGATGAAGGTTCTTACGTGAACACAGAACTCGAGGCAGCCACCACCAGTAACCTTCCAAAAAGACTTTTAGCTGGGTAAGAGTGTGATAAGTACGATGTAGGATTTTCGAACAGACCAGTTAAATCCCAGACCTGAAGGCAGCCTGTCTAAGATAACAGAGCCTTCTCTCCCATTCATTATCCCTGATCTCTCTCAGATCTATCTGGCATCTTGCCTTTAATTTATTTATACTGTTATGGTTGTATCTGATTAAAGTTTTATAAGTTAGGATGTCAGCCTTATTGGTTATCAGCTCTAAAAGAGCTCTGTCTTCAAATTTGAATGTGTCTTCTTAATATAGGTATGTCTTATGAGCATATTTCAGTAATAAATATCAAAAAGTTTGAGTCTGTGCCAGTGTGAATTCCTTGCATAAGGCCTCAAATGTTTTCAGACCTTTTGTTCCTCATACTTTCCATAGAGTAGATATGCCCTTCAAGTCCTGTTTATGGAGTCCCTTTAGCCTTTCATATATTTAAGGAAATTGCTATCCTCTTGGAAGTTGTGTAGAGCATAATCGTGTGATGACATCCTAGATTTTTGTTGGCCATTATCCATACTCTGTCAATTGCCTGGGCAGATGCATCTAATTTTATACGTCGGTGTTGTTTTCTAATTCCTCCCTCTGTAGAATATCAAAATGTTGAAACTGTCTCAGTTTCAATTAATTTACAGTTCATGCAACTTAATAACACCAGCCACACCAAAGCTCTTCTGCACATGAGAGTGATTATCCAGTCTACAGCCCAGGCAGATGCATTGAAGATATTAAGTTCAAGGTTCAACTCCATATTCCTCCGCTCTGCTCACCTGTGCTTATGCTCCTCAGTTTGTTAGAGTTGTCTTGTTGAGTGCCCGGAGCCCCAGCTTTGGCTAAGGTCACCCCGCTGTTGCTGCCATTACTGCAGTTGCCTCTCGAACAGCAGTCGCTGGGCAATGGTTTTTGCTCCACATTGTAGTTTCAGAATAAGATTGTCAAGCACTTGGAGAAGACAGTCGAGGGTCAGGTTGATCAGCTCGCTAACTGATTGATGAGCTGTGGAATGAGTACAATGGGGTCCCGGGGGGGGGACTGGAATGAGGAACGAGGAATTTCCCCCCGGGGTCTTGGGGGGGGGGGTAGGGACGGCGACATGGTTGGGCGTCTTTGGGCGTTTTTTTGGTGGGGACTGGGGTATATAGTCGGACATTTTGGGTTCCCGGCCACCATTTTGTAGAAGGTGTCACAGTGGCTGGTTCATTTTTGCAGCAGGAAGTTTGTTTTCCATTTTTTTGTGTGCGCAGGGTAAAGTACACAAAAAAAACAAAAAACACACATAGACAGAGCAATAATTAGTACACTAACCGCAGCAAGGAAGAAGGCTGAGATGTGGTTGCGGCAGAGTATTTTCATAGGAACAGTGAGGCTTACCTCAGCGCCGCGATGTCTGAAGTGTGTGTGCGCAAGGCGTTGGCCCTCCTGGAGAAAGCCGGGCGCATGGACCTCGTGAGGCAGGAGGCGTTATGTCCATTGCGCCCGACAAGTAGGGCATTGGCTGGTGTCGCGGCGGCGGTCATCACGTGTTCGCCGCCGCGCACAGGAGAAAAGCCCCAAAAGGTGAGAAGGGGCAGGCGGGGAAGGGAAGGCCCTTCGGGGGAGGGGGGGAAGAGTTTCCAGCAGGAGGCTTGAGTAAGGTAGGGCCGCACTTGGCAGGCACGCGGGGGAATCCCCAGCGTGTCTGTCAGTTTAGAAGCAAAGCGGGAGTGGTGGGCAGCGCGCAGAGGAATGAGCCGGGCGTGGCCTTCAAGACGCGCCCGAACGGCAGAAGGGGAGGGGCCTTGGTGGGAAAGGGGCATCGGGCGAAGGCAGCCAGTCACCAGGCCGGGCCTCATCAACACTCGAGGAGCGCGGGAGGGGGGTGGGGGAGCGCCCTGGGGGGTCAGGGGCCCGGGCTGGGCCTTCCACAGGCGTTTTGGATGTTCCCAGAGAACAAGGCAGGCTGGTAGTAGGGTAAGGGTCTGGAGATAAGGCAGGTGAAGACAGCCAGCCACAGGTGTTGGACCCAAGGGTGCCCGTCTCTGTAAAATGGCCAACCATTTTGGAGTGGAGCGGGAGTGAGGAGGAGGGTTGTAGTGAGAATGAAGGAAAAGGGTGGCAGGAGGCTGAGGATCCCCTCCCCAGGCTTAGTACCAGATTCCAGAGGCGAGTATATGGGTCTCAGGCCATGAGGAAGGGGGGTGGAGTGCTAGAGGTTCCAAAGGGAGAGTCAGATTCATCGTGGGATTCTGAGGGGGTAGTAGGATGAGTCGTTTGAGGAGGCATTATTTCAACCCGGCACATCGGACCTTCATTGGCAGGATGTGGTGGAATTTGGCGACGCGGATCCAGGCGAGCAGAGTGCGGCTCGGGAACCCTGGCAGGAAGAGAAGGCGGGGCCCGGGGGGGCGGCCGGGTACCATCAGCAGGAGTGTGGACAGGACGGCACAAGGCTGCGGATGCTCCCAAGGGGCGGTGTGGTGGTAATGGTTTTGCGCCCACCGGCGCTGCCGTCTCTGGGGAGCAGTGTCCGGGCTCATCAGGTATGCGGCAGGCGAGGGGAGCCTCTTCTGCCAGCTGTGGTGTGTATGGGGATTTGAGCAATGATTTCGCGCCGAAGGGTCCACGGAGGCAGGAAGCTTTGGGTAGAGGAGGAGTCGGAGGGGAGTAGCATTGAGAAAGAAGAACTGGTTGAGGGAAGGGACGAACAGGAATGGTGGGAGTGCGGTAAGGGTGGGGGGGCGCTAATCCTGTGATTCAGTCGTTACAGAAAGGGAAGCAGTGGCAGGTGTGAGCTGCTGGCTTGGTGAGGGAAGGATCTCGGCTGGAGAAGCGGACAGCACAGGAGCGGCTCCCGTTGTTGTCTCCAGGTAAGGAGTTGGCTCGGCCGAGTCATATGGTGTCCGTGGCGATTGAAGCACGGTAGGATGCGGTGCGTCTGTTGAAAGGTGGGTATGTGCAGGATGCAGACGTGGCAACTGAGAGCGGTGAGGGTGAGCGCGGGTCAGGTGACGACGGAAGCGACTAAAGGACTGACGAACAATGACAGTTTACCTCTACCGCAGACAATGTAGTGAATCCTAGTTTGTTTTAATGGGATAACAGGAGTTAGCTTAGCCTTTGGCTTGCAGACTCGTGCCCCCGTCACCTAGTGACTTTTAACCTACTTAGCTTGCTCTGTCTTAGCCCATTTAATTATTTAGTTCTTCTAAGATGGCTGCCTTGTTTATTGTTAGGCCACTTGTTATCATTTGCAATATCAGTGCCACCGCGTTAAGGTGTCATGATCAAGCGACAAAGACAAACAAACAGTAGGTGTTCACACTTAGGGACTTTCCCTCTCCATGCTTTTGAGGGAATTGTTTATATTAATTGCCGCCCCAAGCCTGCCTGTTATCTATTGTTTGGGAACACACCTACATCAGGGGTCCAAGTAGATCTGTATAAATACATCACACTTTAGACAGATAATCAGAGGAATTCCGATCAGAGGGCATCGCCACCATCGCTGATATCGATGCTGCACGTGGTCTTGATGCTGAACCAGTCTTCGTGTCCCTACGGAGTCTGAGATAGAAACCTCATTCAAAGGTAACGAGGGTTGGGGGCTCCTCTCATGGACATGGCATTGGCAGATTAGGTCTAACATACCCAGCTCTCCTTTAGGTAGGAGGTTAGGCCTCTCATGATAGGGTATTAGGACATATTACACACCGTATGTCTTTTCATATTATTGCAAGATGGTGGGGGTCTTTGTAATAATGTCTTATCTTTACAATTATGTTTCTTGCACTGTTCATTATCCTAATCATTGCAGCCCATGCAACTTATCACAGATTGCAGTTGTGTTAAATAAAAAACATTGAAACTTTACTGCATCTTCGTTATTGCCTGTGTTTGGATGAGACATGATGTATTTGTGAGAAAGGGGTTGTCTCTGTTTAACCACAACACTCCCTGATATGTCATACTCTCGAGTCCATGCGTAAAGGCTGCCACAAATCACCTTTTACTATTTGGGTTTTTGGTGAGGTGCTGCTAGTGAGCCGGAAGGGTTGGGACGCCAGCTGCGACTTGTTGTAGGATAGGCATAGTCACCTACACACATAAGTACTGTCATCCTTAAACCAGCAGTCTTGCCTAGAGCAAGAGTCCAAACTACGACATGGTGCCACCAACGATGGTGTTTAGGTACTAATTTACGGATACCCTGACTATCACTGTTCACTGTCTCACAGACAACAGGTACCCTAAGAACCATTAAATGGAGACGTCAGTGGTCTTTGGGAAGATCCTCCTCAGCTGAAAAGGTAACACATGATTAGGCTGTAGGTTGTTCAAGCTCAAACTCATAAAAGGACTTTACTCCCCATTTGGTGTTCCAATTCTCTGACCAATTTTACAAATATGGCTAACGCCATAGAAATTCCTGAGAATGCTAGACAAGCACTAACACAACACCTACTAGCGCATGGCCTTACAGAAGAGGGCGGGGATGTTACTCTTAGAAGCTAACGAAGCATACCAAACAGAAACATTTTACTGTTGGGTCGCCTTTCCTGAGGTGAACCAAAGAACACATACATTCCACACATATGAGATTGCAAACGTACCTCAATGGTACCAAGCATACCAGTATCATGAAATATCGCTCACATACCAAGAGCATCGGAACTGGTTTGAAGGCGCCCTACCACATGTAATACAAAGAGTGAGACTAGGTCCTTTAAGTAATGATGGACCAACGTGGCCTATGTTTGGGATCAATCCACAAACAGTGCATACTATCATGGGTAAAATACCCACAGAACGATAGAAAATACCGTTCTGGATAGCCCAGAAAACAAACCAGCTGGAAGCTGTGTTTCCCCATACCGGACCAAAGGAAAAGCATAGACTTCTCACAATGTGCTTGCCCTTTGGGATGGTTGCCTCTGTGGATGACTGCACCACATGGGGTACAGTCTTCGCTGCTATATATACCACCACACATGGTACCCCGACACTTGCCAATTTACCGGGAGTGTTAAAACAAATACAGAATGAGCATGGGGCTGCACCAGCCTTAGATTTGGGGATGAAGTTAATGCAGAACTTTGACACAGTTTCCTCAATAATACTCAGTAATATTAAAGGGGAAGCAGTAGCACTGGCAATACGCCAGTGTCTCCGAGAAACTCCACTACTGGAACAGGAGAGACAGCTACCAAAAATAATTTCCGACACCTATACTAGTATAGGGCGAGATAGTTCGGGAGCCAAGCCAAAGAAATTGGAATTACAAAGTACCACCCTTGAGGAAGGTACGAAGCAGGCACAAGAGGGTTCTTAAAAGCGCTGGGAAAAACAAAAAGAATTTAAGGATAGACTAAATAAGAGAGCTGATTCTCCACACCCGGAGAACTCCGAAAGGAGATACAATCTCAGAAATAGGGAGAATATCAAAACTCCTGACAGATATACTGATTCATGTTCCTCTCGTTCCTTTCGGGATGCACCGGATTGACGTAGCGAGAGAGGGGGGCGTCCTGATCGACGTCCTGAATACATGAAACTAAAGAAAGACTTGCCGCAGCCTACAATTAAAAAAGAAGGAACGACTCCTCAGCAAAAGCCACAGTTTAAAAAGAAAAAGGTGGCAGCAATGTCAGCTAAAAATGCCAGTACACTTGAGAACACTGTTGAGGAACAAGACGTGGGCAGTGACACTGTTAGACAGCCTGCAGAGGTCACGATATGTCGCCAGAGTCTGAAAGATCATCTGGATGCGACATCAACTAGTGATTTTATTGCAGTTGAGACAGCGGACTCCCACCCGACAGGGTTTATGATATAAAAAATCAAATAGAGGGAAAAGTGGAGCGCACCATTGGTGTGATATTCTGGGATGAACTCATTAGTGACATCCTATTGGCCGAAAGAGACTGACCACCTGAGCACGTCCGTAAGCTCCCACATGGGAAAGATGTCATTTTGACTTCTTTTCCTAATCTTGTTCCAGAAGCAGAAAAACAAGCCTATACTGTTGAATGGGCTTTAGCGCAGGCACCTGCGTTATACCACAATCATGTAGGTTGGGACAAGGACTCTCCTTGTCATGTAATTCCTATTAGGTTGACACCCCAACCTCAGCCACAAAATCCTGTTAAACATGAAGCAAAAGCTCCGGTAAGGGAGATCCTCACTCAGCTCGAGTACCAGGGAGTAATTGAGCCCTGTACATCTGCAATGAATAACCCGTTATTTCCCATTGCAAAGCCAGACCATTCCTACAGAATAGTCATTGATTACAGACATTTATATAGTCATACACGTACATATGCTACACAAAACTCACATAGCACGGCACTTATAAACAACATAGTGCATAAAAAATATAAAACAACGTTAGATATTTCGAATGGATTTTTCTGCCAGAATTTAGCACATGAAAGTTGGGACCTGAGTGCATTCTCATTTGGCTCACAAAAACGCTTTTGTCGTTTACCCCAAGGCTATAAGAACAGCCCAGGGCTATTTTCATACCGTGTAACATCAATATTACATGATATTGATCCCGAGGCGTTATCCTACGTGGATGACATATATCTCACGGATGACGACCTCAACATTCATCTTGTAAGGGTTGATCAGATCATTTTGGGATTTGCAGGCCTTGGTTACAAATTCAACTTTAAGAAAAGTAAGATTGCCTTTCTCAGTATTGTTCCTGGGATACGAGCTATCGAACGAGGGGAAGAGCCTGGCCCGCACTTTCTAGAGAAATGTGCACAATTGCACCCTCCTAACACTCTCAAGAAACTACAGTCTTTACTAGGTTTCTTCAACTTTGGCAGAACTGTGCACAACGTATCAAGCCACTTTATGACTTGGTACAGCCAAACTTTTCTAGCAGACACTGGACAGTTGAACACACATGTATCCTTAGGGAATTGCAACAGGACATGCTAGAAGCTAAACACTTGACACACGTGACAATAAAACAAATTTGGTCATCAGAATAATTGCTGGTGCCATTGGATTTACTTGTCACCTTCAATACCAATAGCATATAAATCACATTTATACTCAAATGCAGAACTACGTTTTGCACCTACAGAAAAGATTCTGTCTGCAGTTCAGATGGCTGTCATTAAGTCATTAAGGAGAGGCCACCTGTCCAGGGGAAACGTCTTATTGTTGTTACCCCGGTGCTGGCCTTAGAGGCTGTCACCAAAGCAAGCATTCCCAACGCTAAAGCATTACATCCACGTTGGATACAGTGGGCAACGTCTCTGACCGCCACTGATGCTGACTATATCTTTGATCTAAACTTCAGACACAAGAGTTTCTCCAGTATGGACAGGAGTACCCCGCTCCTCTAAATATCTTGCCACTGGACAGATACCATACTGTCATATACACAGATGGTTCAGCACAACCAGCTGTAGGTACTAAACATCAATAGCTGTGAGTGGAGTGATGGAGGGTGGAGTTTTCCACCCTCACAATATCTACATGCAGACCCTAGGGGACTGCACAGCTCAGTTGGCTGAACTTAGCGCTAGAACACACAGAGCCAGAATGCCTGACTTCAATAGTCTGTGACCCATACTACTGCATCCAGTCATACAATGATTATCTTAATCATTGGAAGCTAAACGAGTTTAGAGATTCTAAAGGGAACACCAATAAACACAAGACATTGTGGGGGTTGATGGCAGATCTTAAGGATAAGCTACAGTGTGTCCATGTAGTACATACATTGGGCCATCAATGTGTAGGAGTACACGTTACAGGCAACACTCGAGTGATCCCCAACGAAGACCAGAGATTAGATCTAGAAAAAGCAGCGCATGGGGTGCCGCTTCTGCACATGCTGGTATTTCGGCAACACTCTTACAGAAACACTTCTGGTGGCCTGGTCCATGGAGGCGGACTAAGAAATATGTCTTTTGTTGTGACATATGCCAGCAAATAAAGGGCTCCATTATCAAATGCCCACCTCAGACATCCCTCTTAGTGTCCAGCAGGCCATACAATGTGTGTACCTGGACCATTGCGGTCCGCTCCAACCTGATGGTGCATACAAATACATCTTAGTCGCTGTAGATTCTTGTTCTAGATTCCTGTGAGTATGGCCGCAGCGGTCGGCTAACGCTCGAACTGTTATAAAAGACTTGCTGATCTTCATTGGTACATATGCGGTTGCAGCATTCCATTTGGACCAGGGCCCTGCATTTGCCTCTAAGGCGTTCAGGGACACCATGGGGACGATGGGTGTTGAACTCCATTACTCCTCACCATAGCATCCCGAGGGAAATTCGGTCGTGGAGAGGCGGAACTGTGATCTAAAGCAGTCCTTATCAGCTTGAGTATTAGGTTCAGGCCGCAGTTGGCTTCATCACCTATATGGGGTCCAGAGAGCACTGAATAATATGCCAAGACGGTCCTTGGGGGGGATGTACTCCTTATGAGGTTCTCTTTGGGATACCTATGTATGTCCCAGATCTTGATGGCTCTCGTTTGGTGGAAGCAGAAACACCATTTGACATAAATGAACGTTTCACTGTCTTGCGGGAGCTTCAGCAATTTCGTGATGATAAATCATCTACCAGTGCTGCCACTTTAGGAATAAGGGATTTAGCGAAAACTCCAACTGGCTGGATTCCTAACGTTGGGGATCTGGTTTGTGAGAAGGTCGCTGTGAAGAAGGAATTTGGATCATCATACAGAGCGCCTGTCCTGGTCTTGGGAATTCACTAAAAAAGGGGGCAAGGAGGAGGAGCCGGCGTCCAAGAGGGCTAAGTTACCCTTCATGGGCACAGCTACGCTGCTGGGGGCGCATCTGATGCAGGCGACTAAAGAAAAAATTTGGAAAGGGGAGTTGAAATTTTGAAGTTGCTTCACAGGGAGGTTCGGTGCGAAGGAGGGCTCCAAGGAAGAGGAGTGGGAGCTTGCAAAACGGCCTAAAGTGCCAGTTAACATTGAGAATTGGACGGCGGCCTTTTTGATTTTCGCTAGTGTTTACTGCGAACGCTTTCCTGAAAGATCTGTGGCGTTGTTTAAGTAAATGGACATCATCCGGAAGGCACAGATCAACTATGGTGGGTATGCCTGGCGACAGTATGATGAGGAGTTCAGGGCTCGGATGGCCGCTGATCCGGAGGTCTAGTGGGGGGAGATAGATTCAGACCCATGGCAGCACACGATGGGTCCGGCGAAATTCAGAAAGACTGTTTTTACAGCCAGTGGGTTACCCATTACCTATCGACCCTTTCGGGAGCGCCCCACCAAAGGGTGGGGGCTGGAGGCACAAGCCAGGCAAGCTCAAGCTCCACTGGTACAGGGCAATTGGGGCGTGTTGGGACTATAACAAAGGCATATGTTCTCGCGAATACTGCAAATTTCGGCATGAGTGCTCCAAGTGCACAGGGCGCCACCCCCTCATCCACTGTGCAGGTCAGCAAAGTGCCACAAGCTCGGGATCGGCACAAGGACAAGTTTCTGGGGGGGGGGGCAGCCGGCAGGCTCTGGGGGACGGGATGGACAGAGATTTAGGCAGGGCGTTGCGGGAAAAGGCACATACTCCGGTTGACGTGGACAAGCTAGCATCATGCTTAAAAGACTATGACAGATGGACAGACGCCGACATGCTGGTACAGGGTTTTCAACACGGGTTCCGTTTGGGCTACACGGGTCCACGGGTGTGGTGGTGGGCTGATAATCTTCGGTCTGTGCGAGGGAAGGAGGACGTGATGCGTCATAAGTTGGAGAAGGAGGTGGGGGAAGGTCGCATGGCTGGCCCTTTTCAGATTGGCCGATGCAGAACCTCATAGTGTCTCCAATTGGCATGGTGCCCAAGAAGGAACAAGGGCAATTTCGGTAGATTCATCATTTGTCGTGGCTGGAGGGCTCCTCGGTCAATGACTTTATTCTGGCTGGCGTGACAAAAGTGTCTTACGCGTCGGTTGATGTGGCAATTGATATGGTGGAGCAGCTGGGCCGCGGGGCATTGAATGCAAAGACGGACATCAAGTCAGCTTTTCGGCTGTTGCCTGTCCACCCGGATGACTTTGAGCTGTTAGGAATTCAGTTTCAGGAGTCCTGGTATGTGGACAAAGCGCTTCCAATGGGCTGCTCCAGTTCCTGTGCTCTGTTCGAATGCTTTAGCACTTCTCTACATTGGATCTTTATGCGGTCGGTGGGCCATGTCCATGTGACGCATTATCTAGATGACTTTTTCTTTGCAGCCCCAGCCGGCAGCCCGCATTGCATGGCCATGTTAAGACAGTTTCACGAAATCACAGTAGACCTTGGTGTGCCCTTGGCTCCTGAAAAGACAGTGGGGCCATGTACAGCTCTGTCGTTTCTTGGCATAGAATTGGATACAGTAACAGGGACCGCTCGACTGCCTGACGATAAGAATGTGAACATGATGCAGAGAATTTATGACATGTTGAAGAAAAGCAAGGTTACAGTGAGGAAGATACAAGTGCTGCTGGGTCACCTTAATTTTGCACGCCGAGTGGTGCGAGCAGGGAGGACTTTTTGTAGGCGGTTGGCTCTGGCGCTAGCCGGGCAGTCGCTGTCTCATCATCATGTGCGCCTTAAGGCGGGCATGCAGGAGGACTTGAGGATGTGGAACGCCTTTCTGGAATCCTTCAACGGGATTCCGTTGAAGGACTGGCAGGATTGGGAATGGGATGTCCAGATCTTTTCCGATGCAGCCGGGGCAATGGGTTTTTGTCTCTACTGGGAGGGCCGGTGGTGTGCGGAGGAGTGGCCTTCTGACTGGAAGAATGGTGGCCACAGTATAGCATTTTTGGAGCTTTTTCCACTGGTGGTGGTTGCGTGCCTGTGGGGAAGCACCTTGCAACATAAGCGGGTATTGTTTCGGGTGGACAACATGGCAGTTGTGCAGCCAGTGAATAGGCAATCGGCGCAGGACGTGCAGGTTTTACAGCTTCTGCGGGTGTTTGTGTTGCAGTGTTTAAAAAATTATATCTTGTTTAGAGCGCGGTATGTTCCGGGAGTGAACAATGACATTGCGGATGCTTTGTCTCGTTCACAGTGGGATCGTTCCATGGGTTAGTCATGGGCGCGGACCTGTGAAGAACGGCTATGCCGGGAGAGCTATGGAGAATAGGCACGCGAGGATGCTTTGACTAGTACTGAATTCCTTAGCGCCATCCACCCGACGGGCTTAAGTGAAGGCTTGGGAGGAGTTTTTAGGATCCGGGGCACGGAGACGGGTAAGACAGGATGACACAGTTGAAGATGTGGTCCAATTCATTATGGCTCTGATAGACAACGGTCAGTCCAGGGTTACGATTGCAGGCAAGCTAGCAGCGTTGGGGTTTATGGGTAAACGTTTTGGGGGATACCCGCCATCAGCAGGCGAGCTCGGCCAACGGATTTTGGAGGGATTGGCAAAAGAAGGGGGTCAGAGAGGTCGCATTAGGTGGCCAGTGTCATTGCGGTTGTTGAAGGGGCTGTCAGGTGTCTTGGGGGCGGTTTGCTTCAATGCAAGGGAGACATTTCTTTTTCGGACTGTAATGTCTTGGCTGTTCTTTGGCGCTCTTTGGGTTTCGGGGTTATTGGGTCTGCCTGGGAAGTCGGGCATTTAGTTGCAGGAGGTGCATCTTAGCGGCATGGGTGTGGCTTTGCATATTAGGAGTTCAAAGACCGACCAGAAGGGAGCAGGGGTTGTTGTATTTCTCTGCCGATACCCAGAGGTTTCTATCTGCGCCAGTGGAGGAAGGAGGCAGGTGTTCGTGAGGGTGTGGTGTTTCTGCACAGCGACGGGATCAGGGTTACAGAGTCTCAATTACTAGCAGTCATGCGTAAAGGGCTTTCGTCCTTGGGTATGGACTCGAGGCAATTCGGGACTCCTTCCTTTCGGACTGGGGTTGCTACTGAGGCAGGGCAGAAGGGCTGGGGGAAGGAAGAGCTGATGGCATTGGAAAGGTGGAAATCAGAATGTTTCAGGACATATGTGAGAGAATAAAAAAAAAATGTTTTGAACAGCAGGAAATATAAATAGATAAGGTGAGAGATTGTGATGTGTGCACTCATGTTTTTCTTTTCTCCTTCACAGGTGTGGTGCTGGGTCCCGAGGTGGAGTACATTTCCATTTGGGTGGTCGGACACTCCTTTGTAAAGTGGGTGCAGCGCCAGGCCCGTTGGACTGTCATAGGGGAGAATTTAGGGTTTGATCAGCCCATTATCATGTGCGCTGGTTTGGTAGGGGGGGATTCGATGGGGTGAACTCTTGCCTCGCCTGCAAAGTGCTGCAGTGAGGGGTTGGTGCCCTGATGTGCTGTGCCTCCATTTGGGGGAGAATGATTTGGTGGCCACGATGGGTCTTAACCTTATGAATCTCATGAAGCGGGATTTACAGGCCATTTCGTCCCAATGGAGGGGATGTCACGTGGTTTTTACGGCCTTTGTCAAACGTCGGGTATGGAGGGGAGCGAGGAAGCTGGGGGCTATCGAAAGGGCCAGGCGCAAGTTGAATAAGGAAATTAAAAGTTTCTGTATGGAGAAAGGTATGACGTACTTGGAGCATTCGGATCTGCGTTTCGAGGATGCTGAATTCTTTAGGGATGATGGGGTACATTTATCTTTTATAGGAATGGAACTCTACCTTTTGCAGATTAAGGAGAAGCTGAGAGGGATGTTGAGAGAAGTTTAACAGCTTAAGGGGAGCAGAAAAAGTCGGAGTCTTTTTCTGGTGGCGGAGAGAGCTTTATGACAGGTAACAAAACTCGTGCAGAGGATGAAGCTGACAGGACAATTTAGGTATTAAAGGGGGGGGAGCAGCAGTAGGTCGCGACGGACAGGCAGGGAGCTTGACATTAGCATACAGGATTAGAAAAAGCGGGTAGGATAGAGAAATAGGTAGACGTGAGTGGAGAAAGGGAAGGCAGGATGAGATGATAGGGGGGGGAAGGGCGGGATAGTGGAGGGGGGAAGAAATTGGACAGGTGTTTGCAATGTCTAGTGAGGCTTTAGTTTTATAAGGCAAAGGCCAAGGTTTGTTCAATTGTAGGTGCACCTGTTCCATTAAAGCGGCCTTTTGCACACAACAATTGTGTCATGGTGTTGTTCACTCCTCCCCAATGGAGCGCAGAATTCTGTGGATTTTCTTGAGTACTGACTCGACCAAGAATTCAATGTACTCTTGTGAAAAATATAATTCAGTTCTTGCTTAAGTCTGTGTGTCTGCCTGCCTAGGAGAGAGAAAGAAAAAAGTAAGGAAAAGCAGAATAAATATTTGGGAAATCAGACGAGTAAATTGGTGGTAACCCAAGAGCTTTGGTTTGCACAGCAGGTGAGTTTAGCTTTTTCCTTTGTGACTTGTATATAAATACCATATTAAGCACATTCTCTTGCATCTATCTCACCCGTAAGCTGGCATATATTTAGGTAAATATTAGGAAACTAATAATCACTAAATACTATATATTAAAGAAGGAGAATCTCAATTTTAAAAAGAAATGTATTAGAGCCATAGAAAATGAGAATTTGAATCTCAAAGATGATTTGGGCATGTTAACAGTTAAGAGACTACAGAGATGCCTCTAACAGATGTTATGGTCTCCTTCATGTCCTCCTCCCTTGTGACTCCCGTTAAAAAAAAAAAAAGAAACTGTAGCTCCAACTCACTTAAATTTGGAAATTAGGGCTAGATGTATGAAAGTGTGGTTTACAATTTCTTAACCACGAATACAGACAATCACTTCCTGTTTCTGGGTAATGACCTCAAACCCAGGAAGTGCTTCTCATTTCAGTCCTGGAAAGGAGACCGGGGGTGTAGTGCACAGCTTCCAGTGCAATTTGCAATTTAGAGCAGAAAGCCACAGCTTTATACAACAGCGATGGCAAGGCAAAAAAACAGAGATGTAGATGTAGTCAGGGGGTGGGAGAAGAAAATTGAAGTTCTCAGAAAATGAACTTGAGATGCTACCAGAGAAGAGCTGCAACTACCATGACCTCTAGTTTGGAAGATAACCCATGGCTGTCCTGGAGATGCAGAAAAAAAATATGGCAGTACACGCAGCTGAAAATCGGTGTTTAGAAGTAATGAATCTCTCCATTGAAGAAATCAGGAAGAGGTGGTACAACCTCAGAGCGCTCACAAAGTAGAAGGTTGAGACTCAGCTCAGTATGTCCTGGACAACGAGAGGTGGCCCCTCTACTGTCCAACCACCCACTACATTGGAGTCCATGATTGAGACTACCTTGGAACCAGAGGCAGTTGTGGGCTGAGCAAGGATAGATACATCTGCATCTGCTGCATCTAAAAGTAAGTATAATCATGTTTATTTACACATCTATTACCTCACAACTGTCTTCTATGTGTATTAAATATGCATCATAATACAGAGTTTGTAGTAAGGAGTCGTAACACAACTATCATAGTGCATTGTAGGACATGTAGTCAATAATTCACAAATTGTAATCTGTTAGAAATGTATTAAACAAAAAATGATTGCAAATAGCAAGAAGCACTTTTCACTCATACCAAAAGTAATTGTAAGTTAGTTTTTTAATTACTTCAACCTGAAGATGGTGGCTCAGTTGCAGAGGGACAGGATGAATCACACATGGTGGTGGGAGATCCCACTGAAGTAGACAGTCCGCCAACCATACATCATGGCCACTAGAGCAGTGCTTCATGCATCCCACAGCCACCATCAGTGGATGAGTATGATGTCAGAATCATAGTGCAATCCTTCAGCCAGTTGTGAGGCTAAAAAAGCAGTGTGTCCCAATGCATACTTGCACGGTGCGCTGTGAGGGGTCTCATAGCAACCAACCAACATTGTTGGAAAATACAGCTGCAAATACCCAGTTGTTTTGTGGGGTTGAGGGTTTTGTGCTGCAAGTTTAGGGTCTGCAACATAAGCAGTTAAAAATAGTTAACAAAGAACTGCAACACATGCAGAAATGTATTTCATTTGGATTCAGCAATGTGGCCAATCAATTGGCTGAGAAGAGAAGATGGGCAATAAAATGGACAGCCTCACCAGTACCCTTGAAAAATTATGCCTACAAATGGCAGAGAATAATGCATATTGAAGATGTAGTGAAAGAAGTACTGCACACAAACGGATGGGTTAACCCATTCAATTGGGAAAGTGACACATGCCATTTCTACCTTATCGAGGTGGCAATAAGTACTGAAAGTACCAATAGTGCTGCATATTTGTGTTTTGGGTAATATAATCGACATTGGATGTGCACATTACGTACCAACTACATGTGAAAGTTAACAATTTGATTATACGATTTAAAGAAATTACAATAAAGGTCGCTTTACTTTAAAGGATCAAACAAGCATTGTACTTTTCATGTCATTTCTGTTTTCACATATGGCTTACCTTGAAATGTAATTGTTGGCAATGTGGTTCTGTTGCCGTCTCCCTTCCCCGACCCCCTCTCCACTGCTCTACTCTCCTCTGACAGCTGCTAAACTGGTAGCTCAGGAACTTCATCCTCTGAATTGGAGTCTAACACTCTAATATGTAGGCATCACCTTTTTGCAATGTTACGTAGCATGGCACAATTTGCCACAATTTTGCGTGTGGTTTCTAGAGCATATTGCAAGGCACCACTACTTTTATGTAGGTGCCGGAAACAAGCTTTCACCAAGTCAAATGTCCTCTCAATCACAGCCTTAGAGCGACTCTGTGTTGCGTTGCATCTCCTTTCATATTGGGATGTGAGGTATAGGTATGCTGTCAAAATCCATGGACGTAGGACATACCTACAAACACCAAGAACAAAAAATAAATGTGAGCTTCCTTTCATTTTGCACTTGATAAGGACAAACATATGTGTCGTTATACTTAATATAATTACCTAAAAAATAGTCATCATCAAACTCCCCTCTTTCCAACTGTCTTTATATTCCACTGTGCCTAAACATGAAGCAGTCATGTGTGATTTTCCTGTTTCTAAACAAATATTCTAGAGGAATTCTAGAGCTGGAGAAGAAAGAGGCACATGTGCTCCATCTATAGAGAATATGATATGGGGGAATTTAACAACCTTGTAAAATTCAATTTTAGTGAATTGAAATTCCTGTGCACTTCTGGGTAAGTATATGTAGTGGCTTTTATAGAGCAGCAAGGAATCTAGAAATCTTTGAAAGAAATGCAAAAGCAGACCTTGAGAAACCCCACCAGCAACCGCAATCACATCCTGCCAGGGGCCAAAAGGTGCAATGAGCACTACACCCGAACAAGAGGGGTGAAAGAATTTCTCTACAGAGTCATGTGGCTTTAAAAGTGCAATAATCTCTAATATTACAGCACTTTTTAGCATGTATTTGTCAGAAATATCATCCTCAGTTTGTTGGAAAATGGTCAGCTAGACTCTTAAAATCCTCTTCTGTCTCAGCCTCCTGCTGTGCTGAGCAGCCAGTAGTTGCATTCTCCTCCCAATCATATTGCCAGACCTACTGACAGTACCTTTGTTGCGTCGATGCTCGGTGATGATGCGTTGATCCAGAGGCGGAGATGCATCGCAGATGCAGGTGATGAGTCATTTCCTGATCGGGCAGCATTGTTGATGCATTGATGTTCAGAAGCAATGAGTACTGGTTCTGATTGGTGCTGCGTTGGCCAAGCCTGATTGGGCTGTGTTGTAAGTCCGGGTTCCAAGTGTTGCACCAGTGTTGTTGCATCAGTTCTTGTGTTGCAGCACCACACTCGCCACCAAGGGCCCAGGACTGGATTTGGCACCACTTGTCAGAGCAGGACTCACAGCAGAGGAGCCCAGGTGCTGGGAGCAAGATGCAAGGGAAACCTTTAATATCCCTTAAACTTCAGAAACAAAAGTCAACCTCAATCAGGCCCTTAGAGAAACTTTAGATTGCAGGTTGTAGAGAGTTAGATTCAGTCCTCTCACTCCCAGGCAAGAAATAGCAGTCAGCAGGCCAACACAGCAGAGCAAACAGCAAAGTGGCAGTCTTTCCTGACAGCACAGCGGTCCTTCGTCCTGGTGGAATGTCCTCAGTCCAGCAATGTTTTGAGTATATGGTGTCCCAGTACTTATACCCAAAAAGGCCTTTGATGTAGGGGTAACTTAAAAAGAATTCTCTGAAGCACACAAGAATCCCTTTTATCCCATCCCTTGCTCCAGACTACCAGGAAAGGGTGATCAGCCTTTTGTCTGAAGGTAGGATACAGCCTATTCAGAGGTAAGTGTGAACTGCCTCTCCCTCTCCCTGCCCAGGACGACTATCAGTATGCAGATGAATGCAGATGTATCTTCTGTCACACCTAGCCCTTCCTGGTTGTGGCTGTCTGAAGAGAATGCACAAATGTAACTGTCACCTACACCCAGACGTGTATTCAGAGACAGGCTAAGGCACAGAATGGTTAAAGTAAGAAACTGCCATCTTTCTAAAAGTGGCATTTTCAGACCCGCAAAGCCAACATTACCAAAAGATGTATTTTTAAATTGTGAGTTCAGAAACACAAAAGTCCATTATTCCATCTTTTCCCAATTGAGAAATTACACTTAGAAGATGATCCAAGGTGGCCCCAATGTTAGCCTATGGGAGAGATAGTCCTTGCAATAGTGAAAAACACATTTAAGAGTTTTTCATTACCTGGGCATGTTAAACTTAAAAGCAAATGTTCAACTTTTTAAATACACTGCACCCTGTCTTTGGGGCTAACCAAGGCCTACCGTAGGGGTGACTTACATGTAATAAAAAAGAAGGGTTGGGCCCGGCAAGTGGATACACTTTCCAGGTCAAAATGGCAGTTTAAACTTCGCACACAGGCTGTACAATGGCAGGCCTGTGACATGTTTGAAAGGCTACCATAGTGGGTGGCACAACCAATGCTGTAGGCCCACTAGGCGTATTTGACTTACAGGCCCTGGACACACATAGTGCACTTTAATAGGGACTTACTTGTAAATCAAATACGCCAATAATGGAGAAGCCAATGTTACCATGTTTAGACACAGAGCACATGCAATTTAGCACTTGATAGCAATGTTGAGTGTGCAGAATCCTAAAGCCAGCAAAAACAAAGTTTAGCACACAGTCAAAACAGAAGGTCAGAAAACAAAATGTCAGGGAAAACCACGCCAAAAGATGCCAGGTATGACACGTATACAGTGCAGCCATTGTGAAAAACCCTGATGCATTCTGGGCCATCTTTTATTGTTTGCACATAGTTACCAACTGAATTGAATAGATGGTAAATTGCATGTGTAAATGGGCCTTTTTGCCACTTGTCACTATTTGCGACCACTTTGAAGATACGGTTGAGAGTCACAATTATAAATTCTATAATTGCATATCATAAAATTGGGTCACTAAAAATAGCAATTCACAAAGCTTTTGCACCACAAAACAAAATTGCGAATGGCTTTCAGACATCACACATAGCCTCTTTTTAAGTCTGTGACCAAATTTCCATTCGCAAAAGCTATGTACATTTAGCCCTTAGTATGGAAGAGATATCACAAATGAAAATTTCATCAAGATTTGAAATGGCTCGATCTTATTTCTTTCTACATCCATTTTTAGACTCCTTGGACCTATGACATTCCACATTACAGCAACTTGCTACTAAACGTTTGAATTAGTGAGGAGCTGAAATCTTTGAATTGTCTACTGGAAAAAAAAATACTGAAGGATTTATGGGGAGCAAACAAGAAATGTTAAGAAAAGAAGACCAAAGTATATCCTCCACCCTGAATACTTCAGTTACAGCGTCCCCTCTTTATAGGTTTTCTATTACTAGTACCAAAATATTTGAATGAACAATTTAAAATATTACTCTTATGTGATGGGGTCAGGGTAAGGTGTCCCTGTCTAGGGTCCAAGGTTGGACAAACTCAGGTAAGTCTCAGTTAGTTTCTGTTTATTTCTGGTTTTTTCACAGTTTCCTCTCTTGTCAAATGTATACAATTCTGGTATCTGTTGTTTGCTTCACTCAAGGGTTTCTAAGCCTCTTTTATTCTCATTTTTCCTTTTAGGACCAATACCAGGGATCCCTCAAGGAGTTTTTCTGCCAGGAGGACTTGAAATAAAAAAGAGGTACAGGACTGCTATTAAGTATTTATGCTGAGAGGTTTACTTCAATACAAAGGGAAGGAGTGGAAGTGAGGGATGTGAGTGGGTACCGTTCCTTTCATGCCACTGTCGCTATCTCTGAATCAAGTGCTGGTTTTCCCCAGCAACTACTGTGCAGTAATACTACTGTGCTACTGGGTACAGCCACCTTTTATCCCATCCTACTCACCTCCTATTCCCCCTATCCAGAGTATCCATGGATGACGTGCAGGCGTTAGTGACCTCACTGGTCTGCGTCTCTCCTTCTCCTGTGTCTGTTGCTTGCTGTGTCTCCTCCTGCTCCTCTCCATCAATCTGATAAGCGTCTTCTCCTTTTACTGCTGCTCTCGCGTCTTCCTCCATCGAACTGAACCGCTTCCTGAGCCGCTCTCTCCCCCATGAACATCTGCTCTCTCGATGGTGGGCATGGCCTGAGAACTAGTGTGCTCGCCACTTAGCTTCTCTGTCGTGCCCCAGTGGCACTTCCTTTGAGGATCTTCTGTCCCTGTGTCACTGATGTCTTTCATTCCTGGAGCATCCCTGCTACAGAGCCTCCCAACCAGGCATGGCCGATTGGGCTATGAAGACAGCGGAACACGCAATAGGAAATCTGCAGTGGTCTGACACTAGCCAGATAGATGGATAGCCTGGAATGAAAAAGGTTGAAGTGCTAAGAACCAGCCTGGCACCCTGGCATTAGTGTCCTTATTTCTTGCCAGCCATGTGAGAGATGCATGATCAGTGAGCAATGTAAAAGAATGCCCCAAAAGATTATATAATCCCTTCTTGTATGCGATACCCCAAATACTTGATAGAATTCATAGCTAAATTGCACTTTTTTGGATTTGCCATGAGACCAGCATTTTTTCCTTTGCCTGTGGAGTGAGAGGTATTTGCCAATAGCCTTTTGTGAGGTCTAAGGTTGTAAGGTATTTGTCAGTTCCCAGCCTTTCAATGGGTTTGTCTACTTGTGGTATTGGGTATATGTCAAATTTAGAGATGTGGTTTAGTTGCTGAAAGTCTATGCAAAAGCGTACGGTTCCGTTGGGTTTTTGCACTAATACAACGGGAGAGCACCAGGAACTATTTGAGGGTTCAATTATGTCCTCTTCCACCATTTTAGATACTTCCTTTACACTGCTTGCTGTCTGGCCTCCAGTATTCTGTTTTACCTGTCTATGTCTGGATATCATGCTCAGCCAACTGTGTTCTCCTAGGTATTTTTGAAAAAACATCTTAGCTTTGGTTGATTAGGTATAGGATTTACCCTCTTTCACTGGTTGTTAATGTACGGCCTATTGCTATTTCTTGTCCTTGCAGGGAGGAAAGGTGATGAGGGGAGGAAAGGTGATGTCAATAGGCTGGGTATCTGTTGCAAATAGTGACATGAGGCCAGGTCTCTGCCCCCCATCATCTTCTCATGTTTTTAAGAGATAGACATGGTATATCTGGCCCTTCTCTTGAGCATTGATGGTAGGGCACAGGTGTGATTTGCGCGATTATTGGGAAGGGCCCATGCCATTGTACAAGCAATTTGTTTTCTGATGATGGCAGCAAAACCAGGACTTTGTCTCCCACCAGTGGCTGCCTTACCTTACTGTTCTGGTCGTATCCTGACTTTTATTTTTCCTGTGCTATTCTCATATGACTCCTAACATCCTCCCATAAGTTATGTATTCTTTCTTTGAACTTCCGGGTATAATCAAGTAGTCTCTTTCCTTCATACTCCTCTGCCTCCCATTGCTCAGCCACCATGCCTAGGAAAGTTCGAGGCAGCCTCCCAAAACCTAATTAAGAAGTACTGTATCCTGTGGTGGACTGGGTATGGAACGGGATGGCGTACACGACCAAGGGCAATTTCCTGTCCCAGTCCGGACCTGCTTCAGAGATTACTTTTATCTGTGTTGTCTTAATGGTTTTAGTGTACCTTTCTACTAGACCATCTGTTTGAGGATGATATACTGAGATCCTGATCTGTTTTATTCCTAACAGCTGACATATTTGGGCCATGAGCTGGGACATGAAAGGAGTGCCCTGGTCCGTAAGGAGTTCCTTAGGGAACCCTACCTTAGAAAAGAATTCAATCATGGCCTGGGCAACTGTTTTAGTTGTTATACTGGACAGAGGTATTGCTTTGGGGTGTTTTGTGGCGTAAACAAACAGAACTAATATATTCTGGTACTCTTCAGTGGATGCCATCAAGGATCCAACCAGATCCATTCCTACCCTGGAAAAGGGTAAGTCTGTAATAGGTAAAGGTCTCAGGGGTGCTTTCTCCAGATTTGGGGAGGTTGACCAATTGGCAAGGGGTACATGTAGCACAAAACATGCGCATATCGGTGAATACGCCAGCCAATAAGAGTGTCGTAACAAAAACTCCCTCCCATAGTGTCCTTCTCCAGTCTGACTATGTGCTAAAAGGAGTACTTGCTGTCTAAATGGTCCGTGTACTAGGAGTTGGGTGTGTGTATCCTCTCCCTTTTTAACATTTTAATAAACAAGCCCTTTTTTATACAAAGGAAAATTCCTACCTGTCTATTTCATCAGTTACGACACCAGCCCATGCCTGTTGCAGAGTGAAGTCGTCATGGTCCCAGCTGGGAGCAGGGCTAGTCATGCCCTAGTCATGCCTAATTCTCCCTTTATGACTGATATAAGAGATGTTATTATTTTCTTTTCATCACAGTACCAGTTTGAATCATTTCAATCACTCTTGAAACCTTCTGTAACTTGGCAATTCAGTTATTAACATAATGGCAATGTTTAAAGCAGATCTGGACCAATGCTTGTTGTCAAGATAACTTCTGAACACCTGGGCCTCACCCAGGTAATCCAGGAAGCACATTTCAACTGTCTAAAGCCACCTGGCCCTCACCCGGGTAATCCAGGAAGCACATGTCAACTGCCTACATCCACCTGGGCCTCACTCGGGTAATCCTGGAAGCACATGTCAACAATAGACAACTGCCAGTTCTTTAATTGATCTTGCCAATGGAAAAAAGACAGTTGAAAAACACATGAAATTACACTAGTGACTAACAAGTTCCTCCATTTTCCCCATGTGTTTCCTTGTACTTGGTACGGGCCGGCTATAAAAGCTGCTGTTTCAGACTTCATCCTGCGGTGCCTCATTTTTGGAAGAAGCACTTACCTGTCTTCAGTCTTTGTCAGCCTTTCGTTCGCAGTGGCAGTCCTCTCTCCACCTTAGCATCCCTACATTTACGGTAGTAGGCTTCTCCTCACAGTGACAAGCTGAGTTTCGACCTAATATTTCTGATCTTCTCCGCGGTTGCCACAGAGAGCAGATAGCTTGCAATTAATCTCCTGCATTGCACTTTTCCTGTGCTTTCGCAAAAAGATAGAAGTTATCCCAAATAAGGTATAAAATGGGATTTTGATCAGTGCTGATTAATTGAGTTTATCTAAAGCCAACAATAATATTCAGATCAATCTCATGACTGAAATATATTAGAAACAAGTTGTTTTTCTTGTAATAGCTGCACCTTCCTAGATCTTGTGCTCATAGTTGGTTTTCGATCCATGGTTTCTCGATCAAAATCTGATGCTGGGGTTCTAAAGACTTTTGGGACAATTGAGAACTATAATCTATTTGCCATTGCATAATTGCATATGAATCTTGATATTCTTGAACTACTGAAGAATTTGAAGAAGTTGACACAGTTATTTACTCAGTGCATGATACTTCCTGGGTAATTCTTGAATTACACTGGGGAATGTTTCTAGTGTGAATTATTGGTACGTTGGTATGTTGATTTGACATTAGTTAATACCAAAGATCTGTTTAGTTTTTCTTGTTTTAAAGTGTGGTTTTATTACAGGGAAACCAGAGTCCAGACTCTTGTATTTGAATAATATTGATTGCCAGTATCCTGAATCCAGAACCAGAATCCAGATATCCTTGAGCCGAACAGTGCCCAGAGTAGACAAATCTAAATACGCAGAAGTCCTGGTATTCCTCTCTTTCTCTCTCATTCCAACCCCCCTTCCCCTTGGAAACTCCAAGGATTGGAGTGTGTCCTTCATTGCTGCCCTGTCAGTTGTCATTAGGATTTGGGGATTATCGCCACACCATTCGAACCACCTGGAGTTCAGGTGAGTGGCTCGCAACAGAATGCTAAGCCACAAAGAATAGTGTTCCCTTTGGGCGACTACGACACCATGGACACCTTACTTCAAGCTTTAGCAGAGACCGCTTCTGAGACTTCCCAGATAATTGATATACTGCACACATTTCAGACAGAAGCTCAACACCTAAAAGAAGAGAATGAGAGTTTAAGGGAGGAATTAACCAGAAGCAAGACAGTGGAGGGATACTTCACAGAAAGTGAATCACCCAGTCTTAAACCCACCTACATTTGATAATACTTATAAACCCTCCATGGCACCCTCTCCATCATCTTACACAGACCAAAATGTACATGTTACAGTCAAGACTCCTAGTCTGAGTTCTCTGGCTAACCCAGAAACATTTAATGGAGATAGCACACGATTCACAGTATTGATGAATCTGTGCTAATTACATTTCATTTGTAAGCCCCGGATTTCTGACTCTGATGCAGCCAAAGTCACCTTCATTATTTCCTATCTGCTTGGTGTTGCCGCTAATTGTGCCATTGTCCTGATAGAATCTAATGACCCTATCTTATACAATTTCACATCCTTTAAGGCAGCGATGAATAGCTTCTTTGCACAATGAATTTCTATTCAGTCCAGCAACAATGAGCTATTAAATTCGCAACAGTGCTCTAAAGATGTTTTACCTACATTACTCAATTTGATCATCTATTTCTTAAACACATTGGCCAGAGGAAAAATGTACATCCTTGTTTTATAGAGGCCTTAAGGGCGATTTAAAAGACTCACTGGCACAAATTGTAGAATTACTTGAGAACTGCACAGAATTTATTGATCTGTTTGTTAAACTAGATCATGGAGTAGGTAAATGTGAAGTGAGTGGCCAGGAAATGACACAAGAGTAGTCATCCTGAACACAGAAAGAAAAGACAATGGTGATAAGGTATCTGAATCAGAACCCATGCACATTGGAGGTATCAAGGTGCCCTTGTCATCAGAAGAGAAGCACAGTCGATGCAAAGATAATCTCTGTCTTTATTGTGCCAAGTCTGGTAAATTGCCCAAGATTGTACTGCCAAGCCTAAAAAAGAAAGAGACTGTAGCTTGCATAAATACAGATGACACAGTACAGGAAAACTAACATTTTTGACAAATGACAATATTGCCTCTTTGAGAGTTATGGTTCCTCAGATCTCGCAATATGTGACTAATGTTATTAATCGAGCCCCAAGACACACCACCATTAGAATGACTTTCATTCTATCGCCACAGAAAAGACATAGGTGGTTATTACAACCCTGGCGTTCGGTGTTAAAGCGGTGGTAAAACCGCCAACAGGCCGGCGGAAAAATAATTGAATTACGACCGTGGCGGAAACCGCCAACATAGACAGCCACTTTAACACGCCGACCACCAAGGCGCCCACAGAATTACAACAGCCCAATCCACCACCTTTTCCGGGGCGGATTCACCGCGGACAAAAACACGGCAGAACCAGGACTTGGAAGGGGAAACGCTCACCTCTACACATCCCACGAGGAACCAGGACACCATGGAACCGGAACTTCAGATTCTTCCAGCCTTTATCTTCCTGCTCCTCTACCAGGAGCACGAACACCGGCGGCGAAGACCACGGTGAGTACTGCACCTACGACACAGGGGAGTGGGAGGGAAAAAACAGTGACACACACATGCAACACGCAACACTCCCTCCCCCGCCCTCACCCACGACAACACACACACTAATACATCATGATACATTACAGTTACACCCCCCAAACTCCCCTGGAAGAATGCAAGGACAAAAGGAAATGAGTTGAATGATTGTAATATATCCAAAGACAGTAATCAAAAATATATACATATATAAAGATATTCACACTATAAACAAATATATACACCAAGAATACAAGTCCAAGATATTCCACTATCATAGTCTGTGGACCACAGGGCCCAAAAGACATGGGCGTGGCCCACACTCAATACTCAAACAAGACGAAGAGAACACTGCTGGGGCATCAGATAGAAATAAAACAGGCACCTCAGGGGGAAGGGAAGGGGGTGGCACTTCAGCTGGATGAGTGCATGACGCCAGATCCACGAGGGGGCTCCATGCCCACTGTTCAATCCTGGGGGGTGCAAAGCCACAGTCTCTCAAGTCTCTCCAGTGGGTGGTTTGCCCACTATTCAATCCTGGGGAGTGCAAAGCCACGGTCTCTCAAGTCTCTCCAGTGGGTGGTTTGCCCACTGTTCAATCCTGGGGAGTGCAAAGCCACAGTCTCTCAAGTCTCTCCAGTGGGTGGTTTGCCCTCTGTTCAATCCTGGGGAGTGCGAAGCCACATTCTCCACTGGTTTCTGGAGGGGGCTTTGTGCCCAGAGTGCTTCATCCTGCCAAGGAATGAGGTAGCGGGTGTCTTTCTCCACTGGTTCTGGAGGGGGCTTTGTGCCCAGAGTGCTACATCCAGCTCGTGGCGGCCTCAGTAGCATCGGAATCTTTGGCACTCACTGGCCTCCGGTGCTGGTGGCGGCGGTGTCCTGGGCAGCGGTGCTGGTGGCAGTGGTATCCTGGGCAGCGGTGCTGGTGGCGGCGGTGTCCTGGGCAGCGGTGCTGGTGGCGGCGGTGTCCTGGGCAGTGGTGCTGGTGGCGGTCTTGTCCGCCGTGCAGATTTTCCCAGACTTGCCGGTTTTACTGTGCCCCTTCCCCACCTTGGATGGTGGCGCAGCTGTCTCCACACTCCCAACTGTACCCCTGGGAGCGGCTTTGGTGGCTGATTTCTTTCCTCTCTCCCGCCGGGCACTGGCCAACTTTTAGTGCTTTACAGGTGGGGGGACTCTCCGTGCTCTGGCTCCTCGGCACACTGGCTGCCCTGCTGCCTGGCACACTCCAGAAGCCGGTTACTACTGGCACCACTGGTCCCGTAGATGTTGTGTCTGAGGTGCTGGGTTGGGACCTGGAGAGGCGGGCCCTAGGAGACTGAAGGGGTGGGGGAGGTGAGGGGAAGAGGTCAAGGTTGGACAGGAAAAGTTTTTTGTGAACACTGGGACGGGTAGATGGAGGGGGTTTGGGAGTAGAGGAAGAGGTAGTGGTTGTAGGAGGTGTACGTTTGCTGACTTTGGGTGAAGGTGCATGGGCTGGAGGCTGTCGTGATGTGGATGGCTGTTGCGTGGGTGTGTGGCTGCGTTTGTGTAGTTTGGGCGGAGGGCTCACAGACACACTGGTAGAGAACACAGGGGATGTGTGAATGGTAGTGGGAGTGGTGAGTGCACGTGAGCGGGGTGTGCTGGTGATGGATTTAGTGGCTGAGGATGTAGTGCATGCAGGTGTGAGTGGAGACAAGATAGGGAGGGAGGAGGGAGACGTAGAGGAGGGGGACACAGTGAAGGCAGTGGATGTTGGTGTGTCTGCATTTGTATGATGCTTGCGTGAGTGCCTGTGGGATGTGTGGTGCTTATGTTTGCCAGAGATTCCCTTGTGTGTTGAGGTGTGTGCATGCTGGTCTGATGGTGTGCTTGGGATAGGCTGAGGTACAGGGGTTTGAGTCTGGGTGGAGGAAGTTGGAGGGGGGAGGCTAGAGACAGGGACAATGGCTGCCATCAGTGCTAAGGCCAGAGTCTGAAAAGCTCGATGATGGGCTGCCTGACCAGAATGAATGCCCTCCAGGTATGCACTGGTTTGTTGCAACTGCCTCTCTACACCCTGGATGGCATTCAAAATGGTAGACTGCCCAACAGTGAGGGACCTGAGGAGGTCAATGGCCTCCTCACTGAGGGCAGCAGGGGTGACAGGGGCAGGAGCTGAGGTGCCTGGGGCGAAGGAGATGCCCACCCTCCTGGGTGAGCGGGCATGGAACACACGCTGAGGGGCTGCTGGGAGGGCAGTGCTGGTAGGTGGTGTGGAGGCTGTACCTGTAGATGCGGTGGGCACAGATGGGCCCGCCATCGCAAGGGAGCTCCCATCAGAGGAGGGGTCCGTATCTCTGGTCTCAGCTCCTGTACCTGCCGTGGAGCTCCCCTCACCCTCCGTCCCACTGGTGAATTCAGACTCCGTTGTGTCGCCCTCCAGGGCCATGTGGGATGCAGCTCCCTCCTGCTCCTGTGCCACTGCTCCGCCGCCTGATGATGCTAATGCACACAAGAACAGGGAGACCACAAAAAGGGGGGGGAAGACAGAAGAAAGACATGTTGAGTGCATGCAATACCGCTACCGTTGGCGGACACTACAGACACAGAAGCCCCCCTGCACTATGCCATACACTTGGAGTTCCCTAATCAATCCCACGGACATGGGTTACAAGGCTATGCCCGATTGCTGCACACATGGATGTCACTAGGTGTAGTTGGCACTGTACACAGGTGGGGTGCCACAGGGCCTACCTTAAGAAGGGACCGTGCCTACGAAACGCTATGGCCTAGGGGAACCCACAGCCCACTTCCCCCACCCAGACACCTACAATGCACGCTGAATCAGCAGAATGAGAGTGTACTCACCCCCTTGTGGCTACTGTGATGCCCTCAAGTGTCGATCCAACTCCGGGTACGCCACCGCCAGGATCCTGAACATCAGGGGGGGTCATGGTGCGACGGGCCCCCCTCCCACGTTGGGAGGCCATCCCCAGCTGGGCCTCCGCCGTCTTCTTGCTCCAGCGGCAAATGTCCTCCCATCTTTTCCGGCAGTGGGTGCTCCGTCTGTGGTAGACCCCAAGGGTCCGGACTTCCTTGACGATGGCACACCAAATGTCCTTCTTCTGGTGGGCGCTGACCTACAGGAATAGTACAGGGGAAAAGGAGAAGATATTACCGTCCGCACCATCACAGTCATTGGCCCGCATCCCTACCCTTGCCATGACGCACATGCACTCACCGTCGTTTCATGCACGCCTCATTCTCACCCCCCCCTATCTTTCATCCACACCACTCCACACAGGCATTGCCCATTCGGCATGCTCACAGTGTACTTACCTGTTTGTCTGGAGGACCGTAGAGTAGCGTATACTGGGGAGGACCCCATCCACTAGTTTGTCCAACTCCTCCGTGCTGAAGGCAGGTGCCCTTTCCCCAGACACACGAGCCATTGTCTCTTCCAGACTGAGGTCACAGCAGCACTTGCAGTGTAGGTCCTCTCCTGTCGAAGATCAGGAATCAAGTGATTGAACAGAGAGAAAATGGCGGTCATGTCCGCAGCGGTGCATACCGTCACCGCCGGCGTACATCGTCATTGGCTCCTGGGACCCATAGGGTCCAATGTTAACCAATGCAGGATTGCGCCGCGGTCTTCGACCGCCTACCGCAACGGTGTACAACACCAGCGCAGTAACCTCATATCCCCTTGTCCCACTTTACAGGTCAGGAAGCCGCCATTTCAGGGGGCCACATGGCATTATTTTGGACTGCTGTTCTCCTCCATAGGCACCATCCGCTGGGGCATGTGAGGAGATGGCGGCATCCTCCGGTGTACAGACCGCTGGTGAACCTGTCGACAATGGAGGAGCGACATGTGATGATCACTTATAGACTTGATTGTACCACAATCCTGGAACTGTGTGCCCAGTTGGAGCCAGACCTGATGTCAGCTATTCGCCATCCCACAGGAATCCCCCCTCAAGTGCAGGTGCTGTCAGTACTCCATTTCCTAGCAAGTGGGTCTTTTCAAACTACAGTGGCCATAGCATCAGGGATGTCCCAGCCTATGTTTTCCAATGTGTTGTCCAGAGTGTTGTCTGCCCTGCTGAAACACATGCGGAGCTACATCGTTTTCCCTCAGGTGGAGGATTTGCCTACAGTGAAAGGTGATTTCTATGCCCTGGGACATATCCCCAACGTCATAGGTGCCATTGATGGGACACATGTGGTCTTGGTCCCCCCACGCAGGAGTGAACAGGTGTACAGAAACCGGAAGAGTTACCATTCAATGAATGTGAATATGGTGTGTTTGGCAGACCAGTACATCTCCCATGTGAATACCAAATTTCCTGGCTCAGTGCATGACGCTTATGTTCTACGGAATAGCAGCATCCCTTATGTGATGGGGCAACTCCAGAGGCACTGTGTGTGGCTAATAGGTGAGGACATGGACCCAATACAGTGTGACTATGTGTCTGGGTCTGGGGATGTCCCTATGAGTTAGTGTGTGTCTAACAGTTGTCCCTCGACATTTGCAGGTGACTCTGGTTACCCCAACCTGTCATGGCTACTGACCCCAGTGAGGAATCCCAGGACAAGGGCAGAGGAACGCTACAATGAGGCCCATGGGCGAACTAGGAGGATTATAGAGCGGACCTTCGGCCTCCTGAAGGCCAGGTTCCGGTGCCTCCATATGACAGGTGGTTCCCTATTCTACTCACCAAAGAAGGTGTGCCAGATCATCGTGGCCTGCTGTATGCTTCACAACTTGACTTTGCAACAACAGGTGCCTTTTCTGCAGGAGGATCGTCCAGATGGAGGTGTTGTGGCAGCTGTGGAGCCTGTGGACAGTGAAGACGAGAAGCAGAAGAAGAGGACATAGACAACAGGAACACGGTGATCCTGCAATACTTCCAGTGAGACACAGGTAAGAAGACAACACTGGCTGCTACATCTGATTTAATTCTACTACCTCTCATCTGTCTGTCATTTTCACCCTGTGTATGGTCACTGAGTTGTCACTTTCCCTTACGATTTCACAGATGTTGGTCCCACTGTGTGACATCTGCTTTGTTTCCGCATGGACTAGAGCTATGTGACATAGGTATGTTGACAATATAATGGACATTGCTATTTCCCTCAGTTATTGCAAATACACAATTGTGAAAGCACAGACTGACTCCAGATTGTTTTGTGATTTAAGTGTGTTTATTTAAGTGCTAAATAGTGGAGGGGGTTGTAAAATGGTCAGGGGTGATGGTGGAGGAATGTCCATGGCAGAGTCCAGTCTATTAGTCTCACAGGTGCATTGTCCAAAGGGGCATAGGAAGTGGAGCAGGGGCAGTTTAAGGATGGACAGGGTGACAAAGTGAGACAGAAGTATGACAATCAGGGTGGTCTCATTTCTTGGTGGGGGTCTTGGCATTGTTCTCTGTCTTTGTCCTGGATCTCAGGGACCGCTTGCGGTGTGGTTCTCAATCTGCAGGGGGTGGGGTGCTGGTGTGGTGGTCCTGTGGTCCTGTGGCATTGCCTCCTGTCCACTAGCGCCGGCGGAGGTGGTGGGCAGTTCATCATCCAGGCTAGTGTCAGGGGCCCCTTGTTGTGCCACAGTGTCCCTCCTGGTGTTCACGAGTTCCTTCAGCACCCCTACAATTGTGCCCAGGGTGGAATTGATGGATTTGAGTTCCTCCCTGAAGCCCAAATACTGTTCCTCCTGCAGCCGCTGGGTCTCCTGAAACTTGGCCAGTACCGTTGCCATCGTCTCCTGGGAATGATGGTAGGCTCCCATGATGTTGGAGAGGGCCTTGTGGAGAGTGGGTTCCCTGGGCCTGTCCTCCCCCTGTCGCACAGCAGCCCTACCAGTTCCCATGTGTTCCTGTGCCTCTGTCCCCTGAACCGTGTGCCCACTACCACTGCCCCCAGGTCCCTGGTGTTTTTGGGGTGGTGGGTTAGCCTGGGTTCCCTGTAGTGGTGGACACACGTGTCCTGGGGACAGAGGTATGGGCCTGCTCGGTGGGTGCTGTGCTGGTGTTTCCAGAGGGGGGAAGCTCTGTAGTGGCCTGTGCCAGTGTGAGGGGAACCGACTGTCCCGAGGTCCCAGATGGGCCGGGCTGGTCATCTTGATCCAGTTGGACAGAGCTGCTGTCATCACTGTGGGCCTCTTCTGTGGGTGGAGTGGACATATCGGGACCCTCCTGTCTGGTGACGTTGGGTAGGGGTCCTGTAGGGGTGTAAAGGCATGATTATTGCATCTGTGTGTGCCATGGTGTGCAATGGGTGGGTGACCCTGTACCCCAGTGCTTGCATTCCTATGTAGGACCATGTGTGATAATGGTTTAGGGGGGTGTATGGGTATGTGCAGTGGCCATGCTTTGGTGATGGGTGTCCATGGTTTGGTGTTACATGCAGGGCTTGGGTTTGGGATGTGTGGTTTGTGATATTGGGACATACGTGAGGAGTTGGAGTGATGGGGGTGAGGGCGAGGGTGGGGGTATGTGATAGCATGCAGGTGGGTGGGGGATGAATAGTTAAAGGTTTGACTTACCAGAGTCCATTCCTCCTGCTACTCCTGTGAGGCCCTCAGGATGCAGTATAGCCAAGACCTGCTCCTCCCATGTTGTTAGTTCTAGGAGAGGAGGTGGGGGTCTGCTGCCAGTCCACTGAACCGCAAGGTGGTGTCTTGAGACCACGAAACACACCTTCCCCCATAGGTCGTTCCACCTCTTCCTGATGTCATCCCTAGTTCTTGGGTGCTGTCCCACTGCGTTGACCCTGTCCACGATTCTTCGCCATAGCTCCATCTTCCTAGCTATGGTGGTGTGCCGCACCTGTGATCTGAATAGCTGTGGTTCTACCCGGATGATTTCCTCCACCATGACCCTGAGCTCCTCCTCCGAGAACCTGGGGTGTCTTTGCGGTGCCATGGGGTGGTGTGGGTGATGTGTGGGGTGGTGTGTGTTGTGATGTGTGGGGTGATATTTAGAGGTGTGTTGTGTGAGGTGGTTGGATGTTGTGTGAGTGATGGTGTTGAGTGCCTGTGGATGCTAGTTTGTAGATGGTGGTGTCTCTCTCTGGCCTTCAGTCGCAATTGTTGACGTAAGGGTTTGTGGATGATGTGGGTGTGTGTTTTATATTGTATTGGATGTGTGGAAGTGATGTGTGTGTATGTGTATCAGGTGTGTGTATTTTGAATTGTCCAATGTGGTAGTGTTTTGTAAATGTGTGTGTATTTTGAGCGCAGCGGTGTGTACCGCCAATGGAATACCGCGGTTGAAAGACCGCTGCGTGGATTTGTGGGTTGTGATAGTGTGGGCGTATTCTTTTTGGCGTGATGGTGGAGGTTCTGATAGCGCCAGTTTATCACTGACCTTTGGTGTGGCGGACTTGTGTGGGTGTCTGGATTTTGGCGGATTCCGAGCTGTGGATCATAATGACCATGGCGGAATTCCACTGCCACGGCGGTGTGTTGGCGGTTTTCTGCACGGCGGTAAGTGGCTTTTACTGCCAATGTTGTAATGACCCCCATAATCTTCCTGGTCTTGTTGACTCTGGGGCCACTACAAATTTCCTTGCTCTATCCCTGGCTGAAAAACTAGGTATCTTCAGAGTGACAAAATCAGAACCAGAAACTGTGAGAGCAGTTGATGGTTCAGCTCTTTCCTCTGGACTGATAGGGTTTAATAGCACGCCATTGACTTTGGTTGGGGATAACTGTCACACAGAATACATAATCTTTGATCTTATTGACACACCAACTTTTGGTGTGATTCTAGGCATCTCCTGGTTAGAGCATCACAACCCAAGGATTGATTGGGTCCTAAGAACTATTATCTTGGATTCTCCCTATTGTAGGAAAACATGTTATCAAGAAGCTCAGGAACCAGTCACATCAATTAATGGTGCAGTTGCACATCATTCTCACCCTAGCACTTTAACACAGGAATATCATGACTTTTCAGACGTCTTTAAGCGTATCAAAGCTATCCAGTTACCACCTCACAGAACTGTAGAATCAATCTTACTACTGGGGCAGTACTCCCATGCAGTAGAATTTATGCTCTTACGGAGCCAGAAACCCAACATTTAAGTAAATATTTGGACAAAATGCAAGAACTAGGATTTATAAGGCATTCCACCTCACCTGTTTCTTCACCCCTCTTTTTCATTCTAAAACAGAATGAGGAATTATGGGCCTTCATCGACTTTCACACAGTTAACAAGGCCACAATTATAAATCATTGCCCATTATCACTCAATCCCTTGCTATTAGATCAATTACATGGCTCCACTATCTATACATAGTTAGATCTACCTTGTGTTTACCACCTCATACGTGTTAGAGCTGGAGAATAGTTGAAAAGGGCTTTCAGAACTAAATGTGACCTATCTGAGTATACTGTAATGCCTTTGGATATCTGTAATGCCCCAGCGGCATTTCAGTATTTTATTAATGAAGTTCTCTGTGACTTCTTGGACATTTGTACAATTGTCAATATAGTCGATATTTTCTCTAAGACTGATCGGGATCATGTCCTGCACTTAAGATCATCTATTCTTCAGCATTTGAGAGAGCATTCTCTGTACGCTAAATTGGATAAATGTACATTTCATTCCAGGTCAGTGGAATTTTTGAGTTAACATCTGTACCGGGAAGGTATTACAATGGCCCCAAAAAAGTAGACGCCATTCTTTCTTAGCTATCACCTATTCCTGTTAAAGAGATCCAGAGAGTTCTTGGTTTCGGCAACTTTTATTGGAGATTTTTTGCAAGTTTTTCAGATATTGGGGTATCAATTATTCAGTTATTAAAGAAAGGACAAACATTCTTGTGGTCAGAAGCGGCTGTGTAGTGGATCCTATTTAGTTTTTATGGGAATCAGGAGTTTGCTTAACCTTCTGGCTTGCAGGCCTGTGCCTTCATCACCTAGTGACTAGTGATATTGATCCTGAGGCATAGTCCTATGTGGAAGATATCTATCTCAAAGATGACGACCTCAACATTCATCTTGCCAGGATCGATCAGATCGTTCAAGGATTCTCAGCCCTTGGCTACAAATTCAATTTTAGAAAAACTAAAATAGCCTTTCTCAGTGTATTCTTCCTGGGATATGAGCTATCAAATGAGGGTAAGAGCCTGGTTTCGCACTTCCTAGAAAAATTCGCTCATCTACAACCACCGAACACTATCAAGAAACTGCAGTCTTTACTTGGTTTTTTAACTTTGGCAGAGCTTACATTCCTGACTATGCACAACGCATCAAGCCACTTTATGTTTTAATACGCCTAGATTTCTCAAACAAACACTGGACAATTGAACACACACGCATCCTTAGAGGATTACAGCAAGACATCCTAGAAGCAAAACACTTACACACCTGTGATAACAAAACAAATTTGGTAATCAGAATAATTGCTGGTGCCATTGGGTTCAATTATGACACCTTTAATGAAGGAGACACAATGCCCATAGTATGTAAATCACATTTATATTACAATTCAGAACAACTCTTTGCACCCACAGAAAAAAATCTGACTGCTGTACAGATGGCTGTCTTCAAGGAGAAGTCATTTGCCCATGGGAAATGCATTATTGTCGTTACCCTGGTGCCAGTCCTAGAAGCCGTCACAAAAGCTAGCATTCCTAATGCTAAAGCATTACATTCACGTTGGATTCAATAGGCAACCTCCCTGACTGCCATCTTTGATCCACAACTTCAAATACAAGAATTTTTCCAGGAGTACTCAGCACCTCTTGACATCTTGCCACTTGGCAGATCCCATACTGTCATTTACACTGATGGTTCAGCACACTCAGCTATAGGTACTAAACATCAATACTCAGTCGCTTGTGCAGCCGTGAGTAATATGATGAAGGATGGTATATTCCACCCCCACAATATCTACAAGCAGACCCTAGGGGACTGCACACTTCAGCTGGCTGAACTTAAAGCCCTTATACTAGCGTTAGAAAATACGGATTCAGGACAACTCACATTGATTGTCTGTGGCTCGTACTACTGTGTCCAGTCCTACAGTGATTATCCTAATCATTGTGGATTGAATGGGTTCAGAATCTCAAAGGTGAACACCATAAAACACAGAACTCTATAGGGGAGGGTAACAGATCTTAAGGATAAACTACCTGATGCTCATATAGTCCATACATTGGCCCACCAACGTGTAGGTGTACACGTTATTGGCAACGCCTTGGCTGATAAAGCAGCCAAATCCGAAGTAACTGCGGCTTCTGTTGCTGCAGTGGCTCATTCTCAGATGAGATTGGATAGTGAGATTTTAGCTGCCTTGAAAGCTTCGGCTGTTTTTGCAACAATTCCCGTGGTTGGAGATCGAGTGATCTCCAACCAAAACCAGAGATTCGATTTTATCAAAGCAGCGTATGAGGGTGTCACATCTACTCATGCTGGTGTTGTGGCCACAATATCAATTTTACAGAAATGCTTCTGGTGGCCAGGTCTATACAAACAGACCAAGCAATATATCCTTTGCTGTGACATTTGCCAGGAGATTAAGGGCTCAAACATCAAACCCTCCACAGACATCCCTCTTAGTGTCCAATAGGCCACTACAATGTTTGTACCTGGTCCACTTCAACCTGATTGTACTTACAAATACATCTTAGTCACTGTAGATTATTTTTCTAGATTCCTGTGGGTGTGGCCACCGCAGTTGGAACAGGGCCCTGCCTTGAGGGCGATGGGTGTTGAACTCCATCACTCCTCACCCTACCATCCCGAGGGTAATTTGGTTGTGAAGAGGAGGAATCAAGATCTAAAGCAGCCCTTAACAGCTAGAGTATTAGGTTCAGGTCGCAGTTGGCCTCATCACCTATATCGGGTCCAGAGAGCACTGAATAATCTGCCAAGATGGTCCTGGGAGGACGCACTCCTTACAAGGTCCTCTTTGGGATACCTATGTATGTCCCAGATCTAGATGGTCCTGGTTTGGTGGCAACAAATACACCTTTTGACATAAATGAATGTCTCACTGTTTTACAGGAGCATCAGCAATTTTGTGATGATAATTCATCTGCCAGTGCTGCCACTTTAGGAATAAGGGATTTGCCAACAACTTCTACTGGCTAGATTCCTAAAGTTGGGGATCTGGTTCATGAGAAGATTGCTGTGAAGAAGGAGTTTGGCCCATCATGCAGAGCACCGGTCCAAGTCCTGGGAAAACAAGGTACCAAAACTATCATCCTACCACCACGGCCTGGTTCCAAAACAAACAGATTTGTCTCCATTGACAACATCAAACTACACTGTGCATGGTGCCGATCCTGCACAGTAGACCCAAAGGTCCCATGGGTAGTTCCCGTCCCCTCTTAATACCCAATACGACATACCTCTTCAAAGAAGGAACAACAACCCTTCTGACTATACCAAGAAGTACAATGATGCTACGAATGCCTCCTCGAGCATGGGGAGGGTGGAAAATGAGCTTTTGCTGATTCCTGTTACCACTTTATCTACAACAACTGTTCAAGATGTGGCTGCATTCTACTCCAACTCAACACAAACAGACAACAACACTGTCTACTATGAGCCTCCACGTGAAGTGGATCCATCTGCGAGTAATGCACCAGCTTCTGTGTTTGCAGAGACTGCTTCTAGTTACTTCACTGACCTTGATGACTTCTCTTCAACTTCATCCGCACCTGCAACTGAAACTGTTTCAAAGACACGTAAGCTGTACATATGGCCTAAAACTAACTTTTAGTTTTTCCATGGAATTATCTGAGGATATCTCTGACATTGCTAGCTTTCCCTTTTATGGAGTGGTTTTGTGACTGTTTTCTTTTTCTTGACAAACGGTCATTATCTTCCTGAACGCTCTTCTTTTGAGCCATTGGATGAAGTTCTAACTCCATATTTTTCCTCACATAAGGTCTGAAGAAATGTGTTCCTTGTGAACATTTCAGCTGTAACTATTCCAGATGGGATTGTTTGGGACAAAATTCCATTTGATATGTATGGGCCTATGGAGATCATTTAAATTCCATATGTCTTTAAAATTTAAATGACTGATGTAATTACACCTGGTGTTGTTTCTGATGACAGGGATGTTCAAACAGTTGTTTCAGTGCTTGCTGAGCTGCAAGATTATACTGCATTTGAAAGTGATGTTGTGTAAACTAAAACAAAGAATTATGGGGAAATGTTCTGTTATAATAATTGAGGACATTACCATCTGCGCAACAAGACACATCAGTATTTAATTACACACAGTGGGAACACTGTTCAACTCCACCTGTGGGGAGCCGAAAGCATTATTCAAATACATTTGCATATTTTTCTTGGCATAACATTAGAAATGCAGAATCAAATGACGTCAAGCTACCACCTTCTAAAATTAGGAAGATTTTGCTAACAAACACTAAATGGATCTATCCAGATTCCTTTGTTTACTGACTTGCATTTGAAGGATACAAATACTGGAAGAACACTATTGATGTAAGAAGTGTATGGGGAACACAAGATTGGCCAATTAAAGGTAGGGAAGCTTTGTTTAGAGCATGCCTTATTACTGTTCAAATTATATTTTTAAATGGCACAGTTCAGCAGACATCCTATCTAGGATTAGCAAAAATGAAGGCAATGAATGTGCCCAGTATCCCCACACTGGCCAGTCACCAATTGGCAATCCTTCCTAAATATCACCGAGGAAGACTTAGATGCAAAGGTTCAGACTGGTACCTATAAATTCTTCACTTTCCACTCCTGGCGGGTGGTTATTGTGGCAAATAGACACAAATGGGTGTCAGGCGTGTTGTGTTAATTCCTGAGGGGGTTTCAAGATTAGCTGGCCGGACCCTTGCTTTTTCACGGGTCAACACCAGGGTATAGTAACCACATACAGTGTGTGTAAACTGTGCCAACAGTAGTTACAGACTAACACCTTAGCAGCAGTTAAAGAACATCTTAATAAGCTATCTGAAGAAATAGACTTACAAGATTTCTTGTTAGGTCCCAGAAAGCCAAGCTCTTAACAATTCCTGTATGCTCTATACAATGAGATCTGGAAGCTTTTTCAAATGGAAGCAGCTGCACTTTTAAGCCAGATAGATAAGGAAAATTTGGAAAAGGCTTTAGATGTTGTCGATAGTGGTATGAATACTCTGTCCAACAGAATATACTCCCTTAATAACAGAGTGTCATCTGCGATTGACATCAGTCAGGATTACATGTCCTATTTACACTATGGACAAAGTCAACTGCGTTCCATCATGCAGTTAGGTTGGACACTACAGAATCTGAAGAATGCTCATTCCATGAAAATACATTAACAGTAGTGACCTGTTTGCTGCATTTAATTCAGCAGGGGAACAACAGACAATGGCTAAAAGGGAAGAAAGTTTCACCATACTTCAAATAGAAAAGTTAGAAAAGTTGCCTTTCACGGTTGCAGAAAGTCCATCAACAGTATGGCTCGTACATAGCATTATTAATCTACTCATTTCCACCTTTCCTCTCACGAAATGTTTGAAATATCTTGCTGTGGGCAGATGCAAGTGACTGGGTGATAACTATATTAAAGAAGAGTGGGAGAGGCCTTTTTCAGGGGAAGCAATGTGAGACTACTGTTAGTCATTCAATGATCTGCAAACAGGTGTCTCTTCATGGCCTTTGCAATGCGTGGGTCGCAAACTTGGTCTGTTTCCTGAAGGGTATTCCTGCCCTTTCGATTCATCCAGCATTTCATATACTTTCAAATGGAAGTCATGTGGTCCTGAAAAGCAGAGCTGTTGCAGAATGAGACCAGGAATTGCTTCCGTAATTTCAGTCTCTAAGATTGTAACTTGTTGCGGACATGTTCCATTCCTCCCCCACACAAGAGATAAGAGTAGCAGAAATGTGGCCTCACATTGATACTACTAATGTCAATTATGACAAGCTGAGCAGACTAAAGGCACTACTGTTCCAGAAACAAGTTGCTTTGACATCGGCTAGAGAGACGTATGCTCTCCTGATAGCAAGATCATCAGCTGAGATACAATCCCAATTAAATACCAACTTTAACCAGAGCACTTTGGAGAGCTGGTATCCAAAATATTCAACGCTTCAAGCTCTACAGGGTTTGTATACTTTCTTTAAAGCTGTTGGCCTGGATTTGTGTACATCTTCCAGGTTGTCTTCGGAGTCATTCCTTCAGCCATCCATTCACTCTTTTCATGTGTGTTTGGCATCTTTCCTGTGACTTTGGCTTTGATCAGCGGGATACTGCTGCTGCTGTTCCTGAAAAGCAGTGGTTGTGCCTTCCCAGCTAAGCAGAGTAATGGAGCTACTACCAGTAGCCCTGCTGAGCCATGATTGCATGGTGCAGTTCTTTGGTGCTCCGTTGCTGGAAGAATTGGAGCATGATTGGTCACTGTCCTTCCGACCAGTCTTATGGTGTGTGCAACCAGTCTTTCATTGTAACCTCTCGCCCCTTCGAGCAGCTACCTTCTGTATTCCTTGCTGTTCCGCAATTGCCTCCTGTGGACCAAGAACTGCTAATGTTCCAGATGAGGGTTCATTCACAGATGTTCCCCATCAGACTAAGGCTGATTCACGAGGCCACTTATGAGCTGCGCTTGGAGAACTATCTGGCTCCTTCAGGCACTTTGGGTGATCCTGTGCTTGAGGCTGCTGCACACTACTGCTCTGTGGATCTGTCTGCCAATCCTATCATCCATCTGTTGATGTAGAGTCATTCCTGGATGCCCTTCCTTTCGATGATTTCGGAGACATTCTCCAAGATCATGACTATTGTTAGATAAATTAGATTATTGGCTTTATTCTAAAATCTTGAAGTTATGCCAAAATTGCCTTTTGATCGAATAAACTTTGGTCTGCTGTGTTTGCCATGGTTGACATTTTGTCTCTTTGTATGTTTTAGCTATTTTATCTTTTTAACCAGTTTTTCATTCAATTTTAATAATCTTTTTGTAATATTTTAGCTTGTTTTAACTCAGAGCATTTTAGCTTGTGTTCATGTACTGTCTCTAGCATCATCATTATGGCGTTATACTTGTTCTGGCAATAGGAAGGGTGTAGTGGATCCTGTTTAGTTTTTATGGGAATCAGGAGTTTGATTAGCTTTCTGGCTTGCAGGCCTGTGCCCCATCACGTAGTGATGTGTAACCTACTTAGCCTGCTCTGTTTTAGCACATTTATTTAATTATTTCTTCCAAGATGGCTGCTATGTAATAGTTTTGATTTCATGTTATTAGTGCCACTCTGTGAAGGCGTCACTATCAGCGTCAAAGGCAAGTGACAGACGTAGGTATTCACATCATGTCCCTTTCCCACTTACGCATGACAGGAATATAATGTACTTTTGGAAGGAACTGTTTATATAATTACCGCCCCAAGCATGCCTTCTTATCTATTGTTTGGGAACATACCTGTGTCAGGGATCCTACAAGATCTGTATGAATACATCTCATGCAGACAAGGTTATCAGCGGGATTCCTACCAGATGCGCTATCTATGCTACACATTGCCTTGATGCAGACCCAGCCTTCGTGTCTCCACGGAGTCTGATCTAGAGACCTCATTCCAAGGTAAAGAGGGTTGGGGGCTCTCCTAATGGGCATGGTCCTGACAGATTAGGTTTATCACACCTAGGTCTCTCTAGTTTAGAGATAAGGTTCACTATCCAAGTGTATTTGGGCCTATTTTACATCTTATGTTATTGCAAGATGGTGGGGGTCTTTGTATTCATTACTCTCATCTTTTCCATTCTGCTTCTTGCATTGTTCGCTATCCTAATCATTGCAGCTCATGAATTTTACAGTAGAGTGCAGTCTTGTTAATAAAACCTATTGAAAACTTTAAGTTAAGACATCTTCTTTATTGCGCGTGTGCCCGAGATTTATTGCTCATGTGAGAAAAGGATAATCTCCATTTAACCATGACTCCCCTGAGATGTCGCACTCTAGAGTCAATGCCCACAGGCTGCCAGAAATCACCTTTAACTGTTTGGGTTTTTGGTGAGGTACTGCTTGTGAGCCGGGAGGGTTGGGCCAACAGTTGCGACTTGCTGTAGGAATGGCCTGGTTGCCTACAAACAAAAGTGCTTTCATCCCTAAACCAGCAGTTTTGCCTAGAGCAAGAGTCCAACTACAACAGCTGAACAAGCCTTTCAAACTGTTAAAGCAGAAATTCAAAACATCTTCCATTTTGTCACATCCAGATCCTGATCAGCCATTCTTTGTTTAGGTGGACGCTTCACAAAAAATCCATTGGTGGAGTGTTATCTTAGAGAAACCAGCAGTCTTGCCTAGAGCAACAGTCCAACCACAACAGCTGAACAGGCCTTTTAAACCTTAAAGCAGAAATTCAAATCACCTCCTATTTTGTCACATCCAAATCCTGATCAGCCATTCTTTGTTAAGTTGGACGCTTCACAAAAAGCCATTGGTGGGGTGTTATCATAGAGAAATCACAAGACTGGCCACCTGTAGCCTTTAACTTATTATTCTTGAAAGCTACTTCCTGCTGAACAAAATTACACAGTAGCAGAGAGAGAGTTATTGGCCATCACAGTTTTTTTTTTGCAAAATGCAATCATCACCTATTGGGGTCAAAAAACACCATCACAATTTTCACAGATTATAAGAACTTACAGTTCTTTACTTCAGTAGAAGCTCTCACACCTCGGCAAATGTGTTGGCTACACTTTTTTAGTGATTTTGATTTCCTTATCGCTCTGGAACAAAGCAATTACAATCAGACATTTTGTCTAGGTTAGGGCAAAATGAAGACAAGGAGAACTCTACACCCCCTCCTAAAATTATGCTTTCTGAAACGTTTGTGGCAATGACAATAGACAAATCTTTCTTGACTGAAGTTAAGAAGCCACTACAAAAAGTTAAGACCCAGGATTGGTTGCTTAACCCAAAGCATAGCATAAAAAGGTTACATTTTTCATGAACAAGGCCCAGATGTATCATGAAGGCCTTTTGCGATTCGGAAATAGCGATTTTCAAGAAATAGCTATTTCCGACTCGCAAAATGCCATGTATCACATTTGCGAATCGGTCATAGCGATTTCTTAAAAATCGCAAATGCTATTACCGAATCGCAAATTGCGATACCGGCCCCATTCGCACCTATGGGCCTGTTGCAATCTCCATTTTGGAAATGCAAAAGCCCTGGGTGTTGGGGGCCTGCACCCCAAAAAAAATTTTTGGGACATTTAAGGTGCACACATGCCAAAAGGGAATGTGTGCTTTACATGTACATTTTTAAATGCATTTAAAATGCATTTTTAAATTTTGCACATGGTTACCACCAGGTTCAACCTGGTGGTAAATAGCGATTCCTAAATGCCCAAATCGCATTTAGGAATGGCTTCATACATGTGCTAAGAAATCGCAAATAAGGAATCCTTATTTGCGATTTCTTATTTAGAGAGTCGCAATTTGCGACTCTCTAAACAGGGTCGCAATTTTAAGGAATCGCTATTTTAGCGAATCCTTAAAATTGCGTTCAGAATGTCTTTCATACATTCTGAACTGGCTTTTTGCATTCGCAAACGGGCATTCGCACGGTTTGCGAATGCAAAAAACCTTGATACATCTGGCCCCAAATGATGTGTACACCAGAAGGAGATTTGAGACACCAAATCATAGAAAAGCACCATGACTCAGCCTTAGCTGGGCAGCCGGGTATCCAGACAAACCTAGAGAAAATTTTGAGAAATTTCTAGTGGGAGACTATTCAAAAAGAGGTTCAGACTTACGTAAATTCTTGCCCTGTATGTGCTCATGATAAGACTCAACACTTAGCACCCTTGGGTCTTCCACAGCCATTACCTATTCCATCAGCTCCTTGGCATGCAATCATTTTGGATTTTGTCACTGGTTTACCAGAATATAACAAATTTACCACAATTCTGGTAGTGGTAGATATCCCACTTCATTCCCTCCAGAAAGATACCCTCAGCCATAGAGTTTAGTGATATAGGCGGTGATTCTAACCATGCGGTTACCGGCAAATGACCGCACCGCGGTCACAAGACCGCGGCGGCCATTCTGGCTTTCCCGCTGTGCTGGCGGGCGACCGCCAAAAGGCCGCCCGCCAGCACAGCGGGAAAGACCCAGCAACGATGAAGCCGGCTCCGAATGGAGCCGGCGGAGTTGCTGGAGTGCGACGGGTGCAGTAGCACCCGTCGCGAATTTCAGTGTCTGCTAGGCAGACACTGAAATTCTTTTTGGGGCCCTCTTACGGGGGCCCCTGCAGTGCCCATGCCATTGGCATGGGCACTGCAGGGGCCCCCAGGGGCCCCGCGTCACCCCCTACCGCCATCCCGTTCCTGGCGGGAGACCCGCCAGGAACAGGATGGCGGTAGGGGGGGTCAGAATCCCCATGGCGGCGGAGCGCGCTCCGCCGCCATGGAGGATTCTCAAGGGCAGCGGAAAGTCGGCGGTACACCGCCGACTTTCCGTTTCTGGCCGCGGCTGAACCGCCGCGGTCAGAATGCCCAGCGGTGCACCGCCAGCCTGTTGGCAGTGCTACCGCGATCATTCGCCCTGGCGGTTTTTACCGCCAGGGTTAGAATGACCCCCATAGTCTTACAACAATTTGTTAGGTTACATGGATTACCAACTAATATTTTTTCAGATTGCGGTTTACAACTCATGTCAAAATTCTGGAAAGTCCTATGTACATCCTATTATCCCCAAACAGATGGTCAAACAGAGAGAGTCAACCAATTTTTTAGAACAGATCCTTAGGTGTTTAACCTCCACTCTTACTAGTCAATGGGACCAAGCCCTACCATTGGCTGAGTTCTCATATAATAATAGTGTTCATACCATCTTGGGGTGCTCTCCTTTCTTCTTTCTCACCGGTTATCTTCCATGGTCCATTCCAATGATGTTACCCCTCACACTAGAGCTAATGCCTACAGTCTGAAATGTTATTGACATTACAAGACACACAATAACAAGCCCAAAATGTTTAGCACAAAACAGACTAATCATAAAAGCACAAGCCGATAAATGCAGAACTCCTGAACCTAAATATAAGAAAGGAGACAGGAAGTGGTTATCCACTCACAACATCAAACTTGAGGGCCTAAGGAAACTTCAACCATGATTCATAGGTCCTTTTTCGATTATTGATATTCTGATACCTGTCACAGTACGTTTACGCTTACCAGATGAATATGCCATACATCTAGTGTTTCACGTTTCTCTTATCAAACCAAGTCATCCACGAAAGGATATACCTCCTTCCCCACTGGAAGTAGGAGATCATACAGAATATGAAGTACAACGTATCCTAGACACAAAACGCATTCGAGGAAAAATTAATTTTTTGATTGATTGGAAGAGGTTACTCCCTTCTGAACGCTCTTGGGAACAAGCCTCCTTTGTCCATGCACCTCATCTGGTCCATGCTCTCAACCCCACTAAACCTCAGGATGTTGGCCGGCTTTTAGGTGTCATAGTCCTATCTGGGAGCAGGGCTAGTCATGTCTTTGTTGTGCCTTATTCCTCCCTTTATGAGTGATATCAAAGGTGCTGTTATGTTGTTTTCATCACAGTACCAGTTTGAATCATGTTATGCCTTTGAAATCTTGTGTAACTTGGCAACTCAGTTATTAATATAATGGTCATGTTTAAAGCAAATTTAGACCAATGCTTGTTGTCAAGATAACTTCTGAACACCTGGGCCTCACCCAGGTAATCCAGGAAGCACATGTCAACTGTCTACAACCACCTGGACCTAACCGGGGTAATCTAGGAAGCACATTTCAACTATTGACAGCTGCTGGTTCTTTAATTGACCCTCCTAATGGAAAAACGACAGTTGAGAAACATGTGCAATTACAATAATGACTCATAAGTTCCTCTGTTTTCCTCATGTATATCCTTGCACCTGATTCTGGCAGGCTATAAAAGCCGGAGTTTCAGACTCAATCGTGCTTAGCCTCGTTTAACTTGGAAGCAATGCTTACCTGTCTCCAGCGTTCTGCAGCTTTCCCTTTGCAGCGGCAGTCCTCTCTTTCCACTGGCATCCACACCTTAACAACATCAGGCTTCTCCTTGCAGCAATACGCTTCCTGAATCCTGACCTAGTATTTCTGATCCTCTCTGCAGTAACCACAGTTCCCATAAAAGGTGGGCAGCTTGCAATTAACCTCTTGCATCATGCTTTCTTGCACTGGCAAAAAGACACAAGTAATCCCTGTTAGAAAGGAGGTCTCTAGTTGGCAGAGGCATATACCCATGTCCAAGTAGGGGCCACAATCCTAGTAAGGGTAAATTACACACAATCCAAATTATCCTGTGCCCACTTTCGGGTAGCTTGGTACTGAGCAGTCAGGCTTAACTTAGAAGGCAATGTGTAAAGTATCTGGGCAATAAATCATACAGTAAAACAGTGAAAACGCCACAGAAATACACCACACAAGTTTAGAAAAATATAGGATATTTATCTGGTTAAAATAAGGTCAAAACGATAAAGATTCAGTAATTGAAATATACCTTTTGCAGGTTTAAAAAAAAGTCTTGAATCTTAGAAATCTACAGTTGTCTCTTGATTACACAAGGTACCTGGTTTGTGTAAAAAATAACATGCATGGAGACCACAGAGGAGGAGATGCGTAGAAAAATAGGGTGGGAGTCGGATTTTCCGATGCAGCACAGACAATGCGTTGTTTCTTTCCATGCTCACTGCAATGCAGGGATCTTTTTGATGCCAAGGAACGATGCGGGGAAGTCCTGGGCGCACTGGAAGAAGTCATAGGTGTCAATCCGGTACGGTGATGTGTCAACTTTTCTGTTGCCCCGCAGGCACTGCGTAGATTTTCCACTCAGGGAATCAGCTGTGTCATTCCCGTTTGGATGTGCAATGATCTGGTAGTGCTGTGCGTCTACTTTTCTGTCGCAAGGCAGGCGCTGTGTCAAATCTTCACTCTGGAAGTCTGGCTGTACTGTGATTTCTCGGTCACAAGATGGCGGTGCGTTGTATCCGGCAGGCTGCCCGTCGAGTTTTGGCACACAAGCATTTTGCTGAACAGATGAAGTCTTTTTGAGTTGGTGGGGACAGGGACCCAGTTTATATACCCAAAAATGCCTTTGAAGTGGATGAGACTTCAAAGAGTGGTTTTGAAGTGCACAAGCTCCCCTTTCAGTACAGGTCTATCTGCTAGGGTCCCAGGAGGGGTTTAGCAGTCCATTGTGTGAGGGCAGGCCACTAGCCTTTGAAATGTGTCAGGCCCTCCACCCTTCCAGCCCAGGAAGACCCATTCCATATGCAGATGAGTGCATGTGTGACTGAGTGTCCTGTGTTTGTGGTTGTCTGGGTGAAATGCACAAGGAAGCTGTCAACTAGCCCAGCCCAGATGTTGATTGGAGAGAGGCTGTAAGGCACACATGGATTTTAAGTGCAGAGAAATGCTCACTTTCTAAAAGTGTCATTTCTAAAATAGTAATATAAAATCCAACCTCCCCACTAAGGGAGAGAATAAACATTTACATTTTTTTTTTTTTTAAATCACTTACCTCCTCGCTGCAGGCACACACTGTGTTGCTGGGCTGGAGAGAGCCCACACCGCATGCGTGTTTGGCCGGCCCGACATGGCCAGCCAAATACACATGCGCTGTGAAAGGCGAGTGCTGAGCACTCCCCCTCAGTGAACGTCACCCCTGTGGCCCCACCCCTTTCAAAGAAAATGATAATAAACATAGTTTATTATCGTTTTCTTTAAAAGGTTTTGCAGCTGCCGCTGTTGGTGGGAGGGGCGACGCTCCTCTGCCCAAACGGAGGATCTGCCACTGCTGGTTAGCAGTGGTAATGTGCGCAGAGTCCTAAAACCAGCAAAAACAGTGCCAGAAACGTGGAGGGTGGCAGGCAAATAGTTGGGGGATGACCACCCTAAGGCTGTCAGGTCTAACAATCCCAAATAAGGTAACACAAGTTTTTCTATTTAAACTGGGAGTTTGATCTGCACTGATTAATCAAACTTATCTAAAGCCAGCAATAAGAATTGGATCAATCTTGTGACTGAAAGACATTTAAAAAAACGTATTTCTTGTAATAACTGCGCCTTCCTGGATCTTGTACTCATGGTTGGTTTTCAATCCGTGTTTTCTTGATCAGAATCGGTGGTGGTGTTCCAAAGAACATTGGGACAATTGAGAACTATAATCTGATTGCCATTGCATATTTGCATATGAACCTTGAACTTGAGAGACTCTTGAACTACTGAAGAATTTGAAGTAGTTTGTCCAGTTATTTTCTCTCAATCTAATCCTTGTACATGATAATTCTAGTTCATGATAATTCCTGGATAATTCTTGAATCACACTGGGGAATGTTTCTAGTGTGAATTATTGGTACATTCATTTGATGTTAGTTAATGCCAAAGATCTGTTTAGTTTTTCCTGTTTTAAAGTGTGGTTTCAATACAGGAAAACCCGAGACCAGAGCCTTGTATCTGAATAACCCTGATTGCCAGTATCCAGAATCCAGAACCAGAACCAGAGTCCAGATATCCTTGAGCCCAACAGTGCCCAGAGTAGAGAAATCCAAATACACAGAATTCCTGTTATTTCTCTCTTTCTGTCTCAACCTAACCCCCTTCCTCTTGGAAACTCCTAGGGTTGTAGTGTGTCCTTCACTGCTGCCCTGTCAGTTCTCATTTGGATTCAGGGATTATTGTTGCCCCATCTGAACCACCCGGAGTTCAGGTGGGTGGCTCGCAACAGAGGTCTTCTCTCTGGACGGTGCAGAAGCTACCAGGCTATGGGTCCCTGCTGGCAGCTGGAGAAGAAACAGGGGTTGGATTAGTCTCACCAGTTGGTGTCAAATAATTAGGACGTTATGTGTGTATTGTCCTCCATTTTTTCATGTACTTGGGGTTACCTCCTACTGCCTATCAGATCCTACCTTGTGAATATCCCACGTACACGGGTTCTGGAGCTTGAGCCTTTTGGGGACAATTTCTCACTATGTGACCCCACTCTGCACATTGAAAACGTTGAGGTCCCTAGCTGTATTCTTTTTCTTGGTGTTTAGCCATCAGGCGCATCTCTAGGTATACTTTTGGGGTAGGTTTTGGGCCTGCTGAATCTTTCCAATCTGGGGTCATAAAGGATGGTCCCCAGGGATGAGCCAATCTAAAGTTGGGTGACCTGTGGAAGGTCAATAGTTAATGAGACAGTGACATCAGGGTGTTGCCTGATCTAATTCCTGGTGGGACTGGGGAGGGACTCTATGAACTGTTCTAGCAGAACTTTAGTCACCATTTCCTCGTTCGTGGATTCTGTTGGTTTCAACCATTTAATTCCAAGATCTTGGATGCAATACAATAGGGCACTAGGATTGTCTTGGTCATTCCATTTCTCTTAAATTTGGTGCCGTAGTGTTCTCTGTCATAACCTAGATATGGCTGCCTGATTGGCCGTTTAGAGTTCCCCTGTGAAAAGCAGGGCTACATACTGACTACAGCATTCCTTAGGCCAGGTGGAAAAAGTGGCTACCCTCTCAAAGTTGATCAAAAACGAATCTGAGTCCTCTCCAGACTGATATTTTTGTAGTACTGAACTCGGCACATTGGTACAGACCTTGGTACTAGCGATGATCTCTGTTAACTCTGTACCAGTTGATTATTAGCAAGAACTGTGGCTTGGGACTTAAGTGCGGTCTGGAGGTTTTCTCTGTCCTGTTGAGCAGCTTTAGCTTGTCCTTCTACAACCAATTGTAGGTGCCTTTGGCCCTCGGCTAACTGTTTAATCGTATGATCTAGTGTCACAGTTAGTTCCAGCCATATACCCTGTCATTTCCTTAATATCCCACTTCTGACACCACTGTGACAGGGTAAGGTGTCCCTAGGGGATGGCTCTGTCCAGGGTTCAAGGTAGGACAGACTCAGGTGAGTCTCAGTTAGTTTCTATTTTTTATTTTTTTCACAGTTTCATCTCTTGTCCCAGAGTATACAGTTATAGAATCTGTTGTTTGCTAGGGTTTCTAAGCCTCTTCCATATCAGGGATCCCTCAAGGAGTCTTTCCACCAGGAGCCCTCAGAAAAAGAAAGATATCCAGGACCGCTGGAAAGTCTTTTTGTTGAGAGTTTTAGTTCAATACAAAGGGAAGGGGTAAGAGTGAGGGACATGAGGGGAGTATCAGAGTGGGTGCCTTGCCACATGTGCCACCACCACCATCTCTGAATCAATTGCTGATTTCTCCCAGGAACTACCGTGCAGTATGACCACTTTGTTACTGGGTATCACAACTTTCATCCCATCCACTTATCTCTCTTCCCCCCATCCACAGTGTCCACGTATGTGATCCCACACCTTGTATAGCCATGCTCCTCCAGGAATGTGGCAGGGTGCCTGGGTCCCTGGATGACCTCCAAGCATTAGTGAACTCACCAGTCCATGTCTCTCCTTCTGCCACGTCTGTTCCTTGCTGTGTTTCCTCTGGCTCCTCTCGATTGCTCCGGTGAGCGTCTTCTCCTTTTCTTGCACCTCTTGCGTCTTCCTCCTTCTCCACTTCGGTTGTGTCTTCCTCTTCCTAAGTCGCACCGAATCGCTTCCTGAACCGCTCTCTCCCCTTATGAGCGTCCACCTGAGAATGGGTGTGCTCACCATTTAGCTTCTCTGTCTGGCCCCCGGGGCACTACCTTTGGGAATCTTCCATCACCATGTCGCTGATGTCCTTCCTTCCTGGAGCCTCCTTGCTACATCTTAATGAAGCATTGATGCCTCACCTTGGCTTATTTAAATTAATGCCCATAGACCTTAGGCAAATACATTTTTTTATGCCTGCACTGGTTATGTCAGTTAACATGAAGAATGGAGAAAATGGCACAAAGCAGTGGTTCTTAAACGTTTGACTTCTGTTCTCCACCGCTTGATTATTACTGGAATCCGCCACTAATCAATACAGAACATGTACAGAAATATCATTCATCAAACAAATAAAGCAAATGATGAAAGGTTTGTTTAATTTGCAAGCAAACACATAAGAAATAAATTATTAGGAATGATGGAGCTATTCTAAATTCAATTGAGGTCACTCATTGTCCATACTCTATTCAGTTTCATTCACTTGCAATTCTCCCATAAATCAAATTTAGGATGATTTACTTTTTAGCCCCCAATTTCAAATTCCTTTATATTTACAGAACATACAAAAAATGCAATTTTACATTTTGCTTCTTTATGTATATGCACTTTATTAATCTGTTAATATCATTTAATTTTGTAAGCAGTCATGGTCCGACTGAGTAGGATTTGGGGACTCCCTTCCCCAGGGTGCCCAAGTTAAGAACTACTGGTCTAAGGGATATAAATGAGAGTGGAAAGCAATTTGAATATGTTTCATACAAATCCTTGTTGGAGAGGATACCTGTATGTACAGTAAACAAATATTGGGTGGTAGGAAAATTAGGTCCTCAGTTAATATTACATGGACACAAAGTAGTAGTTAAGAGATGACTATCTCTGAGAAGGAATTAGGTGATCAAAGAGGAGAAAAGAAGGCACTGTATTAACAAGTTAGTGCCTGGAGGTAACAAAAATGAATGTCCAAATGAAAGCAAAAGGAATGGTAGGCATTACAAAATACATCAACCTTGCTGGAAGTTAATTGAAGATTAGGAATATGCTAAGTAAATACAGAGTGGAGAAGATAGTAAGGAACATTAGTAATGTTATTCTGTGTAGGCAAGAGAAAAATGATTTTAAGAATTCAGTGGAAGAGTAAAGATAAGGTCATAAACTATCACAGCCGAAAAAAGGGATGGACAGTAAACTGGGAAAACGATATAAAAAAAGAATTAGGACTAGAAAATAATTGATATATTTACGTGGCTGTGATTAGAGCTAGAAAAAGCGTAAAATATGTAAAGGCCTTTAACTGCAGGAAGGTTATAACAAATATTTTTTATTTGTGGTATTCTAAAATCAGTCTAATCTGATGAGATGAAACAAGTTTTTTAACAGCTTCACAAGAAAAGGAAGTTACTGAAACTCTCAGTTACTGCTAACCGGTAAAATAATTGATGTTGTAGGAGGAATTGGAACATAACAATAATGGAATAAAAATAATAACCTAATATAGACCTTGAAAATGAGAATAAAAAGCCATTCTTGGATAATCATGCATCTTTATCAAAAAAACAAATTTGAGTGGTATTGGAAGACAGAAATGGAATACCCGTGTATAGATACTTAGATATAGATAATGGAAGGCTAAAGAGAAGGATCCCAAAGATAAGGTAGAAAATTAATGTAAAAGATATATAGCTAAGTAATAAACATGATTGTTTGTGTTGTGATATGGCTGGTGAGAGTGGCATGTCTGTCCCAAGTGACTTAGATTAGGAAAGATGTCTCCGTGCAATGTCCCCGTGCAACCAGTGATTTTTTTAAGTTGCAAAGCACATGGTTTGAAAAGCTAACAAAAAACAATAGATGCAGTCTTGATTGAGAATGATGTTGTTTTCTTTCAGGAAACATGGCTGTTTGGGGAAATGCCAACATTTGTTGGGTACATTTAGATATCTACAAACGCAGTACGAAATTAAATGGTACATGCTTGTGGAGGCTTAATAAATCTAATCCCTACAACAAGTGCAAGAAATATACACATTATAAAAGCCAACTTAATTTATGTATGAAAACCATCCAAATAGATTTAATAATACAAGTGAATATGTATGTGATATCATTAGATTAAATGTACAATACAAACAATTAAATTTGCTAGGAGATGATCTGAGGAGTTAATTTTGAATTCAAAAGTTGATTGAAGTATAAAAGTAATGTTACGTAATTTTGGCCTTAAGTGCTTGAAAGGACACTTTGCAGCAGAAACGTTTACACAGGGAATGCAACCATGTCCCTTTGATTTTATATTTTTACCTTTGTATTTTGGATTAATTACTGAATTTATGGTTCTTAAAGTGGAAGGTAGTGACCATATGTTGTTACTTTTTTAGATGCTTGGCCAAAAAAAGGATGATCCTTCTAATACATGTGTAGTGCATAAAAAGTCTAAAAACCTGTGTTGAGGAAGAGAAACTAAAGGCACCTTGCACAAATTCAGATGAGTGCAGAGACTGATAAACCCAGAGAAGTTACATACTGATACATGTTGCTTGTATAACAAAGTAGAAATTACATTTACATAATGTTTGAAAGTAGAATTCAACAATATTAACAGTTTTTTTGTAGGAAATGTGGAGCGGATGGAAAGGACTGCAGTATGGTTTGCTAAATATTGCCAATCCTTAAATAGCCGGCTGAGGAGGTTACAAAATTTAAACTTGAATGGAGTGTAAAGTCATGTAGATGAGGAAGTAGTAAGATTACGATCTGAATATAAGTCTGTGATAATTAGAAAAAAGAGGCAGTATTACAGAAGCATTGTGAAATTACGTCATTGGTAGATTCATTAAAATGTCCTAAAAAGTTACCAGTTTGGTATGGGAGGAGAACATAGTACAGTACTTTGTACGGTCCTGGAAGAATAATGGATCAGACATATGGAAGAAACTTTTAATGAAGGTTATATCAAATTAGCCCCTAAGACATATGAGTCTAATGAAGATTTGTTGAATGGGTGGTTTTCAGTCAAAGCTTTAAAAGAAGTTATTATTTCTCTGAAACTCTTTAAAGCAGCTTCACCCAACAATCATTCTGCTATAGTTATTAGGATTAATACTTTTTAAAACATTTTATTTCAATTTTTTCATAAACCATTCAATTATATTGAGTGGCAAAAAATAGGCGTACTGGTAAGCATTAGTGGTTCAGATAGGCAGATAAACAACTATTCAACAATTCTGATAGACAGTTTTCCTCTCGAACAACCCCCCAATATGTGATTGTGAGAAATTAACAATACCAACTACTGTGTTGCAGTGGTTCCCCATGTGTCGCTGCCACCACTATCATTCCTGACTCCGTTTCTCCCTCTGAGTCTTCAACCTCAGTATTTGCGGAGGTCAAGACTGACATTAAGACTAATACTTACTGATTATTAATTTAATAATGATTTAGTGTTTAAATCTATAACATTGATGGGAAAGTTGTAAAGCTCTAAAGAGGCAACTGACCTCCCTTCTCACCAACTACAACTCACCTTGCTGGCACTCAGTCTACAGTGCTCACCTCTTTTAAGCACTTCCCACTTTGCTCACCCCCCATTGCATTCTGCTCAGTGACCTTCTCCTCTGTACTCCTGATCCACCATTTTTCATTGTACATTCTTTATTCACTACATTCTTCATTTCACAATTGATAAATGATGTGTTTAAATTCTCCAAGCCTGCCTCTTCTCAACTCAAACCTCCTCTCTGGCTATCAGCTTATATGCTCTTTATCCTCTTTCTGACCTTGAACAACTCCTGTTTCTATAGTGTATATCCATACTTCTGTCTCTACAAATCCCCTCTCATCTCATTCCCTCCCTAACCCTTTGTTTTCTTACTTTTTTTCACTGTTTATTTCAGCTTATTTTTTTTGAGACAGAAGTACTCTACGTGGCTTGAAACTGGTTTGCCATTCTGCACTATCTTTTTTATTTGGCCTGCTTTAGTTTTCCTCTAGTGAACTTAGCAATATCCAAGCCAGCAATAAGAGATGCTGAGAACCAAGTCTAGCTGTGCTGAAACGGGTAACATCCAAATAAATCCTCCACCCAAAGGGAGTCTGCCTATTGGCCCTTTCCTGTAAGGGCCAGACTATTTCGCCTTCGTTGCAATAATTACCTTTCCTCCAACAGAAGCAATGCTGTCTGTGCCTTTGAATGCAGATTGTGCACCCTAGCCTCAGATAACACCCTTGACTGTTCCCACTTGGAAATGTGCAGTGTCTGATTGCACCCAGACTCATTGGGCCTTCAATGGTTATGGAGGTCTACTGCAGAGAAGCACAGAGTGGTGCTCTGAACCACTGTCATGTTTCACTGTTGCTCTCTCCCTAGGCACGTGTTAACTCCTTTAGGGTCGTACACACGCAAAGAAGATGCACTATATCAGAAATATTACCAAGGCTGCATGTTGCAAAAATATGTTTTGATAGCTACTTTTATGGAAGGAAATGGAATATGAATCTTCTTCTACCCCACCATCAGCTGAAAGTCCTACAATGGTATTCTTAGTGATGCTGAGACAATACCTAACTGATTCTCTGGTATAGGATGCCAAGCAATTATTAATAGTTGATAAGCAGAGAACCGATAGAGTAAGTCAAAAGGGGCAAGGTGGGCAGTCATTCAAGACAGAGAGGAAAAAGGTGCCACGCAGCGTAGTCAAAAGTCTGAAAATAATGGCATTGGCATCTTACAGGACTCCCATCTGAGACAAAAGGGGCTACAAAAGCAAGTAACTCTTCAACTTTGTTTCCGTCTTTGGATGGTATTTAATTTTCAAGAGGGAAGACCCATGTTGCAAACCCCAAGGCAGCAATCTTGCACTTCCGCACTGAAGAATACTATGCTAGCATTCCTACTGAAATAGTTATGGTGTTTTTGGATATATCAAAGAAATATCTGATGTTCTTTTAAGTGTATCTTAAGACGCACCAGTTTCACTCTGCTGGATAGCTCTGTGGGATGTCGGTACCTGGCCTACGCTACCCAGATTCCAATGTTAACAATTAAAATGTATGTTGTGTGTATTTTTGTGTGTGGCCTGTGTGGTGCATGGATTTTGTGATGAGTGAACCAGAGGAATGGAGACTTGTAGGATCCATTTTGAAAGCCCCTGGCCAGTTCATGTGCACAAAATCAAGGTGAGTCTGTTGCCACAGGCAATGGAAGCTGACATTTCTGAAGCTGGAGGGAGGAGCCCTCGACACTGAAGTTGGTACAGAGGCGACAAGTCTCCTTTAGAAATTCAATTAGCCTTTTGTTGAAAGAAGCTGCTGATTAGTCTTCCTGTAACAATGCCATTTGGTAGATGGCAGGGTGAATGGTGGGACTGCAGTCTCTGGCATCCAAGGTTTAGGAAAAGCCAGCTTTTGTCAATTTCCTAATCACTCTTGTGAATCATCTTCCAACAACATTTGCAGAGGCAATATCTACAGTGGCAAAGTTTCTTGACCCAGCCTAAGTCATCACTATTTCATCAATATTCAAAAGTTGGTATCCTGGGTGGCAATTCACCAAAATGCCAAGTGACATCAGACACCATAAACGGTAATAACATCACAGGAAGCTACATAATACGACATTTGATGCTCAGTCTTCCCACATTCCTAAGTTTCATAATAAATGCATAATTAATTGAACAGCATATCTGTTTGAGATACCACCTGTATTAGAATGCTTACATGATATGCAATAGATCATGAATCAATTCTCTTAATATTGCATGTAGAAATATGTATTCATCTGACAAGGATATAGTGCAACAAAACATACACACAGCACTAGAAACCTAGGCCCATATTTATACTTTTTGACGCTAAACTGCGCTAACGCAGTTTAGCGTCAAAAAATTTAGCGCCGTCTAACGCCATTCTGAAGCGCCATGCGGGCGCCGTATTTATGGAATGGCGTTAGCCGGCGCTAGCAGACCGGCGCTGCCTGGTGTGCGTGGAAAAAAACCACGTAGACCAGGCAGCGCCGGCGTAGGGGGAAAATGGCGTTAGGGCGTCTTAAAATGGGGCAAGTCAGGTTGAGGCAAAAAAATCGCCTCAACCCGATTTGCGCCATTATTTTCGACGCCCAGACGCCATTTAAATGACTCCTGTCTTAGTAAAGACAGGAGTCATGCCCCCTTGCCCAATGGCCATGCCCAGGGGACTTATGTCCCCTGGGCATGGTCACTGGGCATAGTGGCATGTAGGGGGGCACAAATAAGGCCCCCCTATGCCACCCAAAAAAAAAAAAAATGTAAAAAATTATACTTACCTGAACTTACCTGAATGTCCCTGGGGTGGGTCCCTCCATCCTTGGGTGTCCTCCTGGGGTGGGCAGGGGTGGCAGGGGCGGTCCCTGGGGGCAGGGGAGGGCACCTGTGGGCTCATTTTGAGCCCACAGGCCCCTTAACGCCTACCCTGACCCAGGCGTTAAATAGTGGCGCAAATGCGGGGTTTTTTGACCCGCCACCTCCCGGGCGTGATTTTTGCCCGGGAGTATAAATACGACGCATTTGCGTCGCCGTCATTTTTTTAGACGGGAACGCCTTCCTTGCATCTCATTAACGCAAGGAAGGCGTTCACGCAAAAAAATGACGCTATTTGCCCATACTTTGGCGCTAGACGCGTCTAACACCAAAGTATAAATATGGCGTTAGTTTTGCACCGAATTTGCGTCGAAAAAAACGACGCTAATTCGGCGCAAACGGAGTATAAATACGGGCCCTAATGTTTTATACCACAGGCTGTCATCATTTAATAGTTTCCTTACTGCATAATGCAATGAGAAATTTCTTGATAAATCATATGGAGATAAACAAACAGATTTATACAAAACTTTAGCATTTATATCCCCACATATTAATTGATTTAATTGATGTAGCCCATATATTGGTTATGAACTACATTATTTCTTACCGTTACTACATTTTGATTTAAGATCATTTGCATGGCATATAACTCACATGAAGGGCAGAAATGAAGTTTTTATTCAGTTACAAAAATGAAACATGGCTAACAACTTGTTTAAAATGTTTGTTTTTCAGTTCATCTTTTTATATAATCAGAAGAGTGCACAATGCAGTGCTGAATTTATTAATTTTACAAAAACTAATGTTTAATGTCCCAGTCCCATCGAAAGCTGTAGAAAGTCAACAGTCCTCATCAAAATACTGATTACCTTCTGGTCTTGACGTGGCATCTGGTGATTTGAGAAAGTGGTTGGCCATAATACTTACCCATAATGGCAGGAAGGGTTCTAGAGGGGAGGGAAAGGAAAGGTCTCCTCATTACAAAATGTAAAAAAATTGGACCAGATAGTGAATTTTAAAGCACTGTTTCGCATAAATGTGCTAAAAATCCATGCCCTAAAAAACACTAATTGAACATTCAGTTCTTTCATGCTATGCCCAGCCAATTTAACCTGACGCCCCCAAGAGCTGACTGCATTTTTCCCAAAATGCGCTAGTGTTGCCCCATATGCCGACATGTATTTCCATTATGCCAGTTCCAGCATTTTGTCATGGGTGCTTCGCATCTGTAATAGGTGCCCTTTTAGTCCCAAAATTACATATTATATGCCACTGCTAGAATCGTGCCATCAGTGCCTTAAATATACCACAGGTGATTAAATACATATCTCTAGTTTGTCAGGGTAGCATTTCATCATGATTGTTCCACGTCCATGTAACACGGCTTTCCTCCCTTATGCCAAAAATTAGCTTCAATGTGAAAGCACCAGCAGTTTACCACTGGTGGCCCCTGTACAAAGTATTTTGTCTTGTATGCCAGCACCAGCATTTTTCTACAGGTGCCCATATGCTAAGAATTATCCCCAGTAAGCTCGTAGTAGCTGTTAGTGATGGATGTCCCCATCTGCCAAGTATAACCTCTAATGTGCCCTCATTTGCTATAATTTTGTCACAGGTGCCAGTTGCATGTGATGGAAGAACTACGTCCAGTAGGCCAGTGCCAGAAATTTGCCATGAGAGTCTCTTCAAGGTAAGAATTACCAAAAGTATGCAGGGCCACGGGCACGCTTGCAAGCATAACACCACATTCTCACTCATACTCACTTATATATTTAGTTATTCACATTCACACACTCACTTATTCTCACTCATTTGCACTAACATTCATTCTCACTCACAGTGAAGCTCGCTCACTGTCACTCACTCATCCTTGCTCACACTCCTTTATACTGTCTAGCACTCCCTCACACTCATGTTCATTCATTCTCAAATACATACTTCTCGTGTTTGCAGTCCCTCTCTCACTCACTGACTCACATACATCCAGACACTTAGAGGCACAGTTGCTAAAAGAAAACACCATGCAACACAGCAACCAAAGCTGCCACACTGCATTAGGCTAGGGGAAGAGAGTATTGAAGAGGTAAATCTACTAAGACATAGCATTGCTGCTCTCTTACCCAGCCCTGGAATACAAACAGGCTGCCGAGCACTATGGACATTTTCCTTTGCAAAAGGTGTGCAAATGATGTCTAGCATAGATTTTGTTCTCAGAGGTTAGTCTTCCACTACCGGATACCCGTAGACAAACTTTAAACTTTTTCACACATTCGATGTGTGTTGTAAAGTGCAGCACACAAGTGATGTGTAAAAACATAGTAAAAATGAACATTTCTCCAACTTAACACTTGTTTCAAAAAGGTGCTATTTTTTTATGAAAAGCCCTGTCTAACATTTTTTGTAGATAAGACTTTGCATCAAAAAACATGAGTTGTAGCATGGAAATGCCGATAATCAGTCAATCAATCAATCATTCATAGCATTTGTAAAGTGTGGTTGTGTCACCCACATGGTTGGGACCTGTTCGGAGGAGGAGGTGCAGGCTGTTCCAGGACTTGGCTGCTGTGTAGGAGAAGGAGCAGTCTCCGCTACAGCTGCGATGGATACGGGGGGTGTGTGTGTGAGGTATAGCAAGGCGGAGTATAGTTGTCTTGCTGGGACATAGAAACTCAGCCAACGGTTGATGTAGGACAGCCCTAGGTTATGGAGAGCTTTGTATGCGATTGTGAGGATTTTGAATTGGCATCTCTTCTGGACGGGGAGCCAGTGGAGGTTCCTGAGGTATACGGTGATGCTTGATCACTAGGGGAGGTTGAGGCTGCAGTGTTCTGTAAAGCCTAGAGTATGTTAAGTGGCTGGGAGGACACTCATGGCATGCCCCTGTGATGCAATGTAGCGTTAGGCAGCACAAAGCAATCTTTGCACTACTTTAAGGCTACTTTCCAGTGTAAAAACAATTTTGAACTGGAAAGTAAATAGTTTATCAAGGCTTTGCTCCAGTTTGTGTCACTTTACACCAGCACAAAGTCTTTATAAATCTGTTCCTCGATCTGTCATTCACTTTCACACACATACACAAAAATAGGCTCAAACATACACACATTCACCCACACATGCACACGATCTCTCATAGAAACACACTCTCACCCACATGCACACAACATACGTTTTTACCATAGCTGCCAGACATGGTCCTAATCCAGCTCCTGCTGCTTCATTCTTTATCATTTCAGTAATTAATAAAACACTGTTATTCACTATTAGCATAATAGGAAATGGGTGGAACGGAGGTGGAATCCAGTACTTATAAGGGTGCGCCTCCTCTGTGTTCACGGCACTGATTTTGCTACCTCTGTTTCCAGGGGTCACAAAAGCAGTGCCATGGGTCTCATGAGGCAAGCCAGAGGTCGCAGCTTTGCCCCCCTAGTGACCTCTAAATGATGTCTATGGTTCATATCCATCCACTACAATTTCAAGATGTAATGATCTTAAGTCAACGCACAGGCGTATCCCGCCATAACCCTGAAAGCTGTAAACCTTTCTTACCTCAACTCAAGTCATGAAATAACCCAACATTTTACTGGGTGGCCCTCTATACCCCCCAGTGTTATTTACCTTTTGCTCAAGCTTCAGTTTTACTTGAACATATCATCAAACGTGCTTTTTAAATGACATTGACATGAGAACATGAATCCAATTTTATTAAAATTCCACTCCTTCAGTTTTCAATACTTCAGAACGATGACTATTATTCAGCATTCCTATCTGCACTAATTCTCTTTATTTATCTTCTTGATTTTCTGCAATATCTATAGTACTGCCTTTTCTTCCCAAAACCATTCCATATAACATTCAATGCCGGACAAACCTCAGCATTCACTTTATGATCTAGATTCTCACAACAACAAAAATGTATTCCCAAATGTACTTTCATTCTCCTGGAATCCTTTCTTTTCCTTTACTATGCAGCCTGAGGGGGTCATTATGAGTTTGGCAGACGAAAAAGGCTGCCCCCCAAACTCCAGCGGTCAGGTTACTGCCGGTGTGATCCCCTTCCCGTGGGCCCCATTACGAGTTTCCCACTGGGTCAGTGGGTGGAAACAGAGTTTCCGCCTGCTGGCCGATTGGGAAAAAGCCCACAACATTGATGCTGGCTCATAAATGAGCAATAGGTTGCAGACAGTGAAAAGCACAATGGGGCTGGCTATGGGGGCCCCTGCACTGCCCATGCCAACTGCATGGGCAGTGCAGGGGCACCTATGGGCCCCCCTAAAACCCATCTCTGCCAGCCTTTACATGGCGGGGCTACCGTCATGTAATTGCCATCGGAGAAGAGACTCGTAATCCCCAGGGCAGCACTGCTTGCAGCGCTGCCTTAGCGGATTAGGACTGCCAGCACCGCCAGACCGATGAAAAGTCGTGATCTGGCGGTGCTGGCGGTTCGACCGTGGTGCGACCACCACAGTCGTAATGTGACTGCCAGACCGACACATTGGCGGCAGTCTGACAGCCACCATGACCGTCATAATGACTCCCTGAGCCTTTTGTATCCTCCAAACAGATCTTCCATACACTGCTGGTTACTTAACTCATTCACACATTTTAACGTGTGCTCAACTCTTCTTGCAGTTCCAACCATTTCCTGTAGAGGTGTCTCAAATTTTAACCAGATATCTTACCATATTTTATTGCTATTAGACTTTAGAGCTAAATTATTCCTTATTCTTTCCTTTGTTGTTCATCCGAATCCTAAGCTCTTGACAGATTTCTCAACAGACTCATCTTTGTCATGACCACAAGTCTCTGCACCAACACATGTCTCATATGTGCTTCAGCGTGGCACACCATCAACCATATCATCATCCCTTGGGCTGCTGTGAATGATGAGTGCTATTCCCCAGTGCCTGGTGTGTTTATGTACACATGTATGCTTACTATAATACTTTCATCAATGTATGCTGTTGTACTAACCATAAACATGCAATACACTTAGTCATGCTGCTGTAATAATGTGACTCATGCTTAAGGCTCAGAGAAAATGCTTGATGATTCTGTGGCAGCTGTTCCCAATTACCTGTATTGTGGTAAACAACATGTGGGAATACAGCTATAAATACCGCCGGCAAAACATATGTCTGCGTTTGGCTTTGACTATGGGAGAGATCTCTTCTCCTGTCTGGCCTCCCCTGCAGCCTTTGCGCCCCTCCAAGCTATAGCAAGGATATCCTGCCCAACCTCCCCTGTAGCCCAGCTACAGCAGGACCTCCCGCTACCTACCAGCGTTGGACTCGGATTTCACGCTACCATCCCTTCACTATTACATTCTCCCCAGCATCCCGACTACCTGATTTCTGTGGTTGCCGCCCCGGCATCTTCTCTAGTTGGCATCTTGAGTGGCTAAAATCAGTTCCTGCAAAAGACAAGAACAAGAAAGGGCTAAGTAACGCCAGAATTACAAGAAGCATGCTTTTAGCAGTGTCAGAAAGTTAAGTCTTAAAAAACTGTGGCAATCTATACAAGAAAACGAGGCGTTCCTCTTTCAAGAACTTGGTTAAATGCAGCCATGCCACACATGATACTAATGTGTGGTGGCTGGTTATTTTGTATTCACTGGCTCTTGGAGTGATGTGATCTCCGTGCTGGTACACAATAGTGAATTGAACTGATTTATTGAGAGAAGAGATTGCAGTAAGTGTGTCAAATATGAAAGACAGTCTTTTTGGATATGTAACATGTGAAACTCAAAGCAGAGCTGATATTAATATATGTCTGTGTTTGTTCATTCCTAGTTACCCATAAGGTATCAGAGATGGCGCACACCCACATTTGGACATCCCTGAGCCATGGCGGAAAGTCTGGTGTATCCGAACCAGACACCACAGTGGAGAAGCAAGTCACTCTCTCTCTTTATTATTTTGTCCCATCCCCCCTTCACTCCTGGGGCAGTACCTGGTGCAGGGTCTCATCCTTGATCAGACGCTGCCTTGGAAGTGAGTGGGGGTTCTGCATTGCCTCTGCGGATAAGTGCTCCAAGTGCATGCCCCAGCAATGTTTGCCTTGTACTCTTAATCCAAAATGATATTGTTCAAGAATTGTGCTCATTTGAGGTAAGTAGTGCAGATACAACTTCTTTACACAAACCTCACATTTGTTTATTGCCCTCTCCTTCTCTACACTCAGGTCAGGTAAGTTGTCTAAAACTATCTGTCCGTCAGTCTCTGAAAAGTGCAGCAAAAAACAGTGCATCTGAATATTATAAGTCTCTGCCGCTTCTGCGTCAAAAAATGAAGCAAAGGTGGTGCTAAAAAAGTATAAATATGGCCTCTGGACTGGGGAGGAAAAATGGAGGCGAGGTAACTTTTTGCATGGTGATGTATTCTGTCTTGGACTATGGTCTCCAAATAATTTGAAAATGAACACTAAACACTCTTCTTAGTTCCAATGCCATAATTAATCAATCTCTGCCTTATGAATATTAGCACCCAGACTTGTAGACTAAAAACCAGCAGGCGCTCAACAACTTAAACTAATAGGCCAGTATGGTGGGCCAGACACTGCAGTAACAACAACAAAATGACAAGTCAATTGACCAGCAATCAATGGATTTATAACACAGGACTATGCCTTATACCCAAGACTCAATCCAGGCTATATTTTAAAAACAATGCACAGTGATTCCATGGTGTTTCTTTTTTTACATCCAACCAGTGAGTCTCAATCAATGCCTTAATTGACTGTATCTCTATGGTAGGCACTAATCTTTGTCAGTAGAGATCTAAACAATCATATTTGACTTCTTCAGTGTACTATCTTCTTGAAAACCCTCCATGATCTCTGTGTATCTAATTGTACATTTATTAAATACTCATTTGTTTTGAGCAGTACACCATCTGCACTTTTGTCTGTTCATCATTGATGTATTGGAAAGTAAGAATAACAAAATAACATATTTGACTTATAAAGAGGCTCTTGGTTGCATTTATGTGGGTATGCTCAAATGCATTGATTGAGTATCATAGGTTGGATGCAATGGATTCATGCTCAATGTCAGAAGAAACCCCACGGAACCAATGTGCATTGCACTCAGCACTCAATGGAAGCATCTCTAAAAAAAGAAGTAAAACATTTTGCCTGTTTTTTTTTACCAGAAAATATCAAGGAGTGAAAAACATTTTAGTGCAAAGAAAAAACCTGATTAACTTGTATACTACCTGGGATGTTGATAACATGTCTCCCAGGTGGTGTAACATCCAATTAAGATAGTTTCCAATTGTTGCTTATCACTCGCTAGTGCCTGTGACACCTGGAACACTGATCACCAAAGCAGAGCTCAATTGAATCTAAGAGCCCCTCAAAATGCATACTCATTGTCCTGTTTTGTGCTCACATTTCTAAGATGGCGGGCTTTGTGTTTACTCAGACACAGGCCTTCACTCGCCTTTTTTTCAAATGAAGCAGAGAAGTGCAAACACACACGTCATCATACATGTTCTAAATTTGTCACTCCAAATGTCAAAGCCTGACTCTTGCCTGATGTGAAAATGGCTTTGTACAGCATCGTTCCACAGTGGCCAGGCAATGCCTTCTCCAGTCATGTCTTCCCACTTACATTTTTGCCTTCTTGAGTTACATGAAACAAGAGTCCTGCAGCATGGAACAACCTACAAACCTAGAGGTATTGACCTCCCGCTTTTATTCAGCTTACACTTTCGCTTTCATTATGATTAGCACTCTTAACAGCAGTTAACAGATCATCTGGCTTTGCTTAGTTGGGGTGCTGGATCTTGCTGGGAGTCATCAGGTCATCACCAGTGTCATAAAGGTAAGATTTCATGTAGTAAAGAGATGGAAAGGATTGTAACGGCTCCAAAAACATCTAGGACATAGCAAACAATGCTGCCTCACTTCCATTAAACAGACCCTGCATAAAGTTGCCTATATGCAACAAAGACACTGTAATCAGCTGCAACACTCAGAGTGAACCTGTAAATTCTCTCACCCTCCCTTCTAAAATCCACCTAACTATCTCCCCAGCAAAAGGCTCTTCTCCCCAAAATAATTTCTCATTGAAACCCATGCCAGCAAGCTTACCTGAAATGGCTACTGTTGACAAATGTGTCTCAGTTTTATTTTGGGGGCCACCAGATAATCCCTCCTTCTCTGAAAATACCCTTCTCCATATGACCATTGTGTCGCCCCAGCAGCCACGCATTCTAACCATGCCTGACTAGGCAATGTTGCCAAGGACTTTTAAATCAATTGCACCACTCTCTCCGTATCTGACACAGCTCAACCAGCAGAAGTGCACCCATCCACCTGTGCCAGTGCAGATCCTAGAGCGTTCTTCGCTGCAAATGAGATGATGAATCAACAATTTTAAAGGCAACTCCTGGTACATGTCTTGCACTAGTTTAATTTGCGGACAAGCCTTTTCTCAATGGGGCCTGTTCACCCTTACCTTTTGCCCAGATGGGGTTGCTAAATACTGCCCAACTCCATTTGGCCATCTTCATCATGTTGGAAGAACTGCAAGACTGGATGCTTCACGCCACACTTTGAGCACTCACGTCTGAATTTACAGTCCACTCTGTTGCAAAAGCCCATCTTATAGGCCCCCTATGTGCCTCTCAACTGCCTCCCCTCCCCCCCGGGTTGAACACTTCTGAAAGGGGCAATATAAAAAAGCTAGCCTTCTTGTCTTGAGAGTAGTCAGCACAGAAGTAGTGGGACAATCCATTGTAACCGTAAATCTGTCTCAAGTTCCCTCTACTTTCCATAATCTTCCCCAGTGACCCAAGCCCAAAATCCTCTTATTAATTTACCTAAGCCAGTCCTCCAATAATGATCTGAGCTTTTCTTATGACATTAGTATATTTAAAAAAGGACTACACTTCTTTCTGGGAACTTTCCAGAGTATGCACTAGGAATGAATATGTATATTCATAGTATGAATTATATGAATGAATATGTATATTCATAGTATGAATTAGGAAAGCAGTCCTCAAATTAGCAATTGTCACTACAATCTTCTGCCTCCTTGACTGCACCGGTTCCTCTTTCTTGGACCCTTCTTTGGCCCCCCCTGTGTAACAGTTTAAAAACCCACATTTTACCATTTTAATTTCTTTTCTTAAGTTACTGTCATCAGTAGTGCTCTCAGTGTCTTAGTCATCCCCATGCATGGAATTTAACCTCGTCTTTATCTTCTGGTTTATTTGTCTGTCCTCATGCCTTAATCCCTTTCCCCACAGCGTTCAGCTACCCATCCTTCTTGCTTTCTCCATCCTCCTTAACATGTTCATTTGTTCCAATCCCTTTAGCTAAAATATACACTTATTTACTCAAATTAACATGTTCAGCCTGTACCTCCATCTTGTCACAAACACCATTCGATCTCGTTTTGACTCGACCTCCAGCAATCCCTTTTTCATCCCCCTTTTCATGCCCCTGAATTGGTCTCAAAGGTTCAAAGGTGCAGCCTGTATTCTAACTTTGATTGTCGGTCTGTCTGCCCCAGTCGCAACAGCTTTTCACCGTGAGGGCCTGCCGCCTCTCTCCATCCGCAAAACAGAATACTCTATGTCCATTTTAGAATACCAGTAGCCAGTCAAGTTTCTTTCCTCCTTTGCCACTCAGCATTAACCCCTCCACCCAACTCTTCCTTGGTGTTTGAACATTCCCCCCTTCCTCCTCAACAAATTTCTCATAGTCCAATAAGGTGTTGTCCCTCCTAACCTCAGGGCCCGTGCTCCTTCCAAGGCTGCTAGTGCTCTGCCTCTCACAATCACCCGCTCCACTATTCTTAGCAAATGTAACATTTCACTGACTGATATACAGCAGGGTGGCCACAGATGACCCTTTTTGACCCATTCGAGTGTGGTCCTTCGCTGCCAATGGGCAAATACTCTGGGCATATCTTATCTTGGGACTGATCTCACAGAGCCACACTGCATTCCCCAGGCTGCTTTGCATTGGTACACCCTGCATGCAGCTACTGACCTCCCCAGTCACTTCCTCCTAACTGGTCACTTGCGCTATCATTGTAGTTTTCTGCCTCCCAGTCACACTCCTCCTGCTCATTGCCTACCAACACCCACCTACCTGACCCTTTTAACTCATGCACATCCTGTTTCCTCTTATACCTGTTTTCATTCTGTCAACCTTCTTCACCAACTCTTCTCCCAACTGCCCCACTCCCTTGCCTGCACCCATGACATGAAAGCATCCTTCATCTTGTCCCTCTCACCACCTCTAACCAACCTCTGCCTGCTCCATCCCACATTATTCTCACCTATCATCTCACTTGTTAAATTTGCCTTTATCTACCTTGTATTTCTTCCCAATTTCGCACCCAGTTGCTTCATTACCTGGTGGTATCCCTACATATTGTTACAATTCTTTCCCCCACCTGTCCTCAGGACTCTTCCAAGTCTTTTGCACTTGGCCCCGTAAATGATGGACAATGTTATTCATATTGGAGATAGCTCTATTGTGCTCTCCACCAGTCCCCTACTGCCATCCGCCTCTTTTCTTTCCTGCTGCGGCACAGCTTGAATATGTGTGGCAGCCCCAACCATCCTTACTTGTCAATGGAATCATGCTGGTCTGCCAATCTGTTGCAACGGTTGCATCACCCTACAGGCAGAGCCAAGAACTTAATAGTTTCACTCTGTCATGCCCTCGAGAGAGCGTAGCTTATATAATCTATATTAACATGAAATGTTTATGAATCAATGTGTGATAATGCTGCATAGAAATTATAATGATAGTAATTTTGCTTAAACGTGCACTTGAATTGTGACCACGGGGAGTGGCCACCAATGTATGCGTGGACTAATAATGATGACCAAGATGTTTATGTTACGTTTAAATAAGTTTATACTAATTATTGCGTTATTGAAATCTGTACTGAAATTCTCATAGGCCTTAAGTTAGCATGAGCCGAAGCTTAGCTGCCTTGGCTCTCATATTAAATGCATTTTTCTATTTTTCAGTATGCTGACTCACAAAGGGACATGACCCTGCATGTTCTTTTTTTCTTCAAATTAGAAGACAAATGTAACCATGTTAGATCCGTTCTCACAGTTTTCTCTTGTTTGCAGAATAAATGTGAAAAGTAAATTGAAACAGTATAGATTAATGTTATGTACAAGGTCATTCAAACCGGTGAAGACAATAGAACTGCTGACCAAAAGATGTGTAAAGAATTACAGAAGGATGAAATCATACCGGACGTGCCACCTCTAAAGACGTCAATTACGAAGACCAATCAAAGACTTGTAAAACAATATGGGGTGAAGAGTTGGGTTACCTAATGTGTTTTCTGACAGGTTAAAAATAGTGGGATATAGCAAATGTCCAATAGAATTTTGGGGGAATGTATAATGGAAAAGGGATAAAAACCCATGTCACAGGAAGTCCTTGGGAATTAGGTAGGGAATGCTATTGATTTTATCCAGAAACTTTGTCACTCTGTTTGGTGACTTGGTGGTTTACTTAAAACCATCCTCGCCCTTAGATTTGTCCATATTACACTTTACCTCCTTATAAGGAAAGTGCCCTTTTTGCCCCGGAGCTGAGTTCTGACTGATGGCGATTTGACTGATGTCCTGAAGATGAAGACTGTACCTGTGCGCTGACCTAAACCTTGGAGGGTAATTATGACAATGCGATTGTGATTTGTCTGTTTGCTTTTCCTTTCTAGGAACCAACTGCCTACTTTTGACAGAGACCATAGTTAGATGTTTTCCAAATTGGTGTTCTAAATTGTTTTGCATGAAGTCCAGCATGCTAATGCTAATCAGTGGTTAGGACAGGTGCTCACTAAACTGATGCAAATAGACAAACGACCAAGACTATGCTTTGTTGAACTGACGAGTTATTGACACTGCTAATCCTGATCTATGTTCACGCCGTGTTATGTTCTGATGTTTGTGATTCTCGCTTTAATGAAATCTTACCAAAGTTGCCATATCGTGACTATGCTATTATGTTTCTTGGCTTTGAGATTGACGTATTTGATATTAGAATTGTAAACAATAGGGAATAAAACTCATAAAATCCTACTAAACAAGGTGTGGTTATTCATGGCTGAAAGGTCATGGTAGTGTCTTTGAATTGATTAATGACTTTGACTAAGGTGAAATGCATTGTCGTGATAAATATTGATGACATTATTGATGTATTGATTGACATATTGATCAGCTATCTCGTCCTAAGGTGTCTCTCAACCGGGTCAAAAGATTCATTGGCCTAAAACGAGTCCTGATGTGTAATAAATTATCATAAAGGGACGCGTTATCAGTTCTGGTAGCAGAGGATGGTTTGGCCCTTTGGGGCCCTAGGACGGAGAATCATTGTTTAAATTGTTTTTCTGAGATAATGCAAATTGGAGGTATGATGTGTTTTTAAATTCACCATGACTTTCCCGGGATCTCGGAGCCTGCCTAAGTGAGTTGGGAATGTTTTGGTTGTCATAATATGTGTGGTATAGAGTTTGCGCTTGCTCAGCTTATGCATTTTTTGCAGGTGATTTGTGAAGTTTGTGTGTATTTAGGCCAGGTAAATGTTGTTTTAGAAGGAGTGGGCGTACTCCGCAGTATGAGAGTAGGGAAGTCGGCGTACTTCATATGAGTGTGGCACTTTGTGCTCAAAATTATCCACATGGTTGGTTGTTCATGTACAGACCCGTCGTGGTCTAAGACTCCGGAGTATATTGACAAGTGTAGGGGACACTTGGGTTTATGTTGTAATTTGTGCGGTTTAATAGGTCAATCGGGCGTGGTTGACAAGTCGAGTTTGAGTCAAATTGTATGTATGAAACCTTCGATGGAGATTTGGCAAGTTCTAAAGTGCACTAGGATGAACCATTGACAAGTCGAGAGTAGGATTTGCGGGTCGAATTCTGCTTGCGGGAACTGAGAAGGAGAGAGTAGCGGCCAAGGCTTCAAGTGAAATCTCTGTAAAGTTCTGAAGCGAATGTGTTACCCTTCCTGTAGTAAACCGGCAAATTTGTGTTGTTGTTAAAGGTGCTCGCAGTAATTTTGCATTAGTTTGGTGTGAATCCAGTGAGGGGCGGACGAGCCGCAAGACTTTGTCAGCTGCAGTGTGTGAGTGTGACTTCAGTGGTGCCGCGCTGAGATAGGTCAGTCGTCGAGAGGGGTCGCGCACGGATTGGCTGCCGTCCGTGAGAGGCAATAGGTTGAGAAAGGTGGGTGAAGAGTGTCCTGGGAATTAAAGTCACTTTTTGATTAAATACAACAAAAGGAAAAGACGCAAAGATGAATTTTGTTAAAGCTTTTAAGAGTGCTCTGAAAGGAGATGCATACATTATGAGTGAAGGGGAGCCTACACTACCTGAGGGAACTCCAGCTTACATAGTTATGGAGGAAAAAGGTGTGGCGCCTTGCTTATGGATGAAACAGTGGCACAAATTGACAGAAAAAGAGGGATATTTGGCGTTCCCAGAACACGGAACGTTCAATACGAGAGTTCTAGAAAATTTAAGGTGGATGTTAAGTGTACAGAAACCACCTCCAAGGCCAGCTCAGTATGAGGCTTTAGCGATTTGGGATTTAATGGCTCTTAAACAGAGACAAGAAAAATTCCAAAGAAGAATAAAAAGGGCAGACATATGCGGAAGCTAGGTGGGATAATGAGAGCAAAATGTGGAGACGAGGAATAGTTGATGGATTAAAATTGTTCCCAGCAATAACACAGGGTGATGAGACACAGGGAAAGAAAGCCACATGTAAAACAGACAAAGACTCTAGTAAGCCTAAAGAAACGAAGAGATCTTGGGAAGAAGAAGATGATTCAGACGATGAAGAATTTATAGATCGGATATTACATGATCACCTGCCACCATATGCGGTAAGCGACAATGTCCCGAGCACTAGCGTGGGTCCTGGGAACCAGACGCAGGAGAAGGGAGTTACTGATACAGTACAGACTAGTGATACGGGTTCGATACAGAATGGTGTCAGTGTACCTATTGCGCCAGACATGCAGAGACAGTTGCAACCTCCACCGCAGATACAGTGAATCTACCCAGACGTCCCGGTACTGGAGACTACTACAAACCTGATAGTGCAGCCAGACCCGATATATACGAAATCGAGGTTAGTGCAGATTGAGTCAACTCCGCAATTGCTGCCTCAGCCGCAGCCACAACTGATACCGGGGTATAATCCAGCAGCAGGTCCTCCATTTATACCTGCCCCGGCTTCAGAAAATCAGACCTTTGGAGTTGCTGCTCCACGAGGTTTGGGACCAGGTCAGACACCAGCTGCAATATCATTGCCAACTACTGTTGGTCCACCGGTGCCATTGTATGCACAAGGTAAGCCTGGTGTATGTGACCAGGGAGTAATGACCCAAGATGTAATAAGAGGGGGGTCCATAGGAACCCCTCAGTTAATGGCCCCAGGAAAGCAAGCGGTTGAAAAACCAAGGTCTTTGATAGACCTTACCCTAGTTGAAGCTCCGTTGGAAGCAATGAGACAGGCAGGGCTAGGAGTGTTAACCCCACAAACAATAAGTACGAATGCTTCACAGTCGCCGATGATGCATGCAGGGAACATTTCATTGCAAGGTTTTACAGTTGAATGAGTGGTTAGAGAAGACCTTTACTACGCTAAAGACTACAGTAACTGCAGTGGAACCGGATAGGTCAGAGAAAGATGATTACTTGAACTTTGTGAGACTGGGCGCGGAAGCTGCTGAATTAGTGGACGGAACAATGGGGGTAAACAGATTAGAGTCATACACCGTAGCAGAATTAAGATATCTGTGCCCTAAGATCACTAAGGAAGTAGGCAAGGCACATCAGAAATTAGCAAACCTGGCAGACAAATACAATATCGACATTGAGAATACTAAACATTTGAAAAGAAGTTACAGATAGACTTTGATTAAAAAGACTTCGAGCACATGAGGTTTGCCGGAATGAAAGCGCTTTTAAAAGAAATATTACAAAGTGCGCAAATCTGGGGAGCACTAGAAAAGTGGGAAGGCAGATGGGCTAAGAAAAGAGACAAGGAGAAAGGTGACAGCCTAGGATCAAGTAAAGCTAAAACTACACCAGATACGGAATCAGTAAAAATGCTACCAATGAGAGAGACAGCTGGTGGGGTTTTAATTCATGTACCGTGGTCCAGAGGAGACATCCTATCTTTTACAAATGATTATCCCAGGTTGAGGGAGAAACCGATCGAGTGGTACCAACAAACAGATAGGTTTGTGAAGCTTGCGAAGTGTCTCTGGGAAGACTTGAATACCTTGTTTGAGATCATTGTTCCGCCCGATTTATGGCTCGAGTGCAAGAGAGGAGTAGACTGCCCGACGCAGGAGCCGGCAAGGGATCAGGTGACTGGAGCACCTTCTGAGGAGGTGATGAAGTACTATCATAAAGTGATTGAGTTTTTGAAGCAGAAAGTGTCGCTGAAGGTGACTGATTGGCAGAAAATCGACCGGACCTCACAGGAGGTTAGGGAATCAATACATGCTTACTATGAGAGGTTGTTGAAGGCATTCAAACATTACAGTGGTACTGAGAGAATTGAGCCGAAAGACATAAACCATCTTGTGTTCAGATTTGTTGAAGGGTTGAGACCAGAGGTTAGCCAGATGATTAAGAATCATTTGATCTGTTGGCAAGCAAAGCCGATTGATGAGGTGTTGCAGTATGTGAAATACTGTAGTGATGAGATTGAGCTGAAGCAGAAAAAGTTGAAGGAGAAAGTGATGGTGATGCAGATAAGGGCTGCACGGCAGGAATGCAGGGAAATGGGATTCAGCAGATGATACAGCAGCAACCGCAATGGTGTGTTTCAGACACAGCCGAGAGGCCGAGGTCGAGGTTTTGTAAATCGCGGTCCAGGCTTGAATACTGTTGTAGTCCAAAATGATGTACAAGGGATGAAAAAGATGTCACCATGTCACACGTGCGGGGCGTGGGGCATTGGAAGCGGGAATGCCCAAATGTGGTGCAGGATGGTGTCGTTCAACAAAGCACTAATGTTGGTACATTGCAAAATATGAGTGGTCCAAAATTGAGGAATCAAAATCCAAACTCACAAAATAACATGGTTGAGATGCAAGGATTACAGCCCATGCAGCAAATGCAAATGCCGCGTGTTCAACCAGCACAAATGCAGCAGGTACAGCAGCAGGTTCCCATGGTACCTAGACAGCAAATGCAATTACCATTAGCTCCAATGGGACAGCAACAGGTGATGCTTCCTCAGCAGGTCTCAGGTCAAGTGATGAGCCAAAATAATACAGTACAGCAATTCCCATTGCGTGGTGAAGATGGAATGAATGAGGAATGGTCGGATGACAGTTCAGACAGTGAAGAGTGCAGGCTTGCAGCGTCCCTAGAGGTAGATCAGAGGGGACCCTATGTAGAGGGAAAGGTAATGGGTCACATGGTCTCATTCTTGGTTGATACCGGAGCTACACGCTCTACAGTCAGGAGTGCAGAGGTTCCGAAATTGCCACTTTCGGGGCGTACCATAAGAGTGGTCGGAGTAGCAAACCAGTACTTGACAAATCCAATTACAGATCCAGTGCAAGTTGAGATTGGCAACTTCAAGGGACTGCATAAGTTTGTAGTCTGTGATTCAAGTCCGGTATCCCTACTGGGAAGAGACTTACTGTGCAAGACAAAATGCTCGATTACCTGTTCCAATGATGGAATTGAGCTGCAGACAAACAGTGATGATGAAGGGGATGATGGTCAGTTCTCAGAGTTAGAGACAGAAACCGCAAATGAAGATTACCCTTTGATAACATTATTCCTGATGCTTACAGTGACTGACTTACCGGCTGAATTACAGGGAACAGTGACAGAGAAAGTGTGGGATTTGACAGGAAAAGAAGTAGGACTGATAAAAGGAGTGGAACCAGTTAAAGTACAAGTAAAGCCGAACGCAGTGTTCCCCCAGGTGCCGCAGTACCACATGGCACAAGATGTCCTTATTCAGGTGTCGCAAATAATTGCAGACTTTGTGAAACAGGGAGTCTTGAAAGAAGTATTGAGCTGACCATGTAATTCACCGATAATGGGTTTGAAAAAGCCTTGTGGGAAGGTTCGAATTGTGCAGGACCTGAGGAAAATAAACAAGATTGTGGTGAAGTGTTGCCCCATAGTGCCCAATCCAGCAGTGATTATGTTTCAGGTCCCGTGTGATGCTGAATGGTTCACCGTGGTAGACCTGTCACAAGCTTCTTTTCGATACCTCTTCATGAGGACAGCCACTTTTTATTCAGTTTCAAATTCCTGGACAAGGTGTACAGTTGGTGCAGAATTCCTCAAGGGTTTTCTGAATCACCGTCCATCTTCAATCAGATATTGAAAAAGGACTTAGAATCCCTAGTACTGCATTCAATTTGACTCTAGAACAGTACATTGATGACTTGCTGATTGCGTCCAGGACAAAAGATGACTGTAAGTATGACACAATTGCCTTACTGAATCATTTGGGAAAGAACGGACATAAAGTGTCACCCAAGAAGCTGCAGTACTGCCAGAAAGAGGTGAAGTACTTAGGACATTTGATTGAAAGGGGGTCCAGGAGAATATCAAAGGAAAGGGTAACTGCTATTTTGCAGATGAACCCCCCGACAACAAAGAGAGATGTCAGGATGTTTTTGGGAATGGTGGGTTACTGTCGCCAGTGGATACCCAACTTCTCAATTATCTCAAAACCCTTGATAAAGCTGACAGTCAAAGAGATTAAGGATGAGCCGTATACCATAGCTTTATCCAAGGAAGAGCTTGAGTCATTCATGGAATTGAGAGAATGCTTGTGTAGGGCACCAGCTTTGGGTATGCCTGATTACATGAAACCTTTTCTACTGTTTTGTCATGAACGTGATGCTTGTTCTTTGTCTGTCTTAACACAGGTCCATGGAGGTGCAAACCGTCCTGTAGCATATTTTTCAGCTACCTTGGACCCCGTCGCAGCAGCCTTACCAGGTTGTTTGCGCGCAGTTGCAGCGGTTGGTCAAAGCCTCACGCAGTGTGAAGGCATAGTTATGGGACATCCCTTGACAGTAATGGTTCCCCATTCAGTTGAAATTTTGTTGACTCGAACCAAAACTCAGCACATGACAAATGCCCGACTTACCAGATATGAGACAATTATATTGGGGTCACCTAATGTTTCACTGAAGCGATGTACTGTATTAAACCCGGCAACTCTGCTTCCTGTTGAGAATACCGAGATTAATAATGAAGAGGAAGTGGGGCATGATTGTCTTGAGGTAACAGAACTATGTACCAAGCCCCGACCTGATATTCAAGATACGCAGTTAAAAGAAAATGACTGCATTATGTTTGTTGATGGATCCTGTTTGAGAGACTCAGTCGGAATGCTGAGAGCCGGTTACGCTGTATGTACCATAGCTGGTATCATCGAAGCTTCCTGGCTCGAGAGAGTGTATTCCGCACAAGTGGCAGAGCTAATTGCCCTTACTAAGGCATGCCACGCAGCTGAAAATGTGAGGGTCACTATCTATACTGACAGCAGATACGGATTTGGAATTGTACATGATTTTGGCCAATTGTGGTCACAGAGATGTTTCATGACCTCTTCTGGTTCTCCTGTAAAAAATGGTGAACAAATTAAGGATTTGTTACATGTGATTCAGTTACCTCTTGAAATTGCCGTGGTGAAATGCAATGCTCATGTTAAGTCGCAAGACTTTGGGCCTGATTCTAACTTTGGAGGACGGTGTTAAACCGTCCCAAAAGTGGCGGATATACCACCTACCGTATTACGAGTTCCATAGGATATAATGGACTCGTAATACGGTAGGTGGTATATCCGCCACTTTTGGGACGGTTTAACACCGTCCTCCAAAGTTAGAATCAGGCCCTTTGTGTCCATGGGAAACGGTTATGCTGATCAAGTCGCAAGATTTTGTGCATTGAACTGTATATCGTTCAAGGATCAGTGAGAATTATTACCACAAACTGAAAATGACACATGTTTGAACCTTGCATTAAGGGTGGTTGATACATTAGATGAGCTAAAAACACTACAGGTTAATGCTAGCAAAGAGGAGAAACGCTCCTGGCAGAGAATGCAATGCATACAAAGGGCTGATGACTTGTGGGTCTCAGAGGAGGGGAAATTGGTTTTGCCAAACAGTCTTCTGTCACAATTTGCGAGGCTCTACCATGGACAGGCACATCTTGGGAGAGATGCAATGATCAGGTCATTCAAGATTGATTGGTTTAACCCAAAATTCAGACATGCTGCAGATGTTACCTGTCACAGGTGCATCATCTGTCAACAGATGAATGCCGGAAAAGGGACTGTGGTAACATTGAGCCACATAGGGAGAGCTGGTGGTCCATTTAGCAAGATGCAAATGGATTTCATTGAAATGCCTGTTTGTGGAGAATTGAAGTACGTGTTTGTGATTGTGTGTGTTTTCAGCCACTGGATTGATGCTTACCCTACATGTAGAAACGACAGTCTCACAGTTGCAAAGCTGCTGGTTAGGGAACTAATACCCAGGTTCGGGTTTCCGGTCTCTATAGAATCAGATAGGGGCAGACACTTTGACAATGAGGTGATTAAGCTCTTGTGGGCCGCATTAGACATTGAACAGAAGCTGCATTGTAGCTACCGCCCTGAAGCCTCAGGACTAGTAGAACAAATGAATGGTACCTTAAAATCAAGAATGGCGAAGATGTGCGCAGCTACCAATATGAAATGGCCAGATGCATTGCCTTTAGTGCTGATGTCGACGAGGAACACCCCTGATAAGAAGACAGGACTATCACCCCACGAGATCCTTATGGGTAGAGCTTTGTGTCTGCCCGCAGTACCTGCAAATGCTCTTGTGAATATCACGGATGATATGGTGTTGGACTACTGCAAAGGTTTGGCTGATGTGGTTCGCTCTTTTTCTCACCAGGTGGAAGCTAACACATTGCCACCGATCAGTGATCCAGGTCACACTCTGCAAGCCGGTGACTGGGTGGTTGTCAAGAAGCACGTGAGGAAGTCGTGTTTGGAGCCGCGCTGGAAGGGGCCATATCAAGTAATATTGACAACAACCACTGCTGTGAAATGTGCAGGCATTCCAAACTGAATACATGCCAGTCACACGAAGAAGGTAACGTGTCCAACTGATGAGGAACTGGAAGTCTTCGACTCAACAGTTCCAGAGAGGGAAGTCTCAGGACCTGAAAATAGTCAAGAGAGAACTGAGACTGCAAGAGAGCCCACTGAGAACAGCCTTGTCCCTCAAACAGTAAACGAGTTCGAGACAGGTGACAGTGTGCCTATCTCGGCAGAGGCAGCAGGAGAACTAAATCAAGGAGAGGTTCTCCCAGAAGCAGATGGATACGGGTTAGAGCTTGAACCCGTTACAGATCCAGAAGAAGAAGAAGAAGGGGAAATCATAGAAAGAGATCAAAGTACACCGGCATCCCCTGAGCCAGTTGCAGGTCCATCAAGAGAAAACACCATAGTACAAGAGGAGGGTGCTTTTTCAGCGTCCTGAAAGAACAAGCAGGAAAAAGACGCATAAGGGAGATAACTGGCCAGAGAAGCAGGCTGCAAAAGAAAAGGTCGTACCAGGTGAAACAATAATAGAAGAAACCGATACCACAAGGACAGAAGATCTAAGTGAAGGAGAATTGCGAGACGAACGCAGATTGAAAAGAAAGAGAATCGCAAATAGAAGGTACGCAGGTCCTGAATGGGCATATGCAACAACATCTGAATGGCAACAAGAATTCTCAGCATTCTGTTTTGATCGAGAAGTACCAGGCCAGTACTACGGTACCTGAAAGCAATCAGGGAAACAGACTGTGTTTGAACTAAAATATTGAAATTGGAAGGTTGAGAAAGAGACTTATAAATTACCGGATGCGACACTGATAACCTGAATTGACTTTGAAAACCTGATTGTGACAAGCTGCTAACCTGATTTGACAAAAGGGTCCTGGAGTGAGTGAAACGCTGTAAATACACACAGAAAGAAAGAGACTTTTGCATCAAGAAAAAAGAAAAAAAAAATCATCTTTATCACCCTCAAGTTGATTATTGTTCTGCTATCTGATTCTTTACAGACATGGCTTATAATAGAGGTAGTTACAAAAAGGGTAAGGTGTGTGGTTGGTTGAGTCTTATATTAGGTATTGTGTGTGCAATAATAATTGTGGGAGTGATTGTGGGAATGCCGTGGTTGGATAAGAAAGTGACTAACAATGCTTCAAAACCTGAGACTACAACATTAACACCGTTGGAAAAGTTTGAGCAGGATGCAAAACACTTGCATGAGGGAACTAACTCAAAGGGGGAACTTTCTACTAATGTTTTCTATTGCTTGCTGAATGAGTACGTTGAGACCATGGATGCGAAAAACTGTTATGTGTGCACAAAGATTCCTTCATCAGTGCAAGAAGGGGTCACCTATCATAGCCTTCCACTAACTTACGGGGTAAGTTGTAGCTTGCTATTAACAAGATTCTATAATCAGGAGCATGTGCAATATTTTTATTCAAATTTGGATGTAGTGTTTTCTTTTGTGCCTGTGATTGAGTTTCTGAACAAGCTAGCTAAGGAGCATAGTATAAAATTAGTAAGAGGTTTCTTTGAACCAACGCTTACATTTGGGACAGCTTATGCATACTGCAACAATCTGAATGCTTATTGACACCTGTAGAGAAAAGCTTTTTAGATCACACTGATGATAGATGCAAAGCATTGAAGGAAAGATTAGAAAAAGGGTTAGAGAAACGCACATATGCAAATGATTATGCTTACACTGCAATAAAGACGCAAGGCAAATTACCTATAGATGCTTTGCATGTAGGAAGGCTTTGTATATATAGGCCGAAATCCGAGCAGGACACTTTATTTGTGGGAACAAGTGAATGCAGGCATGTGTTTTTGTTTCAGAGTAAATGGACATTCATGTTAAATGGACAGGATCCAGCGATCCCTGGGATCTATTATATCTGTGGACTTAATGCTTATTACCGTCTTCCTAAGGGATGGTATGTGACATGTTATTTGGGAATAGTCTTCCCAAAGATTTACCAGATTGATGACTTAAAACAAATACCAAAAACGCCTGAATTACAACATGCTAGACAAAAACGAGAGACAGCAGCTGCTGTCTTTGGAAACATATTTGGAGCCATAATTCCTTCAGTAGGGGTTATCTTAAACTCCATGAAGATTCGAAAGTTGTCTACTATTGTGGATAACATGCTGACAAATTTTACAGGGGCTATACTCCTGATGGATACTGAACTTGCTGCGGAAAGAGCTATGACTCTTCAAAATCGGCTTGCCTTAGACATTCTTTTAGCAAAGAGTGGCGGAGTCTGCAAGATGCTCAACGAGCGTCATTGTTGCTCATATATACCGGACAATAGTAAAAAGATTAGAGGTATGCTTACTAACCTAACTAAAGATAGTACAGATCTGAAGGATTTGAAGGAACCTGGAGTGTGGGAAAAATTTGGAAAAGGAATTGCCAGAGTAGGGAGCTGGTTTAGCAATATTTATTAATATTAGGGGGTTTATTAATTGTTCTGGCCTGTCTATTAGGATTATGGGGAGCATGCAAAATTAATGATAAAATTAAAAGAATTTGGACAAAGAGAAACAAGAGAAATGAAGAAAGTGAAAGGGAGAAAATGTTTAATGAAATTTGGGAGAGTTCACAGAAGGGACAAGATGTTGAAATGCGCATTATGCGTAAAGTGAAAAATTAAAGTGAAAGGTCGAAGGGAAAGGTTTGTGTGATGACGAACGTCATCAGAGGAGGGACTGAGAGAGCGTAGCTTATATAATCTATATTAACATTAAATGTTTATGAATCAATGTGTGATAATGCTGCATAGAAATTATAATGATAGTAATTTTGCTTAAACGTGCACTTGAATTGTGACCACGGGGAGTGGCCACCAATGTATACGTGGACTAATAATGATGACCAAGATGTTTATGTTACGTTTAAATAACTGCGTTATTGAAATCTGTACTGAAATTCTCATAGGCCTTAACTTAGCATGAGCCGAAGCTTAGCTGCCTTGGCTCTCATATTAAATGCATTTTTCTATTTTTCAGTATGCTGACTCACAAAGGGACATGACCCTGCGTGTTCTTTTTTAATTCAAATTAGAAGACGAATGTAACCATGTTAGATCCGTTCTCACAGTTTTCTCTCGTTTGCAGAATAAACGTTAAAAGTAAATTGAGACAGTGTAGATTAATGTTATGTACAAGGTCATTCAAACCGGTGAAGACAATGGAACTGCTGACCAAAAGATGTGCAAAGAATTACAGAAGGATGAAATCATATCGGACATGCCACCTCTAAAGACGTCAATTACGAAGACCAATCAAAGACTTGTAAAACAATATGGGGTGAAGAGTTGGGTTATCTAATGTGTTTTCTGATAGGTTAAAAATAGTGGGAGATAGCAAATGTCCAATAGAATTTTGGGGGAATGTATAATGGAAAAGGGATAAAAACCCATGTCACAGGAAATCATTGGGAATTAGGTAGGGAATGCTATTGATTTTATCCAGAAACTTTGTCACTCTGTTTGGTGACTTGGTGGTTTACTTAAAACCATCCTCACCCATAGATTTGTCCATATTACACTTTACCTCCTTATGAGGAAAGTGCCCTTTTTGCCCCGGAGCTGAGTTCTGACTGATGGCGATTTGACTGATGTCCTGAAGATGAAGCCTGAACCTGTGCGCTGACCTAAACCTTGGAGGGTAATTATGACAATGCGATTGTGATTTGTCTGTTTGCTTTTCCTTTCTAGGTACCAACTGCCTACTTTTGACAGAGACCATAGTTAGATGTTTTCCAAATTGGTGCTCTAAATTGTTTTGCATGAAGCCCAACATGCTAATGCTAATCAGTGGTTAGGACAGGTGCTCACTAAACTGACGCAAATAGACACACAACCGAGACTATGCTTTGTTGAACTGACAAGTTATTGACACTCTGCTAATCCTGATCTATCTTCACGCCGTGTTATGTTCTGATGTTTGTGATTCTCGCTTTAATGAAATCTTACCAAAGTTGCCATATCGTGACTATGCTATTATGTTTCTTGGCTTTGAGATTGACGTATCTGATATTAGAATTGTAAACAATAGGGAATAAAACTCATAAAATCCTACTAAACAAGGTGTGGTTATTCATGGCTGAAAGGTCATGGTAGTGTCTTTGAATTGATTAATGACTTTGACTAAGGTGAAATGCATTGTCGTGATAAATATTGATTACATTATTGATGTATTGATTGACATATTGATCAGCTATCTCGTCCTAAGGTGTCTCTCAACTGGGTCAAAAGATTCATTGGCATAAAACGAGTCCTGATGTGTAATAAATTATCATAAAGGGACGCGTTATCACCCTCTTGCAAGGAGCAAGACAGTACATGCTCAAGGTCTGTGGCACCAGCAATTGTGACTACACATTTGTGCATCCTTGACAATCCTAATTCAGGCCACTGCTTCCACAACCTTGTCTGCATATTTTTCTTGTGGCCCTGTCTCAGTGAACTCTTATCCTGCAACTGGTGGTTTCAGATGTTTTTGAAGGACACTTTTATGGCAGGCACACACTCAGCAGCTGCTAGTTTGGGATCACAGGGAATGGAGATAAAGCCACCCAGAACTTAGCCTTCATCACTTACCTTTATTGTGGTGGTGTTGGAATTAACCTTCAGTCTCCATGGCATTGCTCTCCCAGTATGGTCCAGACGAAGTTAGGGGAGGAGTCTATTTTCAGACTTATCCAGGTTGGCTTCATTGTGGGTTTTTCCTATACAGCTATCATAGTCAAGACAGATGGCACTGAAATATGTGGCAGTTTCCTGTTTGGAGTGCACAAAAGGGGAAGCCAGTAGAAAGGAGGTGATCGCAACTCCTTCAGAGTATGTATTTCTTGCGTTCATCGCCCACTTGTTTCTCTTTTAGTCTCATTTAATTTTTCTGCAATATTCTTTTCCTGGAGTCCTCAGCCAGAATAATTTTTAAGTCTTTCTAGAAGACCTTACCACCTACTTCATCATCTTGAGTCCACTGTCTCTTCAACTACCTGGGTGTCTTTTCTGCCTTATAGGCATTTCTTCCCATTTGAGGCTAATCAAGAAGGCACCAGTTGTCCAGTAAATGTATTTATGCACTGGGTGGCACTGTCGCTACTGGAAGGAGTTGCCATTATCTCTAGAAGTCTCATCAGAAGAAGGAAACATTGGGAGTCCAGCATCTATCTCTTGAATTCTGCTGTGTGCACATCCACCTTCACAGTGAGGCAAGCCACTCTAATCTTACCTGCCTTGGGTTGGCCTGCTCATGTTAAAAGCTGGAGAGTGCATCTATTACAGCATATTATCCTGGTTGCTACCTGGACCTGCCATGGACCACCGACCCTCCACCAAGAGTGGTAGATGTCTCCTTTCCCTTCCTCAGTTTATTCTGTGGAGGAGAATAGGCCAGAACCATGACCACCACACCATCCACTGATTCCCTTAGAGGAGGCCTAGCCTTCTTAGGCACCCATGCTTGGTCCAATACCCCAGTGGCAATCAAATCCTCCCTGTCTGCCTCATGTAATCACACCATTGAGAATAACACCACATTATGCCCAGAACTATCTATACCTACCTCTCTCTATGAAACCTCCATTAACCCGCTAGTCTTAGCTACTTGTGATTTAACCTACTGCATATCCTGTATGGTGGCCATCATGCTGCCAGACTTTACCAAGAGAGATCCCTCTGCAAGCCGGCATATCGCCTGGACACCCTAGACAACCCAGAGGCCCTGTACCGATCAACACAACAAGATTACGGACGAAGTGCTGAAACTTTTCAAATACTCACCCCCAGTCACAGATCTGGGTTAAATCCATTGTACTTTTGCTCACCGTGCACCCCAGTTTGCACCCAGCCATATGCAAATCAGTCTTGGCCCTGCTCCCCATGGGGACAGTCCAGCCCAAACTTCCAGGCCAGGTCCTTCCGATGGATGAGTTTCAGCACTCCGCCCATCATCCTTTTGAGTTGCTAAAGTCAGCCTAAATGGCCAGGGTATGACATGGCCCCATGCTCTCTGTGCCACTGGAATCAAGCTAGCCTGGCTGATGAGGGGTCATACCCCAAAAATTGGTCTCAGGATGCTTGTTTACTGTGCATGGAGGACCTGGTCTGGCAGTTCGGGCTGGACTGTTCCCAAGGGGAGCAGGGTCAAGACTGATTTGCATATGTCTGTGTTAAAACTGGGATGGCAAATAACAATGGTTTATAATCAGGTCTGTGACTGAGGGTGAGTGTTTTAAAAGTTTCAGCACTCCGTTCATCATCCTTTTGTATTGCCTTCCACCAATCCCCAGCTGCTGTGATACCTGGAAAACACCTTTGTGGCAGAACTTGAGGTGTTCGTATCTTACAAGGCCCCAATTGCCTACTCCACTGTGAATGCACACCCTAACGTACATGAAAAAAAGATTGAAGTAAGTGCAGGCGAGATAGTAAAGTATTGCAAGCACCCCATGTGTTCTCCACATGGATAAATGCTTTCCATGCACAGAATAAAAATACAATTGTCAAGTGCACAATGTCCCTCAAATCTATCCATTATCCACCTCTGAGTAAAGAAAAGATATGAAGCTTCATGAAACAAACAATGCTTAGAAAGGTACCTTAGTTCTTCACATGCAAGTGTATTCCTGCCAATTTTTGTCAATCTCCAAAAACGCTTAAATCCATGCAAGTTATAGGCCTAAGTGTACAGGAGTAATGTTTAGTGATTTGTGTTACCAACCATCCCTGTGTATTGTCAATGCACTCTGATGTGTAGTGTATGAAAAACCTTTATTAAGCCTTTCCACAATAAATCACTTTTAGGCCTCTTTCAAAGATCAATGGTGAAATAAATATAAAACCTAAATTAAAGACCTTCAGGGATATAAACATTAAACTTTGACAGCTCATTACATTTACACTGCAGGATATAAAACCCCACTGTAAGAACTTCCTAGGCATAAAAACTGATTTGTCACTCCCCAGGCAAAGCTTAGGGCTAATGTTGAGCAGTTTATAGTATTTTTGTCTTGACTGAGAAATTTTTATAATAGTAGAACTAATGCAATTGATGCTACAATTAGTAAAAAATAAATCTCATGACAAAATGATTTATTTTATTTTACAGCAGATGCATTCTTGGCATTTTCATCCTAACAGTGGCGATTATCAGTGTATCAGGTTGCTAGTGATGGCTGCACAGACATTTCTACTGTATTCACTCGATGCAGAATAGCCATTGAAGGCAAACCTCAGTTTTTCCGAGTAAACAGTGTTGTGGGGCTGCATTCTCAACATGTGCTGCAGTCCCATTTTATTTCAGGGAGTGATTACTATTTGTGTTTGTTTGTGTTTCGTGTTAATTGAGGTGATAAATAGAAATGTTGGCCTAGTGGTGCACCAATATTTTTTATTTTAGAAAGTATTGTGTTTTTATAACATGTTTTATATAGTGCTTCATACCCCACTTCAGCTGTTTCTATGCACCAGAAATTACAGGTATTAATACCAACCACTTTAGTGAAAAATAATTTTTCAGGCTCCTTTAAACTTGTGACCAGAAGACAACCACATGTCCAAAAAAGTAAAAGGCCATCGTTGTATACCTCCAAAATGGACACCACATTGCATCATGTAAAATGGTGGCCATCTTGGAACCATAAAAATATACTCCCAAAATGGTCGTCCGCTACTGTTAGGTTTCTCAAAAATAGCTCAATATAGCAAGCGTTAACAAACCCAATTACGGCAAACAAAAAGCATTGACAAAGCGAGACCCATTGGCTTTACCAATTGATGTTTACATTTGTGCTTACTGTTACCAGCAGCATCCTCTGGGTAACAGCATGTGCAAATAAGCAGACATACATGTACTGTGCATTTCGCTCAGCTTATGGCAGGTGTTACTGCAAAGACATCTGCATTTGCCTTTGTTCCAGCACTCAAGAGTAAGGGACTCCAATGTGGTTGGAGTCGAAGCTGGCAGTCCCTTCCTCGAACTGTGCCAGTTTTGCTGCTGCCCACTCTACCAGGTGAAGTTCTCCAAGTGAAATATTGAGAATGGTAATGCTAAGGTGCAGTGGTCAGGGTGTCATTTCCACCATCTGAAGAACATGGCCTTTTCTGGGTTACAGTAAATATCCCAGGAGAAGAAGTAATCTCCAGGGCTTAACAGAGGTAAATTATATATTTTGTGCCCAAAAGAAGAGAGCAGTGTCACTCTTTTCGGGCATCTGCTTATGTTTGAAGCACCTACGTAACTCCGCAGGCTCATCTGCGGCTTGCCGGGGGTCACAGTTGCGACCTCTGGTGTGCCCCCTACAATCCCTGGCACTCTCCTTGTCACCCCTGAGCTCATGCTGCAAAGGACAACACGAGTAACAGAGGACGCAGGGCACGTTCGTCTGAAAATAAAAGATGCTTTGGGAATTTCCAGGCTGCTTTCGCTGGGGACGAGTAACATTTGCAACTTGCAGCTGTTTCGCTGTGTCCCGTCAGCTGAGGACTTGTTTAAAGTGTTGCCCTGCAATACACCATTCAAGGCCTCCGACTCAAAACTCCAGCAGCCAGGATCAAACTTCTCCTGCAAGCTGTGGGAGGGCTGTATAGCTTTGAGTAGGAGCTACCGGGAATGCTGTCAGTAGCCTGTGCCTGCTTTCATGTGTTCCTGGGCCCCAGGCCCTTTGGGAATGTATGGAGTGCTCATGGACATCATTAAAGGGTGCTGGGGTCACAACTGTGACCCCTGGCTTGCTCCTTGCAGCTCCTGGCACTATGTTTGCGCACTGGGCCTCACAAGTGGTGAAATCAGTGCAAGAATATAGTGCAGACTGCACTCCTTCTATTCTGGCCAAATTTATTTATTATACTAATAGTATAATATTCACTATTAGTGTAATAAAAAAGAAAACACAATTATCTGGAATGAGACCTTTGGCGGGAGCTAAGGTAAGTAAAAAAATGATTTTAAATGTATGTTGTGTGCCTGCTTGTGGGTTAGAGTGTGTTGATGTGAGAGCTAGCGTGCATGCGTGTGAGAAAATGAATGTATGCTAGGCATAGTGGGGGCACCTATTACAAAATGCTGCCCGGGCATGATTATAGATAATTTATGGCACATGGTGGCATCCAGAGCACGTTTTGGAAAAAATGCGGTCTTGTTTCATTGGCTTGGCACACCATGAAACTATTTGAAAAATGATTAAGTGCCATTCCAGAGCCTATGGCTTTTTAGAAAGTGTTCGTGAAAATTGTGCTTTAAAATGCTTGATTTTACCATATTCGTATAAAAAATGTATCTTGGTGGGAGAAACCCCCTACTCGAGGCCTGCTTTCTTACTTTCCTCACTCACTACAATTGAGGGCAAGTATTATGTTCCAGAAAATTCAAAGATCAAGTCAACAACATAAAATAGTTGGTCTCCTAAATACACTTTTGTCTGCGATGTGTTGTATGATTAATCATGCAGTTATAATGGAAGTTTATCGGTGTGTTATTGTGATGTCATTGGTGGTTAAGGATATGTCACATGACTTTGTGGAAAAAATCAGGGTCAAGGGTCACATTCGGTAATATCATTAAGATCAAAGGCATGTGACTTTCACTACCTTTGTCATTTTGGTGAATCATCATCCATGCCCACAGGGTTGCAAAGGGACCTGGAAAATTGCTGAGGCAATGTGAAAGTTGTAATTATTAACTGTCTTATTCTGTTGATTGATTGGTGATACAGACGAGACCTGGTCAATGTTTTTGGGCTTGTTGGCCAGTGAGGTCAGTTATATTTATTGTCATGAATTATATGTCAGCAATTGCAGGAAAAAAATGTCATGCAGTTGTGTCTACAAAACTTTCCTACCCCTGCATATATCTGTTTGAAACATGCATGGATTGATTGATTGTGGCCTTTAATGGTTACAATTTTCTATGTAACTGGGCCAGGGCAAATGCTCAGAATTAGTAGAGGAATCGTAGTACTTTAAAAAATATTTCTATTAAATTTGTGTTCACTAATATGTCCTCAACGCTATTGTTTATAATGTGAATGTACAGCACACTGATAAGAAAAACACTTTTCTGAACCCACTAAACAAATTGGAAAAGAGCTGCAAAAAAGGGTTGGTAATAAAAACATCCCGAAAAGAGCTTTGCCACGAAGCAGGCTTAAGTGGCTACTCAGCATTAGGGCCCATGGGGTGTTCACTAACACAAAACCATTCTCTGGGGTTCACTGTGAACTAAAGAAAATTTAACTCATTCATGCACCACTTTGATCAATTCTTGAAACAGCAGCAATCTCACAAGTGCAAGAGAACAATCAAAAGCAAAAGGACTGTCATCCTTAGTATACCAGATAGGGAAGATCCCCCCTTATTAGTCTGACTAGGCCCAAGCAGACTTCCATTTCATTGACAATCAGGAGCCCCTCAATATGCTTACCACCCACTTGAGCCAGTGAAGTAGCAAGGGTGGTATGGACCCTGGTGCAAGGAAGGAAAATGGCCCGTGTACTGGTTGGACAGTGACATACAGTTATAATTTGGGTAAGGTTTACTCCTAACACTGGTTGAAATACACATTCATCAAGCTAACTACCCCCAAGATAAACATGCAATATAAAAGAAATACATAATGGGTAATGTGTCATATGGTCCTAGATTTCCTATTTCTGGTGACATTTTTAACAAACTACTCTGCATTTTGCCTCATGGTTTATGATGTAGCTAGACCACAGTCAATGGCAACATTGTATGTATATATATATATATATATCACACAGTTTGTTTTACGAATGACTTTGGCACCAACAAATCTTCACAAAACTTTCCAAAAAAAGTTCACCCACCCCAACTCAATCTTGGAATGTTTCAGGGTGATCTGTCAAACAGGAGCTGAGAAAAAAGCAGGGTCTCAAAACACATTTTTTCCCACATGCAATTTCCATAGGGAAAATTGAACAGGGATACAGAGAAATTGGCTGAACAGAACTACACCACATTTAGCAGAAAGCTAGATATTTATCCAGAAAGTGTGCTTTTTGTGATTTAGTGTAAATCTATTTAGCCCAGCCCAGGCCCAGTGTCCTACAAAACAAATAAAGAAACATACAATGTGCCAGGATTGGGATGTCCCAGCTCTTGTGGGGCCAGAATACCCCAAAAGCATTTTTTGCTTCTTTACTGTCCTGTGGGACTTTACAGCCCCCCATGTAGTCCAGTGAGCACCTTTCCCCCTCCACTCTGCCCTCCATTCTCTGTTTGCATGCACCTGGCCCCTTCCTCCTAGGTCTGTTTTGCTGTTTCTGGCCATATACAAAAAGAGGGGGGCAGGGAATGCATAAAGGCCCAGCTTATGTGCTCCAAATAACTCTAAAGTAACACAAGGAGGTATGCAGTTCCTTGGCAGAAAAAATAGTTAAAATGGGGGAGGAAGGCAGAGTACAGGTCGGTAAGGAAACTGAGGAGTCGGATACAAGGTATCTGATTTCTCAGGAGCAAGAGCCCTCACACACCCAGATGTTGTCATGCTCATCGTCGAGCCGGCGCTGCAATGCCTGATGGACACCCACAAGGGGGCTCTTGCCGGAGATCTTTTGTTGTATGCCATATATGAAGTGGGAGTGTAGGTGTATGGTCTCTTAAGTGTAGATTGGTGTGAGTAAATGTGGATTAAAATAGGCTAAGAGGCACCCTAACAGTTTTAACATGTGGGTTCTCTTCTCTAGATTAAAAACTAATAGTGAAGACAGGGGTAATGATCTGTATCAGCTCACGAGACTGTGCGCAGATAGGTTGCACACCAGTCCTAAATACTGTCCTATATTCCCTGCCATGCAACCTCCCTTCTCTTTTATACTGAATGTATGATTTTCCTTTTCCTCTCTTTTCTTCTTTCCATTTCTTTGTCAAATTATTTTTCCTTAAATTCTCCTACTATCTCTATCCTCGTTACTCAGTTATGCCTTTCTTCGCTCTCTTCACATCACTCATTTTTTTGTTCAGTTATTATTAAAAGTAAGTATGTGGGAGATCCTACTAACTATTCATAAATAATAAGGATGAGAAGAAATGATTTTATTAGTGAAAACGGAATGCTTATTTAACATAGCTTCAACATAAGCTATTATCTAATGCCAAGACACTAGACATTATAGGTAAACCTGTTAAGCGTATCTGCTCTTTAGTAATGTAGAGCCATAGTCTATATTATTCATTTGTAGTATTACATAAGCTATGCGATTTTCTGTGGCTCCCATAGTTAATAATTCACTAATTATAATGCAGGCAATGCAGGTAAAATGTAGGGAGTTAGGTGGGGCCAGTGTAGATCCAGGTTTTGACTGTCTTGTCTAACCTGTGCATTTTACCCTCTCGTCCGGCGTCATATGCATATGTGATTTTCTGTCTCCTATCATTTGATGCCCTCATGTTTCCTTTTGTTTCAGAAGTGTTTTTTTCTGTACTTTCTCGTTCTACACCGATCTTTTTGTTGTTATTTGCTTTTCTATGCTTTATTTACATTACCCATTTCTACAGACCCCTCATAAAAAGCCAGGTATTAAAAGGGTGCCAGACAGTACTCATGGACAACAAACAGTTGTTTTATAGTGTCAATACTTTATGCACTATATAAACAGATATGAAAAAGAATGCAGTGGTTCAAAAAGTTCTGAAATATTATATATCATTTAGTTACAGTGCAATCTATACATGTAATCCTTGTGAGTATCTTAGTGAGTCCAGCACAGTTAAGAACTAAAACATTATGAAGGTGATACAACTAAAGTGAAGTAAAAGGTCTCCTATGTGGGTGCTCGTTTGTGTGTCTTCTCTGTTCTGTGGCATACACCCTCCCATTGTATTCCAAGCCAAATGTATGGCTTTCCTTTTCCTCTCTTTTCTTCGTATGTTCTTCTCTTTCTTTGTCCACTCACATTTCCATGACATTCTACTACTGTTGCTCAGCTTTGCCTTTGTGCGCTGTCTTCAGCTCACCCAATTCTTTGCTAATGTCTTTGAAAAATAAATATGAGGAAGGTGGTAAAAGCATGGATGAGTAATAAGGATGGAGAAAAGTGATTTCAGTACTGAAAATTCAATAAGAAGATAATATTGTCAGACAAACCATTGATCTCAATATACTGCATAGTGGCAAGACAGTAGGCAGTACAGGCAGTTATTGAGTATATCTCCGGTTTAAAAAGTATAGAATGTCACTGTATATTATAGTCTTATAACTCACCATTCCAAGCTATACTGTCCTTTAAAGGCCTGCTCCAGCGTTATAGGCCAGGTTCTGTGTGAGAGCCTATGACAAAGGAGTGTGTCATTCAGGGTGGATTGATGGCTGAGAGAAAGGATGGATGGTTAGATAACAACATGGATGGAGTGTTGAAAGAATAGATGTGAAGATAGATGAGTGAAAAAATGGATCGATGCGTGAAAGGGAGGGGATATGGAAGGATGAATGGATGAATGCTTGGATGGAAGAGGCAAGCTGTTCTGGGGAGGGTTGCGATGACTTGCTTCACTTGCTAGGTGCCATAAGAACTTTGATTTTCTGGCTACTCCCTTGTTACCTTTCATGGTTGGTATACCCTGCAATGGTGGCTGCATGGACTATTAGAATATACACTTATAAGGCTAGAAAAAGCTCCTCATTAAAAATGGTCTTCTGGGAGACTCAGGGGGCTCACAAACTCCCACACCTTGAAGGCATAAGTGACTTTTGCTATGTTTCTTGTGTATCTCCTTGTCAGTTAGAACTGTGTGATAACAGAGCAACAGTTCAGAAAGAGGGTAACAATGAGCACCATCCTGTGACACAGTTTTTACCATTTGGGACAGCAAAGGGTTATCTAATCACAACTGTTCATTCTTTTTTCCCAAGGATGCAGTAATGTCAGCTATAGGAGGCAGGAGGTACAAACCTCTTTTGTGCCTTGCTTTACAGCATCTGCATTTTCCTTTCCGCTGCCCAGTTCATGTGACAAAATTCTAATTTTCTAATGTAATTTATAATGTTGGAGCTTTGCGATTGTGTCACTCTGCTTTGTGTGTCTAAAAAATATAGATTCTAATTGTGTTAGTAATTAAGGGCCTGATTATGATTTTAGCGGTCAGACCACCGCACCGCCAACATGGCGGTGGGGAGGACAATGCCAAGACGGGGGCCTCCCCAACACCCCTATTAAGATATTCCCATGGGATTAGACGGCGGAGACTGTGGGGTGGCATTGGCTTCGGCTCTAGGGGAGAGCGGAGGACAATGCCACTGCATTGTCTGTGCTGCCGGCACAGTCAGAATGCGCACTATTGCCCTTACAGACAGTGCACATTCCAACTGTGCTGACAGGGCGGCCTCTGCACTTCCCAAGACATGGGCAGTACAGGGGCCCCCTTGGCCCACTCTCTGCCTTTCCGCCAGCCTTTCCATGGTGGTCGTGCCATGGAAAATTATTATGTGATGCAGCATAGCGCAGCGACCAAACGTGCTGCGCTGTGTTGCGTGACAGTGAGAGAGTAGACTATGTCATATCTACTAAGATATGGCTCAGTCCAGCTCTCTCCTAAGCAGTGATTCAGAGTCAAGTTGCCTAGAAGTACGTACACATCCTTGCCCTATAGGTCAAAGAAGTAATCGACCTTTTTTGCTGGAAGAGACACTCCTAGTACAAAATACTATGTGTAGAGTGAGTTTTAAACTTTCCAGCTTTGTATGTGTGCTGTACAGTCCAGCATATATGCAAAGTGGGAAAAATATGAGAAAAAAAGCAAGACAATTTAAACAGACATTTTAGAGCTGTAGGAGGTTAGAAATCCCCTTAGCTCCTGAAACAACTTGGGGCTTAGTTTAGACTGTGGTGAATGGTTTAATGTCTGTCGCACAGATGGAACACTTTACTCTGTCACCCTAACACCTATCCCATCCGTGAAATTTAGAAATATCTCTGAAATCCATGCACATCTGTCTACATTGAGATTAACTACTGTTATTGCAGCAGGAAAATATTAACAGGCAGTACTGGGAGACATGATGGTTCACCGTGAGCATTTTCCAAAGTTTTTTGTTTTTCAAAAGGAGTTAAAATGTAAGATGTGAGGGTCAAATTTTTCCTGTCACTGACCACCCTACATAGAGCAAATATCATCAGGTTGTTAGAGGAAGTATTCTATTGACAGAGCTCACTGGAGTTTTGTTGATGGAATGCTAATATTCCACACAATTTTAAATTAGGTGGGTGCACCAAGGGTTTCACAACATACTCCATTCTGGTTCTCCTTATGGGGTAAAATGTTGTCCACCTTTTAGAACATTCAAATGCTGGGAGCTCCAATGAAGACAACGGTGTGGCTTAGAGTAATAATGGCTGGCATTAGGCTTCTGCTCCAACCGTTTATGGGTAGATTGTTCTAAAGGCCTTAGTTCCCTTGTGACTCAGGCTATACTGGTTATTAAAGGCCCTCCCCTTTGTTATAGGCCTGATCTGCAGGCTCAGGCATGTAACTCTGGAGAGGGATCTTAATAGCTACTAAAATTTGCTAAGTAGGTTATAATGGTGTAGTGGACCATTCTGCCCTCATGGGATTGAATGTTCTAATAGCATTCTAGCATGTTGTAGGTGGATAATACAACCATTTAAGTCTCACCCACTTGTTACAGATCTTCACTTTTGGCACAAGTCTATAATACTAGGACTAGGCCTTTTATGGTTGGTAAAGCTGGCATGAGATACTATATATCTATATTAGTACATTCTGTCTTTATGGGGCATGTAGCCTGCTGGCTATTGTGGCCATTACAGTGCTACCCCCTTGTGATAGACTTCACCTTCAGGTTGGGCCTGTAATAGTGGCCAACACTTTTAATGCCGGTATAACCTGCTATGGTGATCTCTAAGTCAATATTAACATTAGTATTAAAAGGCATGGATAACAAACAACATAGAAATTTTACTATTTGAACCAGTGTTTTTTTTTTAGTATTTGTGTAATAAGCTTTACATTTTTTTTGTATTTTTTCACATTTTTGAGGGAAGAACAAAACAGGAACAAATCAGGAACTTGGAACTGTGATAAGGATAAATAAATATTTTTGGCATGTGTTTTTGTGAGCAACTATCAATGAGCGAAATTATTTTTCCACAAACAATGCAATAGAGCCCCAGGCTTGCATAGTCGCATAGACTCCATCATTGTGAATTGCCAGAGCTTTTAAATTTTCTTCTAGCTTGATGGATCCAGATGTTAACAGCTTCTGTGGCACCGAAGATGAGGCAGATGTGGATGGTCCGCCTTGGTCCATTCTTACGATGCTTGGCTGATGCAAATTATTTGCAATGCCAGGCATTTAAATGCTAGTGCACATAGCTAATGCTATATTATTTTCCAGTGCTCCACTAAAATCTCTGATACATAATTTACATGTAACCATTTGAGCAGAAACCTTCTGCTTCTCAGCAACATTAAAGAATTCCCACACCACAGATTGTTGTATGGATCTGCTCTCTCCTTCATCATCTTCCACATGGTGAGGTGGCTGGGGTAGTGGATTCTCTTCTTCAGAAACCATTCCTGTCTTTATGTTCCCAAATAACAAAACGCTTTCACAAACAAACTGTGAGTTACAGAGCCACTGGTGCACAATTAAAGGTCATCTGTGAACTGGCTGCCAAAAGGGAATCAGATGCAATTATATTATAAGTCATAGATGCAGCAGTATCAATATCAGATACAGCGATACAGCAGCACGTAAAAATGCAAACATTTCACACAAAAAACAAAGATATTTTGGGGCATATCTATGATGCCCCTAGCGCCACCTTGTGCCAAATGTGTGTCATTTTGTTACGCAAATATGGTGTCAAGGTGGCATTTCCCACGCGCCATATTTACAAAGTGTTGGTAAACCCTTGCGCCACATTATGCCTGCACCAGCCATAATGTATGCAAGGGGGCGTTCCCACATACGGAGGCCCATAAAAAATGGCGCAGTGAAATTTACTAGATTTCACTGCACCTTTTCTTGCATCACTTTTAACGCCTGCCTAAAGCAGGTGTTAAGATTACACTCCCATTGAAAACACTTGGCCTAATCCAGCAAAACGCCATAAATGATGTTTCTAATGTTAACACGATCACCGTGGTGCACCGTTTTATAAATACGGTGCAACCATGGTGTCATTAGAGGGACACAATGGGGCGGTAGAAAAGTAGTGCATCTTGAATGATGCGCCACTTTTCCATAAATATGCCCCCTTGTTTGTTCATGTGTGTGAGAAAACCTGTAGTCCCAAAGTAAAAAAAGAAAAAAAGCACCCCTTCATAGTACAAGGACCCCGAACAGGAATTACAATTCACATGGATCCCTGCGATATCCCCTCATTGGTTCTATGTGTCCCATGTGAATACAGCTGTACCTGATGGGAAGTCAAATAATAAAAACAAAAGCAGCCATTAGATTGGCAACTCATGGCACTAATCATAAACTGAGCCTGAACTCTCTAGAAACACCCTCAAAAGTTTTCTCAGACCTCCATTACTGGAATGAGATTTATGCGAGGCACTTTGGTGTAAATGCAGTCTGAAGCCATCATGTCCTCAGACAAAACAAGGCATCAGCAAGCACCATTTTTCAATTAGCCTATTAGAGGCACACCAGCTGAGAATTATAACATTACCGCTGTGTCCTCCACTTCTGCACCAAGCAAGACCTGCAAAGAAATCACTGGTGTATCAGTTGTTTTGCACTTCCACCTGGGGAAAAATAAGTGCACAAGAGGTTATGCACACTATGTGCAAGCAGGTGTTGCAGAGAAAGAAGCCTGGACAATATTCCATGGCAACCAGTGGGATGTGGAAACACCTGAGAGCTTTGCACCCCAACAGCACAGCAAGTGCAATTATTTAGGTATGGAAAACACATCTTTATTTACATTTAAACAACTACGAAATTCAATGGAAAAAAAAAGGTTACATTGAAGTAATTGTTAGGTTTGGAAAAACTCATTAACATACATAAAGAAAAAAATAATTTAAAAAAAAACATATGTTAAAGTGATTTTATTATAAGGTATGAAAATAACTTACATTAAGAAAAACACAGAAATTCACTGGAAAAACAAAGGCTACAGTGGTTTCATAGTTAGGTGACAAAGTCACACACAAAGTAACATTTAAACACTGAGATTTGTCAGATGTAGTTGAGTGGGCTCAAAGTAACTTGTGCCCTCCCAGGAACTGCTTATGACTTAATTTATTTAATAACTCATGATGTTAAATGACATCTTAATGACATCTCAAATAACACTATTGATGACATCACTGATAACATCATCTAAGCTCCTCCTCCTCGGATTACTCTATAAACCTAGATCATTTTACATAACAAAGTAGCTAGTGAATCGCGCACAATCATATACATATGTGTTCATGAAATAATGAAGTTCTGAAGAGAAGTTTGATTCAGTATGGGAAAGCCTATGGGGTGCAAACTTTAACTACCAGTAAAGTTGTAAGCCCAAACAGTACTTCATTTAAACAAGGTAGAGACTGAGCTCAAATAGTGTGAGTTTCAGAAACATATTTCAAATAGGTTGTGACTTACATCAAAGGGCCGTTGCTAAAAATATGTGACAGAACTAAGACTTCTCCTTACAATGCATTATTAACCTGTAGTTTTCTGTGTACATGCTGACATTAAAAAGTTTTCATGTAGTGTTACAGACTACTTGTACAAAAGTTAAAGATTTATAAGGTTGCAGAAAGGTGTTCTAGAAAGTTAGTGAACATTTTGTGATATTATACATAGTTAAAGAATCTATAATGTTTCAGTGACTCTTGAAGATAGTTTTAGTTGAAGTGTGACTGTAAACACTGTTTCTGCTCAATATGTGTAGGGTGCTTTTACTAAGTACAAAACATTGTCCAGAGGACCAAGCTGTGCATGCCTTATCGTTGGGTATCGTATAGATGTGAAGCTGTTGACTTAAAGTTCTATGACAGATGAGGTATTTAACAAGTCATCTCATTAAAATAAATAATGACCACACACTCTTTTGAATGGTATCCAAGATTTAATAAATGGCTGATTGCAGTAATATCTACAGAGACATCACATCTCTTATACACCTGGATACCAGTAAAAAACCCATAATGGTGGGGCGTGGGTTGCCCAGCATGGAGTAGGCAGCATCCTTGCCCAGCTTCTTTCTGCTCTGGCCCAGTACAGCTTCCACAGCAACCCCAGTTGCAGCTGACCTCTCAAAAACACAGGGAAGAAACAAAGGGAGCTGGAGGATCGGTTGATCTGGAAGTGCACTCTAGGGTTCACTGAGGAGAGCCTGAGCAGCAGCTAGCCGCAACATGAATCTGAGTGGTGGCCACAATTTTGTAGGACAGCCAAGTGCAGGTGCCATGTCTGGGTGCCAGAGGTGGGGTGCTGTCTTCAAAGGAGCTAGGCGACGGCTTCTGGTGAACACAGCAGGGAGTGAACACTGCAGGGAGCCTTTACAGCAGCATGGTGAAACCCTTGTGACCGGGTGGCTGCCAACTTGAAAGTGGTGAGGCCGTGAACAGGGACAGACGCACTGCCTGAGCACCTGAAGTGAGCCAAGGGAACCCCAGGAGTAAACAGCTGTGGGTGTTGGTTCACAGGTGCTGGACTAGGGTCCCCTGTTAGGTGAGAAACAATCCTGCTAGTGTGGACAGCAAGACCTGAGTCGATCGTCCAGTGCACCTTGTAGGGATAACCCTCCATCGGACTCATCTTGAGATGCTCTGCGAGGCACACATGTACTACCTCAATTTGTGACCCCCTCCCCTCTACAGCGGTCAGATAGAGATCCCCCACACCGAGTGTCCCAGTCAGCAGGGGTGAGCAGTGGTGAGAGGCTGCATGCACGAGGCCCGTATGGTGGTCAAAGGCCCAAGGGAACCAGAAGTGCCCTTAGACCCACCTGGGAGTGAGTCACTTGACCCGTAGAGCACAGCTTGCCCCCCCAGCCTGCAAGCTAACAGCAACATGTGGAGACATTCTGTGACAGGAGCTCTCAACATCTACTGTCAATTTGGGATCCCTCAAAGCTGCATTGGGGTGCCCTTTGTCGATACATCACACCTGGCCACAGCACAGCCACAGATCCCCAACTGGTACACATACACACCCCTGTGAGTCGGTCCCTGCAAATCGACCTCACTACTGAGTTTCCTGACTTGATTGGGACAGTGTCGTAGCTGCAGCCACCCCCTCTGAAGTTGCAGCATGGTTAAGGGCAAACTCCAAAAAGGATTTATGGGCATGCAACTTGACAGGCGAGCGATCCTGCAGGGCAACAGACCCCCCACACAGGTGGTGAATGGAACACCACATACTCCTCTTTCTCTGGTATGTATGGACAAATTCCTCACTGAATTCAGGGGCACGATTAACTCTCTTAAGCTTGCCTGCAAGAACTTTGCAAAGAGGTTGCTAATCTCGGGAAGATGACCCACGAGGCCCTCCGACTCCCAAATGGAACACCATGAAATGCTCTGGCAGAGGCTCACAGTGCTTGGAGAACAAAATATTAAATTGCAGATCAAGCAGGAGGACCTTGAAAACAGGACCTATTGGAACAACATTGTGCTCAGAGACATTTCAAAGGGGAATGGAGGGCGACAACATCATGGGCTTTGTGGCCAACCTTCTCCACTCCATCAAGAGTGAGAAAGCACTGCCCTTCCCTGGAAACATGACAGAGCACACAAGGTATTTGGTGATCCATCAGTAGTGAGGCATACCCCTGACATCCTAGCACAAGTGTACTATTTAGAGGAAAAAGAAGCAATCATGAAAGTGACCTGGAGCAGGATGGACTTAATCTTCTGGAGACTCACAATCCAGCTGGGAGGGAAATTTCAAAGGAATTGAAAGCACCATGACAGGCACAAGCTTTTACCCTGCACACCAGACATGCATTGAGCAGGCATTTCTCGGTTGTCTTCAACTGAACGCATTGGCTACCCCACACTCTCTTAAACTACTCTCACTTAATGTAGGAGGGTTACCTCCCTGAACCACTGTAGGTAAATATGGAGATAGCTTAGTCAGCAAGACCTCGATGCAGACCTGGGTCCCAGACAGGGACAGAAACACTAACACCTTCCACAAAACTGGAGCAATGTCCTCCCTCTTGAAAAGGGAGCTAGAGGAACTGGGCCTAGTAGATGCTTTGGCCATACCTCCAACCGGACTTGACTGACTACTCCTTTTACTCACAGGTTCCCACCTCATACTCATGCATTGACTACCTCCTCATAACCCACTCACTTGAGGACCACCTGGAGACGGCTTTTGCTCTTGAGCATATCTATATCTGACCACGCCCAACTGGAATTGATATGGTACATGGGTCTGCAATCATCCAGACAGACACTGCACTGGTGCCTTTAACCCCACATCCTAAGGGATCTACTGAACAGAGCTACCATCCTTGCGGCAATCCAAGATTATTTCACCCACAAACATACATGTGACATTCCCACATATGTACTCTGAGACACTTTCAAAACTAGAATCACAGGCATGCTTATAAATATACAAATAGACAGAGCAAGGGAGGCAAGGCTAGTCAAGTAATCCCTCTCATCAGAGATCAGGGAACTGGAAACAGTTGACAAACAGAACCCCTCCAGGAGAACCAAAAGGAAACTGACAATAATTAGGGGCTAACTTAAAACCATAAGACCAGCAGAGTAGAGCAAACTTTACTTGAAATCGACCAGCAGTTTTAATGGGGGACGAACAAGGTGGGTGCACTGCTCACCTGCAAGCTCCGAGCCCACCGAGCTAAGCAAGAGGCCTTTGCATCTTTTATAGTGCTCTCTGGGAGCAGAGCTTGGAGGACGAGAATCACATAAAACAGTTCTTAGACCGATGTGAGTGGACACGCATCCCCTATGGTTATAGGAAGCAATTAGAGGCCCCTATAGAGACAGCATAACTGTGACAAGAAATGAAATCCAAGGCAGTGGGCAAAATTCCAGGGCTAGATGGGTTGGGCCTGAAATTCTACAAGGAATTTGCAGCACCTCTTCAGAACGACGTGCTGATCCTATTAAACTCTTTCACTCAAAGCACTGGACTGACACCAACCACATGAGAGGCAGAGATATTGCTCATTCCCAAACCGGGAAAAGATCCAGTGGAATGTATATCATACAGGCTAATCACTCTGCGGAATGTAGATGCCAAGATCTATTCCAAAGTCTTAGCCAAGCACCTAGAACCCCTCCTCCTGGGTCTACTGGATCCAGATCAGATGGGCTTCGACCACCATAGGCAAGGGGACGATAACATATGTCCCCTCGCTCATCGTGTTGAGAAAGTGCACAAATGTCAAATCCGAGCTCTAATCCTCTCGTTTGATGCAGGAAAAAGCCTTTGAACTACTCAGCTGATCCTTCTTGACGGTGGTCTTCTGCAAGCTACAGTTCAAGTAGGGTATAATCAAGAAAACTAGTTATGGCGGCATAGACCAATCCCAAAGCTACCATTAAAATCAATGGGGAGAACACAAGATCCATCTCCCTGGTGAGGCAGATAAGACAGGGCTGCTCGTTGTCACCCCTCCTCTTTGCTTTTGCAGTCAAAACTCTAGCTCTTAAAATTCGACATGAAACCTCTTTCATGGGCATTTCATTTGGAGGCCTTGCCCACAAAGTAGGTCTCTTCGCTGATGATGTTCTTCTTACCTTATCCAATCCTCCAGGTCCCTCCCTGAGTTCCTTTCCATCTTGAAGGAGTTTGAGGCAGTATGGGGCTTCAAAGTTAGCACAGGGAAGTCACACATCCTGAATATCTTGGTGCCACAGACGGAGATGCACTCCCTTCAGGAGGCATCCTTTCGATGGTTCAACACCTCCATAAAATAGATAGGGCTTAATATTGTCAACCACTTAGAAGAGTGGGCCAAAGCTAACTGGCTCCCACTCCCCATGGGCATACTTGAGGACTTGCGGCGCTGGTGTCTCCATACCTCTCCTACCTAGGGCACATTAATGTAACTTAAATGAATGTAATACAGAGAGCAGCACTGTGCTTATTTCAATCGCTTCTAACTCCCATTCCTGTACAGGATATGGTGCACCTGCTAAATAGCATTTGCGCATTTATCTGGGCTGGGAAAGCACTGAGAATATCTAATAAATGTCTTATTCTCACTTGAGGCAGGGGAGGATTAGTTTGCTCCTATTTACTGGAATACTACAGGGTAGCCCATCTTCAGTAATCTGGGAATGGGTAGGGAAGGAGAGCGTAAAAACACTGGCTCCACATGGATCATGCAATAGGCTGCCGTCTTTTATGGGACCTAGCCTGGATGATTAAGCACATGCCGCCCAAAAGTGCATATATCATTACCCCTTCTAAGATGGTTCTAGATATATAGGACTGTATCAAGATCAGAAAATAGCTCATCACCATGCCCTCCCCCAAACACACCTATCATCAGGAATCCTCACTTCAATCCAGCACTGACCGCCAAAGTGTTTCTGGAATAGGAGAGGGATGACTGCAGAACTCTGTGAGACACAATAAAATCATTTGAAAAATGTAAAAGGGACTTCCATGTCTCAGAGGCAACACCCCTACAGTACTGCCATCTGTGACACAGGGCTTTACACCCCTCCAATTTAGAAGCAGCCACCAGATCGTTAACGTACTTCGAGAGGTGGGTTAGAGCATTGGATGGTACTAAGGGACTGATATCTAAGACATACAGAGCTTTACAGGATTCCAAACCTTAAATGGCTCTCCCCTACCAACAACGCTGGCCAGCAGATTTAAGGAAGGACTTGACATCAAAAGAGTGTGAACTTATATGGTGGGCCATACCTAAAACATTCCATGGCATCCCACAGAATGATTCAGCATATGAAATGATGTACCAATCGCACCTCACCCCTTCCTGACTCCACCACATCTACCCCTCTAATGTTGACATATGTTGGAGGTGCAACCAGGCGCAGGGCACCTTTATACATGTTTGGCGGGATTTCCCACTCATACAAACCTTCTGGAAGGACATTTTGGGCCACATTAGGGGAACTTTGGGCTATCACTTCCTGGCATGCCCAGATACCTTCCTTTTGGGGGAGTGGACAAGTGGTCTGGAACCCTCGTTAGCTCTGATTGGTTGCTTGTAAGACATGGCTGGGCAGCTAAGCAACTGATTTCATTGTATTGGAAAAAGAAGGAACTGCCACATGCTGCACAATGGTTCCACAGAATTTGGAGCACATAATGCACAACTTGGCCAACTCTGATAAGAAATTTTCCGACCTCAGGCCACCGCTTATCAATTATATGATGTGGCTTGAACATAAGCACTTCACCCCTCAAAAACTCAGAACATTGCAACTCTTCGAAAGCACTCAACAGTACCCCAGTATAGGGATATGCATCACAGGCTGCCCTATCTCTACAAAGGAGATATTCAGAAGCACACCCCACTTGTACGCCCTTTCCGTTTCTCCATGTTGCTCTCCCTACCTCATGCATGCTTCTATCATCTCAAAATACTTTCTTGGGGGTGGGGGAGAGTTGATTCAGTTTTTGTTATTTTGTACATTTATGTTCTTGATATCCTAGTGATGGACTATGGAGACATACAATGACCCGTGGTTGTGTTCAGCCTGGGTAATGTACACAGCAAGCCCTATGCATTCAGAAGTTGTTTTATTGAGAAATCCGAATAAAAAGATTTGTGAAAAAACCCGACACATAGGCCCTCATTACAACTTTGACGGGCGGCGGAGGCCGCCCGCCAAAGTTGCGCCGCAGGAATACCGCACCGCGGTCTGAAGACCGCGGCCGGCATTCTGAGTTTCCCGCTGGGCGGGCGGGCGGCCGCCTTAAGGCCGCCCGCCAGCCCAGCGGGAAACAACCTTCCCACGAGGACGCCGGCTCGGAATCGAGCCGGCGGAGTGGGAAGGTGCGACGGGTGCAGTGGCACCCGTCGCGTATTTCACTGTCTGCAATGCAGACAGTGAAATACAAAGTGGGGCCCTCTTACGGGGGCCCCTGCAGTGCCCATGCCATTGGCATGGGCACTGCAGGGGCCCCCAGGGGCCCCACGACAAGCCATACCGCCATCCTGTTCCTGGCGGCCGAACCGCCAGGAACAGGATGGCGGTATGGCTTGTCAGAATCCCCTCGGCGGCGCAGCAAGCTGCGCTGCCTTGGAGGATTCAAACGGGCCACGGGAAACTGGCGGGAGACCGCCAATTTTCCTGTTCTGACCGCGGCGTTACCGCCGTGGTCAGAATGCCCTGCGGGGCACCGCCAGCCTGTCGGCGGTGCTCCCGCGTGCCGCGGCCCTGTCGGTTCTATACCGCCAGGGTCGTAATGAGGGCCATAATGTCTACTAAATGTGGATGCTTTCACATACACGCTTCATGTCCTGAATGTTGGGAAAAGGTTACGCCTCTAAGCACTAAAAAGGTAATAGTAAATTGGGCCTACATACCCTTCGCTGAACACCTTCCAGTATGGAAAGCTTTTGTTTGATGACCTCATCAGTGATGCCATGTGTTATGTTATCAATGATGTCATAAACAGTGCATAGCCGGATTACAAGTTATAGTCAGCTCAACAAACTATAAAAGATGAATTTCATCATTTTTTGGCTTATAAATCTCAGTTTCTAACCATTTTAACATCTATCATGTCACTTTAACCTTTTTTTTAATGATTTTTTTCCAAGAAAAGGGAAGATCATATTACCATACCTAACTATAATGTCCCTTTAACTCTTGTTTTTTTCAGTAAATTTCTGGAGGTCTTTTTGATCTAAAAATACCCCAGGCAAAAAATCTTCAGCAATGCATAGCAGGGGTGGTGGGTTGGCCCACCCCCATCCACTACAGATGGTCATCCCACAGCAGTCTGCCCTCCATGGTCAGTTTGCTGCCTCTGCTCACCCCACTTCCGCTCTATTCTCTATATGCGTGCCCCTGCTGCCTCCCTCCATCACTCCATGGTCAGCTGCCTGTTCCTGCCCATGCTGGCCTGTCCTGATTAATCAGCTTGCTACCCCTCCACTTGCCCTCATTCTCCATCTGCGCACCCCTGTCTCCTCCAGCCTTATGCCCTCCAGGGTTTGTTGTGTTTCCTCTGCCTTTGCTCGGTTGCCATCCATGTTTAGATTGCAACCCCCCTGCCTACATCCCTCTGCCAGCGACCTGTGTGCACCTGCCCTCTTCTTTCTTTAGTCAGCTTGCTGTCCCTGTTGCCCTCCCCTCATGGTCAGATTGCTGGCTCCCCTCTTTGCCCTCAGTTTTCTGTGTGAGTGCCCCTGCCCAGCGTTCTCCATCTGTGTGCCCCTTACTGTTCCCACCTTCCTTCCAGGTCAGCCTACTACATCTGCTGATACCGGTCTGCCTTCCGTTGTCAGCTTGCTGCCCCTGCCCACATCCACATACTCCATGTTCTCAGTCTGCATGCCCCCGCCCCATTCCACCTATCCTTCATGGTTAGCTAGCTGACCCCGCTGCCTGCCCCGTATTGTCAGCGTGATGCCCCTGCCCCCACCCCTTCCCCTCTGTTTTCCGTGTGCTTACCTCTGTGGTCCGTTGTGCTGCTGCTGACCATGTTGGTCTGCCTTCTGTGGTATGCTTGTTGACCATTCCCTCATCCCCCATACCCTCCGTTCTCTGTGTGTCACTGCCTTCTCCCACCTGTCCTCTGTGATCAGCTTGCTACCCTTTCCCATTCTGGCCTGCCCTCAATGGTCAGCATGCTGCCCCTGCCCTACTCGTGCCTGACTTTGTTCACTAGCTGTGTGACCCTGAGCCCTCAGCCTACTCTTTGTGTCAGCTAGCTGCCCCTGCAAATGCCGGCCTGCCCTCTGTGGTCCTCCTGCTGCCCCTGCCTGTGCCTCTGCCCCCCGCACTTCATTCTCGGTGTGCATGCCCCTGCTACCACCTTCCTGCTCTATGTGGTTCATTCTCCATTTGCGTGCCCCTGCCACCTCCTGCCTGCCCTCTGTCATCAACCTGTTACACCTGCTTATGCTGTCCTGCACTCCATGGTCAGATAGCTTACCCAGTCCCTGGGTCCGCCACCTCCTCTCTGTTTTCTGTGTGTGTCCTTATCTCCTCCTGTTTGCCTTTTACCGTCCATTGTTCTACCACTGTGTGGTAGGCTTACAAGCCCTCCCCCATAACATCTGCCCACCATTGTGAGTATACGTGCCCCTGCCCCCTCCCTCCTGAACTCTGCTGTCCATTATGCTGCCCTTGCCATCTTCCCTGCCTGCTCAGCTTGCTGCTGCTGTACCACTCCCTCTTTTGTCTGTGTTCATGCCTTTGCCCCCTCCCACCTACCCTCCATGGTCTTTTGTGCTGCCATTGCCCTTGCCACCCACCCTGCAAGTTCATCATTCTGCCCCTGACTTCACCCTCTGCCCTCCGTTGTCGATGCATACCCCCACACCATTGGTCCTGCCCCCAGTGGCCGCTGTGCTCCTACAGCATGACCTACCTTTTCAACTTGCTGACTCTGCCCCTTCCCCTCTATTGTCCATGTGCATGCCCGTACCCCCACCCTCTTGCCCTCTGTGATCCTTTATGCTGCCCCTGCCCTGCCAGGGCAGCTGGGTGCCCCTAGCCCCCCACATTTGTCCCTGTGCATGTTCCTGTCCCCTGCCTCCTGCCGTCCGTGTTTCATTGTGCTGTCACTGCCCTTGATGCCTGCCCTCAATGGTAGCTTGTTTCCCCAGCTCCCCCTGCCCTCTATTTTCCGTTGGGGTACCCCTGACTCCTCCCCCTGTATTCTGCAGTCCGTTGTGCTGCCACTGCCCCTGCTGTCTGTTCAGTGTGCTGCCTCTGCACTTGTCCCCATGCCCTCTTATGTTCCTCTGCGGTCTGTTGTGCTGCCACTGCCCCTTCGCAGCCTGGTCAGCTTCCTCCCTCTGCCCTGCCCCTCCGCGTTCCTACATTGTCCGTGTGTGTGCCACTACTCCTTCCTCTTGCCCTCGGCAATGACTTGTGCTATTACTGCCCCTGCAGCCTACCCTCTCTAGTCAACTTGCTGCTCCTGCCCTCCTCTCCTTTGTTGTCCGTGTACATGCCCTTGCCCTCTGCCTCCTTCCCTCTGTGGTCTTTTGTACTGTCACTGGCCCTGTTGCATTGCCTCCCTGGTCATCTTGCTGCCCCTGACACCCCTTCCTCTGCCTTCCGTTGTCTGTGTGTGCACCCCTGCTCTCTCCCTCCATCCCTGCATGTTCTGTTGTTCTGTCACTACTCCCGCCACCTGATTGTTCTCATTTTACCTTTCTCGAGCACTAACCATAATTTCTACGACCCCCTCTTATGTTTTCATTTTAAAAGAAATGCTGTCAGTTTTACAGCTTTGATGCATTAAGGTGAGCCACACCACTGTCATAAATACAAATATTAGTGCTCTGGTTATTTATTAGTACACTGCGAGAAGCTGGAATAGCACTCTGGAGAGTTAGCTGGTAGGCTACTGCTGCTATTGAAAGTACGTTTCAGTCTGCACGTTAGGATGTTTTACTGACATGGATGAGATATACATTTGTGAACACATGGAAAAGGTGTCCTCATTTTAGCTTGCTACCTCACCAACCATAATTTCTATGACAAAAATAACCCCCTCATTTTGTTCATTTCTAAAGGAAATGCTTTACTTTTTATGGCTTTGAACCCATCAAGACATCCTCAGCTGTGCCACATTTCTGGCATAAATACAGAATGGTAGTCTTCTAGTTGTTCATTGGAATACTGTGGGAGACTGCAGTAGAACACTGGAGATTGAACTGACAGGCTTCTGCTGCTTCTTCTGGAAGTATTTAGTTTTACTCAATGTCCGACTTTGTTCTCACATGGCTGAGGAAAATAGTGTTAATTTATAGAAAATGTGCTGCCATTTTAGCATCTTCCATAATCTCTGTGAAAAAATAATGGGAGAAAACAGTTTTCTCTCAAAATGGTTCATGCAATCGTAGCAGAGGAATAGTATTTTTCACCGGGTAAGATCACTAAAATTAGTATCGTACCACAAGCAAATGATTTATATTCGGACTACAATCGGTTATCACCCTTTAGATGTACTCCTTTATGTGATGCTCTGTACCTGCTATTCGTTGACAATGCATGTCAATGGGAACCATGAACCTGATTCTTGTGAAGGTTGCCACAAACTGTTGTCTAAGTTGTGGCCATCCTTTGGAACCCCCGCATGCTCCCTTATATATGTTTTTATTTTATTTTCAGGATGCAGTGACCATGTCCCTGAGTCCTGTAATGCTGCTGTAATATATTGTTCAGGTTGTGGCCAGTCAATCAGGATTGACTAGTCCTCTTTAAGGATGGCTACTCAGAGCATATCTGGACACCAAGATTCCAGAAATGCCTATTTTCTTACCATTTTATGACCGCTTTAAGCACCTATAAATGCAAATTTCTCACAAATGTCTGAAAAGATTTACACCAAATAACCAGTAACAAAAGACACACTTTCTATGTGAAGGTCTACATTTCTGCCAGATATTGTGTAATTTCACTCAGCTTCCTATGGGAATTAACATGGCAAATCATTGTGTTGAGACATCCCTCTTTCTTGGCTCCCCCTTGACAGTTCCCCTCAAAACTTTCCACAAAGGCACTGAAGTTAATGTAGTTTAAAAAAATAAAAATTGTGAAGATTCCTCAAAAGACATCAGAGTTGTTAGCAAAACAAACAATGCTCTTCCTATGGAAACCCTGACATAAATATAACTACACAATCGGGACCGTCACTGTGTAAAATGCATATTAATGGTCCACTGGAGATATGCAATTCTGTTGTACTGCATTTTCTGCATACATATGGGTTTGCCACACTTACCACATAATGTTATCTACTGCATAATTTTCAAATTTTAACAAAAGAAAATAGTTTTTAGCTCAAACAGATCAAGTTACTGAAGACGCTACTCAGAGCGTCTTGTCTTATAGTTGTTGATTGCTGTATTTAGGTGTTACATTGATAATAATGACATGCCTATACAATGTTAACGTGTTAAAATGACAAAATAATGATGCAATGTCGCCACAAAATGTGCTGCATTGCCCTGCATAATTATTCTTTTCGTCTCACATCTGTTAGTCAAATCTGCTGCATAATTTGATCCTTCCTTGCTGTGGAAATCCAATGTGCTTGAGACATACACCCTTAAAAAGCTATAAAGCAAACTTCTAATGGAGTTAAAGGTTAATGTTAACAGTAGCTTTGTTATAAAAGATGAAAATGCACGACATTCACAAATTGTTACGTTCATCTCCTGATCCAGCCCTTTGTACTAAGTTAACCTAAACTTGCACCCAGTGACTGTTCGAGGAAAAGAAAATGACTTGCGTTGAAGGCAATTCTCGAAACGGAAAAAAAGAACTGCATGGACGCACTATCCCAGACCAATTATTTGCTCCTTGCAAGTGCCAGTACTATGCCATCAACAGAACTGCGCCCTGCTAAGTTCGGATACTTCCCCATTCAAATTAAAGAAGAGCAGGGAGTGAATACATTACATACCTGCCGATTTATAAAACTGGTCTGAGAGAATCACTGTTTACATTAATATGTTTGTTTAAGGATGGATTATAGCGTGACTTAGTTGTTGGTGTGAATAAGATCGTGGAAGTGACACTGGTAAGCACTTGCAAATTGTGGCTCGATGAATGCATTGTGTTTGGTCTGTTGGCCTATTTGATGGTTGGTAAACGATGTGGAATGTGTGTTGTCACACGAGGTATAGGTAGCACATTACTTAGCACATTTTTTTTTAATGAGAAGTAACTGTTTCATTATTTGTCTACTTTAACGCCCTTCCATCCATAGCTTTTTAGAAAATGTAATTTTGTAGCTTTTTTTTTTGCTTTTGTGTGTTGTCATAAAATGGTTATGTTAGACGTTTCATGGTGGGTTTGTTGGCGTTTGTATTGTGTATGGCGATTGTATGTGTTGGCCTCTATTTTCATTGTGTGCACATATGATAGTGGATGTATTGATGTATGGTATACATTGGGTGTATTAGCATATGATGGTGGTCATACGTCAGTGTGATAGTCAGCATGTTCATGTATCATGGTAATTGTGTGGGCATAAGTTGTGGATGTGTTGGTGTACGATATTGGTGGTCTGGTTACAAAATCAGTTTTTATTGGGTTGGGCACTGATGGTGGCTGTGTTGGCATATGAAAGTGGGTCTGTGGCTGTATGATTTAACTTGTATGGTGGTGTATGAGTTGGTGTAAGATGTGGATTGTGTAGATGTGTAATGGTGGGTCCTGTGTCGTATGATGTAGGTTGAGTGGGAGAATAGTAGTGGGGTGTTGGATCATGACATGTTGAGAGGTTGAATAATGGGTGCGTTGTTGTGGAATGTTGGTTATGTGGACCTATAATGGTCAGTGTATTGGTATAAGAGAGTGGGCGAATGACAGCATGTGTGGACAGCCCTCTGTGTGCCTCTCTGTCCCCAGCATTTATTGCTCTTGAACCCTGTTCCCAAATGAAACAGAATTCAGGAATGGATGCTGTAGGAAAGTACCATCTTGCCTGGCATGTTACCCCCATTTTCACTGTATTTATGTTTGTTTTTGCCTATGTGTTAATGGGATCCTGCCAGGCAGGACGCTAGTGCTCATGATGTATGCCCTGTATGTGTTCCCTGTGTGGTGCCTAACTGTCTCACTGAGGCTCTGCAACCAGAACCTCAGTGTTTATGCTCTCTTTCTGCTTTCAAAAATGTCACTGCAGTCTAGTGACTAATTTTACCAATTCTCATTGGCACACTGGAACACCCTTATAATTCCCTTGTATATGGTACCTAGGTACCCAGGGTATTGGGGTTCCAGGAGATCCCTATGGGCTGCAGCATTTCTTTTGCCACCCACAGGGAGCTCAGACAATTCTTACACAGGACTGCCACTGCAGCCTGAGTGAAATAACGTCCACGTTATTTCACAGCCATTTTTCACTGCACATAAGTAACTTATAAGTCACCTATATGTCTAACCCTCACTTGGTGAAGGTTAGGTGCCAAGTTACTTAGTGTGTGGGCACCCTGGCACTAGCCAAGGTGCCCCCACATTGTTCAGGGCAAATTCCCCGGACTTTGTGAGCGCGGGGACACCATTACACGTGTGCACTACATATAGGTCAATACCTATATGTAGCGTCACCATGGTAACTCCGAACATGGCCATGTAACATGTCTAGGATCATGGTACTGCCGAACTTGCTTTCCGGGGTCTCCACTGCAGCTGCTGCTGCTGCCAACTCCTCAGACAGGTTTCTGCCCTCCTGGGGCCTGGGCAGCCTGGTCCCAGGAAGGCAGAACAAAGAATTTCCTCTGAGAGAGGAAATAGGTGTGAAGGGCTGGGGAGGAGTAGCCTCCCCCAGCCTCTGGAAATGCTTTGATGGGCACAGATGGTGCCCGTCTCTGCATAAGCCAGTCTACACCGGTTCAGGGATCCCCCAGCCCTGCTCTGGCGCGAAATTGGACAAAGGAAAGGGGAGTGACAACTCCCCTGACCAGCACCTCCCAGAGGAGGTGCCCAGAGCTCCTCCAGTGTGTCCCAGACCTCTGCCATCTTGGATTCAGAGGTGTTGGGGCACAATGGACAGCTCTGAGTGGCCAGTGCCAGCAGGTGACGTCAGAGACCCCTCCTGATAGGTGCTTACCTTTCTCAGTAGCCAATCCTCCTTTTTGGGCTATTTAGGGTCTCTCCTCTGGGCTATTCCTCAGATAACGAATGCAAGAGCTCACCAGAGTTCCTCTGCACTTCCCTCTTCGACTTCTGCCAAGGATCGACCGCTGACTGCTCCAGGACGCCTGCAAAACCGCAACAAAGTAGCAAGACAACTACCAGCAACATTGTAGCGCCTCATCCTGCTGGCTTTCTCAACTGTTTCCTGGTGGTGCATGCTCTGAGGGCAATCTGCCTTCACCCTGCACTGGAAGCCAAGAAAAAATCTCCTGTGGGTCGACGGAATCTTCCCCCTGCTAACGCAGGCACCAAACTTCTGCATCACTGGTCCTCTGGGTCCCCTCTCATCCTGATGAGCGTGGTCCCTGGAACACAGGAGCTGGGTTCAAGTGTCTCCCACAGTCCAGTGGCCCTTCTGACCAAATTTGGTGGAGGTAAGTCTTTGCCTCCCCGCGCCAGACAGTAATCCTTTGTACTGCGTGATCTGTAGCTGCTCTGGCTTCTGTGCACTTTTCCAAGACTTCCTTTGTGCACACCCTAGCCTGGGTCCCTAGCACTCCGTCCTGCATTGCCCAACTCACTGAGTTGGACTCTGACGTCATGGGGCCCTCTGTTGTGACTCTGAGTCAACTGCTGTCCTCAGGTCTTCTAAGTGCCTGTTATAGTACTTATGCGGGTGCTGTCTGCTTCTGTGAGGGCTCTCTGAGTTGCTGAGTGCCCCCTCTGTCTCTTCCTCTAAGGGGCGACAACCTGTTCTTTTCTGGGCCCCAGCAGCACTCAAAATCCTCAACCAAGACTCTTGCAGCTAGCAAGGCTTGTTTGTGGTATTTCTGTGTGGAAACAACTCCGCATCCTCCAGCACGCCGTGGGACATCTTCTGACCAAAGGAGAAGTTCCTGGCACCTTCTGCTGTTGCAGAATCTTTGGCTTCTTCCACCCAGATGCAGCCCTTTTGCACTTTCATCCGGGGTTTAGTCGGCTCCTGCCCCCCTGGACACTTGCGTGACTCTTGGACTTGGCCCCTTTCCTTTACAGGTCCTCAGGTCCAGGAATACGTCTTCAGTGCTTTGGTAGCCGTTGTTGTTCTTGCAGAATCCCCTATCTCGACTATAGTGTCTTTCTGGGGTAGTAGGGTAACTTTACTCCTACTTTTCAGGGTCTTGGGGTGGGGTATTTTGGACACCCTTACTGCTTTCTCACAGTCCCAGCGACCCTCTACAACCTACCATAGGCCTGGGGTCCATTCGTGATTCGCATTCCACTTTTGGAGTATATGGTTTGTGTTGCCTCTAGGCCTATAGGCCTATTTCTATTTATTGCATCCTATTGTGATTCTACATTGTTTGCACTACTTTTCTTACTGTTACTTGCCTGATTTTGGTTTGTGTACATATAATTTGTGTATATTACTTACCTCCTAAGTGAGGGTATCCTCTGAAATACTTTTGGCATATTGTCACTAACATAAAGTACCTTTACCTTTATTTTTAGTAACTCTGAGTATTGTGTTTTCTTGTGATATAGTGCTATATGATATAAGTGGTATAGTAGGAGCTTTGCATGTCTCCTAGTTCAGCCTCAGCTGCCTTGCCATAGCTACCTCAAACAGCCTAAGCTGCTAGAAACACCTCTATTCTACTAAAAAGGGATAACTGGACCTGGTACAAGGTGTAAATACCACAAGGTACCCACTATAAGCCAGGCCAGCCTCCTACAGATGCCATCTCACTTTCTCCTCCATGGCCCGCAGCACTGTATTGCTTTCAGCCTTGTTGTTTTTTTTAAGCAACCATTTGGCAGGGTCAGAGGGCTTCAGTGCATAGTCTCACCTAGTAGTAGTAGTAGCTTTTATTGCATAATTACTTAAAACCATTGCATAAAATACAGTACAAATACATTCCCATAAAATACTTCTAGGCATATGCAATCTCCACAACCTCACTGCATATGATTGCAAGTGTCAGTGTGAAGAGTGCAAAGTATGCTAGAATCAGAAGCCTGTCCTTGTTATTCATCCTAGTGTATGTCTATGTAGATGCTCTAGCAAAGGCGATCATAATGTCTAATAAAATTAACAGTCATACTGTATCTAAAAACTTAGAACTGAGGTGCCAATAATAGGAAGTGCATGAAGTTATCGCAAAGTTTCATCCATTAATGTGCGGACCACAGACGCCCCCATGATTGCCTATGCCAGACTTCCCTACCGACTGAAGAATAAGATAGTCAGAGTAAGACCAAGTAAAATAATGCATACTGGTGAGAGCTGCAAGAAGAAAAGGGACAAGAATTCCCTGTCTAGCCTATCGTTCGAAAGTCTAGCTGAGAATCTCAAACTATCAAGGAGCTTACCATAGGTAAAAAATGCACGTTAAGCACAGTAATAATACACAATAATATGCTCTGAAGTTCGAACAGGGACGCCCAGACTGTCCTGCCAGTCCAATGTCTAGCTCGAAGTCTAATGCTATTGTGGGTATTTCATGGGTCAGTAAGCCACTTCGTTAATTCTGTTTCTTTGGTGGCTGCCTCTTCCTTTTTCGTTTCTGCACGTTGGAGACTCTAGGCATTCTGTAGGGCTAGTCCCATAGCCAGCAAGTTCCATTGGAATATCGGCCCTGAATATTTACCTTTATGGCATCAGAGCATAATCTCCCTCCATATTTCAGGAAAAGCGGTTTCAGTAGAAGGCGTCTCTCCGAGGCCAATTGTGGACAGCAACATACCAGGTGTCTTATAGATTCAGTATGGTATTTGCAGAGTGCACAATCCTGAGAAACACCCCATGCAGGCTTCAAATTACATCTAAAATCCCTAACAGGGAGTTTTGGGAGACGCATTGACAAAATATTCTGAAAAGTTTGGGCTTCCAAAGCTGTTTTCATGTATGGTTGGACATTGTTGGACAAGTACGACTCAGCCATGCCCTCTGCTCTGGTGATATTCTTTATTACGGCTATGTCATTTACTCTAGATATTTGTATGCCCTGGTCTTTCAAAGTCTTTTTTAGGAGAGCCTTTGATATAAGAGGGTCCAGCGAATAGGTGGAAACTAAGTTGAAATATTCCTCGGCTTGCCTGAGGTAGATAGCCCAACTGCCAGCTTTATCCAAAAAGATTATGTTCAGGGAACCCCTCAGGCTGTCCTGATTGGCCCTACAGATACCATGGAAGAGCTTAATTATATCCATTTTACACAGGGCATCCATTTTTGTTATATTAAACTCTAAATGTAACCCTGCATGTCTGGTTAAGATAGGGTCTGAAATATCCTTTTGTAGGCTCTCATCTGGCACTTTTCTAAAAATGCAGTTGTCCTGCCAGGGAATGCCAAATGCCCGTAGGTGATAGCCGGGAGTAGTTTTGCTTTAATGACCCTTCCGATTGCCTGAGGTGTTGGTGACCATAGCTGAAAGTGGAGTTTTGTTAAGGCATAGGTAGCTCTTTCCGCCTTAGTTCCTATTGCTTCTACCTGGTGTGATATTTTCCCTGTATTTGATAGCCAGATCCAAGGTAGTGGTATGTATCTTCTGTGTCTATTGTTAGTGAACCAAGCTTCCACTCTCTTTGGTGTTTTTTGGCCTGATGCCCAAAGATCAACACCTTGGTTTTTGCTGCTTTCTCCCTTAAATCATTCTTTTCATTGTATCTGTGCAATATCTCCATACCCCTTTTCAGCCTATTCTAGTCTGTGCAAGAAGCACCAGGTCGTCTGCGTATTGTATTATGGGGAGCGCTATATTCCCCAGTTTCGGGGGAAGTGTGTTTCTTTTCAATAATTCCACTCCCAAGTCTGCCGTATACAGGTTAAAAAGGGTGGGTGCAATGACACAATCCTGTTTTAAACCTTTATTGGTGTAAATGTTTCTGGTCACAGGTGAGTTTGTGATGAGATTTTCACCCAGGAGTTGGAGCATAATGAGATTATGGAGGTGAGGAGTTTCCTTGGTATCCCCCATGCCGCTAGCTTCTTCCAGACGATATGGCGCACTACTCCATCAAAGGCTGCACTATAGTCTGTAAAGCAAGCGTACAGCAGCTGTGCCGATGATTTCAGTGCTTTCTGACCTAAATATGAGATGGCGAGCAAGTTGTCTAAGGTGGAAGAGCTTGGTCTGAAGCCAGTTTGATATATTGGTATAATCTTATTCTCTGCTATCTATTTTTCCAGTTCTTGTAGCAGCACCCTTGAATAGGCTTTCCCATCCACTCCCAGAAGGTCCATTAGCCTATTGTTTTCTAGAAGATTGAAGTCTCCTTTTTTTTATAAATTGGGTGCAATATTGACCCTTTCTATGCCTCTGGGACCACCGAATGGTATAAACAGTAATTGAAGAGGGTGTTCAAAGGTTTGGCCCAATAATCTTGGTCATCTCTAAATATGCACCCTTGCACAGTCTCACCTGTGCTTGAGCAGTGCAGTAGGAGAAGTAAGATATTTTCACCCCTCTCACCCTTGGTCAAAGTGAGTGGGGGAAGGGGGTATTTTTCCAACTCCTCACCATTAGGCCCTGCAAGAAGATTTTAATTTGACAGCTTTCCAAGATTTGGGCAATGTGGGAAATGGGGTAATGATTGGACCATCCCCCCCTCCAAGAATGGACAGGAAGTTTTGAATAAACCCACCTCATCCTTTGCCAAGAGGCAATGGCACTCACTTTTAATGACGCTTTTGCTCAAGGGGTCAGGGTATGGGTTGTATTCACCCCACCCAGTCCTTAGGCAATAGGAATAAGCAAAGATCACCAGAGTAGCGCCAGCACCACCAGGCAGCACATATCACTGCAGTGATAAGATAGGACAAACAGGCTGACAGAGCCTTTGTTTCTGCTGGACTCATTATGATGTTGCTCGCCACCAACGTGACCGTGACGGTCCAGCCACCACATCTTAGCAGGCGGAAACGGAGAGCATAAAGGAACCAACTCATCTGCAGGCAGCATTACACGTCTTGTGCCTCCATGAAGGCCATCACACATGTCCTGCCGCTGGTGCACAAAATCCACACCGCCATGTCGCAACTGACAGTAAGTACACACTCATACTTGTGTCATTATGCTCAACAACAGAGTGTCACGCCGTCGTCCACAGGCTATGTGGCTCACACTATGGGCACCAAGTACACGTATCATTAGGTATGCAGTCAGAGTCATTCACAATGAATGACACATTCACAGCCATAAAACACCCTTTTTGGGCAGATCACTGACACTGTACTGCAACACTACACAGAAACACACGTCTGCTCATCTCAGGCTCAGGCACATAGACAGCAAAGTGTACACAACATTGTATCACACAACTGCAACAACACAATAACATCACATCTACCAATTCAACTGATACCCTCACATTGCACACATGCCATGTACTGTCATCAGAATGAACACACATATGTATGAATATGTCATGGAACACAAACACCCCACCCATGAAACAGACCTGCAATGCACCCACACATCACCCACATTGCAACACAATGGAAGGACAGTGGGATACACAATAGTTTGAGATGCAAATTTACAAAGCTCACTATGCAAACAATGCCTGCCACAATAGGGATGGGGGCATCAGGAACACTCAGGGAAGGATGCTGCAATGAGACACATCAAAGTTTGCTCATGCCCCTAAAACAGCATTTGCACAGGAACTGAACCTTCAGGTATTCAGATGAAAAAATAGTACAGCCAAGTGACATACGTAACTGCAGAGTGTGGAAGCGCAAGTGAAGAAAGCACATACAACTGCAACAGCATGGGCCATATATCTAGCTGAAGTAGCTGCAAGGTACAAACAGCAAAATGGACACATGCACAGTCAAATGAAAAGGAAGATAGCACATTTGGACATCCTCCATGTCTGGACAAACATAACTCTAGCTTTCACACATGAGACGAATGGACAATCCATATCAGGGGGACAAGCCTATACCATACATGCTGACATTGGCGAACACAAGATGAAATACTTACTAGGTAATTTGTTGGTTGTGGGCAGCCCAGCATTGCTATAGACTCACCCAGGTGGGACTCCCTGTCCAAGGGTGCACTGCTGCCTGATATGTTAGAGCTGCGCTTAGGGAGAGGTGTTCACCTCACGCTCATAGCGCTGCCTCCCCCCAAAGGCACGGGACGCATTTGATGGTTGGGGGCTGCCCAGCATTGCCATAGATTCGCATGGTGGGACTCCCTATCCCAGGATGCACTGCTGCCTGATCTGTTAAAGCTGCACTGAAGGGAAGGCATTCACATCGCTCTTACAGCGCTGCTTCTCCCTCTGCAAGCACATTCGTTGGTTGGGGGCTGCCCAGCATTGCTATAGATTTGCCCTAGTGGGACTTCCTATCCCAGGTTGCACCGCTGCCTGATCTGTTACAGCTGTGCCGAGGGGGAGGCGTTCATATCTCACTTATAGCGCTGCCTCTCCTCTCGCAGCTTGGGACACATTTGTTGGTTGGGGGCTGCCCACCATTCCAATTGATTCGCCCTAGTAGAACTCCCTGTTACAGCTGTACCGAGGGGGAGGTGTTCACATTGTGTTTATAGCACTCCCTCTCCCCCCGCCGTGCGGGATACATTTGTTGGTTAGGGGCTGCCCAGCATTGCTATAGATTCGCCCTAGTGGGACTTCCTGTCCCAGGTTGCACCACTACCTGATCTGTTACAGCTGCGTCAAAGGGTAGGCGTTCACATCGCGCTTATAGTGCTGCCTCTCCCTCACAACGTGGGACCCATTTGTTGGTTAAGGGCTATAGACTCATCCTGGTTGGACTCCCTGTGCCAGGATGCACTGCTGCCTGATCTGTTACAGCTGCGCCAAGATTGGAGGTGTTCACATTGCGCTTATAGCGCTGGCTCTATCCCCACAGTGTGGGATTCATTTGTTGGTTGGGTGCTGCCCAGCATTGCTATAGACTCGCCATGGTGGGACTCCCTGTCCCAGGGTGCACCACTGCCTGATCTTCTACAGCTGCACCGAGGGGGAGGTGTTCACATCATGCTTTTAGTGCTGCCTCTACCCCCATGGCGCAGATCACATTTGTTGGTTGAGGGCTGCCCAGCATTGCTATAGACTCGCCCTAGTGGGACTCCCTATCCCGGGGTTCGTTGTTGCCTGATCTTTTACAGCTGCGCCGAGAGGGAGGCGCTCACTTTGTACTTTTTTTAATCTCTGTCTCTCCCCCTGCGGCTAAGAACGTACATGTACAGCACCTGGGCGAAGCCCGGGCAAAGGGGGAGTCCACCCTGTGCCTATCAGCGACACCAAGATGCAGGACAGAGCCACTCCCCTTGGCCCTGAGCTGTGATTTCATGTGAAGGCTTTGACAGACCTTCTAAGAGTGCTTATTTTATTTGTTCAGTATTTGCACAGACTTTTTACTTGATTTGAGGCGTCTTGAACTGATATTGCATGGCTTGGGGGTTGGACCGTAGTGTGGTGTTTCTTTTCATGATTGCTTCATCTCGGCTCAGGTGTCTACATTTTTTCTCCTTGAAAGCGTGTCTAAAATGTTTTTCACCTGGGCCTAACTACCCTAGGTATATATGCCCACAGCTATTTTAATTCTGGTAGTGTAATTCCATTGACAAATCCTCCACTGTCTTGATGACCTAGGATTGGGGGGAGATTATAAATGCCGCTCATGATACATAGTGTGTAATTAGGCATTTATTTCAGATGATGGGGAAGAGAATACCTCCTTTTCTCAGCACTAAGGTTAAAAATGTAGGAACACAATGCACCTCCCTAATAAATTACATTGCAGGGGCTATGGTGGCCATAGAAACGGAAATCACAAGTGTGGAGGAGCCTTTAACTACCTGTGCGGAGGGGGTGCCATGCACCCTCCACTGAGTGAGTGGGGACAATAACAGGAAAGAGCATTAATGAATGCATTCAAAATATTTCTGATTGTCTATCCTGTGAGCTTGACCCCGAGCCTCCATCAAAACGCACTAGGACACCGGGTTTCACCCTAAGTCAAATGAAAGAACGATAGTGGAAGTTCAGGTTGTGATGTTTAATTCCAAATCACCTACTAAATTAGCTCCTGCGAAACCCACTAACAAGAGAGTAACGGGTAAGGCCTCATCTGATGACATTAAGAAGTTAGTAACCTTGGTGCAATCATTGGAATCCTTTGTTAAGACCACTTTGACTTCCCTGTCTGTAAGTGTGACTCAGGTGGAGCGTCTTGCCTCCACCTGTGTAGATCCTCCAAAAACTAGACCACTGCTGCAAACAGTCAACACCCTGCAGGTAGTTCCAATGGGGCGGAATGCTACTGAAAATACATCGCCTAGCGAGGCACAGGGTTCAACAGCTGTAGCACATCAGTCTTCAGTGGCATGTAGATCTATGGCCGATAATAGCTGTATATTAAGTACTATAAGTCATCAACCCGTCTTGCAGGCTTCCCCTAAAACACAAGCCTTAGAGAATAGTGCCCCACTATCGGCACATAGTCCTTCAAAAAAAATGGCAGTGATTGGTATGGCAGGGAGAGCTACTGAATTTCTTGATCCACCCCCTGCAGCTACACCCAATGTGGTGGTTTTCCCTAATGTCCCTAGATTGCCACCAACAGCAAAATAATCCTGGGCCTCACTGAGAAATAAAGCATTGCATTGGGCGGGGAATAAAATGGGGCTAATACATGACCAGTTTGAGGACATGAAGATGGTTAAGAGAGTGAAATGGGTTGGGGGAGGGCAAAAAACACTGCAAGGAGACTACATGGTCTTGTCTTTTAAGACACCCCGTTTGGTGGAAGCCTTATGAGACAGAGCGGATTCTCTTGCGGTATCCCCAAACCGTATATCTTTATTACCCCTTGGTTACTTGTACCAATCAGTGAGTGATTGGGAGGCTCCTAAATGGTCCTTGATTCCTAACAAGGGACTTATTGGGCCCCTCCCTATCACCACTAGCAATCATTTTGCGAACTTAGCAGATCTGAAGGATGTGGATTGACTCGTTGGAATCCTGCCTAATGACTGGATCCCCAGGCTGTGGGTCTGTTGCTCTTAATGGGCTGATACATAATCCTTCTGAAAGATGCACCAGCCTCTATGTTATCCGTGACATCGGAACTCCAGGGCGTAGGCCTGCTGCCACCAATGGATCAAACCATTATTCTTCCAAGAGTTGCACTGGTCTCAAAGATACTCTTGATACTGCTCTAATTGAGGTGTTATATTATACATAACTTACATATATTATTACAAAATAAGTGCACAATGGCCGAATGGGTTGATTTGGTACTAAATATAAAATACTCTGTCTCCAGGAGACTTGGGCAGTTAATCCAGTTCATTTAAATGGATGCAGGACTTTCCACACACCTGCTGTACCGTCCAACTCTGGGAGATGGAATTGTATCTAAAATCTTCTACCAGATTGTCACTGCTGAACGTTTACCTAGATGTGTGTTAGCAGTAATTCATTTCTATAATAATGTGGGAAAGGTGGATATAAAATCCGTTTTGTGTCAATTGGACAAAGATCTCGAAATCATCGACACTGGTACTAGTAAGGACGTGATTATGTTGTGGGGTGGGAATTTCAGCATCGAATTGTGCACCAAACCATCAGAAAAGATATGTGGTCTAATTGACAGTGAGAGCTCTGATCAATCACACTTCTCAAATAGTTACTACGACGATAAATTAAATGATCTCCTATTCAACTATGATCTAGCCTTTTGTAATGAAATTTGTATCCCGCCAGCTCCTTTCAGGTGTACATATAATGGAAAAGGCGGCAATTAATTACCCATCATAACACCTGTAGTGACCACCACCCACAGAGCATCAATCTTGATCTTTTGACTAAAGATACAATAACTCAGATGTCCAACTAAAACTATTGCACAATAGGCAATATGGATATTGCGAGTATCAATGATTACTCTTTATGATGGTCCCAAATTGACCCCTAGGAGTTTTTAAAACAGCTAATAAATGGAAATAAGGCTTTTGAGGTCTGTTTAGAAAATGATATATGTCCCGAAAGAGTTTTAGCAGCTGTCCAGATGATTGCAAGTGGGGTTCAGGATGACCTATTGGTTGTTAGAAGGGGTACTAAACACAAGATTAAGGGGTGGGTTAGTGGGCCGTGTTCCAAAGCGCATGGAACATTAAAAGTTCATACGAAATTTGGTCTGCCAGGAAAAATGATAAGTTAGCGTTGAAGAAGCGAAGAAAAGGTTTAAGGGAGGAAGCTTTGAGATTTACTGCACGAGGCCAGCTACAGTAAAGATAATTCTGCATTTTGGCGTGTAATTAATTCTGGGCCATGCTTGGAAATCACAGTCAATGAGTAAAACTGGATATCCCATTTTTTAGGCATTTATTCTAACTCTTTAGATCGGCCGGGTAACTGTGGCCACAAGGTACCGGTTAGCAGTCTAGCTGTTTCCTCCTATCTTCCTATCAGTCTTTCATTCACATTAGATGAAGTTGTCAAACCCATAAATGCTAGTAAAGGTGGGAAGGCTCTGGGCCCTGACTCCATTCCTGTAGACCTATTTAAAGCTAATACTTCTCTTTGGGAACCTCTACTTATTCCGGCTTTAGAGGCCTGTTTTCGAGTAGGCTTCTTTGAAAAATGGTAATATTTGCTCATTGTTCCTATTTATAAAAAGGGGGACCGGCATAGTCCAGCCTGCTACCAGCCAATCTCATTATTAGACTTTCTGTTCAAGGTGGATGGACATATTGTCCTGGATAGATTACAGATTTGGGCACAAAATATTAATATTTTATCCAACATACAGTAGGGGTTCCAAACTGGAGTTGGATCAATCGAGCAGGTTCTTAACCTAAAGATGCTGATTGAGAAATATTGTCTAATTAAACAGGGTAGCCTGTTTTTAGTCTTCGTCGACCTATTATCTGCATTTGATTGTGTGATTCATAATACGTTGTGGTGAATTATTACGGATCTTGGTGTGGATACCTCATAGTACACTTTCGTAGACAACTTTACCAAGGGTGTAGGGCGAGGGTGCGGTATGGAATTAAGGGCAAGTGTACCCGGCCATTTAACATAGAGAAGGGAGTGAGGCAGAGTTGCGTCCTTGCACCCTTCCTTTTCTCATTCTATATAGATAAGTTGGGTAGGGTGCTAGTTGATGAATGCAAAAATTTGCCGCAAATTGGACACCAACCTGCCCCGCCCTCCTCTATGCTGACGACACCGTGCTCATGGCCCCTAAACCCTTGGTTTCACAGCAGCTAGTAACACACTTTGGGCCAGATTTAAGAAAAGTGGCACTGTACCCAGTACAGTGCACTTTTCCTGTGCCCCTTAGCGCCCCCTTAATTCCACCATGTGTGTGCCGAATTTAAGATACAGTTAAGGCTGCCTTTTGGGCAGTGAGAGCAGTGTGGCTGCACCGGGTGTTGACCTGGATTGGGGGGGGGGGCGCTAAAGTCAGGAGGGTACTGTGTTTAGCAATAACTTAGAAACTTGCGATTTAAAAGCACCTGCTAAAACGTTCCTTGTGCGTCCAGCCTTCAGGAAGAAATTCAAATCTCAAGATGCCTCTTGTGATTAATGTTCCTACTAGGGAGAGAGACAAGAGTTTTGTCTAGCGCCAGCTTTGACTCATCATAAATTAGCATAGAGGGTTAATATGCCTGCTACATAGAACAGAACTATATTTTATGTGGATAGCTGAGTGGATTAGTAAAGCCAGTCTTTACAAGCACTTTAAAACAGATGAATGTATGTGAAAAAGGACCTATGGAGAGATGAGGGGCACATTTTCTGGGTGGCAATTAGGGAATCCAAGGAGGTGGTCATGGGATAGGGGGTGCCAAAAAAGACTGTTGCACAGGGCACCGCCAGCGCTAAAGCTGGCCCCAGATATGGTGCACCATGGGGGTAGTTAGGGAACTAGCACCAGATTTTTTTTAGCTAGTTTGGAGCTTTGCGAGATTAGCATAAAAAATGTTGACGCTAATCCTGCAAAGCCCATTTAGGCCCATTGTAAACAATTGTGTACCTCCTTTCAACGCCTGCTCTCTGAAGGCGTTAAAAGTGCAGAACAAATGACACAAAGAAATCTCTTTGCTTTTTTGCGCCTTTTTTTCAGCCCCCCCAACAAGGGAACACCCCCATTGCATACATTATGCCACACCTCTTGGATTCTTTGCTGGACATCCCCGCTTGTGGGGGTATCTGCTGCTACAGAGGCAGGAGTGTCTGGGGCTTGTTGATCCTCTGGCAGGGCCACCCTTCCAGTGGCTGGCACCTATGTTGATGGAACCGCTATTGATGTGACAAAGGAAGGGGAAGCCTGGTTTAAAAAAAAGCCCTGCTGAAGGTGGTGTGTATGTCCCTCAGCACCCCTGTTAGGGAGGCCACGTTGTTATTGTGGGCCTCCATCTGTTCCCGCGAGTCCCTATGCATGTTCTTCTGTAGCTGCTTGATTTCCCGGAGTTCGGTCAACGCCTGGCCTATCACGCCTTGGGACTCCTGATAGACCCCAAGATGTGGCTGATTGTCTCCTAGTCAAGAGCAGCCCCAGTGGCCTCACCCCACTGGCCCACGACATCCCTCCCATGCACCCTACCCCCATGGGCCTATGCCCTTGCCACAGGGTGCCCTCTCCAACTGGGTCCTGGACCCTCATTGTCTGAAGTGTTGCGCTGCAACTCAGGATCCAGGACTTGGGGGCACAAGATGGTATACCCTATGCTAGGGGCACGGGATGGGGGTGAATGGTTGACCATGTTGCAAAAGGGCTAGGAGGTGATGTTGTGGGCACAGTGAGACTCGCTGTTGCCATCTGACCAGGTTGCCCAGATGGGCCAGAACCGTCCTCCATGTCCACAAGTCCAGGAGTGTTGTCTTTACTGACTTTATCCAGGGTTTGTGTCTGTTCCATGGCCTCTGTGTGCCCAGCAGCAGCTAGACCTGTTGATATAAAATGTACAATGTTACTGGTTGTATTGTGACATCTACCTCCAACAGTTTAGAGTTACAGTAAGCCGCCATCTTGTACAAAGTTAAGTTGTAAGTAATCCAATTGTGGCAAGTAACCATGGTATTGGGTCTATTGTCATGACATGTGTGAAGCATACCAACCCAATTTGACTCAAGCAGCTGCTGAGATGTGCAGATCAGTTGCACTTGGCAGGATGGCCTGACAATTACATCTTTCCACCAGTGCAGGCAAAACAGTGGCTGTGCAAGATATGGCTTTGACCGTTTGAAGGCCTAGTTGGTTGTGAAGCAGGCAGACCCAGGACTTTGTTCTCATGTGCACAGTGCTGTGTCAATGTGTCTGCTGCTGCTACCAATCTGGTGATGCATCTTGAGGCCTTAGTAATACTTGTCGTACACACTGGGTAAGGTGTCATTCCTGTCCTCAATAATTTCATCTTGGGTTAGCAAGTCTAGATGGAGCTATGTCAACAGAAAAGTTTCTGATTTGTGCATGATCTGTGCTTGTCACTCCTAGGAGAGTATACTTCATTTGGGAGTTGCCAAATGGGGTCTTTGGACAAGTAAGCACAGTGCAGGTGTTTGGAGTTACATAAACAGGGCCTGCTGGGAGTTACAGTCAAGTGACTACCTCTACTTCACACACTGTACAAATAAAATCCTCCCATGTGAGTAAACTTCATATGGGAGCTGACAAACAGGGATCTTTGGACAAGTGCAGGGTGGGCTGGTGTGTGGAGTTACAGGCACAAGGCCTGACCCACCCCCCCAGGTGACTACACCTAATTTTTTAGTTAACAATCAGGGGTATATGGACAAGTGACCATTGGGCTGGTGTTTGGAGTTCGAGAAACAGGGCCTATTGGACCCTGCAGTCAGGTCACGCCCTGTACTTCCCAACACATGACAAATGGTATCCTCCCAGGTGGGTACACCTAATTTGAGAGTTAATAAAAAGGAATATTTAAGCAAGTGAACACTGGGCTTGTGGTTGGAGTTACAGAAACAGGGCCTGATGGGAGTTGCTGTCAGGTCACTTTCTCTACTTCATTCACTAGACAAATCTTATCCGCCTAGGTGATTAAACTTCATTTGGGAAATGACAAACAGGGGCATTTGGACAAGTGCAGATTGGGCTGGTGTTTGTAGTAACAGAAACAGGGACTGCTTGGAGTTACAGTCAGACCACTCTCTCTACTACACACACTAGACAAATGTCATCCCACCAGGTGAGTACACTTCATTTGGGAGACAACAAGCAGGGATCTTTGGATAAATGGACACTGTGCTGGTGTTTGCAGTAACAGAAACAGTGCCTCCTGGCATTTGCAGTCAGGTCACTCTGTCTACTACACACACTAGATAACTGTTATCCTCCCAGGTGAGTTAACTTAATTTGGGACATGACAAACAGGGGTCTTTGGGCAAGTGGACACTGTGCTGCTGTTTGCAGTAACAGAAACAGTGCATCCTGGGAGTTGCAGTCAAGTAACTCTCTCTAATACATACACTATACACATCTTGGGTATTACATAGCTATATGCAGACTGCATTTAGGTTTGTGCATTCATATACACACTGACACACACCATGAGTCCTGGGATTCTTTTTGTATATTGCAAGACTTACATACACCATTTGGACATATGGCATGTGATGGTCCTTGGTAGCTGTGCTGTTGGGTCTAACAATAGAGATTGACAGTGTTAATACTCAGATACTCTGGGTATTCAATGTTGGTGGGGTACATGGACAAGACAGTGGGTACAAGTGAGCTGTGAGCTGTGTGCACATGCCCTACGTTCTACTGTTTGTGATCAATGAGACTGTGAAGAATATTAAAAACATGCATACTCTGATGTGCGCACTTGACACTCACATTTGTCTCATATTTCTGAAACAGTTTAACTGATCTTTACCAAAGAACCAAATAAGTGCAAGGCTATATTTCATAAATATTAGGCAACAATTAATTCAGTGTAATTATGTATGCAGAAAGGTTTACCGTGCATATTCCCATTCCACTGGTGAGTGAAAAAATTAAGTGGGACACCCTTTTATCCTTTTAAGCATGTGAGTGATCTGCACCACATTTGGCTTGCTCTTAGGTGTCCAACTATACTTTATTGACTCCAGGTTTGCAGTGCATGGTCAGTTGGGAGGGTAAAAGTATTTAGGATTTCCTGTGCAACTGCACCTCTGTAAGAAATACATTACCCCGTGGCAGTTGCCACTGAGTGGGGATAGTTAGTACCATGTTTCCAAAGGAAACATTTTTTTTTTGGTTTGCTAATACTTTAGCACCGTTTGGAGAATCTTCACAAAACTTTCTAACAGAAAATCCCATCCACCTCAGCTCCTTTCTGGAAAGTTTGGGTGATCTGTCAAGCAGGGTTGAGAAAAAGGGGAGGCGGTCCCATAACGCCTTTTCCCCTTGCAGTTTTCCATAGGACAGCGATACTTAAAAAATGGATGAATAGAATTACACAAAATTTGGGAGAAAGCTGTCTCTTGATACAGAATGCATGTGCTTTAATACATATATATATGTGTGTATTTATGTATATATACATATATATATTATATATATATAATATATATATGTATGTATATATACATATATGTATACTCACTGAAAAACTCAAGGTCACAGTATCGTTATAGTTAGGTATGATAAAAAGATCTCTTTTAGTTTAAAAAAACAAACAGATAAAAATGACATTCTAGTTAGGGGAATATGTCAGTGATAACACTAATGTTTTGAGCTAAAAAAACAGAAATTCTCTAGTTATAGTTAGCAGAGCTAACTATAATTTTTGTCCCCACTATGCACTGCTTCTGACCTCAATATTACATCACTCATGACATGCTCTATGACAGATTTATGACTTCACTGATGACATCTCAAATGAAATCATTGCTGTATTGCTGATTAGTAGCTCTGACTTTACCATTAAAGAGGATTTTAAATTACAAACTAATTGAGTGGAAGAAGGATGTCTGTTCTGTTGCCAACCTGAAGTAATCGCACATTAATTGTAATAAGGTAGCCCATTGTTTGTCTATGAGGGAGATAGCCTTACAACAAGGAACATGATTGCAGGAGTTTTTCACTGTTAGGACATGTGAAGCTTAATCGCATGTGTCCTACTTTTTACATACCACGCACCCTGACATATGAGCCTTTAAGGTCTACCTGATGGGTGATTCAGAAGTAATAAAATGGGAGGCTTATGCCTGGCAACAGGTTTATTTTGCCAGATCGAAATGGCAGTTTAAAACTACACTACAGTTTGCAGTGGCAGGCCTGAGGTATGTTTTACAAGCTATTTTAGTGGGAGGCACAATAAGTGCTGCAGCTCACTAGTAGCATTTATTTTTCAGGCCCCACATGCATGTAGTACCATACACTAAGGACATATAAGTAAATTAAATGCACCTATCAGATGTAGGCCCATTCTATCATGTATTCAAGGGGGAACATAAACACCTTACCACTGATTTTCTGAGAAAAAAAGTGCACTGGGCCCTAAAGGACAACAAAAATAGGTCCTGCAAAAGAAGACAAAAAACTTAGGTTCCCCTGAAAATAGGTCTAGGTCCAACACTTACCCTTGCTGTTTTATTAACTGTGCTCTGTCCTGAAGATGACTGCCCATTTAAGGACATAGGGAGTTGAAACATCAACTATTACGCAGTAACTGATTACGAATCCCCTCTAGTCTCCTCTAGTGAACATACTGCTTTAACAACTGTTGTTTATCTTTTTCATAAAAGTTTGTGCGCTGATCATTTTCAACAAAATATAAACACTGACTTTGCTGGTTTTGCACCTCGCTATAATTGTCTTTATTTCGCACCATGTATTATCTTTGCCCATGCCTTATGTTTTTGTATATAAATTATTAAAGCAATATCGTTGCATATAATAAACGCATTCCAGGCGTCATTGAAGCCACACCCTATGTAACTCTCAATCATGGGAATGTTAATTTATTAATCTTGACAGATGGTTATATCCATTTGCAAATCTAGCTTTTACTTTTAATGTCTTCGAAAATGATTTGTTTCCAAGCCCATATACTACATTTAATGCGGGTAGGTCACATAGTAGTGACAAGGAACATGCCATGTTGAGCACAGCTTTTATTTCAGCCTTGCCAAAATAGGGCACATATTAACTTACATCAGCAGGAAAAAATATGAGGCTTCTTCTTTTCTATTGGCGAGAAAGATTGTGGGTTAATGGTAACATTCTCTCATCATTGGTTTGAGATAGGTCTGTTCTTGGGACCTTGGAGATCAAACAATTGACGACCTATGCTAGGAGTGAATGGCATGTAAATCTCTGTTTCACTGCACTATCCTCCTTTTATTATTAGCTTATTTTACACGTAAACTTACTTTTTAATGTGTTGACACTTTGTGCTTCAGATGTGAAATGAATTCGATTCTTTGCTGTGGATGTGAAGCCTTCTTCTACGAATTTTTTTAAATTTATTTTTGGTGGATTTCCAGCAGAAATTCAACAATACATTTAATTAGTTACACTTTTGTTTTATTTTTCTCTGATGAAAGACCTAAATCGTATTAGGATTCTGTCTTTTGGGGAAAAAGAGCTTGGTTTGAGAGCTGATACTGTATCATTAGCTCCTTGCTGGGATCTTCTATCACTACCTGTTCACAGTGAGAGCATTTTACTACATTCCATCTCAGACCAGGGAAACAGTACTCCATGCCTGCTCCAGCCCTGTTTAATTTGGAAGAGGGCTAGGCAGTGCTTAATTTGTAAGTAAAAAGGTGCCAGTGCCCAAAGCCCTCTTCTTAAACACGCGGCTGCTGCAATTAAATGTGCAACCATGGAATACTGAGGCAGCGTGATCCTGAAGCCATCTTGGGCCTCTTCAATCCATATAAAGCCACTCCCTGCCCCTTCAGCTCACTCTTGCAGCTTTCTAATTTCTCCCTTTGTGACGCTTTTTCATTTTTCCCTTTCTCCATCTTTCCCATATGTGTCTTTTACTCGCAGCAAATGCTTGAGGCAGAAGAATAAGCCCCGGCCCTCAAAAATAAGTGCCGGTGTTCAGCACCAGAAACAACAAGCACACATTAAACAAGTGACTTTAGTCAAGCGAGGATGACAGGAGGTTGAGGATTAAAGGGTAATAACGGAGTGAGGGGCGGAGGTGGCAGAAGAAAGCCAGTAAAGTAAGTGATAGAGAATGCAGGTAAGAAGGCTAAAGCTCGAAGGCAAGTGTCTCTGACTCTCTGGTTACATTCCTATTCTGATCATGTCATCTTAGAGATGGGTTACTCTGTGCAAGGGTTACAAATAGGGCAATGTGGCTCAATGAGCTGACCATTGACCAGACATGTAGGTCACGGTTTATTGCTAAGTCTCAGAAAGTCTGCCACAGCCTTTCATCCTTCTGAGGTCAATAAATTATCATTGAGCTGGTTAATGTCACCTATTACTGAGTCAGAATTTGGTGCTTGCGAATTTTAAGTATTCATCATTATTTTAAAGATAACAAAATAATTCCATGTGAAAGAGGGGTAACTGTGTGCTTTCTTGTGTCCTCTGGCCCGACAAACGCCCCCGCAGCCCTAATGGTGCGGGGGTCCCTGACCTCCAGTGCACGGACGGCAGGCCCCTGACTGAAGTTTCATTAAGCCATTGCTTGTATCTCCTTGGAGGGGCACAGTATGTTCTTAATGTTTGTTTCCTGCGTGGCTATAATTTGGTGAACAGGTTTTAGAACACATCACAGCTGTCAACTACACAAGGGTCAAATGTGACCCCCATGGTTGTCTACACATGTGTTCACAACATAGATCTGCTCCTCAAATGCCCCTTGAAATTTAAGAGTCTGTTGTGACCGCCGCATTTACAATCAGCTGTAGTGGACAGTGCACCACCATAATTTGCAATCTGTGCCCAGTAATTCACTACACTGGTGATTGTGTAGCAGAACGTACATATCAAGGCTGCTTTTAAAGATTTGTGATGATCCGACACATATATTGGTGTTGTGCCACATTATTCAGGGCCCAATACTGTATTTCCAACCGCAGAAATGGCGGATGCCTGACTTACTTCACTGGACATTAGGAACCGCCCACGGCCGCCTGCAGAAGTTGACATCGCGGTGGGTCGGTTTCAACCACGGTGGACACAGCCTTAGGCTAATGTTGCCTGTGACGGTAGAAGGCCAATGGCTGAGCTCGTCAGTGATGATGATCGCGTATGTGGCATACATGTACACTGCATTTTGCAAATTCACTAACTTGACTCCTGACACTGCTGCCATCAACACCTCCACCACTTCAGCTGCTGTGTGCCGCCTCTGGGAGCAATGATAACAGGCATAGCAGGTAGAAGGGCCCCTGCCTTCTCTCCTGAGGAGCTTGAGAGCCTCTTTGAGGAGGACCTTCCCCTGTATGGTCGGCTTTATGGCTCACCAGAGGAGCAGGGAAGAACCTCATAGGCATATTTGACTCTTTTCAACACCACACTTTCCTTTCTTATAAGCTTCAATGTTCTTCTGTATGTCACTTAGACTTTTTGGGTGCCCGTTGTCACATTTTGTGTGCCATACATGGGATGCACATGTTGCACGTAGTATAGAAAAGTACTCTATGTTTTTCAAATTAACATTGCGTTGTGTGATGTGTGATTAGGCCTAGATCCTCCTTGTGTTGCAGTCATATATCTAGGTAAGGAAACTTTACAGCCATACAATGAAATATCTTTGGACACGATGGTTGTATATGTCAAATGACAGGTATGTGCATCACAGCATGAGCTGTGTATGTTTACTGTTTGAGTCATTTGAGGATCTTGTAAGCAATGCGTATAGCGCCACAGATCACTCAGCCCACATCTGGCCTTGTCAGACTGTTGTATGAGAACCATATACAACTCACTGTGCCCTTCAGAGTGTCACAGAAGCTACAACCCACATGACGTACTGTCATGCATGGAAGTGATGGAAATGTGAGTATCATGTAGGTTCTGTATGCTCAGCCTGCAGAGACCAGAGCTGTCAAATGAATCTCCCAGTATGGGACATAGGCCAGACTGGGGTGGAGTTACTGTGGCTATGCATCTGTGGCACTGGGCCCACTCCCTGTAGACCTGCAGATCCTGGCATATGGCCAAAATGAATCTCCGGTGGCAAGACTTGGCCTGAAGGCCTGTACCCATTGACTACATTAGGAAGTTTTGACACTAATCCTGCAAAGCACTGGACTAGCGTCAAGAATTCTGATGCTAGTCCCCTAACTACCGCCATGGTGCGCTGTATTTTTTCATGAATACATGGTGGCATTAGGGGGTGCTAAGAGGCGCAAGAAAAGTGGTGCTGCAAATATGCCCCTCAGTATGTTGGATGCCATCTCTGTAGGATTGCCACATTTGGTAAAAGTTGTGTTCTGTGCTACAAGTACATACCACACAAACCCACCCTCAAGTGGTATGAGTTTACATTGGGAAGGTGACATGTCCACACATGCACAGGGAAGAGACTTTCCATTGCAACCCATGGCAGCCCTTTTATTGTCACCTAAGTCTTAGGGTGAAGTCTGTACTATGGTAGTTGCCTGTAGGGACTCCATGCATTGAGTAAATGTGGCTGGATGTACGTGTCTGTCCAGTAAGGCCCAAGGACTTTACCATTAAGAAGGCAACAATGGTGTGTTGTGTTGCATTGTGACTCACATCACAGTACATGTTGCCTGAGCTGCCTGATGTCAGTAGGCTTGCTTAGTCAGTATAGGCCCTGAGCAGAGTATTGAGTTAGTCTGCAAATGGCTCCAAAAGTGTGTAGTCATGTCCCTATCCTTATCATCATGTGTGCTTTACACTTGTGGTGTATTGACAAGTAAAAAAACATTGTGCTTGGCGTTTCTGAAATGTGTATGACACAACCATTTGGCCACAAAAAGGGATTTGTAACCTTTTGATTTGTCTCTTGCATCCATACAGGTCAACGCCCATCAGAAGAAAGGGATTTAGAGAGTCATTGCCCAGATGGTGCGGATCCTGGGGGTTCATAGCCGGCGGAGTGCCCACTGTCTGAAGAGGTGGGAGGACCTGAGACGCTAGGCCCTGAAGATCGCAAAGGTCCAGCTGGGGCTGTCCTCCTGACATGGGCGGGGGCACATCAGAGCCTGACCCTCTAATGGGTCGCATTCTGGTGGTGGCCTACCCTAAGCTTGATGGACGTTTGAGGGGAGCACAACAGCTACAAGGTGGTGACCCTTTGCATATTCCTGCCTGTTACACTGCCAAGTTGATGTGTTAGAGTCTGCCATGTCCCCCTGAAGACTGGAGATGGGCCATGTGTGGCACCCAAGATGAGTAATTGTTTGTGTAGGCATGGTAGTTAGTGCATGCCGATGTGCTTTGCCTATTGGCTCAGTGACCGAAGAAACAACAGTACAGTCCTCAACCAATTAACTCCCAAGGGCCACACATGGCTGAGTACAGTGATCAATCAGGTCATGTTATTTGTTGTGGATGTCATTTGTACCAAACAGTCCACTAGTCTTCAATGTGTCATCCCAAACAACATGAAGTAATAGATAACTGTACTCAGCCATGTCTGCTCAATTGAGTAGATTGGCATCTGCCCCCCACTAGCCACCTATCTTCAGTATGTCACAAGTGCTGGTGCCTCACTACTGTCTGCCGTGTGAAGGTGGCCATTTGATTTGTTTGCCATCATACATGGATCCCAGCAGACTGCCGCAGGACAGTCAGCCACTCCTTAATCACAAGTAAGCTCGACTATGCTCCTCTACGCCAGCACCTCGACAAGAAACTCCAAACAACTACCACTCATCCAGAACGCCACCACTAGACTCATCCTAGAACTCTCATCCCGAGATCACATCTCCCAACACCTGATGACCCTCCACTGGCTCCCGGTCAAGAAACAAATCACTTTCAAGCTACTCACCCACACATACAAGGCCATACACAACGCAGGACACGCCTACCTGAACCACTGTGTCTCCTTCCACACCCCCGCCAGATCCCTCTGCTCTGCCCAACTAGCACTGGCCACTATCCCTCGCATTTGTAAAACCACCGCTGGAGGACGATCCTTCATCTACATTGCAGCAAAGAGCTGGAACAACCTCCCCCTGCACCTCAGACAAAGCCCATCGCTCACCTTCTTCAGTAAGATCCTCAAGACGTGGCTCCTCAGATGAGGCCCCTGCCCTCCCCAGCACCTTGAGACCCTTTTACAAAAACTAATTGATTGATTGATTGACTGACAGAGCATACGTTGCCCTTTGGGTACAGACACAGATCAATACTTTCCGTTGGTAAGTAGTGAATGTCCAATGACATGATTTTAGTGACATCACTGTTGCCACCATTCTTTGTTCCTACACGTTAGCATTTGCAACTTTCACTTTTACCATATCATTTTCACTGCTGTTTCATGCATGGTCTACCTGTCTTCATTGGATGATGTCTGATTCCCTTACATATGTGTGCATGCCAACATGTGCTTTGAATTGGAAATATGCGATGGGGATACAGTCCATGTGGTGCCACAGACAGGAGTGTGTCACCATTGATTGGTGGCTCACACATACCCTCCCCCATCATTTCATGTAATTAGCATGTACAGTTGCAGAAGCAATGAAGTACCTGACAGGTAGGACTACAGTTTTTACATGTAAATGGGCACTTCCATGCCATTGATGTAGAATAATTTAGCAAAGTGCTTAGCACATGTTAAGTGGTGAAGGTTCAACTGTTGCATGCATCAAAAGGTGACTTGCAGTAGAGTGGGAATCATATGTGGTTGTGTACAATCATTCATCCAAGTGAATCTGTGTTTCATGACAAAAAGGGACAGTGATGTGCCTTCCCATTGAGCAACAGGCTAAGGGTCTTCTCCAGGTACTTGAGTATCCCTGGGCCTCCACAACATTCAAAGGACTATTGGCTTTTACTTATGCAATCTGAGTAGGGTATTCTCAGGCATATATAGTGAATTGACCATTGGGAATTTTTTCCAGTGTGACATGGGTGTTTCCATGTCACCTTCTTCCAGCTACTGTACTTCTTTCAGCAACGTGGCAGGATTATTTGGCCATCATTTCATCATGATGTGGTATTGGGTATATGAAAATTAGCTGGATACATGACCTTGTGTGGGATCTGTGAGATTGAACATGGCATTGCCATACTATTTTGTGACAGCAGGTTACCGAGGGATCCTTCATAAGGCAAACCATTTATGGTGATAAGGTCTCCTACTTGCTCCATGGGTATTGTGATTGCACAACTTCACCCATGCAATTGAAGTTGTCTGTGATTCTGAATTGTATGTGGGCAGCTGTTCACAGTTCATGTAGCATGCAAGCATTTGGTGTTCAAATGTTGGAGCCACTTTGCTGGAGCTTGTGGCTGGGTGCTACTGTACGCTATGGTAATATTTTCTAATCACAGCTGTTGTTCAAGTGTGATCAGGCACATGTAATGACCCTATTTGTCTTTGTTATTTCCGCATTAGCACAGGCAAGCAGAGGAGACAGGGCCAAAACCAAGTGGGGAAGTAGCTGGCTATGGTAAATCCAGTCATGAGTCATCGCACACAGAGGGACCTGGTGGCCCAGAGGGTGAGGGGAGTGCCCCTGAGGACACAGGATCCAAATGATCATCTTGAGATTCTTCCTTCAGTGGCCACTCTCTAGTGGTGATGGGCCGATCAGGATCTGCTCCTGTTCTATCCTTGTCTACCACCCCAGTTCCATCTCAACCCTCCCTTTTGCTCCCCACCCAGTTGACTGTGCCTGCTCACCCAAGAGGGCGTGCGTCAACTTCGCCCCAGGCACCTCACCTCTGCCCCCATTACCCCTGCTGCCCTGAGTAAGTAGGCTATTGACCTCCTGAGGAGTATCTCTGTGGGTCAGACTGCCATTCTGTATGCCATCTAGGTGCAGGGCATCCAGCTCCAGCAGATGGTTGCGTACTTGAAAGGCATTCATAGTGCCATGTCTGGCCTTCATAACTTTTTTAGGCTCTGGGTTCCTCACTGATGGCAACATTTCAACCCCACATTCTCCTCCACGACCTACCTCTTCCCCATCCAAATACCCTTTTCCCCTACATGTCCCAAGCACACAGACACATCTGCACGCACCCACCTCAACACACGCTAGCAGCACACATAAACACAAGCACCACAAGATGCACCAGCACACAAGCACTCAACAGTTACTCACTCACACACACCACAACACCCAACATTTCCCAAAGATACCACCCCACCCCCACCGACCCACACACCACACCCACCATACCCATAGACACCACCCCAACACCCACAGACCCACACACCACATCCACCATACCCTCAGACACCACCTCAACACCTACAAACTCACACACCAGACACCATAACCCAAGGCACCACCTCAACACCCACAGACCCACCCACCACAGACACCACCCAAACGCCCACAGACAGCCATGACACAAACCATATCCCCAGACACCACCTCAACACCCGCAAACACAGCCACTACACCCACATTATCCAGCACCTCCACCTCACAGCCCCCCAAGAAACACAATTTCCCACACTCACACATGCAACAGACACCACCCAAAACCAAGCATTACTCAGACACACACACCAACAGCCTCAACACCCACAGCCAACCCAACCACTTCCTCAACCTCCCAACCTCTAATTCCTTCAGAAGTCCCTACTCATTTTCCCCAAGAAAGTTTCCTTTTTGACCTTACCCTTACCCCTGTGATCCATACCCCCTCTCAAAACCAAAAGGACCCCACCCACATCCCAACCCATCGCCTTCCACATCCAAGTCCTCCCCGTTGCACCTGCTCCCTCTGACACCAGCATATCCCTCCCACCCTGGAGAAAAAGCACATCCCTCCAAGAGTTCAGCCCACACCTCCCAAAGTTAAGTCCACTCCTCCCAAAGTGAAACCCACCCCTCCCAAACCTCCCCATCCTAAATATCCCTAAGGTGCCTGCACGCCTACTTGATGCCCCTTCCTGTATAGGTTCTTTGGCAGTAATCAGAGTCAAGCCCATGCACAGCACCATGCAGAGACTTTCTCATGGACTGGACAATGGCCTTTCATTCTCATTACTCTGGAATAATAAACCCAATGTGTTTTTTAGGTACACATTTGTCCAGCCATTACTTTTCAACTTTTTGCTGTTCTTGAGTAATTTGTGATGTATGCATACAGTTGTATATGACTCTCCCTAATTTCTGTTTAATCTGCTGTGGTTGTCAAGATTTGACTTTGAGGGCAGTGCTAGTGTCAACCAGGACAAGGGTTGATGTCCTTTGGATGGATATGTGGGTGGTAATCCAATTGTGGTGTCATTGTATTGTGATTTGTTTGATATAGTAAGTATTTCATCTTGGCCAATGTTAACATGCATTATGTTTGATTTGTCCCCCTGACGTACATTGTACATTCGTATCATGTGTGCAAGCTAGAGTTTTGTTTGTCCACACATGGAGGGCATTCATTTGTGCTACCTTCCTATACATGTGACTGACCATGTGTCCATTTTCATGTATGTAGCTTCAAGCTGTTGCTGTTCTGTTTACTTTCTTGACTTGCACTTACTAATTTGGCACACAGGCATGGCACTTCGTTCTACACTCTGTGATACATGAAGGCCCAGGTCCTGTGCAAATGGTGTTTTATAGGCATGTGCAAAGTGATTTGTGTCCCAGGACTGCATCCTTCCTGGGGTCCCCCTGATGCTGCTATCCCTATTATGCAGATATTGTTTACGTTGTGATACTTGGATAATGTTTTCCTACAATATTGCGCATCTCATTTGCCTTCAATTCTCTTGCAAAGTGGGTAGTATATGTGGGTCCATTACAGGGATTTTGCATGGAAGGGGCATTTGGGTTATATGACACATCCATACATATGTGTCTTCAATATGTCGAAAATCCATGGCTTTTGTGCAATGTGAGCTTGTCAGTTCAAATAGTAAAATGTAATATTGATGTGGTTTTGCTGTTGTGTGACACAATGCAATGTACACTTAACTGTCCCTAAAAACTAGGATGTGCAGACATGGGTGGTTTTGTGGAGTGTGGTGGTGCAGTGTCAGTGACCTGCCCAAAGGGGGCATCATGTTGCTGTGATTGGGTCATAAGTTGTGTTCAACTCCGACCCGGGACACACAAAATCATGCTATATTCACGGAGCACAGCCCCCATACCAGGACAATGGTGGCATATCGATTTTCTGTTGAGTTTGGGAACGCGGGTTGATGTTTTGTCTTAATGTCAGTTGCTTTCAAAGAAGCGTTGATTTTGGGCTCCATCTATCAGCAGCAGCAGTGGTAGTACATGAAGGATCGGTTCCATGGCAGCACAGGATGTGTGATGCTGCTTACAGGTGAGTTCTTGCCTTTTATGCATCAGTTTCTGCCAGCTGGGACATGGTGATTGGACTGCCATGGTCAAGTTGGTGGAAGGCAACATCATAATCTGTCCAGCAGAAATAGTGGCTGTGACAACCTCATTAGCCTGTCTCGTGGCCGCAACGGTCTGCGCTGCCTGGCAGAGCCGGCGGGACTGTGGCTGCCTTTGGTCTATGGAACCGCATGCAGCGTAGTACGGTGGTCTCACTGCCAACGCAACAGTGGTTGGACTGCTGCCACTGCCATGGTAGACTACAGACCACCAAACTCATAATCAGGCCCTTGGATAGGAAGTGAACATTGACCCCCATTATAATAGATATGTAAGAATTATGTGACCATCACAAAATTATTTTAATTAGTGTTTGAATGTGGATTACAGTGTGTTTAACACTACAGAAATTAACACGTAGCTTAAAAAAAGAAAGGTTTGTTAACGGGACTTAAAATTATTCTTCTTGCAGCTTGATTCATTGTTCAGTACTTGGAAAGGCAAGCGTATTGAACTGTTTCTATCTAAAATTAATAATAGATTTCAAAGTTCATTGGTAATTGAAATGCAGACCATAGTGGCAATCTGCTCAGGTTCCATGCCCACGTTACCTAATCATTGCACCATGACACATATTACTGTCTCTCCAGTTTCCACATGAGAATTGTGTGGCAGTATCTACATGGGTGTCTGGATCAAACCGAAAGTGGCATGGTGTGTGAAATAACAATGGACTGGGCCATGGCCCCAGTAGTTACCAGTAGTTGAGATTAATTCAAGCATTCCACTCATCACATTTTAGTATACTTCAGTGTGACAGATATGTTCAGACGTGGGTACAATACTCATTGTGCCGCTAGAATCAAGGTGCATCTGACTGTAGAGCCCCAGTCAAGGCAAAACCGGTCTTGGGTTTGCGTTCAAGGTCAAGGAGTATCTGGTCTTGCAGTTTGGTTGAGACTGTTCCTGTTGGAGCAGGGTCAAGATCGAAACTGAGGGTATGGTGGCATAATAAGAATGGATTGTGTACAGCCCGAGTAAATAACATTGGATAAGTACTCTACCCATCACTTTTTTTCTTTCAAATAGGGGCTGCAAAGAAGTAGAATGGCATCACGCCTTGTGACTATAGAGTTATTTACTGTTGATGAATGCAGGACATACACCAGAGATAGGCCTATTCAGAGTGTGTCCATGACTATACACTCCAAATAGTGGGGTTGGGACACCCACTGATTTGTGGAAAATGCCCAGCATTCACCAAACTCTAAATACCCCTATGTTTTTTGAATTAGGTATCATTTAATTACTCTCAGCAGCTCTGATTCTCCTCACGTGTCATATGGGTGCGGGGTCTGCACTGATCGAGTTCTAGTTTTAATGGTACTTCGGCAACCTGGATGAGGTGTTAACGCTTACAGTTCCGGGCACAGGATGTTCGTAACGTTCATTACTTCTTAACCAATTTATATGTTAAAATATACTATGCATGTGTGTGAATGAAGCTATCCATGTTCCCATATAATATGGTTTTGATTGTGAAGTGAACTGAAATTCAAATGTGTACAGTCCAACGTAAATTGATTTGGATTACTCCTATTTTTCTCCAAAGGATATTGGATTTCTACCATTATGTTTTTGAAGCAAACAGTAGGCTGCATTCAGGGGCTTTTACTTTGCTGAATATTATACGTGCAGGATCAAATACTCCAGCATAAGACAGTATAAAAAGACCAAAATAGCTGAATAGGTGACAGAAGGTGGAGCCTCTTGGTAGCTCTTTCTTTGTATAATTGCACAGCCATGTAATGGCTTGGCCCAGATTCATACTGGCTCAGGTGCCTTCCTGTCAGACTCACCAGCCTGCATCCCCATTCTCCTGCTGGAGTTTCAGTTCATGCACAGTCGAACACCACTTAATTCCCCTCTGCTAATCTGCGGTCTCATGTGCTCCGCTCCTGGACCCTCGAGAGCTTCAGCTGTGCCCCTGGCTCTGAGCAAGAGAGGTAACAGCATTGTAGAATACGTGTCAATTTGAAATGCAGCACACTTAGAGCAGAGTTCTGCTTGCTCCCATAACACTGCATAAAAAAGGCACACACACACACACACATCCCCAGGCTGAGCACACTCGAGGGCCTTATTACGACATTGGCAGACTGCCAATGCCACGGTGGCAGTCTGACCGCCACATTGCGAGGTTGGTGGGCAGACCCGCCAACCTACCTCTGTCCCTGCCAGGATCTTCTATCCCAAAAGGCTGACGACGGGTGCAGATTGTTATCAGCCAGAGCGGGGCTGAAGTCAGTGCTGCCCTGCTGATTACAAACTTGTTCTATGCCAACCTTTTCATGGCAGTACCACTGCCACAGGAAGGCTGGCAGAGAGCAGGTGCAGGAGGCTACAGTGGGGCCCCTGCACTGCCTGTGCCCGTGGCAGGGGCATTGCAGTGATCCCCCTGCCCAGAACCCTTGAGACATTGTGCATTTCGAGGGTGCAGGAGCCCCCTGCATACAACTGCATTGGCGCTGGCTGAATTATGAGCCAGTGACAATGCTGCTACCACTTTCCCACTGGGCTCACCAGTGGGAAAGTCATAATGGGGCCTGCGGGGAGGTCATCAGCAGTGCGGCGACCACCCCGTTGGGAGTTTGGCAGATGGGTGTTCCTGTCCGCCAAACTCGTAATCGCCCTATAGACTCTGTAGACTGCATACCATCAACCCTCGTGCTTGACACTGTCTGAGCCTTGGGAGGTTGGCTCATTGATAAGGTGACATCTCTGGAGCAAAATGGCAAAAGTTTCAAGTGTCCATGATGTGCTGGGTGCTCAGCCTTGAACCGCTGATGTTTTAAAAAGAAACTCAGTGGAAAATTTTAAAAATGGACCATTTTGCCTTTTACCTTTGCATTCTCTGAGATCAGGAGCGGTGGCAAAGACAGTGCCAAGGGTAGCAAACCACGAGGCAGAGGGCCACAGCTGAAAGCCCTAACGACCCACAAGGGACAACCATGGTCATGGCTTAGAAACATAACATGGTTAGCCAAAGCTGTTAGCAATGTTTCATCGCTAACACTACTAAATACACTCCTGTCCTTGCAGATCTTGAGGCAGAGCATTGTTCCCTCCTTTCTAGGACCCAACCCCCACACAGTGTAATTTGCTCAAGGGACACAGATCAAACATAGGGAATACTTCTGTGACAATAATAGGCCAGATACTGACAAAATATTTCACAAATAGAATGTTACCTTCACCATGCAGTAATTGATATGTGTTACATTTCCCATGCAGTAATTACAAAGCATTGGAACTTTACCGCACAAGACTTTACCAAGCATTATACGCTAAATAAGATAAGTATGTTATGGTTGGGTTATGTAATGGGGTAGGGGATATTAGATTTTGGGATTTTTTAGGTATTAGCTTAAAAATGAAGATGAGGAGGTTGGGGGCGTTTGCCCCGATAAATAAGAAAAATATGAATGTCAATTATTACAAAAAAATGTTTTGAGTTTTGTGCAATTTATACACTTAATATTATATGAAAGAGAGTAAAAATTATGTAAAAATACTGTAAAAATACTCTGCTAGTATTATTTACTTTAAAAATACTATCATTTATTTTTGTTTCGGAAACAACTTGCATGGTTTATGTTTAGGAGCTGGATGCAAGGAGTTTATTTTAAAAATGCTGTAAATTAATTATACAAAATGCTTTCATATTGTGTTTTTTTAAAGTTAATAATTTTTACAGTTGACCAAAAATGCTCTGTAGTTTTACAATAAAAACATGTTTATATTAAAAAAACGTAAACGGGGACGCGCTGGTTGCTGCACCCTGGGGCAGGGAGGAGCCCCTCTTTCAAATATCGTGTAGCGCACCCGATTCGCGTGTCGCACTAATTGACTGCTGCTGCTTTTGCTGCCCGGGCGGAGGAGAAGGCCCCTTTAAATTTCAAGATGCGCTCCCGCGTTGCAGGATGCGCTGGTTGCTGCACCCTGGGGCAGGGAGGAGCCCCTCTTTCAAATATCGTGTAGCGCACCTGCTTTGCGGGTCGCGCTAATTGACTGCTGCTGCTGTTGCTGCCGGGGCAGAGGAGAATGCCCCTTTAAATTTCAAGGAGCGCTCCTGCCTCGCGGGACGCACTGGTTGCTGCACCCTGGGGCAGGGAGGAGCCCCTCTTTCAAATATCGTTTAGCGCGCCCGCTTCGCGGGTCGCGTTAATTGACTGCTGCTGCTGTTGCTGCCGGGGCAGAGGAGAATGCCCCTTTAAATTTCAAGGAGCGCTCCCGCCTCGCGGGACGCACTGGTTGCTGCACCCTGGGGCAGGGAGGAGCCCCTCTTTCAAATATCGTGTAGCGCGCCCGCTTCGCAGGTCGCGTTAATTGACTGCTGCTGCTGTTGCTGCCGGGGCGAGGAGAAGGCCCCTTTAAATTTCAAGGAGCGCTCCCGCCTCGCGGGACGCGCTGGTTGCTGCACCCTGGGGCAGGGAGGAGCCCCTCTTTTAAATGTCGTGTAGCGCCCGCTTCGCGGGTCACACTAATTGACTGCTGCTGCTGTTGCTGCCGGGATGGAGGAGAAGGCCTCTTTAAATTTCAAGGAGCTCTCCCACCTCGCGGGACGCGCACAGGTGGCGCCCGGGCCAAGGACGGGCCCGTCCTTCGCCCGTCAATGCCTGGCAGAGGCTGGGCTGGGCCACACCCCTGACATTTCCTCTGCGATCACTGGACTTTTGTCATAAGCCTCTAAGCAGGTACTTTTACTTCTTTGATTTCTTGCAGCAGGGTGCTAACTTTGCATTTCTGATGACCCTGCAAAACAAACTTTCAGCACCGTGAGGAGACAATTTTTATTATTAACCTTGTATTGTCACAGTCACAGAGAGACTGTTTTATCTGTGTTAGTCTTTCGTTTTCTATTAGCAAGGAGTGATTTTAGAGCATTACTGCTGAACCTTTTTAGGATTAAATAATTAGTAAGAATGAGTAAAAGGAAGCAATCTAGTGCAAAAGATACTATTTCTCAGAAAGATCATTTATCAATACTAAAATGTATCTCAGGAGCCATGGGGGCAATTGATAAACAGATTACTAATGTTGAGGAAAAGATATCAATTCAGAAGGGCCCGTCGGCACCTCCTCATTTTCTCCCGCCAACAATAACTTCTCCAAAACCGACCAAATTAGAGGTATAAATGGATGTATCCAAGATACAATTGATTTTATCTCAGATGCTGATGAGCATTCACCTTCTCCTAAATGTTTAAGAAAACCTAAATTAGCTTGGAAGGACAAAGGGGGTCATTCTGACCCCGGCCGGCGGCGGAAGCCGCCGGCCTGGCGGGGACCGCCAGAATACCGCTGCGCGGTTAAAAGACCGACGCGGGTATTCTAGGTTTCCCGCTGGGCTGGTGGGCAACCGCCAGAAGGCCGCCCGCCAGCCCAGCGGGAAACACCCTTCCATGAGGATGCCGGCTCCGAATGGAGCCGGCGGAGTGGAAGAGGTGCGACGGGTGCAGTTGCACCCGTCGCGATTTTCAGTGTCTGCATGGCAGACACTGAAAATCTTTGTGGGGCCCTGTTACGGGGGCCCCTGCAGGGCCCATACCATTGGCATGGGCACTGCAGGGGCCCCCAGGGGCCCCACGACACCCCATACCGCCATTATGTTCCCGGCGGCCAAAACCGCCAGGAACAGGATGGCGGTATGGGGGTCGGAATCCCCATGGCGGCGCAGCAAGCTGCGCCGCCATGGAGGATTCCCCAGGGCAGCGGGAAACCGGCGGTACACCACCGGTTTTCTGTTTCTGACCACGGCTGTACCGCCGCGGTCAGAATGCCCATGGGAGCACCGCCAGCCTGTTGCCGGTGCTCCCGCGGTCGTTTGCCCTGGCGGATTTTACCGCCAGGGTCAGAATGACCCCCAAAGTCTCTACTCAAGAGCCACCTGATAGTACCAGTCGTGGTACTTCTGGTGCTCAATTCATGGAACCTACGCAACACGTACAAATCGTCTGTGAGAACTTAAAATCTAGCCAGAGGAATGAACAACCTATAGCGAAATTGAAAAACAACCCACTAGAGACTACTAATGCCTTGGAACATCTAGTTAGGTAATCTTTTGACCACATGATAAAACGTTTAACTCAATTGGAGGAAAAAGTGGAGCTAATGTTCAACTTAATGAAGGCACAGTCTGCAAGCTTAGCAGCTGCAACTACTCAACATTGTGACAATCCAGACCCAAACGGTAATCCCCTAATAGAGCATCAACAGCCACCATTCATTCCTCAGTCTACCCAAAGATATGTAGACTCACGTACTCCACCAGTTAGTACCAGAAGTCCCCAATACCAAAAAGTGAAAAAAATAGAGGGGAAATACCGAACAGTTTGAAACTGTCCCGGGATTTTTCCCCAACATCAAGAGATATATTAGATCTTCCTCCTGCGGCAACTCCCTACGTGATAGTCCTCGCAAATGTTCCTACCCTATCCGGGGATCACAGGGAATCATGGACAGCTTTGAAGAACAAATCCATGAACTTGATAGGAACTCGTATGAAATCTGGCATGACAGATATACTCTTTGAGGATATTAAGATGGTCAGAAGGATTAAATGGGTGGGCAGGAACCACAAAATACTCAGGGGTGACTGGGTTTTTTCTATACCCGTGATCCAGGCCATGATCGTTCTGGTCCTAATCCTGAAAAACAAATAAACAGGTCTGAGAGATATTACACAATTCCTATTAAGAATAGATTTCACGCTCTTTGCTTGGAAGAAGTTGATTGACTACCATTCGATCAGGAAGCGGGTAGGTCTAAGCCTATTGTGATAACCCCAGTTTCTGACCTATTGAAGGGTGGTGACGGTCTGGTGGAGAGCATCAGAGATGAACGGATGGACATGGAACCTTCTCCAAGACAAATTGTCAACGATGAAGCGCTAATAAGCGGACTTCCTGTCCAATCGCTCCTCTCTGCATCAGCTTCTTTTCCCCACAGAGAGAGTAGCGTCGTTCAACCAAAAAATAAAGTAATAAAACAGTCTCTTGCGGGACAAGGTACTAATACTTGGGGAGAGGATGTTTTATTTCTATTTTGGAATGTGGCGGGTCTGCGTTCTAAAATCAAGAATGAGGACTGGTTAGAATACATTCAAACCTTTTCTTGGGTGTGCTTACAAGAGACTTGGTCCGTGGATCCTATTCACATAAACGGTTTTAGGACATTTCATACCCCGCAGTTCCTTGTTCACGGGACAGGGCAAAAGGTGGTCTGTGCACTTTCATTTCTAATAAGTTCGATTTAATTAAGGACGTTAGCTTAATTTCTAATGTGTTTTATCAATTGATTACATGTGAACTAAAAAACATAGCACAACTTGTGATTATTAATTTTTACAACAATGCTCCTCAACAAAGATTTTTATCTGTACTCAAGCTGTTGCAGGAAGACCTGGACCGAGCATGTAATTCATCGCATAAAGAGACTTTTATTGTGTGGGGTTGTGATTTCAATATACATTTGTGCCCTCAAACCGCTGAGAAATCTTGCTCCTTCGGCACAGGTGGATACGATGATTCATTACATTTTACACATAATTATTATGGTAACCTGTTGAATGAAGCACTATTTAAATTTGACCTCCTCTTGTGTAATAGTCTAAATCATAGTAAATCACAGTTAAAACCCACTTTTAATGGCAGACACGCCAATACAATAATTGATTTTATATTATTATCTAATAATTTTCTTTTTTAAGTATCTGAGTATAAAATTCGAGATGTCATGTTTAGTGACCATTACCCCCAAAGTCTAAGCTATAATCAAACATAAGGAACCAGTAGAGAAGGTAGTGAACATTGAATTGGGAACAAGATTGAACCTACGGGTTTTATGAAACAATTAATGAGTACATTTTCCAACGAGTTGGAAACCTGTCTTTCAAACAATGTCAGTCCCCAGGATTGTATTAAAGCTTTCATCGCTATCACCACCAGAATAAAACAGTCCCTTACAGTTAGTTTTGGCAAACCTAGGCTTCATGTAGACAAAGGATGGTTTGACAGCGAATGTACACAAGCCCATAAGAACTTAAAACAGTATTTACAAAGGCAAAATCCTGACAAACATGGTATAAGCCTCCGGAGGAAGAAGTACAAAAAGGCTATAAAAAAAGGAAACAGAACTTAAAAAATGAGGCATGGCATTCTCTTTATGACGCAAGTCTTCAGAATGACAATGTCAAATTCTGGAAAATTGTGAAATCTCCTCTTCTATGTGATGGAACATCACCAACAATTGAAATAGCCATCACGGAAGAGGATTGGGTCACTTTTTTTCCAGTATATACTCCTTAAAAAACTTGGTCCTGGAATCAAATCCCCCTAGACCAGATTCCCACCCCATCACTCCACCATTTAGTTTAAATGAGGTTACTGATGCTATTAACGCTAGTAAAAGCAGGAAAGCACCAGGCCCAGATGGAGTCCCAATTGACATCTACAAGTCCAATGTTTCCCTATGGGGACCATTACTTACACAGGTTTTACGTGCCTGCTGTGCCACAGCCTTTATACCGACCTGGGCTGAGTCCATTATTGTTCCAATCTTTAAAAAGGGAGATTGTCAAAATACTGCATGTTATCGCCCAATTTCCCTGCTTGATACTCTTGCAAAGATTGCTGGATGTATTTTTCTAAATAGGTTATGAGATTGGATGGAAGAAAATAACATTCTTTCGGACTTGCAATACGGCTTTAAGGCTGGGATAGGGACCATGGAGCAGGCTTTGAACTTAGACATCATACTTGGCAAATACACGAAGGCTAAGGCAGGAGCCTTATACCTTGTGTTTGTCGACCTGACTTCAGCATTTGACTGTGTGGTTCACAGCAAATTGTGGCCCATCTTATTGGACATGGGGGTAGATACAACTATAGTTCACTTCATTAGGGAACTATATGCCAGAGCTAATGCCAGGGTGCGCTATGGGCCTCAGGGGGAATGTACCTCAGCTTTTCCCGTTGAGCGGGGAGTACGTCAAGGCTGTGTTCTAGCTCCCTTATTGTTTGCTTTATACATCAACAAACGAGAGGGGGTCTTATCTGACGCTTGCAGTGATCTCCCACAAGTTGGTTCTTGAAAGATTCCAGGACTCCTGTATGCGGATGACGCCGTTCCGATGCCCAGTACTCCAGTAGCCTTGCAGCGGCTACTAATAATGTTTGATAATTATATGGAAGCCTTAGGCCTTAGAATCAACCATTCTAAAACCTTCTCAATGACATGTGGTAGAAACCCCACAAAGAAACCCCTGATCATGGTAAAAGGCGCGAAACTAGATGACACAGGAACCTTTTCATATTTAGGCATCATGTTCGATAATAAAGGTTTATGGTCACAAGCCATAAAATCGAGGAAATTGTTATTTACAAAAACTATTATGGCTATAAAATAAAATTCTAAAAAGGTTGGTAGAGCGACCCCTAAGGACATGATGACATTGTATAATGCAAAATGTGTTTCTGTTGCATTGTATGGGGCAGGACTCTGTGGATATAGGAATTGTGATATATTACAGCTAGCTGAAAATGATCTTTTAAAAAAGGCTGCTTTAAGTGTTCCAAAATCCACCTCAACATTGGTGTGCCATATAGAAATGGGGGCAACATACCTCATAGACTTAATTCGGACTTAACCAATCTTATTATGGCATAAAGTATGGACTTCTGACTCTGCTAGGCTGAACAGGGCCATTATAGAAGACGCACTAACATTAACTCACTCGTAGAAAATTCCATGGCTGAATTACATAAAGAATTTTCTCACAGAGTTGGGCTATTCTGAGCTATATTTTACTCCGGACAAAATGGAAACAATCTCCAGGAAAGACCTGAAAAACATTTGTCTTACCCATCTGGCTGATTTGAGATGGACTACCGAGGTAAAGAAATCTAGCGTAAGGAGGAACCTTATGTTGCAACAAAGAGATGGCATGGAACCATATTTAAGAAATGTATTGTACCCAAGGCATCGGTTTGTCCTTACGCGCCTAAGACTAGAGATTTTTCATCATCTCGTTAGCTTCCTGCTTATTAATGATTGGACTTTAGCTTTGGAAAAATGTCCTTGTGATTCAGTGTCTGATCAAAGTACAATGCACATACTTTTTTCCTGTAAGTTTTATTCAGATTTGGGGAAAGTGTTTGTGATCCCACTTTTAAAATCAATGCATTTTAAACAATGTCGCCCAGCCTTTATTTATCTCCTGTCCCTCCCATCAATTATGATCTGTAATGGACTAGCCTTATTTTTATGTGCAGTGATCAAGGCTAGATCACATTATTAGGTAATCCAGTAAGGTCTTTTAACTTTTACAAGTATTTTACCCAAGATAACAGCTTCTGTTTTAAACACATTGTTTTATTGATTTTATATTGCTTCCCATGAGAATTCATTTAACTTCTTGTAATGTAACCTGTTATACGGCCATTATTTTTAGGTATGGCTTGATTTATTCTGTGTTTCTCTTATCTTTTTCGATTATTGATCGATGTTATCAGTATGTATTATTTACTTTTATGATTGTTGAATTCAATCGAATAAAGTATTTTGATGAAAAAAACATATATCACTTATTTTTTTGGAGTGGGGAGGTTAGGGATTCAGGGGCCCTGGGTAGGGAGAATTTTAAAATGTATTCAAATTTATTTTAAAAGTACTTGAGCATTGTGTTATATTTGCAATTAATAATAATTAAAATAGAGCAAACATAGTGATACTCTGGTAGTAATTTTATTAAACATATTCTCTTTAATTAATACTAAATATGCTTGGGCATTTTGTAATTTATCAAATGTATAACATATGCCATAGAATGCAAAAAATGCATTAATTCTCTGGTAAATACTATCCGTGTATTTTTTGGAAGAAATGTGTATATTTTATTTTGAGGAGCAGGATAAGGGGTTTAGGTGCCCGGAGAGTATTTTAAAATTGATTTTAAAATAGTAACATTTAAAATTAGTAATACTCTAAATTTCTACTAAGAATGCAAGACTATTGGATACTTTATAAAATCAAACCAATTTAAAATGAAACTTATTGAAAAAATATATATACAATAAAAAAAAAAAAATTCTAACAAACCTATATTCATGTTTACGAAGTACATATAAATAGATGAACTATTTCCTATATATACAAATATATCACTTCTTTACACACATTGTTTTCTTTTCCTGCTATGAGTAGGATTGCCCTTTTTCTATTTTTGACATTGGCCTTTTTTAGTATTTTTGGCTTTTACGTTTGTTTCTTCAGTTGGTGAAGTGTTGCCGTCATGGCGAATGGGTGTAGCTGCACCTGACAGTTAAGAACATTTAATTTTACAATTAAATACAGTTTTATGGTATCTTTACTGTAGGGACGGTTTAGGGGAGGTGTTTTAGTTAGAGTAATTGATTTATATTTTATTTTACTTTGTAATTTACCCCTTTTCTGTATTTAAGTGGCTGGAGATATGCACTACTAAGTCTTTTTTTTTACTTCAGGTGTTTTGTCAGAACTTTTTAAAATCTGTTTCAGATAATAAAACATAGAAGGACATACTTTTAATTTTTCAACTACTACGTTTGTGTTTTTTAAAATCTTTGTTTCAGATTTTTGTTATTTCTTAATTTTGTGCTTTCCTGTACTTAATTGTAATTGTAAGGAGTTGGGAATATGGTATTCCCTTTAATTAGAGCGCTTTTTGTGGGGAATTTTGAAAGAGTTTACAACTTGGTGTTATTTTTTTAAATTTTCTGGAGACTCCTTTTTAATTGGAGATTTTTTTTGTAATTTTGTTTAAAAAAATGTGCTTCATAAATGGTTTCAGATGAGGAATAATGCTGCATGGAATACGTTTGAGTGACAGTGCTGTTGTGCAGCCATTTTAGCTATAGCTCCATGCACGTTATTTGAACACACTAGGCTAAGTCGCTGTGCACCCTAACCTAGACATATTTTATTCAGCTTTATTTTATTGTTACAATAGCCACTTTTACTGTCTTGTTTCATTTTCTGTTTATCTGACTGTGTTTGCCAAGGCCAGCACTCTGTTCTCAAACAAGACATTCTTGCTCACTCTGTGCTTTGTCCAAGGCTACAGCACAGTACATTGCCGGTGAACGTGGTAGAGGTTTAGTCTCCAACATTCTTAGAAAATACACATGCTTACGTGGGGACATTTTCTTAGACCATCAGCTGTTTTATTATAAAAACACTTCCCTGTCCCTTACATCTTAGAGGGAGATTCCAGCCGGAGAACCACGACTGTATGCTGATTGCCGAATGCTTCGCTACAGATGCTAATGCAGACTGCAGGCCTTTGCTCAGGTATGGGTGATGATGTCTTCCCAGGGGAACCTGAAGGGCAGAATTAGAGCTTAACATGCTGTGCTCTATTATAGCCTAGGTAGCAGTTAGTCTATCAACCGTAGTGACAATATGATAGTGTTATTTCTATGCTTCACTCTCCTCGTCACAATTTTAATACTGTCATGCTGTATCGTCCTGGTTATTGCAGCTCATGCTTTGCTATCTAAGATGCAGTTGTTTTATTAAAATCATTATTGAAACATTTACTGCCTCTGTTTGTCATTTTATACATGAGACTAAGGTAACTGAGAGAAACGGATGAGACCTGAGCGGCCATGGCTTCCCTGAGAAACCAATTATGCCATGCGCTCGGCTGCCCAGTCATCCGTGCCCTTGGGTGGAGATGAGGCACTACTAGTTGGCCGGAGCAAATCCCGGATTGGAGGGACAGGTGTCACCTGCAGTGGGTCACACTTAGGGGGTCATTCCGCTGCGAATGGAGGAAGCACCGCCAACAGGCTGGCGGTGCTTCCCTGCCCATTCTGTACCGCCGCGGTCAGAAAACCGGGTCCGGCGGTTTCCCGACGGATTTCCCCTGGCTGGGCAAATCTGCCAGGGCAGCGCTGCAAGCAGCACTGCCCAGGGGATTCTGACCCCCTTCCCGCCAGCCTGTTTCTGGTGGTTTACACCGCCAGGAAGAGGCTGGCGGGAACGGGTGTCCTGGGGCCCCTGGGGGCCCCTGCACTGCCCATGCCACTGGCATGGGCAGTGCAGGGGCCCCCTAACAGGGCCCCAGCCTGCTTTTCACTGTCTGCCTAGCAGACAGTGAAAAGCGCGACGGGTGCAACTGCACCCGTCGCACACCTGCAACACCGCCGGCTCCATTCGGAGCCGGCTTCAATGTTGCAGGCCCCCTTCCCGCTGGGCCGGCGGGCACTAACATTGTTAGTGCCCGCCGGCCCAGCGGGAAGGTCGGAATGCCGCCAGCGGTCTTTTGACCGCCAGAATGACCCCCTTAGTCTCCCACACTGTGGGTGTTTCTGCCGCTTAAAGTCCAGTAGTCTCATTAGAATAATAAGAGCCTGCACGACATGGCGCCGCTAACGTTTGGTCAGATTCTAATTTTCGGGTCCTCCGGAGTATCTCTGTTTCATTATATATAATGATACTGCAGTACTGTATACGGAGACATCCATGGTACTGAGGATTTCTGCCCCAGCTACGTAGGTTATCCTATCTGGTGCTGGAGGTTGTTCAACCTTGAACTCTAAAAGGAAGAACCCTATTTGGTGTGCCTTCTCTAAACATATTTTTTTTAGCATGGCGAATCCGCAGCAGGTAGCAATAGCAGTCAATATCAGACAACCTCTGACTACACATTTATTAGCATATGGCCTAACAGCCCAGGGGGGCTCAGTCACATTTGTGGTGGACCCCCATCCAGCTTATAGAACAGAACTTTTCTATTCTTGGGTCACATTTCCAGCAGATGGTGGGAACACAAACACATTTCATCATTATACACTTGCAAACATACCTGGACAATACAGGGCATATGCATATTTAGAAATACCATTATGATTGTGCCCTACCCCATACAATATTACCCATAAGGTTAGGTCCTCTAAGTAATGATGGCCCTACCTGGCCCTTATTGGCCACCTATACACCACATCCTGCACTAGCAACTTTAACAGTAGCTGAGGTTCGTCACTTATATACAGAATTTAACAGCGACATATAGACGATTAGTACAGTTTGTGATGTAAACATTAACTACAAACCCAGCTTGTGCTGCGCCAGCACAACCACATGCAGTGACGGCAGGTATAAATCCTGCAACTGTACATTCGATCATGGGTAAAGTACCCGCCAAATGAGAGGAAACTCCGTCTTGGTTAGCACAAAAAATAAATGTGCTGGAAGCAGTATTTCCCCATACGGGACCCCAGGATAAACATAGAATTCTAACGATGTGCTTGCCATTTGGGATGGTCCCTGCGGTAGATAACTGTAATACTTGGGGTACGGTATTTGCCGCGCTCTATACAACCGCACACAGTACACCGACACTTGCCAATTTGCCAGAAGTGTTGAAACAAATCCAAGATGAATACGGGGCAGCCCCAGACCTGCACTTGGGGATGCAATTAATGGGCAATTTTGCCACAGTATCCTCAATTAGTTTAAGTATTCTTAAAGGGGAAGCGGTCGCACTAGCAGTGCACATGCGGCTCTGTGATGTTCCTCAACAAGATTATCAAGATAGTTTAGGGGCTAGACCAACTAAACCACAGTTTCAAGGCAAATCTAATAAAGATTTCTCCAAGTAAGTGTCTGAGGGTAATAAGAAACGCTGGGATAAAAAAACAGCAAACTCCTAAAAAAGAGAGGGGAGAATCTCCGCATACGGAGACCTAACAGAATAGATATAATCTCAGAAATAGAGATAAAATGAAAACACCTGATAGATATAAATATATTGATACTCGCCAATCTTGTTCCTTTCAGGACTCATCAGAAAAACAAAATGAGAGAGGTGGGCGATCAGAGTACATGAAACCGAGATAGGAATCACAATGCTCATCGGAGGTTTCTGTTAAAAAGGAAGAGAAACCTGCCCAACAAAAACCCCAATACAAAAAGAAAAAAGTGGCAGCTAGACAGCGCGACAGAGGTCACAATAGTTCACCGGAGTCTTCTAGACCATCTGGAGGTGAAAGCAACTGATGACTTTCTACAAGTAGAAACTGCGGACATGCGTGTCTCCACGCCTGATAGGGTGTATGAAATAACGCTACAGTTAGAAGGAGACATTGAATGCAAAATAGACACAATCTTTTGGGATCGCGTAGTAAACATATATGATGTTTTGTTGGCCGAACAGGATTGGCCACCTGAATTTGTCCATTCTTGCCCATATGGGGAAGATGTTATTAAACCTTCTTTCTCTCCCCTTGTCCCAGAGGTACTCGCTGAAACCTATGCCATTGATTGGGCTTTGGCACAGGCACCTGGGTTATATCGCAATCACATAGGATGGAATAAAGAATCCCCCTATCTTGTCATTCCTATTAATAATGAACCCCAACCACAAACCCCAGTATCCAATAAAACATGATGCTAAAGCACCTGTGAGGAAAATACTCACACAACTAGAGTACCAGGGCATAATTGAACCCGGTGTCTCCCCCAATGAATAATCCCTTATTTCCTGTAGCTAAACCAGAACATTCATACAGAATGGTCTTAGACTACAGACACTTAAACAGTCACACACGCACGTATGCTATACAAAACTCACATAGCAGAGCACAGATGAACAATACAGTGCGTAAAAAATACAAAACAACACTGGACCTTTCCAATGGTTTCTTCTGCCAGAATATAGCGCCTGAAAGTAGAGACTTAACAAGTTTCAGTGCACTAGGCTCCCAGAAAAAATTCTGTTGTTTACCCCAGGGGTATAAGAAATGCCCTGGACTGTTCGCAGCTCGTGCCACTGCAATTGTGCAAGAGATTGACCCTGAAGCATTGTCCCATGTAGATGATATTTATCTTATGGTTGATGAATTGCTACAACATTTAAGACGAGTAGCCCGCATTGTTGTCGGATTTGCTGAATTTGGCTACAAATTCATCTTTAAGAAAACAAAAATTGTCTTCCTCAGCGTCCTGTTCCTGGGATATGAGCTATCAAGTGAAGGAAAGAGCCTAGCGCTACCATTTTTATAGAAATGCGCACAACTACAACCTCCAAACACGATCAAAAAACTCCAATCTCTATTTGGGTTTCCTACATTTTGGCAGAACTTACATTCCAGATTATGCTTCACGCATAAAACCTTTATATGACTTGATACGTCCTGATTTTTCAAGTAAATTTTGGACAATTGAACATACACACATTCCCAGAGAACTGCAGACAGACATGCTTGCAGTACAACATCTATACACAAGGGACAACAAAACACATTTGGTCATCAGAGTAATTGCTGGTGCCATCGGTTTCACCTATTTGACATTTAATGAAGATGAGATGGTCCCGATTGCACACAAATCACACTTGTACTCAGCAGCAGAACAACGCTTTGCTCCCACTGAGAAAATGCTCAGTGCTTTACAGATGGAGGTCATTAAAGAAAGACCTCTAGCCCAGAGCAAACGCATAATTGTTGTTTCCCCAATCCCAGCCCTAGAGGCTGTCACAAAGCCAGTGTTCCAAACGCAAAAGCATTACATCCACGTTGGATACAATGGGCCACCTCTTTGACAACCACTGATGTAGACTACATTTTAGACCCAAAATTACAAACTCAAGAATTTTTGTAGTACGAACTAGAATACCCAGTTCCAGCAAGCACACTACCTATCGAACAAAATCATAGAATCATGTATACCTTATGGCTCTGCACAATCTGCAATTGGCACAAAGCACCAATATTCTGCTGCTTGCGCAGTCGTAAGCGAATGGAGGACAATAAATTCTGTCCCCTACACAAATTCATGCAAACCCTAGGGGATTGCACAGCACAACTGGCAGAGCTAAAAGCCTTGTTGGTGGCACTGGATCATACGGATCCTGCACAACCAACACTGATTGTTTGTGATTCGTACTATTGTGTCCAGTCCTTCAATGAATATCTGCATTACTGGCACCAGAATGGGTTCAGAGATTCTAAAGGCAACACCATTAAACACAGACTTCTGTGGGGTAAAGTAGCAGATCTAAAAGAAACGCTACCAAATGTCCATGTTGTACACACACTTGGACACCAGCGCGTTGGAATACACGTTGCTGGGAATACATTGGCTGATGAAGCCGCAAAGTGAGAAGTGGCTGTGGCTGCTCTTTGCTGCAGTAACTCGTTTGAGTTTAAAACCGGACGCAGACATATGGGCTTCCGTGAAAGTTATGGCGGATGGTACACCCTATCCAAAAGCATTTTAATGACAAATTTTCCTAACGAATAGGAGGTATCCTGAACGCTGAAGTTAAGATACCAGGCATAGGGGTACGAGATATTCCTAACAGAGGCATAAGACCACAATTGATTAAAGCAGTGCATGAAGGGGTGGCATCTGCCCATGCTGGTGCGGCGGCTACAATCTCAATCTTACAAGCCTGTTATTGGTGGCCTGGCCTCTATAAAGAGACCAAGCAGTATGTCCTTTGTTGCGACATTTGCCAACAAATTAAAGTTTCAACTGCCAAACGCCTGCCGCAGACACCCCTCTTGATTTCAATTAAACCCTTACAATGCGTGTATTTGGACCATTGCGGTCCCCTAACACCGGATAGTGCATACAAGTATATTCTAGACGCTGTTGACTCTTGCTCCAGATTTTTATGGGTGTGGCCACAGCGCTCGGCTGACGCTTGGACTGTTATTAAAAATTTGCGAGTCTTTATCGGTAAATATGCAGTTGCGGCTTTCCACTCGGACCAGGACCCTGCTTTCTCCTCAAGGGCATTCAGGGACACCATGGCTTTGTTGGGGGTCCAACTCCAGTACTTGTCTCCATTTCATCCCGAGGGAAATAGTGTCATGGAGCGATTAAACCGTAATTTAAAGCAATCCTTAACAGCCAGAGTCTTAAGTACGGGTTGTAGTTGGCGTAATCACCTTTATGGAGTTCAGAGAGCACTTAATAATCTGCTTTGGAGGTCCCTGGGGGGGTCATACTTCATATGAGTACCTGTTTGGAACTCAAATGTATGTTCCAGATCTTGATGGTCCGGGAGTGGAGGCGGCAGAAACACCTTTTGACATAAATGAACGTGTCACTGTCTTACAGGAATTGCAACAGTTCCGTGATGACAATTCTTCTATCAGTGCTGCCTCCACAGGACTGAAGGAAGAACCTGTAACGCCTACTGGCGGGATTCCTAGAGTCGGGGATCTAGTGCGTGAAAAAATGGCTGTGAAAAAGGAATTTGGTCCGTCTTATCCCGCACCAGTCCCAGTCTTGGGGATACACAGTACCAGAACTGTGATTCTACTGCCGTTGGCAGGTGCCAAAGAAAATCGTTTTGTCTCCATCGACAATGTCAAACTCCACCATGTGGCCGATCCTGCACAGCAGACCAAGAGAAATAACCAGTAGTTCCCGAATCCCTCTCACTACTGGTCAAGAAGTCCCTCTACAAATTGTAAGAAGAAACACTAACACCTCTCCGAGCTTGGGGAAGATGGAAAATGATCTTGCATTGGTTCCACTAAGATCAAATATTACCGAAATGGTTGATCGATTCGATACAGCTTCAACACAAACGAATGGTGCTATTTATTCTGTGCCACCACGAGAAACACCAACTCCACCAACTAACACAGCTCCAGTTTTTACACAAACTGCTTCTGGATATTTTGCTGACATCAATGACGACGTCTCAGACTCATTCGTCTCTTCAACATCTGAACTGTCAAAAACACGTAAGGTAATAAACTGGCTCAAAATAACATACTTTTATTTTTCTATGGAACTATCTATGGCTTTCATTGACTGTACTAGCTTTCCTACTTTGGATTGGTTTTGTCATCACTTTCTTTTTATTAATACATTGTCATTTTCTTCCTGAAAAATAAACAGTTGAATTGGTGGATGAGGTCCTAAAACCACATTTTTCATCACACAAGGTCCGAAGAGACTTATCTTTTGTGAACATTTCCACGATACCAATTCCTGATGGGATTGTTTGGGATAAAGTAGCATTTGATATATTCGGTCCCACAGAGGTTATTCAAATACCATATGTGTTAAAACTTTCCATGAATTATATAATAATACCAGGCATTGTTTCTGATGATTGGGATGTGAATACAGTGGATTCTATGATGGCTGAATTGCAGTATTATACTGTATTTGAAAATGAAGATGTTTATCAATCTAAAGAAAATTATGGTGATATGTTTTGCTATAATTATTATGGGCACCATTTCATACACAGAGCGAGCAGCCCTAAAACTATTTTTAATTATACACAATGGGAACATTGTCCGACTCCACCACAAGGGAGTTCCAAAACTTATTCTGAAAAGTTGACATATTTTTCTGGGCATGGTGTTAGAAATGCTGAGTCGTATTATTTGAAATTGCCACCTATTAAAAACGTACAGATATTATTGACAAATACAAAATTTATATATTCGGAATCCTTTGTTACCCGGTTGACTATAGAAGGCTATGAATATTCGCTGAAGTTGATTGACTTAAAAAGTGTGTGGGGAACTAGACGTTGGCAAGTAAGGGGGAAGGAAGCTATATTCAGAGCATGCCTGATACCTGTACAAATGATATTCTTGGATGAAACAGTACAACAAACAAGTTGTTTAGGCTTAGCAAAGATTAAGGAATTAAACACGCCCAGTATACCTGCCTCTGCAAAATTTAATGAATGGCAGAAATATACCAATGCAACTGAAGATCAGCTCGACAAATGGTACATTTAATGTTTCACTGACACGTCCTGGCGGGTGATTATTGTGGCCAATAGATACCAATGGGTGTCACCAACGTTTTATCAACTCCTCAGGGGCCGGACCCTCGCTATGTATCATTCGAACATGTGGGTATAGTTACAATGTACAGTGTGGGGAAACTATGCCAGCAATGGTTAAGAACTTCCTCACTAAATGCGGTTAGAGAACACCTCAGTCTCCTGTCTAATATTACTGACTTACAGGATTTCCTGTTGGGCCCCAGAAAACACCTTATATGAAGTATCTAATGAAATTTGGAAGCTTTCCCAACAAGAAGCAGCTGCCCGGTTAAGGCAAATAGACCAAGAACATTTTAAAAAGGCGTTAGCTGTTGTGGATAATGGGATTAATACCCTGTCTGACCGAATATACACCTTGAATAACATTGGGCCAGATGTATCAAAGATTTTTGCATTCGCAAACGGTGCGAAGCGCAAAATTTGTCCGTTTGCAAATGCAAAAACGTGGTCTACGATGCCTGAAAGGCATTCGCAGACCAAAAATGAGAAATCGCAAAAATTGCGATTTTTTGCATTGCGACCTGTTTTTGCGAGTCGCATTTTGCCATTCAGTATTTTAAGTAGGAGATTGCAAGACGCACAATGCGAATCGCAAAACCCAAGTCGCAAATCGATGCATCAAAAAATCGCAAATTGCGATTTTTCACAGAATGTCATTTTGCACATGCAAAATACCACTAAGTGAAACCAGGTGATAACCAGGTGCAACCTATATAAAGAGGCCCAGAATGCCTCAGCCTCTTTTCCACAATGGCTGCACTCTACGTCATGGCGAGGAGGATGAGGATCTTGGCAGGTTTGAGTAGAGGGAGGAGGAGGAGACAGGACCGCATTTTCAGAGTGAGCATTTCACTTTTTGACCAGACTGAGGAGGAAATATTTGAGAGGTATAGGTTGAGCTCTGCCATGATACTTGATCTGATAGCTGAGCTACAACCTATACTGCAGCGCACAACACATAAGGACTCATAGCATCCCCACCCATGTGCAGGTATTATGCTCCCTCCACCTACTCACCTCAGGAAGCTATCAAGGGGTCATAGCAGCAGCTGGAGGGGTCTCACAGAGTACCCTCTCTAGATTTTTCAATGCATTTATTAACACCATGCTGAGCAGAAGACACCAGTACATCAGATTCCCCCACACCCCACAGGAAATACAGCAGACAAAAATAGATTTTTACCAGATAGCACAGTTCCCCCACGTCCTAGGTGCCATAGATGGGACACATGTTGCGATATGTCCACCATCAGCCCCAGAGTATGTGCACTGCAACCGTAAATACCAACATTCAATGAATATACTGGTGATATGCAATGCCTCCTACATCATAACTGATCTCGTGGCCAGGTACCCAGGGACCACCCATGATTCATACATCTTTCGCCACATCGGGATTCACACAAGACTGCCAGCTGGGGAGTTTGGTGAATGATACCTACTAGGTAATGATACCTCTGTACACTGGTGCATTGATGGCGTGCTGATGTCAGATGGCTCACTTACTCAATATACCCTCTGTCCCTTACAGGAGACAGTGCCTACGCAGTGTGCACCTACATGATGACGCCCTACCTAAATCCTGCAACACCAGCAGAACGGAGATACAATGCAGCACACAGGGCGACCCGCAACGTGGTGGAGCGCACCTTTCGCCTGCTGAAGAGTTGCTTCCGGTGCCTCCACAAAAGTGGAGGGGCACTACAGTACAGCCCAGATACAACATGTAGAATAGTGGCTACTTGTGCAATCTTGCACAATATAGCTACCAACAGGGGCATACCTGTGGAAATATTGGAGCCAGACTCAGATGAGGATGATGATCCCATACCACCCCTACAGCCAGCAGACAGGACCAGTGCAGCAGAGGGAAGGCAAAGGCGTGCTGACATCACACACAACCATTTCAGATGTGAGTATGAAAACACAAATCCACTGACAAATGTACCTGTAGTGAGTAAATGTATTACCTTAATGTCAGGTAATGTAAGTTCAACGAATACCAACAAAAGTAATTGTAAAAAAAAAACAATATCACAGTAAAGCACTATTCCTTCATAGTGTCCTAATTCCAGACATACATACAGTCCCCTGTGGCCACTACAGTCACTTCTTTCGGACATGCACGCCACTCAAGTGCGCAGTTGCCTCACTGGCACCTCGATTGTCTGCCTCTGTGGCAGTGCTGTGCCTGCACTGTGACGTCTGGTGTCAATTGCGGGCACAGCTAGGCTGCTGAAGCTGGATGTGTCCTCCGTGTCCCCCAGTCCAAGCTCGCTAGGTGTGGCTGACCGGTTTCCCATTATATTGTCAATCACATTAGTGATTTGTACAAGTCCTTGGGCCACATCCCTGCTGCTGTGTGCTGCCTCAACCTGTGCAGCCAAAGAACAACGTGAAATTAGGGATGTGGAATTAGCCAGCCTAGTCACAGAGCGACAAAATCCTCCAAACATGCTCATGAAGCGTTGCTCCTGCCTGGGGTGGCTTACCCTGTCATGGCGCAGCTCCTGACAGAGTTCCCTCACAGCAGTAGTGAGCTCCCATGTGTCCTGCGATGCCTGGACCTGTCCCTCATGCAGCTGTTCAATGTTGGCATTCAGGCACTCCAGCTGGCGATGCAGGCCCCCATGTTTGCATTATGTTGCTGCATCTGCCTTTGTAATGCTGTGATCTTTTTATTTTGAAGGCGCTGCTGCTGCAACATAGCCGATTCCAGGCCACCAAATAAGGAGGTTCCCTCACCTGCCTCATAAGCCTGTTCACCAGCATATGTAGGCATCCTGCAGGGTGCTGTGGTCTGCTGTGAATGGGGCTCCTGCATCTGGGTGCATCTGGGTGCATCTGCCAGATGGGGACGGTGTTTGTGAGCCTTCCTGCTGCTCATCAGAGTCCTAACTCAGTTCTGGCAGTGGCAGTGCCCTAGGCCTGCGTCGGAGTGGCACAATGTTCAGAGACTCACAAGTATTGGAGTCTGAAGCAGGATGAGTGTCTGTCTCCCATGCACTGGCACATACTGTGGCTGCTGGGCCTGGCCCACCTGCAAGAACAATATGCAGCATGTCAGTTATGTTTGTTACAATTAAGGTCACACAATGGTAATAAAGGTACAGGTACTTCTCTTCATTGTGTTGTGGGTGTTGTGTTCTTCTGTGTGTCGCTCTGCCTCTTACATTGTATGTGCTACTTTCAGCTCTGGGTTGTGGCATTGTTGTGCTGCTTTTAAGATGTGGAATGGACTACTTCTCACAATGTTTTACATTACTTGCTAATTCCTAAGGGGCTTTTGTGCATACACATATGGGGTTACAATTCAACATTGCACTTACCTTTACTGGTACTTGGTGTGCCGAAGGTGTCAATCTCAGTGACCCCACTGACTGCTTCCGGGAGGAGTGTGGACTCCACTAGGTCTTCTATCGGGGTGGAGGGTGTCTCTGTGGGTGGTCCGCCTCCTGTGCTCCCGGCCTCCTGCAGTCGTCTTGCCACCCTCTCCTTGGCACGGGACCGCAGTTCATACCACCTCTTCTTGATTTCTTCTACAGAGCGCTGTGCCACTCCAACAGCGCAGATCTTTGTCTAGATATCTGCCCAGAGTCTGCATTTTTCACTCTCAGGCACCTGGAGTGAGCTTTTGCCAAATAACCGGTCATGGCTCCTGACCCCCTCCTCTGTGAGCACCTCCAGCTCTTGCTCACTAAACTTCAGCTTGCGCTTCCTTTCTCCCTTCTCCTTTCCCTGGGCAGAGGTGTCCATGGTTGCTCTGCTGTGCTGCCTCCTCCAGAGACTTGCTCAGTGTGGCTGGGCTGACTCTATCTGAGTACTGGTTTGGGTGTGGCACCTGCAAACTGCCTGGGATGACTCACTTTCTGCTTGTGATGTCATCAGGCTCCTCCAGGTGTACGTTCTCTCAATTTGCGATTTTCAATTGCCGAATCGCAGTTTGCAAAAATGCAAATTGCGATTCGGTATTTGGGCCTCGCAAACCACAAATAGCGATTTTTAAGAAATCGCTAATTTCGAATCGCAATTATGATACATGGCCTATTGCGACTCGGAAATAGCGATTTCTTAAAAATCGCTATTTGCGATTCGCAAGGCCATTTCATGATACATCTGGCCCATTGTCTCTTCTGCTATAGACATTATACAAACAGATATGTCTTCTTTACACCATGGACAGAGTCAGCTAAGGTACATTATGAAGTTGGGTTGGACACTTTAAACATTGAAGGCGGGTCGCGTTCCCTGGCAGCATGTCAGTGCAAGGGGAATATTTTCTTCCTTTAATTTAACGCAACAACAACAACTAATGGCTAAGAAAGAAGCGACTTATGTCATGCTAAACATTGAGAAATTAGAAAAGTTGCCTTTTACTGTGGCTGAAATACCATCTGCTGCGTGGCTAATACACAGGGCCATCAATCTGCCTATTTCTACACTTCAATTCACCTCCTATTTAAAACACATTCCGGTAGGCAGGTATGAAAGGCTGGGAGATAGTTACACCCATAAAGTGTGGGAGCTTCCATCCTCGTACAAATGTCTCAGTGGCATGAAATAAGTCTTTCTTAGCAGTATTGAATGCGAGACTTCAGTCAGCCATTTGATGGTTTGTAAACAGCTGTCGCTGCATGAGGGGTGTAACGCGTCTGCAGCGAACTTGGCTTGTTATCTGAAGGGAGTTCCAGTCCCCTTGATTAGACCTACATTCCAGGTGCTTTCAAACAACAGCCATGTCCTCCTCAACGGTGAAGACTGTTGTGGGATGCGAGCTGGAATAGTTTATGTTGTTTCGGTCTCTAAGATAGTTACATGCTGCAGGAACGTACTTTGTCCCCCCACCAAGGATAAAAGAGGTAGCTGACCTTTGGCCTCACATTGCTACTTCAAATGTGAAGTTGAGCAGACTCAAGGCTTTATAGTTTCAAAAGCATGTGGCCCTTACATCTGCACGCAAGACCAATGCACTTCTGGTGGCAAGGTCGTCAGCAGAAATACAGTCCCTTTTAAGTACAAACTTTCCGAGGTGAATTCGTGGGATGGATATTTAATGCGTCCAGTACAACTGGAATTGCACATTTCTTTAAGGCTGTTGTTTCTGGTTTCATTCACACCTTTTCCTCCATATTCAGTTTTATACCATCGGCCATCCACTCAATATTTTCTAGTATTTTCGGGGGATTTCCAATAACTTTGGATTTATTAGCTGGCATTTTGCTTTTGCTATTTTTTATGCGCAATGGCTGTCCTGCCGCAACAAGGAGGAATGAAAGCGCGCCCATCAGCGCAGCTGTGTCGTGAACGCATGATACAGTATTTTGGAGCAACTCTCCTGGAGCAATTGGAGTGTGGCTGGTCTCTGTCATTCAGACCAGTTTTACATTGTATGCAGCCCGTGTTTCGGTGCCTCTGGTGCTCTTTCGAACACGCACTGAAAGTCTGTCTTTCATTGGACGCTGATCTGTTGATGTTTTCGCTGAGGGCTCATTACCAGACATGCGCATTGAGGTTGCATTTGCTACGGGAAGCTACTTATGAGTTGCCCTTCCTGGAGGATGTGGCTCTTGACTCATCTTGGCACCACGGAATGCCGCCCTGGCTGAGGCTGAGGCTATGGAATACGACTGCTACTTGATCCTTCTTGGCGATACCTTTCCAACTTTAACATTTGCCGAAGGGGAAGATTTCCTGTCCTCTATGGTCCCGGAATTGATTGGAACTTTTAAAAAAATAACTTCGCCTTTTTGAAATTCGGTCCTTTTATGCCACATGTTCATGTTTTAAATTGTTCTTTTATATGCTCACGACTTTTCATAATTGACATACATTTTTACATATATATCTTAGGTTGAGCTTTTGGTAGCAATTTTATATGTCTTTAGGCTTTGAACCTCCCTCAACCAACAAGGTGAGGGTGCTGTGTAGCCATTTTAGCTATAGCTCCATGCATGTTATTTTAACACACTAGGCTAAGCCGCTGTGCACCCTAACCTATATATATTTTATTTGGCTTTATTTTATTGTTACAATAGCCACTTTTATGGTCTTATTTCATTTTCTGTTTATCTGACTGTTTTTGCCTAGGCCAGCACTCTGTTCTCAAATAAGACATTCTTGCTCACTCTGTGCTTTGTCCAAGGCTACAGTACGGTACATTGCCGGTGAACGTGGTAGAAGTTTAGTCTCCAACATTCTTAGAAAATACACATCCTTACATAGGGACATTTTCTGTGAACATCAGCTGTTTTATTATAAAAACACTTCCCTGTCCTTTACACATTAGAGGGAGATTCCAGCCAGAGAACCACAACTGTATGCTGATTGCCGTATGCTTCGCTACAGATACTAATGCAGACTGCAGGCCTTTGCTCAGGTATGGGGGATGATGTCTTCCCAGGGGAACCTGAAGGGCAGAATTAGAGCTTAACAGGCTGTGCTCTACTATAGCCTAGGTAGGAGTTAGTCTATCAACCGTAGTGACAATATGATAGCGTTATGTCTGTGCTTCACTCTCCTCGTCACAATTTTAATACTGTCATGCTGTATTGTCCTGGTTATTGCAGCTCATGCTTTGCTATCTAAGATGCAGTTGTTTTATTAAAATAATGATTGAAACATTTACTGCCTCTGGTTGTCATTTTATATATGAGACTAAGATAACTGAGAGAAACGGATGAGACCTGAGTGACCACGGCTTCCCTGAGAAACCAATTATGTCATGCGCCCGGCTGCCCAGTCATCCCTGCTTTTGGGTGCCGATGAGGCACTGCTAGTTGGCCGGAGCAAACCCCGGATTGGAGCGACAGGTGTCACCTGCAGTAGGTCACACTTAGTCTCCCACACCGTGGGCGATTCTGCCGCTCAAAATCCAGTAATCTCATTAGAATAATGAGAGCCTACACGACAGTAGAAAGGTGTTAGCATGCTATTGTCACTTTAAAAAAAAGTGAACATCATTTACTATTATTAAGTTTGCCAATTGTAATTAGTAAAGGTTTGTTTATTTGTAAGTGATGTTAGTAGCTTAAAATGTAGGCAATGTACTCTAGGTAGTCTGTGCCACCAAACATTTTGATTTGCTGAAGCTTACTAATGAGTCTTTCAGTCATCTCTTTTGTCATTTGAATTACTCATGGTTGCACACTATTTGAAAAGATTATCCTTCTCTCATTTCTGGGAACCTTTAGTCCTGTCTTAAAAATGTCAAAAAATGCTAGTGATATAGATGGGCTTTGCACATTGAGCTATTGAATGAGATATGCCAACCTACACAGCATTGTTCATTTTTGCCTCTCCCTCTTGGCAGGTCAGGTGGAAATTCCCAACACAAAATAGTAATCATGGAGTGAAAAATATATACATTGATTTCCCACTGAAATTATCCAAATATAGGTGCTACAATGAATGTCCAGAAATGTGTGCCAACGAAGACAATTAAGAAAATTTGTGAGAAGTGCTCTCACACACCTGCCCAGGTGTCATGCTGCATCTTCAGGCCTCCTTATTCATCAAGAGTTACTATAATTATGGCTCCTGGTTTTTTGCTATTTGTTTTTTCAACATTTCCATCTGTATTTTTTTTGCTCCTTTTTCCTATATTTATCATTTTTTATTTTGTGTTCACTGTATAAATGAATCTGCAATAGGTATTTTTCTACATTTATTCAATTGTTAAATGTATATTCGAATGTCCAAAAGGTTTCAACAGTATACAGTGCAGTAACACTGTCTGAAAACACTTGCATTGTAGAGTAGCATAAATAACTGTAGATCTGCACTTAATTAAGCTTAATTAGGAAATCCATTGTCTTTTTTCATCTTCCCTACTTTCAGGGCCTAATTACAAGTACGGCGGTCCTTGGACGACCGTACTTGCGGTGGTAATCGGGCTGCCGCAGTGTTGGCGGCTCAACTACCAAATTACAATGCTGGCAGTCAGACCACCAGTACACTGCTGCCACCACTAGGATCAGGGACCTGATGGGTTGGAGGTGGTAAAAGTTGTGGTCAGCCACAGCGGTGCCAAGTTCATGATCATGACTTTCCTTTCCACCAGCCTTTTCATGACAGGGTCATGGCAGACAGTGTGCATTCGGAGGGTGCTGTGTGTGGCAACATTGGCCTCGGCACCAATGCCATTACACTGTTTCGACCGGTCAGTCTGGAAGAAAAATTGTAATACGACAGTTGTGAGGCCTCTAACTTGCCAGCCACCTCCCCACCGCCATATTGGAGTTCGGGCAGTGTATTGCTCTTGTTCAAACTAAGAAAAAACAATGCCAAAGAATCCAGCACTCTTGAGTAATTAATTTTTTAAGGCACTTCCCAGATGTCAAATAAAAGCACACGTATATATGAAAAGAAGCATTTAACTCTAGTGAAGTTAAACGGTTGTATATACAAGAATAACGACAACAATTAAGCAATCATAGACAGAAATGTGCAATGCAACAGTGAATATACACATAACCTAAATAATCAAAAGTTAAAATGCACCACCATGGGGGTTAAAGCCATCATCCTCGCCAGCACAGATCAGAGGAACCCTTTGAGCAGTCAAGGCAGGAGACCTCCCCTCCCCCCCTCCAAATGGGCTATCCTGGGCAGCGCTTCCACTCCACAGGGGAGTTCCTGTCTTAGCACAAAGTCCCCCTGTTTTTTATACTTGAAACAAGCTAGGAGTGTATTCTAGAACATCCTCCCGTCTTTTATGAAATCAAACGCTGGCAGTCTTTGTCTGTGTGAAAAACATGCAAAAGGACTGTCCAAGCCCCAATGTGCATTCCTGAGACAGAGCTGAACCTTCCTCTGATGAAAATATTCACAGCCTTGTGCCCTCGTATATTGTCTGCATCCCCCATAATATGATCCAGCATCTTATGACCCTGTTCTGGTGAGAAGAACAAAAACACATTCTGTGTGGAAAACAGGTTTTGTGTTTGAAAACCCTGCACTGCCATGATGGCAACTGTAGTAGGGCACAAAATGGAGTCAATGGTCAAGATGGAGTCGCTGGTTAAATACACATAGCATTACAGGCAGTTAGACTGCTAAACTCATAATCAAGCCCTCAATCTGTACATCTACAGAATGGGCACTCATGATTGACAGTAGAAAAAGCATCCAAAGAAGGCCTATTTTTTTTATTTTTCTGTATTTTAAAATAGATATAGACAGGGAAATAAATAGTATTCTGTGTGGATTTATCTGTAAAAATAAGTAAAAACGAAAACTGTGAACTCTAATTATAATGGTGAAAAGGCTTCATATGTGAGTAGGAAGCTCTTAGTCATGGTGGAAGGTAAAGGGAAAAGGAGGATCCTTCACAGTCAGATAAAAATCTCCTCGGTGTCTTAAGTAACCTTTTACTCTTATGAGTAAGTGGAGGATGGTTAAATGTAGCATGGTGTGTGCATATTGTTTGTGGGGGTGTCTGTAATGTGCAGGTTCAAATTCATTCTGCAATTTGGCAGATCATCTGTGGCCTGATCTGTTGAGGTAGCCAACCTATGCTTATTCAAAGTAATTTATAAGTTGGACCAGTCAATCCTTATTTTTAGAAAAATACTCAGATTGAATGATTGCTGTGCAAAAGTCATCTGTTTGTGCAATGGGAATAAAAGGTAATGCACTTATTTTTGTAATTCAAATTGTATTTTGCTATTGGCAAGGTAATCATCTGTTAAGGATGTTGTTTTGATTTTATTTTCCAGATAACCTGTGACAAGTGGAAATAAAATCCCTGAATATAGATCTCTGAATAAATATGTTTAACTGTGCTAATCATTGCTAATTAGAAATCCATTATTGCCTTCTTAGGGTTTTTTCTAGTTTTTCCAATTAAGAATTCACAGTGGATAGGTGAATGATTGCCCAGTAGCAAAGCATAAATAAAATTCATAGTAATTTTATTTATACTGCTATGAATAGTAGATATTTGGTGGAGGTGGGTGGAATATTCCATTCTGCCCACAGAATTGGCAGAATTTGGCGACTCTGTGTTACTATTATAATGTGGAGTTCCAGCCAAATTCCGCCAGTCCACATGTCATGGAATTGTTTCTTGCATGAGCCTACAGAATGGTAAACTGGTGATTGCGAGCAAGATTTGGAGTCTCCTAGCTCGAATTCTTTTTTCTAAGAGGACATCTGGTGAGATTTTTCTAATGCAGGTATTCAGGAACAATTGCAATCAGAAAGCTGCCCCTCAAGTAGAAAATCTACTCGAGGGGCAGCAAAATCAACTTGAGTAGTTGCACCCTTTGGCACATCGTGTGATGCTGTACACTGCTGAATCTCATAGAGTTTTTATGTAACTCCGCAGAATTCTGCAGAGTCAAATTCCGCGAGTTCCACCCACCCCTATTATTTGGACTGAAACGGTGTTGCAATTTAAAAGTGGCATCTATCATTCAAATTGCATTACTTTGAAGGGTTCGTAAATTGTGGAGGATACCAAAAACTAGCATATGTTTAATATGGTGCTTGTTGTTGTAAAACAGGAAGAGATCGTGGTTATAGGTTTTGGTTAGTGGGCCAGGGATTTTTATATCACTAAATGTTTTAGGTTTGTGGGGGTACTACTCTCTTTTACGACTTATTAAATGCTTTAACTTTGGGGTGGCAGGCATATCTCCAGCAACATGAATAGGTATATGTTTTGACACTTCCCTTAGTACTGTATGACAGGGCTCACTGGAAGTGATCACAAGGTTTTTAATTTGTTCTGCATTGTTTCTTACTTCTACCTCTTCCTCATTTGCTCTGAGGTCTGTTCAATATATATTACCCCAGAGCAACAGCTCTCCTCATGTTGCATATTATGGCCAAAACAATATCTGAAATGCAAGGCATTATAAAAGTGTCTCATTGGTGTTATAAAACTCCTACAAGCTAATTTCCACCAGGTTGTTCTGCTTGAGACATTGGACCATTATCTTGTTTGCACAAAATAAGTTTGATAAATGTGGTAAAAGCAAAGCTCTACTATATGCAGTAAAGGAAATGAGTAAAGGCACCTACCTTTTTATTGGTTCGCCTTTATTGTTTTCTTCTAGAAAAGACAAGAGGATGATAATGTGAGTTATTGGTGAGCAACTCCTAATCCTTTTACATGCTAAATCTTATGTCCAACTTCTGGCTAAATGGCAGGGAAAAATGTTTACAATTGCTAGATATTAGTCATTCCTGATGAAAACTTTACATACTGCATAAAGAACCTAAACACCTCAACACCTGTTAGACAAACTTTGTTATGGTCTATATTTACAAGTTACCAGTGATTCAATGGATAAAAATGTAAAATAACTACTCCTCTTTCTATGTGTCATAAAACTGTATTCACTATGAAAAAAGATAGAAGTAGTTATATGTTGTAGGGTATGAAAAGGGCAAATTCAGTTAATCTCTCATATTTAAAAACCTTATGTTATCTCTTCCACCACTCCAGCCTGCCCACGGTTTTATTAACTCCCGGTCATACTGGTGGGAATTTTCAGCCAAAGTGCTTCTGCTGACCAGGGCACAGCACTATTGGTGAAAACAAACAATTTCAGCTGGTACACCATGCCATAAGGACATGTCAGGCAGCCCTGCATTTTTTCGTTTTCCAAAAACAAATCCCTAAGTACCATCAATGTTCCTGATGCTGTGGGAGTTTTCTCCCAGCTATTGTTGGACAGTGACTTTTACTTCCTGCTAGGAAATGAAATGCAGTGCACAGTGATCTTGGACAGAAAGTAAATAGCGTGGACCTTCTGACTCCATATCAGCTATCAGTCTGGCTATATAGGTGGGTTATATAAGATTCCAGATGTGACTGTTGCTCTTTTGTCTCAAACACTGAGCTCTCCCCGTGAGAAGGGGACCCTAGAGATGGACAGTCAGGGCTTCTGCCATTTTTTCTGCATATGACCTGTTGGTGCCCTAGTCCGCTGGTCTCCTTCACTTTGCAGGGACAGTCTGGCTGTCCATTTCCTCTTACTTGCTGTTACTAGTCATGGCGCCAACATGACCAGCAACATGCAACACAGCTGGCCACAGTATGGTGGCCAAAATCTTCCCCTCTTGCAGGAGTATGGCAAGGTTCCTCTGCCAAGCTGTTGCACTATAGGGAAATAAAGAGAAAGGTCCATCAGATGGCATGTGAAGTACATTAAGAAAACAATTGAGCATGGGCCTTGTTGATGTACTGATTTGGCACAAATGCCATAATTTATCAGGGGTTATTGTTTCATGTCCACTATGGTGCATCTTCTGAACCAGATCACATTGATATTAGCATGGATGTGCCAGATACCAGTCATAGGGGTAGCGGTTACATCTGTGATGTAATAAAGAAAATCAACTTTTTTCTCATCCAACATCACTAGAGGCATGTTATATGATGATTACACATTGTTTTTTTTACTTCATCAAAGCTAGGTCTCCCAGTACCCACAAATGGTTTGTCAACATGGTCTATGCAATGAACATGTATTGAAACGTTCACAATTTGTACTCAGGGTTTCGTGCCTGTTTCTTTTCTACCAAAAGCAGTGAGACATGGATGACTTTTGACTTCGAAAAATACTTACCTATTTAACATGTATGTATTCCTCCTGGAGCAAAGAGCTGGGACGGGGAACCCTCTACATGAACACAAGAGACGCCGCCTTTGGGGTACGCATGACTACAAGGGGCAACTCCCCACCACCCAGATTTGAGGCAAATAGCCTCTATTCCACAGGGCCTCCCTCCAAAGACAGCCAGACTTGCGATGATGGTCGGACCGCCACACTCCAGGTGATCAGACCGCCACCTTACGACCCTGACAGTCTGACCGCCTTCACTACTGGGAACATAGTGGCTGAAGGTGGGTGGACTTGTGGTCAGCCACAGCGGCTCTAAACTCAGTGCCGCTATGCTGATCATGACTCCTGTTTCATTGCAGGAGTCCCCTTCCCAGCACCCTCAGAATGCGCACTGTCTGCTTTGCAGACAGTGCACCTTCCAAGGGCGCTGGTGTGCTGTGGTATTGGGATCAGCTCCCTTAATACCATAGCACTGTTTCCACTGGTCGGACCGGCAGGAACGTCATAATACGATGTTCCTGCTGGTCAGCCCAGAAGAAACAGTGCAATATGATTGGAGGAGGCAGCCTGCATGACTGCTGCCTCCTTCCTGTGGCTTGGCGGTTGTCGTTTTCTGACAGTGAAAGTCATAATGATCCCTTGTGTTTTGTATGCAAGTGCTTGCCTGGAACGGCTCATTTATTTCTCTGTTCTAAATTCTCCAAATATACGCCCACTCGTACTTTGCGCTCCTCTTCTGATAACCTTGTCAATAATCTTCTCTTCAATAAATCCTCAGATGGAGGTAAATCATTTTCTGTCCCACTTCTTTTGCTTTTAGGAAACAACTCAAAGCTTTCCATTACACATAGTAATCTCAGTTCTCTTTGTAATCCTCTATGGTATAGTGCCAAGAAACAACCGATTATGAGTTTAGGAAGAGCAACTGGGTTAAACTATAAAAATAAAAACACTGCAGCTGATAGAAATACCATTTGGAAGAGTCTGATGTGATGAACAAATAAAGCAATTCGAACTGTAAGTTGAGGCAGAGTGCTTGTTTCCCGTTTAGGGACTTAAGGGAAAACAGATTCAATAAGGATCTAGATGAACGAAAAAGCTGGGAAAGGAAAAATGCCTCAGAGAAGATAGAATTTAATTCAAAGTCCAAAGATCAATCAATCAATCAGGGTTCTTTTAAAGCTTGACTTCTCACCCATGAGGGTCTCAAGGCGCTGAGTGCAGAGGGGGGTGGATCTGCTGATTAGTTGAAGAGCCAGGTCTTAAGGTCCTTTCTAAATTGCAGCATGATGGTGATTACCCGAGGTGCAGAGGCAGGGAGTTCCAGGTCTTCGCAACGAGGTACAAGGATCTTCCTCGAGCCGTGGTCTTGCAGATCCGTGGGATGATGGCGAGGGCCAGTTGGGCGGAGCAGAGATGTCTAGTGTGAGTGTAGAAGGAGAGGCAGTGATTAAAGTATGCAGGTCTGGTGGTGTGGAGGGCTTTGTAGGTGTGCATGAGGAGCTTGAAGGTAATTCTTTTGTTGATAGCCAGTGAAAGTCTCTCAGGTGGCCGTTAATGTGGCTGTGGCATGGGATGTTCAGGACGAGTCTGGCGGAGGCGTTCTGGATGCTCTGCAGTTTCTTTAGGTGTTTCTAGGTCGTGCCAACATAGAGTGCTTTGCCTTAGTCGAGTCTGCTGTTGACTAGTGCCTGGGTGACAATTTTCTTGGATTCAGTGGGGATCCTCTTGAAGATCTTTTGAAGCAGGCAGAGTGTCTGGAAGCAGGAGGACGAAACTGCATTGATTTGGATGTTCATTGAGAGTGAGGAGTCCCGGATGATGGTGAGGTTTCATGCATTGTCTGTGAGTGTGAGGTTGGGGGTTCCGAGCACTGCAGGCCACCAAGAGTCATCCCAAGTGGAGGACGTGGAGCACAGGATGAGGACTTCTGTCTTGTCTGAGTTAAGCTTGAGGCAGCTGGCCTTCATCCAGGTGACAACTGCCTTCATCCCATTGTGGAAGTTGCTCGTCTATGAGGGAGAGAATCAGCCTGGTGTGGATGGCGTAAGAGACGATGTTTAGTCAGTGGCTTTTGACAATGGCTGCAAGTAGGGCCATGTAGATGCTGAAGAGGGTGGGGCTCAGGGGGGATACCTGAGGCACTCCTCAGCTGATCTCTGTGGGTTCTGAGTTGAACGGTGGAAGTCTAACTCTCTGTGCTCGGCTTGTGAGGAAGGAGCTGATACATTCTAGGGCTTTGTTGCAAATGCCAGCATCGTGGAGTCTTGCACAGAGGGTGTGGTGATTGACGGTGTCGAAGGCGACTGAGAGGTCCAAGAGGATGAGAGCAGCAGAGAGATTCCAGCAAAGAATGAGGATCAGAAAGGCAAGGAAAACTTAGATTCTCCTATGTCTGATGCAATCTATGTCTGATGCAAACTTTGACCAGTTGATCTAGAACCAGAGGTCCTAATGCCACCTGCGATTGAAAAAATCAGTCCACGAAAGTTACTATTGGTCAATGACTCGATCTGTAAATATTTTTCTACTGGTCAGTAGATAATGATAATAAAGTTTTCGTAGCACAGTTTGTTCTACTCAGCCATTTCTCTGCACTATAAATAACAGGTGTTACTGTTACTCTCGTAGACAGTGCTCACTTTAACAAACTTGGAATGATGAAAGACTGATTTAGCCCTGCCAGGATTCAAACTTGTGACTTGCAGCTAACCTCATGTTTTATTGATTGGCGCTCAACTCAGAGAGCCATCCTGGATGTGTCAGTCTACTTACAGCAGGGTGTCATGATGTGTTGATTTGGACTCACCTGGTAGGTCTATTGTGAAGAACAGAGGGTATTTGGTGGGTATGGTGGCCATTGTGAGGTTGGCGAGCCTGTAGTCTCGGGCACATTCATTCTCAGACCATGTATGAAATATCTTCTCGCAAAATGCCACTTTCTAGGAAAGTACCATCTTGCCTGGCATGTTACCCCCATTTTTACTTGTGTGTCAGTTTGTTTTTGCCTGTGTCATTGGGATCCTGCTAGCCAGGACCCCAGTGCTCATAGTTTGTGGCCTATATGTGTTCCCTGTGTGGTGCCTAACTGTATCACTGATGCTCTGCTAACGAGAACCTCAGTGCTTATGCTCTCTCTACTTTTAAAATTGTCACTGCAGGCTAGTGACCCTTTTATCAATTTTGATTGGCACACAGGAACCAACCTTATAATTCTCCAGTATATGGTACCTAGGTACCCAGGGTATTGGGGTTCCAGAAGATCCCTAGGGGCTGCAGCATTTCTTTTGCCATTCATAGGGAGCTCAGACAATTCTTACACAGGACTGCCACTGCAGCCTGAGTGAAATAATGTCCATGTTATTTCACAGCCATTTTACACTGCACTTAAGTAACTTATAAGTCACCTATATGTCTAACCCTCACTTAGTGAAGGTTAGGTGCAAAGTTTCTAAGTGTGAGGACACCCTGGCACTAGCCAAGGTGCCCCCACATTGTTCAGGGCAATTTCTCTGTACTTTGTGAGTGCGGGGACACCATTACACGTGTGCACTACATATAGGTCAATACCTATATGTAGTTTCACAATGGTAACTCTGAACATGGCCATGTAACATGTCTAAGATCATGGAATTGTCCCCTCATGCCAAATCTGGTATTGGGTGCCAATCCCATGCATCCCTGGGGCTCCGGCATGGACCCCGGGTACTGCCAAACTTACTCTATGGGGTTTTCACTGCAGCTACCGCTGCTGCCAACCCACAGGCAGCCCAGTCCCAGGATGGCAGAACAAAGGATTTCCTCTGAGAGAGGGTGTTACACCCTCTCCCTTTGGAAATAGGTGTTAAGGGCTGGGGAGGAGTAGCCTCCCCCAGCCTCTGGACATGCTTAGAAGGGCACAGATGGTGCCCTCATTGCATAAGCCAGTCTACACCAGTTCATGGATCCCCCAGCCCCTGCTCTGGCGCGAAACTGGACAAAGGAAAGGGGAGTGACCAGGGGTGGTGCCCAGAGCTCCTCCAGTGTGTCCCAGACCTCTGCCATCTTGAATGCAGAGGTGTGAGGGCACAGTGGAGGCCTCTGAGGTGACATCAGAGACCCCTCCTGATAGGTGCTTACCTGGTTAGGTGACCAATCCTCTTCTGAGAGCTATTTAGTGCCTCTCCTGTGGGTTTCTCATCAGATAACGAATGCAAGAGCTCACCAGAGTTCCTCTGCATCTCCCTCTTCGACTTCTGCCAAGGATCGACCGTTGACTGCCCCAGGACACCTGCAAAACCACAACAAAGTAGCAAGAAGACTACCAGAAATATTGTAACGCCTAATCCTGCCGGCTTTCTCGACTGTTTCCTGGTGGTGCATGCTCTGAGGGCTGTCTGCCTTCACCCTGCACTGGAAGCCAAGAAGAAATCTCCTGTGGGTCGACGGAATCTTCCCCGTGCTAATGCAGGCACCAAACTTCTGCTTCACCTGTCCTCTGGGACCCCTCTCGTCTCGACAAGCGTGGTCCCTGGAACACAGGAGCTGGATCCAAGTGACCCCGACAGTCCTGTGGTCATTCTGTCCAAATTTGGTGGAGGTAAGTCCTTGCCTCCCCACGCCAGACAATAATCCTGTATACTGCATGAACTGCAGCTGCTAGGGCTTCTGTGCACTTCTGCAAGGAATCCTTTGTGCACAGCATAGCCCAGGCCCCTAGCACTCCGTCCTGCATTGCTCAACTCGCTGAGTTGACCACCGACTTCGTGGGACCCTTCTTTGTAGTGTTGAGATGACCGCCGTTCTCAGATTTCTTGAATGCCTGTTCAAGTGCTTATGTGGGTGCTGTCTGCTTCTGCATGGTCTGTCTCCTCTTCCAAATGGCGACCTCCTGGTCCTTCTTGGGCCCGGGTAGCATCCATTTTCTTCAGCTGCGACTCTTGCAGCTAGCAAGGCTTGTTCACAGTCTTTTTCTGTGTGGAAACTCTGCATCCTCCAGCATGCTGTGGGACATCTTCTGTGCAAAGGAGAAGTTCCTGGCACCTTCAGTTGTTGCAGAATCTTCAGCTTCTTCCACCTGGAGGCAGCCCTTTTGCACCTTCATCCGGGTTTTAATGGGCGCCTGCCTTCCTGGACACTTGCGTTACTCTTGGACTTGGTCCCCTTCCTTTACAGGTCCTCAGGTCCAGGAATCCATCTTCAGTGCTTTGCAGTCAGATGTTACCTTTTCAGAATCTCCTATCACAACTTTAGTGTGTTTCTGGGGAAGTAGAGTAACTTTACTCCTACTTTTCAGGTTCTTGGGGTGGGTATCTTGGACACCCTTAGTGTTTTCTTACACTCCCAGCGACCCTCTACTCACTACACTAGGCCTGGGGTCCATTCGTGGTTTGTTTTCCACTTTTAGAGTATATGGTTTGTGTTGCCCCTATGCCTATTGCATCCTATTGTATTCTACAGTGTTTGCACTACTTTTCTAAATGTTTACTTACCTGATTTTGGTTTGTGTGTATATTTTGTGTATTTTACTTACCTCCTAAGGGAGTATATCCTCTGAGATATTTTTGGCAAATTGTCATTAAAATAAAGTGCCTTTATTTTTAGTAACTCTGAGTATTGTGTTTCTTATGATATAGTGCTATATGATATAAGTGGTATAGTAGGAGCTTTGCATGTCTCCTAGTTCAGCCTAAGCTGCTCTGCTATAGCTACCTCTATCAACCTAAGCTGCTAGAACACTACTAATCTACTAATAAGGGATAACTGGACCTGGCACAAGGTGTAAGTACCATCAGGTACCCACTATAAGCCAGGCCAGCCTCCTCCACAACTGCCAAAAAGATGGGAGAAATACAATGGGAAATTGATCACAGGGTTAAGGGAGACAGAGTCAGAAAAAGAGCTGGCCATTTGATTCACTCTCTGAATGGCACCATTGTGAATTGCATGGGCAATCCTCTCTTCTATAGCATGAGCCTGGTCTTTGCTTCCTCATGTTTGTAATGATGTTTCTTTTTTATTGTGATTGTTGAGAATGGAATGTTCTCTATATGGTAAACATGTACGTAACACTGTCCTGAGTGCCCGAATACATGTGAAATTGATATTCTGACTTTTTATTTGATCCTAGTGTAGCATGTGTGCAAGGACCTAGGCGTGCCACTGGTATTCCAAGGTCCATAACCTGTTTGTGATTGGAAGGGATGCACAAAGTGTGCCTCACAGTAGGAATAGGACTGCTGCCCATGCCTCAGAGTGAGACACATGAAGCAATGGTGGCAGCATACCATGTTTTGTGAATCTTTACTATGACCAGACCTTTTTTTCTGTGAGAACACAGTCTACTGACCTTTATTTGTAAAGTGTTGCTTTTATGTTTATCCCAGAATCTTGCACTGACACCTTAGTTCTGTAGAGCGGTAGACCACTGTGTGTTGCAGTAGACTGATTACTTGGGCAGTGGAGTCCATTTTGTAAGCCCCTGGGTTAGCATGGCAGAAGATAGGTGATGACTGTAGCTTCCAGCGGACATTGACAACTTATTGCCTGCCTTCCTGTGGCAGAGGAAGGAGAGCAGGCACTGAAGCGAAGGTAGGTGGAACAATTCATTGCGGGCCTTGGTAGCAAAAGGCTGCTGATTAGTTCTTCCTGATTACTGCCATTTGGTAAATGGCAGGGGTAAGAAGCAGGACTGAAGTTTGCATTGTTCAAGGTGAGGTCGTTTATAGGCAAGACCTGCACTTTTGTCTATCTCTGAATACATACTTCAGGAAGGCTGATGATTTGCACAGTGTCGCTTGGAGCCAACTGCTACTTAATGAGAGACCCATTATTAAGTACAAAAGCTGTGTCTGAGGTACAGCCAGATAATGACATTTACAAGAGAACCACCCCAAACCAATTCTGAAACTTAGATAGTGGATTCAGATCCCCTGTCTGGAAAATGAGTGCAAAAGTCCAAACCACCCCACTTTGTTCCAGATTAAAGTTCTTCTTGATCATGGAAGGAAATGTTCAGCAGAGTACTCGAAAGACTGCTCTGTGTATGACCAGGGCTGGTGTGTGCCTGAGAACCACTTTCTGCCGGAAGAGCTGAGGGCCTGCCTAAAGTGCCAAGACACCTGCCTGCCTGCTTGGAGGGGGAAGGAATGTGCTTGGCCCTGCAGGAGGCTTGACTGTTCAGGAGGAGAAGGCCAGCATATTCTTGATGTGAGGCACTTGTTGCGTGGCCTGCGAAAGCTGACTCATTGGATCAAATCAAATCAAATCATTAATATTTATAAAGCGTGCTACTCACCCGTGCGGGTCTCAAGGCGCTAGGGGAAAGAGGTTACTGCTGCTCGAAGAGCCAGGTCTTGAGGAGTCTCTGGAATACGGAGTGGTCCTGGGTGGTCCTGAGGCAAGTGGGGAGGGTGTTCCAAGTCTTGGCCGCCAGGTAGGAGAAGGACCTCCCACCCGCTGTGGAGCGGCGGATGCGAGGGACGGCGGCGAGAGCGAGGCTGGTGGAGCGGAGAAGACGGGTGGGGGCGTAGAAGCTGAGGCGTCGGTTGAGGTATTCTTGTCCCTTGTTGTGGAGGGCTTTGTGTGCGTGGGTGAGAAGTCGGAAGGTGATCCTTTTGCTGACGGGGAGCCAATGCAGGTGTCTCAGGTGGGCGGAGATGTGGCTGTTGCGGGGTATGTCGAGGATGAGGCGGGCGGAGGCGTTTTGAATACGTTGCAGACGTTTCTGGAGCTTTGCGGTGGTCCCAGCATAAAGGGTGTTGCCGTAGTCCAGGCGGCTAGTGACGAGGGCGTGGGTCACGGTCTTTCTGGTGTCGGCGGGGATCCAGCGGAAGATCTTACAGAGCATGCGGAGGGTGAGGAAGCAGGAGGAGGACACGGCGTTGACTTGTTTGGTCATGGTGAGAAGAGGGTCCAAGATGAAGCCGAGGTTGCGAGCGTGGTCTGAGGGGGTCGGTGCGGTGCCAAGGGCCGTGGGCCACCAGGAGTCGTCCCATGCGGTCGGGGTGTTGCCGAGGATGAGGACTTCCGTTTTGTCTGAGTTCAGTTTCAGACGGCTGAGCCTCATCCAATCTGCGATGTCCTTCATACCATCTTGCAGGTTGGTCTTTGCGCTGGCGGGGTCCTTGGTGAGGGAGAGTATAAGTTGAGTGTCGTCGGCGTAGGAGGTGATGATGATGCTGTGCTTGCGTACGATGTCGGCGAGGGGGCTCATGTAGACATTGAAGAGTGTCGGGCTGAGCGAGGATCCTTGAGGGACGCCGCAGATGATCTCGGTGGGGTCTGAGCAAAAAGGTGGGAGGTAGACTCTTTGAGAGCGGTTGGAGAGGAAGGAGGCGATCCAGTCCAGGGCCTGGCCTTGGATCCTAGTGGAGCGGATGTGGGTTATTAGGGTGCGGTGACAGACGGTGTTGAAGGCAGCCGAGAGGTCGAGGAGGATGAGGGCGACGTTGTCCATGAGGGTTCTGATGTCGTCTGTGACTGAGATGAGGGCGGTTTCAGTGCTGTGGTTGGCTCGGAATCCGGATTGTGAGGGGTCGAGAAGGTTGTTGTCTTCAAGGAAGTTGGTAAGCTGCTTGTTGACGGTCTTCTCTATGACTTTGGCAGGAAAGGGGAGGAGCGAGATGGGGCGGAAGTTCTTCAGGTCGCTTGGGTCAGCCGTAGGTTTCTTTAGTAGGGCGTTGACTTCGGCGTGTTTCCAGCTTTCGGGGAAGGTAGCAGACGAAAAAGAGGAGTTGATGATGGTCTGGAGGTGCGGGGCAATGATGTCGTCGGCTTTATTGAAGATGAAGTGTGGGCAGGCGTTGAGGGTGATGGCTGGGGGTGTGGGTTCAGTGTTGGTCGGCTGGGTCTGGTGTCCAAAGCTGTCGTGAAGGTCGGTAATCTTACGATGGAAGAAGGTGGCGAGGGAGTTGCACTAGTCTTGTGAGGGCGTGATGGCGTTGGGTTTGGAGAACTCTTTTACGATGCTGTTGTGGCTGTTTTTGTCCAGTCTATCCGTGAAGAAATTCCTTTTGGCTGCGCGGATCAGGTGGTGGTGTTCGCGGGTAGCGTTCTTGAGGGCGGTCATGTTGTCAGCGGTGTGGTCCTTACGTCAGGCTTTCTCGAGGGCGTGACAGGTTTTCTTTGATTCCTTAAGGGTGTCAGAGAACAAGAGAGGTTTTTTGGTGTTGGCCTGTCTTGGAGGGCGTCTGAGGGGAGCAAGGTTGTCTGCGCAGTTGGTGATCCAGTTTGTGAGGCTGAGGGCTGCGTCGTTAGGGTCGGCGGTGAAGGTAAGTTGGTTGTCGATGAGCGTGGAGAAAAGCTGTTCTTCGGGGATTTTGTTCCACTGTCGACGAGGGATGGGTTGAGTGCGGAGGTGGCGGGTCTCGCGTCGGAAGGTGAAGTGGACACAGCTGTGGTCGGTCCAGTGTAGAGCGGAGGCGTGGCTGAAGGAGACGTGTTTGCTGGCGGAGAAGATGGGGTCAAGCGTGTGTCCGGCGATGTGGGTGGATGGTGAATCTAGGAGTGACCTGTGCAGCGTGGGGGTCCCCTTGTCTCTCTGAGTGGTTCCAATGTTAACTGTGCCAAGAGTTTGGCAAGAATAGTCATCAGCTTGTCACCCGGTGATCCACTGTCAGCCGAAAAGGCTATTGATGCTGACAAGGGGAGAGGAGCTGCATTGCCCACTGAAGCAGCAAGCCCAAAGGTTGCAACTGCCAAAGATGAGTGAAGCTGGGCAGGCCTGCTGTCCTGGCTTCTTCCAGTAGTACCTGTTCCAATAGAAGAAAGCTGCTGTGACCATCACTGAAGTGGAGAAGGTAGTGCAAAGTCAGGTATGCGAAGCACTGCACAGCTATACCTGCAACACCAAACAGGAGGTACAAGCAGGGCTGAGTCGCCAACTGGAACAAGATGCTAAAATGCAGGTGGACTTAAGACTCTCTGCTGACTAAATACTAGGGGGGATGAGACATTTACCTATGCTGCACATTTGATCAGTGGGGTATTTGAAGTGATCTGCACCTGTGCCTGTTTGATACCTATGCTCACAGTATACTGGGAACGGTAGTTATTAGTCATCTGCAATAGTGAGAAGAGAGACTACCCAAAGTGTGGAGTAGAGTCTTACTGATAATTGTAACTGAGATTATAATACAGTAATTGCATACCTATTGCCTGCTTCCTGGTGTCACTAAAATCTTACAGAAGATTAAAAACCGGCACCTGGCAAAACATCTAGAAGTAAATAACATCCTGCACCCTACACAAACATGTTTTCGTGTAGGATGTAGGACTGAAACCATGCTTCTGTTAGCTACCAAAAATCTTAAAGAGGTTTTGGACTAGGATGGATCAGCAGCACTGGTTCTGCTTGATTTAAGTGCCACTTTTGATACAGTATCTTATCCCATCCGTTTTCACCGTTTGGAGAAAGCAGGTATAATGGTGAGCGCCTTAAACTGGCTAAGGGCGTTCCATGAGAACCGCTTTCAGGTCAGCGATGGCCCATTTTCCTCTGCAAAACACCTGCTGGAATGTGGAGTCCCATCAGGGCTCTTCTTTGGTCTTAACGTTCGGCCATTTTCAGATATCATCTGCTTATTCGGTTTTTCTATGGCTTCTTATGCAGAAGATACTCAGATCATCATTTCACTATCCCCAGATGAAAATTTCACTTCTCCAAGACTAGGTAACTGCCTTGAAGAGGTGTCCAGCTGGATGGCAGCCAGCTGCCTGAAACCAAACGGGGAAAAAATAGTTTTGGGTAGTTGGCAACAACCTAATACTCTGGGAGCAAATGAATTGGCCTCCGTCCCTTGGGGAGCGTCCCACCACCCAACCCTTGAAGTGAAAAGCCTAGAGCTCATACTGGACCATCAGCTCACCATGCTGTCACAGGCAAAGAAGGTAGCGGAATGCTGTTTGGCCTCCTTAGAGCTCCCAGAAAGATATTGAAATGACTTCCACTGGAGGTTTGTAGGTCCGTGATTCAAGGGCTTGTTTTTTCTCATTTGAACTATGGCAATTTGCTTTACTTGGGCAGCCCAAAGGCCGTTATCAATAAGCTGCACATTATCCAGAATGCCGCAGCCTGCACTCTGCTGGGGATTGCAAAAACACAGTCCGCTTGTGCAGCACTCAAGACTTTGTATTGGTTGCCAATCAGTTCAAGAATACAGTTCAAGGCACTGTGCATGACACACTGAGCTAAACATAGGAAGGTCCCAATTGTCCTCCATCAGCTGGTCACCTTGTACCAGCCCAATATAGATCTCAGATCAAATAATACAGGTCTCCTTGTTATTCCCAGGGTTAAGGGGAGGAGGTTGCTCTTTCACTCATTTTGGCCCTAAACTCTGGAACCCTTTACCGCCTAGTCTGAGATTAAATGACAATTTAACCAATTTCAGAAAGCATTTAAAAACTCATCTTTATCCCCAAACTCTTGTTACTCTTCTCTCCATTGAGGACTGCCAGTGCTCAGAAGCCCACACGGGTAGCCATCCACTTGACACAGTGCTTAATTTGTAGAAAAGATAAGTGCCAGGGCCCTCGTCAGAAGGCCACAACAGCTTGCACTACCCATTGTCATTGCAATTGCCATTGCTGAAAAATACTCTACATTCACAACTACTAACCACCACACTCCTACAAGTGTGGCAGTTCAGACTATTCAAGGCACCCAAAGATGTAGGAATGGCCTGGGTGGCAGGTGTTAGTTGTTTTTAATGTATTTTGAATTGATAACAACTGTTGTTCTACTCATCTATAAATTGCACACACAGCACCACCATGTGGCAGCTGTCATATGTGCCAATGTTGATAATTAAGGCCCTCATCACAACATTGACGGTAAATGCCGCCTACCGCCGTGCTGATGGCCGCCAACATACTGTGACCGTGGATGTATACCGCTACAGTTATTATGACCCACAGAGTGAAATCCGCCACTATACAGACACCCACACAAGTCTGCCAGCCCAAAGGTCAGTGATAAACTGGCGGTACCAAAAGCCACACTGTCAATCCAACAGGAATACTCCCACAGTATCAGGACCCACGAATCATCGCAGCGGTCTTTCAACCGCTGCATTCAAAATACACACACACTTACAAAACTACACCACATTGGACAATTCAAACTACACACACCTGACACACATACACACATCACACCCAAACACCCACACTACTATAAAACACACAACCACATTACCCACAACCCTTTCAATGAAAAAAAAAGATTGCTAACAGAGAGACAAGCCAGGAGCACCCACTCAATCTGAGCCACAGAACACCATCACCCATACACCATCCACGCACCTCACAGCACACACCACAACACATCACCCCACACATCCTCACACATACCACTCACACCACATCCATGGCACCCTAAAGACACCCCAGGTTTCCAGAGGAGGAGCTAAGGATCATGGTGGAGGAAATCATCCGGGTAGAGCCACAGCTATTCGGATCACAGGTGCAGCAGACGTCCATTGCAAGGAAGATGGAGCTATGGCTGAGAGTCGTGTACAGGGTCAACGCCGTGGGACAGCACCCCAGAACAAGGCTTGACATCAGGAAGAGGTGGAACAACCTACGGGGGAAGGCGCGTTCCGTGGTTGCAAGACACCAGGTAGCCGTACAGAGGACTGGCGGTGGACCCCCACCTCCTCCCCCTCAACTAACAACATGGGAGGAGCAAGTCTTGGCGATCATGCATCCTGAGGGCCTCGTAGGAGTAGCAGGAGGACTGAACTCTGGTAAGTCAAATCTTTACTGCTTTATCCCCCACCCTACGTGCATGCCATCACAAACTCCTACCCTGACCCTCACCCATCACTCCACCATCTCACATCCCACTATCATAACCCACCCATCCCAATGCCAAGCCCTGCATGCAACAACAATGCATGGACACCCATCACAGACCTGCATGGACACCCATCACTAAAGCATACCAATTAGAGAGAATCACCTAACCCACAAAATCACCACACACAAAAGGCAAAGCTCACAGGGCAATCACAACCATACAGGGAAACACACCCATGCACAAGATGGCACACGCAGAGACAATGACACTGCTTTTACATCCCCACAGGACCCTCACTCAACATCACCAGAGAGGAGGTGCCACCAACATCCAGTCCCCCCACAGAAAAGGCCCATAGTGATGACAGCAGCTCTGCACGCCTGGATCACGATGACCAACCTGACCCATCAGGGACCTCTGTACAGTCGGTTACCCTGCCACAGTCCCATACCACCACAGACCCTCCCCCCTCAGCAAACACCAGCACAGCACCCACCCAGCGGGCCCATACCACTGTCCTCAGGACACGTCAATCAGCAGTGTGTCCACCACTACAGGGATCCCAGGCAACCCCACAAACCCAAGACAATCAGGGACCTGGGGTCAGTGGCAGTGGGCACATGGTTCAGGAGACAGAGGCACAGGACAACAGGGAAGCTGGGAGGATTGCTGTGCGACAGGGGGAGGACAGGGCCAGGGAACCCACTTTCCACGAGGCACTTGCAGGGATCCTGGGAGTATACCACCATTCCCAGGAGACCTTGAGCCAGATACTGGCCAAGTTGCAGGAGACCCAGCGGCTGCAGGAGGGAGAGTACCTGGGGATCAGAGAGGACCTCAAACACATCCACACCATCATGGTCACCATTGCAGGGGTGCTGGCTGACATGGCCAACACCATGAGGGAGGCAGTGGCACACCAATGGGCCCCTGACACTAACCACACCGAAGAACAGCCCTCCACCTTCACCGGCGCTAGTGGACAGGAGGCCCTGCCACTGGAACAACATGCCACCAGCACCCCACCCCCTGCAGAAGGAGAACCACCCCGCAAACGGTCCCTGCAATCCAGGCAGAAGCCAGAGAACATTGCCAAGACCCCCACCAGGAAATAAGACTCTCCTGATTGTCACCCTTGTGTCCCACTCTGTTGCCCTGTCCACCTTGAACTGCCATTGCTCCCCTTCCTATGCCCCATTGGACAATGCACCTGTGATACAAAAAGACTGGACATTCCTCCACCATAACCCCAGCCCATTGCACATCCCCCCCAACCTCTTAGGACTTAAATAAACACCCTTAGAACAAATACAAGTTTGGAGTCTGTCAAATGATTGAAATATGTATTAGTTCAACAATCTGTAAACATTGCAATTCATATGTACAGTTATATATACTTTGGTATGACCTGTAGTGGGCAGCAGTAAACACACCAGGAGCCAGAGTGGGGCACAGAGATCTGACAATAGAGATGCCAAAGGGTACAGTAAGTGGCCATAGACATAGGGAAATCATGCTGCCATGTCCAATGTCCAACACAAAACTACAATGTAAAGTGAAGTTACAGTGTGTTACCTGTGTGTCACTGGAAGTACTGCTGTATGAGAAAACTTCTATTGTCCACATCTTCATCCTCTGCCTCCTCTTCCTCACTGTCCACAGGCTCCACCGCTGCCACAGGAGCATCTCCAGGCTCATCCTCCCGCAGAAAAGGCACCATTGTGTCAAGGCCAAGTTGTGCAACATGCAATATGCAACGATGATCTGGCACACCTTCTTGGGTGAGTAGTACATGGATCCACCAGTCAGATGGAGGCACCTGAACCTGGCCTTCAGGAGGCCGAAGGTTCTCTCAATTATTCTCCTTGTTCACCCATGTGCCTCATTGTAACGTTCCTCTGCCCTTGTCTTGGCATTCCTCACTGGGGTCAGTAGCCATGAGAGGTTGGGGTAACCAGAGTCACCTGCAAATATAGAGGGATACGTGTTAGCCACACACTCACCCTTAGGGACAACCCCATACACCAACATATACTGGTTGGGGACCTTGGGCTCACCTATTAGCCACACCCGGTGCCTCGGGAGTTGAGCCATATGCTGCTATTCCTCAAGATAAGGGCATCATGCACGGAGCCAGGATACTTGGCATTCACATAGGAGATATACTGGACTGCCAAACACACCATCTGCACATTCAGAGAGTGATAGCTTTTTCTATTCCTGAACACTTGTTCATTTCTCCGGCGGGGACAAATGTTACATGTGTACCATCAATGGCACCAATGATGTTGGGGATATGTTCCAGGGCATAAAAGTCAGCTTTCACTGTGGCCAAATCCTCCACCTGGAGGAATACAATGTAGCTGCACATGTGTTTCAGCAGGGCAGACAACACTCTGGTCAACACGTTGGAGAATATTGGCTGAGAGATCCCTGATGCCATGGTCACTGTTGTTTGGAAATAACCACTTGCCAGGAAAAGGAGCACTGACAGGACCTACACTAGAGGAGGGATACCTGTGGGTTGGCGGATAGCTGAAATCAGGTCTGGCTCCAATTGGGCACACATTTCTTGGATTGTGGCCCGATCAAGTCTGTAGGTAAGGATTATGGCCCTCATTACAACCCTGGCGGTCGGTGTTAAAGCGGCGGTAATACCGCCAATAGGCCAGCGGAAAAAAAAATGGGATTACAACCTTGGCGGAAACCGCCAACATAGACAGCCACTTTAACACTCCAACCTCCACGGCGGTAGAAACAAACACCGCAGCGGTAACCACCAACAGACAGACGGAAGACAAAGTACCGCCCACCGTATTTCATGACGCCTATCCGCCACCTTTTCCGGGGCGGAACCAACGCTATCAAAAGCACTGCGGGAACACTACACAGAAGGGAAACCACTCACCTCTCGACACCCAACGAGGAACCAGGACACCAATGAGCCCGAACTTCAGGTGTTACCTATGTTGGTTTACCTCCTCTTCTACCAGGAGTATGGACGGCGGGGACTACGGTGAGTACTGCACCTACAACACAGGGGAGGGGGGAGGAAAGAGAGTGACACACACACGCAACATGCAATACCCCCAACCCCACCCTCACCCACAACAACATACACACAAATACATGCATCAACATTACATATACAGCCCCCCACCTCCTGGAAGAACACAAGGACAAAAGGAAATGATTGTAACAATTGTAATCATGAAAAATCCATTAGTCAAAAGTCAAAATTCAGTATATACAGTTATGTACACCAACTGCACAAGTCTGGATAGTGTACCAATCATTGTCCATGGACCACTGGGCCCAAAATGCATGGGCAAAGCCCACACATGATACCTGACTGGAAACGTAGTGAACACTGCTGGGGGATCAGATCGAAAATACACAGGCACCTCAGGGGGAAGGGGAGGGGGGGCACCTCAGCCTGATGAACACACAACACCACTGCTGTACGAGGGGGCTCCATGCCCATTGCTGTATCCTGGAGAGTGCAAAGCCACAGTCTCTCAAGTCTCTCCAGTGGATGGTTTGCCCACTGCTCTATCCTGGGGAGTCCAAAGCCACAGTCTCTCAAGTCTCTCCAGTGGGTGGTTTGCCCACTGCTCTGTCCTGGGGAGTGCAAAGCCACAGTCTCTCAAGTCTCTCCAGTGGGTGGTTTGCCCACTGCTCTATCCTGGGGAGTCCAAAGCCACAGTCTCTCAAGTCTCTCCAGTGGGAGGTTTGCCCACTGCTTTATCCTGGGGAGTGCAAAGCCACAGTCTCTCAAGTGGATAACAGTCTCCACTGGTTCTGGAGTGGGCCTGGTGCCCAGAGTGCTTCATCCTGCCAAGGACTGAGGTAGTGGATGTCATTCTCCACTGGTTCTGGAGGGGTCCTGGTGCCCAGAGTGCTTCATCCTGCTAAGGACTGGGTTAGTGGATGTCATTCTCCACTGGTCCTGGAGGGGGCATGGTGCCCAGAGTGCTTCATCCTGCCAAGGACTGAGGTAGTGGATGTGATACTCCACTGGTTATGGAGGGTGCCTGTGCCCAGAGTTCTTCATCCTGCTAAGGACTGGTTTAGTGGATGTGATACTCCACTGGTTCTGGAGGGGGCATGGTGCCCAGAGTGCTCCACGTGCAGTGTGGCCGGTACAATTCCCTCACCTGGGTGTGCGTGCCACGAGATTGGTGAGGTTGAGGTAGCATGATACACCATGGAGGCAGCGACATACCCCACACTGCTGCGGCTTTGTATTCCACCTGCAGGTGCCAACAGTGATGGAAGTCATGCCTCATGGAAGCTGCCCAGTGTCCAGGAACTCTCCTCCAGCCTCAGACAGCTGACCACTGGGGATGGTAGCCATGTCAGTGGTGGTGCCAGTGTCCGAGGATGCCACGGAGCTGGTGGCGGTGCTTGCGGCGGTGTCTGTGGCGGCGGTGCTTGGGCGTGTCTATGGCGGCGGTGCTGGCGGCAGTGCATGGGTCAGCACCTGCTGAGGGACAGAGCAGGAAGTCTCCTGCAGCCTCAGATGGCTGCCCACTGCGGAAGAGGCTGTGGACTGTCGCTGAGGCTGTAGACGTGCCGGGGGAGGTGCAGGTGGCAGAGCCTGTGGCGGCGGTGCTGGCAGCCGTGTCTGTGGTGGCGGTGCTGGCGGCGGTGCATGGGTCAGCACCTGCTGAGGGACAAAGCAGGATGTCTCCTGCAGCCTCGGATGGCTGCCCACTGGGGAAGAGTCTGGGGACTGTCTCTGAGGCTGAAGATGTGATGGGGGCGGTGCAGGTGGCGGAAAAGGGATTAAGACCGTGGCGGAAACCACGCCGGAAATGGAGTTTACGACCAGGAAATGGAGTACAGACAGCACCTGCACTAGAGGGGGGATTCCCGTGGGATGGCGGACAGATGAAATCTGATCTGGCTCCAACTGGGCACACAGTTCCTGGATTGTTCCACGATCAAGTCTGTATGTGACTAGGATGTGTCTCTCTTTCATTGTCGACAGGTTCACCAGGGGTCTGTACACCGGAGGATGCCGCCATCTCATCACCTGCCCCAGCAGACGTGCCCTATGGAGGAGAACAGCGAGCAGAGAGTCATCGAACACTGAGGTATCACAATTAGTTATTTGCAGAAACGTTATTAATCCGCAATGTGCCAGTATCTGTCTATATTCCCGGCCCAGATAGGTGTGACGCAGTTAACATTCATCCCATGTGGCCTCCTGAAATGGCGGCTGCCTGACCTGTAAGGTGGGACAAGGGGATATGAGGTAACTGCGCTGGCGTTGTACACCGTTGCGGTGGGCGGTCGAAGACCGCGGCGCAATTCTGCATTGGTTAACATTGGGCCCTATGGGTCCCAGGAGCCAATGACGATGGACACCGGCGGTGACGGTACGCACCGGCAGGGACGTGATTGCCATTTTCTATCTGTTCCCTCACTCGATACCTGACCTTCAACAGGAGAGGACCTACACTGCAAGAGCTGCTGTGATCTGTGTCTGGAAGCGACGATGGCTACAGTGTCTGGGGAAAGGGCCCCTGCCTTCACTTCGGAGGAGTTGGAGAAACTAGTGGATGGGGTCCTCCCCCAGTATACGCAACTGCACGGTCCTCCAGACAAACAGGTGAGTACACTGTGAGCATGCTGCATGGGCAATGCCTGTTTTGAGTGGTGTGGATGGAAGGTACATGGGGGGGCTGAGGCCTGCATGTACTGATGGTGAGTGTATGTGCATCAGGGCATGGGTGGGAACTGGTGGGCAATGAGTATGATGGTCCGGACAGGTAAGTAATTTCCTTTCCCCCTGTACCATTCCTCTAGTTCAGCACCCACGAGAAGAAGGGTATTTGGCGTGCCATCGCTAAGGACGTCCGGACCCTGGCGGTCTACCACAGATGGAGCACGCACTGGCACAAACGCTGGGAGGACCTGCGCTGCTGGGCAAGGAAGACAGCAGAGGCCCAGCTGGGGCTGGCCTCCCAACGAGGAGGGGGTGCCCGTCGCACCCTGACCCCCCTGATGTTCGGGATCCTGGCAGTGGCCTATCCGGAGTTGGATGGGCACTTCAAGGCATCACAGCAGCCACAAGTGGGTGAGTACAGGTTCAGATTCTTGACTTTGCACACGTTAAGGTTTTACCTGGGTGGAGGATGTGGGCTGTGGGTGCCCCTAGGCCAGGGCGAACTGGCAGAATAGGTCCCTTGTTGGGCAGGCTCTGAAGCACTCCAACCCCAATAGTGTTAATGGGCATCTACTACTGGGCAGGGTCAGGTGTGCAGCTCATGGCGTTAGGCATTGTACCCCATGGGCTGGTGACTAGCTGTGTAACTAGTAGTGCATGGCCTAGTGCATAGGGCAGCTCCCTGTGTGTTGTGTACGCCAACGGTAGTGGTGTTGCTGGCATTGACCAAGTGTATCCTCTGTCTCACCCCCCCTTTTTGTTTTGTCACCCTGTCCTTGTGTGCATTAGCATCATCTGGTGGAGGATCAGAGGCACCGGTGACAGAGGGAGCTGCATCCCACATGGGCCTTGAGGCCGAATGCACCGACGGTGAGGGCACCAGTGGGACGGAGGGCGAGGGGAGCACCACGACAGAGACAGGAGGGGACACTACAGACACCAGCAGCCCTAGTGGGCAGCCGTCCAAGGTTGCAGCGGAAGGGCTGGAGCCTCCCCTCTCCACTGGGAGCACCGCCACTTGCACCGCCAGCTGTACCGCAGTCAGCACCGCCACCTGCACCGGGGCCACCACCGTCAGATGCCTTGCAGTCAGCTCTGCCACCTGCACCGTGGACAGCAGCACCGCCACCAGCAGCAGAAGCACCAGTGGGCAGCCGTCCGAGGCTGCAGGGAAAGGGCTGGAGCCTTTCCCCTCCACTGGCAGCACCGCCACCTGCACCGCCAGCTGCACCGTGGCCAGCACCGCCACCTGCACCGCGGACAGCAGATCCGCCACCAGCAGCAGCAGCCCCAGTGGGCAGCTGTCCGAGGCTGCAGGGGAAGGGCTGGAGCCTCTCCCCTCCACTGGCAGCGATGCCACCTGCACCACCAGCTGCACTGTGGCCGGCACCGCCACCTGCACCGTCGCCACCACTGCCAGATACCCCGCGGCCAGCCCCGCCACCTGCACCGCAGACAGCAGCACCAGCAGCAGTAGCCCCAGTGGGAAGATGTCCGAGGCTGGAGCCTCCCCCCACCACTGGCAGCACCGCCACCTGCACCGCCAGCTGCACCGCGGTCCGCAGCGTTACCTGCACTGCAGGCACCACCACCAGATGCCCTGAGGCCAGACCCGCCACCTGCACCACGGACAGCAGCACCGCCACCTACACCACCAGCTGCACCGCGGCCAGCACCACCACCTACACCAGTAGCACCAGTAGGCAGCAGTCTGAGGCTGCAAGGGAAGGGCTGGAGCCTCCCCCCTCCACTGGCAGCACCACCACCTGCACCGCCAGCTGCACTGTGGTCAGCACCGCCACCTGCACTGCAGCCACCACCTTCAGATGCCCCACGGCCAGCCCTGCCACCTGCACCGCGGACAGCAGCACCGCCACCAGCAGCAGCAGCCCCAGAGTACAGCCGTCTGAGGCTGCAAGGGAAGGGCTGGAGCCTCCACCTCCACTGGCAGCACTGCCACATGCAAAGCCAGCTGCACCGTGGCCAGCACCGCCACCTGCACCGCGGCCACCTCTGCCAGATGCCCCGGGGCCAGCCCGCCACCTGCACCACGGAGAGCAGCACCGCCACCTACACCACCAGCTGCACCTGCACCGCCAGCTACACTGTGGTCAGCACCGCCACCTGCACTGCAGCCACCACCGTCAGATGCCCCACGGCCAGCCCTGCCACCTGCACCGCGGACAGCAGCACCGCCACCAGCAGCAGCAGCCCCAGAGTACAGCCGTCTGAGGCTGCAAGGGAAGGGCTGGAGCCTCCACCTCCACTGGCAGCACTGCCACATGCAAAGCCAGCTGCACCGTGGCCAGCACCGCCACCTGCATCGCAGACTACAGAACCGCCATCAGCAGCAGCAGTAGCCCCAGTGGGCAGCCGTTCGAGGCTGCAGGGAAAGGGCTGGAGCCTCCCCCCTCCACTGGCAGCACCGCCACCTGCACCACCCGCTGCACGGCGGTCAGCACCACCACCTGCACCATGGCCAGCACCGCCAGATGCCCCGCGGCCAGCACCGCCGCATGCACTGCCACAAGCAGCACTGCCACCAGCAGCAGCAGCCCCATTGGCAGCCATCCGAGGCTGCAGGGGAAGGGCTGGAGCCTCCCTCCACCACTGGCAGCACCGCCACCTGCACCAGCACTGCAACCACTGTACAGCCGTCTCCGTTGATGGATGGGCTTTAGTCATGCATCCATGGGGTGTTATGTATCCTGCCCACAGATAATGGTGTGGATTTGATACCCAGGTGAGTGACTGTGACCTTGCACACCCATGTGCTGCATTACTGGGCACCAAGCCCCCTCCAGAACCAGTGGAAGAAGGCATCCACTCACCCTATCCTTGGCAGAATGAAGCACACTGGGCACAAAGCCCCCTCCAGAACCAGTGGAAGAAGGCATCCACTCACCCTATCCTTGGCAGGATGAAGCACACTGGGCACAAAGCCCCCTCCAGAACCAGTGGAAGAAGGCATCCGCTCACCTTATCCTTGGCAGGATGAAACACACTGGGCACCAAGCCCCCTCCAGAACCAGTGGAAGAAGGCTTCCACTCACCCTATCCTTGGCAGGATGAAGCACACTGGGCACAAAGCCCCCTCCAGAACCAGTGGAGAAATGCATCCACTTGAGAGACTGTGGCTTTGCACTCCCCAGGACCAAGCAGTGGGCAAACCACCCACTTGAGAGACTGTGGCTTTGCACTCCCCAGGACAAAGCAGTGGGCAAACCACCCACTTGAGAGACTGCGGCTTTGCACTCCCCAGGACATCGCTGTGGGCATGGAGCCCCCTCCAGGAGCAGTGGCATAGTAACATCTTCCAGCTGAGGTGCCCCCCCTTCCCCGCCCCCCTGAGGTGCCTGTGTGTTTTCGACCTGATGCCCCTGCAGTGTTCTCTCCATATTGAGGCAGGAGTCAAGTGTGCCTCAGACTCCCCACCCTCTGTAGCTGAAGAACCCCCCTCCCCGCAAATGTAGACATCCACCCAGACATCCAGCAGGAGCAGATGTCAAACCCACTGCCAGGAAGTAAACCTCTCTTGAACTGTTCCCCTTCTGTGCCACAGATGCACCCTATTGACTGTTCTGTAACCAATCTCCATTTTCCTATGGTGCAAGGACACTGGGCTTGTGTTCCCGAATGGTGTAGCAGCTACCCTGATGATGTCATCCACAATGACTAAACCTATCACCATTTTTTTGTGTGTTTTACGTTGATAGTCACGTTTGTTTTTTATACTTCCACACTGTTTATGTCTCATTTATCAACCATGTACAATAGTTATGCATGCCATCTCTAGTCTGATCATGTCCCTCTGTAATGTACACCCATTGCTATGGACCTCGTACGTGGACTCCATCAGCAGAAGACTCATTAAAATAGGATCGTAAAAGGACAGAATCAGTGATAGATATGCTAACAGCACAAAGAGCATGACTGAGAGTAGCATCAGGATGTCTGCTGAGGTGTAACACAATGCTAAACTACACAATAAAGAAGTCAGGGTCATGTAACTCTACCAACAATGCAGAAAGCACATAGATTCGTTCTTTGTATCATCTGGTAAAGCCTTATCGTATAGCCATACCATAGCTTCCAAATATACATATTCCATGGTACAGACAGAGATCAGTACTGATCTATCCATTCCTAGAAACATGCACTTACATTGGTCACATACCTATAGGAATGTCACTCATCTGTCAGTCACCAGTGACATGCACATTGGTCTGCATAGTAGGAACACACTGACAGCTAGATTCAAGTTAGAATACATACAACTGTAATCATTGTGAAGGGAGAGGCTATAGTCTTACATTTACACATGGGCCAGACACATATCCAGGCACAAATGACAGCATTTGACAACATCTTTTACTGTACAGGTGACCTTGACGGGAAAACACTTTTCCACCCCAGTGTCCTGACAATCTAATAATGTTAGTCATACTCCACACAATCAAGACTCATAGTACCTGGTATCAGCCATGTCCACTTCTCATGTCTTTCTGCAATTCCCATCTGCTTCTGATACTGTCTGTCATTTGCCAAGGTTGGTGAACCAAACAGGATCTAGCAAATCTGTGTGTGTGTGTGTGTGTGTAAGAGAAGAGGGTTGGGACATAGCAGAATACACTCCTCAAATCAGGAAGTCATGTCCACAAGTTTAACTTTGCATCTGCTATAACAATACATGATACCGTAGACCACTCTGATATGTAGACAATGCATATGTTCAGTGTGCATGCACAGCTCACTCATAGCATTGGAGCTATCTACAACCTCACAGATGATGAAAGAAAGGAGGTGACATGCTACCCATCTACTTCAGGTTGTAAATTTGAACCACATTATGTCTACTTCACATACCTTTTAGTCAGTTGAAGTACTTATTGACAAGATCTCCTGCTTCATCTTTCTCTGGCTGTTCATCACTCTGCAAATCTGCATTTCCACCCACAGGTTCTGCTGGCTCACCCTCATTTGGTATAAATGTTATCTGTTGTTTCAGGGCACGATTGTGGAGCATGCAGCAGGCAACCACTATTTGACATACCTTGTTGAGTGAGTATAGGAGGGCTCTGCCTGATCTGTCCAAGCACCTAAATCTTGCCTTCAGGAGCTCAAAAGTCCGCTCAACAACATGCCCTGTTCTCCTGTGGGCCTCATTGTAGCAGCCTACCGCTGGCATGTTTGGGTACCTCACTGGTGTCAACAACCAAGGACGGTTTGGATAGCCAGAGCAACCTGTGAACAAATTGGTAGAACAACACACACATATATGGGGGACATGCAAGATTGTGATGGCAGGAGACATACATTGCAAACACACATTTCAGTTGTAACAATCTGCCAGGCCCTCTGTGTGTGTCATCAGCAGTGGGACATTGCTGTTCTGCATGACAAAGGAATCATGGACTCATCCTGAATACTTAGCACTGACTTGTGAAATGTACTAGCCTGACACACACTACCTGAACGTTTATGGAGTCCTATTCCTATACACCTGTTCATTGGCACTGGGGGAACCAAAGCTTCATGGGTACCATCTATAGCTCCAACCACATGTGGAATGTGTCCCATAGCATAAAACTCTGCCTTCATATGGGCCAAATCCGCACATTAGGGAAACCTGATGTAGCTGTCCAGGTGTTTCAACAATGCACACAGCGCATCCCTCCAAATCAGACTGAATATTGGCTGAGACATTCCTGCAGTTAGGGCCACTGTATTCTGAAAGGACCCAGTGGCCAGGAAGTATAGCACTGACAAGACTTGAACAATGGGAGGTATGCTATAGAGATTGAGAATGTCAGGCATCAGATCTGGCTCCAATTGATCACAAAGATCCATGATAGTATGACGATTCAGCCAATATGTCTGGATACATCTCTCCTCCATGGTGTGCAGGTTTACTAGTGGATGGTACACTGGTGGTTGTCGTCCTCTCCACATGGTAGGAAAACTATGTGAAAAAATGTCAACATAGTAAGTGACATGCAGTATGCAGACATCTTATGAAGACAGATAAACAACTCACACATATCTGCTGTCAAGGTTGGTTACAAACTCTGATATCTACAGTACAGCACATAGGTATGAACTCGATGACACCTTTCTTGGTGCACATTCCCCCAAATAACTATTGAACTACACATACAGATTAATCTGCTACTGTACATGGTTGTAGGTCCAACCAATTTGACATGTCTTACATATTGTTGCACATTATCTACGTTCTCAAAGCACATGGGAACATCTGAGTAGGTGTACATTGCTATCACCAAATGTCCCCCAATAACACAGAATGTACTGCACTGATGCAAACATTGACAACTAAACATGAAGGCAGTAATTGCAGTTGTACTGCACAATATGGGGTATAGTTAATGATGTGGATCATAAAACTCTTCCATACATGAAATGTGCTTAAAATGGCAGCTGCCTGACCTTCTGTACTGGACATATGGAAGTGACCTAAGTCTGCCGGCGGATGTTGTTATGGTGGTCGGTGGTCACAACCGCAGTGGAATTGCCATAGGAAGACATTGCTGCCTTTGGCAGACTTGGGCCAATGGTGTACCCACTGGCAGTGACGGTCATGTATGCGGCTGACGTGACCGCCATCTTCTACAGTTTTGCTCACTTGACTCCTAACACTGCTGTCAGCAAGATGTCTACTACCTTAGCTGCTGTGTACTGCCTCTGGGAGCTACCAAATCCTGCAGTTTCTAGGGCCCCAGCCTTCACCCCTAAAGAGCTGGATAAGCTTGTGGAGGAGGTCCTACCCCTGTATGACAGCTAAATGGTGCACCAGAGGAGCAGGTGAGACCAATTTAATACCAATGTGTGATAGGTGTGGTGTATGATGGTGTATCTGAAATGTAAAGTAGTGAAGGTGTTCATGCATGGAGATGATCATTTGTAAATGAGTGTGAGTTAAATGGATGGGAAGTTGCTGTCACTGAAGTGTATTGTCCACGACTATTGATATAGTGCATGTGGACATGACTATTTCCTTTTTGTCTGTGTCATCCATGCAGGTCAACACCCATCAGAAGAAGGGAATTTAGCGTGCCATCACCAATAAAGTGCATACCCTGGGGGTCCACAGCCAGCGGAGCACCCACTGTAGGAAGCAGTGGCAGGACCTGAGACGCTGGGCCTGGAAGACTGCAGAGGCCCAGCTGGATATGTCCTCCCAATGAGAGAGAGGTGCCCGTCAGACCACGACCCCCATAATGGCCTAACCTGAGGTGGATGGGTGATTGAGGGCAGCACAGCAGCCACAAGGGGGTAAGTACTGACAGAACCCACGTACTTGCCTCTGAAAGTTTAGTGTATGATGTCTAAGTATTGCAGCTGTGACGATGTGTTAAGTGCTACAGGTATGGTGACTACTAGGAAGACATGGTACTACAGTTGCCAACAAACAAACACAGATGTGGCCATTGTATTGTGCATGGGAACATGTTAATCACCTTTGTCTACCCATTAGTATGACTGCATGTGGAGATGCACATGTGACTGTGTCATATGTGTGACTCTACGCAGCCACAGATATTTCTAACCGGCTGTGTCATCCTTCCCACCTACTGTTCCCAAGTTCATTTACTTAAATGGTAAGTTCTATAGCTCTTTGGTCTCTGACCACTCCTATTCCACTGGATCTGTGCAACATTGTGTCTGACAGATGAGTAACAGGGCCAAGCAATCCTGTGTCTTGAAATAGTTGGACACTTCATATGGGGCTGTTATCCCAATCAGGCTTTTGGTATGGCCAACTTACTACACTCCCTATGAGGTTTGTGGAAGTGTCCCCATTGTCATATCAGATTCATACATTGGGAAATGTGAAGTTTGATCTTTGTGGACATCCTACAATGTGAAATTCATGATGACAATAATACACTAACATTTCATGGTATTACATTGACGTGTACAAATACATTTTATCCTAATGTATTTGTTGTTGAGAAGGTAAGTATCTAGGCTCTGATCACTTAGCTCATGTATATTGTTCATGCTACATAGGGCAGTACCATACCTACATGAGTGCAACATATGCTATTTGCTGCCTACATCATGCATTAATTGATACTTCATGCCAGATTTGATGTTGAAACCTCTTTTTGCCAGACTTACCTTAGCAAATCTGAGGCTGTTTGGACAGTTTTGGTAATGGCTCTGCTCATTTCTACCTGACTTAATGGTGTAGCAGGTGTTCCATTTCAGATACACATATTGGTGTTGTGGGATATGTTGTCATTCAATATGCTTGCATTTAGGTGTCTGTGTCATTCATGGGTACATTAGTTGTGTAAGTGTTAGTTCTGGACTAAGGTAGTAGGAATCACATGTCTAGACAGACATTTATTAGTGATGTAGGTATTCAGATGTTGTCATGCAGATGTTTCTATTCAGCATGTATGGTGGAATGCTATGATCACTTCATGCACATTGTTTGATGTCCATTGTACTGTTGATGTAACAATGCTCCCTGTGGTTTTCTGTGGATGTAGCCCGTGTGCTAAGTAGGCCCCTATTGCAGTACATAGAATTGTTGTCTATGTGAGAAGGACTTAGATACGTGGGTCCAGAAACTCCTAATGAATATTTTTCCAGTATTTAGATAGATGTTTCAATGACATGCTATGCCATTTTGTGTTGCACACTGCATGGGTATGCCATATGTAGTGTCTTCATCTGAAGTGTTTGTCATTGTGTAAGTTGTGACAGAATGATGTTAGGCATGTGATTGGAAAGCAACATGCTGGGTCATATTTGAAGTGAGATGAGTTTACTTTCATGAAACATAACTACTGGTGATGGACTGGGCATGTGTGGAGTAGGGGAGGCATGCTATCATGTTGTCATTTAACTGCATTTCCTTAGACTGATTTGATGATGGCAGTGATGATCTGTATGGGGATAGATTTTAGATGTATCCAATCCATCTTGTGCATGATGCTTTTGAGTTACAGCTGAATTGATGGGATGGTGATGTAGTGGTCAGATGGTGGGCTTACATTGTGGGTGAGACTGCGGTCATATGGGAATGTTGGAAGTATCCTGCTGTCACATGATGTACGCTCTGAATGTTTTCTAACTGGGGCTTTATTTGACATAGATGTGTTGTTACTGTTGGCCATGTTGTAATGGATGTGTGTGTGAAGAATGTGATGACCCTCTCTCTCTCATTCTGTGCATCAGCATACGAAAGAGACAGGGCACAGCCAAGTGGGGAAGCTGCTGGCCACTGGACCCGGAGTGCTGAGACCACCGACACCGCGGGACCCAGTGGCACAGAGGGCAAAAGGAGTGCGATGGATGAGACAGGATCCTTTTCTTCATCATTGGAATCCTCCTCCAGTGGACACTCCCTGGTGGTGGTGGACCTATCTTGGAACACCCCAGCACCATCTCTGTCTGCCACCCACCTTACTACCACCGCCCTCCCTGTAGCTCCCAACCCAGTTGGCCCTGTCCCCTCACCCAAGAGGGTGGTCATCTACTTTGCCGCAGGCACCTCTGCCCCTGCCCCTGTCAGCTCTGCTGACCTCAGAGAGGAGGCTATTGACCTCTTGAAGTCGATCTCTGTGGGTCAGTTGACGATATTGAATGCCATCCATGGACTGGCAACTCAGACAAAACAGAGCAATGCATTCCTGGAGGGAATTCACTGTGCACTGGCTGGCCTACAGAGATCCTTTCAGGCTCTTGCCTCCACACTGATGGCAGCCAGTCACCCTTTGTCTTCTGTCCCCCCTCCACCTTCCTCAAACCAATCCTTACCCCTCTTGCCCAACCCATCCAAAGCACAAAGACAGACAAGCATGCATCCACCTCAACATCCAGGGGTAGCTTAGACAAACACAAGCACCACAAGACGCACAAACGGCATGCACACAAGCAACATGTATCTGCACACATCAACAGTCATAACCTCAACCAACACCCCCACCACCCCTAGCATCACAGACATAACACCTGACACCCCTGCAGACACCACACCAAAATTCACATATCCAACCACTATACCTATCTTATCCACAGACAGCACGGAAGCAGACCGTCAGACATCCACCCCAGTCACCACAACCACAGACAGCATGACAACAGGCATGCCTACATGCAGCACATTCCCCATACCTGCAGTCACCACCCCAACAGATACTCACCCACAACAGAATCTCCCAGGAACCTCCACCACCCTCCTCCAAAGACACATAAACACCCACACTCACCCATCCAACAGACACCCACAACCATACCTCACACCTATATGCACCCAAGACATCCACACCAACACTTTTTACAACCACTCCCTCTCCCTCCACACCCAAACCCTTTTGCTATGACCTTCCCCATGTGTCTAAGAAAGCTTTCCTTTCATAGTTTATCCTTTTACCTATTCCCCTCCCTCCCCATGATACCCCTAAATGTTTATTGTCCCTCCCCAAGTCTGGCCCTTCCACTTCCAAGCCCTCCCCTGCAAGTTCCAATGCCCCTCCCCCTGCCAGAAAATCTACCCCTCCACCTAAAAGCCAGCCCTCCCTTAAACCTAAGCCCAGGCCCAAGCCCTCCTGTTGGAAATTGCCCTTTTTGCATGGTCATGCCTAAACCTTTTGCCTCCTTCCTCCTACTTTTTCTAACTTGTTGGCTTTAGGACTCTGGACACTTTACCACTGCTAACCAGTGCTAAAGTTCGTATGCTCTCTGTGTAAACTTTATTGTTGATTGGTTTATCCATGATTGGCATATTTGATTTACTAATAAGTCCCTAGAAAAGTGCACTAGAGGTTCCCTGGGCCTGTAAAGCAAATGCTACTAGTGGGCCTGCAGCACTGGTTGTGCCACCCACATTAGTAGCCCTGTAGACATGGCGCAGACCTGCCACTGCAGTGTCTGTGTGTGCAGTTTGAAATTGCCAATTCAACTTGGCAAGTGTACCCACTTGCCAGGCCTCTACCTTCCCTTTTCATACATGTAAGGCACCCCTAAGGTAGGCCCTAGGTAGCCCATGGGCAGGGTGCAGTGTGTTTTAAAGGTGGGACTTGTACTGATGTGTTTTACATGTCCTAACAGTGAAATACTGCTAAATTCAGCCTTCACTGTTGCAAGGCCTATCTCTCTCATAGGTTAAAAGGGGGCCACCTTTAAATATTAATAAAGGTCGATTTCTTTAGAGAGCAGATAGAAATATGGAGTTTGGGGTCTCTGAACTCACAATTCAAAAATACATCTTTTAGTGAAGTTGTTTTTTAGATTTTTTGTTTGAAAATGCCACTTTTAGAAAGTAGGCATTTTCTTGCTTAAACCATTCTGTGACTCTGCCTGTTTGTGGATTCCCTGTCTGGGTCAGTTTGACAGTTGGGCTGTTTATGAATCCCCTTTAGACAGTAAGACAAAGGGAACTGGGGTGTAGCCTGCATATCCTGATGAGCCATCTGTGCTAGAGTGGAGGGAGGACTGGTCACTTACACCTGAATGTGTGTCTGCAGCCTGGCCTGGGCAAGACAGGATCTTGTGAAAAACAGATACTTTTGACGTTTGCCTACTTCAAAGGCAGAAAGGGGTATAAGTAGTGGACCCAACCCCCGGACTTAGGATTTTTTTCAAGATCACTTCTGGAACCAAGAGGAATTTCTGCAGAGAAGAAAAGCTGAAGAGCTGAGGAGAAGTGCTGCCCTTGCCTTTGACTGTGCTTTGTTGGCCTACTCTACAGTTGCTGCTTCTGCCTGTGAAAGGGGTCAAAGACTGTACTTTATGGCATATACCTGCTTGTGAAGAATCTTCAAGGGCTTGAACTGAGCTTGCCTCCTGTTTTGAAGTCTCAGGGCCATCAAAAACTTCCTCTGCTAACGCATGGACTCTCTGCTGAGACTCCTACCCTGCCAAGTGGTGTCCTATCCAGTCCCTGGGCCCTTGAAAGGTGGAGTTAACAGAACAAGAGATGAAAATCCACGCACAGAACACTGTGCGGGGAAATTTTCAACGAACCATCTGCAATGTGGCTGAGAAATGATGTGTCCCCGGCTTCCGGGCTAAAATCGATGCTCCCCCTGCAGCTGGGAGATCGACACATTGTGGCTGGATAAACAATGCGCAACACCAGTTTGCCGCTGCTGATAATGACATAAACCCCACACAGCGCAGTTTTCTAACACCGCATGACTGGATTTTCCATGCATTGTCCCTAGGTGTCAAAGTCATCCCAACTCTGCGCAGTTCTGAGATGCCCAATCCAGAAATTGACGAATCGTTCTCTTGCAAGGGAGAAAAACGACACACAGCCTCCCTTGCGAGGAAGGAATCCACGAATCACTGCCTTTTCTGCTGCATGCCTCGCCCGTGCGGCTTTAGTTTTGACGCTAACCAGGTACTTTGTGCAAAATCAACGTTTCCATTGTTTTCTACGGAGTAAGACTCTTTGGCCCTCATTACAACCCTGGCGGTCGGTGTTAAAGCGGCGGTAAGACTGCCAACAGGCCGGCGATAAAAAAAATGGAATCGCAACCATGGCGGAAACCGCCAACACAGACAGCCACTTTAACACTCCGACTGCCACGGCGGTAGAAACAAACACCGCGCGGTAACCGCCAACAGACAGGGGGAAGACAATGTACCCCCCACTGTATTACAAAGCACCAATCCGCCACCTTTTCCGGGGCAGTACCAACACCATCAAAAGCACGGCGGAAACAGTACACAGAAGGGAAACCACTCACCTCTCGACACCCAACAAGGAACCAGGACGCCATGGAGCCCGAACTTCAGGTGCTACCAATGTTGGTTTACCTCCTCTTCTACCAGGAGCAGCAAATACGGCAGTGACGACCACGGTGAGTACTGCATCTAGCACACTTGTGATGGGGAGGATAGAGAGAGTGACACACGCAACACCCCAACCCCCACCCTCACCCACAGCAACATACACATAGATACATGCATCAAATTACATTTACACCCCCTCACCCCTTGGAAGAACGCAAGTCCAAAATTAAATGATTGTAACGAGTGTAATCATCGAAAATTCAGATATAGAAACAGCTCTGTAACAGATCATTATATACAAATAGGTACAGCAACTATACAAGTCCGGATAGTGTTCCAATCATTGTCCGTGGACCAGTGGTCCCAAAATGCATGGGCGAAGCCAACAGATGATACCTGACTCTAAACGGAGAGAACACCGCTGGGGCATCAGCTCAAAACTAAACAGGCACCTCAGGGGGGGTGGGGCACCTGGGGAGTGCAACACCACAGTCTCTAAAGTGGGTGGTTTACCCACTGCTTTATCCTGGGGAGTGCAAAGCCACAGTCTCTCAAGTGGGTGGTTTGCCCACTGCTTTATCCTGGGGAGTGCAAAGCCACAGTCTCACAAGTCTCTCAAGTGGGGGTGGTTTGCCCACTGCTTTATCCTGGGGAGGGCAAAGCCACAGTCTCACAAGTCTCTCAAGTGGGTGGTTTGCCCACTGCTTTGTCGTAGGGAGTGCAAAGCCACAGTCTCACAAGTCTCTCAAATGGGTGGTTTGTCCACTGCTTTATCCTGGGGAGTGCAAAGCCACAGTCTCTCAAGTCTCTCAAGTGGGTGGTTTGCCCACTGATTGGTCCTGGGGAGTGCAAAGCCACAGTCTCTCAAGTGTGTGACATGTTCCACTGGTTCTGGAGGGGGCTTTGTGCCCAGAGTGCTTCATCCTGCCAAGGACTGGGGTAGTAGATGCTTTTCTCCACTCGTTCTGGAGGGGGCTTTGTGCCCAGTGTGCTTCATCCTGCCAAGGACTGGGTGAGTGGATGCAGTTCTCCACTGGTTCTGGAGGGGGCTTTGTGCCCAGAGTGCTTCATCCTGCCAAGGACTGGGTGAGTGGATGCTGTTCTCCACTGGTTCTGGAGGGGGCTTTGTGCCCAGAGTGCTTCATCCTGCCAAGGACTGGATGAGTGGATGCTGTTCTCCACTGGTTCTGGAGGGGGCTTTGTGCCCAGAGTGCTTCATCCTGCCAAGGACTGGGGTAGTGGATGCTTTTCTCCACTGGTTCTGGAGGGGGCTTTGTGCCCAGAGTGCTGCACATGCTGTGTGGCAGATCCCATTCCCTCACCTGGGTGTGTATGCCACGAGATTGCCTAGGAACATGTAGCATGATACTCTATGGAGTCAGAGACACACTCCACCCTTCTGCGACTATGCCTGCTACCTGCTGGTACTAACAGTGCTGGTTGTGGTGCCTCATGTACGCTGTGCAGGGTCCAGGAGGTCTCCTGCAGCCTCGGAAGGCTGTCCACTGGGAATGTTGTCCATGTTGGCTGTGGTGGCACTGTCTGTGCACGTCGCGGGGCTGGTGGCAGTGGTTGCGGCAGTGGTTGCGGCAGTGGTTGCGGCAGTGGTTGCGGCGGCGTCTGTGGCGGAGATGCTGCCGGTGGTGTATGTGTCAGCACCTATGGAGGGAGACAGCAGGACGACTCCTGCAGCCTCAGATGGCTGCCCACTGAGGATGATGCTGGGGACTGTTGCTGAGGCAGCAGAAGTGCAGGTAGCGGTGTCCACCGCCTTACAGGTTGCGGTTTTGCTTGCCAGAAAGGGTGACACCAGTCTCTCAGCCGGAGGCTCCGTCCCCTGTGCTGACTTCCCCTTAGCCTGGTGTCCCTTCCCCACCTTGGATGTCGCTGCTGGGCCTTTGTCACTGTCCCCTTTTGGCTTGGAGGAGGCCTTGCTGGGTGGTTGGTGTGGCTTTTCCCTAAGGCATGTGGGCCCCTTCTTCCCCTTGGCAGGTGGTGGAATGGGCTGATGCTTGGCCTCACTGGGTGGCAAACTGGCAGCCCTTATGGGTGCCGCCCGCGATGTTACAGGACTTGCAGGGATCACAGTGCTGGAGGATTTGGTGGCTGAGGTGTTGGGCTGGGATCTGGACATCCTGGCCCTAGGGGAAGGATGGGGGGGGAGTTGTAGGGAAGAGGTCAATGTTGGCCAGGAAAAGTTTTTTATACACACTGGGACGGGAAGATGGAGGGGGGTTGGGAGTGGAGGAAGAGCTAGTTGTTGTAGAAGGTGTACGTCTGCTGAATTTTGGTGAAGGTGCATGGGCCGGAGGCTGTTGTGAGGTGGATGGCTGTTGAGTGGGTGCGTGCCTGCATTTGTGTAATTTAGGAGGAGGGCTCACAGACACACTGGGAGAGGACACAGGGGACATGTGCATGGTAGTGGGGGTGGTGATTGCATGTGAGCGGTGTGTAGTGATGGGCGTGCTGGTGATGGAGGTAGTGGCTGAGGATGTAGTGCATGCAGGTGTGAGTGGAGACGAGACTGGGAGGGAGGATGAGGATGTGGAGTTGGTGGACACAGTGAAAGCAGTGGATGTTGGTGTGTCTGCATGTGTGTGATGCTTGCGTGAGTGCCTGTGGGATGTGTGGTGCTTATGTTTGCCTGAGCTTCCCTTGTGTGTTGACATGTGTGCATGCTGGTCTGAAGGTGTGCTTGGGATAGGCTGAGGTACAGGGGATTGGGTCTGGGTAGTGGAAGTTGGAGGGGGGAGGCTGGACACAGAGACAATGGCTGCCATCAGTACTGAGGCCAGAGCCTGAAATGCTCTCTGTTGGGCTGCCACGCCAGAATAAATGCCCTCCAGGTATGCATTTGTTTGCTGCAAATGCCTCTCAACACCCTGGATGGCATTCAAAATGGTTGATTGCCCAACAGTGAGGGATCTCAGGAGGTCAATAGCCTCCTCACTGAGGGCAGCAGGACTGACTCGGACAGGGCCTGATGTGCCTGGGGCAAAGGAGATGCCCACCCTCCTGGGTGAGCGGGCACGGGAAACACGTTGAGGAGCTGCTGGGAGGGCGGTGCTGGTAGGGGTGATGGCGGTTGTACCTGTTGATGCCCGCCACTGCAAGGGAGCTCCCATGACAGGAGGAGTCAATGTTGCTGGTGTCTGCTCCTGTCCCCCTTGTGGAGCTCTCCTCGCCCTCCGTCCCACTGGTGCCTTCAGACTCTGTAAATTTACCCACCAGACCATGTGGGTTGGAGCTCCCTCCTGCTCCGGTGCCAATGCTCCTCTGCCAGATGATGCTAATGCACACAAGGACAGGGTGACAAAACAAAAAGGGGGGGAAAGACAGAAGAGACACATGGTCAATGCCTGCAACACCACTACCGTTGGCGGACACAACACACAGGGAGCAGCCCTAAACACTAGCCCAGGCACTAACAGTTCAGGGGAAAAGCACATGCCTATGGGGGACTCTGTCTAGACCCATTTGATGCACAGCTGGAACTCACAGGAGCCTAACTAGGTGTAGAAGGCCACTACCACTTTTGGTGTTGGAGTGGCACTGAGCCTGAAAAACAATGGATGTACCTTGGCGCATCTGCCCTGGCCTAGGGGAACCCACAGCCCACTTCCCCCACCCAGAAACCTCATGAAGCGCACAGAGTCAGCTGAATGAGACTGTACTCACCCCCTTGTGGCTGCTGTGATGCCCTCAAGTGCCCATCCAACTCAGGATATGCCACCTCCAGGATCCAGTACATCAGGGGGGTCATGGTGCGACGGGCACCCCTTCCACGTTGGGAGGCCTTTCCCAGCTGGGCCTCCCCGTCTTCTTGGTCCAGCGGTGCAGGTCCTCCCATCTTTTGCGGCAGCGGGTGCTCTGTCTATGGTATAACCCCAGGGTCCGCACTTCCTTGGCGATGGCACGCCACATACCCTTCTTCTGGTGGGCGCTGACCTAGAGGAATAGTGAAGTAAGAATGGATGTTACTCCCCCGCCCAGTTCTTCTTAATCATTGGCCACAAACCTCCCACCCTGGTCAAGAAAAACATACACTCACCATCCTCACATGCTGGCCTCTGCCCCCCCGTCTCTTCCATCCACGACACTCCATACATTCATGTGCCATCCACCATGCACAGTTTACTCATCTGTTTGTCTGGAGGACTGTAGAGTAACGTGCACTGGGGGAGGACCCCATCCACCAGTTTCTCCAGCTCCTCCGCAGTGAAGGCAGGGGCCCTTTCCCCAGACACTGTAGCCATTGTTGCTTCCAGACTCAGGTCACAGCAGCACTTGCAGTGTAGGTCCTCTCCTGTTGAAGGTCAGGCATCAAGTGAGTGAACAGACAGAAAATGGCGGTCACGTCCGCGGCGGTGCGTACTGTCACCGCCGGCGTACATCGTCATTGGCTCCTGGAACCCATAGGGCCCAATGATAACCAATGCTGAATTGCGCCGCGCTCATGGACCGCCTACCGCGACGCTGACAACACAAGCGCAGTTACCTCATTTCCCCTTGCCCCTCCTTACAGGTCAGCAGCCGCCATTTCAGGGGAGCACATGGCAGGGCAACTAACTGCGTCACAGCACTTTTGGCCAGGAATACGGACAGACAGCGCCAGACACCGATCACACCACGATTGTGCTAAACAGCCTTGTGAAACCTATGTGTTGTCTGACCCTCTGCTCACCCTTCTCCTCCATAGGGCACGTCCGCTGGGGCAGGTGATGAGATGGCATCATCCTCCGGTATACAGACCCCTGGTGGACCTGTCGACGATGGAAGACAGACACATCATTATCACATACAGACTTGATCGTGCCACAATCCAGGAACTGTGTGCCCAGTTGGAGCCAGACCTGATGTCAGCTATCCGCCATCCGACAGGAATCCCCCCTCTAGTGCAGGTCCTGTCAGTACTCCATTTCCCGGCCAGTGGGTCCTTTCAAACAACAGGGATGTCACAACCAATGTTCTCTAACTTGTTGTCCAGAGTGTTGTCTGCCCTCTGAAACACAGGGCAGCAACATCGTTTTCCCTCAGGTGGAGGATTTGCCTACAGTGAAAGGTGACTTCTATGCCCTGGGACATATCCCTAACATCATTGGTGCCATTGATGGGACACAAGTGGCATTTGTCCCCCCCCCCACAGGAATGAACAGGTGTACAGAAACCACAAAAGCTACCATTCTATGAATGTGTAAATGGTGTGTTTGGCAGACCAGTACATCTCCCATGTGAATGCCAAGTATCCTGGCTCAGTGCATGACACTTACATTTTGAGGAATAGCAGCATCCCTTATGTGATGAGGCAACTCCAGAGGCACTGTGTGTGGCTAATAGGTGAGCCCAAGGTTCCAACACAGTTGACATAGGTGTCTGGGTATGGGAGAGTCCCTAAGGGTTGGAGGATGTCTAACAGTTGTCCCTCGATATTTGCAGGTGACTCTGGTTACCCCAACCTGTCATGGCTACTGACCCCAGTGCAGAATCCCAGGACAAGGGCAGAGGAACGCTACAATGAGGCACATGGGTGAACTAGGAGGATAATAGAGCGCATCTTCGGCCTCCTGAAGGCCAGATTCCGGTGCCTCCATCTGACAGGTGGCTCCCTGTACTTCTCACTGAAGAAGGTGTGCCAGATAATTGTGGCATGCTGTATGTTGCACAACCTGGCTTTGCGACGCCAGGTGCCTTTTCTGCAGGAGGATGGTCCTGATGTTGGTCTTGTGGCAGCTGTGGAGCTTGTGGACAGTGAAGAAGAGGAGGCAGAAGAAGAAGATATAGACAACCGAAACAACATCAATATGCAATACTTCATTATGCAATACTTCCAGTGAGACACAGGTAAGAGGATGGCACTGCTTCTCACATATCATACTACTGTAGGACATTGCATAAATCCGCCTTTTTACCTCTGTGTATGGACCCTGACATGTCACTTTACCTTTCCATTTCACAGATCTGGGTCCCACTTTGTGCCCTCTTCTATTTTTAGTGCTGCCCAACAACTGTGTAACATTGGTATGTGAACATGAACATTGAAATTGCTATATTTCTTAGAGGTTGCAATTACACATTTGTGAAAGTACAGACTGACTCCAGATTGATTTGTGATTCAAGGGTGTTCATTTCTGTGCAAAGAAGTGGAGGGGGTGTGCAATGGGCTGGGGTGATGGTAGAGTCCAGTCTCTTGGTCTCACAGGTGCATTGTCCAAGGGGGCATAGGAAGTGGAGTAATGGCAGTTCAAAGTTGTCAGGGTGACAAAGTGGGACAAAAGGGTGACAATCAGGAGAGTGTTATTTCCTGGCGGGGGTCTTGGCAAGGTTCTCTGTCTTGTTCCTGGATCTCAGGGACCGTTTGCGGGGTGGTTCTCTTTCTGCAGGGGTCGGGGTGCTGGTGGCCTGTTGGTCCTGTGACGGGACCTCCTGTCCAATGGTGCCGGTGGAAGTGGAGGGCTGTTCATCGTTCAGGCTAGTGTCAGGGGCCCATTTGTGTGCCACTCTGTCTCTCATGGTGTTGGTCAGGTCTGCCAGCACCCCTGCAATGGTGACCAGGGTGGTGTTGATGGACTTTAAGTCCTCCCTGATCCCCAGGTAGTGTTCCTCCTGCAGCCGCTGGGTCTCCTGGGTCACCAGTACCATGCGCATGGTCTCCTGGGAATGATGGTATGCTCCCATGATGTTGAAGAGTGCCTTGTGGAGAGTGGGTTCCCTTGGCTTGTGCTCCCTCTGTCGCACAGCAGTCCTCCCAGTTTCCCTGTTATCCTGTGCCTCTGTCCCCTGAACCGTGTGCCCACTGCAACTGACCCCAGGTCCCTGATTGTCTTGGGTTGGTGGGTTTGGCTGGGGTCCCTGTAGTGATGGACACACTGCTGATTGACGTGTCCTGGGGATAGAGGGAAGGGCCTGCTGGGTGGGTGCTGTAGTGGTGTTTCCTGAGGGGGAGATTCAGTGGTGGTTTGTGACAGTGACAGGGGAACCGACTGTCCAGAGGTCCCTGATGGGCCGGGCTGGTCATCTTGATCCAGATGTGCAGAGCTGCTGTCGTCACTGTGGACCTCTTATGTGGGGGGACTGGATATGTCTGGCACCTCCTTTCCGGTGACATTGGGTATGGGTCCTGTTGGGATATAAATGCATAGTTATTGTATCTGTGTGTGCCATCTTGTGCAATGGGTGAGTTATCCTCTACTCCTGTGCTTGCATTATTGTGTTTTCCCTTGTGTGATTAGTGTTTTGGGGTCTGTGTGGGTATCCGTACTGGACATGCTTTGGTGGTGGGTGTCCATGCAGAGGTATTGCGTGCAGGGCTTGGTATTGGGACGGGTGGGTTGTGATGGTGGGGCATATGTGAGGTGTTGGAGTGATGGGGTGAGGGTGAGGGTGGGGGTATGTGATGGCATGCAGGTGGGGTGGGGGATATGGTAGTAAAGATATGACTTACCAGAGTCCAATCTTCCTGCTACTCCTGTTAGGCCCTCAGGATCCAGTATTGCCTAGACTTGCTCCTCCCCTGTTGTTAGTTGTGGGGGAGGAGGTGGGGGCCCTCCGCAAGTCCTCTGTACTGCTTCCTGGTGTCTGGATACCATGGAACGCACCTTCCCCCATAGGTCGTTCCACCTCTTCCTGATGTCATCCCGTGTTCTGGGATGCTGTCCCACTGCATTGACCCTGTTGACGATTCTCTGCTATAGCTCCATCTTCCTAGCAATGAATGTGTGCTGCACCTATGATCCAAAAAGCTGTGGCTCTACCTGGATGATTTCCTCCACCATGACCCTGAGCTCCTCCTCAGAAAACCTGGGGTGTCTTTGAGGTGCTATGATGTGGTGTGGACAATGTGTGAGGTGATGTTTGTTGTGCTGTGTGATGTGTTGTGTTGGGGTGTGTTGTTTGAGGTGCATGGATGTTGAATGTGTGATGGTGTTGTGTGCTTATGGATGCTGGTGTTGTGTTTGCTATTCTCTCTCTCTGCTTCTTCACAAAAAATTTGTTGTACGGGGTTGTGGGTAATGTGGATGTGTGTTTTATAGTTGTGTGAGTGTGTGGGTGTGGTGTGTGTATGTGTATCAGGTGTGTGTATTTCGAATTGTCCAATGTGGTTGTGTTTTGTAAGTGTGTGTGTATTTTGAGCGCGGCGGTGTCGACCACCAATGGATTACCGCGGTTGAAAGACCGCTGCGTTGATTCGTGGGTCGTGATAGTGTTGGCGTATTCCTGTTGGCGTGATGGTGTGGGTTTTGCTATCGCCAGTTTATCACTGACCTTTGGTGTAGCAGACTTGTGTGGGTGTCTGTACTGTGGCGGATTACGAGGTGTGGGTTGTAATGGCAGATTTCCGCCACGGTATGTTGGCGGCCTTCAGCACAGCCGTAAGCGGGATTTACTGCCAGGGTTGTAATGAGGGCCTTATTCTTTTGAAATTTCATATTTTAACTTCTGTATTTTGGATTTTTGTCATTTTGATCGTGTTTGACTTAGATAAATATTGCCTATGTGGTGTCCATTATGTAGTGTTTTCACTGTATTATTTTTGTGTGTTGGTACAAACACTTTACACATTGTTTCTGAGTTAAGCCTGCCTGCTCGTGGCAAGCTACCAAGGGGGTGAATGGGAGTTAACCAGGTGTGTTTCTCCTTTGCCCTGACTAAAGTGAGGGTCCTTGCGTGGACTCGGGGTAACCTGACTGACAACCAAAGACTCAATTTCAAACACCCCCCTCCCAAGTCTGATCCCAAAGGCCCCCCTCCAAAACCCAAACACAAACCCTCACTGCTTCCCCCTCCCAGATAAGCCCTGAGGTGCCTGCCTGCCCCATTGATGCACCTTCCTGTGGAGGTTGCATAGCAGTCAGGAGTCAAGTTTGGGGCACACATCTGTGCACTCTGTGTAATCAGCATGTCTGCATGATGGACTGGCCTATGGCCTTTGTTATGAATATTATTTTTTTAATCATTACATGAACCAACCAGTGTTTGGTTTCCTCGTTCCATCTTTGTCATGCATTTCTTTCCCTAGTATTGAGTTGTTCCTGGCTGACATTAGTTGTGTGTATGTATGTGTGTGTGTGTGTGTGTGTGTGTTTTGACTGGTATACATGTGTTGTGTGTGCAGCATGTGTGGCTGTGTCCAGTGTTTCTTTCTGAAAGTGGTCAGGTATGTGTTGTGTCATGGACATTTGGGTGGTGAAAGGATTAGTTGTGTTAGTATTGTGTGTTGTTGGTGTGCTGATGTGTTTGATGGTGTGTTGTGTGGCTTTGTGTGCATTGAGTGTGTGAGCGTTATGAGCATGAAATGTTGGACACAGAGTTCTTTGTAGATCCATCAGTTAGTAATTTGATTGTGTATTTGTATGTGTGTTTTGCATGTTGGTGTGACGTTGTGAGGTCTGTGTGATGTGTCCCTGGATAGTGTCTCCTGTGTCCCTGCCAAGTGATTGTCGTTGGTGAGGATGTGTTGTTTTTGTAACATGTTGTGTGGTAGTGTGTGAGCGTGGGTCTGTGTGGTGTTTCCATGCATATCTGTGTGTGTTTGGGATATTTGTGTGTGTGTTTGGTGGCCATGGCGTGTTTGTTGTGTATATGCAAGTGTGTAAGTGGCTGTCTGTGAGTGGGCGTGCTGTTGTGTAGCTACATAGAAGTGTCACCCTCTCACCCCCTTCCCGAATGTATGTTGTGTTAAAAAATTGTCAATATGCAACAATAACAGGTAAGCGTGTGTGCTTACGGTTGGTGTCATTGTCACAGATTCCGTAGTCATTGGGAGAGCAGGAGCAGCAGAAAGACATATATTTCTGGTTCCATGGCAGCTCCAGATGAGTATGGCTTCCTGAAGGTGAGTGTCTTTTTTTATACAGTTGTTTTCTAACTGGGTTTTCATAGTGGTGCAACTGCGCTGGAAACCTTGGAGGTGTGCAGCTTCATAATCTGTTGCATGAAAACATGGTTTCTGCCGGCCTGCAGGTGTCTACCGTCATCCGTGGCAGCTAGACCACACTGGCAATGCCGGCGTTGCTCTGGCTGTATTCTGTTGGGAATTCTGCCATGGTGATAATATGGTGGTTTGCTCTGCCAGCCTGTTGCCGGTGCGACTGCACCACCAAGTTTGCGGTCCTGGGACCGCCAAACTCATAATGAGACCCTACGTCCCTGAGCAGCTACCCTGAGTGTTAAGTGAGGAAAAGGTTGTGCTTAGCTCGGTTTGCTGTAGTGGGACAGACGCCAGGACACCAGTGGCAAACGTCCTCACCCAAAATGGTTTAGACCCAGTGGCCCTGAATGGGGTCTAAAAGTTATGTTTCACATACCTTCCTTCCTAGATGCCCTTACTCTGACATTACAATCTGTTGTGTGTAAATCACCTACCAGTTCTCAGCCAAATCCTGACTGAGCTTCTGATCAAGCACCTCTTTTCCCGAGTGTTGGTGAATATTTCAGCTAAAGCTGTACTGTACCCTTGAGAATAGCTCATTATCAATTTGCATTTATACCTTGATGTTCACTTTCTTCTTTTAGAATTCTCACCTGGTAACTAGTTGCTTCAAGGGACTCCTTCATTGCTTTTTCATCCTCTCTCTTCTCTTTCCCCCGTATTTTTCAGCTCTTGAGTTTAGTAGAGTATTTCTTGCCTTCCTGAGTCTGAGAACGCTGACTGTGGATAGGGAGGTTGACATTACTTGGTGTATTCCTACATTTTGGTCCTTGCATCTAGTGACCTCTTTATAAGCTGACTGCTTTATGATCAGTAGGCAAAACCTTGTTCCACTGTTAGTGACATAATAATCCACAATGCTGCATCTAATTGAGTTTTGCATAGTGTGCTGCCCTGAAAACGCATTTTGCACTCCTGTTATCCTCATGGACCACATATGTGTTTGCAATGGTGTTCTGTGCCCTTTGCCCTTCAGCTTCCATGTGGCTCTCCTGGGAGTTGTAGCAAAATGTTTACTGGCATGAGAATCAGCGCATATGTGCAGTGTTTGTTGTTCATCTACAAGTGTTTTTCCATTGGAGAGGCAGTGAAAGCGTGGTCCTTGGATCTCTGCTATGTATCCTAGCCTTTGCTTGGAACAGCAATAGTCCTCTTCTTTGTGGGCAAATTGTGCACTAATTTCATATTTTCTGGTATGTTATTTGCCCTCTACACCTGTACTCTGCATTAAGTTTTCATGGTTTGTTTTTGCTTTGGGAGTAATTTTCTAGTGTGTGCTGTTACACCCACATCTACTCCAGAAGAACTACAACTCACAGTGACTCTAAATTACTCTAGCCAATTCTTCAAGTAAGCCACACACCTTCTGTGCCCACCATCCATTCCAGCAGAGGAATCACATAAAAAACAATAGAAGCAGGATACCAGCATAAACACAAAGGAAAACGTACAAAAATGAAATCAAGGCACAGCACAGAAGCAGCAACATATCTTACAGATCATTTGCAACAAACATGCTGTTGGCACAGAAAAGCCCCTCACATGGTGATGGACTCGTACCTCTGGCCTAAGTACCCCAATTGCAGTCATATCTGGATCTTTGGTAATTAGTTTTGGTCATGATAGAACACCAATCATGCATGTGTGCTTTGACTTAGGGCTTGTCTCATTGACTGCACGTGCTTAGATCGGGAGAGACATCCAAAGAATTATCCCCAGGAGGTGTAAGACTTCTGTCTTTACCTGGAGTAAAGTAGCACACCATCTTTTTAATAATCAGTAGTATGACCAGGTCTGACTTGCCCAGCCCATGAAAGTTTTGCTGTTGTGCACTTATTTAATTCCTTGGCCTGTGACATCACCTGTGACATACGAGGGTTCCATTATGGAACTGCAAGGTGGAAGTTAGGGCAGACTTTGTGTGGAGACTTTGGGGGTCATTCCGACCCTGGCGGTCGGTGTAAAAGCGGCGGCCAACCCGCAAACAGGCAGGCGGCCCAAAAAATGGAATTCCGACCCTGGCGGGAACCGCCAACACAGCCCGCCACTTTAACACTCCGACCGCCACGGCGGTACAGACAAGCAGCGCGGCGGACACCGGCAACAGACAGGCGGCAGACAATGTACCGCCCACCCTATCACAACTCACCAATCCGCCACCTTTTCCAGGGCGGGAGCCCCGCCGATAAAAACACAGCGGAAACAGACTTCGAACGGGAAAACGCTCACCTCTACACACTCCACGAGGAATCTGGACAGCATGGAACCCGAACTACACATCCTACCAGCTATTGTCTACCTGCTTCTCTACCAGGAGCACGAACGCCGGCGCAGAAGACAACGGTGAGTTCTGCACCTACGACACAGGGGAGGGGGGAGGCAAACAATTACGGGGACACACATACGCCACCCACCCACCCCCACCCTCACCCACTACAACACACACATCAATGCAGAGCAACAAGTCAGAGTGACACCCCCAACCCCCCCGGAAGAATGCAAAGACAAAATAAAATGATCATTAAAAATGAAGTATATTATAGCATAATTGAAGTTAAGTGAAATATGAAATATATAAATAAAATATATTACATCATGAACAATATATACATAGGTCAAAAGTCCGGGCCATATTGGCTATCATCCATTGTTCGTGGGCCAATGGGCCTAAACACATGGGCAAAGGCCACACACGAGACCCGATTCCATTGGAGAGAACACTGCAGGGGCATCAGATAGTAAAACTACAGGCACCTCAGGGGGAAGGGAAGGGGGGCACCTCAGCCAATTGAGTCCACAACGCCAGATCCACAAGGGGCCTCCATGCCCACTGTACCATTCTGGGGAGTGCAAAGCCACAGTCTCACAAGTCTCTACAGTGGGTGGGTTGCCCACTGTGCCATCCTGGGGAGTGCAAAGCCACAGTCTCTCAAGTCTCTACAGTGGGTGGCTTGCCCACTGATCCATCCTGGGGAGTGCAAAGCCACAGTCCATCAAGTGGATTACAGACTCCACTGGTTCTGGAGGAGGAATGGTGCCCAGAGTGCTTCGTGAAGCCCTGGCCGACACAGATCTGGCCCTGCCAATGGGCCAGCGGTGCTTGAGATGAAGGGCCCAGCGGAGCAGTGCTTGACAGGAAGGGCCCAGCGGAGCGGTGCTTGAGATGAAGGGCCCAGCGGAGCAGTGCTTGACAGGAAGGGCCCAGCGGAGCGGTGCTTGACAGGAAGGGCCCAGCGGAGCGGTGCTTGAGATGAAGGGCCCAGCGGAGCGGTGCTTGACAGGAAGGGCCCAGCGGAGCGGTGCTTGACAGGAAGGGCCCAGCGGAGCGGTGCTTGAGATGAAGGGCCCAGCGGAGCGTGCTTGAGATGAAGGGCCTAGCGGAGCGGTGCTTGAGATGAAGGGCCCAGCGGAGCGGTGCTTGACAGGAAGGGCCCAGCGGAGCGGTGCTTGAGATGAAGGGCCCAGCGGAGCGGTGCTTGACAGGAAGGGCCCAGCGGAGCGGTGCTTGACAGGAAGGGCCCAGCGGAGCGGTGCTTGACAGGAAGGGCCCAGCGGAGCGGTGCTTGAGATGAAGGGCCCAGTGGAGCGGTGCTTGACAGGAAGGGCCCTGTTCAGCGGTGCTTGTCACGGCGGGGCCCTGTTCAGCGGTGCTTGTCACGGCGGGGCCCTGTTCAGCAGTGCTTGTCACGGTGGGGCCCAGTTCGGCGGTGCTTGTCACGGCGGGGCCCTGTTCAGCGGTGCTTGACAGGAAGGGCCCTGTTCAGCGGTGCCTGTCACGGCGGGGCCCTGTTCAGCGGTGCTTGTCACGGCGGGGCCCAGTTCGGCGGTGCTTGTCACGGCGGGGCCCTGTTCAGCGGTGCTTGACAGGAAGGGCCCTGTTCAGCGGTGCTTGTCACGGCGGGGCCCTGTTCAGCGGTGCTTGACATGTGTTCCCAGGGAACCAGATCGGGCCAATATTTTCCGCTCAGTCACCATCCGACCTTTCGCTTGCGGGGCCCTCCTGTGCTGGAGTCCTGGGCCCGTGGGTGTCCTCCTTCACACCTGAAATGGGGCTGGTGGGGCCCTCCTGGGCAGCTCGCCTGCTGCCGGAAATGTCCGCCCTGCTGCCCTTGCCCTCCTTCGCCGATTCTCTGGGGCCCTTGCCTCCCTTTGTGGATGTGCCAGGTGACAGTGCCAGGGTAGTGCCTTTGGGGGCTGCCGTCTCTGGCCTCTCGCGCCGGCCCTTCCCTTTTTTAGTTTTTTTCCCATGGGGTGGGCTGGCTGTCCCCTTGCTGCTGGCCGATGTTGCTGCCCTAGAAGCTGGTGGACTCCAATAGCCCTGGACTATGGTCCTTGTAGGTGCAGGGCTTGTGGTGGCTGAGGTGCTGTTTGGACTCTTACGAGATGGAGGGGGTGGGTCAGGTGATGCAAAGAGGTTAATTTTGGAGAGGAAAAACTTTTTAGGAGCAGTGGGAAGGGCAGGTGCAGTGGGTATGGGAGTGGAGGAAGAGGATGTGGTTGTAGGAGAGTCAAGTGTGCTGTCTTTGGGTGCAGGTGCTTGTGACGGAGGCTGTCGTGAGGTGGATGGCTGTTGGGTGGGTGGCTGCCTGCGTTTGTGTGGTTTGGAAGAGGGGGTGACAGACACACTGGGAGAAGACACAGGGGACGTGTAAATGGCAGTGGGGGTGGTGACTGCACGTGTGCGGAGTGTTCTGGTGGGTGTGCTGGTGATGGACGTACTGGCTGATGGTGGTGTGCATGCAGGTGTGAGTGGATACGTCACAGGGAGGGAGGAGGGAGACGAGGAGGAGGGGGACACAGAGGAGGCAGTGGCTGTTGGCATGTCTGCATGTGGATGTTGCATGTGTGAATGCTTGTGTGATCTGTGGTGCTTATGTCTGGATGAGCTGCCCTTGGGTGTTGATGTGTGTGCAGGCTGGTCTGTAGGTGTGGCTGGGATAGGCAGAGAACAGGGGAGTGGGACTGGGATGAGGAAATTGGAGGGGGGAGGCAGGAGACAGGGACAATGGCTGCCATCAGTGCTGAGGCCAGAGCATTGAACGATCGCTGATGGGCAGCCTGACCCGAATGAATGCCCTCCAGGTATGCATTGCTCCGGTGCACCTCCCTTTCTACACCCTGGATGGCATTCAAAAGGGTAGACTGCCCAACAATGAGCGTCTGGAGGAGGTCAATGATCTCCTCACTGAGGGCAGCAGGGGTAACTGGGGCAGGGCCTGAGGTGCCTGGGGCGAAGGAGATGCCCGCCTTCCTGGCTGAGCGGGCACGGGGCGAACGCTGAGGGGCTGCTTGGAGGGCGGCGCTGGTGCGCGGGGTGGCGGCTGTACCTATTGTAGCGGTGGACACGGATGTTGCCGCCACCACAAGGGAGCTCCCTTCCGAGGACGTGTCTGTGTCGCTGACGTCTCCACGGGTCCCCGTTGTGGAGCTCCCCTCGCCCTCCGTCTCACTGGTGAACTGGGAGTCGGTTGCATGGCCCTCCGGGGCTATGTGAGATGCAGCTCCCTCGTGCTCCGATGCCACTTCTCCTCCGCCTGAGGATGCTAATGGACACATGAACAGGAAGACCACAAAAAAGGGGGGGGGAGAAAAAATGACATGTTGAGTGCATGCATTGGCGACACCGTTGGCGGAGAGGACAGACACAGAAGCCCCCTGCACTACGCTGCGCACTCAGTGTACACTACTCAATTATTGTGACTTGGCCTACAAGCCTATGGACGACAACTGCACACATAGGTGACCCAGGGCCATGGATAGCTGTACTTAGCACCCTACAGAGGTGGGGGGCGGGGGCACAGGGCCATGCCTTACGGAGGGGCCCAGCCTACAGAAATCGCCCTGGCCTAGAGATACCCACAGCCCTCCTCCACCACCCAGACACCTCCACTGTGCGCTAACATAGCAGAATGTGCTGGTACTCACCCCCTTGTGTCTGCTGTGATGTCCTCACGCGCCCATCCAAATCGGGGTAGGCCACCGGCAGGATCCGGGACATCAGGGGGGTCAATTGACGAGAGCCACCCCTCCTACGTTGGGAGGCCATCCCCAGCAGAGCCTCCGCGGTCTTCCTGCTCCCGCGGCGGATGTCCTCCCACCTCTTGCGGCAGTGGGTGCCTCGTCTGTTGTGGACCCCCAGGGTCCGGACGTCCTTGGCGATGGCACGCCAAATGTCAATCTTCTGATGGGCGCTGACCTATGTGACATGGACAGGGTGGGAAAATAAATATCATCATTTTCTGCATGGTCGATGTGAGTGGCCCCCCCTCCCCAACCTTGCCATATGGCACATGCTCTCATCTGTCGTGCGATGCATGCCTCATTCGCTCCCCTCCCCACCATCTTTCATCCACCCCACTCAACACAGGCATTGCCGACAAAGCATGGTCCCAGTGTATTTACCTGTTGGTCCGGAGGACCGTAGAGTAGCGCATACTGGGGGAGGACCCCATCAACAAGTTTCTCCAATTCCTCAGATGTGAAGGCAGGGGCCCTTTCCCCAGTCGCAGCAGCCATTGTATCTTCCAGACCGAGGTCACAGCAGCACTTGCAGTATAGGTCCTCTCCTGTGGATGATCAGGTCTCGAGTGATTAAGCAGGTAGAAAATGGCGGTCACGCCCGCGGCGGTGCGTACCGCGGCGGTGCGTACCGCGACGGTGCGTACCGCGACCGCCAGCGCACATCGTCATTGGCTCCTGAGACCCATAGGGTTCAATGTTAACCAATGCTGCTTTACGCCGCGGTCTTCGACCGCCTACCGCCACGGTGTGCCACGCCAGCGCATTGACCTCACATCCCATTGTCACACTTCACAGGTCAGGCAGCCGCCATTTCAAGGGCCCACATGGCTTAATTTCTACTACGTCACACAGGCCTAGGCCTTGCATTGCCACTCATACAAGCCATTCAATGCATAGCGAATCGTGTTCTGTGCAAGCTGTGGTTACGTACCTGTGGGTTGCTTGACTCTGTGCTCCATGTTGTCCTTCCTAGGCACCGTCCGCTGGGACTTGCGAGGAGATGGAGGAATGTTCCTGTGTACAGACTGCTGGTGGACCTGTCGACAATGGAAGAAAGACATGTCATACTGACATACAGACTTGACCGAGCCACTATACAGGAACTGTGTGCCCAGCTGGAGCCAGACCTGATGTCCCCCATTCGCCAACCCACAGGGATTCCCCCTCTGGTGCAGGTTCTGTCAGTACTCCATTTTTTGGCAAGTGGATCATTCCAAACAACAGTGGCCATATCATCAGGGATGTCTCAGCCTATGTTTTCTAAGGTTTTGTCCAGAGTGTTGTCTGCCCTGATGAAATACATGCAGAGCTACATTGTTTTCCCTGAGGTGGGCGATTTGGCGACAGTGAAGGGTGATTTCTATGCCCTTGGCCATATCCCCAACATCATTGGTGCCATTGATGGGACCCATGTGGCTTTGGTTCCCTCCAGTGAAAGTGAGCAGGTGTACAGGAACAGAAAAAGTTATCATTCGATGAATGTCCAGGTGGTCTGTTTGGCTGACCAGTACATATCCCATGTAAATGCCAAGTTCCCTGGGTCAGTGCATGACGCGTACATCATGTGAAATAGCAGCATCCCTTACGTGTTGGAACAGCTACAGAGACACCGTGTGTGGCTAATTGGTGACTCTGGTTACCCCAACCTGTCATGGCTACTGACCCCAGTGAGGAATCCCAGGACAAGGGCAGAGGAACGGTACAATGAGGCCCATGGGCGTACTAGGAGGGTGATTGAGCGGACCTTCGGCCTCCTGAAGGCCAGGTTTAGGTGCCTGCATATGACAGGTGGATCCCTAATGTACTCACCAAAGAAGGTGTGCCATATCATCGTGGCCTGCTGTATGCTTCACAACCTGGCTTTGCGACGCCAGGAGCCTTTCCTGCAGGAGGATGGTCCAGATGGTGGTGTTGTAGCAGCTGTGGAGCCTGTGGAGAGTGAAGAGGAGGAAGACGACGGGGACGACACAGACAACAGGGACACAGTGATACAACAGTATTTTCAGTAGCACACAGGTACGAATCAACCCCGCCATTTTACATTTACTTAAAGTCTCCTGCCTCTCTACTGTCTGTGTTTCCCCCCAGTTCCTGTTAACTGAGTTGTGACTTTCCCTTCCGTTTTCAGAGCTGTGGGCCCCACTGCGTGACCTCTGCTTTGTTTGCCCATGGACTACAGCTGTGTGACAGTGGTATGTTGTCATCACAATGTAACTGAACATTTTGGCACCGTTATGTCTAATACATTTGTTCAAAATACAAGCAGACTCCAGATTTTTTAAGTGCAATAAGTGATTTTATTAAAGTGCTAAATGTAGGGACATGATTGTAAAACGGTGATGGGTGATGGTGGAGTAATGTCCATGGCAGAGTCCAGTTTTCAGTCTCACAGGTGCATTGTCCATATGCCTGTGAAAGGATGGAGCAGGGGCAGTTTAAGTTTGGACAGGGTGACAATGTGGGACAGTGGGATGACATCAGGGGGTATCGTTTGCTGGCGGGGGTCTTGGCATCCTACTCTGTCTTCTTGTGAGATCTCAGGTACCGCTTGCGGGGTGGTTCTTCTTCTGCAGGAGGTGGGGTTCTGGTGGCCTGTCGTTGTGTGGGGGCCTCCTGTCCACTAGCACCGGCGGAGGTGGTAGGCTGTTCCTGGTCCATGCTAGTGACAGGGGCCCTTTGTGGTGCCACATGGTCCCGCAATGTGGTGACTATCTGGTTAAAGGCCACGACGATGGTCCCCATTGCGGAACTAATGTTTCTCAGTTCCTCTCTGAACCCCATGTACTGTTCCTCCTGCAGTACCTGGATCTCCTGGAACCTGGCCAGTACCGTAGCCATCGTCTCCTGGGAGTGGTGGTATGCTCCCATGATGGAGGAGAGGGCCTCTTGGAGAGTCGGTTCCCTGGGCCTGTCCCCCCCCTGTCGCACAGCAGCCCTCCCAGTTCCCCTGTTTCCCTGGGCTTCTGTCCCCTGGACCGTGTGCCCACTACCACTGCCCCCAGGTCCCTGTTGTTGTTGGGGTGGTGGGTCAAACTGGGTGCCCTGTAGTGGTGGACACACCGCTGATTGACGTGTCCTGGAGACAGAGGCATGGGCCCGCTGGGTGGGAGCTGTGCTGGTGTTCCCAGAGGGGGTTAGGTCTGCTGTAGCCTGTGGCTGTCTGTGGGGAACCGACTGTCCAGAGGTCCCCGATGGGCCGGGCTGGTCATCTGGGTCCAGGGAGACAGAGCTGCTGTCATCACTGGGGGCCTCTTCTGGGGGTGGGATGGACATCTCTGGACCCTCCTGGGCGGTGTGGTGGCGTTCGGGTCCTGCAGGGGTATAAGAGTATGGTTATTGCTTCTGTGTGTGCCATTTCGTGTAATGGGTGGGTGGCCGTGTACCCCAGTGCTGGCATTCCCTTGTGGGGGCTTTTGTGACGGTGGCTTGTGGGGGAGATGGGTATGTGCAGTGGGCATGCTTTGGTGATGGGTGTCCATGCTTTGGGGAGGCCTGCAGGACTAGGTTTTGTGATGGGTGGGTTGTGATGGTGAGCCATTTGCAAGGAGTTGGTGTGATGGGGGTGGGGGTGAGGGTGGGGGTATGATTTGGCATGAAGGTGGGGTGGGGGGAATGAAGTAGTGAAGATTTGACTTACCAGAGTCCATTCCTCCGCCTACTCCTGCGAGGCCCTCAGGATGCAGGATGTGCAAGACTTCCTCCTCCCATGCTGTGAATTCTGGGGGAGTCCGCTGTACCGCGATGTTGTGCCTTGATACCATGGAACGCACCTTGCCCCGTAGGTCGTTCCACTGCTTCCTGATGTCGTCCCGATTTTGTGGATGCTGTCCCACAGCGTTGACCCTGTCCACTATTCTTTGCCATAGCTCCATCTTCCTGGCAATGGTGGTGTGCTGCACCTGTGCCCCGAAAAGCTGGGGCTCTACCCGAACTATTTCCTCCACCATGACCCTGAGTTCGGCGTCAGAGAACCTGGGGTGTCTTTGGGGTGCCATGGGGTGGTGTGGATGAGGTGAGGGGTGGTGTATGTGTTGTAGAGTGTGGTGAGTGTGGTGGTGTATGGTGTTTTGTGCGTGGATATTGTGTGGGTGATGTTGGGATTTGCCTCTGTGTGATGGTCTACTCAATGCTGTGCTGTCTCTCTCTGTCCTTCAGTCGCAATTGTGGTCGTAAGGGTTTGTGGGTGATGTAGGTGTGTGTTTTATATTTAATTGGGTGTGTGGGAGTTGTGTGTTTATGTGTCTCAGGTGTGTGTATTTTGAATTGTCCAATGTGGTAGTGTTTTGTAAAGGTGTGTGTATTTTGACCGCGGCAGTGTGTACCGCCAATGGAATACCGCGGTTGAAAGACCGCTGCGGGGATTTGTGGGTCGGAATGGCATGGATGTATTTCTGTTGGCGTGACGGTGGAGGTTTGGTCATCGCCAGTTTTTCGCTGGCCGTTGCTGTGGTGGACTTTTGTTGACGTCGGGTTTTTGGCGGTTTGCCAGTTGCGGGTCAGAATGACCGTGGCGGTTTACCGCGGCAGTGTTATGGCGGTCTTCTGACCGGCGGTAAGCGCCTTTTACCGCCGAGGTCAGAATGACCCCCTTTGTGTGAAGTAGATCAGTCACCTTGCTCTTTCCCTGTATACCGAATAAATGTGAATTATACAACTGCCTGGAGTTGTCTTTTCTACAATTTGGTGATGACTCAAGGACTACTCTTCCTTTTACTGCTCATGCCCAGCTACGTGAATATTCTTCGTGCGATCCATGGTGAAACCTGCAGATAAGCATAGTTAACTTCAGCAGCTTTTGTAGTTCCTGCAAGGGTTGGACAGCGATTTGCACCATTAAGACGTATAATTGGCTGGTAGGTGAAGGGGGAGAGCAAGTTTTGTCACAAGGCGAGCCTGAAGTTCAGTTGAAGGCAGATGCACCAGTGACAGGCATGCTTTTCTATTCTGTATGGAACTCATTACGTCATTGAAGCACAACGCGGCTCAACCACATGCGCCAGCTCTAAAGGCTACACAACATCCGTCAGCCACCATTTTATACATGTAGCTATATCATATTCTATGTGAGTATCCAGTGGTGGCCATCTTGGGGGAATCTAACAAGTGGCACTCAGTACAATTAGTGTTACGACAATAATTTTATCAGACGCTTCTCAGTCTGAAAACACCTGTATTCTGCGAACTCTGGAAATAAGCAAAGGAGCAGTGATGTGCACACTATGCTTATCTCTTAAAAATACTATATGTAAAGCAGAGATAATTTTATCAGGAGCGTGTCAGTCTGAAAACACTTCTGTCATCTAGGAACACTGGAAATAAGCAAAGGTATGGTGATACGCACATCATGTGTATCCTTTAAAAAATACTACACTTCTTACAATAATGCACACACCCCTTCTAGTTTATTAACAAGTTGTAATACACTGACACTTGCAAATATCTGTCTTTGTGTATCCATTAAAGTACTGCCATATATGAGGGTGCTATGCACACCTCTACTACTAATTACATTATTCATTATACTGACACTAATATTTCCTTCTCCACTAATGTGCACACTTTAATAAACATTTAATTGTGTAGTGTGCTCTAAACCTGTTCCAAGGCACTGTACTTTACCTAGAGTTTTGTATTATTATTATTGGTGCATATATCTATACCAGAGGTCTTCAAACTGGGGGGCGGGCCCCCCTAGGGGGGCCTCAAGTGATCCGGGGGGGGGCACCAAACTCTGGGCAAAAGAAATATTTTACAGATAACATGACTTTGTTTTAAGCAGAAGCATATTATTGCAGTTTTAAAAAGGTAACAGTACTTAACTGCAATGTTTAAATAGGTTTAGACATATTTAAACATTGCCATCTTTCTAAAATAATTGTAAAAAATTCTGAGGGGTGCCCCAAAGATTTTTATTTTTCAACTGGGAGGGGGCGCGGCATTAAAAAGTTTGAAGACCACTGATCTATACTATTGTTACACATTACATAGTGTTGTTATTGTGCACCCAAACATTTTCTCTAACACCACCACTTCCGTTCTTACCTTATGGAGAACCCATAAAGAAACAGCAAAAGTGGAAGGAGTATTTCCTCAATTACATTTCAGCGGAAGAAGATGCAGAGGATTTTTCAGCATCGAGGAAGAAGAAGATTCTTTTGCATAGTTTGGGACCAGAAGGGTTAAGACTATTTAATGAAATGGAAAAAAAATCCAGAAATGGTGAAATTCTTTGGATGACCCTGACAACTATTATCAGCCAGCTGTTTGCATTTCAATAGATAGATTTAATTTCTTCCAGAGGAAACAGTGCAAATTAGAACCAATTGAAGATTATGGCGGTCATTCTGACCCTGGCGGTTGAAAACCGCCAGGGCAGAGTGCCGCGGAAGCACCGCCAACAGGCTGGCGGTGCTTCATGGGCAATTCTGACCGCGGTGGTAAAGCCGCGGTCAGAAAAGGGCAACCGGAGGTTTCCCGCCGGTTTACCCCTGCCCCAAAGAATCCTCCATGGCGGCGCTGCTCGCAGCACCGCCATGGGGATTCCGACCCCCTTCCCGCCATCCTGGTCCTGGCAGTAAAACCCGCCAGGAACAGGATGGCGGGAACGGGTGTCGTGGGGCCCCTGGGGGCCCCTTCACTACCCATGCCACAGGCATGGGCAGTGCAGGGGCCCCCTAACAGGGCCCCATAATGATTTTCAGGGTCTGCCTAGCAGACACTGAAAATCGCGACGGGTGCCACTGCACCCGTCGCACACCAGCAACTCCGCCGGCTCCATTCGGAGCCGGCTTCATCGTTGCTGGGGCTTTCCCGCTGGGCGGGCGGCTTTTTGGCGGTCGCCCGCCCGCCCAGCGGGAAAGTCAGAATGACCGCCGCGGTCATTTGACCGTGGTGCGGTCTTTTGGCGGTCGGCGGTCGGCGCCCGCCGCCCGCCGGGGTCGGAATGACCCCCTATATGCCTGATTACGACCTTGGCGGATGGGACACTCCGTCACAAAATTGACGGATATCCGTCCACCTTATTACAAGGCCCATTATATCCTATGGAACTTGTAAAACGACGGGTGGGATATCTGTCACTTTTGTGATGGAGTAGCCCATTCACCAAGGTCATAATCAGGCCCTATGTGATGGCGCTCAAAAACCTGTAAATTTGGGTAAGTACATGACAATTTGATCCATGATCAAATTATCATGCACACTAACGACTCTAACTGACAGGAAAGACTTTGGGTAAATAAGGATTAATCTTTTAAGGATATAATTGCATTGGTCAAGAACAGTGAAATGTCTGAAAGATGTGCTAAAGCTGCAACTAACTCTTCATTCTCTGTTTCCAAAGAGAAAAGTAGTAAATCTGTTTACAAAATATCCAAAGTTCCCAAAGGACAAGAAAGTCAAGGGGAGGTGTTAAGAGGAAGACAAAAGGGTTTTTTCGAGATAAAAACTGGAGCTGCATGAAGTGTGAAGCAAGAATCATCTCACAAAGGATAAAAACTTGCCCAGCAGTTAGATCAAAATGTTTGTCCTGTGATTTTGTAGGTCATTATGCTAAAGTATGCAGGAAAAAAAGAAACCACAGAGTGTATAGTTAATTTTGGAAAGAACAGATTCCAAACACTCATATGAGGACAATGGCAATGAAGAGGAAGTTGTGTTGTGTGTTGATTGTCCAGTATTACATTTAAATGTGCCTACCAGAAATAAACCAGTATGCAACATGACAGTTGGGTGTATTGACATTGCCATTGTTGCAGATTCAGGGTCACCCTACACAATTATCAACAAGAAAGTTTGAGAGGAACAACTTTCTGATAAATTGGGGAACCACTCAGAGGAAACTGACATACACCCAGTTATATTTACAATAGAGTAAATTCCAATGCTAGGGTACAAACAGTTACATTTTGAGTTTAAAGGCAGGAACACTGTAAGCAAATTGTATGTAGCCAAGCTAGGACCCTCAATTTTTGGTTGCATTAATATAAAAGTCTTGAATATTCTATTCTTGTGTTGGAAGAGTCTGAACAAGCATTGGTAAAAAGTTTGAAGAAGGATTTTAGTGAAGGTTTCTCAGGCAAGGTAGGCAATTTGAACCATTTTGTGCACAAGATTGTGTTAAAGGAGGGTGCAAAACCAATAAGCCACAAAGTGAGTATTCTACCATTGAGCGGCAGGGAAGAAGTTGCTAATGAGATTGACACCTGCAAAAGAAGAGTATTATTGACCCCATAGAGAGTGCTGAATGGCTTGCACCACTAGTGGTAGCTAGGAAAGCAAATAGGAAAATCAGACTGTGCCTAGATGTCAAGGATCTGAACAAAAACATTGTTGTGGACAAATGTCTCTTATAAAAAATCAATGAATTGCTAGCTATGACAAAGGATGGTAAATGGTTTTCTACAATAGATTTGACCTCAGCCTACCACAAAGTAATTCTGCATCCAGGAAGTAGAGTTTAACTGCCTACATTACTCCCATTGATTGTTTTAGACCTATCTGCATACCTTTTGGATTGACATCAGCCGCTGCTGTTTTCCAGGGCTGATGGATCTATTAATGAAGGTCAGTCACAAAGTTGTTAATTTCCAGGGTGATATTTTAATCTTGGGTAAGGACAAGAAGGAACATGATGTAGTTAGTAAGGAAGGGATTTTTCCTATGAAGGAAATGATTGAATTTATCAGGGATCTACCTGCTTTCACAAGTAAAGAAGAAGTTAGGTTATTCCTTGGACTTGCCGAGTTCTTTTCAGAGTTTGTGAGGAACTTTGCTGAAAAATTGTTTAAGATAACTGTTAAAAGCACAGCAGAGTTTTGTATGGAGCGATGAATTGCAAAGGGAGTTCACCAGAAATATGTATGACATTTGTGCTCCGATACCTTTACAGGGGGTTTGATCCCAAAGTTAGAACTCTCCTTACCACTGATGCCAGCATAAATGGAATAGGTGCAGTTTTATTGCAGATCTCCCGTAATTGCAAGGATAGTACAGCTTCTTTCACTTCTTGCTCTCTAACCCTTTCAGAGGAAAAGTACTCCGTAATGTAAAGAGAGATGCTAGCATGCAATTGGGCTACAGAGAAGTTTAGACAGTATCTATGGGGGGGCCAAACTCACACTACGCACAGACCATAAACCATTGGTTAATTTTTTAATACCTTGGTTCAGCCAAAGCTAAACATCTCATTGCAAGAATTTCCTTACGACTACTTGATTATATGTATGAAGTAGAATACGTACCAATAATAAATAATAAAGTAGCAGACTATTTAAACAGGTCACCATTGCAAATGATGGGTGAAGGTACAAATTAGGGTGTCAGCAAATGGAAGGGTTACAGCATAGCCATCTTAGACAGCAGCACTGACGAGACCTCTGAGAGTGAGTAGATTACAGGATATGATCAAGACAATGCTTTAGGAAATGTTATGGACTATGTGGTGAGAGGATAGTCTTGTAAAAACAAATTGAGTGAGGAGTGTAAGAAGTTTTGGGACATCAAGGAATCTCAGATTCAGGATTCTTATTCAGAGAGATGAGTTATTCCACCTTAATATCTCTTTCAATAAATTCTTGATATAATATACAAAGGGCATTTAGAAATAGTGAAATCAAAACAGAGACTACAACTTTCTTACTGGTGGCCTGGAGTGGATGCAGAGATGAAAACAACTTTAAGGAATTGTGTGAATTGTGCCAATGCTGAAAAAACCTTTGCAGTTTTTAGACCACCTCTGTGCGTGAGTGAACTTTTGCAGAGTGCTTGGGAAATGTTAATGATAGATATTCTGGGTCCCATTTTGGACAATAAGGGTGATCCCAAGAATTATATTGGTCTGTTGGACATGTATTTGAAGTGGCCTGAATTAGAAATATGTGGAAAAATAGATGCCACACATGTAGTCACATTTCTGAAGAGAACATTTTTAAGAGAAGGGATTCTCAAGTCTCTCCTTAGTTACAATCGGATGCAATTTGCAGCTGAGAAGTTTACACATTTTCTTAAAAGGAACAGAGTCAAAGAAAGAAAAACACCAATATATCATCCTGCCGCCAATGACGCTCTGGAAAGATTTAATAGGGTGATCCTGGGCAGTATTCAGGTAGCCATCAATGCCAGTAAGAATTGGGAATTAGAACTTGACAAACTAGTATGGGCACACAGAATAACTCCCACTGTAATGGGTTAAGTCCCCTTTAAGATTTTAAGGGGACGTGAACCTTTCACAAAAGATAACTCAGGCCCTCATTACGAATGTGGCTGTTTCAAGACCACCACACTCGTGATGGCAGTTGGACTGCCGCAGGTGGGGCGGTCCAACTTCCCTATCATGACCGTGGCAGATGGGCCACAGTCCGACTGCCAGCACCGCCATGTTGCCAACTGTGGACTGCCTAGTGATTTTGGCTATTGCAATCCACCAGGGCAGCACTATAAGCAGCGCTGCCCTGGGGATTATGAGTCCCCTTTCTGCCAGCCTTTGCATGTCCCATCGGAGCCCCTGCACTGCCCATGCACTTGGCATGGGCAGTTCAGGGGCCACATGGATAGCCCAGTCGTGCTTTTCACTGCCGAATTGCAGTGAAATGCGTTACGGGTGTTGCACCTGACGCACCACAACATTGCCGTCGATTACAGGCCGGCATCAATATTGTGGTGAGTTTTTCACTGGGCCAGTGGGCGGAAATTCTGTTTTCACCTGCTGGCCCAGCAGAAAACTCCTAATAGGGCAGCCAGAATACCGCCAGCACTGGTGAATACCTCACTGCAGCGGCTTTGGCGGTCTTCTCTGAAGACTGCCGAAGTTGTAATGAGGACCTCAGTGTGGATGTCCCAACAGTATTAAAGCAAATGGTCCTAGAAGAAGCATGCGTGACTTACAAAAAGTATTATGACAAAAATAATAATATTGAGGAAGTGGTCCTAAAGAAAGGTGAGTGGGTTTGTGTAAAACTAAACAAAGGAATGAAGAAGGGAGACAATCACTTTTCCGAACCATATAAAGTAAGTGAAGAATACTCTAGTTCAGCCAAATTAAGCAATGTAAAGTTTGCCATTTTAGCAAACTTTCAAAATGTAACAAAATGTTGTCATGGAAATGCGGTCAATCTGATAAGGCTCAGCAGTGATTGTAGGAAGAGGAGAACATTTAGGGGGTCATTCTGACCTCGGCGGTAAAAGGCGCTTATCGCCGGTCAGAAGACTGCCATAACACCGCCGCGGTCGCGGTAAACCGCCACGGTCATTCTGACCCACAACTGGCAAACCGCCAAAAACCCGACAACAACAAAAGTCCGCCACACCAACGGCCAGCAAAAAACTGGCGATGACCAAACCTCCACCGTCACGCCAACAGAAAAACGCCCATGCTATTCCGACCCACAAATCCCCGCAGCGGTCTTTCAACCGCGGTATTCCATTGGCGGTACACACCGCCGCGCTCAAAATACACACACCTTTACAAAACACAGCCACATTGGACAATTCAAAATACACACACCTGAGACACATACACACACCACTCCCACACACCCATTACAATATAAAACACACACCCACATCACCCACAAACCCTTACGACCACAATTGCGACTGAAGGCCAGAGAGAGACAGCACAGAATAGAGTACACCATCACACAGAGGCAAATCACAACATCACCCACACAATATCCACGCACAAAACACCATACACCACCACACTCACCACACTCTACAACACATACACCACCCCTCACCTCATCCACACCACCCCATGGCACCCCAAAGACACCCCAGGTTTTCTGACGCAGAACTCAGGGTCATGGTGGAGGAGATAGTTCTGGTAGAGCCCCAGCTCTTCGGGACACAGGTGCAGCACACCACCATTGCCAGGAAGATGGATCTATGGCAAAGAATAGTGGACAGGGTCAACGCTGTGGGACAGCATCCACGAAATCGGGACGACATCAGGAAGCGGTGGAACGACCTACGGGGGAAGGTGCGTTCCATGGTATCAAGGCACAACATTGCGGTGCAGAAGACTGGCGGCGGACCCCCACCTACTCCCCCAGAATTTACAGCATGGGAGGAGCAAGTCTTGCACATCCTGCATCCTGAGGGCCTCCCAGGAGTAGCTGGAGGAATGGACTCTGGTAAGTCAAATCTTCACTACTTCATTCACCCCACCCCACCTGCATGCCAAATCATACCCCCACCCCCATCACACCAACTCCTTGCAAATGGCTCACCATCACAACCCACCCATCCCAACACCCAGCCCTGCATGCGACCACAAAGCATGGACACCCATCACCAAAGCATGCCCACTGCACATACCCATCTCCCCCACAAGCCACCGTCACAACAGCCCCCACAAGGGAATGCCAGCACTGGGGTCCACGGCCACCCACCCATTGCACACTATGGCACACACAGAAGCAATAACCATACTCTTATACCCCTGCAGGACCCGAACGCCACCACACCGCCCAGGACGGTCCAGAAATGTCCATCCCACCCCCAGAAGAGGCCCCCAGTGATGACAGCAGCTCTGTCTCCCTGGACCCAGATGACCAGCCCGGCCCATCGGGGACCTCGGGACAGTCGGTTCCCCTCACACAGCCACAGGCCACAGCAGACCTACCCCCCTCTGGGAACACCAGCACAGCTCCCACCCAGCGGGCCCATGCCTCTGTCTCCAGGACACGTCAATCAGCGGTGTGTCCACCACTACAGGGCACCCAGGTTGACCCACCACCCCAACAACAGCAGGGACCTGGGGGCAGTGGTAGTGGGCACACGGTCCAGGGGACAGAGGCCCAGGGAAACAGGGGAACTGGGAGGGCTGCTGTGCGACAGGGGGGGAAAAGGCCCAGGGAACCCACTCTCCACGAGGCCCTCTCCTCCATCATGGGAGCATACCACCGCTCCCAGGAGACGATGGCTACGGTACTGGCCAGGTTCTAGGAGATCCAGGTACTGCAGGAGGAACAGTACATGGGGTTCAGGGAAGAACTCCGAGCCATTAGTTCCGCAATGGGGACCATCGTCGTGGCTCTTACCCAGATTGTCACCACATTGCGGGACCATGTGGCACCACAAAGGGCCCCTGTCACTAGCATGGACCAGGAACAGCCTACCACCTCCGCCGGCGCTAGTGGACAGGAGGCCCCCACACAACAACAGGCCACCAGAACCCCACCTCCTGCAGAAGAAGAACCACCCCGCAAGCGGTACCTGAGATCTAGGAAGAAGACAGAGTAGGATGCCAAGACCCCCGCCAGCAAAGGATACCCCCTGATGTCATCCCACTGTCCCACATTGTCACCCGGTCCAACCTTGAACTGCCCCTGCTCCACCCTTCCACAGGCATATGGACAATGAACCTGTGAGACTGAAAAGCTGGACTCTGCCATGGACATTACTCCACCATCACCCATCACTGATTTTCAACCATGTCCCTAAATTTAGCACTTAAATAAAATCACTTATTGCACTTAAAAAATCTGGAGTCTGCTTGTATTTTGAACAAATGTATTAGACATAACGGTGCCAAAATGATCAGTTACATTGTGATGACAACATACCACTGTCACACAGCTGTAGTCCATGGGCAAACAAAGCAGAGGTCACGCAGTGGGGCCCACATCTCTGAAAATGGAAGGGAAAGTCACAACTCAGTTAACATAAACTGGGGGGAAACTCAGACAGTAGAGAGGCAGGAGACTGTAAGTACATGTAAAATGGCGGTGTTGATTCGTACCTGTGTGTTATTGAAAATACTGTTGTATCACTGTGTCCCTGTTGTCTGTGTCGTCCCCGTCGTCTTCCTCCTCTTCACTCTCCACAGGCTCCACAGCTGCCACAACACCACCCTCTGGACCATCCTCCTGCAGGAAAGGCACCTGGCGTCGCAAAGCCAGGTTGTGAAGCATACAGCAGGCCACGATGATCTGGCACACCTTCTTTTGAGTACATTAGGGATCCACCTGTCATATGCATGCACCTAAACCTGGCCTTCAGGAGGCCGAAGGTCCGCTCGATCACCCTCCTAGTCCGCCCATGGGCCTCATTGTACCATTCCTCTGCCCTGGTCCGGGGATTCCTTACTGGGGTCAGTAAGTAGCCACAACAGGTTGGGGTAACCAGAGTCACCAATTAGCCACACACAGTGTCTCTGTAGCTGTTCCATCACATAAGGGATGCTGCTATTTCGCATGATGTACGCGTCATGCACTGACCCAGGGAACTTGGCATTTACATGGGAGATGTACTGGTCAGCCAAACAGACCACCTGGACATTCATAGAATGATAACTTTTTCTGTTCCTGTACACCTGTTCACTTTCACTGGGGGGAACCAAAGCCACATGGGTCCCATCAATGGCACCAATGATGTTGGGAATATGTCCAAGGGCATAGAAATCACCCTTCACTGTAGCCAAATCGCCCACCTCAGGGAAAATGATGTAGCTCTGCATGTATTTCATCAGGGCAGACAACACTCTGGGCAAAACCTTAGAAAACATAGGCTGAGACATCCCTGATGAAATGGCCAGTGTTGTTTGGAATGATCCACTTGCCAAAAAATGGAGTACTGACAGAACCTGCACCAGAGGGGGAATCCCTGTGGGTTGGCGAATGGGTGACATCAGGTCTGGCTCCAGCTGGGCACACAGTTCCTGTATAGTGGCTCGGTCAAGTCTGTATGTCAGTATGACATGTCTTTCTTCCATTGTCCACAGGTCCACCAGCGGTCTGTACACGGGAACATTCCTCCATCTCCTCGCAAGTCCCAGCAGACGGTGCCTAGGAAGGACAACATGGAGCACAGAGTCAAGCAAACCACAGGTACGTTCCCACAGCTTGCACAGTACACGATTCACTATGCATTGAATGGCTTGTATGAGGGCAATGCAAGGCCTAGGCCTGTGTGACGCAGTAGAAATTAAGCCATGTGGGCCCTTGAAATGGCAGCTGCCTGACCTGTGAAGTGTGACAATGGGATGTGAGGTCAATGCGCTGGCGTGGCACACCGTGGCGGTAGGCGGTCGAAGACCGCGGCGCAAAGCCGCATTGGTTAACATAGAACCCTATGGGTTTCAGGAGCCAATGACGAAGTGCGCCGGCGGTCGTGGTACGCTCCACCGCGGTACGCACCGCCGCGGGCTTGACCGCCATTTTCTCTCAGCTTAATCACTCGAGACCTGATCATCCACAGGAGAGGACCTATACTGCAAGTGCTGCTATGACCTCGGTCTGGAAGAGACAATGGCTGCGGCGACTGGGGAAAGGGCCCCTGCCTTCACTTCTGAAGAATTGGAGAAACTCGTGGATGGGGTCCTCCCCCAGTATGCGCTACTCTACGGTCCTCCAGACCAACAGGTTAGTACACTGGGACCATGCTTTGTGGGCAATTCCTGGGTTGAGTGGGGTGAATGAACGAAGGTGCGGAGGGGAGCGCATGAGGCATGCATCAAACGACAGATTAGAGCATGTGCCACATGGCAAGGGTGGGGATGGGGGGACACTCACATCGAGCATGCAGAAAATGTTGATATTTTGTTTTCTCTCCCTGTACGTGTCACATAGGTCAGCGCCCATCAGAAAGTCGACATTTGGCGTGCCATCGCCAAGGACGTTTGGACCCTGGGGGTCCACAACAGACGGGGCAACCACTGCCGCAAGAGGTGGGAGGACATCCGCCGCGTGAGCAGAAAGACCGTGGAGGCTCTGCTGGGGATGGCCTCCCAACGTAGGAGGGGTGCCACTCGTCTATTGACCCCCCTGATGTCTCGGATCCTGGCGGTGGCCTACCCAGATTTGGATGGGCGCGTGAGGACATCACAGCAGACACAAGGGGGTGAGTACAAGCACATTCTGCTATCTTAGCGCGCAGTGGAGGTGTCTGGGTGGGGGAGGAGGGATGTGGGTATCCCTAGGCCAGGGCGATTTCTGTAGGCTAGTCCCCTTCGTAAGGCATGGCCCTGTGCCCCCGCCCTCCAGCTCTGTAGGGTGCCAAGTACAGCTATCCATGGCCTTGTGTCACCTATGTGTGCAGATGTCGTCCATTGGCATGTAGGCCAAGTCTCACTGATTGAGTAGTGTACCCCAAGTGCGCGGCGTAGTGCAGGGGGCTTCTGTGTCTGTCCTCTCCGCCAACTGTGTTGCCAATGCATGCACTCAACATGTCTTTATTTCTCCCCCCCCCTTTTTTTGTCTGCTCTTCCTGTTCATGTGTGCATTAGCATCATCTGGCGGAGGAGAAGTGGCATTGGAGCACGAGGGAGCTGCATCTCACATGGCCCCGGAGGGCCATGCAACGGACTCTGATTTCACCAGTGAGACGGAGGGCGAGGGGGGCTCCTCAACGGGGACACGTGGAGACATCAGCGACACCGACACGTCCTCGGAAGGGAGCTCCCTTGTGGTGGCGGCAACATCCGCGCCCACCGCAACAACAGGTACAGCCGCCACCCAGCGCACCAGCTCTGCCCTCCAAGCAGCCCCTCAGCGTTCGCTCCGTGCCCGCTCGCACACCAAGGCGGGCATCTCCTTCGCCCCAGGCACCTCAGGCCCTGCCCCAGTTACCCCTGCTGCCCTCAGTGAGGAGGTCATTGACCTCCTCCGGACGCTTATTGTTGGGCAGTCTACCCTTTTGAATGCCATCCAGGGGGTGGAAAGGGAGGTGCATCGGAGCAATGCATACCTGGAGGGCATTCATTCGGGTCAGGCTGCCCATCAGTGATCGTTCAACGCTCTGGCCTCAGCACTGACGGCAGCCATTGTCCCTGTCTCCTGCCTCCCTCCTCCAACTCCCTCCACCCAGTCCCACTCCCCTGTCCCTCTGCCTATCCCAGACACACCTACAGACCAGCCTGCACACACCTCAACACCCAAGGTCAGCTCATCCAAACATAAGCACCACACATCCCACAAGCATTCACACAAGCAACATCCACATGCAGACATACCAACAGCCACTGCCTCCTCTGTGTCCCCCTCCTCCTTGTCTCCCTCCTCCCTCCCTGTGATGTCTCCACTCACACTTGCATGCACCACTTCATCAGCCACTACGTCCATCACCAGCACACCCACCAGAACACTCCGCACACGTGCAGTCACCACCCCCACTGCCATTTACACGTCCCCTGTGTCCTCTCCCAGTGTGTCTGTCACCCCCTCTTCCAAACCACACAAACGCAGGCAGCCACCCACCCAACAGCCATCCACCTCACGAAAAGCCTCCGTCACAAGCACCTGCACCCAACGACAGCACACTTGACTCTCCTACAACCACATCCTCTTCCTCCACTCCCATACCCACTGCACCTACCCTTCCCATTGCTCCTAAAAAGTTTTTCCTCTCCAAACTTAACCTCTTTCCATCACCTGACCCACCCCCTCCATCTCGTAAAAGTCCAATCAGCACCTCAGCCAGCACAAGCCCTGGACCTACAAGGACCATAGTCCAGGGATATTGGAGTCCACCACCTTCGAGGGCAGCTACATCGGCCAGCAGCAAAGGGACAGCCAGCCCACCCCCTGGGAAGAAATAAAAAAAAGGCAAGGGCCGGCGCGAGAGGACAGAGACGGCAGCCTCAACAGGCACCACCCTGACACCGTCAGGAAGTGGGGTGCCACCTGGCACATCTCCAAAGGGAGGCAAGGGACACAGAGGATCAGGCAAGGATGGCAAGGGCAGCACGGCCGACAAGTCCGGCAGCAAGCGAGCTGCCCAGGAGGGCCCCACCAGACCCATTCCGGGGGTGAAGGAGGACACCCACGGGACACCAGCACAGGAGGGCACCGCAAGCGAGAAGTCGGATGGCGAGTGAACACCATATATTGGCCAGATCTGGTGCCCTGGAGACACATGTGAAGAACCGCTGAACAGGGCCCTTCAAGACAGGCACCACTGAACAGGGCCCGCCGTCTCAAGAACCGCTGAACAGGGCCCTTCAAGACAAGCACCGCTGAACAGGGCCCTTCAAGACAAGAACCGCTGAACATGGCCCTTCAAGACAGGCACCGCTGAACAGGGCCCGCCGTCTCAAGAACCGCTGAACAGGGCCCTTCAAGACAAGCACCGCTGAACAGGGCTCCGCCGTCTCAAGAACCGCTGAACAGGGCCCTTCAAGACAAGCACCGCTGAACAGGGCCCTTCAAGACAAGAACCGCTGAACAGGGCCCTTCAAGACAGGCACCGCTGAACAGGGCCCCGCCGTCTCAAGAACTGCTGAACAGGGCCCTTCAAGACAAGCACCGCTGAACAGGGCCCTTCAAGACAAGAACCGCTGAACAGGGCCCTTCAAGACAGGCACCGCTGAACAGGGCCCCGCCGTCTCAAGAACCGCTGAACAGGGCCCTTCAAGACAAGCACCGCTGAACAGGGCCCCGCCGTCTCAAGAACCGCTGAACAGGGCCCTTCAAGACAAGCACCGCTGAACAGGGCCCGTCTCAACACCGCTCCGCTGGGCCCTTCCTCTCAAGCACCGCTCCTCTGGGCCCTTCCTCTCAAGCACCGCTCCGCTGGGCCCTTCCTCTCAAGCACCGCTCCGCTGGGCCCTTCAACTCAAGCACCGCTCTGCTGGGCCCTTCCTCTCAAGCACCGCTCCGCTGGGCCCCGCCGTCTCTGCACCGCTCCGCTGGGCCCTTCCTCTCAAGCACCGCTCCGCTGGGCCCTTCAACTCAATCACCGCTCCGCTGGGCCCTTCCTCTCAAGCACCGCTCCGCTGGGCCCCGCCGTCTCTGCACCGCTCCGCTGGGCCCTTCCTCTCAATCACCGCTCCGCTGGGCCCTTCAACTCAAGCACCGCTCTGCTGGGCCCTTCCTCTCAAGCACCGCTCCTCTGGGCCCCGCCGTCTCTGCACCGCTCCGCTGGGCCCTTCCTCTCAAGCACCGCTCCGCTGGGCACCACCGTCTCTGCACCGCTCCGCTGGGCCCTTCCTCTCAAGCACCGCTCCGCTGGGCACCGCCGTCTCTGCACCGCTCCGCTGGGCCCCTCCTCTCAAGCACTGCTCCGCTGGGCCCTTCCTCTCAAGCACCACTCCGCTGGGCCCTTCAACTCAAGCACCGCTGACACATTGGCAGAAGGGGCAGGCCCGGATCCGTGTCGGACAGGGCTGCACAATACACTCTGGGCACCAAGACTCCTCCAGTACCGCTGGAGTCTGTCATCCACTTGTGAGACTGTGGCTTTGCACTCCCCAGGATGGCACAGTGGGCAAGCCACCCACTGAAAAGACTTGTGAGACTGTGGCTTTTCACTCCCCAGGATGGCACAGTGGGCAAACCACCCACTGTAGAGACTTGAGAGACTGTGGCTTTGCACTCCCCAGGATGGCACAGTGGGCAAGCCACCCACTGTAGGGACTTGTGAGACTGTGGCTTTGCACTCCCCAGGATGGCACAGTGGGCAAGCCACCCACTGAAAAGACTTGTGAGACTGTGGCTTTGCACTCCCCAGGATGGCACAGTGGGCAAACCACCCACTGTAGAGACTTGAGAGACTGTGGCTTTGCACTCCCCAGGATGGCACAGTGGGCAAGCCACCCACTGAAAAGACTTGTGAGACTGTGGCTTTGCACTCCCCAGGATGGCACAGTGGGCAAACCACCCACTGTAGAGACTTGAGAGACTGTGGCTTTGCACTCCCCAGGATGGCACAGTGGGCAAGCCACCCACTGTAGAGACTTGTGAGACTGTGGCTTTGCACTCCCCAGGATGGCACAGTGGGCAAGCCACCCACTGAAAAGACTTGTGAGACTGTGGCTTTGCACTCCCCAGGATGGCACAGTGGGCAAACCACCCACTGTAGGAACTTGTGAGACTGTGGCTTTGCACTCCCCAGGATGGCACAGTGGGCAAACCACCCACTGTAGAGACTTGAGAGACGGTGGCTTTGCACTCCCCAGGATGGCACAGTGGCCATGGAGGCCCCTCGTGGATCTGGCGTCGTGGACTCATGTGGCTGAGGTGCCCCCCCTTCCCTTCCCCCTGAGGTGCCTGTAGTTTTCCTATCTGATGCCCCTGCAGTGTTCTCTCCAATGGATTCGGGTCTCATGTGTGGGCTGTGCCCATGTGTTGAGGAACATTGGCCCACGTACAATGACAGAAAGCCAATTTTGACGGGACAATGTACATATGTGTATATAGTTATGGGATGTTCGACTTACTTATTTACTTAGCCTTACAATATATTTGAATTCAAATAACATATTATTTTGTCTTTGCATTCTTCCGGGGGGTTTGGGGGTGTCACTCTGAGTTGTTGCTCTGCATTGGTGTGTAGGTAGTTGGTTGGGGGGGGGATGTCGCGTATGTGTGTGCCCGTATTCTTTTCGCCTCCCCTGTGTCATAGGTGCAGTACTCACCGTTGTCTTCTGCGCCGGCGTTCGTGTTCCTGGTAGAGGAGCAGGTAGACAATTGCTGGTAGGATGTGTAGTTCTGGTTCCATGCTGTCCAGATTCCTCGTGGAGTGTGTAGGGTGAGCGTTTTCCCGTTCGTAGTCTGTTTCCGCTGTGTTTTTATCGGCGGGGCTCCCGCCCCGGAAAGGTGGCAGATTGGTGAGTTGGGATAGGGTGGTCGGTACATTGTCTGCTGCCTGTCTGTTGGCGGTGACCGCCGTGCTGTTTGTTTGTCCCGCCGTGGCGGTCGGAGTGTTAAAGTGGCGGTCTGTGTTGGCGGTTCCCGCCAAGGTCAGAATTCCATTTTTTGCACCGCCTGCCTGTTGGCGGGTTGGCCGCCGCTTTAACACCGACCGCCAGGGTTGGAATGACCCCCTTAGTCTGAAACTGCACCCTATCTAATAGTAGACCACTTGATTTGCAAAGCGGTTCTCCATCCATTTAATTTATTCCATCTTTGAACACAAGGAATAGAAAACCATCGGAGGGTGTTCATGCACCATCTAGTGAGGTTGGTGCAAGGGAATAAAGTTGATCACACTGTGGGAGTAAAATAGAACCTTGCAAGGAAGTAAAAACTACAGGTTGAGGAAGAACTGTAGCACTTCCAAGCAAACTAAAATATTTTGTTATAGGGTAAACATGTTAACAAATCTTTACTCACAGCATTGTGGAATGTAATAGGTTGTTTTTATTATTTTTGTATTCCTTATAGATACATTTTATATGCATATGGGCCCTCATTATGACATTGGCAGTGAGTGATAAAGTGGCGGTAATACCGCCAACAGGCTGGTGGTAATTACCGTCAAATTATGACCATGGCAGTAATAACTCCCATAGACAGCCAATTTACCACACCAACCTCCAGGGCGTTAACACCACTGACCATGGCGGTAGCCGTCAACAGCCAGGCGGAAGACAAAGTGCCACCCATCATATTATGACCTTCCAATCCGCCAGGATTTCCGGGGTGGTACCAAAGCCATCAAAAGCCTGGTGGAAACAGAACACAGAAGACCAAAGACTCACCACCGGAGACACAGGGAAGAATAACACCGGGATGGAACCGGAACTGCTGGTCTTCCCGGAACACCAACGCTGATGAAGACGATGACGGTGAGTACAGCCGCCTAGCACACAAGGGAGGGAGGGAGGAAAACGAGAGTGACACACACACGCATGACATACACCCGACACACACACACACACACCATACACACAACCAGCTGCAGATGAAAAACAATGGCACATGATACACAGCAGAATAATGCAAGGACAACAAGAATGCAGTAATGAGAATGTATTGATTGTAAACAGCTACCAAAAGAACCTCTTGTATGAAAAACACATATGTACAAATGTACACAAAGGGCCAATGCCCAGTCCAAATACTAAGGGCCCACATGGCCAGAGGGCACAGTCCAAGGCCCAACTCGAATCCTGACTTCATCTGGATAGAACTCTACAGGGGCATCAGTTTGCAAGTGAGCAGGCACCACGGGGATGGGGGGCACTGCTGCCGAATACGGGAACAAGCCCTCTGAGTCCTGGAGGGGGCTCCATGCCCATATCTCTCTGCTGGGAAGTGCAAGGCCACAGTCTCTCAGGTGGGTGACTTGCCCACTGGTTCTGGAGGGGGGCCCATGCCCATATCTCTCTGCTGGGGAGTGCAAGGCCACAGTCTCTCAGGTGGGTGACTTGCCCACTAGTTCTGGAGGGGGCTCCATGCCCATATCTCCCTGCTGGGGAGCGCAAGGCCACAGTCTCTCAGGTGGGTGACTTTCCTACTGGTTCTGGAGGGGGCTCCATGCCCATATCTCTCTGCTGCGGAGTGCAAGGTCACAGTCTCTCAGGTGGGGAACATGCCCACTGCTTGTGGAGGGGGGCCCTTATACAGAAGTCCCTTGAGGGTGGCCTACATGGCTTACGCTGGTGGTGATGGCTGCACTGTGTCACCTGGAGGTGAGGGCTTCACAGTGTTACCAGGTGAAGGTGTGTCCTGGACAGCCTCTGCTGGAGGTGAGGGATGCTCTGTCTCAGCAGGTGAAGGTGCCTCCTGGGCAGCCTCTGTAGGAGGAGTAGGCTGCACTTCCTCAGCTGGCGGTGAGGGCCCCATAACCACTGGTGGTGGTGGTGTCACCCTGACAGCCTCCGCTGGAGTCGAGGGCTTCTTCCCCTTCATGGCAGGAGGCGTTGGATCCTTACCCTTCCTGGCAGGGGTTGAGGGCTTCTTTGTCGTGCTGCTGCACGCGGCACGAGCCGAACAGTCCCAAGACGCGCCGCATCCCCAGCCTGCTCTGCACCTTCCGAGGCCCCAAATTGGGCATGGGGCCTCGTTCTTCTTTAGCGCACTCCGCTCACAGGCAGGTCTGACGCCCCCACTCACCTGTTCCTTTCTTCTTCTTCTTCTTTTTCTTGTCATCTGGTTGTGCCTTCCTTTATGTTTTTCTCCCTTTGCCATATTACCCTTCTCTTCCCAGCATTCCTTGTTCCCTACTCTCTATGGCTCCTAGTCCATTCTGTTCTATGTGTGTTTCCCTATCTAAGATGATGTCCTTGTACTTCCTGTTGGTCACTTCCTGTTTGTTGGTATTTAAGGGTTGTGATTCTTTCTCTCCTTGCGCTGCAACACTTTCTGTTTGGATGGTGTCTTCGCTCCTACTTCCTTGTATTCCTGTGCTGGTTCTCGTCGGTTCCAGTGTATTTTCCTGTATTTTGCTCCTGCTGTTACCTGTTCATTTTGTTCCTGTTGCAGGAACCTATCTTTTTGGAGGTTTTTTCCCCTTTTCAGGGGTTGTATCCCTCTGGCACTACTTCTGAGGGACACGGCCTGCTCTTGGCGTACCCATTGCCTGCAGCACCGTGGCTACCAGAAAGAGTCGCCCATACCTGGGCCAAGGCCGAACATTCAAGAACAAGATCCACGTCACTCGTTCTGCGGGCTCCAGGTTAAAGCAGCACGTAAGTCGTGATAGATTGCAGCGCCCAATGCTCCCAACGTTGTCTAACACCATGGATGATACATTGGCGGCTGCTGCAGGTCCTGATCAATCTCTTCTGGCAACTATTCAGCAACAGGCTCAGGAACTGCAACAATTACGCAATGAGAATGCTGCTTTGTGACAGGCTTTGGCTTTCCGCAGTGCATATTTTACGGCCGTCTCCACCTGTACTCCTCGTTTCTCCGGTGAACCAACTAAACTGCGAGAGTTCCTCAATGCATTAACTGTGTATTTCGCCTTCCGACCTACCCAATTGTCCAACGACAAGACAAAGGTAGGATATCTTATCAGTGCGTTATCCGGTCCTGCCTTGGCCTGAGCAACACCAATGGTATCATCCAATGACCCAGTATTGTCGGACTATCCCGCCTTCAGGAATCGGTTTAAACAGATGTTTAGTTGTCCAGGATTGGAGGCCTCTGCGGAAGAAGCCTTATGTGATATCCAACAAGGCTCACAAGATGTCCTCCAATATATTACTTGCTTTTGACAGCTAGCGGCTGAGACCACCTGGGTGGAACGAACTCTGGTGACTTTATTCTGTAGAGGACTTAAAGAGGAAATTAAAGATGAGTTAGTGCACTCCACCCGAGTTGAAGAACTTCATGGTCTGATGGATCAAGCTCTTTCCATCAAATACCGTCTCCAAGAACGACGTATGGAGAAGAGAAAGAATAGAGGATCTTCCCAGCCAAGCACTTCACGTGTCTTTATGCATCGTCCCGAGGAACCGCGTCCTCCCACCAGGGACACAGAAGGTGAACCTATGCAGGTAGATACCACTTCAGGCCCACTTTCCGTTAGCGAGCGGGAAGACAGACGTAAGAAAGGATTGTGCCTGTATTGTGGTGCTGCCGGCCACATGCTTCGTACCTGCCTGTTCGTCCTCAAAGGCCATCGGGAAACGCCACTTCCCGTCCTCTGTAAGAAGGGAGGGGATGGGATCATCTGCTATACCTTCCATCAGTTCATTCAAGGACAATGCCACGACTTTGTTTATGTTACCTGTAACGTTACAGTTACCGGACGGCCGTCAAGAAAGAACGTTGGCTTTACTTGATTGTGGTGCTAGTGGCATATATATGGATAAGACTTGGGCCACGACTCAACAAATACCAACATGACCCAAAGAAATCCCAGAATAAGTGCACACAGTGGATGGGTCCTTAATATCCTCTGGTCCAGTTGATACTACCACCCTGACACTAAGTTTACAATTTGGAAACCACCAAGAACACATCTCATTTGATCTCATATCATCCCCCAATCATACTATCATTTTAGGAATTCCGTGGTTCATAAGACATAACCCTTATGTAAATTGGGAAACCCGGACTATTTCCTTGTCCTCACAGTTTTGTCATGAGAACTGCTTTGCTTCAGACACATTTTGGTCACCCAAGAGGTTGATGCCTACTGAAATTACTACCGGATGTTCCAACAATACAGTCCAAGGAGTCCCCGATCACTATCTAGAATTTCAAGATGTGTTCCAAAAACCATCCAGACCTGTGTTACCCCCACATCGAGATTACGATTGTGCTATTCCCTTGGAACCTGGAACTATCGTTCCCTTTGGGAGGATGTATTCACTCACGGAACCTGAAAGGAAAGTTCTAAAGGAGTATCTGGAAGAAGACTTACATAGCGGTCTTACTGTACCATCGTCCTCTCCGGCAGGGGCTCCCCTCTTTTTTGTACCCAAGAAGACAAAGGATATTCGTCCCTGACTGGATTTTCAAGGTCTAAATAAGATAACTATAAAAGACCGTTATCCTTTGCCCCTCATCAAGGATATGCTAGAGGCAGTAAGAGGGGCTCAACAATTTACCAAACTGGATCTTCGTGGAGCCTACCACCTTTTGAATATTAAAGAAGGAGACGAGTGGAAGACTGCTTTCCGGACCCCATTTGGTCATTATGAGTACAAAGTTATGCCTTTTGGTCTCACTTATGCCCCCTTCATTTTCCAAAGATTTATGGACTCTGTGTTCTCTGATCTCTTGAACCATACGGTCGTCATCTACTTAGACGATATCCTTATTTATTCCTGACATCTTGAACTTCATTCTACTCACATGAAACAAGTCCTCCAAAGACTCCGGGAACATCAACTCTCCTGTAAACCAGAAAAGTGTGAGTTTGACAAGACCGAAGTCAAATATTTGGGATATCACCTTAGTCCCACTGGAATAGCTATGGACCTGGAAAAGGTACAAGCCATCCTAGACTGGCCTTCTCCTTCCTCTATTAAGGAAACACAATGTTTTCTAGGATTGGCTTATTTTTATCGGCAGTTTATATTAGAGTTTGAAGAACAAACCAGCCACATAACTCAAACATTAAAAAAGGAGAATTTAAAGAATGGCTTTGTCTGGACAAGGGCGGCTGAAATAGCTTTTCAGAGTCTAAAAAAGGCTTTCACTCATGCACCAATATTGAGACACCCAGATACCAACAAACAATTTATTGTTACTGATGCTTCCGAAAGAGCTATCGGAGCTGCCTTACTCCAACAACAAGAAGATGATGGTCTTGAACATCCTGTTTTCTATTTGTCCCATGTACTCTCTGATTCGGAACAACATTAGCTCTGAAAACAGCCTGCCTAGAGTGGAGACAGTTTCTTATGGGTTCCAAAGAGCCCTTCGAGGTGAGAACAGACCATCGTAATCTACAATGTTTACGTAATTATTTATGCCAGAACAGTTGTCAGGCTCGTTGGGCCTTTTTCTTCAGTCAGTATGACTTTTATGTCACCTATATTCCTGGATCCCAAAACATTCTGGCCGATGCTCTGTCTCGCCGTTATCCAGATTGTACTCCTACCCCATCACAGTATCTACTTGAGCCTAGTAAAATCATCGGAGTAGCTCAGTCTTTCCTGGATGAGAAAAAGCAAAACAGTGGAGCACACCCAAACAGTCAATATATCTACACTTTAGAGAACAAGTCCGGTGTGGACGAAACATGTTTCGGCTGATGGCTTTCTATTTTGTATTTATATGTTTTTCGCTTTTATGTATATACCTATGTGGATAAAAAATATACTTTTTCTTTGTATTAAAATCCTCCATTTTATGGATAATATTGTTTGTAGATAGCATTGTTTTTTGTACATTTGTTTTCTGTTTGAATATGTTCATCAACACCGTCTAAGAAATAGCACTATAGTGTAATTTATTGTGATTTCTCATTTTGTTTTATCAGACATCACTTGTTCTCTAAAGTGTAGATATATTGACTGTTTGGGTGTGCTCCACTGTTTTAATTTTTTGTTTCTAGAACGGGTTTGCTCTCGAGCAAACCCAGACTTACACATCATGGCAACGATGTGTTTCAGTGTATGAGCACCCATAATTATTTTTCGAATACATAATTAGAATGTGCATTTATTTCAATCAATGAGTTGCCATTTGTTGACTTTCCTGGTGAGGTACAACTGGAATATTCCAACCTGTCTGATCAAGAATTAAAGAAACTAAACCCCCTAATATGTAAACTGCAGGGGTATTATTATTATAAGAACCTGTTGTTCCTCCCTACTAATGGAGTAAGAGAAAAGGCACTACAAATGTGCCATGATTCTCCGGTTGCTGGTCATAGAGGCATCCAGGCCACACAAGAACTACTCTTGCGATCTTTATGGTGGCCTACCTGGAAATCGGATGTCGAAAGATACGTTCAGGCTTGTCCCATATGTGCTCAAGTAAAGATTCCCCGTACCAGACCTGCAGGATTACTACAAACCATTACCTGTTCCACCGGCTCTCTGGCACAACATTTCTACTGATTTCATGTGTTCACTACCTCCATCAGCAGGAAACCGGGTTATCATGGTCACCATAGATTCCTTTACTGAGATGGCTCACTTCACTGCCCTGAAAAATTACCTACTTCCCAAGAACTAAGTCAGATATTTATCCATCATATTTTCCGTCTCCATGGACTTCCACACAGCATTGTATCTGACAGGGGACCTCAGTACATCTGCCGGTTTTGGAATCATTTTTGTAGGACACTGAATATCAATATAGCACTATCATCGGGTGTCCATCCACAAACCAATGGACAAACTGAGCGTCTCAACCAAGGATTGGAGCAGTACCTTCACTGCTTTTGTAATTCTACCCGGAGCAACTGGAACACTTACCTTCCTATCGCTGAATTCTCTTACAATAACACTGTCCATAGTGCCTCCAAGGTCACTATTTTTTTCTGTTCTTATGGCTATCATCCTACCTCTTTTCCTACTACTCCCCAGTCTACCTCTTCTCTTCCTGCTGTTACTTCATTTTCCAGACGACTTTTACAGATCCATAGATTGATAGCAGACAAGAAACGTTGGGATGCTCCAGAATATCACCTTCAAGATAAAGGGGGTCACTCTGACCCCCGCCGGCGGCGGAAGCCGCCGGCCTGGCGGAAGCCGCCGGCCTGGCGGGAACCGCCAGAAGACCGTGCCGCGGTCAAAAGACCGCGGTGGTCATTCTGACTTTCCCGCTGGGCTGGCGGGCGACCGCGAAAAGGCCGCCCGCCCGCCCAGCGGGAAAGCACCATCATTGAGGAAGCCGGCTCCGAATGGAGCCGGCGGAGTTGCTGGTGTGCGACGGGTGCAGTTGCACCCGTCGCGATTTTCAGTCTCTGCCACGCAGACACTGAAAATCAATGTGGAGCCCTGTTAGGGGGCCCCTGCAGTGCCCATGCCAGTGGCATGGGCACTGCAGGGGCCCCCAGGGGCCCCACAACACCCGTTCCCGCCAGCCAGGTTCTGGCGGTGAGAACCGCCAGAACCAGGCTGGCGGGAAGGGGGTCGGAATCCCTGGAGGATTCCCTGGGGCAGTGGGAAGCCGGCGGGAAACCGCCGGCTTCCCTTTTCTGACCGCAGCTTTACCGCCGTGGTCAGAATGCCCCCGGAAGCACCGCCAGCCTGTTGGCGGTGCTTCCGCAGTCGTTGGCCCTGGCGGTCCATGACCGCCAGGGTCAGAATGACCCCCAAAGTCTGGATTTTGTCAAATTTTTTGCCTTTTCGCCTTTCTCAGAATAAGTTCACACCTCGTTACTACGGTCCTTTCCGTATCCTTCAGCTGATTAATCCTGTCACTGTCCGTCTTCACTTGCCTCGTACCTGGAGGATTCATCTGGTCTTTCATGTCTCCCAGATCAAACCCTATGTACCTGATCCTTACTCTCATCAGTTTCCTTGTCCTCCTCCTGTGTTAGTGGATGACGTACCTGAATATGAGGTACAAGAGATTTGTGACTCTCGTATTTTTCACAAACGTCTTCAGTATCTGATTCATTGGAAGGGTTACCCTCTCAGTGAATGCTCTTGGGAAGATGCATCTTCTGTTCACGCACCTCTTCTGATTCACCATTTTCACCTCTTGTTCCGCACAAACCTGGACCTTCGGGGGGGAGCCTACTGTCATGCCGCTGCGTGTGGCGCGAGCCGAACATTCGGCTCGGGCCGCGGCACGCGGTCCCAAGACGCGGCGCATCCCCAGCCTGCCCTGCACCTTCCGAGGACCCAAATTGGGCATAGGGCCTCGTTCTTCTTTAGCGCACCACGCTCACAGGCAGGTCTGACTCCCCACTCACCTGTTCTTTTCTTCTTCTTCTTTTTCTTGTCATCTGGTTGTGCCTTCCTTTATGTTTTTCTCCCTTTCCCATATTACCATTCTCTTCCCAGAATTCCTTGTTCTTTACTCTCTAGGGCTCCTAGTCCATTCTGTTCTATGTGTTTTTCCCTATCTAAGACGGTGTCCTTGTACTTCCTGTTTGTCGCTTCCTGTATGTTGGTATTTAAGGACTGTGATTCTTTCTCTCCTTGCACTGCAACACTTTCTGTTTGGATGGTGTCTTCGCTCCTACTTCCTTGTATTCCTGTGCTGGTTCTCATTGGTTCCAGTGTATTTTCCTGTATTTTGCTCCTGCTGTTACCTGTTCATTTTGTTCCTGTTGCAGGAACCTATCTTTTTGGAGGTTTTTTCCCCTTTTCAGGTTTTTTTTTCCCTCTGGCACTACTTCTGAGGGACACGGCCTGCTCTTGGCGTACCCATTGCCTGCAGCACCGTGGCTACCAGAAACAGTCGCCCCTACCAGGGCCAAGGCCGAACATTCAAGAACAAGATCCACGCCACTCATTCTGCGGACTCCAGTTTAAAGCAGCACGTGAGTTGTGACATTCTTCCCCTTCATGGTAGGATGTGCAGGCTCCTTAGCCTTCCTGTCAGGAGTCAAGGGCTTTTTCTCCTTCATGGCAGGAGGTGCGGGCTCCTTCCCCTTCATGGCAGGAGGTGTGGGATCCTTAACCTTCCTGGTTGGTGGAGTGGGATCCCTCAGTGACTTGCCACCACGACTAGGTAGTGCCACCACTGTCCGCGTGGACTGTTTGGCTGCGGTGCTGGGCTGGGTCATTGGGACCCTGCTCTTAAGGGTAGGACGGAGGGGGAGGGAAGAGGTCAAGTTGGGCAAGGAAAAGCTTCTTAGGGATGGTGGAGCAGGATGAGGGAGGAGGGATGGGAGTGGAGGTTGAAGGAGTGGTTGTTGGAGGTGGATGTCTGCTGGACTTGGGTGCAGGTGCATGGGCAGTGTACTGATGTGAGGTGGATGGCTGTTGGGTGTGTGAGTGCTTGTGTCCTTTAGGAGGGGGGGACAGACAGGGTGGGAGAGGACACAGGGTACGCGTGCATGAATGTTCTGGAGGTGTCTGCTAGTGAGGTGTGTGTGATGCTTGGTGTGGTGATGCTGGTGTTGGATGTTGATGCAGTGCATGCAGGTGTGATTGTGGACGTGAGTGTGTGGGAGGTGAAGGAGGAGGAGGAGGGAGAGGCAGTGAGGCAGTGGATGTGGTTGTGTCTGCAACTGTCTGGTGTTTGCGTGAGTGCTTGTGGGATGAAGTGTGGTGCCTGTGTTTGACTGTGCCACTATTGTGTGTTGTCTTGTGTGCATGCTCGTCTGTATGTGTGCATGGGATGGGTTGGGGGTGAGGAGACTGGAACTGGGAAGCTGTAGTTAGAGGAGAACGGTAGGAACAGAGACAATGGCTGCCATCAGAGAGGAGGCCAGAGCCTGAATTGATCTCTGTTGTGGCGCCAATCCACCGTGGATACCCTCCAGGAATGCATTGCATTGCTGCTTCTGGGATGCCAACCCCTGGATGGCATTCACAATGGTTGACTGCCTTACAGAGATGGATCACAGAAGGTCAATGGCCTCCTCACAGCAGGGTTCACTAGGGGCAGGGCCTGAGGTGCCTGGGGTGAAGGAAATGCCCACCCTCCTGGGTGAGCGGGCACGGGCAACTTGCTGAGGGGCTACTGGGAGGGCGGTGCTGGTACAGGGGGTGGTGGCTGTACCTGCAGCTGGGGTGGCCACCAGGGAGCTTCCATCAGAGGAGGTATCTTAGTCTGTGTAGTGGCCTGTCCCCGCCGTGGTGCTCTCCTCTCCCTCCATCCAACTGGTTCCCTCTCCGTCGGTGGACTCTGCCTCCAGGGTCCTGTGAGATGCAGCTCCCTCTGTCACTGGTGCCCCTGCTCCTCTGCCAGATCTTGCTCATTCACACATGGACAGGGTGACTGAAGAAAAAAGGGGGGGAGAGAGAGAAAGGAAACACTAGGTCAATTACTGCACCAACACCACAGCTGGCATTCACAGCACCGTCACACACAGGTATAAGGATTGAACACTATGCATTGCACTGCCAGTGATTTGGCTAGATGCCACGGCAAGATGAGGGCCACACACCGCCAACTGCACCACTCCTGGTACCCACAAAGCAATGACTAACATGGAATCCTAACAAGCTATGTTACCTGCATTTGCCATACCCCCATTACCCTGGAGCTGGATCACACTGCAATGTCTGGCCTGGCATTAAGGGGCACCCACTACCTGGATCCCATGTCACCTGCCAATTATTGTAGTAATGCCCACTGTACTCACCCCCCTTGTGGCTGCTGTGATGCCCTCAAGCACCCATCCGGCTCTGGTTCGGCCACCGCCAGTATGCAGGCCATCAGTGGGGTCAGGTTCCAATGGGCACCCCTTCCTCGTTGGGAGGCCATCCCAGCTGGGCCTCTGCGGTCTTCTGTGCCCAGCATCTCAGGTCCTCCCACCGTTTCCTACAGTGGGTGCTCCGCCTGCAAGAGAACCCCAGTGTCTGCTCATCCTTGGCGATGGCACGCCATAATACCTTCTTTTGATGGGCGCTGATCTGCAGAGGTAATACAGACTGGAGGACACCATTACACATACAATCCAGACTGTCACACATAAGGCCCACCAATCCCGTTTCCGTCACCACATCGGCCAGCGCACACCATGTACACCACCACATTACATCCCCCGATGACACGATGCTTGCACACACATCTCCATGCATCCTTCCCACATGCATCGTGCCCAAGGTGTACTCACCTGTTGGTCTGCAGGCCCATACAGCAGTCCGTACTGGGGTAGGACCCCATCCATCAATCGCTTCAACTCCTCCAAAGTGAAGGCAGAGGCCCTTTCCCTGATCACACGCGCCATGGTAGGTTCCAGACACAAGTCAAAGCAGCACACACAGTGTAGGTGTTCTCCTGTTGAAGTTCAGTAAACAAGTGAGGAATGAGATAGAAAATGGCGGTCACGTCCGCAGCGGTGTACACCATCACCCCTGGTGCTGATCCCCATTGGCCATTTGTTTCCATAGAGCCCCATATTATCCAATGAGGAATTGCACAGCAGTGCAAGACCGCCTTCTGCCACAACGCCCAATGTCGGCGGAGTTACCTCACTTCCACCTGTCCCTACATACAGGACAGGGGGTCGCCATTTCATGGTGGCAGACAACGGTCATATCAACCTTAACTTTGTCACAGCCTAGATTAGCACATACCTCGTCATTCCCACTGTCCCATCACATAAATGCACTATGTACACTGAGGTTGTGGTTCCATTGTTCAAATTGTGACGGCCTACTCACTCTTGTGTCCCTTAGATACCTACTGCTGCGGATGAATAGGAGGAGGAGACAACCCCCTGTGTGCAGACCCCTTGTGGACTTGGCTACACTGGAGGACAGGCACATTATACTCACCTATAGACTGGACAGGGCCGCAATCACAGAGCTGTGTGCCCAATTGGAGCCTGACCTGATATCTGCTATCCGTCATCCGACTGGGATCTCCCCTCTTGTGCAAGTGCTATCAGTGCTCCATTTCCTGGCAACTGGTTCTCTCCAAGTGACAGTGGGCCTGGCAGTTGGAATGTCACAGCCAATGTTCTCAATCGTGCTGGCACGATTTTTGTCTGCCCTGGTGAAACACATGTGCAGTTACATAGCTTTCCCCGAGGTGGAAGATCGGGCCACTGTGAAGTCCGGATTCTATGTAATGGGACATATACCCAATATTGTTGGGACGATTGATGGGACACATATTGCGTTAGTCCCCCCACGCCAGAATGAACAGGTGTTCAGGAATCAGAAGAGTTTCCACTCACTGAATGTGCAAATGGTGGGCCTGGTGGAACAGTACATCTCCCACGTCAATGCTAACTATCCTGGGTCGGTGTATGACGCCTTTGTTCTGAGGAATAGCAGCATCCCAAATGTGGTGGCCTAACTACAGAGGCACAGGGTGTGGCTAATATGTGAGCCAGGGTCCCCACCCACTGTGCGTTAGTGTATGCCTTCAGGTGCCATCCCCATAGCATTGTATGAGGCTAAATGTTGTCCCTCAATACTTGCAGGTGACTCTGGCTACCCAAACCTATCATGGCTGCTCATCCCTGTGAGGAATGCCAGGACAGGGGCTGAGGAACATTATATTGAGGCACATGGGCGAACCAGAAGGATCATCGAGAGGACCTTCGGGCTCCTGAAGGCCAGGTTCAGGTAACTCCTTCTGACAGGTGGATCCCTGTGCTACTCACCCGGGAAAATCCGCCAGAAAGTAGTGGCATGCTGCATGTTGCACAACCTGGCCCTTAGACGGCATGTACCTTTTCTGCAGGAGGAGGAGACCGGAGATGCCCCTGTGGCAGCAGTGGAACCTGAGGACAGTGAGGATGAGGAGGCAGAGGATGAGAAATAGGAGAACCGAACATCAGTTATACGTCAATACTTCCAATGAAACACAGGTGAGACCGTGCAACTGATAATTCCTGTGACTATTGATGTTTTCTGTGTGGCTGTAGCATGATGGCATTAACTTCCATTGCATTTCAACTTACTGTCACCTATGGCTTGTCATTTTACAGATGTTGGTGAGATAACAACTGTGTACTGATGTGATGAGTACAGACAGCTACAGGTCATTATTTCTATGCTCTCACAGTGTTCAGATCATTTGCACTAGATGTGACTGTTTCCATAAATGCACATTTTCAACACATAAAATACTAATAGTCAAGTTCTGTTCAAGGGTGTTTATTGAAAGTGCTATGAAATTGAAGGAAAAGCGCAATGGAATGGGGTGATGATAGAGGAAAGTCTGGGGTATTGTTCCAGTCTGTTTGTAGCACAGTTCCAGTGTCCAAGGGGCAATAGGAAGGGGAGCAAAGGCAGTTCAAAGTGGACAAGGTGGCTGTGTGGGACATAAGGGGGACAATCATTAGAGTCTCATTTCCTGGTGGTGGTCTTGGCAAGTGTCTCTGGCTTCTGTCTGGGTTGCAGGGAACGTTTGCGGGGTAGTTCACCTTCTGCAGGGGAAGGGGTGCTGGTGGTCTGTGGGTCCTGTGGCTGGGTCTCCTGCCCACTAGCTGCAGCAGAAGTGGATGGCTGGTCAATGGACTGGCTAGTAGTAGGGGCCGCTGCTGTGCTGTTGCTTCCCTCATGATGTTGGTTATGTCTGCAAACACCCATGCTATGGAAATCAAGGGGGTGTTGATGGGTTGTGGGTAATGCGGGTGTGTGTTTTATGGTGCTGTGGGTGGGTGTGTGTATGAGTATCAAGATCAAGGTGTGTCTTTTTAGTATTGGGCCAATGTAGTGTTGTTTTGTATGTGGGTGTCCATTCTGAGCACAGCGGTATGTACCGCCAATGGTGTACCGCCATTGAATGTCCACCATGGTGATTTGTGGGTCATAATGTGGTGGGCGTTGTTTTGTTGGCGTAAGGGTATGGGTGTTGGTACCACCACTTTAGCACTGACATTTGAGCTGGTGAATTTGTGTATGTGGCTGTATTCTGTCGGACTGGTGTGTGTGTGTCATAATATGGGGAACGGATATTCGCCACCGCGGCAGTATTCGATTGGCGACCGTCACCGTGGCGGTAAGCAGGATTTACCACCAATGTCATAATGAGCGCCATAGTGTTAAATGCAGTATTATATATCACTTTTCTGCATGCTTAAAGTTTTCAATGAAATACATTACTGTATATTACCTATTTACATGTAGAGTTGTATGTATTTTTTAATTTTCATATTTAAGACTTGCAAGTTTTAAAATAATTTTTTTATAGTTAGCATTGTAAAAGGGGAAGGTGTGTGGTGTTGTTATGGTCCAAATAGCCTTGTGAGGTCTGTGCCATAACCTGTGACATAAGAGGGTCCCATTATGGAACTGCAAGGTGACAGTTAGGGCAGACTTCGTGTGGAGCAAATCAGTCACCTAGCTCTTCCTCTGTATACCGGATAAACATGAATTATACAACTGCATGGAATTGTCTTAATTTCTTTACTACAATGACTAGGTGTAGTTGGCAGTTAACCCTTGTGTCAGCTTTGTGGGGGGGTGGAACTGTGCACAGCCCTACGTGCAATTCAAAGGCACAGCTCATGTCACATACAAGGAACTTCACACCAGCCTATTGTGACTGCAGACACACTAGGACCAGGGCAGCGAGGCAGGAAACTCAAGACACTTCTGTGGGGGGAAACTACAAAAGTTTTTTCAGCTTCAAAGCTGGCATCAGATAAAAAATTAGGGCTCTGAGCCCCATATTTCAGTTCACTTCTGGAACTGCGGAAAGACTCTCAAAGGACTGCTCTGCTGCCTGTGGCCTGCTGGGTACTTCAGAGGACCGCCCTGCTGCACCAACAAGAGTGCTCCACTGCCAGAAGCCTGGCCTGTGCCCTCTGAGGGCTGCCCTGCTGCTTGAGACCTGCTTTCCTCCTTGAACTCAAGACTTCCAGAGTAACTCCAAGGGTAGTTTGCTGGACTCCTGATCAGATCCTCAGGGACAGAAAAAGCTCCAACCATCTTGTACCCGCACCTTGACCAGACTGAGTTAGACCTGACCCTCTACGAGGTGCCCCTCCAGCCCTGGACTCTTGGGAGTGGTGCTAAATGTGCACAGTTAACTCAAACCCAAAACTTGGGACTTAGAAATTTGTATGTCAAAAAATTGCTCTAAAAACTGAGAGAAGACCAGGTCCTACTTTGCTGCTGATCCACCAAAGGTGCATAGCTGGTCGGCCTGAATTCCTGGTACCTCTTGCTATGTTCTTCTTGACAGCAGTAAATCATGTTCAGCAGCTTCTCTCTTGAAGGGTATCCAGCATCATGAGGTACTCATCGGCTACAACTTGTAGCTTCTTCCAGCTGGAGATTTTTGACTTCCATAAAATAGATGAAGTTTAAAAGAGAAAATCTTCACCACACTGTTGTCCAGCAGCTCCCCGATGATGATGCTTTCTCTTCAAACACTGTTAGCTGTCTTACTCCACTGAATTCTACCTTCTCAGACATTTCTCTTTAGAATGTCTTCTAAGTCCAAAGGTATGCAGAGAATCGGTCAAGTCCAGTTTATGTATCCAAACTTCAATACTGTCAATCGTAACTTATGACTTTGACCCGGTCTCGAGTGACTAGATTTCTACGGTTGGCACTTTGATCTTTTTGGCACCATTTTGCACTTTAAGATTTAAAAAATCCTAACTCCAGTTGTACTGACTGGATTTTTGTTGTGCTGGCGTAAAAAATAAATTAAAATGTACTCATTTCTAAATTAGTGTGGGATTTTTCCTGTGTTGTTTTTTCGCTTTATTTCTGTTTAAGTGCTGCATACATACTTTACACATTGCCTCAAAGTTAAGCCTCACTGCTTTTGTGTCAAGCTACCATAGGGTTAAGCAAAGGTTAATTTAGTGACTTTTTGTGGTTCACTCTGACATTTATTTGATTTAAAATCAAATATTAAATATCATGCATTTACTGTTAATGGGAAGGGTAGAGTTTTTCTAAATTTAATTGAGGCCAAACGTTGTCTAAACTAAATTCTGTTTGATGAATTGCACTGCGCCCACAATTTGCCAACTTAATTTTTGGCCTCTACTTTCAAATTTCCCCACACTTTCAGAACATTTTAAAATGCTCAATTTTATATTTTGCTTGTTTATCTGTATATACTTTATTCATCTGTTAATAATATTTAATTTTCTAAGCAGTTGCAGAACCCCTGAGTAGGCATCAAGGACCCTCAGGGGGCTGCAGACCACAGATTAAGGACCAGTGGCATACAGATACCGAACTGCATCCAATGGAATCACTGTAGAGCTCACCGTCATTTATTCTTGTTATCTGAGAACAGGGCTCTTACTTCGGATGGTGCCTGTCTGGGCTGGCATGTTCCCTTAGTCCTGCAATGCCCTCCTCTTTATTGAATCAGTTTGAAGGGTCCTTTCCATTTTAACCCTGACAATCGGAATCAGCTTCTTTTCTGCCAATCTGCAATGCCCTGTCCTCACAACCCTGTCTTGTGGGTTGTCCCACCTTTTTAATCCTGCAACTCTCAAGTGCTAAACCCTTTATTCAGGCCAGCCTGAAATTACCAACTCCTGATCCCTGCCATTCTGGATATCATGCATGTTTAGCCCTCTCAGTCCCTTTAATCCTAGCATGCCTGGGTGCTGAATCCCTTTAATGGGGCCAGTCTAAAGTGGCCTGCCACATTAAAGGCCACTATTTGGGGCAGCCTGGCCTTTTAATCCTGACAGTATGAAGAGCACTGTCCTATTACCCTTTACCAGACTAGTGTTCTGACCTTTTAAACTGCCACTTTCAAGAGACCTGTTTGTGACCTTTTCATCCATCACTGCATTCCATAACACGAAAACCTCAGATCAGTGTCATCACGCATGACATGGAAATGTTTCCCACATAGGATCAAAACAAAGACATCTCCCTTCTAAACACACACCCTACATAGCGTAGCATGCTACCGCAGGCACGGCCCGTCTTTTAGGGCAGAGGGACCACGCTCTCCCTACCTTTTGCCCCTCATGAAGAGTATTGGTCAGGCTGAGCAAAGGTCAGCCTGACAGACACTCTTCATGTTCAGCTTAGGCAGCCAGGAGTGAGACATGTGAGATTTGCGCAGATTCCTGGCTGCCTGAGCTGAACTTTGCTGGGCTGAGGAGGTTACAGCTCCTATGGACGTGACCTCCTCTCCTCATCAAAGGTGCCTTGAGGCCATCTCCCTTGGTGACGAGGGGAAGCATCACCCATTGACTTCGACCTGGGCGCTTTAGGTTTAAAGCCTGAAGCGCCCAGGATGAGTGTCAATCAGTGACACCTCGTCACTGAGTGGGGTGGGATCTGCAGTCTCACTGACCCCTATCCCAACTCTATGACGAAGCTGAGACTACTGCCTTGCCTCATTGGCTGACCTACAGTGTTAGCGCACCTTGTCCTTAGTACGTATACTTAGACGGGGACGCGTATAGGTCAATGAATCTTTTGGATCACATAGGGTAACCTAGTCAAGTGTTGTGAGTAAGAAACATCCACAATAATAATTTTAGTCAAAACATAATACCAAAGACTAGTCTAATAGGAAAATACCATCACTCATCAGAAGATTAGATCGTTTTATTCCCTATTAATTACAATTCTAATCAAAACCTTTATTCAACGAATCCATGATTACCAAACTTTATTAGCAACATAAGCATTGAATTATCCAGATTTTATTAATATGCAAACAACATTAATCTAAGCATAGCAATTCATAAGCATTGAATAATTCAGCAATGTGAGTCCGTCAGTCCAAGTCAGCGTCACCATTAGTTCCCCTTGTCAGCTTACCTATCTCAGATTAGCAGCAGCATGCAGGTCTTCATTCAAAAACAATTTAGTCCAATAATTTGGAAAAATCTAACTAAAAGAGAAAAACATTTTTTTAAACAGCGCAGTTGGTACCTAGAAGAAAAAGCACACATTAGTCAGTTGAGTTATAGCTACCTATCCAGGATAGATCAGCAATGAGTCAGTCTTTGTCTCCAGGTCACCAGTCATCAGCTAGACCCGGGCTCACAAAGAGCAAGCCCAATTTTCAGCACATCGGACAGCGTCTCATGACATCATCAACTTTCGCCTCTCCATTCTGATTTCTCCTCTCATGTCATGACTTGTTATTAGGGTCTCTCAGTCCGTCCCAGAATTTGCCAATTGGTGAACCTTATCAGGGGTTATGACTCTAACCTATAGTTTTTGTTTACACTTGTCTACGTTATTTTGAGAGTCAAGTTCCATTACCATGATTGGTCCTTCTGTCGATGAGAACATCATCCGGCTCTTCAGGTAACAAATTTGTTGCCCCCAGCTCTTAGTCAGTAGCTCCATTGTTCAAGTCTTGGGAAAGTATATTTAGCCTACTCTACACATAAATGTATCAATTTGTTCTGATCGTCTCCTGTCCGCTGGTGAGTTTGCAGATTTTTCTAGCAAAGCTCAGTTTGAACTCTGTACAGTTCAAGGTTCTTTTCTCCTGTCCCAGTCTTTGGCAGCTCATCGCGTCTCCACGTTTAAGCAACAAGACCCAGCGCCGACCAGGCCTCTAGTTGGCTAAGTTAAGAATATGAAGCATCATAACAGAAGTTTATATCATTCATTATAATATATTAATCTAAAATATTAAACTTTCACATTATTTAGTATTGTTAACACAGATGGGGACCACTCCCTGTGGGCACATTTTGCACATTACACGTTATTGTCAATTACTGATAATCAAATGACTAATTTTCTCATTAGTTAGTATACGGAGATCATTAGAATATTCTCATATTAGCATATCAGCTGTAACAAAGGCAAGCCGGTGAGGGAAGGCAGCAGTCCTAACCCTACTGGGACCTTCGAGCTGAAGGTAGGTGTGTGTGTTTTTTTTCTTCTAATTAATGTTTGGTGCATGCGTGTAGGTTTGAATGTTGATGAGTGTTGTGAATGGATGTGCGTGCGTGAATAAATACGTGTGAGTGTGCTTCCCGCCTGCCCCTCTCCCTCCTAAAATTGCCGGCCGCCACTGTGCTTCCCATGTAGGCAAGAATTTCAGCACTCCACATACGGGTAGTAAGCACTATATAAATGTTGCTGTACAATACAATACAAATTATTTTTTGTATTTGTTAAGTATTATCATAAGAACTGTTCTGTTGCAACTTTAGTGAGATAAGTGCTTATGATGCGTGGCTCTATAGGCAGTCATTGGCAGGCATATACCCAGTTCATTCTGCTTTTGACCTTGCATTTTTGTGGCGGCTTATTTGTGGTACTGTGTTTTGTTCCTTCTCTTCCACAGTAATTCTACATCTCGTTTTGTTCTTTTGGGTCGGATGTTCTGATGTTTCCCATTTTTCGGTAGTGTGTGAAGGAGCATCTCCACTTTGAATGTATTCATGAGATGTGAGTGTGCGTGTGTCGGAGGGTGATAGCGCGTCCAGTCTTTATAAATTACTTGTACTTGGACACGCTGGAGGTTGGTGAACCTTTTAACCGAGTTGGGTTCTCCTCATCCTAGAATAGTTGGATCATTCAAATCAATAATCAATAACCGTTTTAATCAATACCCAATACTCAACTAATAGATCAAACAACACATTAGGAACCAATAACAATCAGTATTTGACACAACATGACCTTTCAGTCATGATTAACCACACCAGTTTATTAAAAGTTAATGAGTTTATTTCCCTATATTAACAAAGCTAACACAATATACATAAGTCTCAAAATCAAATGATATATGTATACGAACATTACTAGCTGTCCATAGCGACGGAAGAAACGCAATCCACACAATATCTGGATTATAATGCACTCGGTTATAGCAATGCAAATCACTAATATAAGCAACTGAATTTGACTAATTTCATACATCGGTCAGCATAACAAGATTTCAATTTAGCATAGTGCATCAAGTGAATACCTCAACTAACCTCTAATTAGCATTGGCATGTGGGACTTCATGCAAACAAATTTAGTCAACACAAATTTAGAAAACCTCTAGCTTGGGCCCTGTCAAAATAAGCAGTTGGTACCTAAGAAGGAAAACACAATGCATAATACAATTATCCTTTCATAATTACCAGAAACAATCAGCATTCAAGGTAAGTCTTCGTCCTTCAGGTATCGGTTCGATCAGCATGGGGCAGATTTCAAAGGGGCAAAATTAAAGGCAAGTTTTCCTTGCGGCAGCAAGGAGAATGGGGCAAGAGTTACTGCATGGGCAAGACGGGGCAAAATTAAAGTTAAAGTCTCAAGGGTGAGAATTCTTTAAAGTCTCTTTCTCTGCGACAGAGAAAAGGCATCAAAGTGTCATTTAAAATGACGTCTTGATTCAGGCTTCAAAATGGCATCGAAGAAAATGGCTGACTTCTCTTTGTCCGGTGGGTTTAAGTAAGAAACGTTCCAAATTCTTCAGGGTCTTCCATTGGAGGGTTCATAGGTTGGCTTCCTTTTGACCAATGAATAGTGTCTTTCTCTTAGTACTCATTTATGCATATGGTGTCCTTGGAGCCTTGGAACACAAGTTGCAACAAAGTTTGCCAATTAATTCTGGATCAGAGTCTTTTATTGTCTGCACCTGCAGAAGCTGACCTTGCTTCAAAGGGGATGAAAGTAGCCTAGCACGAAACCTTGAGTTATGCCTATCCAGCTCATTGTCTAATACCACATTGAAGTCACCCATCAAAATCACCGGGTCCGAAAATTCCAGAAGCTGAGAAAAAAGCTGCTTTAAGGGTTCTATATCATCGCAGTTGGGCCCATAGTAACCTGCTAAGACCAGATTCCGACCCCCAAATTGTATTTTAGCTATGACCCATCGCCCTGCTAAATCTGATCTAGACTCCAAGATTGCCACACCCCCCTGCTGTGCATGTTTAACTAAAATTGCCACCCCTTTATTATGATAGTTGTGTTCTGTACATGCAAATGTTCGAACCCATCTTAGTTTTTGTATTATGTTAGTACACTCCATCTTTGTGAGGTGCGTTTCCTGCAAAACTAAAATTTGTGCCGTAGAGACCTGCAGATACTGTAATATTCGTTCCCTTCTTCCTCGCACCCTTAAGCCATTGACATTCCATGAAAGAATTTGTAATGGTATATTCTGCACCCTCTGGCTTCCCTCCCTGCTAACCATCTATCAATCTTAGGTAGCAGATAGCTGGGCTGAACGAGGCACTACTTTTTACTTTCTCCCAACTCCCCCTCACCAACCCTAAACCCCCGCCCGCTTTCCCCCCACCCCCACCTGTGGAGAACCCCCCCAACTAAGGACCATAATGATCTAAATTTTAGAGCGCCCCCCGGTTCCTGGGTGAATTTCATCATTGCACATTACACGCAGCCTTATTCAGTAGATTGCGCATTTTTTACCACAACCAATAATTCATCCGCTTCACTAATGTCTCTGATGTTATACATTTTGTTGTTATACATGACCCTAAGGAAGGCTGGAAATTTCAGCTGGACCGAGACCCCCAAAGATTTGAAAATCTCCAACCGTTTCCCCAGTTCCCACTTCCTATCCATAGTCACCCTGGATAGGTCAGATCTAATCTCAAACACAATATCCTTCACTCTTAAGGACTTCTGTTTCAATGCTCTAGATAAAATCTTTTCCTTCATCTGGTACGACAAAAAGTTTATCAAAATTTTCCGAGGTCTACTACTGTTTGTTCGTAGCTTAAAGGGGTCTCGATGGATTCTCTGAATATCCTTCCCGATTTCATCCTCGGTCTCCTCCAGATCCACCGCTGATTTGATTAGTGATACTACAAAGGCTTTAAGATCGCTCCCTTCCGCACCTTCCGGCACTTTCAGCAGTTTTAGATTATTTCTTCTTGAATAGTTTTCCATCTGCTCCACCCTATTTTTTAGAGCCTGTTCGCTCCTCTTCAATATATCGATCTCGCCCTTATGCTGTCCCAGCTCCTCCTTCATACCCCCCATCGCTTCTTCCAGGGCCTGCGTTCTTTCCATTACGCCATCAATTTTTTTTTCTAAGTTAGCACAAACCTCTCTTATCTCCCCCTGATTTACTTCTGAGTTCGCAAAGCCCTTTTTACATCCTCAGAAATGGACAAGATTAACGCCTCCAACGAGGAACACAGTAAAGGGGAGATCACCGAGGCAGCTTGAGGGGGCTCCAGCACTGCCAACTTAGGTGCGAAGTCTTGAACCTCTGAAGGGTTATCGTTTGGAGTCTGAACTAGTACTGGGGCCGTCTGTTCTTCTCCTGGCCGTGGCGGGGGGGACCTCGTCCCCTCCCTGCCCTCACCCGTACCATTTTCCACCTGCCTGGAGGTAACCTCCATTGCAGCTCTAACCTGCCCAGGGATGAGTGTAACTACCTCAGGTCTCACTTTAAAAAAAGACCTTAGAGAGGGCGTCAACTTATCTCTACCCTTAAGCTTGCTCTCTCCCGCTTTCCTCCCTGCACTCCTGCCTCCTTCCCCAGATTTAGGTCTCAGGATTTTTTTTGCTGATCCTCCCTTGTCCCCCTTCTCCTCTGTAATCGCAACCAAATTGTCCTGGGCGACTGGACCGTCCCCTCCACTCTTGTTAAGTGAAGCGGGGGCAGGGAAGAAGCCCCCCCCCAAGCTGCCTCACCGTTTTCTTTCTGGCTCCCTTCTCTGGATTCTCTTTGGGTTGCTCTCCCAGCCGCAACTTCTAGGGTTGCTGCTCCGCCCGTTCTGCAGCTACCGCTGCCGCTGTTCCCCCAAAGGGGAATTAGCGCCACACTTTTACGGGTCCGGCGCAGCTCCAGCGCGGCCCGGTGCCACCAGACAGCCCCCGCTGTCCTCCAGACTGCCTTGGGTCTCACTGATTGCGGCGCGCACATCCGTGTGCTTGCAGCCGCAGCCCGCTCGGCCACCGCGACCTGCCACGCACCCAGGAACCGGAACAGGAAGCGCCCTAGCGCGCTACGTGACCTCCGTAGCCCGCCATGTTCTCCCCCAGATGTAAATCACGAGGTACACCTAAGTCGCAACAGTATTTAAGGAGAATGATGAAGGAATTTGGTATGTGCGATATCTGGAGGCAAAGGGCAGGGAATAGCAGGGACTTTTCTTTTTTTAATAAGAAATATAGACATGCGTTGCGAATTGACTATTTTCTATTAGATATGCGTTTCAGAGAGGAGGTGAAGAATGTTGCGTATCTGCCCTCGCATTTATCAGATCACTCTGCGGTGGTGTTAAATATGTGCTTTCGTCAGACAAGTTGTAGTGACCGGTGGACGATTGATCGGACACTGCTATTAGATCATGAGGTATTGCTAAAGCTGCGTAAGGAAGCCGATTTCTTTTTTAGTGTAAACTTGGGCTCCGCTCCTTTATCTGTAGTATGGGACACGTTTAAAAAGGTCATCCGTGGGGAGTTAAGGAGTTGTTCCATCCAGAAACATAAACGGCAGAAAGAAGAGATTTATGCGCTGGAGCAGGAAATGTGAAAATATAAAGCTAAAATAATTGAAGGAGGGGAGACGGAGGCTTTGAGGGCCAGCTGGGATGGGTTGAGAAGCCAGTTGGAAAAGATACTACAGGGAAGAATTCAAAGCAAATGGGAAGCAAGCAAACTGGCCCATTTCGAATACGGGGAAAATGCGGGGAAGTTGTTAGCCTAGAAAGGCAAAGCTGATCGTGTTAGGAACTACATTAAGGAGGTTGAAGTGGAGCATTCAGGTGAAAAAAGAACAGATGAGGCGGTAATAGAATCGCCCTTTCAATTTTTTTTTTCACAATTGTATTCGGAAAGGCTAGAGGTGGATGAAGGTATGGTAACGGATTGGATGGGGGCTGATAGATCTTTAGGTTTATCGTTGCAGGAGAAGGAAGCATTGAACGCCCCAATAACGGCTGAGGAAATTAGGAGAATCCTGACTAGTAGTAAGTCGGGAACGGCTCCAGGCCCGGATGGTATTCCAGTGGAAGTTTATAAGGTATTAGGGGACTCAGTTATTCCAGTATTGACAGATTTGTTTGGAGGGATCCTGGAATTTGGCAATGATATTCCTCTTTCATGGAATGAAGCAGTGATCTCCTTAATTTTGAAACCGGATAAAAATCCAGCGAAGTGTGCCTCATACAGGCCTATATCATTGCTGAACAGCGATTATAAACTGCTAGCTAAGCTTCTAGCGGATAGGTTGAGTAGGATAGCGAACAATCTAGTGCACCCCGATCAAAAAGGCTTTTCTAAAGGCAGATATTTGCATGAATAACTTTCGAACCAATTTAGGCTCCAAGTTTTGTGGGGTAATTGACCGGATTTATACATCCCCTTGTGCTAAGATTTTGGTGAACGGTAAACTTACGGGCCCTATTACTATTTCAAGAGGTACGAGGCAGGGCTGCCCTCTGTCACCGGTACTGTTCAATCTGTATATTGAGACATTTGCTAGAAAAATCAGACAAAACTCTCTTATCTCGCCCTTCTGCTGCAATGGCTGGGAAAAGAAAATTTCTTTATATGCAGACGATTTACTAATATATACTAACAACCTGCCCCTCGCCTTTAACACAATCAAAGATCTGGCTGAACAATTTGGAAGGATATCAGGGTACCGGATTAATGTGGGGAAAACAGAAACTATGCAGTGGAATATGGAAGTAGGGTCAATAACAAATAAGCAGGAAATACGGTACCTGGGTATCTTAGTGACCCAAAATTTGAAGGACTTAGCGGAAAGGAATGCTCGAAAGTTATTAGCAGAATGTAAAATTATGCTACAAAAATGGGCATGTCTCCCTTTGACGATTCTTGGGAGGATAAATCTAGTTAAGATGTTTATTCTGCCCAAATGGAACTTTGTGTTTTCAGCTATACCCTTGGCAATGCACAAGGGGCACCTAGATAAAATGCAACAAGTAGTTTTATCTGGAACTCAAAGGGGCCGAGGATATCATGGAAAAAGCTACGCAGAAGGAGGGATAAAGGAGGACTGGCTCTCCCTGATTTGACATATTATGCGTTGGCTTTCTTGTTTAAAAACTCAAGGATGCTGTTTATAACCCCAGACGGTTCAGCAGTGGGCAGAATGTACAAGGCTATGGTGTTGTCTGAAAAAGGGGGCTTACAGTCTTTTTTATTTAAATTTGGTGACCCTAAATTCTTCAAAAAAGTTAAACTAAAAGTGCTGCAAGGAATGGCAAGGAGTTGGTACCAGTTGAGGCGGCGGTTAGGTGTACATTATTATAGCTATCAGGCCCCTATTTGGGATTCCCCGGGCACCCCAGAATGCTGTCAGGATATCCTCGCATTACCACTTAAAAGGGCAGGTGTGGAAAGGTGGGGGGAGATTGCGCGAGATGGTACTTTATGCCTTTGGGATGAATTGGTAAGAATAACGGACGGTTCTCTGTCCAGGTTAAAATATTTACAGATAAGACAGTGGGAAAAAGAAACTAAGGGGGGATTGGGAGTGGTAAATGCCCTGGAGGACTCTTTTTTAAACCTGGCACTCTCGGCTTCGGGGAAGAGGGTGGCAGTTTGGTATTGGGAAATATTAGAAACTTTGGATGAGAACTTTGACCTACCAAGCAAGTTATGGGGCAAGGTGATGCTAGGCGACAAGATTGGGTTATGGTGGAAGAAGTCGTATACGACATTGTATGAAGTAGTGAAGCCGGCCCCATTAAGGAAAAACCACCTTTATACTCTACATAGAGCATACATATCTCCGGCAAAACTGTCCAAATTTAAGAAGGGGGAGGTGATCAAGTGTCCGAAATGTGGCGGGCTAGGAGCAACAGATATACACATGGTCTGGGACTGCCCCGCCATCCGGTTGTTTTGGGAGGAGGTTTTAGGGCATTATCATTTATGTTAGGCTGGAAAATTAATGTATCACTCCCATTAATTATATTTGGGCAGCTCCAGGATGAGGGGATATGGAAAAGGGTGAACAAAACCAATCGTTCATTTGTGTTCTATGTAATTGTGCTGGGTCGGAATGAAATCTGCAAAAAATGGTTGAAGGAGCACTCTCCGAGCTATACAGACTGGTTGAATGCTGCTCTTTGTGCGGCAAATATGGACTTAAATGTGCAGGGCTCAAAGAAAAGCGCAGAAATGTGGTCACCATTATTAAATTGGCAGGGAATAGCCTAATCTGCTCCCCGGCTAAGTTTGCTGCTGGGTATCTATGTGAAACTGTCCCAATGATCTTTTCCTTGCCTCAGTCCAATGATTAAGCACCGTTTGATGCCTCGGCAGGTCTGTTTAGGCGGACCGGGAGTTACAAAGGTGCACCTCCTGACTTGAGTCTCTCTTCTTAGTCAAGAGGGCGAAAAAAGTTACAGGAACGAAGAGGTGTCTCAGTAGGCGGGGCTGAATGAGGAAAAAAAAAAGAAAAAAAAAAAAACTTGAGATAAGTGTATTAGTCATCCCTACTGGAAAAATACAACCTTAAAGTAAAATACGTTTTGTTAATACAAATGAAAACCACGCAGTCAAATCTTAGACCAGGCGACTAGGCCAAAGCCTCTGCTAAATTGAAGCTAAGCATAGAACAAATTCAACAAGAAAATCATAGAATACATTGGCAACTATGACGGATTACTACTTTGCCGATTCTTCATGATTAATTAAGCTTGTTTATAATAATGGCGAACTACCTCGTGGGCACAATTTCCGACGTACATTATTTTTCTTCGCTAAAATCACACTACCTTATACGATTTTGTTACATGCTATATGAATATTTGTTAGCCTTTCTTTTTCTGCTTCATCAATCCCTCCTCTGATGACTAATTATGTCATCACATCAAATCTTCCACCACAAATTTTATTTCATTAAAATTCTGTTTTAGTAATTTGGCACTTCAGTCAATTCCCTCTTCCTTTTTCTTCCCTTTGATTTTTCTCTGTATATTTCTACCATTTTATTTTGTTCTTTCTCTTCTCTTCTCCTTTTGTTTCTTGATTTCAGTATTTTAATAGCTTTCCAAATTCCCCAAATACCTAATAAGCAAATTAATGTTATTAATATTCCTTTTACTATTTTCAGTAATAGTCCGTTCCAAATGTTGCTGAGCCAATTTCCCACAGAAGCAAATCCTTTTCCAAACTTTTCCCATACTCCTGGTTCTTTCAATTCTTTGAAATCTGCACTTTCGTTAGTTAAATTGTAAGCATTTTCCTAATTTGCCCGCTGTTGTCCGGAATATAAGAACAACAGTGACGTGCACTAAGCATTTTGCAAACGCCGCCATTCTTTGCTAAAAGAATGTCTAAAGCAAGCCGGTTTTGAAGAGTCATAGCTCTTTCTGCAGCAAGTTCAGCATCAATCAGGATTATGGCTCCTGAGAATTTTGTCAGCATGTTATCCACAATAGTAGACAACTTTCGTATTTTAATTGAATTCAATATGACCCCTACGGAAGGAATCATCGCTCCAAATATATCTCCTACCACACCAGAAGCTGTCTCCCTTTTCTGAATGCGATGTGATTCAGACAGCTTTGGAAACTTCTTTAAGTCATCCAGTTGATAAATCTTTGGAAATACTATTCCCAAATAACACATCCCATACCATCCTTTAGGAAGACGATAACAGGCATTAAGGCCCTCATTCTGACCTTGGCGGTCGGCGGAGAGGCGGCGGTCGGACCGCGAACAGACCAGCGGTCAAAAAAATGGCATTCTGACCGCGGCGGTCACCGCCGCGATCGACTGCCACTTCCCCACTCCGACCGCCACGGCGGTCATGACCGCCGGGCTGGAGTTTGCGCACTCCGGCCCGGCGGTCGTCCCAAGACCGCCAACGGTATCATGACCCTGCTTACCGCCGCGGTTTCTGGCGGTCGGGAACCGCCATGCGAACCATGGCGGTAGGCACTATCGGGGCCAGGGAATTCCTTCCCTGGCACTGATAGGGGTCTCCCCCACCCCCCACTACCCCCCACGAGTCCTCCCCCCACACCCTCCACCCCCCTGCCACCACCCAGAGGTGGTACGAACCCCCTCCCCACCCCCACCCCCGACATGCACATACATGCACCCCGACATGCACACACCCCCTACACACACACATACACAACGGGGACACATACCCGCACACATACATGCAGACATGCGCACCCGCCGAACTGCACACATTACCCATAGACACAGCAGCACCCCCCGCCCGCATACACGCACTCACACACCCCCTCTACACACTCACACGCACACCCCCATGCACGCACACATCACACAACACCGCCCCACCCCTTCCCCTAACGGACGATCAACTTACCTTGTGCGTTGGTCCTCCGGGAGGCGACGGGAGCCATGGGGAGGTGACCGCCAACAGAACACCGCCAACAGAAGACCACCACACAGATATGTGGGTCGTAATTCTGTGGGCGGTGTTCTGCTGGCGTGGCGGTGGAGGTTGACCAGTCTCCACTTTCCCGCCGACCGCCAGTGTGGCTGCTGGCGGTTTCCCGGCGGAACGCTCCCAGCGGTCGGAATACGCACAGCGGCATACCGCCGCGGTCGGCGGTCTTCACCGCGGCGGTAACTCGGCGGTCTTGCGAAAAGACCGCCAAGGTCAGAATGAGGGCCTAAGTCCACTAATATAATATATCCCTGGAATAACTGGGTCTTGTCCATTCAGCATGAACGTCCACTTAGCCTGAAATGAAAACGTATGTTTACATTCACTCGTTCCCACAAAGATTGTGTCATAATACGATTTACGTCTATATATGCAAAGTTTACCTATATGTAGAGCATCTAAAGCTAATTTCCCTTGTGTCTTTATTGCGGCAAAAGCATAGTTATCTACAGATGACCTTTTGTGTAATTCCCTTTCTAATTTGTCCTTTACCACTTTCCTTCTATCTTCAGTGTGATCTAAAAAACTCTTTTCTACAGGTGAAAGTAAGCATGTAAGGTTGTCTCTATGAGCGTGGACTACAGGAAAAGGCAATAGTGGTTCAAAGAAACCTCTAACTCATTTTATATAATAATCTCTTGCTGTTTTACTCAAATATTCAATTATGGGGATATATGGAAACACGACCTCATGATTAGAATAGAAGTATTGAATATACTCCTGATTATAAAATCTAGTTAGCAACAAACTACATGATATTCCATACATAAGAGGCATGCTATGATATGTCACTCCTTCTATTACTGAGGTAGGTATTTGTGTGCACACATAACAATCTTTCGCATCCATTGTCTCAACATACTCATTCAGCAAGCGATAGAAGACGTTAGAAGATAATTCTTTCTTGTTGTGTAAATATTTCTCATCTTGTTCGAGTTTCTGCAAAGGAGTTAATTCAGTAGTAGTTTTAGAAGTAGAAGCATCATTCGCGTCTCTTTCATTCTTTCCATGCATTCCAAGAACTATTGCTATAATTATTAGTACACATGCAGTTATTAGACCTACACACATATATTTACAACATTTAATTTTATATCCCTTTGTAGTATTGCCTGGCATGATCTATATAGAATCAGAAAGTTGAAGACACTTTATCAAATTAGATTTGCAGATATATATAAAGCTGAACGAGTTCAATGTTCACACAGTTTTCTTTAGCAGCTTAGTCTTTTATCGTATTAGCAGCTTTGTCTCAAGATCGGTTCCAAAGTCAATCAAGTTAGCAATGTCTTATCCAGTTCAAAAGTCAATCAGGTTTTCAATGTCTTATTCGGTAATGTTCATGAAGTTTCACTTTTCAAGTGCCAAAGTGTCCTTCTGCTTCTTCGTTTTCAAGACAGAGAGATAGAAATTCGTCTGACCAATCGTTAGTGGCTGTGTATGCCAACTCTGGACCAGAATATCTTCTGCTCGGTATTCTTTCCTTTTTCAATTTTGCATCTCCTTTCGATTCTCTCTCGCTTATGTCTTGTTCTCTGGCTGTGTCTTTTTCTTCACTCTGTGTTGTTATTGCGATAGACACTTCTTTTCTTTTCTCCTTCAACTTTGGCCCTTCACTTTCTTTTAATATTTCTTTAGTCTTTGATTTCACTGGCGGTATGCTTTGTCTCCGTTTCGCACTGCTTTCACCTGATGGACCTGCAACCTGTTCTGGAAGAACTTGAACAATTTCACTCTGCTCTGTCTTCTCTTCTTCCCCTAGGAGGTCAATCAGGTTTTCTCTTTCTTTTCCTGTATCGTCTGCTTCTGGGAAAGCCCTCCTCTTATTAGGCTCTCCTGCTTCTTCACCTGTGACAGTATCTTTATCACCTCCAGGATCTGTGTCACTTCCTGAGGCTTCTTCTCTGTTATCCTCAAAAGGATCGACTGCGTCTTCCTCAGAAAATATTTCTTCTGTCTCGATTTCTGCTTGTTCGCTTTCAGGCTCTCTTTGTTCTGTCTGAGTGCCTGGTACTTTCCTGTCAGTTGCTGGTAATTTCAGCGCTTCAATTTCCTCTTCTGTGGGACACGTCACCCTTTTCGTGTGACTGGCGTGAATCCAGTTGGGAACTCCCGCCCACTTCACAGCGGTGGTAGTTGTCAGAATCACTTGAAAAGGTCCTTTCCAACGGGGTTCCAGGCATGACTTCCTCATGTGCTTCTTTAGCACGACCCACTCACCTGCTTTCAGGGCGTGTCCTGGACCTTGGATTGGTGGCAAGGTGGTTGCCTCCACCTGGTGAGAAAAAGAGCGTACCACATCAGCCAGACCTTTGCAGTAGTCCAATACCATATCATCGGTAATATTTACAAGAGCATTTGCAGGAACTGCTGGAAGTCTCATGGCTCTGCCCATGAGGATTTCATGCGGCGATAGTCCAGTTTTTCTATCAGGTGTGTTTCTCATTGACATTAACACCAAAGGTAATGCGTCAGGCCATTTCAAGTTTGTGGATGCGCATATTTTCGCCATCCTTGATTTCAATGTGCCATTCATTTGCTCCACTAGTCCTGATGCTTCAGAGCGGTAGCTACAATGTAATTTTTTGTTCAATGTTCAGTGCTGCACACAATAATTTGATTACTTTGTTATTGAAGTGACTTCCCCTGTCTGATTCTAAAGAGATCGGGAATCCGAAACGTTGTATCAGTTCTCTCAAGAGTAGTTTTGCAACTGTAAGGCTGTCATTTCTGCGTGTAGGGTATGCTTCAATCCAGTGACTAAAAATGCACACAATCACCAACACATATTTCAAGCCTCCATGCATAGGCATCTCAATGAAATCCATTTGCATCCTGCTGAATGGCCCACCTGCTCTTCCAATGTGGCTCAAATTTACTACTGTCCCCTTCCCTGCGTTCATTTGTTGGCAAATGACGCAACAATGGCAAACTGCTTCAGCAACTTGACGGAATTTGGGATTAAACCAATCAATTTTGAATAATCTAATCATGGCATCCCTTCCAAGGTGGGCTTGTCCATGATACAATCTGGCTAACTGTGTCAAAAGACTGTCTGGCAGAACCAATCTCCCTTCACTTGAAACCCACAAATCATCTGGTTTCTTCACGCATTGTAATTTGCTCCATGAGAGTTTCTCATCCCTACTGACATTATTCTGTAGGAATTTCAGTTCTTCTATTGTATCTACAACCTTTAAAGCAAAGGCTTCACTTGGTTCAAGTTCTGGCTCATTTATTAGGTTCCATTCGTCTCTGAGCAATATACAGTTCAATGCGCAAAACCTTGCGACTTGATCTGCATATCCATTTCCCAAAGAAACGAAGTCTTGTGATTTCGAGTGTGCACTGCATTTTACCACTGCTACTTCTCCTGGCAACTGGATGACATGTAACAATTCTCTTATCCTTTCACCATTTTTCACTGGTGGTCCTGAAGAGGTCATGAAACCTCTCTGTGACCACAATTGTCCAAAATCATGCACTATTCCAAATCCGTACTGACTGTCAATGTAAATGGTTACTTTCATCAATGCGGAAAGTTGGCATGCTCTAGTAAGGGCTACTAGTTCCGCTATCTGTGCAGAGCAAACTCCTTGAAGCCAAGATGCTTCCAGAACACCTGTTATTGTACATACAGCACATCCTGCTTTCAATATTCCCAGTGCATCTCTTAAACTTGAACCATCAACAAAAAAAATTTGATCATTTTCTTCCAATCGAGTGTCTTTGTTATCAGGTTTTGGTTTTGTACAAAATTCAGTAACCTGAAGACACTCATGCTCGATGTCTTCAGCGTTCTCAATTTCGACATTTTCACTGGGAAACAAGGTTGCTGAATTCAACGTAGTGCACCTTTTCAGCTGCACATTGGGTGATCCCAAAATTATTGTCTCGTACCTTGTAAGTCTAGCACCGGTCATGTGCTGTGTTCGGGAACGTGTCAAAAGTATTTCGACTGAGTGAGGGACCATAACTGTTAAAGGATGTCCCATCACTGTTCCTTCACTCTGATTTAGGCTTATACCAACTGCTGCTACAGTACGCAAGCACCCTGGTAAGGCTGCTGCGACTGGATCCAAAGTAGCTGAAAAATATGCTACTGGTCTGTTTACGCCACCATGGGCTTGAGTCAAGACAGACAAGGAACATGCATCACGTTCATGACAAAACAATGTGAAAGGCTTTGTGTAATCAGGCATACCTAAAGCTGGAGCTCTGCACATGCATTCCTTTAATTCAATAAAAGCATCCATTTCATCTCTTTTCAACACTATTTCATCCAGTGCATCTTTCTGGGTCAGTTTCAGTAAAGGTTTGGCTAGAGTTGAGAAACTGGGAATCCATTGGTGACAGTAGCTCACCATTCCCAAAAACTTTCTCACCTCTTTTCTCGTCTTGGGTGGACTCATTTGAAGTACACTTGTTATTCTTTCTTTCATGATTCTTCGCGACCCTTTCTCTATTTGGTGACCCAAATATTTCACTTTCTTCTGGCAAGATTGTAATTTTGAAGGAGACACTTTGGTGGTCATTCTGACCTCGGCGGTAAAAGGCGCCTACCGCCGGTCAGAAATCCTCCATAATTCCGCCGCGGTCGCGGTAACCCGCCACGGTCATTCTGACCCGCAGCAGCCAAACCTCCGAAAATCCGACAGCCACAACAGACCGCCAGACCAGCGGTCGGCGGAAAAGTGGAGGTGACCAAACCTCCACCGTCACGCCAACAGAAATACGCCCATGCCATTACGACCTACGAATCCACGCGGCGGTCTTTCAAACGCGGTTTTCCATTGGCGGTACACACCGCCGCGGTCAGAATACACACAAACGAACAAAACTCAGCCACATTGGCCGATTTGAATTCCACACACCTGATACACATACACACACCACTCCCACACACACAATACAATATAAAACACACACCCACATCACCCACAAACCCCTTCGACCAAAATCCTAAAAGAAGCACTGAGAGACACAGCAGCGATCACAGAACACCATCACACAGAGGCACACTACACCATCACCCACACAATATCCACACACAAAACAACACACACCACCACACTCAACACACTTAACTACACATACTCCACCCCACACATCATACACACCACTCCATGGCACCCCAAAGACACCCCCGCTTCTCAGACGAAGAACTCAGGGTCATGGTGGAGGAAATCGTTCGGGTAGAGCCCCAGCTCTTCGGCACACAAATCCAATACACCAGCATTGCCCGGAGGACGGAGCTATGGCAGAGGATTGTCGACAGGGTCAACGCTGTGGGACAGCACCCCAGAAATCGGGAAGACATCAGGAAGCGATGGAACGACCTACGGGGGAAGGTGCGTTCCATGGTATCCAGGCACAACATCGCCGTGCAGAAGACTGGCGGAGGACCCCCACCTCAACCCCCACAATTTACAACATGGGAGGAGGAAGTCTTGAACATCCTGCATCCTGACGGCCTCGCAGGAGTCGGCGGAGGAATGGATTCTGGTAAGTTGAAGCTTCACTACTGCTTCCCCCCCACCTGCATGCCAAATCATACCCCAACCCTCACCCCCATCCTCGAACCCCACCCTCACCCCCACCCCCATCCTCACCCCCACCCTCACCCCCACCACCATCCTCACCCCCACCACCATCCTCACCCCCACCCCCAGCACACCTATTCCCTGCCAATGTCTCACCATCACAACCCACACATCCCAAAACCTAGGCCTGCATGCGTCCACTAAGCATGGACACCCATCACCAAAGCATGCCCAATGCATATACACATCCCCCCCACAAGCCACCCTCACCAAAGCCCCCACACACGAATGCCAGCACTTGGGGACACGGTAACCCACAGATACACCCATATGGCACACATTGAAACTATAACCATACCTCTATACCCCTGCAGGACCCGACCGCCAACACACCGCCACGGAGGGCCCAGAATTCTCCACACCCCCCACCCAAGAGGCCGTCAGCGATGACAGCAGCTCTGTCGACCTGGACACTGATGACCAGCCCGGACCATCGGGGACCTCTGGACAGTCGGTTCCCCTCACACAGGCACAGGCCACTACAGACCCAAACCCCTCTGGGAACACCAGCACAGCTCCCACCCAGCGGGCCCATGCCTCTGTCTCCAGGGCGTGTCAATCTGCGGTGTGTCTACCACTACAGGGCACCCAGGATAACCCACCACCCCAACAACAACAGGGACCTGGGGGCAGTGGTAGTGGGAACACCAGCCAGGGGGCAGAGGCCCAGGGAAACAGGGCAACTCGGAGGGCAGCTGTGCGACAGGGGGGGGGACGGGCCCAGGGAACCCACTCTCCACGAGGCCCTCACCACCATCATGGGAGCATACAACCGCTCCCAGGAGACGATGGCGACGGTACTGGCCAGGTTCCAGGAGATCCAGGTACTGCAGGAGGAACACTATCGGGGGTACAGGGAGGACATCAGAGCCCTCACCTCCACCCTGGTTACCATGGTAGGGCTGCTGCAGGAACTCATCAACACCAGGACGGACACTCAACAACAACAAAGGGCCCCTGCCACTAGCCTGGACCAAGAACAGCCAACCACCTCCGCCGGCGCTAGTGGACAGGAGGCCCCCGCACAACAGCAGCCCACCAGACGCCCACCTCCTTGAGGAGAAGAACCACCCCGCAAGAGGGCCCTGAGATCTCGCAAGAAGACAGAGTAGGATGTCAAGACCCCCGCCAGCAAAGGATACCACCTGATGTCATCCCACTGTCCCACATTGTCACCCTGTCCATCCTTGAACTGCCCATGCTCCATCTCTCCACAGGCCTATGGACAATGCACCTGTGTGACTGTTACTCTGGACTCTGCCATGGACATCCCTTCACCATAGCCCTCACCCACTTGAAACCACCCATCCCATTTTGAGCACTGAAATAAACACCTATTTTGCACAAAACTATCTGGAGTCTGGCTGTGAATTCAAAATATTGTAATTGACATGACAGTGCAAATATGTCCTTGTACATAGTGAAGTCAACAAACAGCTGCCACAAAGCTGTAGTCCATGGGGAAACGAAGCACAGGACTCGTAGTGGGGACCCCAGATCTGAAATAGGGAGGGAAAAGCCACAACTCAGTCATCATACACTGGGGCAAATAGACAGGCAGCAGAGATGCAGGAGAGTATTTTACATTTACAAAATTATGTTTGAATTGTTACCTGTGTCCTATTGGAAGTACTGTGCAATGATTCTGTCCCTGTTGTCTGTTTCATCCCCGTCGTCTTCCTCCTCTTCACTCTCCACAGGTTCCACAGCTGCCACAACACCACCATCTGGACCATCCTCCTGCAGGAAAGGCACCTGGCGGCGCAAAGCCAGGTTGTGAAGCATGCAGCAGGCCACGATGATGTGACACACCTTCTTAGGTGAGTACATTAGGGATCCACCTGTCATATGCAGGCACCGAAACCTGGCCTTTAGGAGGCCGAAGGTGCGTTCGATCACCCTCCTAGTACGCCCATGGGCCTCATTGTACCGTTCCTCTGCCCTGGTCCGGGAATTCCTTACTGGGGTCAGTAGCCACGACAGGTTGGGGTACCCAGAGTCCCCCAATAGCCATACACGGTGTCTCTCTAGCTGTTCCATCACGTAAGGGATGCTGCTATTCCTTAGGATGTAGGCGTCATGCACTGACCCAGGGAATTTGGCATTTACATGCGAGATGTACCGGTCAGCCAAACACACCACCTGGATGTTCATGGAATGGTAACTTTTTCTGTTCCTGTACACCTGATCCCTGTCTCTTGGGGGAACCAAAGCCACATGGGTCCCATCAATGGCACCAATGACGTTGGGAATATGTCCAAGGGCATAGAAATCACCCTTCACTGCAGCCAATTCGCCCACCTCAGGGAAAAGGATGTAGCTCCTCATGTATTTCATCAGGGCCGACAACACTCTGGATAACACCTTCGAAAACATGGGCTGAGACATCCCAGAAGCAATTCCCACTGTTGTCTGAAATAACCCACTTGCCAAGAAATGGAGTACTGACAGGACCTGCACCAGAGGGGGAATCCCTGTGGGTTGGCGGATGGGGGACATCAGGTCGGGCTCCAGCTGGGCACACAGTTCATGTATAGTGGCACGGTCAAGCCGGTAGGTCAGGATAATGTGGCGTGCTTCCATTGTCGACAGGTCCACCAGCGGCCTGTACACGGGAGGATTCATCCGTCTCCTCGCCAAACCCAGCGGACGGTGCCTAGGAAGGACAACATGGAGCACACAGTCAAGCAACCCACAGGTACGTACTCACAGCTTGCACAGTAAACGATTCTCTATGCAGTGAATGGCGTGTCTGAGTGGCTATGCAAGGCCTAGGCCTGTGTGACGCAGTTGAAATTGAGCCATGTGGACCCTCGAAATGGCGGCTGCCTGACCTGTGAAGTGTGACAATGGGATGTGAGGTCAATGCGCTGGCGTGGCACACCGCGGCGGTCGGCGGTCGAAGACCGCGGCGCGAAGCCGCATTGGTTAACATTGAAGCCTATGGGTTTCAGGAGCCAATGGCGAAGGGCGCCGGCGGTGGCGGTACGCACCGCCGCGGTACGCACCGCCGCGGGCGTGACCGCCATTTTCTATCTACTTATTCACTTGCGACTTGAACTTTCACAGGAGAGGACCTATACTGCAAGTGTTGCTGTGACCTCGGTCTGGAAGGGACAATGGCTGCTGCGCCTGGGGAAAGGGCCCCTGCCTTCACTGGAGAAGAGTTGGAGAAACTTGTGGATGGGGTCCTCCCCCAGTATGCGCTACTCTACGGTCCTCCAGACCAACAAGTGAGTTTAATTCAATATGGATTTGGGGCCACTGGCTGGCTTGGGGGCCTGGCGGGGATGGGGGGCATGTTGGGCCTGGCAGGGGGCCTGGCGGGGATGGGGGGGCACGTTGGGCCTGGCGGGGGGGCCTGGCGGGGATGGGGGGCATGTTGGGCCTGGCGGGGGGCCTGGCGGGGATGGGGGGCATGTTGGGCCTGGCGGGGGCATGGCGGGGGGCCTGGCGGGGATGGGGGGCATGTTGGGCCTGGCAGGGGGGCCTGGCGGGGGGCCTGGCGGGGATGGGGGGCATGTTGGGCCTGGCGGGGGGCATGGCGGGGGGCCTTGCGGGGATGGGGGGCATGTTGGGCCTGGCGGGGGGCCTGGCGGGGATGGGGGGCATGTTGGGCCTGGCGGGGGGCATGGCGGGGGGCCTGGCGGGGATGGGGGGCATGTTGGGCCTGGCGGGGGGGCCTGGCGGGGGGCATGGCGGGGGGCCTGGCGGGGATGGGGGGCATGTTGGGCCTGGCGGGGGGGCCTGGCGGGGATGGGGGGCATGTTGGGCCTGGCGGGGGGCATGGCGGGGGGCCTGGCGGGGATGGGGGGCATGTTGGGCCTGGCGGGGGGCCTGGCGGGGATGGGGGGCATGTTGGGCCTGGCGGGGATGGGGGGCATGTTGGGCCTGGCGGGGGGCCTGGCGGGGATGGGGGGCATGTTGGGCCTGGCGGGGGCATGGCGGGGGGCCTGGCGGGGATGGGGGGCGTTGGGCCACTGGCAACGAAAATGCAGACAAACTTGAACGTGGTATTTCTCCCTCCCTGTACGTGTCACATAGGTCCGCGCCCATGAGAAGATCGGGATTTGGCGTGCCATCGCCAAGGAAGTCCGGACCCTGGGGGTCCACCATCGACGGGGCACCCACTGCCGCAAGAGGTGGGAGGACATCCGCCGCGGGACCAAGAAGACCGCCGAGTCTCTGCTGGGGATGGCCTCCCAACGTAGGCGGGGTGCCTGCCGTCAACTGACCCCCCTGATGTTCCGGATCCTGGCGGTGGCCTACCCTGATTTGGATGGGCGCGTGAGGGCAGCACAGCAGACACAAGGGGGTGAGTACAAGCATAATCTACTCTGTTGTCGCGCAGTGGAGGTGCCTGGGTGGGGGAGGAGGGCTGTGGGTCCCCCTAGGCCAGGGCGATATCTGTAGGCTGGGCACCCCCGTAAGCCCCTGTGTCCCCAGCCACCACCCTCAGTAGTGTGCCAGTACAGCCATCCCTGGGCCGTGTCATCCATGGGTGCAGTTGTCAACTCTAGGCGTGTAGGGAATGTTCCACGGAATGCGTAGGGGACCCCAAGTGCGCAACTTAGTGCAGGGGGCATCTGTGTCTGTCATGTCCGCTAACTGTACCGGTGATCCATGTACTCAAAATCTCTTTATTTCTCTCTCCCCCCCCCTTTTTGTTTGTCCTTCTGTGCTTGTGTGCATCAGCATCATCAGGCGGAGGAGAAGTGGCATCGGGGCAGGAGGGAGCTGCATCTCACATGGCCCAGGAGGGCCATGCCACAGAGTCTGACTGGACCAGTGAGACGGAGGGCGAGGGGAGCTCCACGACGGGGACGACTGGACCATGCAGCGACACGGACACGTCCTCGGAAGGGAGCTCCCTTGCGGGGGTGGCACCATCCGTGCCCCCCGCCATTACAGGTACAGCCGCCACCCAGCGCACCATCTCCGCCCTCCCAGCAGCCCCTCAGCGTTCGCCCCGTGCCCGCTCTGCCAGGAAGCCGGGCATCTCCTTCGCCCCAGGCACCTCAGGCCCTGCCCCTGTTACCCCCGCTGCCCTCAGTGAGGAGGTCATTGACCTCCTCCGAACGCTCATTGTTGGGCAGACTACCCTTTTGAATGCCATCCAGGGGGTGGAGAGGGAGGTTCATCGCAGCAATGCGTACCTGGAGGGCATTCATTCGGGTCAGGCTGCCCATCAGCGATCGTTCCAGGCTCTGGCCTCAGCACTGACGGCAGCCATTGTCCCTGTCTCCTGCCTCCCTCTACTAACTCCCTCCTCCCAGTCTCCTGTTCCTCTGCCTGTCCCACCCACACCATCAGACCAGCCTGCACACACCTCAACACCCAAGAGCAGCTCATCCAAACATAAGCACCACAGATCACGGAGACATTCACACAAGCAACATTCCGATGCAGACATGCCAACAGTCACTACCACCTCTGTGACCCCCACCTCCTCGTCTCCCTCCTCCCTCCCTGTGACGTCTACACTCACACCTTCATTCACCTCACCATCAGCCAGTGTTTCCATCACCAGCACACCCTCCAGTACAGTCCGCACACGTGCAGTCACCACCCCCACTGCCATTTACACGTCCCCTGTGTCCTCTCCCACTGTGTCTGTCACCCCCTCTTCCACACCACACAAACGCAGCCACCCACCCACCCAACAGCCATCCACCTTACGACAGCCTCCCGCTCCTGCACCTGCACCCAAAGACAGCAAACTTGTCTCGCCTACAACCACATCCTCTCCCTCCACTCCCATACCCACTGTACCTACCACTATCCATTGTCCCAGGAAAATCTATCTCTCTACTGCTACCTTCTTTCCTGACCCTGAGCCCCCCCTCCTTCTCGTCGGGGTAAGAAGAGCACCTCAGCCACCACCAGCCCTGCAGCCCCCTTGACAAGGGTGCAGGGGTATTGGAGCCCACCAGCCCGCAGGTCTGGATCTTCGCCCAGCAGCAAGGGGACAGCCAGCCTACCCCCTGGGAAGAGGAGCAGAAGGCAGAAGGGCCGCCGCAGGAGCCCGGGTTCTATATCCCCCCAGGACACTAGCCAGCCACCGTCAACAGCCACAGCTCCAAAGGGAGGAAAGGGCCACAGACTCCCGACTAAGGAGGGCAAGGGCAGCAAGGCGGAGAAGTCAGGCAGCAGGCCTGCTGCCCATGGAGGACCCGTCACAGCTGCCCAGGAGGAGCCCGCAACCCCCATAGCCGCTGCCCAGGGAGGAACCGTCACAGCTGCCCAGGGAGAGCCCACCACCCCCATAGCCGCTGCCCAGGGATGACCCAGCCCAGCTGGCCAGGAGGGCCCCCCCACCCACAGCCCAGGTGAGCATTGAAGGAGCACCATCCCCGCTGACCAGGAGGGCACCACCAGGCAATGAGCAGTTGGCCATAGAATGGCCGCCGTCTCCAGCACCGCTCCGCTGGGGACCGCCGTCTCAAGAACCGCTGAACTGGGCCCTTCAAGGCAAGAACCGCTGAACTGGGCCCTTCAAGGCAAGGACCGCTGAACTGGGCCCCGCCGTCTCCAGCACCGCTCCGCTGGGGACCGCCGTCTCAAGAACCGCTGAACTGGGCCCTTCAAGGCAAGAACCGCTGAACTGGGCCCTTCAAGGCAAGAACCGCTGAACTGGGCCCTTCAAGGCAAGAACCGCTGAACTGGGCCCGCCGTCTCCAGCACCGCTCAGCTGGGGACCGCCGTCTCAAGAACCGCTGAACTGGGCCCTTCAAGGCAAGAACCGCTGAACTGGGCCCTTCAAGGCAAGAACCGCTGAACTGGGCCTATCAAGGCAAGAACCGCTGAACTGGGCCCCGCCGTCTCCAGCACCGCTGGGGACCGCCGTCTCAAGAACCGCTGACCTGGGCCCTTCAAGGCAAGAACCGCTGAACTGGGCCCTTCAAGGCAAGGACCGCTGAACTGGGCCCCGCCGTCTCCAGCACCGCTCCGCTGGGGACCGCCGTCTCAAGAACCGCTGACCTGGGCCCTTCAAGGCAAGAACCGCTGAACTGGGCCCTTCAAGGCAAGGACCGCTGAACTGGGCCCCGCCGTCTCCAGCACCGCTCCGCTGGGGACCGCCGTCTCAAGAACCGCTGAACTGGGCCCTTCAAGGCAAGGACCGCTGAACTGGGCCCCGCCGTCTCCAGCACCGCTCCGCTGGGGACCGCCGTCTCAAGAACCGCTGAACTGGGCCCTTCAAGGCAAGAACCGCTGAACTGGGCCCTTCCAGGCAAGGACCGCTGAACTGGGCCCCGCCGTCTCCAGCACCGCTCCGCTGGGGACCGCCGTCTCAAGAACCGCTGAACTGGGCCCTTCCAGGCAAGAACCGCTGAACTGGGCCCTTCAAGGCAAGAACCGCTGAACTGGGCCCTTCAAGGCAAGAACCGCTGAACTGGGCCCCGCCGTCTCCAGCACCGCTCCGCTGGGGACCGCCGTCTCAAGAACCGCTGAACTGGGCCCTTCAAGGCAAGAACCGCTGAACTGGGCCCTTCAAGGCAAGAACCGCTGAACTGGGCCCTTCAAGGCAAGAACCGCTGAACTGGGCCCCGCCGTCTCCAGCACCGCTCCGCTGGGGACCGCCGTCTCAAGAACCGCTGAACTGGGCCCTTCCAGGCAAGAACCGCTGGCCCTTTGGCAGACGTGGCAGGGCAGGATCTGTCTCGGGCAGGGCTGCAGGATGTCCTCTGGCCAACATGCCTCCTCCAGTGGCAGTGGAGTCTGTTATGGACTGTTTGGACTGTGGCTTTGCACTCCCCAGGATGGCCCAGTGGGCAGGCCACCCACTGTCTGGACTGTATGGACTGTGGCTTTGCACTCCCCAGGATGGCCCAGTGGGCAGGCCACCCACTGTATGGACTGTATGGACTGTGGCTTTGCTCTCCCCAGGATGGCCCAGTGGGCAGGCCACCCACTGTATGGACTGTATGGACTGTGGCTTTGCTCTCCCCAGGATGGCCCAGTGGGCAGGCCACCCACTGTATGGACTGTGGCTTTGCTCTCCCCAGGATGGCCCAGTGGGCAGGCCACCCACTGTATGGACTGTATGGACTGTGGCTTTGCTCTCCCCAGGATGGCCCAGTGGGCAGGCCACCCACTGTATGGACTGTATGGACTGTGGCTTTGCACTCCCCAGGATGGCCCAGTGGGCAGGCCACCCACTGTATGGACTGTATGGACTGTGGCTTTGCTCTCCCCAGGATTGGCCAGTGGTCATGGAGTCCCCTCGTGGATCTGGCGTCGTGTACTCAAGTGGCTGAGGTCCCCCCCTTCCCTTCCCCCTGAGGTGCCTGTCCTTTTTTCTTTCTGATGCCCCTGCAGTGTTCTCTCCGTGGAGTTCTTGTCGTGGGACTGGGCCTTGCCCCTTTGCTCAGGACCCCTGTGGTCCACGGACAGTGGTTGGACTACATATAGTAGATGTATATATTTTGTACATAGTTTATTTATTTATTTGGATTACTGCTGTCCATTTTTCAATATATCTGCCCGTTTAAGATCTCTTCTTTTGGTCTTTGCATTATTTCGGAGGGGGGGGTTTGTGGGTTGTGACAGTGATCTGTGGGAATGCATTGATGTGTGTGTTGTAGTGGGTGTGGGTGGGTGGGTGTGTGCCGGTAATCTTTTCCCTCCCCTGTGTCGTAGGTGCAGTACTCACTGATGTCTTCCGCACCGCCGGGCGTGCTCCTGGTACAGGAGCAGGTATAGGAGTGCGGGGATGACCTGTAACTCGGGTTCCATACTGCCGGAATCTCGCGTGGAGTATGTGGAGGTGAGCGTTTTCCCGTTCGTAGTCTGTTTCCGCCGTGTTTTTATCGGCGGTGCTCCCGCCCCGGAAAAGGTGGCGGATTGGTGGGTCGTGATAGGGTGGGCGGTACATTGTCTGCCGCCTGGCTGTTGGCGGGGACGGCCGCGCTGTTTGTTTGTTCCGCCGTGGCGGGCGGAGTGTTAATGCGGCGGGCTGTGTTGGCGGTTCCCGCCAGGGTCAGAATTGCATATTTTGGACCGCCGGCCTGTTGGCGGGTTGGCCGCCGCTTTATCACCGACCGCCAGGGTCAGAATGAGGGCCTTTGTGTCCATTCCTTCCCAAATGGTTCAATAGGGCAATAGTGTCAACCGTACAGTCATTTTCTGTCTTGGATGCGATCAGCAAATCGTCAATATACTGTACCAAGGTTGATTTAAATGGTAATTCCAATGATTCCAAATCTTTCTTTAGAATCTGATTGAAAATTGATGGTGACTCCGAAAAACATTGAGGAATTCGACACCAACTGTAGACTCTGTCCAAGAATTTGAAGCAAAAGAGAAATTGGCTGTCCTCATGAAGAGGCACAGAAAAGAATGCTTGTGACAAATCGATGACTGAGAACCACTCTGCATCACAGGGAATTTGAAACATTATCACAGCTGGATTTGGTACTACAGGACAGCATTTGACTATTATGTCATTTATTTTTCTCAAATCTTGAACAATTCGGACCTTTCCACTTGGTTTTATTAGTCCCATGATTGGTGAATTACATGGACTACTTAGTACTTCTTTCAGTACTCCCTGTTTCACAAACTTGTCAATGAGTTGGGCGACTTTTATGAGATTGTCTTGTGACATATGGTGTTGTGGAGTCTGAGGAAAATTTACATTAGGTTTCACAGTCACTTTCACTGGTTCTGCTCCTTTAACCAATCCTACTTCTTTCCCTGTCATATCCCACACTTCCTTTTTAACTGTTTCCTGTAACTCAGCAGGAATATCTGCTTCAGTGAGCATTGGATAAAGAGTAATCAGGAGATACTCTTCATCAACAGTTTCCACTTCGTCCCCTCCTAAACTGTCCTCTTCTTCCTCATCACTGTTTGTCTGAATTTTAATTCCATCATTTGAGCACATAATCGAGCATCCCAATTTGCACAATAAATCTCTCCCTAATAGGGATATCGGACTCGAGTCACACACCACAAATTTATGTGACCCTTGAAAGTTACCAGTTCTGACTTGCACTGGATCTGTGATTGGGTTTGTCAGATACCTATTTGCTACTCCCACTACTTGAACTGTTCTCCCTGAAAGTGGCAAATTTGGTACTTCGATACTTCTGACTGTAGAGCGTGTAGCTCCTGTGTCAACCAAGAATGAAACGCTGTGACCCATGACTCTTCCTTCCACATATGGACCCTTTTGATCAACTTCCAAAGATGCTGCAAGCATACAATTTCCCTCCTCATCTGAACTTTCACTCTCCCATTCATTGTTTATTCCATTCTCACTGTGTAACGGGAATTGGTGCACTGTGTCATTTTGATTTATTCCTTGACCCGTGACCTGTTGGGGAAGCATTACTTGTTGCTGATTCATTGGTGCTAAGGGTATTTGCATTTGCTGATTAGGTACCATAGGAAACTGCTGTTGCATCGGCTGCAACTGTGCCATTTGTACACAGGGCATTTGCACCTGCTGTTGTTGTATAGGTTGTAAACCGTGCATCTGATTTACATTATTTTGGAAATTTGTATTTGGACCTCTCAATTTCGGTCCTCTCGTATTCTGAAATGTATTGACATAATTGTTTTGCTGACCTACACCTTCTTGCACCAACATTGGGCACTCCCGTTTCCAATGCCCGACGATTCCGCACGTGTGACATGGCATCACCTTCTTCATTGCCTGTATAGCATTTGGAATCACAACCGTATTTAAATCAGGACCATTTTTCACAAAACCTCCTCGGCCTCTGCCTCTCATCTGTGGCTGAAACATAGCATTTCCCTGCTGCTGCTGCTGCGGCAACTGTTGTTGGAAACCTTGCAAACCTTGCAAACCTGTCTGAGCTGCTCTAATCTGCATCACCATCACTTTTTCTTTCAACCTTTTCTATTTTGTCTCAATCTCATCACTGCAGTATTTTGCATAATTCTACACCTCATCGATCGATTTTGACTGCCAACAAATCATGTGCATTTTAATCATCTGGCTAATTTCGGGTCTCAATCCTTCCACAAATCTGAACACAAACTGGAGTATGTCCTTTGCCTCAATCGTCTCCGTGCCACTGTAATTTTTAAATGCTTTCAACAATCTCTCATAGTACGCATGTATCGACTCTTTAACTTCTTGTGCTGTTCTGTCAATTCTCTGCCAATCCACATTCTTCGACGCAACTTTTGTTTTTAAATGATCAATCACCTTATGGTATAAACTCATTACCGTAGGCGAGGGTGCACCTGTGTCCCTATCTCTTTCTGGTTCACTTGTTGGCCAACCTACAGCCCTTTTACAATCTTCCCACAAATCTGCCGGAACTACAATTCCGAATAAAGTATTCAGGTCTTCCCAAAGACATTTTGCTAGTTTCACAAATCTATCTGTTTGTTGATACCATTCGATCGGTTTCTCTCTTAATTTAGGGAAGTCATCCGTAATGGATTGAATATCACACCTGTGCCATGGTACATGGACAAGCTTTCCCCCTGCTGTTTCTCTCATTGGTAACATCGTTATAAGATCATCATTCTGTTGTGCTTTTTCATTCCGATCTGGGGTACTTTCTTTCTTCTTATCCTTTTTCTTAACCCACCTGCTTTCCCACTTGTCTAGACATCTCCAAACCTGCGCGCTTTGCAGTATCTCTTTAAGGTGTGTTTTCATTCCTGCAGACCTCATGTGTTCAAAATCTTTTGTTTCAAAGTCTAACCTGTAACTTCTGCTCAAGTGTTTGGTCTTACGTATGTCGATCTTGTTCCTGTCTGCAATTTCTTGTAGCTTCTTATGTATGCTGCTTACTTCTCTCGTGATTCTAGGGCAAAGGTATCTCAGCTCTTCTTCTGTGTAAGATTCTAACCTGTTCAAACCCATCGTTCCCTCTACTAGTTCATCTGCTTCCATGCCCAATCTTATTTTATTCAAATATTCTTCTCCCTTCCCGCTGGGTGTACTCTGTGGGGAGTTCAGGCTGTTCAACCATTGTGTCAACTGTTGCGCGTTCAGTCCCATCAATGTAGCACTTACATCGACTGCTACTGATGGTTTCTGTAACGTTTCTGTTTTTGATGTTAGCGGTACTATTAATGGTGGACCTGACCTTACCACAGTTGACGGAACACAAGCTGGAATTGGACTGAATTCCAACAAGGACCCAGATCTATTTAACAGTGTTCCTACAGGAGTCATTTCTTGAGTATTTTCTATCCATCTCCTTCCCGTCTCATTTTGTGTCATTACACCTTGGTTGCATACATTCGGCTTTGCCTGTATATACAATGGTACTGGCGGACCTACAGTGATAGGCAGAGATATTGCGTCTGGATTCTGTCTGTTCCCCGAATTCTGTGGCATGTTAATTCCCACATTATGGTTCATCATTGCTGGCATATCTAACTGGTTTTCTGCTATTTGAATGTATTTCGGCACTTCTTGCATCTGCTTTTGAGGCATAAAAATGTGTGTTGATTCGGCTTGAATCAATGTCGGCCTTTGATAATTCTGTCCTCCCTGTGCCCTTAAACTAGAAGTCATTTCCAAATTATGCTCATCATAATAGCGCCTTTGAACCTGTGGCTCATAATCATTGGCAGGTTTCATTTTAGGCACGTCAGGATATATTCTCTGAACTTGTGGTATTTCTGGTGTAAAAGGCATATCGGGACTACTCTGCCTTTGCAATATTCTCAAATTCGGTGTTACAGTACCCTGTATTGGTTTTGGAGGGGCAGTACTAGTGCTTGGGCCGTTTTCGCTTAACACATATGGTGGCGGGCGGTCATTTAGCAATTGCAGAATGAACTCCTCATCGTCTGATTCGTCTGACCTTTTCGAATCTCTATTGTTTTCTCTATCTCTGGATTGACTCCTGCTTGTTTTATAGGCAGCTTTCCTTCCTTCCGTTTCTGCTTCGTCAGTAATTGCTGGAAACAATTTAATTCCCGGCAATACGTCTGATCTCCAAACCTTTTGAGTACTATCCCATCTAGCATCCGCTAGTGTCTTTTCTACTTTTCTCACTCTTGTCTCAAATTTCTTTTGTTGTTGCCTTCTTGCCATTTGCTCCCAAATTGCTAATGCTTAAAACTGTACTGGTCTTGGAGGTACTTTCATGTCGTATAGTGCAAATCTTAGATTCTCCAAAACTCTTAGATTAAACGACCCGTGGATAGGGAACGCTACACTTCCATGCTTTTCTGTTAATTTACACCATTGTTTTAACCAAAGACATGGTGCAACACCCTTTTCTTCAATCACGATGTAAGCTGGTGTACCCTCAGGCGGTGTTTCTTCTCCTGCATTTGCTTTAATATATACATCTCCCCTCAAGGCACTCTTAAGTGCTTTGAAAAATGTCATCTTTCCGTCTTTTATTTTCCTTAAAAAATGTAATCAATAAGTGACTTTAATTCCCAGAATACTCTTCGCTTGCCTTTCCCCACCAATCGCGCTTCACGGACTCCGTCCAATCCGTGCGCGACCCTTCTCACCAACCAACCTATCCCAGCGCGGCTCCTAGTGACGTCACACCCATACACTGCGGCGGACAAAGTCTTGCGGCTTGTCCTCCTTCATTCAGCTTCACTCAAAACTAATTTCTGCAATATATCGCGAGCACTAACCAAAAAGAAGAAAACAAATCTGTCGGTTTACTACAGGAAGGGTAATACAATCGCTTCAGAAACCTTAGGGATTTTTCGCTAGCCTCAGCAGTTATTCCATCTTTCTCGGTTTCCCACTTTCACAAGCAAAATTTGACCCGCAAATTTTACTCTCAACTGATCAATTAACTATTCTAGCGCGCCTTAGAATTCGTCAAATCTCAAAGTCGAAAATGTTCTTTTATTCCTCAGCATTCGTACTGACTTGTTGACCACGCCCGATCAACCTACTAAACCGAACAAATTACAACATCAACCAAGTGTCTCATACACTTTTCAATGTACTCTGGAGTCTCTTGACCTCGCAGGGCCAGTCTCAACATCAACAATCACGTGGACAATTTTTCTGCACAAAGCGCTACACACATATGAAGTTCGACGACTTCCCTACTCTCACACTTTGGAGTATCACTCCTCTAAAAAAAATTATTTGAAGTTCGTAACCCCCTAAAACCTCACAAACTTCACAATTCATCTGCGGCATAAGTTATGCAAGCGCGAAACCCTAACTTCACTCATACTGTCACTAGGAACGCCGAAAACATCCTCACACCTCCATTTCCTCCATTCACAAGCTCCGAGATTCCGGGAAAGTCATTGGGGATTTAGGGCATCATCATCTCTCCAACTTGTTTTATCAAAGAAAATTCTAACTTGACTCCGTCTATTGTTCGGATGGGGTCCCAAAGGGCGAAACCATCAATCTCTGCTACCATCTACTGATAGCACGTCTAGTCTTTATAAATTACTTGTACTTGGACACGCTGGAAGTCGGTGAACCTTTTAACCGAGTTGGGTTCTCCTCATCCTAGAATAGTGGGATCATTCGAATCAATAATCAATAACCGTTGTAATCAATACTCAACTAATAGATCAAACAACACATTAGGAACCAATAACAATCAGTATTTGACACACCATGACCTTTCAGTCATGAATAACCACACCAGTTTATTAAAAGTTAATGAGTTTATTTCCCTATATTAACAAAGCTAACACAATATATATAAGTCTCAAAATCAAATGATATATGCATACGAACATTACTAGCTGTCCATAGTGACGGAAGAAACGCAATCCACGCAATATCTGGATTATAATGCACTCGGTTATAGCAATGCAAATCACTAATATAAGCAACTGAATTTGACTAATTTCATACATCGGTCAGCATAACAAGATTTCAATTTAGCATGGGGCATCAAGTGAATACCTCAACTAACCTCTAATTAGCATTGGCATGTGGGACTTCATGCAAAACGAATTTAGTTGACACAAATTTAGAAAACTTCTAGCTTGGGCCCTGTCAAAATAAGCAGTTGGTACCTTAGAAGGAAAACACAATGCATAATACAATTATCCTTTCATAATTACCAAATACAATCAGCATTCAAGGTAAGTCTTCGTCCTTCAGGTACCGGTTCAATCAGCATGGGGCAGATTTCAAAGGGGCAAAGTTAAAGGCAAGTTTTCCTTGCGGCAGCAAGGAGAATGGGGCAAGAGTTACTGCATGGGCAAGACGGGGCAAAATTAAAGTTAAAGTCTCTAGGGTGAGAATTCTTTAAAGTCTCTTTCTCTGCGACAGAGAAAAGGCATCAAAGTGTCATTTAAAATGAGGTCTTGAATCAGGCTTCAAATGGCATCGAAGAAAATGGCTGACTTCTCTTTGTCCGGTGGGTTTAAGTAAGAAACGTTCCAAATTCTTCAGGGTCTTCCATTGGAGGGTTCAGAGGGTGGCTTCCTTTTGACCAATGAATAGTGTCTTTCTCTTAGTACTCATTTATGCATATGGTGTCCTTGGAGCCTTGGAACACAAGTTGCAACAAAGTTTGCCAATTAATTCTGTATCAGAGTCTTTTATTGTCTGCACCTGCAGAAGCTGACCTTGGGGATGAAATTAGCCTAGCAGGAAACCTTGAGATAAGTGTATTATTCATCTCTACTGGAAAAATACAACCTTAAAGTAAAATATGTTTTGTTAATACAAATGAAAACCACACAGTCAAATTTTAGACCAGGCGACTAGGCCAAAGCCTCTGCTAAATTTAAGCTAAGCATAGAACAATTTCAACAAGAAAATCATAGAATACATTGGCAACTATGACGGATTACTGCATTGCCGATTCTTCATGATTAATTAAGCTTGTTTATAATAATGTTGAACTACCTCATGGGCACAATTTCCCACGTACATTATTTTTCTTCGCTAAAATCACACTACCTTATACGATTTTGTTACAAGCCATATGAATATTTGTTAGCCTTTCTTTTTCTGCTTCATCAAGGGTTAGCTGGAGCGTTATTTGTTCCTTTCTTTAGTCTTTCTCAGCGTCCCTTTTGGACCTTACTGATCCGGGTGCACCATGCCTGTTTAGGAGAACCTGTTTCTTACTGTGAGCAGGTCTGACAGGAGCTAATATATCATTATTTTGCAACCGCTAATGTGAAATGTATCGAATTGTTCTGCGCATGCTTTTAGGTTGTGCTATGAAAGAAGTGTAAAACAATCCAATTACATTATTTCGACTAAAGTCTGCGTTCCATTAAAACACACAAAAGATCATCACTCTGGAACTTGCGGTGCTGAGTGTAGAAAACACCAAATTCAATTAAATGAAAAGTACAAAGTGAAAGAAGAGTGTAATACTGCGCTGCAAATTCCATATTATTTTCTTTCAACACTGTGTCCTCATTCTTCCATCTAATATAAAAAATGCCATTGTAAACCAATTATAGGTTAAAGAAAAAAAAGAAGAAATTGGCACGAAAACTGCAGGGGACAAAATAGTTTCTAAGGATTCAATTAGCACAAACCAATCTCTGCTATTACAGCACCTAGGAAGATCTATGACCAGAGTTTGAGGGTAATCTATAGCAGTACAAAACAAAATTCTTATTACCAGCACTGAAAAACGCATACCTACAGAAAATGTGAAATTCATCAAAGATTAAATTTGTTTCAGCAAAATTAAAAGAATAGGAGAACTGGGCCACAAATCGTATCAAAAAATGTGTCTTACAATCTAAGTAGGGCATTTAAGTAACACTCATAACGTGATGCAGTGCTCTAAGGAGTAAGGTGCGCTAGATAACCGTATTTTGTCATTAATTACGCTCGTTTCGTGTTATTTGACCCACGGAATTGAGTCATATGTTTTTCGCATTGGTTTTGAAATCACGTGGGATGTTTTTCTAATGGCTAATATCACAAACTTAACTTCAGACATGATTTATATTTTTCTCTTTGATTTTCAATGGGAATCAGTTGTTTGCTCATGTTGGTGTGAGTTCCCCTTTTCTAAACTGCTGTAGTCATTTAGTAGTGAGACTGATCATTCAATGAGGGGATTAACCCCTTAACGTAACCCTTAGCGCCTCCCGGTTTCTGAAGTGGACACTGCTAAATAGGCTATTCTTTGCGTATTTAAAGTTTTTATCCACAGGTTTTATTTTGCGTTACAATTAACCTTTTTTATGATCGTACTTTTTGCTCATGTTTTATTTTGTACAAAAAACTTTCTTTTTGGGTTTCCTTGTTAAACCTGACTCAACAAAGTTATTTTTAAAGTGCGAATGTTCAGTTAAGACTAATGAAAAACAGAAGTTCAAAGAGCACCAGAGTACTGTGAAAAACAACATCATTATATGCAGTCAAACAATAAATAATTTGTCATTTTTTCTTCAGATTTATTTTCATTTTAGATGGGTAATGCACACAAGACAAAAAGAATGGGAAAAGGAGCAACAACTCAAGCACAGGCATATTCTCATGAACATGAAAGAAAAAGTTCTAGATGTGTTCAAACCATCCCATAATGTTTTAGATCTTCACCTAATCGTGCTGTTCACTCCATTACATTCAACTAACTTTGTTTGGCTGCGCTACTCAACTCCCCTCTCCCCCCATGCTAATATGCCATGGTGGGCACCCTCCCTCACATGCCCACCCTCCTGGGTGGGCAGGCATGGGCAACTCGCTGAGGGGATCCTGGGAGGGCGGTGCTGGTACAGGGGGTGGCGGCTGTACCTCCAGCTGGGGTAGTCACAGAGGTGTCCGCCACCACCAGGGAGCTTTCATCAGAGGAGGTATCTTAGTCTGTGTTGTGGCCTGTCTCTGCCGTGGTGCTCCTCTCGCCCTCCGTCCCACTGGTTCCCTCTCCGTCGGTGGGCTCTGCCTCCAGGGTCCTGTGAGATGCAGCTCCCTCTGTCACCGGTGCTCCTGCTCCTCCGCCAGATCATGCTTATTCACACATGGACAGGGTGACAGAAGAAAAAAGGGGGGAGAGAGAGAAAGGAAACACTGGGTTAATTACTGCACCAATACCACAGTTGGCATTCACATCACCGTCACACACAGGGATAAGGATTGAACACTATGCATTGCACTGCCAGTGATTTGGCTAGATGCCACGGCAAGATGAGGGCCACACACCACCAACTGCACCACTCCTGGTACCCACAAAGCAATGACTGGCATGGAATCCTAACAAACTATGTTACCTGCATTTGCCATACCCCCATTACCCTTGAGCTGGATCACGCTGCAATGTCTGGCCTGGCATTAAGGGGCACCCACTACCCGTATCCCATGTCACCTGCCATTTATTGTAGTAATGCCCACTGTACTCCCCCCTTGTGGCTGATGTGATTCCCTCAAGCACCCAGCTCTGGTTAGGCTACCGCCAGTATGTGGGCCATCGGGGGTCAGGTTCCAACGGGCACCCCTTCCTCATTGGGAGGCCATCCCAGCTGGGCCTCCGCGGTCTTCTGTGCCCAGCATCTCAGGTCCTCACACCGTTTCTGACAGTGGGTGCTCGGCCTGCAATAGAGCCCCAGTGTCTGCACATCCTTGGCAATGGCATGCCATATTACCTTCTTTTGATGGGCGCTGATCTGCAGAGGTAATACAGGCAGGAGGACACCATTACACAAACAATCCAGCCTGTCACACATAAGGCCCACCAGTCCCGTTTCCGTCACCATTGGCACACACATCGGCCAGCCCACACCATGTACACCACCACATTTCATTCCCCCGATGAAACGATGCTTGCACACACATCTCCATGCATCCTTCCCACATGCATCGTGCCCAAGGTGTACTCACCTGTTGGTCTGCAGGCCCATACAGCAGTCCGTACTGCGGTAGGACCCCATCCATCAATCGCTCCAACTCCTCCAAAGTGAAGGCAGAAGCCCTTTCCCCGATCACACGGGCCATTGTAGGTTACAGACACAAGTCACAGCAGCACACACAGTGTAGGTGGTCTCCTGTTGAAGTTCAGTAAACAAGTGAGGAATCAGATAGAAAATGGCGGTCACGTCCGCGGCGGTGTACACCGTCACCCCTGGCGCTGATCCCCATTGGCCATTTGTCTCCATAGCGCCCCATATTATCCAATGAGGAATTGCACAGCGGTGCTAGACCGCCTTCCGCCACAACACCCAATGTCGATGGAGTTACCTCACTTCCACCTGTCCCTACATACAGGACAGGCGGTCGCCATTTCATGGTGGCGGACAACGGTCATATCAACCTTAACTGTGTCACAGCCTAGATTAGCACATACCTCTCCATTCCCAGTGTCCCATCACATAAATGCACTATGTACACTGAGGTTGTGGTTCCATTGCTCAAATTGTGAGAGCCTACTCACTCTTGTGTCCCTTAGATACCTACCGCTGCGGATGAATAGGAGGAGGAGACCAACCCCTGTCACAGACCCCTTGTGGACTTGGCTACACTGGAGGACAGGCACATTATACTCACCTATAGACCCGACAGGGCCACAATAACAGAGCTGTGTGCCCAATTGGAGCCTGACCTGATATCTGCGATACGTCATCTGACTGGGATCCCCCATCTTGTGCAAGTGCTATCAGTGCTCCATTTCCTGGCAACTGGTTCTCTCCAAGTGACAGTGGGCTTGGCAGCAGGAATGTCACAGCCAATGTTCTCAATCGTGCTGGCACAAGTTTTGTCTGCCCTGGTGAAACACATGTGCAGCTACATAGCTTTCCCCGAGGTGGAAGATCTGGCCACTGTGAATGCCGGATTCTATGCAATGGGACATATACCCAATATACTTGGGGCGACTGATGGGACACATATTGCGTTAGTCCCCCCACGCCAGAATGAACAGGTGTTCAGTAATCAAAAAGAGTTTCCACTCACTGAATATGCAAATGGTGTACCTGGTGGAACAGTACATCGACCCTCGTCAATGCTAAGTATCCTGGGTCGGTGTATGATGCCTTTGTTCTGAGGAATAGCAGCATCCCAAATGTGATGGCCCAACTACAGAGGCACAGGGTGTGGCTAACAGGTGAACCAGGGTCCCCACCCACTGCACGTTAGTGTATGCCTTCAGGTGCCATCCCCATAGCATTGTGTGAGGCTAAATGTTGTCCCTCAATACTTGCAGGTGACTCTGGCTACCCAAACTTATCGTGGCTGCTCATCCCTGTGAGGAATGCCAGGACAGGGGCTGAGGAACGTTATAATGAGGCACATGGGCGAACCAGAAGTATCATCGAGAGGACCTTCGGGCTCCTGAAGGCCAGGTTCAGGTGCCTCCATCTGACAGGTGGATCCCTGTGCTACTCACCCAGGAAAGTCTGCCAGAAAGTAGTGGCATGCTGCATGTTGCACAACCTGGCCCTCAGATGGCATGTGCCTTTTCTGCAGAAGGAGGAGACTGGAGATGTCCCTGTGGCAGCAGTGGAACCTGAGGACAGTGAGGATGAGGAGCCAGAGGATGAGGAAGAGGAGAACCGAACATCAGTTATACGTCAATACTTCCAATGACACACAGGTGAGACCGTGCAACTGACCATTCCTGTGACTTTTGATGTTTTCTGTGTGGCTGTAGCATGATGGCATTAACTTCCATTGCATCTCAACTTACTGTCAGCTATGGCTTGTCATTTTACAGATGTTGGTGAGATAACAACTGTGTACTGATGTGATGAGTACAGACAGCTACAGGTCATTAGTTCTATGCTCTCACAGTGTTCAGATCATTTGCACTAAATGTGACTGTTTCCATAAATGCACATTTTCAACACATAAAATACTAATAGTCAAGTTCTGTTTAAGGGTGTTTATTGAAAGTGCAATGAAATTGAGGGAAACGTGCAATGGAATGGGGTGATGATGGAGGAAAGTCTGGTGGAGGAAAGGTGCTTGAGACCTGCTTTCCTCCTTGAACTCAAGACTTCCAGAGTAACTCCAAGGGGTAGTTTGCTGGACTCCTGATCAGATCCTCAGGGACAGAAAAAGCTCCAACCATCTTGTACCTGCACCTTGACCCAGACTGAGGTAGACCTGACCCTCTACGAGGTGCCCCTCCAGCCCTGGACTCTTGGGAGTGGTGCTTAATGTGCACAGTTAACTCAAACCCAAAACTTGGGACTTAGACATTTTTATGTCACAAATTGCTCTGAAAACTGAGAGAAGACCAGGACTTACCTTGCTGCTGATCCACCAAAGGTGCACAGCTGGTCGGCCTGAATTCCTGGTACCTCTTGCTAGGTTCTTCTTGACAGCAGTAAATCATGTTCAGCAGCTTCTCTCTGGAAGGGTATCCAGCATCCTGAGGTACTCATCGGCTACAGCTTGTGGCTTCTTCCAGTTGGAGATTTTTGACTTCCATAAAACAGACGAAATTTAAAAGATGAAATCTTCACCACACTGTTGTCCAGCAGCTACCCGATGATGATGCTTTCTCCTCAGACACTGTTAGCTGTCTTACTCCACTGAATTATACCTTCTCAGACATTTTTCTTTAAAATGTCTTCTAAGTCCAAAGGTGTGCAGAGAACGGGTCCAAACCAGTTTATGTATCCAAACTGCAATACTGTCAATCGTAACTTATGACTTTGACCCGGTCTCGAGTGACTAGATTTCTACGGTTGGCACTTTGGGGGTCATTACAACCCTGGCGGACGGTGTTAAAGCGGCGGTAAGACCGCCAACAGGCCGGTGGTAAAAAAATGGGAATTATGACCGTGGCGGAAACCGCCAACAAAGACAGCCACTTTAACACTCTGACCGCCACGGCGGTACTGACAAACAGCGCGGCGGTCACCGCCAACAGACAGGCGGGAGAGAATGTACCGCCCACAGTATCACAACCTACCAGTCCACCACCTTTTCCGGGGCAGATTTACCGCGGATAAAAACACGGCGGAAACAGCCATTTCAAAGGGAAAACGCTTACCTCTACACACTCCACGAGGAACGGGGACACCATGGAACCCGAACTCCAAATTCTCCCTGCGATAGTCTTCCTGCTCCTACACGACGATCATCAACGCTGGCGCCGAAGACAATGGTGAGTACTGCACCTACGACATAGGGGAGGGGGAGGCAAAAGACAGGGACACACACACGCAACACCCCCACCCCCACCCCGACCCTCACCCACTACAACACATACACCAATGCATATCCAATCATTACAGTAACAACCCCCAGCCCCACCGGAAGAATGCAAAGACAAAAGGAAATGAGTTCAACCATTGTAATATATCAAAATACAGTAACCAAATATATACAGATATATATACACATTCAACAAAATATACATCACGATTAGTAGTGCTGGCTGGAGTCTTCACCCTCTCCCGCCGGGCACTGTCCAACTTCTGGTGCTTCACAGGGGGGGACTGGCTGTGCTGTGGCTCCGTGTCACACTGGCTGTCCTGGTGGCCGGTGCACTCCACATACCTGTAACAACAGGCACCACTGGTCCCGGAGATTCTTTGGCTGAGGTGCTAGTACGGGACCTATGATTTGGAGGGGAGGGTGGGAAAGAGGTCAAGCTTAGTCAGGAAAAGTTTCTTAGGAACACTGGGACGGATAGGTGGAGGGGGTTTGGGAGTGGAGGAAGAGGTAGTGGTTGTAGGAGGTGTACATTTGGTGACTTTGGATGAAGGTGCATGCGCTGGAGGCTGTCGTGAGGTGGATGGCTGTTGGGTGGGTGTGTGCCTGCGTTTGTGTATCTTGGGAGGGGGCATCACAGACACACTGGGAGAGGACACAGGGGACGTGTAAATGGGAGTGGGGGTGGTGAGTGCAGGTGAGCGTGGTGTGGTGGTGGGTGTGCTGGTGCGGGACGTAGTGGCTGTAGTGGTAGTGCATGCAGGTGAGAGTGTAGACGACACTGGGAGGGAGGAGGGATTAGTAGTGCAGGTAATGCACCATTCATTGTCCGTGGACGACTGGGCCCAAAATGCATGGGCGAGGCCCACATCAGATACCTGATAAAAACTGAGAGAACACTGCCGGGGCATCAGATCGAAATACAACAGGCACCTCAGAGGGAAGGAGGGGCACCTCAGCCGGATGAGTGCACCACGCCAGATCCGCGAGGGGGCTCCATGCCCATTGATGTATCCTGGGGAGTGCAAAGCCACAGTCTCTCAAGTCTCAACAGTGGGTGGTTTGCCCACTGATCAATCCTGGGGAGTGCAAAGCCACAGTCTCTCAAGTCTCTACAGTGGGTGGTTTGCCCACTGTACCATCCTGGGGAGTGCAAAGCCACAGTCTCTCAAGTCTCTACATTGGGTGGCTTGCCCACTGTACCATCCTGGGGAGTGCAAAGCCACAGTCTCTCAAGTCTCTACAGTGGGTGGCTTGCCCACTGTACCATCCTTGGGAGTGAAAAGCCACAGTCTCTCAAGTCTCTTCAGTGGGTGGGTTGCCCACTGGACCATCCTGGGGAGTGCAAAGCCACAGTCTCTCAAGTCTCTACAGTTGGTGGTTTGCCCACTGTACCATCCTGGGGAGTGCAAAGCCATAGTCTCTCAATTCTCTATAGTGGGTGGGTTGCCCACTGTACCATCCTGGGAGTGCAAAGCCACAGTCTCTCAAGTGGATAACAGTCTCCACTGGTTCTGGAGGGGGACTGGTGCCCAGAGTGGTTCATCCTGTGAAGGACAGACGGAGTGGATGCTGTTCTCCACTGGTTCTGGAGGGGGACTGGTGCCCAGAGTGCTTCATCCTGTTAAGGACAGACGGAAGGGATGCTGTTCTCCACTGGTTCTGGAGGGGGACTGGTGCCCAGAGTGCATCACTCACCCTGTGACGGTCCCAGTTGCGTCACTGCCCCTGACGCCCATGGGGTAGCGGTGCTTGCCATGGCGGTCTTTGCCCTGTTCAACGATGCTTGCCCTGTTCAGTGGTGTTTGCCATGGCGGTCTTTGCCCTGTTCAGCGGTGCTTGAGTTTGCAGTTTCTGACCTGTTCAGCGGTGCTTGCCCTGTTCAGCGGAGCTTGCCATGGCGGTCCTTCATTGCCCAGCTGGGCTGGCGGTCCTTCATTGGGCAGCTGGTCTGTGGATGCCGGGGCCCTCCTGGGCAGCTGGGCAGTGGCTGGCGGTGGCCTCCTGGACACTGACTCTGGTGGTGGCCTCCTGGCCAGTGACGTTCGGGCTGCCCTCCTGGGCACAGACTCTGGCGGTGGCCTCCTGGCCAGTGACGATCGGGACTGCCCTCCTGGGCACTGACTCTGGCGGTGGCCTCCTGGCCAGTGACGATTGGGCTGGCGGTGGCCTCCTGCGCAGCGGGGATGATGGCGGTCTTCTCCACCGTGCTGATCCTCCCAGACTTTGGCGATTTCTTCTGCCCCTTCCCCACCTTGGGAGGAGTCACAGCTGAGTCGACACTCCCCCCGGGACCCTTGTGAGCGGCTTTGCTGGCTGGAGTCTTCACCCTCTCCCGCCGGGCACTGTCCAACTTCTGGTGCTTCACGGGGGGGACTGGCTGTGCTGTGGCTCCGTGTCACACTGGCTGTCCTGGTGGCCGGTGCACTCCACATACCTGTAACAACAGGCACCACTGGTCCCGGAGATTCTTTGGCTGAGGTGCTAGTACGGGACCTATGATTTGGAGGGGAGGGTGGGAAAGAGGTCAAGCTTGGTCAGGAAAAGTTTCTTAGGAACACTGGGACGGGTAGGTGGAGGGGGTTTGGGAGTGGAGCAAGAGGTAGTGGTTGTAGGAGGTGTACATTTGGTGACTTTGGATGAAGGTGCATGCGCTGGAGGCTGTCGTGAGGTGGATGGCTGTTGGGTGGGTGTGTGCCTGCGTTTGTGTATCTTGGGAGGGGGCATCACAGACACACTGGGAGAGGACGCAGGGGACGTATAAATGGGAGTGGGGGTGGTGAGTGCAGGTGAGCGTGGTGTGGTGGTGGGTGTGCTGGTGCGGGACGTAGTGGCTGTAGTGGTGGTGCATGCAGGTGAGAGTGTAGACGACACTGGGAGGGAGGAGGGAGAAGACGACGAGGGGGACACAGTTCAGGCAGTGGATGTTGCTGTGTCTGTATGTGTGTGATGCTTGCGTGAGTGCCTGTGGGATGTGTGGTGCTTATGTTTGCCTGAGCTTCCCTTGTGTGTTGAGGTGTGTGCATGCTGGTCTGATGGTGTGCTTGGGATAGGCTGGGGTACAGGGGATTGGATCTGGGTGGAGGAAGTTGGAGTGGGAGGCTAGAGACAGGGACAATGGCTGCCATCAGTGCTGAGGCCAGAGTTTGCAGGGTTTGATGAAGGGCAGCCTGACCAGAATGAATGCCCTCCAGGAATGCATTTGTGTGTTGCAATTCCCTTTCTACACCCTGGATGGCATTCAAAATAGTAGACTGCCCAACAGTGAGTGACCTGAGGAGGTCAATGGCCTCCTCACTGAGGGCAGCAGAGGTGACAGGGGCAGGGGCTGAGGTGCCTAGGGCAAAGGTGATGCCCACCCTCCTGGGTGAGCGGGCACGGGGCGAAGGCTGAGGGGCTGCTGGGAGGGCGGTGCTGGTAGCGGGGGTGGCAGCTGTACCTGTAGAAGTGGGGGGCACAGATTTTTCCGCCACCACAAGGGAGCTCCCATCGGAGGACGAGTCTGTGTCGCTGGTTGCTGATCCTGTGACCGCCGTGAAGCTCCCCTCGCCCTCCGTCCGAGTCCGTGGTGTGGCCATCCATGGCCATGTGGGATGCAGCTCCCTCGTGCTCTGGTGCCACTGTACCTCCACCTGATGATGCTGATGCACACAAGAACAGGGAGACCACAAAAAGGGGGGGGACAGAAGAAAGACAGGTTGAGTGCATGGCTTACCGCTACCGTTGGCGGACAATACAGACACAGAAGCCCCCTGCACTACACCGCGCTGTTGGGCTCTACAGATGCAATTCCTGGGATATATCCTACATTGCTATAGTCGACATCTTCACACATAGATGACACAGGGGCATGTATACCTGTACTTGGCACTTTACAGAAGTGGGGTGGGGTGCCACATGGCCTGCATTATGGAGGGGTCTAGCCTACGGAACTCGCCCTGGCCTAGGGAAACCCACAGCCCTCCTCCCCCACCCAGATACCTTCACTGCGTGCAAAGTCCGCTGAGTGTTGTTGTACTCACCCCCTTGTGTCTGCTGTGATGCCCTCAAGCGCCCATCAAACTCAGGGTAGGCCACCGCCAGGATCCGGAACATCAGGGGGGTCATTGTTCGACGGGCACCCCTCCCACGTTGGGAGGCCATCCCCAGCTGAGCCTCCGCCGTCTTCTTGCTCCAGCGACGAATGTCCTCCCATCTTTTCTGGCAGTGGTTGCTCTGTCTGTGGTGCACCCCCAGGGTCCGGACGTCCTTGGCGATGGCACGCCAAATATCCTTCTTCTGGTGGGCGCTGACCTACATGAAATGCACAGGCGAAGAAGAGAAGTCATTACCAACTGCACAGTCGAAGTGAGTGGCCCACATCCCTAGCCTTGCCATGTGGCACATGCATTCACAGTCCTTCATGCACGCAGAACTGTGCCCCCTTCCTTTTTACAACCAGCCCTCTCCACAAAGGCATAGCCCATACAATGTGCTCCCTGTGTACTTATCTGTTCGTCTGGAGGACCGTAGAGTAGCGTGTACTGGGGGAGGACCCCGTCCACGAGCTTCTCCAACTCCTCTGAAGTGAAGGCAGGGGCCCTTTCCCCAGACACACGAGCCATTGTCTCTTCCCCAGACCGAGGTCACAGCAGCACTTGCAGTGTAGGTCCTCTCCTGTTGAAGATCAGGTATCGAGTGATTGAACAGATAGAAAATGGCGGTCACGTCCGCGGCGGTGCGTACCATCACCGCCGTCGTACATCGTCATTGGCTCCTGGGACCCATAGGGTCCAATGTTAACCAATGCAGCATTGCGCCGCGGTCTCCGACCGCCTACCGCGACGGTGTACAACGCCAGCGCAGTTACCTCACATCCCATTGTCCCACTTTAGAGGTCAGGCAGCCGCCATTTCAGGGGCCCACATGGCCTGATTCACAACTGCGTCACACAGACCTAGGCCTTGTCGCACAACACAAATACAGGCCAGATTCTGTGTATGAATGGTGTTCTATGTAGACTGTGGGTACATACCTCTGAGTTGTTTGACTTTGTAGTCGCTGTTGTCCTTCCTAGGCACCGTCCGCTGGGACATGTGAGGAAATGGCGGAATCCTCCGGTGTACCGACCTCTGGTGGGCCTGTTGACAATGGAGGAGCGACATTTGATCATCACCTACAGGTTTGACCGTGCCACAATCCAGGAACTGTGTAACCAGTTGGAGCCAGACCTGATGTCAGCAATCCGCCATCCCACAGAGATACCCCCTCAAGTGCAGGTGCTATCAGTGCTCCATTTCCTTGCAAGTGGGTCATTTCAAACTACAGTGGCCATGGCATCAGGGATGTCCCAGCCTATGTTTTCTAACGTGTTGTCCAAAGTGTTGTCTGCCCTTCTGAAACACATGCGGAGCTACATTGTTTTCCCTCAGGTGGAGGATTTGGCTACAGTTAAAGGTGACTTCTATGCCCTTGGACATATTCCCAACATCATAGGTGCCATTGATGGGACCCATGTAGCTCTGGTCCCCCCCCACAGGGGTGAACAGGTGTACAAGAACCGGAAGAGTTATCATTCGATGAATGTACAGATGGTATGTTTGGCAGACCAGTACATCTCCCTGGTAAATGCTATGTTCCCTGGCTCTGTGCATGACGCCTACATCCTGCGGAATAGCAGCATCTCTTATATGATGGGTCAACTCCAGAGGCACCGGGTGTGGCTATTAGGGGACTCTGGTTACCCCAACCTTTCATGGCTACTGACCCCAGTGAGGAATCCCAGGACCAGGGCAGAGGAACGCTACAATGAGGCCCATGGGCGGACTAGGAGGGTGATCGAACGCACCTTCGGCCTCCTGAAGGCCAGGTTCAGGTGCCTCCATATGACAGGTGGTTCCCTATTCTACTCACCAAGGAAGGTGTGCCAGATCATCGTGGCCTGCTGTATGCTTCACAATCAGGCTTTGCGACGAAAGGTGCCTTTTCTGCAGGAGGATGGTCCAGACGACGGTGTTGTGGCAGCTGTGGAGCCTGTGGACAGTGATGAGGAGGAAGCAGAGGAAGAAGACATTGACAACAGGGACTCAGTTATCCAGTAATATTTCCAGTGACACACAGGTGAGAACACATTCCTGCCTACTACAAGTACTTTCACACTTCTACTTCTATCCTGTCTGTCGATTTCAATCAGTATATGGTAACTGAGTTGTACATTTTCATTACGGTTTCACAGGTGTGGTTACCGTGTGTCATCTGCTTACATTCCTCATGGACTTGAGATGTGTGACATAGGTATGTTGCCATTACATTTGAGAACGGATTTTGTCACTGTCATTGCTAATACACATTTTCAAAATCACAGACTGACTCCAGATTGTTTTGTGCTTCAAGGGTGTTTATTGAAGTGCTAAATATTGAAGGGGGGTGGTAAAATGGTGAGGGGTGATGGTGGAGGAATTTTCCATGGCAGAGTCCAGTCTATTAGTCTCACAGGTGCACTGCCCATATGAGCATAGGAAGTGGAGCTGGGTCAGTTCCAATATGGACAGGGTTACAAAGTGGGACAGTGGGATGACAATCAGGGTGGTCTCATTTCTTGGCGGGGGTCTTGGCATCGTGCTCTGTCCTGTTCCTGGATTTCAGGGTCCTCTTGCGGGGTGGTTCTCCATCTGCAGGGGGTGGGGTGCTGGTGTGGTGGTCCTGTGGCGGTGCTTCCTGTCCGCTAGCGCCGGCGGAGGTGGTGGGCAGTTCTTCGTCCATGCTAGTGTCAGGGGCCCCTTGGAGTGCCACAGTGTCCCTCCTGGTGTTAAGTATCTCCTTCAGCACCCCTACGATGGTGCCCAGGGCGGTGCTGATGGTTCTGAGTTCCTCCCTGAACCCCAAATACTGTTCCTCCTGCAGCCGCTGGGTCTCCTGAAACTTGGCCAGGACCGTTGCCATCGTCTCCTGGGAGTGGTGTTATGCTCCCATGATGGAGGAGAGGGCCTCGTGGAGAGTGGGTTCCCTAGGCCTCTCCGACCCCTGTCGCACAGCAGCCCTCCCATTTCCCCTGTGTTCCTGGGCCTCCGTCCCCTGGACAGTGTGCCCACTGCCACTGCCCCCAGGTCCCTGTTGTTGTTGGGGTGGTGGGTTATCCTGGGTTCTCTGTAGTGGTGGACACACAGCTGATTGACGTGTCCTGGGTACGGAGGTATGGGCCCGCTGGGTGGGTGCTGTGCTGGTGTTACCAGAGGGTGGAAGGTCTGTGGTGGCCTGTGACTGGGTGTGGGGAACCGACTGTCCCGAGGCCCACGATGGTCCGGGCTGGTCATCTGGATCCAGTTGGACAGAGCTGCTGTCATCACTGTGGGCCTCTTCTGTGGGTGGGGTAGAGATGTCTGGACCCTCCTGTCTGGTGACGTTGGGTAGTGGTCCTGCAGGGGTGTAAAAGCATGATTATTGCATCTGTGTGTGTCATGGTGTGCAATGGGTGGGTGACCGTGTACCCCAGTGCTAGCATTCCTGTGTGGGGGCTTGTGTGATGATGGTTGAGGGGGGTGTTATGGGTATGTGCAGTGGGCATGCTTTAGTGATGGGTGTCCATGCTTTGTTGTGTCATGCAGGGCTTGGTGTTGGGATGTGTGGTTTGTGTTATTAGTACATATGTGAGGAGTTGGAGTGATAGGGGAGGGGGTGAGGGTGGGGGTCTGTGATAGCATGCAGGTTGGGTGGGGGATATGATAGTTAAGATTTGACTTACCAGAGTCCATTCCTCCCCCGACTCCTGCGAGGCCCTCAGGATGCATAATAGTCAAGACCTGCTCCTCCCATGTTGTTAGTTGTGGGTGAGGAGGTGGGCGTCCGCCGCCAGTCCGCTGTACCGCGATGTTGTGCCTTGAGACCACGGAACGCACCTTCCCCCGTAGGTCATTCCACCTCTTCCTGATGTCGTCCCGATTTCTTGGGTGCTGTCCCACTGCGTTGACCCTGTCGACAATTCTTCGCCATAGCTCCATCTTCCTAGCTATGGAGGTGTGCAGCACCTGTGATCCAAATAGCTGTGGCTCTACCCGGACGATTTCCTCCACCATGACCCTGAGCTCCTCCTCCGAGAACCTGGGGTGTCTTTGCCGTGCCATGGGGTGGTGTAGGTGATGTGTGTGGTGGTGTATGTGGTGATAAGTGTGGTGATGTGTAGTGGTGTGTGGTGTTTTGTGCGTGGAAGTAGTGTGGGTGATGGTGTTGTGTGCCTCTGTATGGTGGGGTTGTCTATGCTGTGCTGTCTCTCTGGCCTTCGGTCGTGAATTGTGGTCATAGGGGTTTGTGGGTGATGTGGGTGTGTGTTTTATATGGTATGGAAAGTGTGGGAGTGGTGTGTGTATGTGTATCAGGTGTGTGTATTTCGAATTGTCCAATGTGGTGGTGTTTTGGAGATGTGTGTGTATTTTGAGCGCGGCGGTGTGTACCGCCAATGGAATACCACGGTTGAAAGACCACCGCGTGGATTCGTGGGTCGTGATAGCATGGGCGTATTTCTGTTGGCGTAACAGTGAAGGTTTTGTTTTCGCCAGTTTATCACTGACCTTTGGTGTGGCGGACTTGTGTGGGTGTCTGAATTTTGGCGAATTCCGAAATGTGGGTCATAATAGCTGTGGCGGAATTCCGCGGCCGCGGCGGTGTGTTGGCGGTCTTCTGCACGGAGGTAAGCGGCTTTTACCACAAATGTTGTAATGACCCCCTTTGATCTTTTAGGTGCCATTTTACGCTTTAACATTTAAAAATTCCAAACTCCAATTGTACTGACTGTATTTTCGTTGTGCTGGCGTCAAATAATAAATTAAAATTTACTCATTTCTAAATTAGTGTGGGATTTTTCCTGTGTTGTTTTTTTCACTTTATTTCTGTTTAACTGCTGCATAAATACTTTACACATTGCCTCAAAGTTAAACCTCACTGCTTTTGTGTCAAGCTACCAGAGGGTTAAGCAAATGTTAATTTAGTGACTTTTTATGGTTCACTCTAACATTTATTTGATTTAAAAGCAAATATTAAATATCATGCATTTACTGTTAATGGGAAGGGTAGAGTCTTTCTAAATTTAATTGAGGCCAAACATTGTCTATACTAAATTCTGTTTGATGAATTGCACTGCGCCCACAATTTACCAACTTAATTTTTGGCCTCCAATTTGAAATTCCCCCACACTTTCAGAACATTTTAAAATGCTCAATTTTATATTTTGCTTGTTTATTTGTATATACTTTATTCATCTGTTAATAATATTTAATTTTCTAAGCAGTTGCAGAACCCTTGAGTAGGCATCAAGGACCCTGAGGGGGCTGCAGACCACAGGTTAAGAACCAGTGGCCTAGAGATACCGAACTGCATCCAATGGAATCACTGTAGAGCTCACCGTCATTTATTCTGACGATCTGAGAACAGGGCTCTTACTTCGGATGGTGCCTGTCTGGGCTGGCCTGTTCCCTTAGTCCTGCAATGCCCTCCTCTTTATTGAATCAGTTTGAAGCGTCCTTTCCATTTTAACCCTGACAATCGGAATCAGCTTCTTTTCTGCCAATCTGCAATGACCTGTCCTTACAACTCAGTCTTGTGGGTTGTCCCACTTTTTTAATTCTGCACCTCTCAAGTGCTAAACCCTTTATTCATGCCAGCCCGAAATTACCAACTCCTGATCCCTGCCATTCTGGATATCATGCATGTTTAGCCCTCTCAGTCCCTTTAATCCTAGCATGCCTGAGTGCTGGATCCCTTTAATGGGGCCAGTATAAAGTGGCCTGCCACATTAAGGGCCACTATTTGGGGCAGCCTGGCATTTTAATCCTGACAGTATGAAGAGCACTGTCCTATTACCCTTTGCCAGACTAGTGTTCTAACTTTTTAACCTGACACTTTCAGAGACCCGTTTGTGACCTCTTCATCCATCACTGCATTCCATAGCACGAAAACCTCAGATCAGTGTCATCACGCATGACATGGAAATGTTTCCCACATAGGATCAAAACAAAGACATCTCCCTTCCAAACACACATCCTACATAGCGTAGCATGCTAGCGCAGGCGCAGCCCGTCCTTTAGGGGAGAGGGACCACCCCCCCCACTTTTTGCCCCTCATGAAGAGTATCGGTCAGGCTGAGCAAAGGTCCGCCTGACAGACACTCTTCATGTTCAGCTCAAGCAGCCAGGAGTGAGGCATGCGCGATTTGCGCAGACTCCTGGCCGCCTGAGCTAAACTTTTCTGGGCTGAAGAGGTCACAGCTCCTATGGGCGTGACCTCCTCTGCTCAACAAAGGTGCCTTGAGGCCATCCCCCTCGGTGATGAGGGGAAGCATCACCCATTGACTTTGACCTGGGTGCTTCAGGTTTAAGCCCCGAAGCGCCCAGGGCGAGTGTCAATCAGTGACACCTCGTCACAGAGTGGGGAGGGATCTGCAATCTCACTGACCCCTATCCCACTCTGTGACGAGGTTGGGACTACTGCCTTTCCTCATTGGCTGACCTAAGGCAAGCCAGTGAGGGAAGACAGCAGTCCCAACCCTCCTGGGACCACCGAGCTGAAGGTAAGTGTGTGTGTTTTTTTTCTTCTTCAAATTAACGCATGTGTGTATGTTTGAATGTTGATGAGTGTTGTGAATGGATGTGCGTGCGTGTGTGAATGAATGCATGAGAGTGTGCTTCCTGCCTGCCCCCTCCCTCCTAAAATTGCCGGACGCCACTGTGCTTCCCATGTAGGCAAGAACTTCAGCACTCCACATACGGGTAGTAAGCACTATATAAATGTTGTTGTACAATACAATACAAATTATTTTTTGTATTTGATAAGTATTATCATATGAACTGTTCTGTTGCAACTTTAGTGAGATAAGTGCTTCTGATGCGTGGCTCAATAGGCAGTCATTGGCAGGCATATACCCAGCTCATACTGCGTTTGACCTTGCATTTTTGTGGCGGCTTATTTGTGGTACTGTAAAACTCTGTGCATTTGCTGCTGTCAAGTGTAATTATTACGTAGAAGTATTTTGTTCCTTCTCTTCCACGGTAATTCTACATCTCGTTTTGTTCTTTTGGGTCGGATGTTCTGATGTTTCCCATTTTTCGGTAGTGTGTGAAGGAGCATCTCCACTTTGAGTGTATTCATAAGATGTGAGTGTGTGTGTGTGTGTGTGTGTGTGTGTGTGTGTGTCGGAGGGTTAGCTGGAGCGGTATTTATTCCTTTCTTTAGTCTTTCTCACCGTCCCTTTTGGACGTTACTGATCCGGGTGCACCATGCCTGTTTAGGAGAACGTGTTTCTTGCTGTGAGCAGGTCTGACAGGAGCTAATATATCATTATTTTGCAACATGCTTTTAGGTTGTGCTATGAAAGAAGTGTAAAACAATCCAATTACATTATTTCAACTAAAGTCTGCGTTCCATTAAAACACACAAAAGATCATCACTCTGGAACTTGCGGTGTAGAAAACACCAAATTCAATTAAATGAAAAGTACAAAGTGAAAGAAGAGTGCAATACTGCGCTGCAAATTCCATATTATTTTCTTTCAACACTGTGTCCTCATTCTTCCATCTAATATAAAAAATGCCATTGTAAACCAATTATTGGTTAAAGAAAAAAAAGAAGAAATTGGCACGAAAAGTGCAGGCGACAAAATAGTTTCTAAGGATTCAATTAGCACAAACCAATCTCTGCTATTACAGCACCTAGGAAGATCTATGACCAGAGTTTGAGGGTAATCTATAGCAGTACAAAACAAAATTCTTATTACTAGCACTGAAAAACGCATACCTACAGAAAATGTGAAATTCATCAAAGATTAAATTTGTTTCAGCAAAATTCTGAGAAGAATGGGAGAACTGGGCCACAAATCTTATCAAAAACTGTGTCTTACAATCTAAGTAGGGCATTTAAGTAACACTCGTCAGGTGATGCAGTGCTCTAAGGAGGAAGGTGTGCTAGATAACCGTATTTTGTCGTTAATCACGCTCGTTTCGGTTTATTTGACCCACAGAATCTCTCCTCTGAGCTCCATTTTGCTCTCCTCAGCTGCGGCCCATTCTAACCTATCAACCAACTGTTCAGCTGCAGTTCTCTAGGACTTAACTGGTGTACTGATATGCGCCTCTGAGCTAGGCACGGCTCCCAGAAATGCATATTTGTATCATAGCTTTCCCTCTTTGGGCTTAGCAATAATTCCTAGAAAGCTGCGCTGGGAACCTTTCACAGGCAGGAGCACTTTGAACAGAATCAGCATTCAAAACCTCTGTGTAGATGGGCAAGACCAAGTACTGTAGAGAAATCCAGAGTTGCTTTCGGAACTTTGACAACCCTTTTACAGGGGTTGGATATATTCTATGCAAATAATGTAATTGGATCAGTGTGAACCTTGTATTGCTTGAGATTTTCTATAGTTTAAGACATGCTATTTTCCATGATTTACTTGTTATAGGCTTGGGAGAGAAACCCTCATATTGCTTCCTAACCCAAGGCGGCGCTACTCCTTTGCCACTTTGCAGTGCTGATTATATGTTAGCTGCTACCCTTCCCCTTGAAGTGAAAGGTGAACAACATTGCAGGGTTTCTGTATACAGCTACACTTCTGGAAACCCCACTCATAGCTGACTAGCCATTCGTGACAACTTTTCATATTTAAAAAACTACTGTTGTCCAATACCAAAGGCTACTAGAACTTCATCAAACATTATAAATCCATCATTGGGATACAAATCTCTGACCACCATGCAGGCCGCTTTTCTCCAGTGTGCCACCCCCATGTCCTTTCCGATCTGCTTTAGGGGCTGCAGAGAGCATATCTGCATATGTAAATTAGCTCTCTCACATTAAAGCAACATTTTTGAAACGGGGGAAAACTCAGGGAAGTTACTAGTATTTATGACTATAGAGCAGGTAAATCAGAATATAATAACAGCAATAACAAATAAAGCAAGGAAGCTTACCAATCATATTGAAACCTTTGCAGGTTATTCAACAATGATGAGGGAATCACTACAAAAACAGTGAGGATTTAGCTTCTAAGGATTTCACCAACTTCCTTGATTCTATCAGTCTCCCAACCACTGATGAGCGAGATTAAGCCATCTATTCTTAAGAAGGTGTGAGAAATAGGGTTTTTGGTTAAGGGGGGCGTGAGCCCTTCTCAAGCAATAGCCACAATTCTTGCCAGGATGAACCACAAAAGTCACTAAATTAACCTGTGCTTACCCCTCTGGTAGTTTAGCACAAAAGCAGTGAGGTTTAATTTAGATGTACTCAGTAAAATATTTCTGCTGCACTTAAACAGTAACAAAGATAAATACAACACCAGAAAAATCCCACACCAATTTAGAAAAATAGAGTCCATTTTAATAAATTGTTTGACACCACAATGAAAGAAAAAACAGTCGGTAGACCTGGAGCTATGAATTTTTTAATTTAAAAGTGAAAAATAGCACCTAAAACATCAAAGTGCCAACCGCGGACATCTAGTCATGTGAGACCGGGGTGAACTTGAAAGTTATGGCCCACCTCGATGAAGCCCGGTTTGGATACACAAAGTGGATTGAGTCCGGTCTCCGCCTACCTCCAGACTGAGAAGAAATTTTGAAGAAAAATGTTGAAGGTGATGTTCAGTGGGGAAAAGCAGCTGGCATTGTCGAAGGAGTAGGCATTGTCATCAGGGAGCCGCTGGACGAAGTTGTGGTAACCATTTTTATGTTCAGGCTTTGGGCCATATTTACAAACTTTCGATGCAGGGCAGCACCGCAAAGCCTACTTGCTGCGCTGCTCTGCGTCAAAAGAAAAGGGCAGGAATGTGCTGTATCTACAAGATATGGTAAATTCCTGTCATTGTCCCCTGTGTTGGCGCACAATGGGCTGCCATGCCCCAACACAGGCACCCTTGCACCATGGTGCAAGGGTGCCACTGTTGCGGGGATGAATGTTTTTGTCCTGAAAGAGACACCTTCCTGCACAACAACAATCATCAGAGGCATTTTCCTCTTTCCATGTGTGCTGCAGAATGAAGTACACACAGAAAAATGAAAAAACGAGGAGAAATAAAGATATTTCTACTTGTTGTGACTCCCTTACGCCTCCCCTGGGGAGGTGTAGGCTTTTGACACATTCTCAGGTTTACAAAACCTTGTAAATCTAGGAATGAGTCAAAATTCATGGGTGTTGCGTGGGAACACCCACTGCAACACCCATGGAACTCCTCTTTGATGCAGAGTAAGTCAAAGCAGTGACTTGCGTTGTCTTGCTTCATATCTACAAGGCCATGAAAAGCCAGGCAAAGCGGCTTTGCGTGGCACTGTAGATATGGGCCTTCAGCCTGCGCCGTTGGTGAGTCAAAAAAGGTCATGGACCGGCGTCTCAAGCCACTTGTAAATATGGCCCATAGACTTTTTTTGAAAGTTGAAAATATCTACTGGGACAAAGCTGCAGGCTGTTTCTGACGAGAGCTCCAGGAGGCTGGATACCCCTTCAGAGAGAAGCTGCTGAACAGAATTTGCTGTTGTGGAGAAAAACATACCAGGGGCTCCCACGAAGTCAGGCTCACCATTGATGCACCTTTGATCTTTGGCGAACACTTAGGTCCTGGTCTTCTCTCGCTTTTCAGAGACATTTTTAGCAGAAGATTTTCTAAGTCCTACATTTGGGATTTGGGCTATCTGGTCCCTTTACCATCACCCTCAAGAGTGCAGGACTGGAGGGCACCACTTGGAGGGTCAGGACTCACTCAGGCTGGGTCCGGGTTTGGGTACAAGATGGGTGGAGCCGTTTCTGTCCCTGAGGCTCTGATCAGATGGCCAGCCAATTAGCCCTTGAGATCAGTATGGTAGCTTTTGGTTCAAGCAGAAAAGGAGGTCTCAAGCAACAAGGCAGACCTCTGAGGGCACAGGGAAGGCTTCAGGTTGCAAGGCAATCCTCTTGGTGCAGTAGGACACTCCTCTGAAGTACACAGCAGAACGCATCCAGCCAGACAGTCCTCTGAGATTCCTCCACAGCTCTAGAATTGAACTGAAGAGGGGGTCTAAGGGCCCTAGTTTTATACCTGGTAGCAGCTTTGAAGTGGAAGAAACTTCTGAAACCCCTCCACAGACGGTTCTAGAATTGTCTGCTCCCCTGCCCTGATCCCAGGATGCCTGGAGCCACAAAAGCCAATTGTGAAGTTCTTTGTGTGTGAACTGAGGCAGTATCTATGAAGTGCAAGGAGGATTCCCCCTATTATGTGGCTGTCTGAGAGGAATACACTAAGAAACACCCGGGTCTATTCACCAACAAAAAAGGAGGGAATAGGAATAAATAACCTCACTGTGATGGAATATAAATTTTTAAGGGTGATTTCCCTCACCCACCAAAAGTGGCATGTTTCATCATCGGAAATCTCCTCGCCGCGTGACAGCTGTTCAGGGGGTGGGCTGCAACCCCTGTGGTATGCAGGAGGAGCTCCTGCAGATATTTTAGTAAATTGGGGAGAAGTGCCCTAAGCAGAGTATGGTGGTGAGAGTGAGAAGAGTGTGCAAAAGGTGATATTATAGTATGCCATTAATTAGATAGCAGACCTAGAGCGATCTAATGTGCACAGTGGTTAACAGAGGAAAGGCAGGGTTGTTTTAAGTGGGAAGGGACACCATCCTGCACAAAGATAATCCTTAGAGGTATTTTCCTCTTTCTGTGTCTCCTGCAAAATGCAGCACATGTCGAAAGGGTAAATACCAAAGGAACTCCTCCCAAGTTAAAATGTAACATAATGTAATGCAGCTCACACCTCTGTATTTCTTTGCAAAGCCATGCAAGGCCACACAAATCAGGTCTTGTGTGGCTTTGTAAATATTATTAAAGTCTTTGTGTTGTCCTTACTTCACCTTGCATGACTCAAGGACAATGCGATGGCTTCATAAATATGGGTCATGACTTTTCTTTCACCCTGCGGTGATATCACAAATGGGTTCTCCACAAACTGGTGACCCTTTCTTACATCTGACTGTAGACCTCCTGAATTCCATACCTACTTCAAACTTTCTTTAGAGGCTACTGGTGATGTGTCAAATGGTGATGTTTTCAACCATGGTGCTCAAAGCCCTCTAGATCCTGCAGCAAAGGTGTCCTTGGTCATGGCACAAAACCCGCCTCTTCTGTGTCACACCAATTCACTCTTTACACTTGGTAAAACTGAGGCTGCAACAGCCTCAAAGGTCTCTCTATGGCTCATATGTTTTTCTAGTATCCTTTGTTATTGTCGTCAATGACTTGGACCAAATGACTTTTTATGTTAGCACCAAAGTTGAGAAATACCCGCTCTCAGGTCCTTCGGTTTGAAGCAAACCTTCTTAATTTTAGGAATTAATTTCATTCCTCCTCCTCAAGTCTCTCAGCACCAGTAACATATTTAGTAGCAAGGCACACTAAAAGAAAATTATAACAAAGACATTTCCAAAACAATTGTTTTTGAAGCATTCCTTTGGATAGGGAGAGTACTCTGCCTGGAGGAGAGTCTGCCACCCTTTATTTATGTGTGTTCTGGGAAGGCATGTATAGTCCTCCAAAACTGGCAGTGCTCTCTGATTACAATCTCTTTAATTTATATTTTCACCTATGATGTTGATGTTTGTGATGGAGAAGAGACTTTAGTCAAATAGTTGGTTTACAGTTTAAATCTTGCCAACTCTTCTGGACAAAAGTCCCAGATTCTCAGGCAGACGGACCTTTGTTGTAGATGCTAATTCATAACAATTTTTCAATTGTAATGTTTGGGATTTGATGATGAGAGTTGGTGTGAGTTTCAGAGCTTTATTTGAAATCTTTTAGTAAGTAGATATTGTTCAGTAACAAAATAATCAATCAAATGCTAACCAATATAAATCAGCAGTGTCAGAGCAAGTGCATAAAGCATATTCCATAAAGGAAAAGTCCCTATTCTAAGCTATGGAAAATGAGAGAAAAGTATCATTCAGAACCCATAAAGAGCTCTACATTTGAGAGGGGTATAACATCTCAAAACATAAAGCAGAACTTCACATTAAGAGACGTTCAAGAATCTCAGTTGAGTCTCTGAACAGCATCCGGCAGGGAAAATCAAAGGGTCTCTCAGAATGAATCTGAGAAGCATCTGCAGAGCAGTCTTCAAGAGAGATTGCAAGCACAACCTGTCTGTCTACCCAAGGATCACATATTTATTTAGTTGCTGGTCTTATGTCCGGGATTATGAGAGCACAAGAATACTGCAGGATCTGTTTACGTTCACCAGGAGATAATAGCGGGAGAAAGCAGGTTAAATGCCAGTCCGATTTAAGAGGGCTGTACTGGATTCGAATTTGTGAATTAAAGTACATTTCCCCTCTGTTCTTGACGTCCGTGTTTGAAGCAAGTGTAACGTTTATGTTTTTTAAGAGTTTCCACAATCACACTTGCACGTTATTTACTTTCAGCAATTACGGAAATTCTCCTCGGACAAACGAGCGCCTATCTCACCTGCGACTGGAAAGGCACAAGCTCCCTCAACCCATTTTCCAATTATTTTCAGAATTGCACAAAGTATGCCATTATTGTGGATCCTGCTGAGATTTCATTTGCAATCTGTTTTAGTTCACTGACGCCTCGCTCCGGTTGAACTCGCCATGAACTGAATCACTAGTAAAAGAGAGATGTAGTTTGACATAACCACTGAAGAAAATGGCGCCCTTGAGAATGTTGGAGTATCTAGAGCTGAGGATTTCATTGAGCATTGAATTCGCATTCATTTGCCATTTTATGAGCATATGACCCAAAGAATGAACCACATCCTGTAACACACAACTGGGTCATTTGGACTCCAGGCACCAATGTATTGATCAAGCCTGGTTTGAACACAGAGCTGTATTCAAACAGCATTTAGCAGTGACCAGTCTGTTCCTTTCCTCAACTACCTATCAGTTAACTAGGCGCTGTGCTAACGTGTCATCCATAGTGTGGCATACATGGCTATCACATTCATAATTATTAGGTGGGTGACAACAGAACAGCTCACTGCGTACAGCATCCATAGCAATTCGCTCATAACTCACTAGCTTTTCAGCCTTTGTCATTTTAAGGAGGCATCTACTGGAGAGTTCTGTTTGCCCAGTCCTGCATCACAAACAGTCACCAACAATAGGCATTTTAGAATATTCCTTTGTTTGATGATGTCAGGAATTTGAGATCTATTGTGGCATCTTTCACCAAATGATCCCATTTAAAGACGTATGCCTAGACAGGGGTAATGAGTTTGCTGCATCTAGAGCCTAAATCAGCACTTGACCGGCGAAGACCAATAACATTGAAGCCCATCTGTGATTGCTTGTGTTCTCAAGCAAAAGTTACCTAGTGATTCAGGTTGATATGCTCCCCTAAGGTGGTATCACGGTATGAAAGGGGTAAAAAATCAAAACAATGGAATGAAAGACTACCGACAGAAATTCCGACTATACCCATCAGGTTTTTTCAATAAGTGAACTACAATTTACCAGGCTTCAGAGGCGTAACAAAGGCCCCTGCAGCCCCCACTGTGCGGGGGGGGGGGGGTCTCAAGCTCCAGGGCCCCCCTCAGTACAGTATGCTGTGTACAGGGAGCCGGCCCCTGAGTGGGTCTAGGGGTGTTGGGGCCCCTTACAGGTAATTTGCAGGGGGAGCCTTTAAGTTTTGATACGCCACTGCCAGACTTCCTCGAGATACAGGTTTTACTCCTATTGAAAAGCACATCAACTGCACATTGATGACATCAAAACTCTTATACAACTAATATTATGCAAGTTGTATGCAAATCCACTGAAGCATACATTGCAGTTTATGTGAACGTCTCCCAGGTCATACTTTATCTCAAATTTTTGAGCTAGCTTTTCATTGTCTAGGTTTGTCACATTACCACACAAATTATCGATAGTTGTTTTTACATGTCACTTAGGGGCATATTTATGAATGCAGCGCCACATTTTCTTGTGCCCCTTAGCGCTCCCCTAACACCACTCTGTGTGTGCCGTATTTAATATATGGCACACCATGGCAATGGTTAGGGAACTAGCATCAGCATTTTGGACGCTAGTTCGGTGCTTTGCAGGATTAGGGTAAAAAATGTTGACACTAATACCGCAAAGCACCCGGAGGTCCATTGTAACCAATGGGAGACTCCTTTTAACGCCTGCTCTGAGCTGAAAAAAATAACGCAAAGAAATCTCTTAGATTTCTTTGTGCCATTTTTTCAGCCCCAGTGACTGGGGAACACTCCTTACATACATTGTGCTTGCTGCAGGCATAATGTAACGCAAAGGGTTACAAAGTGGCGCAATGCATGCATGCATATTTGTGAATAGGTACAGGGATTTTGGCCTTTCAAACTCCTGAACCTGATAGCACCTATTATGACTGACAATAGGTCACTCCTTGAGGATCTTACATTTTATGCAACAACATATGGTACGGTTCCCAAGTATTTGCCTCTTTGCGTTGTTAACATTTCCCTGAAGAATCCAATAAACTGGACGCCAATTCATCAGGTGCTGGAGGGTGCCAAAGTTTGTGCATTCCTGGCCACATTTTGTCTGTCTGGGGTGGTGATAGGATTTCATCATAACATTTATGCTATCCTTGTTCACATGTCCTATTGTAGGATGAAGGCATGCATATAACCATCTGACAATTAACTCACACCATAATTGCACAAGCTGCAATAGTACCTGGCTAGTGGACAGCAAGAGTTAATAATTTAATATATCTGTATTTTGGACCATACTCAAATAAATCGTCTCTCTTCCCACAGTGAGACCAAAACACTGACTGCACTTCAATGTCCAAGGCCTGCAAAGTTAAGCCAGAATGGAGAGGCAGAAGTGAGTTTTCAAGGCTTACCCGAAAGAAAGCAGGATTTTTGTGGGTAGGTAAACTCATCCTTAGCCCTCGTAGAACCTTTCCTTACTCCTCCCTACCCCTCCCAGTTAGTATTAGTCCCATCGCAGTCACCTGTTTCTGGAGAAACATGTGTACTGTGACAGGAATTGATCTCTAAAAAAAGACCTGATGAAGAGATTGTTTCATTAAGCATTAGGCACGCAGCAGTACTCATGGTGACATGTTTGATATCATCATATCTCCTCTCCTGATGCCTTCAGGGCGACAGACTACACAGTAATTTCATCTTATTTAAGTCACAAGTACTGTATATTGTTTTCTTTGAGGTCGTCATTACGTTAGTTAGCAATCTTTAAGCCAGAACTAGTCTACCGCTTTTTGCTCTCACAATGCGCGTGTCTCTCAGCCCAATTTTTGCAGCTCTTTCTGCACTAGACACACTTGTCCGACTCAGCAGTAACAGGAGCAGGGGGAGTCCAAGTCTGAGCTCGTAGCAACGTGGCTATCAGTTGGAGGGCAAACAATTAATCAGTAACTTGAACTGTAGATCAGCGTTCCCAATCTGTGGTCTGGGAACCCCTGGGGGTCCGGAGCCTCCTCAGCGGTCAGTGACTGCTTAGAAAATGAACTAATATTAACAGATTAATAAAGTGTATTTAAATAAAGTGGCTAAACGTAGAAATTAATTTTGTAAAACATACGGTAAATGTCAAGGAATTTAAAATTGGAGGCTGGAAATTAAATTAGTATCCTCAGAATGATTCATGGGACGAGTGGAGGTGCATCAAACCGAATATAAGCCTTCACTATGACATTGGCGGTCTTTTCCCAAGCTGATTGCTGCGGGGAAGGGAGCCTTCTACCTATGACAGGGAAGGAATTCCCCGTCACCGGTAGCCCTACCATCATGGTTTTCGTGGCAGTGGTACTGCAGTGAAAACCAAGGCGGTAGACCACCTCATTATACCGCTAGCAGTCATGTGAGGACAGCCGGGTCGGGGATGCACATCTCAGGCCTGGCGGTTCATACCGCCATGGCAGTGTGAGTAGTGATGTGGCGGGTTGGCTGCGGCCAACGAGCCACACTCATAATGTGGCAGTATACACCGCCAGCCTGTTAGTGGTGATACCGCCACTTTAACCCTAGCGGTCAAAAGACTGCCAGAGTTAAAATGAGGGCCATAGTGTGGATGATGACGTAAACTGAATTTAGAAAAGCTCCAGCCTGCCTACTAGTATCTATCTATCTATCTATCTATCTATCTATCTATCTATCTATCTATCTATCTATCTATCTATCTATCTATCTATCTATCCATCGTCATATATATATATATATATATATATATGTATATATATATATATATATATATATATATATATATATATATATATGCAAAACAAAGTTGTCCTCTGGACAAAAGCACACTCTCAAAGGTTGCAGTTTATTTTGCAAAGCAGAAAAGCCAGTAACGTTCAAAGAATTCTTTACACATTTTCCAGGCCTTACGAGTTTCAGACATCTTGTTCTTGGTCACAGACCAAATGCTTGGGTTGAGCAAATGATTGCAGGCACCTGATTACTTGATTAACTGCTCTGGTGAGTTGAACAATGCATCCTGGTCGTGGTAGTCCTGCACATTTATATTACATCTTTAGTAGGCAATCATTTCTGCCTTAGTAGGTTGCTGCAGCCAAACACACATTAAAGCACATTTAAAAATCTTAGCCGGCAAATTCAAAGCACAGTTACAGAGTTTTGCTGAAATTATTCCATCCTGTTGCTCTTTATATGACGATGTAGTAAAGTCACACAGACCTGCTTTCTATCTGCAGTGGTGCTGCTTTCACGGCTGGACAGGCTGTTATTTATGTGCAAAACATGGCTGTCCTCCGGACAAAAGCGCACTCTCATCAGGTTGCAGTTTATTTTGGAAAGCAGCAAAGCCTGTAATATTCAAAGAATTCTTTACACATTTTCCAGGCCTTACGCGTTTCAGACATGTTGTCCTTGGTCACAGGCCAAATGCTTGGGTTGGGCAAATGATTGCAGGCTCCTGATTACTTGATTAAATGCTCTGGTGAGTTGCACAATGCATCCTGGTAGTGGTAGTCCTGCACATTTATATTACATCTTTAGTAGACAATAATTTCTGCCTTAGTAGGTTGCTGCAGTGAAACACACATTAAAGCACATTTAAAAACCTTAGTAGGCGAATTCAAAGCACAGTTACCTACTTTTGCTGTAATTATTCCATCCTGTTGCTCTTTATATGACGATGTAAAGTCACACAGACCTGCTTTTTATCTGCAGTGGTGCTGCTTTCACGGCTGGACAGACCGTTAATTATGTGCAAAACAAAGTTTTCCTTAAGTGCACTCTCAACAGGTTGCAGTTAATTTTGGAAAGCAGAAAAGCCAGTAACATTCAAAGAATTATTTACACATTTGCCAGGCCTTACGCGTTTCAGTCATCTCGTCCTTGGTCACAGGTCAAATGCTTGGGTTGAGCAAATGACTGCATGCACCTGATTACTTGATTAAATGCTCTGTTGAGTTACACAAAATTTTGCTTTGCACATAATTAACGACCTGTCCAGCTGTCAAAGCAGCACCACTGCAGATAGAAAGCAGGTCTGTGTGACTTTACTACATCGTCATATATAGAGCAACAGGATGAAATATTTTCAGCAAAACTCAGTACCTCTGCTTTGAATTTGCCTACTAAGGTTTTTAAATGTGCTTTAATGTGTGTTTGGCTGCAACAACCTACTAAGGCAAACATGATTTCTCTACTAAAGATGTAATATAAATGTGCAGGACTACCACTACCAGGATGCATTGTGTAACTCTCCAGAGCATTTAATCAATCATTTGCTCAACCCAAGCATTTGGCTTGAGACCAAGGACGAGATGTCAGAAAAGCGTAAGGCATGGAAAATGTGTAAAGAATCCTTTGAATGTTACTGAGTTTGCTGCTTTCCAAAATAAACTGCAACCTGTTGAGAGAGCACTTTTGTTTTTCACATATATATATATATATATATATATATATATATATATATATATATATATATATATATATATATATACATAGATGTATTACTTTATATTTGTTTACAAATTAAATAAAATGTGTTATCATTTGTGTATGTGTTTGATGGAATTCTTGTTTCTGTGTTTTTTGTGTATTGTTTACAGTTCATATCATAGACAATGTTTAGTCCGGGGTCCCCGGCTTCTAGTAATGACACAATGGTGGGTCCCTGTATTCCAATAATGATTAACCTGTGGTCCCCAGGTTCCAGTAATGATAAAGTAGAGGTCTACAGAAGTCAAAAGGTAGATGACCAGGCAGTTTGAAATGATGCCCTTACCTTTGGTGCCAAGTACTACCAATTTCCAGATGTCACCCATGTAATACTGGATTTTGCATGAGTAGTAAAAGGTGATATTTCAAACTCTTGCACATAGATTTTTTTGTAGAGTCATGTTGGCTTAATACTCATTGATATTCATTGAACTTAAATGTTGTAAAATCACTGAATCATTATTAAGGTGTTCTAAATTGGCAGAGATCTTCTTACGGTAAAATAAAAAGAAAAGTTATAAAGTGTGTTAAACTTGAAAAATGATATTTTTTATAATATATTTTTATGTTAAGTATTTCTGTAAATTAATTGTATATATTTATTTTAAATGTAGAATAAAATAAAAAAAAGTTACAGCTTTCATAACTTAATTTAATTTTAACATTTAATTGTATACAATATACTAAATTAAATTAAAAGTATACAATATTTCCCAGTGAAAGTAAAAAAAAGTCTATTTTATATAAAAAATAAAAGTGACGTATATAAATAATTACAAATAATGTAATTATATTATAATAAACAGTTACATTATTCTTTAAATGTACAATTAATGGAATATGTTAAATTAAAATAAAAATGTTTTGTAGATACTTTTTTAAACATTAAATTAAATGTATTTACAGTTTTAACAAGCTTAGATATTTTAATTTAATTAAACATTATTTTTTAAGGATTTAATTTTAACTCACTACCTGCATTATTTTCTATGGGAGAGTGTTACAGTACCAGTTGTTGCCAAAGTGTAATGCTGATGTAGTCAAGCTCTGAGCTGGAGTATATTTAGGATAGTTTTGAGACCTTTTTGGCAATCATAACTTTTGAAGTACAGTTTGTAAATAGCAATGGGCTTATTATTTTGTGGATGAGTGTCTGACCCTTCCTAAATTCATCCAAAACCTCTCCATACTCCTTCTTACTACTCCCATTTAGTAGTAAGGATACCCCTTTTCCAGCCACTTAACATAGGCCCTCATTATGAATACGGCGGTAAACACCATCGACTGCCGTGGAAACGGCGAACAGAAGTCCGCCATTGGTTGTGAACAGAAACCCGCCATATAATGAAGAAAAAATCAGAATCCGACAAAAATCTCTCTGCCACCAGTCACCGGCAGGACCTTGTCGACGGAAATACTGGACCTCCCACCCTGCCACCGCCGAGCATACAAACACAACCGCCCCAAATAACGAAGCACAAATCACCGCTGCAGTCAGTGGAAGCCGAACGACCATTGGCGGTACAGACCGCCACAGGCGGCAAGTGGACCCAACAGCAAGAAATGCATACATTGGCAAGTTTGAAACCCACACACCTGACACACATTCACAACACTATAAAACACTCACAGACATACCCCACAATCCTTTGCAACTAAATTATGCCTACTAATGGAGAGAACCCCAGAAGCAGACACCGAACGCCACAATACACAATACATACACCCAACCACAAAAGGGCACTCTCATCTAGATCCACACAAGACACCATTCACAACACTCACCATGGCACCCACCAAACATCTACGCTTCACAGAAAGAGATCTAAGGACCATGGTGGACAAGATCCTGAAGGTGGAGCTACAATTATTCGGGGCACAGGTCCAGCACACACCCATCGCTCGGAAGATGGAGCTATGGCAGACAATAGTCAACAAGGTCAATGCAGTGGGACACGATCCACGCACCAGGGACGACATCCACAAGAGATGGAACGACCTGAGTGGGAAGGTCAGGTTCATGGCATCCAGGCACCACATTGCAGTCCAGAAGACTGGGGGAGGACCTTCACCAACACCACCCGACTACACTGACTGGGAGGAAAAGGTACTGGCCATCCTGTACCCCGAGGGACTCACTGGAGGAATGGACTTGGGTAAGTCATCTACAATTACCCAAAATCCATCACACCTGGAATGCATGCACCACCTCACCCCTCCAACTACCACTAGGACCACAACCCCACCCAGGCCACAATCACTACATTCAGTCAGCCTGCATGCCCACAAACCCACTAACAGGCCCACATCCCTCCCCCTGTGCACAGCCACCCACCCCTGCAAGGAATCACAATGGCCTACAGCACCCACAATACACCTCAGTATCCTAAGCAAAAAGCAATGCTAACCTCACGAAAGCATCCTGCATGGCCCCAAAGTGTGAAAACCTGCACAAAACCGCCCAGTCCTGTGCACCCCATCCGATCATGCAAATGTAACAGACATGTCCATTCCCCCCAACAAGCACCACCACCCTGACGGACAGGACAAGGAGTGGCAGTGCCCCACAGGGAGACGATCACCCTGCCCTTCACACAGTCCTGGACTGTCACGATCCAGCAGCCCCACCCAGGATACCTGCGGATCACCCACTTTAGGAAGAGGTGGGAGGACCTGCGGCGCTGGGCGAGGAAGATCTGTGAGGCCCAGCTGGGGAAGTCTTCCCAACGAGGAAGGGGTGCCCGTCGGGCACTGACCAACCTTATGCAACACATCCTGGTGGTGGCGTCCCCGGACCTGGATGGGCGCTTGAAGGCTGCACAACAGTCACAAGGGGGTGAGTACATATACCATATTTTGGCCTCTTGATGGATGTGTGTGTGTGCATTCGTATTTATGCTGTCTAGTGGCAGGGACTATGACTGATGTCCATCTACATAATGGCCCCCGTGTGAGGAGGGGTGTTTGGGTCAAGTCTGCAGTACGTCAGGTCCTTACGTTAGTTGGGGAATGGCTGTAGAGCAGGGTTCTGGCCACTAGTCAGGGGCATAGCCATGTGTATAGCGGTGGTTGCTGCCTGGTGAATATTTTCTGGGTGGGTGTATGTGTGAACAACTAATGTACCTCCATTCAGCTATTTACAAGTGTCTCTCCTGTTTTGTCTCCCCATCCCTGTTCTCTCGTGTTGTCTGTGTACATCAGCATCAGCCGGTGAGGGAGCTGAGGCACCGGTGAGTGGGAAGGCAGCGGCCCACGGATCCTCAGAGGCAGAGTTGTCTGACGCCAATGGGACCAGTGGGTTGGAGGGGAGTACCACGGGGGAGGCAACTACCACTGGAGGTAGTGACTCCGATACCTCCTCCGATGGGAGCTCCCTGGGGGTGGTGGACCCTACTGGGCTCACCCCTACTGTGTCATCTTCTGCCACCCCCATACCATCACCGCCCTCCCAGTTGCTCCCCACTGAGTTGCCCGTGCCCGCTCACCCAGAAGGGTGGTTGTCTCCTTCGCCCCAGGCACCTCCTCCCCTGCCCCAGTCAGCCCTGCTGCCCTCACGGAGGAGGCTATTGTCCTCCTGAGAACCATCTCTGTAGGGCAGACAACTATCGTCAATACCATCCAGGGGCTAGCATCAGAGGTGCAGCAGACCAGTGCCTATCTGGATGGCATTCATGGTGCTGTGTCTGTCCTACAGAGATCTTTTCAGGCTCTGGCCTCCTCTTGGACGGCAGCCAGTGTCCCTGGTCATACTGTCCCCCCTGCAACCACCTCTACCCCTTCCAGCACCCCACTCACTTCACCCGTTGAAAGCACACATTCTGACACCCAGGCACACACCTCAACACACAAGAAGCACACTTCAAAACTCAAGGACCACACCTCCCACCACAAGCATACACACAGCCAACATACACATGCACACACTCCAACATCCACTTCCCCCAGTGTGTCCACCTCTTCCGCCTCCCTGTCTGTCCCCTGTACATGCACACCCACAGGCACTGCACCCTCAATCAATGTTGCTGACCCTATTCCTGCAGTCACCACAATAGCACACATCCATTCATGCACCCCAGACACCACACCTGCCCTCACCACAACGACTTTAGTTGACACATGCAGCACACTCACCAGACTTGCAGACACCCAGACAACATATATTTACACTGCCACCCTGTCTTGTCCCACTGTGTCCACCCCCTCCTCCAAAGACACTCAAATGCACCAAAACACCCACCCATCACACATCCATAACACCTCAGCATACTGTCCAGTCACCTGCACCCACGTCACGCACATCCACACCTTTCACAACCACTCCCTGTACCTCCACTCCCACGCCTTCCTCCAGGTCCACCCCAATTGCACCTAAGAAACTTTTCCTATCCCGTGTTGACCTATTTGAACCCACTGGCCCACCCCGTCTCGTCCCTAAACGTGCTCACCTCTTTGCCCTGTCCACTCCTCCCACGTCACAGCCCGCCCCTGTCTGCCCTTCCCATTCCTGTGCTACCTCCCCTGTGAGGAAGAGATCCTGTGCTGGCCCAGGAACATCTGCAGCACCCCAGGCCCAGTCCGCTCCACCAGCTGCTGTGACTAAACCTAAGCCCCCTTCACCTTCCAAACGGAAATTTAAGCCCCCTCCCAGTTGTAAATCCCCACCCCCACCACCCCCTGCCCCTGTTCCGTGCCTGGATGCCCCATTGTTGCCCCTCTGAGGCAGAGTACGATTGCACTTGTGGGAGTCAAGTTGGACCCATTGTGGCCCATTGGACTTCATTCACTATGGACTGGCCATTGGCCTTCTATGCACTTCTGTTGCTCTGTGAGCTGAATAAAAGTTAATGTGTGGCCTGTGTTGTTTGAGGCACACTCTTGATCCATGGTCTCTCGTTTCATTGTTTGGGGGTGTTGGGCACATGTGTGTACTTTGGGCAGGTTGGATATGCCTTGTGTCTGGTAAGTACCTCTTGCTGTGGGGTGTCTGGCTTGTGCTGTTGTGAAGGGTTGTGGGAGCATTGCAGGGTGGATGGAGTGGGTGGGTATGTCACTCTGCCCTTTCTTCCCTTGTTTAGTAGGTTGCAGTACTTACCGTTGTCGTCTTCGTCTGTGGTCTCGGTCGTGGAGGTACATGGCAAGGAGCAGGGATGGCATGATCTGCAGCTCTCTCTCCATGTCTGCTTCGACGTGTTGTGTGAGCGTCCGGTGAGTGTTTCTTTATATTTGGTTTGTTTCCACCTGGCTTTGCGTGGCGGTGATTCCCGCCCCGGAACGGACGGCGGTGAAGTGCTTCATTATTTCATGGGCGGGTAGGGCCTTTCCGTCGGCCTGTGGGCGGGCTCTGCCATCATTGTCTGCACTCCTCTGCTGGCAGTGAGTGGTTTTCAGGATGCCTGTGTTTCAGTTGGTTCATTATGAGGCAGTTCGGACCGCACGTCTGTTGGTGGTTGTTACCTCCACCACGGCGGTGCAGTGTTTATCGCCGTGTTCATAATGAGGGCCATAGTCCTGGCCCCTTGATAGACCTCCGTAAAAAATTGTCCAGAGATTTTCAGTTTTTATTTGTCTTTTTGTATCATTAGAGAAGTAATTCGGCCTTATTTTTTTCTGAACAACACTTTTAAAAATGGTGGACATGTTGCAGTGATGATGTAATATTACACAAACCATGGTTTTTGGTGTCAAAACATAGGTTTTGTGGTTCAAGTAGTCTTATAGAGACAGAAAATAACTCCTCAGAGCAACCCTTCTGGCATTTTCAAAATGAGCGGCTCTATAATGATGTGCTTTAGCATCATATTGATAATTTATATTAATATTGTTTTTGTTTTAGGTTTTCCGTTGATTCAAATTGATAAACATGAGCGAAGCAGGTGGTAGCACAGGATTTTTACCTCCTGACTGATTGTTGCTAACTACAAAATCTGAGGACTCCTTCAACAAAGAAAAGTGTGTCATATGCCAAACTAATCCGAAAGAAAAGCTAACATAAACTGTGGCTAGGCAGAAGAGAGTTTGAAGTGCTGCAGAAATCTGGCAGGTCGAAGTTCACAAAAGATGATGGAGCTATGGCAGACAATAGTCAACAAGGTCAATGCAGTGGGACAGGATCCATGCACCAGGGACGACATCCACAAGAGATGGAACGACCTGCGTGGGAAGGTCAGGTTCATGGCATCCAGGCACCACATTGCAGTCCAGAAGACTGGGGGAGGACCTCCACCAACACCACCCGACTACACTGACTGGGAGGAAAAGGTACTGGCCATCCTGTACCCTGAGGGACTCACTGGACTCACTGGAGGAATGGACTTGGGTAAGTCATCTACAATTACCCAAAATCCATCACACCTGGAATGCATGCACCACCTCACCCCTCCAACTACCACTAGGACCACAACCCCACCCAGGCTACAATCACTACATCCAGTCATCCTGCATGCCCACAAACCCACTAACAGGCCCACATCCCTCCCCCTGTGCACAGCCACCCACCCCTGCAAGGAATCACAATGGCCTACAGCACCCACAATACACCTCCATATCCTAAGCAAAAAGCAATGCTAACCTCACGAAAGCATCCTGCATGGCCCCAAAGTGTGAAAACCTGCACAAAACCGCCCAGTCCTGTGCACCCCATCCGATCATGCAAATGTAACAGACATGTCCATTCCCCCCAACAAGCACCACCACCCTGACGGACAGGACAAGGAGTGGCAGTGCCCCACAGGGAGACGATCACCCTGCCCCTCACACAGTCCTGGACTGTCACGATCCAGCAGCCCCACCCAGGATACCACTGACACCCCTACCACCCAGCCAACAACATCAGCCCAGGGCATCCATCCCCACAACTGTGTATTCAGGCCACAGACTGGTGGAACACATGGACAGAGGTCACAGTCACTGCCTACCAACAGGCAGGAAGACAATGGCCCCTGTACAAGTGGTACCGCCAGACCTGTGCAGGAGACACAGGCACAGGGGGCTAGGCCCAGTGGGAGGGCATCAGAGGCCCAGGGGGGAGGCCACAGGATGGATGCTGCAGCCCAGGACGTGATCTCTGAGGTCCTGGGAGCATATCACCATACCCAGGACAGATTGGCCCAGATAGTATCCACCCTGGAGCAGAGTCTAAGGATGCAGCTAGCACACCACCAAGAGGCCATGGAGCAATGGAAACTGCACAATGCCACAATGGCCAGCATAGCAGGAGCGCTGCTGCACCTTGTCCCAACACAGCCTGAGGCCCACACAGACCAGGGAGCCCCTCCTACAGGCCAGGATACAGACCGGACAACAACAGCATCAGCAGCAACTGCACACGTACCACCCTATCAGGACACACAAGGGACATCCATCTCAATCCCTACCGGCCAACACCAGGCACCCAAACGGACCCTCAGGCCCAGATATGTCACAGGAACACCTGCCAAGACCAAGGATCCTCAAAGAAGTGACTCTGGCAAGAACTGTCCTCCAAGTGTCCCACTGAATCAACAACCAAACCGTGTGAAAATTACAACAAACTCTTGTAAACATTGATGGACCTACCATTACTACCCAAAAATGCTGCAACCATGTTGCCATATTGTACAACAGCCAATAGCACACTCCCATCACTGCAATCTGTACGATTTAATCCCTGCACCAAATAAAACACCATTTCACCTGTTACAATGTCCCCTGTCATTAAGTTTAAACAAAGTGAAGTATGGATGCAACTGTATGATAACTCAATTATTATTAACTGAGAAGCAGGAAATGCACCACACGCATTACATGTTGTTGTGCCTACAGATGTTTTGAACCATTATACTATATTATAACCTGTCCTACACAGACATGCTCACAGTGCCAATGAGTATTGACCCAACACCCCCCTAGATGACAAGGCACACTGACAGTATCACAGACAGCAATCTCATCCAATTGTCCCACAGAGTTACTGGAAGTAGAGTTGCATAAGTTGGGTCCTGGTATTTACATCTTCCCCCTCCTCATCATCACCATCACTCTCATCCCCTCTCTGAGGAAGCTGGTCTGGATATACAGCACCATCCTCCTCCAAGAGGGGGATAGAATTTCTCACAGCCACGTAGTGCAGCATGCAGCAGGCCACCACTATTCTACACACCTTTTCAGGACCATAGGCCAGGGAACCGCCAGAGATATGTAGGCAATGAAATCTAGCCTTCAGGAGACCTATTGTGCGCTCCATCACCCTCCTAGTACGTCCATGGGCCTCATTGTAATTCCTCTCTACATCTGTTCCAGGATTCCTCACTGGTGTCAGGAGCTAACACAAGTTGGGATAGCCAGAATCACCTAGACAATGGTGCAAAACAGGACTGTCATTGACAACCCTCAGAGGCAGACAGCCTGGCTGTCTGCTATGTGGCAATAAGTGACAGAAACACCTACCTATGATCCACCCTCTGTCCTCTTGTAGTTGTTCCATCTTGTGTGGCACACTACTGTTCAGCACAAAGGAATCATGGACAGATCCAGGGAACATGGCATTCACATGTGAGATGTACTGGTCTGCAGTAGACACCAATTGAATGTTCATGGAATGAAAGTTCTTCCTGTTTCTGTACACCTGTTCACTGACTCTTGGGGGATGATAGCTATGTGGGTGCCATCAATGGCACCTATCACATGGGGTGTGTTGGCAAAGGCATAGAAGTCCGACTTCATGGCAGGGAGGTCAGCACTTTGGGGAAAACTCACATAGGACTGCAGGTGTCATACAAATGCATTCAGGAATCGGGACAGTATAATGCTAAACATTGGCTGTGAAAAACCTGCACCCATACCCACTGTCACTTGAAATGAGCCAGTGGCCAGGAAATGGAGTGCAGAGAGCACCTGCACTTCAGTAGGGATGGAATGCTGATTACGATTAGCTGGTCTCAGTGCTGGATCCAGTAATGCACAAAGTTCATGAATAGTTGCACAAGTGAGTCTGTAATTAATAATGATGTGACGCTCCACCATGGTCCGCAAATCAACAAGTGGTCTGTACACTGATGGGGCCCTCCCTCGCCACAATGGTCTGTACCTAGGCGGAGTTGAAAACACGTGTGAGGAACACACATACATCTGCACACATTGTTCCTCATTCAGCACTGCTGGCATGATTGTCGACGACACTAATGCTTAGTGTATGTGACATTACAGCAACATGACCACAATGATATATCAGGTCTGGTCAGGTGAGGTAATGTATATTGTTACATGCCTATGAGTGTTTAGGGGACAATAGGGCCTGCATTGAGGGTTTTACAACTGCGTAGTTAAGGCCAAAATGTCTGCCCCCTGTAATCCAGAAGTGTTGTGGTGGAAGGAACCTCATACCGCTAGCGGTTGACGTAATAGCGTAAAGTGGTGTTTACCGCTGTGCGCAAATTCATTGGTTAACATGGTTGTCAATGGGCATTCTTAGCTTATCATGATCGCCGCCGGCGGTGACGGTGCACACTGCCGCGGTGCGTACACAAACTCGTCACCCTAACTTCACTTGACTCCCTGATCTTGTGCATGCAGGTACTCCACTGAGTGTACTGCTGAGTCCTGCCTCTAGTTATGGAAATGGCACGTGTTGCAGGGAAAAGGGCCCCGGCCTTCATCAACGAGGAATTGGAGAAGCTCGTAGACGGGGTCCTGCTCCTGTACGCCAAGCTCTATCGTCGGCCAGAGGTACAGGTGAGTAGGAGGTTTGGGGTGCATGGATGTGTGTAGTGGTGGGTGTTGGCTGCATACATGTGTGCACTTGTGACACTGTATGGTCCAGGGTTCCTGACATGCTGCGTGCGTGTGTGCTGTTAGGCTGTTTGAAATGTCCATCCCATAGTGGACGTATAGCCAGCTGTATATGATTGGCCAGTGTCTGACCTCAGTGTTACTTTTCTGTGTGTCCCTTATAGGTAACCGCCCACCAGAAGAGGGGACTTTGGCATGCCATCGCCAAGGAGGTGCGGACCCTTGGGGTCTACAACCTGCGGAGCACCCACTTTAGGAAGAGGTGAGAGGACCTGCGGAGCTGGGCGAGGAAGATCTGTGAGGCCCAGCTGGGGAAGTCTTCCCAACGAGGAAGGGGTGCCCGTCGGGCACTGACCAACCTTATGCAACACATCCTGGTGGTGGCGTCCCCGGACCTGGATGGGCGCTTGAAGGCTGCACAACAGTCACAAGGGGGTGAGTACATATACCATATTTTGGCCTCTTGATGGATGTGTGTGTGTGCATTCGTATTTATGCTGTCTAGTGGCAGGGACTATGACTGATGTCCATCTACATAATGGCCCCGTGTGAGGAGGGGTGTTTGGGTCAAGTCTGCAGTACATCAGGTCCTTACGTTAGTTGGGGAATGGCTGTAGAGCAGGGTTCTGGCCACTAGTCAGGGGCATAGCCATGTGTATAGCGGTGGTTGCTGCCTGGTGAATATTTTCTGGGTGGGTGTATGTGTGAACAACTAATGTACCTCCATTCAGCTATTTACAAGTGTCTCTCCTGTTTTGTCTCCCCATCCCTGTTCTCTCGTGTTGTCTGTGTACATCAGCATCAGCCGGTGAGGGAGCTGAGGCACCGGTGAGTGGGAAGGCAGCGGCCCACGGATCCTCGGAGGCAGAGTTGTCTGACGCCAATGGGACCAGTGGGTTGGAGGGGAGTACCACGGGGGAGGCAACTACCACTGGAGGTAGTGACTCCGATACCTCCTCCGATGGGAGCTCCCTGGGGGTGGTGGACCCTACAGGGCCCACCCCTACTGTGTCATCTTCTGCCACCCCCATACCATCACCGCCCTCCCAGTTGCTCCCCACTGAGTTGCCCGTGCCCGCTCACCCAGAAGGGTGGTTGTCTCCTTCGCCCCAGGCACCTCCTCCCCTGCCCCAGTCAGCCCTGCTGCCTTCACGGAGGAGGCTATTGTCCTCCTGAGAACCATCTCTGTAGGGCAGACAACTATCGTCAATACCATCCAGGGGCTAGCATCAGAGGTGCAGCAGACCACTGCCTATCTGGATGGCGTTCATGGTGCCGTGTCTGTCCTACAGAGATCTTTTCAGGCTCTGGCCTCCTCTTGGACGGCAGCCAGTGTCCCTGGTCATACTGTCCCCCCTGCAACCACCTCTACCCCTTCCAGCACCCCACTCACTTCACCCGTTGAAAGCACACATTCTGACACCCAGGCACACACCTCAACACACAAGAAGCACACTTCAAAACTCAAGGACCACACCTCCCACCACAAGCATACACACAGCCAACATACACATGCACACACTCCAACATCCACTTCCCCCAGGGTGTCCACCTCTTCCGCCTCCCTGTCTGTCCCCTGTACATGCACACCCACAGGCACTGCACCCTCAATCAACGTTGCTGACCCTATTCCTGCAGTCACCACAATAGCACACATCCATTCATGCACCCCAGACACCACACCTGCCCTCACCACAACGACTTTAGTTGACACATGCAGCACACTCACCAGACTTGCAGATACCCAGACAACATATATCTACACTGCCACCCTGTCTTGTCCCACTGTGTCCACCCCCCTCCTCCAAAGACACTCAAATGCACCAAAACACCCACCCATCACACATCCATAACACCTCAGCATACTGTCCAGTCACCTGCACCCACGTCACGCACATCCACACCTTTCACAACCACTCCCTGTACCTCCACTCCCACGCCTTCCTTGAGGTCCACCCCAATTGCACCTAAGAAACTTTTCCTATCCCGTGTTGACCTATTTGAACCCACTGGCCCACCCCGTCTCGTCCCTAAACGTGCTCACCTCCTTGCCCTGTCCACTCCTCCCACGTCACAGCCCGCCCCTGTCTGCCCTTCCCATTCCTGTGCTACCTCCCCTGTGAGGAAGAGATCCTGTGCTGGCCCAGGAACATCTGCAGCACCCCAGGCCCAGTCCGCTCCACCAGCTGCTGTGACTAAACCTAGCTTCCAAACGGAAATTTAAGCCCCCTCCCAGTTGTAAATCCCCACCCCCAACACCCCCTGCCCCTGTTCCGTGCCTGGATGCCCCATTGTTGCCCCTCTGAGGCAGAGTACGATTGCACTTGTGGGAGTCAAGTTGGACCCATTGTGGCCCATTGGACTTCATTCACTATGGACTGGCCATTGGCCTTCTATGCACTTCTGTTGCTCTGTGAGCTGAATAAAAGTTAATGTGTGGCCTGTGTTGTTTGAGGCACACTCTTGATCCATGGTCTCTCGTTTCATTGTTTGGGGGTGTTGGGCACATGTGTGTACTTTGGGCAGGTTGGATATGCCTTGTGTCTGGTAAGTACCTCTTGCTGTGGGGTGTCTGGCTTGTGCTGTTGTGAAGGGTTGTGGGAGCATTGCAGGGTGGATGGAGTGGGTGGGTATGTCACTCTGCCCTTTCTTCCCTTGTTTAGTAGGTTGCAGTACTTACCGTTGTCGTCTTCGTCTGTGGTCTCGGTCGTGGAGGTACATGGCAAGGAGCAGGGATGGCATGATCTGCAGCTCTCTCTCCATGTCTGCTTCGACGTGTTGTGTGAGCGTCCGGTGAGTGTTTCTTTATATTTGGTTTGTTTCCACCTGGCTTTGCGTGGCGGTGATTCCCGCCCCGGAACTGACGGCGGCGAAGTGCTTCATTATTTCATGGGCGGGTAGGGCCTTTCTGTCGGCCTGTGGGCGGGCTCTGCCATCATTGTCTGCACTCCTCTGCTGGAAGTGAGTGGTTTTCAGGATGCCTGTGTTTCAGTTGGTTCATTATGAGGCAGTTCGGACCGCACGTCTGTTGGTGGTTGTTACCTCCACCACGGCGGTGCAGTGTTTATCGCCGTGTTCATATTGAGGGCCATAGTCCTGGCCCCTTGATAGACCTCCGTAAAAAATTGTCCAGAGATTTTCAGTTTTTATTTGTCTTTTTGTATCATTAGAGAAGTAATTCGGCCTTATTTTTTTCTGAAGAACACTTTTAAAAATGGTGGACATGTTGCAGTGATGATGTAATATTACACAAACCATGGTTTTTGGTGTCAAAACATAGGTTTTGTGGTTCAAGTAGTCTTATAGAGACAGAAAATAACTCCTCAGAGCAACCCTTCTGGCATTTTCAAAATGAGCGGCTCTATAATGATGTGCTTTAGCATCATATTGATAATTTATATTAATATTGTTTTTGTTTTAGGTTTTCCATTGATTCAAATTGATAAACATGAGCGAAGCAGGTGGTAGCACAGGTTTTTCACCTCCTGACTGATTGTTGCTAACTACAAAATCTGAGGACTCCTTCAACAAAGAAAAGTGTGTCATATGCCAAACTAATCCGAAAGAAAAGCTAACATAAACTGTGGCTAGGCAGAAGAGAGTTTGAAGTGCTGCAGAAATCTGGCAGGTCGAAGTTCACAAAAGATTAAAACTGATGGATGAAGAGGATCAAATATTTTATCATTGTAACAACAAGTGCTACAAGTCGTATACAATGAAAAAAGCCTGGAAAAAAATTGTCAAAAAATAGCAGAAACCACTGAATCACACCAAGAATCCTAGTCTTTTGAGAAAGCGACGACAACCAAACCCAATGCCCATCCACTTAGAATATCGCTGGATACCTCTTGTCCACCTCCAACAACTGATCAGAAAGCAGAGGATCTTCAATGCGTTTTCTGTGGTTTAACCAGAAAAAGGGGCAAAGGGATTGATGAAAGAACGAAGTAGAAAGTTTGTGAGTCTCACAGAGCAAACATGTTTTATCTGCAGCTAGTTTCCTCCAAGATGACATTTTCAGCCGAGTAGCTGATCTAAACTGCGAGGTGAATGCGTTTGCAGTGGATATGTATGCCCACCCAATCTGCAAGTGTACAATGAGCTCCCAGCACCAACGTAACGGGCAGTTTTCAGTTAAGTTTGCAGTCTTTGAAAAAGCAAGTTAATGCCCATATTTATACTTTTTGACGCAAAAACTGCACATATGCAGTTTTGCGTCAAAAAGTATAGCGCTGGCTTGTGTCATTCCAGAGCACAACCCGGGCGAAAAATATATGGAATGCTGCAAGCCGGCGCAAAGGGTGGGCTAGCGCCAAAAAAATGACGTTAGCTGGGTGGGGGTGGTGGTATGGGAGAAGGGGGTTTTGCACCAAAAAATTACGCTAGGCCATTATTTAGCCCCTTCTCCCACCCGTGCGCCATTTTAGCACGGGGATAAATATGGGGCTATGGGGTTAGCACCATTTTTTAGATGGGAACGTCTACTTTGCATCTCATTGAAGCAAAGGTAGGTTCATGCATCTAAAAAATGGTGCAACTCCAATATTTTGACATTAGACGGGTCTAACATCAAAATATAAATGTGGAGTGAGTTTTGCCCCGAATTTGCATTAAAAAAGGACGCAAATGGAGTATAATTTTGCCCCTAAGTTTTAAAGCCACTCTTGAGTGCTGGCTATGGGTTCACACTCAGTGAGATCAGAGAAATAATGGTCAACATTGATGAAACTGTATTATTCATAATAAGTAAATTGAGATTTTGGGGTGCATAGACGTACCTTGCAGGAGCTCTTGACTCTGATGGCAGAATCCTTTAATAATCTTGACACTCCCACAGACTGAATAGACATAATAAGCACTAGCGAGGCAGAGAGCGAGACCTTGTTGCCCCCAGAGGAATAGAGAACCTGTAGAAACAGAAAGGTGACAGGAAAAACAAAAGAAGAAAGTTCGGAGTTGGGCCTGCGGGCCTACAGCCTGGGACCCCAGTGAATGAGCTCTGCTAGGATGCCTCTTGCAAGCCAGCGCCTGAGCTGCTTACCTCTGTAGCGGCAGGGACAACGGTGAGGCAAATGGTATATTCGTACAGGGCACAAGGATTTGGCTAAGGGACCCAGTGGTGGTGAGTGATAAGGCCAGATGGGACTGGTGGTTGGGCAAGAGCGCTCCCCCCAGAAGCTCCGGCTGATTAGCGGTGGGTGCATCTGCATGGCGGGCCTGTGACCGCGGTTGAGGTTTGCGGGCTGCGAAGAGGCGGCTGAAGGAGGAAGTTTGGCCTCTTTGGGAGGATCTGCAGAGGGCATGTCCAGTTCTGTGGCGGTACCCAGACCAGGATGGTGATGGTGAACAGTGAGATCCCCTCCCTAAGTAGTAAGCCCCCCGAGCTGAAGCGTTTGCAGAGGCGCCAGAGCAGGGAGGCAGCCCCACCAGGGCACAGCAGATACAGCAGGTTCTGAGCAGATGGGGGGCTCCAACAAAGGACTCCCTTGTGTGATCCCGACGGAGGGGACATGATTCCACAGGAAACAGGCAGATAACTAATACACAAGAGCCCACAACCTGAATATATGCCATTGAATACAGAGTTGAATGGGAGAAACTATGTAAATTGGGAACCAAAGTAGCATGGCACCCTAAGGAAAATACCTGCAGTGCTATATTTGAGGAAACTATTTCCACGATCTGAGTGAAGTGGCCCCATGAAGGCAAATAACTAATGAGTGCCATTTCTCCTCACTCACCTGAAGTGAACTTACACTCGAGATACACCACATTCTTGGCCACATGTTTGGGATGGCGGTAGGACCCGGAAAAAAGGCTCACTGGGATAGCGGCACAGGTTCAGGACTGCGCAGGGAATCATCTTCCAGGCCTGTCTATTCAGTGAATGCTGTACTCCTGCACAGATTAACATTGATCAAGGACACCCGGGGAGAGCAGAGGACAGTAATGCTTGACACATTGGTTTGCATTCCTATGTAGGAACCAGTGTTTGGTTCCCCAGCGGTTGCAGCAGAAGTTATAAGTAGCCATAGGAAGAGATAAATCTGCCACGTGTGTCCAGTCAAACAAAGCTGTGGAATACACTTTGCTTGGTCACAGACTTCAGGACTTAAGCTAAGAGGCTTCACCACCTCTGTGGCGAAATGAACCACTGCAAGGTACAATTGTAATACTGGAAGCTATAAAGAGGCCGAGCCAGGCACTCAAAATTAAAATGGACTCAATTGCCATGGATATTAACCTCCTGTGACTGGATCTACAAAAAGTGGCAGAATATATTACGTCTATGGAGGAAGAGGTGGGCACCCTCCGGACCGTGGTTCAGGAACTGCAGATGACAATGGCAGGCCTGAAATGTAGAGCAACCCAAATGGATGAACGCCTTGAGGATGCAGAGGGTAGTTCTAGATGAAACAATCTATGTTCCCTTGGATTTCCTGAATTTGCAGAGGGTCTCTCAGCAGAACTGTTCCTGGAAGAGTGGATTTCGTACTCGATGCCTGCCTCTCTAGGTTTTTCACGATAGAGCCGGCACACAAAACCTTGGGCCCAGAACCACAGCCTGGGGCCCCTCCATAGGCAATTATAGCATGATTGTTTAACAATCGAGACTGGGACATCATCCTCCAGTATGGCCCTACACATGGCCTCCGCAATATGAGAGTACATCAATGAAAATCTTTCCAGGTTTCATCAGGAGGGTGCAGAACCTCTGCAAGAATGTTCTTTTGGTCATACGGAGAATGCGGGAACAGAATATCAAACATAGCCTGCTTTTCCCAGCACGTCTACGTGTCCAATATGACGCCAAGGTCTACTTCTTTGAGACCCTGCAGAAGGCAACAGACTAAATGAACTCTTCGGGTCAGGGTAGAGGTGAACAGTTCTGATATTGGCCGGAACCATGGTGCAGAGGCTCTCTCAGTGACCCAACCGCCCGCACAGGATGTCCTCGCAACAATGGAGAACAACCCAGGAACAGAATGTGGAATGAATCCTCATCTCAGAAGATGGGACACCACAATCTGAATAGGGTTTTGTTAGAAACTCAGAATCCTTTTACATCTCTGAGCCAGCAGCCAGCATCCCCAGAATGGGATGCCTTGCTGGGCTGAAGGTTCCATTGGATCATCTGACTTGACAAGGTGGACCGGGCTGACAGGTAACGCTGGGACTGGGGAGGTGTGCAAGGCACAGGACTGTAATATAACAAAGCCTAGAACTTGGGGCTTACAAAGAGTACATGAGTTAACAGGAACAAATTACCAGGGGGCTGAACATAGTCTGGGTTGGAAGAGTCCTGGTTGCAAGAGTCCGGGGTCCAGGCCTCTGTAGATTTCTGAGTTCTTATTGGGGGCTCCAGGGGGCGAGCAGGGAGTGGGGATCTTGGTCCATATATTCGTCAACTGTTCAATATTTAGCTAAGCTAAGACTACTTTATGTTTTTCTAGGGAAGAGGATCTGGGGTGGTGTTTACTACCCTCTTGACTGACTGATAGTTGAGCAGGAGGGATTCAGTGTGTACTGCCCGAGTGAGGGGGAGAGTTGGATGCTTATGTTTGGGTATTTGTTGGTTCGGTTTTTGATTCCAGCAGGTATGTTATTTGCCATTCTATGTGATCAGAAGGCAATTCTATAGTTTTATTTTCATAATATATGTTTAAGGGAGGGGCTTCCATGAGGGGGATTACTTCACACAGCACATGGGTGTCAGAAATAACGGAAGGGATGGCTCAGTCACAAGATAAATGTAAGATGGGTCAGGGAACACGTGGAATGTCAGAGGCCTAAATAACCCATGGAAGCGCAATGAAGTTAGTGCCTACCTTAGACACTACAGGGTAGCTTTTGCATTCCTTCAGGAGCCACATCACTGACTCAGTACTTTGAGGAAAACTGGGAGACAGCAGGGAATAGAGCTATAGATTGGGATGCTGTGAAAGTGGTCATTTGGGTAATATGCTTGGCGACCAGAGTTGGAATGAGGCACACCTTAGAACAGGATTTATCTAAACAGGAAGCAGAGCTAGAGGACTTAGAAAAGAGGCTGTCCTCAGATGCGACACTTAAAAAGGACTGGGAAAGACAAAAATATAAACTCTGCGACCTATGGGACCAATTGGAAAAATATAATTGAAAAGGGGCTAGGCAACACAGGTATGCAAAGGGTGAGAAAGCAGGCAGACTACTGGTGTAGTTAATTAAATCAGACTCAACACTGCAGCCCATCTTGGCTATAAGGGATCGAAGAGGCCATGAGGTACACACACAACACAATATTAATGCATTATTTGCTGATCACATATGAAGAGTCTATACAAAACCACAGTTACCGAGATGGGTGAGGAATTGTTAGATTATCTGAACCAGCACATGTTGCTGATCTTGACCCAGGAGGACCGAAAGATACTGGGATCCCAGATCAGTAATACGGAATTACTGGAGGCACTGAAGTCCCTGAAATGGGCAAAGGCCCAGGGAGGGGACGGCCTACCATCAGAATTTTACAAATATTTCATGTCTATCTTATTGGATAAAATGGTTGGGGTGTACGCCGAAGCATATGAATGGAGAGAACTTCCTTGGTCCATGATTCAAGTCCTAGTCGCATTGACACTGAAGCCAGGCAGTGTGCCGTTAGCGTTTTGTAAATGTGGCCCTCGATCCAGCTGCTTTAAACACATCCTCACGCATGAATTCAAACGGGGCTCTATGTCTCAAAAGAGATTGTCCTACTGCATGGCACCAGACAGGGATGTCCTTTATTCCCAATAATTTTTGTCATAGTGATGGAGCCCCTGGCATGTTGACTTTGACAGACCCTTAAGGACTGGGGAATAACAGTTGGCGCTACTGAACATATTGTTTCACTATATGCTGATGACGCCATGGCATCCCTAAGACAACCCGATATATTGTCCCTGATCCTGCTGAATATAATGCAGGCATTCTGGGAGTTCTCAGGAGTGCGGCTATATGTGTCAAAGTCAATACTTTTCCCATTGGGTTGCCTGAGGGGTCAGCCGCCGGAGACTATGCTAAAGTTGGGTCTGCCTTGGAAGATGGATGCAGTCAGGTACCTAGGGGTCAACACTGCCCATCATGAGAGGCAATTCTATGACCTCAACATGGGAAGGGGGATAGCAGGGCTAAAATCTAATATGCAAATTTTGGAATACTCTCCGTTTACCGTTAATACGAAAGATAGTGCTTCTAAAAATGGTGGTGTTACCGTGCTGCTTGTATGTGATGCAGGAAGCCGTCTATGAACTCCCTCGGGAGGCCTTTAGGGTCCTAGACAAATTAGTGGTAGAATAAAATGACAAGGTAAGAGATGTAGAATAAGCTTATCCACCCTGGGTGTGAATGCGAAAAGGGAGGCATAGAGGTACCAGATCTAGAATTGTATTATATAGCTGCCCAACTGCAGCATGCAGTGCATTGTTAGATGGTGAGCCAAATTGGGAGAGGGAATTGCTGGAGGGTTCCCATGAGGGACGTCAACTGGGGGAATTGTTGATGCTGTGAGCTTGGATCCCCTGCAGAACCCCACATGTAATAGGTCTTTTTGGCAGAATATGGGAGAGATCTGTCAGACAGATAATTAAGAGGGCACCTTATCCCCCGGACATGCCCCCAATGTGGATATTTGGATGCTGTCCTCCTTTCCCGAAAATTGCCCACACAATGGGCAGATGGCAGGAGGGAAGATGCATTATTCTATCCAATCTTTACCCGAAGGGGAGACTTATTACCATACAAGAGGCACAGGAGTCGTATAGTCTGGGAACAGGTCAATTTCTACAGTATGCAAAGGTGGCAGCAACTGCTAGACAATTAACATTTCCTGAAGCCCCAGAATCTACTCACACACTTGTTGCAATGATAGGAATGGCAGGAGGATGTAGATTTATAATTCATAAATACCGAGCACAGTGCGCCAATAAACACTTACAACCACTATCCATAGAAAATAGATTGCAATATCACAGTGAGGACATTATGGGCCTAATTATGATCTTGGAGGAGGGGATTGCTCTGTCTCAAATGTGACAGATATCCCATCTTCAGTATTACAAGTTCCATTGTATCCTATGAAACTTGTAACACGACAGACGGGATATCTGTCAAATTTGGGACAGAGTAATCCCCTCCGCCAAGGTCGTACGGTTCATCATCACAGCAGGGGAAGAATGAGTAATGCCCGAATTGGGGGAGGAAGGCTCCTCATTGTTGAATGGCACCTCGATATCGGACCACCTGCGACTGGACTAATGTGATGGAAATTGCAGCATGATGTATAGTATATCTGTTTTGGAAGCTCTGGGGAGAGAGCAAGGGAGGGTGAGCGGGGAATCATGATGACTGTGGGTTTAGTAGACAAATTGCTCGAGAATTGATTGAAAAGAATGTCAGTATAATTCTCTCAGTGGCTTACAGTGGGCAGAACGAATACAAATATTTACCTGACATGCTTGTATCTTGCTAATAAAAGGAATTAAAAAGTTAATCAAGATTTTTCTGGTGAGACTGTACAATGACAGAATTGCCTTTTGTCAGTCTAACAAAAAGAATGAGCCACTTATGGTATTCTCAGATGATCTGACTCCTGAAGTTCTTGCAGCAAAATGAGGTCACATGATGCGGTAAAATCAACAGGAACCATTTTGAGAAATATCCCGAAAGCTTATATTTTTGGACTTAATGACACATTTTGTGATGTCCCAGAGCTCTGCAAATCATGGGAGTCAACAAGAATGCCTGATGTTGTCTTAACATTTTTTTACATTATTGTTTAATATCAGCAAAGAAAACTGTTACAAGCTAAAGTGCTTAAGTTTAGAACAGGAGCCAACAACATTGATGATGGCTTTGAAGATATAAGCAAAGAAGTGAAAGACAATGCCATGAACCGACAGGCTTATGCTGTGCAAATGTACTGTCTTTTCCATATCATGTTTTATGAATTACATCAGAGCAAAAGAAAACTCCGCTACACATAATAACTGCCCACTCAATCTATGACAAGTGCAAAAGTAGAGAGCTAATCACTTCAATGATTTGGACTGGTATATCAACAAGTTATAATGATGTAGTACAGAGCAAGAACTTGTTAGCAGCTCATGCTGTAACATCTTGTGAATCTGACACCACACCACTTCCAAGTCACTTTACCAGGAAAGGATGTACAATTGCTGTTCTCGATGATTTTGATTGAAGAGACAGCTCTTCGTTGTCTGGAACATCCAGCACACATGATATTACCATGGTACTTTTTCAAGACTGTACCAATGAAGTAGCTGCTGGAAAACTAGCTATGTCAGTTGTGGGGATTCACAAATAAAGCTGCAAACTTAAAACCCAACTGCCTTGCCAATGTGTGCAAAATCACTACGAGCCAGTCTACCAGAAAGTTTCAAAGTGGTTGAGAACATGGATCTTCTTCTACCTGATGCTTCGGTCCGCAAAGCTGATTTACCTGAATTTATCATATTGCTTATTCAGTGCGGACTGAAGGATGAAGAAAAGCCAGTTCCTCTGTGGACTGAAATTCATGCTCTGATCTCCCACTGAAGAAAGAAAGTCACAAACTACGCAACAGTATACACTGCTCTAACAAAATTTCCAAAATGTGCATGCTCAGCTTCAAGACTTGCTTATTTGGCCAATTTTCTGCGATGTAGGTAATGTAGCTGACATTTTATGAGCACTCCAGTAGAATTTGATGATCCTTACGCAATGATGGGTGTTTTCCACATGACAAAAGTTGTGTTGCGGTGTGCAGGAAGTTATCTCAGTGGATGTGGTTTAGATGTTTAACTTATTGAGGCTGAAATCTTTGGAATCCAAACTGTCTAGTCAGTATTGAGTGGAACTTATTATGTTTCTTCCTTACAAGGTATGCTCATCATATCTGAGGCTATAGAAACATTGCATTGGAATGCTTTCTGGAACAAGAATGACAAATTAGGTTTTGCATTTCTCATCTCTGAAGTGAACAAGGCACAGCGTGCACTTCATTCAAAAGACATTGTGGGGGTGATTCTCACCCTGGCGGGCGGCGGAGGCCGCCCGCCAGAGTTCCCCCCTCCAGAATACCGCACCGCGGTCATTAGACCGCTGCGGGTATTCTGGGTTTTACACTGGGCTGGCGGGCGACCGCCAAAAGGCCGCCCGCCAGCCCAGTGTAAAACAACCTTCCCACGAGGACGCCGGGAGCCGGCGGAGTGGGAAGGTGCGACGGGTGCAGTGGCACCCGTCGCGAATTTCACTGTCTGCAATGCAGACAGTGAAATTCATTGTGGGGCCCTGTTACGGGGGCCCCACGACACCCCATACCGCCATCCTGTTCCTGGCGGGCGAACCGCCAGGAACAGGATGGCGGTATGGGGTGTCTGAATCCCCATGGCGGCGCAGCGAGCTGCGCCGCCATGGAGGATTCAGAAGAGCAGCGGCAAACCGGCGGGAGACCGACGGTTTTCCACTTCTGACCGCGGCCGAACCGCCGCAGTCAGAATGCCCTGCGGGGCACCGCCAGCCTGTTGGCCGTGCCCCCGTCATTTTAGCCCTGGCGGTCGACGACCGCCAGGGTTAGAATGACCCCCAATGTAAGGCCAGGCAATGTTTAATACACTCAGTTCAAAATCAGAAAACCTGAAAAACAAGTTTATAGAGTTTGTCAAAGAATGTGAATTAAAATCAGAACTTTACAAGTATTGGGGAAATGTTTTACACATGATACCTCTAGTGAAAAACTGGTACATGCTTCTTGGGAAGGTGACTGGGAGCTGTATGTGAAGATTGTGGAGTCGCTGATTTCTGTTTTTCACAAATTTGATTGCATAATCTACCTGAGATATGGGTCCTGGTATTTGGAAAGAGTGAATAAGCTAGAGGTGGAAAATCCATACCTCTACAGAAAATTAATCCAAAGACATTTTGTGGTGAAAAACAGAGAGGGAAGGTTCAGTGCAGTGGCTCCAGATATGAAATTAGAACAGACGATATAGAGGTCACAGAAAAGTTCCAAGGGAAACATTGATCAGACACGTAAAAGTGAATATGCTGCTCAATGTCCTTTCTCTTTGCAATGTTTTCATAGAGTTGACAAATTCAAAATTAATGGACCATCGGGAAACTGATCCTCACCAGAAACCTGTGGGAAAGAGATGGGAACATTTTAGTAAACATGTTGTGAGCTTTCTTCATTTCATGCAGCAGCAAGGAAACCCCCTTTGAAACAACTGAGCCTGTGTGACTACACAACTTCCTGACCCAATAGTGTGTGGATAATGATATAAAAACATATCTAATGGATGTCCGGAACATGGATCGAAACTATACGCAGAATGAAGCAGGAGAGATTTGTATTGACAGAGAAAAAGCTGTTTGACATAATCACTAACGCTAACCTTCCACACTTTAATTAACATTAACATTAAAAGTAAGAGTTTTGCCCAACCAACCACTACAAAACAGGTTACTAAAAAACAACTTTTGCAAGCACATAGAGAGATTTAGCAAACGAAAGGGGTGAATTTATCAAGGACATTCTGTCATATGTTCTTCTTCCAACAAATGCATTATTTGATAGAGATGCGGCAACCAAACTAATGAAACACAGACTTGTGCAAGAGCTAAAAAAAAAAAACTTTCACCTGAAGAATTTCAATTTGAAAAGGTGTCCTCATTGAAAACTGCTGTTGTTGTGGACTATTTGTCACAATTGCTAAAGATTTTGCCCTTGCAAAACTTTGGAGAGGTTGTTCAGACAGTTCTACAGATATCAAATTCAGTGTGCACCTTGCAAGAACTGCAAAATTGTCTTTGACAGTTATCCTGAACCATGTGTCAAAGAATGTGAGCGAATCAGATGAATGTCTACAAGTGGAACAATTGACCTTGGGTGCATCAAAAATTCGACACCTGTTTAACTTGCTTAATTTTGGTCATCAACATCGAACAAGATGTACTTGGAGATGTTAACTTGCCAAAACATTGTTGATGCTTCAGGGAACACTGAATTTCCATTTATTACAAGTGGAATGATTGTCAATGAGGAGTTGGTGCCTGCAGAGATATATTCAAAAGATACTGGCTATATTGCTCAAGAACTTAACAGCAAATTGGAGGAAGCTGACCTTCGCGTTGTGCCACATGTTGAGTGGGCTGGTCGAAATGGTTCCAATCGAGTCATTATACTGTCAAATGACACAGGTGCTATTAATGTGCTACTTAGATTAGCTGCAATGTTCATAAGTCAAGGATTGTCAGAGTTATAGATATGTTGTGGAACAAGCAAGAAGACACTTAGGGGGTGATTCTAACCCTGGCGGTCGGTGTTAAAGTGGCGGCCAACCCGCCAACAGGCTGGCGGTCCAAAAAATGGAATTCTGACCCTGCCGGGAACCGCCAACACAGCCCGCCAACTTAACACTCCGACCGCCGCGGCGGTACAGACAACGACAACGGTGAGTACTGCACCTACGACACACGGGAGGGGGAGGACTAAAGGTTACGGGCACACACATATGCGCCCCCCCCAATCATGTACTCACCAATGCAGAGCACCAAGTCACAGTGACACCACCCAAACACCCCTGAAAATGCTAGGACATAATCATATTTGGAATAAATATTTATGTACCAAAAAGCTCCAGAAAATTAGCGTACAACCATGAAAGATATCCACAACAAAACAAATGACATACACATCAGTGTATAACTGAAGTACCAAGTCCTGCACATCCTACGAATTCAGCATGTCCGTGGGCCAAAGTCTTGAGAAACAAGGGCAAAGCCCACACAGGAGACCTGAGTCCTTTGGAGAGAACACTGCAGGGGCATCAGATGTAAAAACTACAGGCACCTCAGGGGGAAGGGAAGGGGGGGCACCACAGCCACATGAGTCCACGACGCCAGATCCACGAGGAGCCACCATGCCCACTGTTCAATCCTGGGGAGTGCAAAGCCACAGTCTCTCAATGTCTCTACAGTGGGTGGGCTGCCCACTGTGCCATCCTGAGGAGTGCAAAGCCACAGTCTCTCAAGTCTCTGCAGTGGGTGGATTGCCCACTGGACCATCCTGGGGAGTGCAAAGCCACAGTCCATCATGTGGATGACAGTCTCCACTGGTCAAGGAGGAGGCATGGTGGGCACAATGAACCATCAACGGTGCTTGAGACGGCGGGGCCCAGCGGAGCGGTGCTTGAGAGGAAGGGCCCAGCGGAGCAGTGCTTGAGAGGAAGGGCCCAGCGGAGCGGGGCTTGAGAGGAAGGGCCCAGCGGAGCGGTGCTTGAGAGGAAGGGCCCAGCGGAGCGGTGCTTGAGAGGAAGGGCCCAGCGGAGCGGTGCTTGAGACGGCGGGGCCCAGCGGAGCGGTGCTTGAGAGGAAGGGCCCAGCGGAGCGGTGCTTGAGACGGCGGGGCCCAGCGGAGCGGTGCTTGAGACGGCGGGGCCCAGCGGAGCGGTGCTTGAGACGGCGGGGCCCAGCGGAGCGGTGCTTGAGAGGAAGGGCCCAGCGGAGCGGTGCTTGAGACGGCGGGGCCCAGCGGAGCGGTGCTTGAGACGGCGGGGCCCAGCGGAGCGGTGCTTGAGACGGCGGGGCCCAGCGGAGCGGTGCTTGAGAGGAAGGGCCCAGCGGAGCGGTGCTTGAGACGGCGGGGCCCAGCGGAGCGGTGCTTGAGACGGCGGGGCCCAGCGGAGCGGTGCTTGAGACGGCGGGGCCCAGCGGAGCGGTGCTTGAGAGGAAGGGCCCAGCGGAGCGGTGCTTGAGACGGCGGGGCCCAGCGGAGCGGTGCTTGAGACGGCGGGGCCCAGCGGAGCGGTGCTTGAGAGGAAGGGCCCAGCGGAGCGGTGCTTGAGACGGCGGGGCCCAGCGGAGCGGTGCTTGAGACGGCGGGGCCCAGCGGAGCGGTGCTTGAGAGGAAGGGCCCAGCGGAGCGGTGCTTGAGACGGCGGGGCCCAGCGGAGCGGTGCTTGAGACGGCGGGGCCCAGCGGAGCGGTGCTTGAGAGGAAGGGCCCAGCGGAGCGGTGCTTGAGACGGCGGGGCCCAGCGGAGCGGTGCTTGAGAGGAAGGGCCCAGCGGAGCGGTGCTTGAGACGGCGGGGCCCAGCGGAGCGGTGCTTGAGAGGAAGGGCCCAGCGGAGCGGTGCTTGAGACGGCGGGGCCCTGTTCAGCGGTGCCTATCTCCACGGCGGGGCCCTGTTCAGCGGTGCTCTTCTGCACCGCGGGCCCTGTTCAGCGGTGCCTATCTCCACGGCGGGGCCCTGTTCAGCGGTGCTCTTCTGCACCGCGGGCCCTGTTCAGCGGTGCCTATCTCCACGGCGGGGCCCTGTTCAGCGGTGCTCTTCTGCACCGCGGGCCCTGTTCAGCGGTGCCTATCTCCACGGCGGGGCCCTGTTCAGCGGTGCTCTTCTGCACCGCGGGCCCTGTTCAGCGGTGCCTATCTCCACAGCGGGGCCCTGTTCAGCGGTGCTCGTCTGCACCGCGGGCCCTGTTCAGCGGTGCCCATCCAGCAGGTCAAGGGAGCCAGACCTGGCCTGGACTCCCTGTTCAGTCGCCCTCGGACCGTGACGTATCTGGACCCTTCGGGGACGGACTCCTGGCCTCCTTAGTGTCCTCCTTCCCAGCTGGGATGTGGCATGTGGGGTCCACCTTCTCCGCGCTCCTGCTGCCCTTCCGCTCCTTTGATGGGGCTCTCGGGCCCTTGCCTCCCCCAGATGGTGTGGGTGGTGAAGTGGCCGCACATTGCTCCTTGGGGGCAGCCCTGTCGGTCCTCGCACGGCGGTCCTTGGTTTTGCGAGTCCTCTTGCCGGGGGGGGGGGGGCTGGACATGTCCTTGCTGCAGCTCGATGTGTCACTGCTGGCAAAGGGTGGGCTCCAGAACCCAGGCACAACAGTGACACCCGAAGCTGGGCTGGTGGTGGCTGCGGTGCTCTTGGGACTCTTTGAAGATGGATGGGGGAGGTCATCGGGGGGAAAGAGGTTAAGGTTAGCCAGGAAAAGTTTTTTAGGGCCAAGGTAAAGGGTAGGAGAAGTGGAGATGGAAGTGGAGGTAGAGGAGGTGGTTGTAGGAGAGTCAGGTGTGCTGTCATTGGGTGAAGGTGCTGGTGCTGTAGGCTGTCGTGAGGTGGATGGCTGTTGGGTGGGTGGCTGCCTGCGTTTGTGTGTCTTGGAAGAGGGGGTGACAGACACAGTGGGAGAGGACACAGGGGACGTGTACATGGCAGTGGGGGTGGTGACTGCACGAGTGTGGACTGTACTGGAGGGTGAGGTGGTGATGGAAGCACTGGCTGATGTTGGGGTGCATGCAGGTGTGAGTGTAGACGTCACAGGGAGGGAGGAGGGAGACGAGGAGGAGGGGGACACAGGGGTGGCAGTGGCTGTTGGCATGTCTGCATCTGGGTGTTGCTCGGGTGAGTGTTTGCGGGATCTGTGGTGCTTGTGTTTGGATGAGCTGCTCTTGGGTGTTGAGGTGTGTGCAGGCTGGTCTGATGGTGTGGATGGGATAGGCTGAGGAACAGGAGACAGGGACAGGCTGGAGGCAGTCAGAAGAGGGAGGCTGGAAACAGGGACAATGGCTGCCGTCAGTGCTGAGGCCAGAGCAGTGAACGCTCGTTGATGGGCAGCCTGACCCGAATGAATGCCCTCCAGGTACGCATTGCTCTGTTGCACCTCCCTTTGCACACCCTGGATGGCATTCAGAAGGGTCGTCTGCCCAACAATGAGCGTCCTTACCAGGTCAATGAGCTCCGCACTGAGGGCAGCAGGGGCAACAGGGGCAGGGGCTGAGGTGCCTGGGGCGAAGGAGACGCGCGCCTTCCTGGGCGAAGCGGCACGGAGCGAAGACTGAGGGGCTGCTGGGAGGGCGGGGCTGGTGCGCTGGGTGGCGGCTGTACCTGTAGAGGCGGGGGGCACGGATGTTGCCGCCACCCCTAGGGAGCTCCCATCCGAGGACGTGTCGCTTTCGCTGCTCTCACCAGCGGTCCCCGTCGTGGTGCTCCCCTCGCCCTCCGGATCACTGGTGCCCTCGGTGTCTGTTCCTGGGCCCACCGGGGCCTTGTGTCCTGCAGCTCCCTCGTGCTCCGATGCCATATCTCCTCCGCCTGATGATGCTAATGCACACATGCACAAGAAGATGAAGAGAAAGGGTGGGGGGAGAAAAAAGAAGACCAGGTTGAGTGCATGCAATGTCAACACCGTTGGCGGAGAGGACAGACACAGGTGCCTAATGCACTTAGCCGCGCATTCGGGGTACACTACTCAGTACTACTGACTAAGACAACAGGCCAAGAGACGTCAAACGCGCACATGGGAGATGCTGGACCTTCAATGGCTGTACTTGTCACCCTACAGAGGTGGGGGCCGGGGGCACAGGGCCATGCCTAAGGGAGAGGACTACACTACAGAAAGCGCCCTGGCCTAATGTCACCCACAGCCCTCCTCCCCCACCCAGACGCCTCCACTGCGCAGAAAGATAGGAGAATGTGCTGATACTCACCCCCTTGTGTCTGCTGTGATGTCTTAAAGCGCCCATCCAATTCAGGGTAGGCCACCGCCAGGATCCGGGACATCAGGGGGGTCATGGTGCGACTGGCACCCCTCCTAGGTTGGGAGGCCATTCCCAGCAGTGTTTCTGCGGTCTTCCTTGTTCCGCGGCGGATGCCCTCCCACCTCTTGCGGCAGTGGGTGCCCCGTCTGTTGTGGACCCCCAAGGTCCGGACTTCCTTGGCGAAGGCACGCCAAATATCGATCTTCTGATGGGCGCTGACCTATTAGACATGTACAGGGTGGAAAGGAGGAAATCATCAATGGCCTGCATGTTAGATGTAATTGGCCCCCCCCCACCCACTTTGCCATATGGCACATGCTCTCATCTGTCGGGCGTTGCACTCCTCATTCGCCCCCCACCCCACCCCACCAACTTACATCCACCCCAATCCACACAGGCATAGCCCATTCCATTAGCACCCGGGGTACTCACTTGTTGGTCTGGAGGACCGTAGAGTAGCGCATACTGGGGGAGGACCCCATCCACGAGCTTGTCCAATTCTTCAGACGTGAAGGCAGGGGCCCTTTCCCCAGTCACAGCAGCCATTGTATCTTCCAGACCGAGGTCACAGCAGCACTTGCAGTATAGGTCCTCTCCTGTGGATGATCAGGTCTCGAGTGATTAAGCAGATAGAAAATGGCGGTCACGTCCGCGGCGGTGCGTACCGCGGCGGTGCGAACCGCGACCGCCGGCGCACTTCGTTATTGGCTCCTGAAACCCATAGGCTTCAATGTTAACCAATGCGGCTTTGCGCCGCGGTCTTCGACCGCCTACCGCCACGGTGTGCCCCGCCAGCGCAGTGACCTCACATCCCATTGTCCCACTTCACAGGTCAGGCAGCCGCCATTTCAAGGGCCCACATGGCTTAATTTTGGCTGCGACACACAGGCCTAGGCCTTGCATTGCCACACATACACGCCTTTCAACCCATTGCCATTCTTTAACTGTGCAAGCTGTCTGTACGTACCTGTGGTTTGGCTGACTCTGTGCTCCATGTTGTCCTTCCTAGGCACCGTCCGCTGGGACTTGGGATGAGAAGGAGGAATCCTCGCGTGTACCGACCGCTGGTGGACCTGTCGACAATGGAAGAACGTCATATAATCCTTCGATACCGACTTGACCGTGCCACTATCCATGAACTGTGTGCCCAGCTGGAGCCAGCCCTGATGTCCCCCATCCGCCAACCCACAGGGATTCCCCCTCTGGTGCAGGTTTTGTCAGTCCTCCATTTTTTGGCCAGTGGGTCATTCCAGACCACAGTGGCCATGTCATCTGGAATGTCTCAGCCTATGTTTTCAAAGATTTTGAGCAGAGTGTTGTCTGCCCTGATGAAACTCATGCGGAGCTACATCATTTTCCCCGAGGAGGGTGACTTGCCCACAGTGAAGGGTGATTTCTATGCCCTTGGACATATCCCCAACATCATTGGTGCCATTGATCGGACCCATGTGGCTTTGGTACCCCCAAAAGACGATGAGCAGGTGTACCGAAACAGAAAGAATTATCATTCGATGAATGTCCAGGTGGTCTGTTTGGCTGACCAGTACATCTCCCATGTAAATGCCAAGTTTCCAGGGTCAGTGCATGACGCGTATGTGATGCGAAATAGCAGCATCCCCTATGTGATGGAGCAGCTACAGAGACAACGTGTGTGGCTAATAGGTGACTCTGGTTACCCCAACCTGCCGTGGCTACTGACCCCAGTAAGGAATCCCCGGACAAGGGCAGAGGAACGCTACAATGAGGCCCATGGGCGTACAAGGAGGGTGATTGAGCGAACCTTTGGCCTCCTGAAGGCCAGGTTTAGGTGCCTGCATATGACTGGTGGATCCCTAATGTACTCACCAAAGAAGGTGTGCCATATCATCGTGGCGTGCTGTATGCTTCACAACCTGGCTTTGCGACGCCAGGTGCCTTTCCTGCAGGAGGATGGTCCAGATGGTGGTGTTGTAGAAGCCGTGGAGCCTGTGGAGAGTGAAGAGGAGGAAGACTCTGAGGACGACACAGACAATAGGGACAGAGTGATACAACAGTATTTCCAGTAACACCCAGGTAAGAATCACCCACGCCATTTCACAATTGCTTCTAGCCTCCTGCATCTATACTTTCTGTAGTTCCCCACAGATGTTTTTTATTAATTTATGCCTTTCCCTTCCCTTCTCAGTGCTGTCTGACTCAGTACCTGACTTCTGCTTGGTTTGCCCATGAAATACAGCGTATTGACATTGGTATGTTGTCATGACTAATTGACAGAACAGAAATTGAACAGTAATATGTTATCCCTTTGTTAATAATACAGCATGACTCAAAACAGGTTTGTGTGCAAAATGTGATTTATTTACAGTGCTAGATACCGGTACATGTGATTCTAAGGGTGATGGGTGGGGGTGGAGGAATATCCATGGCAGAGGCCAGTTCTCAGTCTCACAGGTGCATTGTTCTTTTGCCTGTGGAAGGATGGAGCATAGGCAGTTCATGGTTGGACAGGGTGGCAATGTGGGACAGTGGGAAGACTTGAGGGGGTATGTCCTGCTGGCGGGGGTCTTGACATCCTACTCTGTCTTTTTCTTTGGTCTCAGGCTCCTCTTACGGGGTGGTTGTTCTTCAGCAGGAGGTGGGGTTCTGGGGGGCTGTCGAGGTGTTGGGACCTCCTGTCCACTAGCGCCGGCGGAGGTGGTAGGCTGTTCCTGGTCCAGCCTAGTGACAGGGGCCCTGTGTGGTGCACCATGGTCCCGCAACGCGTCCTCTATCCTGTGGAGGGCCAGGACGATGGTCCCCATTGCGGTCCCGATGATTCTCAGCTCCTCCCTGAAGCCCATGTAGCGTTCCTCCTGCTGTGCCTGGATCTCAGTGAACCTGGCCAGTACCGTCGCCATCGTTTCTTGGGAGTGGTGGTAGGCCCCCATGAGGGTGGTGAGGGCCTCTTGGAGAGTGGGTTCCCTGGGCCTCTCCTCCCCCCCCTGTCGCACAGCAGCCCTCCGAGCTGCCCGGTTTCCCCCGGCCTCTGTCCCCTGGCCGGTGTGCCCGCTCCCACTGCCCCCAGGTCCCTGTTGTTGTTGGGGTGTCGGGTTAGCCTGGGTGCCCTGTAGTGGCAGACACACCGCTGATTGAGCTGTCCTAGAGACAGAGGCATGGGCCCGCTGGGTGGGAGCTGTGCTGGTGTCGGCAGAGGGGGTCGGGTCTGGTGTGGCCTGTGTCTGGGTGAGGGGAACCGACTGCCCAGAGGTCCCCGATGGTCCGGGCTGGTCATCAGGTTCACTGTCGACAGAGCTGCTATCCTCAGTGTGGGCCTGTTCCGGTGGTGGGATGGACACTTCTGGACCCTCCTGGCTGGTGTGTTGTCGTTCGGGTCCTGCATGGGGTAAGAGAGTTTGGTTATTGTTTCTGTGTGTGCAATAGCATGCGTGTTGTGGGTGCCCTTGTCCCCCAGTGCAGGCATTCCCTGGAGGGAGGTGTTGTGAGGGTATTTAGTGGGGGGGAGGGGTTAGTGCAGTGGTCATGCTTAGGTGATGGGTGCCCATGGTTTGTGTTGGCATGCAGGAGTTGGTGTTGGGATGGGTGGGTTGTGCTGGTGAGACATTGTCAGGAAGGATGTGTGCTGGGGGGTTGGGGGTGAGGGTGGGGGTGTGGGTTGGCATGCTGGTGGGGTGTGGGGGATATAGTAGTTGAGATGGGACTTACCAGAGTCCATTCCTCCGGCTACTCCTGCGAGGCCCTGAGGATGCAGGATGGTCAAGACCTCTTGTTCCCACGATGTAAATTCGGGAGGGGTGGGTGGGGGTCCGCCGCCAGTCTTCTGGACCGTGATGTTGTGCCTCGAGACCATCGACCGGACCTTCCCCCGTAGGTCGTTCCATCTTTTGCGGATGTCCTCCCTATTCCTGGGATGCTGTCCCACCGCGTTGACCCTGTCCACGATCCGCTGCCATAGCTCCGCCTTCCTGGCTATACTGGTGTGCTGCACCTGCGAGCCGAAGAGCTGGGGTTCCACTCTTAGGATTTCCTCCACCATGACCCGGAGTTCTTGTCCGAAAAGTGTGGATGCCTTTGGGGTGCCATGGGGTGGTGTGGGTGAGGTGTGGGGTGGTGTATGTGATGAGGAGTGTGTTGGTGAGTGGTGCTTTGTGCTACTATGTGGTGTGTGTGATGGTGTAGTGTGCCTCAGTGTGTCTTGCTTTGGATTGTCTGCTGTGTCTCTCTCTCCTTCTCTCAGTATTTGGGGTCGCAGGGGTTTGTGGGTGATGTGGGTGTGTGTTTTATAGTTGGTTGATTGTGTGGGAGTGGTGTGTATATGTGTATCAGGTGTGTGTTTTTCAAATTGTCCAATGTGGTTGTGTTTTGGTGATGTGTGTGTATTCTGACCGCGGCGGTGTGTACCGCCAATGGAATACCGCGTTTGAATGACCGCCGTGTGGATTCGTGGGTCGTAATGGCATGGGCGTATTTCTGTTGGCGTGACGGTGGAGGTTTGGTCATCTCCAGTTTATCGCTGCCCGCCGATGTGGCGGGCTGCAGTGGAGGACGGATTTTTGGAGGTTTGGCCGTTATGGGTCAGAATGACCGTGGCGGTTGACCGCGGCCGCGGCGGTGTTATGGCGGTCTTCTGACCGGCGGTAAGGGCATTTTACCGCCGAGGTCAGAATCACCCCCTTAATATCTCCATATTCCATACAAGAAACGTGACCCAGAGATGCCCAGTGTTCTTATCAAGGGACATATTCCTATGTGTGATGATACTATGAGCAAAATTGGAACAAAGCTTTAATTGCTGAACCTGTGATATTTCTAAAAGGATTTGCTGAGACAGAAGAAGAATATGGCTTTAAAGACGAAGAAAAAGGCCTTGTGCGTGTGTGGAAAATGAGTTCCGACTGTCATACATTTAACGATCTTCGGTACAGTGAGTTCAAGAGATCAGTCCTGCTAAGTGACCTTCCACTGACGTCATATTCTGTGTGTGGGCACATTGAAAGAGTGTTCTTCTTGATCGGAAGATGTGTAAATGTTTTGGATCATACATATGTAGAGAAAGAGCCATGTGAATTTGTTTAGGAAGATATTGATGGGTTGCTAATGTTGTGAAGCCATTTAATTATAGCTCCTTACCCGTTATTTTAGTACACTAGGCCTGCAGCTGTGCACTTTAATCTAGATATATTTTATTCAGCTCTGTTTATAATTTTAACAATAGCCACATTTGCGGTCTTGTCTTGAAGACATTTCTGTCACTCTGTGCTTTTCTCAAGGCTGCAGTAAGATAGGTTGCCGGCAAACGTGGTAAAGCTTTGTCTCTAGTGTTCATAGAAACATACTCACTCTTACATAGGGATTCTTTCGTGGAACATCAGCTGATTTATTATAAAAACACTTCTCTGTCCCGTACACGTTAGAGGGAGATTCCAGCCAGTTGACCACATCTGTATGGTGATTGATGAATGCTTCGCTCCAGCTACTTATGCAGACTTCAGTCCTCTATCTCACATATGGGGGATGATGTCTTTCCAGGGGAACCTGAAGGGCAGAACTAAAGCTTAACATGCTGTGCTCTACGTTGCCTAGATAGGAATTATTTTAATGACTCTAGTGACAACATGGTAGTGTTATTTTTATGCTTTACTCTCCTTGTCACAATTTTAATCCTGTTATGCTTAATCGTACTGGTTATTGCAGTACATGCTTTGTTATCTAAGATGCAGTTGCTTCATAAAAACCTTATTGAAACATACACTGCCTCTGATTGTCCTTGTATATGTGAGACTAATGTAAATGAGAGAAACGGATGCGATCTGAGTGACCACGATTTCCCAGAGGAGTCAGTTGTGTCATGCGCTCAGCTGCCTGATCATCCCTGCTCTTGGATGGAGATGAGGCACTGATAGTTAGCCGGAGCAAAACCCGGATTAGGCCGACAGGTGTCACCTGTAGTGGGTTAGACTCAGTACCCAACACCGCTGGCGATTCTGCTTCTCAAATCCAGTAGTCTCATTAGAATAATGAGAGCCTACGCGACACTAAAACCTATGAAATTTCTAAAGCCTTTACCAACAGAACCTACAGTACATGTACTTGCAAAACCTGTGCTACAAAAAGATGTCCCTGCCGATATGCTCTTCTCAAATATTCAACATTCTGCAAAGGTACCACGAGTGATTGCCGAAACAAATAATAAAGTGAATTATGAAAATGTGTTTAAAACAGGATTGAAACACATTATTTGTTTTCATATTCAGACATTAACATTGTTTGGTTTATACATAAAAGGATTAAAAACATTATTATTTGTTTCATGTCTTTATATGTTTCTTCTTCCTCTATTACAGCTGCCATTTTGGAAAATGGAAGGTTTGTTATAAGGAGTTATTTTCTATCTCCTTAAGACTACTTGACCCCCAAAAACTAAAATCAGGTGTCTAGGTTTCATGGTTCCTGAAATATTACATCATCACTGCAGCACATCTGCCATTTTAAAAAATGCCGTCCAGAAATATTCGGCCCGAATAATCAATGTCACCCTTGTATAATGATCTAAAAACACAATTCAAAAATGAAAATCTCTGGACAACAATTTGTTTATGGAGGTATATCTTAGGGACGGGATTACCATGGTCCCTCCCATATTTATTGCTGAGTAGTAAACTTACATGTGTCAGGATCACCTCATAGAAAAGATAGGAGAGAAGAGGTGGGGATCAAGATTTACACTTGTAGTTTTGAGAATTAAATTTTGTAGTAAGTAAGAAGTACAAATATTTTGTTATCTATTTATTAATCCAGAGTTCCAGTCCTGGACATCTGTCAGGCAGCCATGTGGGCATCACTGCACACATTCACAAAACACTACTGCCTGGACAGAGAGGTCTGGAGGGACATGTACTTTGCCTGTTCAGGCCTGCAGGACTTCCTAGTATGACCCACCACTCCGGATTGTATTGCTTGGGTATCAATTCAAACGTGAGGAATCTGCAACTCGAAGACTCTATCAGAGGAACAAGTTACTTACCTTTGGTAGCGCATTATCTGTTAAAGACATATTCTAGCCGTAGATTCATTACCAAGCCACCTATCCTCCCCTCTCTGCAAACTGATTTTTTAGTGACAGGGGCTCCCTTTCAGGTCCCTGGTTTTGACACAACAGTGGTCAGTGTTCTTCGTATCTCTGCACTTGTAGTGTGAAAAGTCAGGAAAATAAACTGACGTCAGCGTACCAAGGTGGCACATATATAGGTCCTGCAACTTGATATCTGATGCGCACGATGCCAACGACATGCACAGAGCTGACCGACGCCACCTGAGGGTATGCAGGGGTACTGCTCAAGAAAAATCTTCAGATCCAGACTGACGCCTGAGGGAAATTGTAAGGTAAGGAATCTGCAAGTAGAATATGTCTCTACCAGATATGGCATAACCAAAGGCAAGTAACTTGTTCATATTTTTTTGTTTGATGTCTGGTTGCCATTAGCCGTGTTTAATGCACTACTCTATGTGAGACTCCAAAGTATATATCTCTACTGCAGGACTGAGACGATGTGCTTTAGGAAGGCCGCCCCACCCCAACTCCCTGAATTTAGCGACTCGATTGAATGTTTTGTGGCCAAAAACGGACCCTTGTCAGCCACAAATTTGTAGTATTTGTTCATGCAAGACAGAAAATATGCCTTTCATAATAATACCTCTCAATTGTAATCTGTCACTGGTGGATACTCCTCAAGTCAGTCTGTAAGTTGACAGAGTTTCCACCAGGACTGCACCTTAGAATAGACAGATGTCTTATAACATAGTGCAAATCTCCATTTGTAAGCCCTGCTTTCCCTCGCACAAGACAATCTGTTTTTCAACGTTGGGCAAAGTAGGTGTGGGTGGCACCAGAGATATTGTTAGTGAATAAAAACATAGTGGCTTGATAACACCACACCAGCATAGTAAATTCTAGTGTTCCATAGCTTGCTGCAATTTTGTGTTTATTTTGCCATTATGACTTGTGCCATTGCATAATATTGTTAGCTCATGCTATCTTCTTAGTGGTAGTGCTACTAACTATTGAATACGGTATTACCCTTCAACAGCTGAGAATATCTCATGTAGCAACAGCTTTATTTTACACCTGAACTGCTCTTGAGCTCTATATTGCCAGGAAAAGAGCTAAGTGCTAAATGAATGCATCACTTCAAGAGCTGGAAGATCTCTTGGTGCTGCATTCTAATGGTGACACACATTTGGGGACACATGTAAGAAAAGTGGTGCTGCACACAGTGCAGTTCCACTTTTCTTGTGTCCTTTACCGCCCCCCCCTCCTACTGCCACCACTATATGGGCGCAGTGTAGGGGGCAATATCGTCTTTTGTTATGACGCTATTGATGTACTCTGCAGGAGTAGTGCCAAAATGTTGGCACTACTGCTGCAGAGTACATAGGGGCCAATTGTAAACAATGGTGTGCCCCCTTTTAATGCCTGCTCTGAGCAGGCGTTAAAAGTGCTGAAAAAAAATGATGCAATGAAATCTCTTAGATTTCCTTGCACCATTTTGTTGGCCCCCTCTAACGGGGAACCCCCCCTTTGCATACATTATATCTGGCACAGGCATAATGTAGCACAAATGGTTACAAAGTGGCGCAAGCATTGCGCCACTTTGTAAATATGGCGCAGGGATTTTGGCTTTGTTAGGCCACATTAGTGTAAACAAAAAATGATGCTAATGTGGTGCAAGGAGGCGCTAGGGGCTCTTAAATATGCCCCTTGGTTTGTTTGGTGCAACGCATTGTCTGTCTCCAGTTTCCCCTCATTTGCACTGCAGGAACCACACTCCTAAATTCCCAGCAGGAAAGCAAGCATATAGACAGGAATCCACTGCCCTAGTGACTGGACCTCTGGCTAACTGTGACTGGACCTCTAGTGACTGGACCTCTGGTACATTGGCACATTTTGAACCCTTCTGCCTGAACTTAAACTTTATTATTACAGTGATCTACAAGTGACAGTAATCTTTCTGAAGGGTCAATGACCTGGACACATTGGATTGGAATCCTTTTAGATGAAAACTGTAAAGCCAAGTGGAACTGATTTAACATAATGTGGGGGGGGGGGGAAAGGGCAGCTTTCTCCCTCCTATCAAGAGTGGAATACATTGCTGACGTTTGATAAAACTAAATTTAAATTCAATTTTGCCATATTTCCAAACACTTGACACATTATCTCCAGTGCTGCATGAAGCCATTCCTGTCTATCACAAAAAAACATATAGGCAAAAGAGGAGGTGGGCTAGCTGTTATATACAAGCAAACAATAAATCTCTGCAAAACAGACAACATTTCCATACAATGTTGTGAGGCCCTCTTCACCAGATGCAACCCTATTCCAACTTTCTCCTGTAACTTCCTTCTCCTTTACAGACCAACACCTAGCAATGTGATGCTTATATCACTATACTCCAACCTATGCAGTCTCTAGGACCTAAACATTTGGTTTGACAAACCCAATATGTCACATCCAAAAACTATCATCACTGGTCTGGTCACACTGAACCTACATCAGATCATACTCAGTCCCACACACATTGCTGGACACATCCCAGATGTCATTTTTGCAAATCCAGAACTAGTTACCTTTCAAAGAATTACTCCAGTCACATGGTCAGACCACTATTTGGTAGCTTTCTAACATAAAACACCACACATCAACACTCCCAAGACCACCTTCTATGCATCCACATATCCACCTTGGAACAAACTCAATTGTGAATACTTAGAAACACAACTAACAGCCAACCAAAACTGATCTAGCCACAATACAGTCTGTTCAAAAACTTTGAGTGGCTACAGCTAGGTTTCAATACCCTAATACCACCCTGAACAACAAAAGAGGACAAACAAAAACAAGCACCTTGGAGAAATACAGAACTGAAAAAGATAAAACTACAAACCAGAAAGCTGCAACAAACCTGGCTCAAAACTAACCTCAAGGAAGACAAACTTCAACAACACAAACGTAACAGAATATACAAATCAATAATCAAAAAAGCTAAAACAAATTCTATTCAGACAGAATTCAAAATGCTAAATCTGCAAATAAATAATTTTCTAAAATGCATAATTTAAATTCTCATTGAATTTCGTAAACCTAAATGCAAGGAAGGAACTCATCCCATTACACAAGGAATTTACAGACAAACTGGCAAATCACTACACAACGAAAGCAAACACACTGGACTCCTGTTTAAAACAAAGGGAAACCACCAGCACCAACCCATTTCCAAATATCTCCTTGAACAGTAGACCAATTCAGCCTTTGCATTCCTTCGAACAAGTATTGCAAAGTGACCTTATGGATCTGGTCAAAGCAAGCAGGCCTTCCGACTGCCCATCTGATCCTTGTCCACCACACATTTTCAAGAACATTCTTTCATTTACCTCTGCTGCCACACCAGTTAGAAGAATCATCAATAATTCTTTAACTACAGAAATATTTCTAGAAGACCTAAAAAAGGCAAACATACACCTGCTATTAAAGAAAACAAACCTGGACCCGCTTGACCCCAAAAACTACAGACTAATTACAAATGGACCTTTCCTGGGCAGACTGATAGAAAGAGCAGCATTCACCCAGAAGTCACAATTCATTAAAGATAACTCAATACTTTCAGACGACAAAACTGGATTCTGCCCAGCAAGAAGCACAGAATCTGCCCTCATTGCCATCTGTGATAGCCATATCAAACACAGTGGAGTTGCTGCACTATTACTCTTGGAACTTTCAGCTGTCTTTGACACAGTTGATCATGACAATCTAATCCAAAGACTCTACGAAGCTGGCATAGAGGGGACTGCTCTCGACTGGGTCACATCCTACCTTCAAAACAGAACAAATGTCATCATTATTCCTCCTTTCTCATCCAAACTACACTTCACAAAATCAGGGGTTCCTCAAGGCTCAAAAATCTCACCCGTGATTTTCACCATATAAATTAAGTCTTTACCGGCAATGATCTATGAATTTCATCTCACATGCTACAACTATGCAGATGACATACAAACACTCCTTAAAATTGGAATGCCCCAAGACACTGAAAATGCACAAATCTTCAGTTGCCACAGAGCCATTGATCAGTGGATGACATGGAGCAATCTCAAACTGAACGCTTTCAAAATGGAAATACTCACATGTGGTGATTTGAAAAATTATGACCCTCTTTGCGACTGGGAAGTATGAAACATTGGAATTACCATGGCTTCAAGTTAACAATGAATGCACAAGTGGATTAATTTCCAAGATCAAGCTTCATCCCCATGAAAACTCTGCGACGCATCTTCCCACACCTGGGATTTCCACACAAGGTCCAGGATACTATCTCTCTTGTTCTGTCTAAACTGGATTACGCCAATGGCCTCTGCCATGGATCATCTCTATGTACTATGAAAAACTACAACTGATTAAGAACTCTGCTACAGACTACTCCTACAAGTAAAGTCACAAGCTCACATCTACCTAACCCTGAGGGCTCTACATTGGTTACTAGCTGCCAGAAAATCCAACTTCAAGCTGCTTTGTATCATCCACAGAGCAATACATGGAACAGGACCTCTAACAAAATCACCAAATACATTCAACAAAGGAAGCTCCGCTCAGGATTGACACCCCAACCTAAACCCCCACTATACAAGAAAAAGACAATGGGGGTCATTACGACCTTGGCGGGCAGCATCAGCCGCCCGCCACAATCTGACCGTCGTGCGGCCGCCAATGCGACTGCACCCCCGCCACGGCCATTTGGAGATCCCCGCTGGGCCGGCGGGCGGAAACCTGGTTTCCGCCCGCCGGCCCAGCAGGGATCACTGCCGCAACATAGGAGCCGGCTCCAAATGTAGCCGGCGGTGTTGCGGCCGTGCGACGGGTGCAGTTGCACCCGTCGCGCTTTTCACTGTCTGCATAGCAGACAGTGAAAAGCTGCATGGGGTCCTGTCAGGGGGCCCCTGCACTGCCCATGCCAGTGGCATGGGCAGTGCCACGACTCCCCATTCCGCCAGCCTTTTCCTGGCGGTGCAAACCGCCAGAAAAAGGCTGGTGGTCGGGGACTCGTAATCCCCTGGGCAGCGCTGCAAGCAGCGCTGCCCTGGAGGATTATCACCGCCGGGGCAAAAGTGGCGTAATACCGCCGGCCCCGGCGATGGGACCGTGGCGCTTCCGCCGCAGTCGTAATCCACCTGGAAGCACCGCCAGCCTGTTGGAGGTGCTTCCGTCATTTTAGCCCTGGCGGTCTCGGACCGCCAGGGTCAAAATGACCCCCAATAAGTGGTACATCTTCCTTGTTCAAGCAGACAAACTATGGATTTCTTTATCCCCAAATATAAGATCCATGGATAACTATCTTATCTTCAGAAGACTACTCAAGAGTAGACTCTTTCCTACATAACCACCCTACTCAAAGAGCAATGTACTGTGTATCCCTGTGCATGTAAACATTTATAATTTGATTATATGTACATATCTATACAAGTACATTTCTTTGAACAAATATATATAGTAACTATGCTTCTTTTCTCTTAAAATATACACATGCTGTTTAGGCCTTCTTAACAAATGTATATATTATTTACAGTTATGCATATATATATATTTACATATATATATTGGAAAGTGGATTATTGGTAAGGACAGATAAGTACCTACACTTAGCAATAGGCAACTAACCCCGACTAGGTCCAGTTAGGTCTCAATAAACTAACCCCAGCTCAACCTTTGGTCACTTGGCAACAAGCAACAAGGCTTAACTTAGGAGACAAAGGAACTCATTATGAACACGGCGGTGTTTACTGCCATGTTCATGCTGGCAGTCATTTCACTGATCGCCAGCCCCCTGGGACCCCGCCGGCCGCATAAAGAACATTCTGCTGGGCCGGCGGGCGGAAACATTGTTTCCGCCTGCCGGCCCAGCAGAATACATGGCTTGGACATTGCCATGGAGCCGCCATCAATGCCTCTGTGCGGCAGGTGCAGTTGCACCCGTCGTGCAGATCACTGCCCGTAAATCGGGCAGTGACCTGCGCGATGGGGCACTGCACAGGGGCCCCTGCATTGCCCATGCCAAGTGCATGGGCAGTGCAGGGACCTCCAGGGGGGCCCAGGAGCATCCCTTCCGCCAGCCTTTCCCTGGCAGGGGAAAAGCTGGTGCCAGAAGGGATCATGATCCTGTCGGACAATGATTCCCTCCACCGTCAGGCTGCCTGTTGGCGGCAGCCTGGCAGTGGAGGAGGGCGGCCCTCCCTGTGTTGTTTATATGGCAGTTCAGACCGCCATGCCGGTGGTGGTCTTTTCACCCGTCGCCGGCATGGCGGTCTGAACCGCCGGGGATCATAATGACCCCCAAAGTGTGCAAAGCATTCAAATGTCACAAAAAAGTAATAAAATAAAACACAGGAAACAGTTTAAAAATTCACAATCCTTTCATAAAAATAGGAAATATACTTAGCTTTAATTTGACACCAACACAAATAAAATCGGATAAGGGGAACTGGAGATATGAATTTTTAAAGAATTACTGTTTTTTGGGGCATGGAAAGTAAAAGCGCCGATTGGGATATCTAGTCGCACCTCCACAGGGGCAAAGTCATAGTTTGAGGCCGACAGCAATGGAGACCTGCTCGGCTACAGCAAGTGAGGAGCCTCGGTCAAAAGTTTATAGTCTTTTTCTTGAAGATTTTTCTCCCGGGATGAAGTGGCGGATTGGATCGGACCTCCTTGGAGCCCCCTTTGGATACGCTTCGCAGGAGACCTCGAAGAGGAATCCTACCTTCTGACTTAATTGATTTTCCGGGATGGAAATCTTTGTCTGGGCCAAAGTTAAAATTGGATCTGACATCCCTAGAACCCTCCTCAGGCACGCTGCAAGGGAAGTCCTGTTCAACTTTTAACGTTCTACGTCATAGGATTGCCTTTCCCCTGCCCACGGTGAAATCCTGGAAGTCTAGGGCTCCGGACCTTTTCAGTGGGACGAGCCTGCAACTCAGGCCGGGTCGCGGTCAATGTAAGCCGGCTTGACTCACGACGTCGGGTTGGGCCCTTTATGGAGCTTTTTACCAAACTTTCTCCAATCTTTTCCAAACTTCTGGATCTTCTTCCAAAAGGTACTTGGTGGTCTTTTAGGAGTCCACAGCTCACCCCGAGGTTCCAGAAGCTATGGGTTGCTCCTTGAGAGTTAGGACTCCAACTCCCAGAATGAACCTGGCTCAAACTCAAAATTGACCACTGGACAGTGGTCAGCTGGCCAGTTTCTTAAGGATTTGATGCAGGTGACTATTGTTAGCTATTTTATACCTGTAGCAAACAGGGAGTCCCTTCTGGAACAAGTTGAAGCCAAGCAAAGTCCTTGCTGAGGTGAAGCCCAACTGTGCAGCTGGTGCAGTCCTTCAGAGTACAGTGTCCAGGTGCATGGCAGGGGTCCAGCAGGGAAGTACTTCTTCTTGTTCTCTTATGCCTGGTAGGGAATTTGAGGTGTGGGTGCAGCTCTGCCTTATTTATCCTTGCTCCTGTGGTGGAAAGGAGGGGGGCAATGGTCCAATCACAGGCAGGCCACCATCCTCTTGGATTACCACTTCCCGGGAAGTGTGGCAAAAAGCAACCCCAGGGAGCAACATTCTTTAAAAATCAAAGATGGCAGAATCTACATTTTAGAGGTTAGGTCTGGCCGAGTCCACCCACTGGTGTGGCAACAATTCTTTAAGACACTTTTTTCCTGCCCTCTCCTAACCTAATCAAGGAGGCACCTGGTTGTCTGAATTTGTGGGAAATGGGGGAGGTCCTGAGCTGCTCCAAATGTCCTTCCCCCATTTGAAGACCAGTTTGGCTGCTTTCCCCCCATCCTGTTTTACCATCTGCTGAGACAGATCTCCCGCCCCAGGCACTTCCTTTGTCTTCAGCCCAGGCTTGATGAAGTACCTCATTAAGACAGCCTTGGCCAGGCTGCCAGAGACTGGCATATCACAGAAGGGAACTACAGAACTAAATTTGGCAACTTTCAGCTAGAGTTCTAAAACTCTTTCCCTTGACTAATTATATTGAATGATTACATTCAACAATGGCAAGTTGTTGGATTTAGAATTATTATAACAATTATTTTGATACCAAACTTGAAATATCTAGCTCCTTTTGGGACTTCTTTAATTAAAAATAAAGTCTCACCCTTTAAGCCTATGGAGCCCATTTACTACAATGAGGGAAAAACGAATTTGGCTATTTCCCTCACCAGGGCTTATAAAAAAAATATTTTATAAGGTCCCTGCTTATAGCTACACTGCACCCAAACCTGGGGGCACCTAGGTCACACCTTAGGGGTGATGCCTTATATGTAAAAATAAGGTTGTTTACGACTTTGGAAGTACTTTTAATTCCAAAGTCGAATTGTAAGCAGGCCTGCCTTTAAAATGACACTGGGCACCTCAGCAGTGCACCTATGGGAGCACTAGCTATGCTAGGATGCCTTAACCCACACGCCCTACCATATGCTAAGGACATATAGGTAGGTTGATACTGCCAATTATAATTAGCCTTATTTGCATATCCACTTTACACAGAGCCCTGTCCCTGGATTTGGTTAGCAGTACCCAGGGCACAGCCAAGAGTCAGTATCTACCTGTATCCGTCCAAAATGTTTGGGGGTGACCATGGCAAAAAGGAGGACTTTCCTACACTGCTCCCACTCCAGATGAAAGGTGATGGGTACTAACCTACACCCTGGTAGTCCTCATCAGCTAAGTGGAAAAACCTAGAAAGACCATCTTCGTGGGGCACTTCCATGTCTATCTTCCACTGTGAAGTCCATCCCCTGTAGGGAAATGGATCACCCTAACAGTTTTGAATCCTCCCCCCTCATTTGCATGAGCCATCTGAGAGGTCTGTGGTCAAATTGAATATATAAGTTTGGACCAAACAGGTATGGCCTCAACTTCTTCACGGACCAGAGCAAAGCAAAGGCCTCTCTCTCAATGGCACTCAATTTTCTTTCTCTGGGGAGTAGTCACCTGCTGATGAAGGCAACTGGCTGATCCTGGCCCTCTTCATTAACTTGTGCTAACACTGCCCCAATCGATTCCTCTGAAGCATCTGTTTGCACTATAAACTCTTTGCTGTAGTTAGGGGCCAGTAGGACTGGTGCTGAACACATAGCATTTTTTAGAGTGTCAAAGGCTTTCTGACACTCTGGGGTCCAAACAACCTTCTTGGGCTGTTTCTTTGAGGTGAGTTCTGTCAGAGGGGCCACAATGGCCCCATAATTCTGAACAATTGTCCTGTAATACTCAGTCAGGCCAAGAAAGGCCCCGAGTCTGGTTTTTAGGAGCTTCCCAATCCAGGATAGTCTGGATCTTGGGCTGGAGAGGCTGTACATGGCCTCCAGCAACAATGTGGCCCAGGTGCACCACTGAACTCTGCCCTATCAGGCAATTGCTTTCCTTGAAAGTCAGGCCTGCCTGGAGCAGGGCCTGAAGCACCTCCTTCGGGTGGACCAGGTGATCCTTTCAGGTAGAATACAGCTATATCAGCCAGATAAGCTGCACTAAAAGATTCAATCCCAGGCAAGATTCTGTTCACCAACTGTTGGAAGGTGGCAGTGGCATTTTTCAACCCAAAAGGCATCACCTTGAACTGAAAGTGGCCCTCTGGGGTGGCAAATGCTAACCTCTCCTTAGTTCCTGGGCTTAAGGCAATCTGCCAGTATCCTGAGGTCAAGACAAATATACTCAGGAACTTTGCAGCCCCCAACCTATTAATGAGCTCATCAGCTCTAGTTATGGGGTGAGCGTCAGTATTTGTGACTGCATTTAGACCTTTGTAGTCGACAGAAAACTTTAGCCCCAATCACCTTGGGGATTGGGTACCATTACCACTGGACTGGCCCAAGGACTATCAAAGGGCACAATAACCTTTAACCCCAATATCTTAGCTAGCTCAGCTCAGCATGTTGGCCTTGACCTGGTCTGACAACCTGTACAACTTATTTTTGACAATAGAGCTGTCACCAGTGCCAAGCTCATGGACATACCAATTGGTGAATCCAGGGGTCAGAGAGAACAGTCCAGCAAACTGCTCTAATACTTGTCTGCAGTTTTTTTGCTGCTGGGCTGACAACTTGGGAGAGAGTACCACTCCATCCACTGACCCATCTTGTGCACTGCTTGGGAGAAGGTCTGGCAGAGATTCACTCTCCTCCTCCTTTCCCTCATCTGTGACCATAAGCATGGTCATGTCTGCCCTGTCCTGGTGAGGTTTCAGTCTGTTCACGTGCAGGATCCCATGGGGATTCCTGGGGGTGCCAAGATCTACCAGGTAGGTGGCCTCACCCTTTTTCTCCAAGATTGGATATGGCCCAGTCCATTTGGCCTGAAGTGCCCTAGGAGCCACAGGCTCCAAAACCGACACCAGCTGACCTGGGTGATACTCAGGCATGGTAGCCTTCAGGTCATGACAGAGGTTCATGAGCTCTTGGCTGGCCTCCAGGTTGCTGCTTGCCTTCTTCATGTACTCAGCCATACGTGACCGCAGGCCCAGCACATAGTCCAGCACACTCTGTTTGGACTCTTTGAGAGGCTTCTCTCAAGACTCTCTCACCAAACCCATTGGGCCTCTTACAAGGTGCCCAAACAGTAACTCAATGGGGCTGAATCCAACTCCCTTTTGTGGTACCTGCCTGTATGCAAACAGCAGGCATGGGAGGAGAACATCACATCTCCTCCTAAATTTGTCAGACAAACTCATTATCATGCCCTTTAGGGTCTTGTTAATTCTCTCTACCAGACCATTGGTCTGAGGTTGATAGGGGGTGGTGAACTTATAGGTAACACCACACTCATCCCACATTACCTCAGATAGGCAGACATAAAGTTCGTGCCCCTATCTGAGACCACTTCCTTTGGGAACCCTACTCTGGTGAACACTCCAAGCAGGGCCCTAACCACTGTGAGAGCAGTGACAGTCCGGAGGGGTATTGCCTCTGGATACCTAGTGGCATGGCCCACAACCAGCAAAACAGATCTGTTACCTGAGGCAGTTGGTGGGTGTAAGGGACCAACAATATCAATCCTCACCCTCTCAAAGGGAGTCCCAACCACTGGTAGTGTATCAAGGGAGCCTTTGGCTTGCCCCCTGTCTTGCCACTGGCCTGGCAGGTGACACAGGAGCTTTAAAACTCCTTGACTTTTTCTGACATATGGAGCCAGCAAAAATGATTGACCAGCCTGTTCCAGGTCTTGGTCTGCCACAATTGTCCTACTAAGGAAATATCATGGCTTAGAGTTAGGAGAAATTCTCTATACTTCTGGGGGACCACCGCTCTCCTGGATGACCCTGGTTTGGGGGGTCACTGACATCCCCTTGTCTTGCCTGGAGGCAGTCCACCTCAGACCCACAAGAGTGGGACACCCTCTTTGTCCCTGACACAACTTTTCTCTGGTGGGCCCACCTGGCACTTGGCATTCTGCCAAGTCAGGCAGAGCTTGCAGGTGAGGGGTCCTTCCCTTAGAGGTCAGATCCTCCTACTCCAGATTGGATTGCTTCTGAACCTCTGTTGTTGGTGGGGCTGGTAATCCAGACCCATTGTCCTTTCTCTTTTTCTTAGAGGCTTGGCCCATTGTTCCAGGGTCCAAGTGTCCAGCACTTCCCTTTTGTGCTGTCTGTGACCTGGTCACAGCACACACTCAGTCAGGGAGGTCCAGCATCTGTGCATGGACCCTTGTTTCCACCTCTGACCACTCAGATGCTTCCAGGACCTTTCCCAGCAGACCCTCTACTGGGAGGGCAGGAGCTCCAACTACCTTTTTAGGGCCAGTCACACGTCCCCATTCTAAGTCCACCATTGCCATTGGACGGAGCTTGGTTCTACTGTCTGCATATGTCACTTGGTGGAAAATACCAGGTAAGACCTGCTCTGGAGAAACCAGTTTTTCCGTTACCATAATCACAGTTTCATCTGTATCTCTCAGAGCCTCCACCTCAGTCCCATTGACTTAAAGTCTCAGCATATACCTCTCCATGCTCGGAGGTAAGGCGGCCATGGCTGCAATGTCCAGCCCACCCACATCCACTAACGTGACCTCTATGTATCCTGATCCGAGCCCTGGGCCAACTTCAACCCCCACACCTATACTTGCAATCCCACAGGATTTGCCCGACTAAGGACTCGAGGGGCCTTTTTGAACTTGAACAGCGTTGGGTGTATAAATTGAACACTCATGTGAAGGGCCTCAATGATGACATCCCGTGGATTAGTTTATCACAAAGATAGATTGATCAACGGTGGAGTTCTGATCTAGATTCTGTTTTTTCGTCTATCCATCTTATCATCCTAGTGTGCCCGCTGCTACTGTACATTACAGCTCTTCTATGAGGGCTGTTATGTTTATCAGGGGAGTAATGGTCTCATTCAGTATTCATAGGATTATACAGCCCTTGTCCTCTCTGTGATCACCAAGAAATGCTCAAATTCAGCTTTATATTTCACGTTCCCTCTTTATTAGAAGTACTTCATCCTGATGACGAACTGCCTTGGTTTGACTTCTTTCTGGACCTAGAACTATATTGTCCCCCACATTGTCTTACTTGATCGAGACAGTTTCATCTCTCGAACATATAGTAATGATCGTAGGTTGGAGAGAGGCTCAGTCCTCTTTTTGTTTTTATGCTGCCTCTTAACACGATCGTAGCGTTCAATACTTAGCAGCGTTGCTCAGCAACACTCGCATTGGCCGGACTCACCCACTTCCGGCAAGCAGGTTTTTCTCCCCTACGTTCTGCGCTTTCCCCATTACTCCGGAAGCGCGGCTAGGGGTAGGTGGACCTCCCAGGCACCAGGGCTACCCAAGAAAGTTCTAATATCTGTTGATTACTCATTCACTGACAACACACAGCCACTTTGTGGCGGCTGCCGGCATCCGTGCGACATTCTTTTGATTTAATACCGTAATCTTTTTTACGGCCCCTCGTGTTTACCTACCCTAGTTGACCTGGATATTCTGGTCTTATTACGATGCAGTTGTTTATTGCACGGACGGGGAGAACATTATTACTATAGTATCGTTATGCAGAGGAAAATATGCTTGTTCCTAATATGACTTGACTTTCATAATGTTATTGTACCATGACCTGATATCTACTGCCCAATCTACTCAGGGGATGCAGTGTCCTACACAAAACATTTTTGGGGCAAGGGACCATAGTTTCCATTAAGGGGGTACCATAACTTGACTGGTATATGTGGACTCTAATACTTGTTTCCCCCATTAACAACCTCTCTATGTTTTATTTAATGCCTAGACAGTGTATGCTCGGCCTTTTGGCCCCTGCTATCCGATGAAGCTCGTTCCCTTAATGAGGGGTAAGCATTTTATTTTATTTTTACGCACCCGAGTGCCACCACCCGCACCATCACTGTGTGTCTCTCACTTAATAGGACACTCTCATTTGTAGTTTAATACTTATATGTTGTAATTCTATGACTACCTTGTCACCTGTGTTATTTTTGATTTCAGGGCGAGAGTTAGGAATAGTACATTCTAATCCCATACACTCAATGTAAGTGACTGGAGTACTTACATATGATAGTCTTAGTCTATAGGAGTTATTTTTCAATTTTAGAGAAGGAGAAGTTTACCTTTACCTGGTCCTGAAGAAGCGTAGCTGGATCCATATGGACCACAAGAGACGCGAAACATGTTGACCCTTGTCCCAGGGTCGGCCTGGTAATTCCACACCGTCCCATCCCCATTATATGTGGTAGAGAGTGTTTTGACCATTGTACTCATTTCACTCTCCTCATTAGTTTTAACCTTGGCCTTCACCCCCTGTGGTTGTATTAAATGGTTATCCTGAGTTTTGGGGTCCTGGGCCAATTTTAACCTTACTACTCTCTTTCTTCCTTTCTGCCTCCCAAGCTCACTACTGGGGTCTTGGCATCATCGATTTAAGATGTCCGGCAAAGAGCCCCCCCCTGAGGGGTGTGCCCGTCAGACTTTGCAGCGCCAGTCTGACGAGGAGCACTTCCGATGATGAAGCATGACACCCAGTTGGGTGTGTGAGGATTCTTGCTCCTAGAATTAGGACTCCTCCCTCCCCTGTGGAACAGTGTATTTTTGTGTATAGCATATTCATTAAGGGAGGTGATACACTGGACCATTATTCCTCCCTATCCCTTTTTTTTTATCTACTTGGCACAGCAGCATCGCTGTGGGATATTATATTGTTTTCATAGTCCCTTATCATGGATGATTTCCAGGGACTCAGTTTTGATGATGACATAGGTGGTCATTCCAACCCTGGCGGTCCATGACCGCCGGGTTGGAGGACCGCGGGAGCACCGCCGACAGGCCGGCGGTGCTCCAATGGGCATTCCGACCGTGGCGGTAAAGCCGCGGTCGGACCGGCAACACTGGCGGTCTCCCGCCAGTGTACCGCCGCCCATTGCAATCCTCCAAGGCGGCGCAGCTAGCTGCGCCGCCGAGGGGATTCCGACCCCCCCTACCGCCATCCAGTTCCCGGCGGTCCGCCCGCCGGGAACCGGATGGCGGTAGGGGGGTTCGCGGGGCCCCTGGGGGCCCCTGCAGTGCCCATGCCACTGGCATGGGCACTGCAGGGGCCCCCGTAAGAGGGCCCCTAAATGTATTTCACTGTCTGCTGCGCAGACAGTGAAATATGCGACGGGTGCAACTGCACCCGTCGCACAGCTTCCACTCCGCCGGCTCGATTCCGAGCCGGCTTCATCGTGGAAGCCTCTTTCCCGCTGGGCTGGCGGGCGGCCTGAAGGCGGCCGCCCGCCAGCCCAGCGGGAATGTCAGAATTACCGCCGCGGTCTTTCGACCGCGGAACGGTAACCTGATGGCGGGACTTTGGCGGGCGGCCTCCGCCGCCCGCCAAGGTCAGAATGAGGGCCATAGTGTCTGCAATTTTACAGACGTCGTCCATTTTGGTAAATGATGGTGCTGGACCCTCGGGTCCCACTAAGGAAGAGTGGGATAAGTTGTCCTCACTCAAACGAGACCTTATTAAGACGGTCCTCCATGGTACTATTATGACTGAGTACCTAAGAGCCAACATAGCCCCGAATGGACTATTGGTATCTAACATGCCAAGGATATTTTTACAGGACTTGGCTTTCAGAAAGGATTGGGCCCAGATAGCCTGGAAGTGCACCAGGGACTGGGTTGTGCTTATCATCAACACTTCCAAACATCTAGTAGAGTCTATTACCATTCAAATCAATCTGATGGAAAGTTCACTGAAAAACACTATTTCCATGACCGCTTTCAAAAGTCGGTTGTCTGAAATAAATTCTGAACTGAATGAAACAAAAGAATTCCTTACTCAACAGAAGATTACTAAATTACAGAAAGACATCACCAAGTTCAGCAGGGAGAAGGTCTACCCTTATATTAAGGAAGATTTCACTGTTGATACGCAATCTCTTTCATCTGACGATTCTTCCTCCTCTGTCAAAAAACCTCAGAAATGTAGCAATAGCTCCTCTTCTGATGGATGGAACACTGATGACGACAGACCCCAACCCTACTTTCACTTCCCACAGTACCCTCATGGCCAGCCATTAGCATGGCAACCTCAGTTCCCCTTCTACCAACCACGCCCCATGGGACCATATGTGCCTTTTTTAGGCCAAGGCCGGGGCAGAGGAAGAGGCAGAAGGAGAGGAAGACGCAGAAGGGTCCATTGGGCACCAGAGGAACCACAGATGGTCACTTGGAGCCAAGGGAAGATGCAGACAAATCAGACTTAGTAGTAAATCTGTCCTCGAGATCACTCTCTCCAGATGAGAGTAGGGTATTGAACAGAGGATTAGGCTTTGTTCCTACCCCCTCTGAGGATTACTTTCGTCTCCACTGTGAGCTCTCCCAATTTTTCAGAAAGATTAGACTACAGGTCTTTTTCAAAGATAGACTTTTGGACAATCAACCTGAGGACTCAGGCCTTAGGAAACCTTCCAAATTCATGCCCCCCCAGCTTCCTTGCCGTGTGAGGTTTTAGCATTCGAGAAGGCGGTTATAAACGATATCTCCATGTTACAACCTAGATCAAATTTTGTGAACTTAACTAACTTGGAACGGAATGCTCTTAGAACATTAGCATCCGATACCAACATTGTGATCAAACCAGCGGATAAGGTTGGTGCAATAGTTATAATGAACACTGTAGACCACATGCAAGAATGTCTGCGACTTCTTGGGGACTCCACCTATTACGCTCGGATCACACGAGACCCGACAGAGAGACTACAGATTGAGATACAAGGGATGATAGAGGAGGCTTTCAGCAATTCTTGGATCACTCAAAAAGAAGCTGAGTTCCTCGATACCAAAGATCCCTGTGTCCCTTATTTCTATTGTCTTCCCAAGATCCATAAAGGGAGGTTCCCCCCCGGTCGCCCTATAGTTTCAGGGATAGGTTCAGTTCTTAAACCACTATCTACCTTCTGCAACCATTTTCTACAACCCTTGGTACAAGAATCAGCCACCTATATGAAGGACACTAAGGATGTCCTCAATTTGATAGACACCATTAATTTGACGGTTCATGTACATACCCTCATCACTTTGGATGTGGAAGCACTATACACCAATATACCACAAGAAGCTACTCTAAAGGTAGTTGAATCTGCTCTTTTCTCTACCACTTGGGAGTCAGCTACTCCGGTCCATTTCATCATGCACTGTGCTACTCTTGCCATGACAGAATTTTTTTTTCAATTTGAAAACTGTCTTTTCCATCAGACACGTGGCACGTCAATGGGGAGCACTTTTGCCCTGAGTCTGGCCTGCCTATATATGTACGATTTCGAAAAACGATTGATACTGCCCTCCACTAATCCTTTTCATGACAACATCAAATTGTGGCGCTGATACATAGACGATATATTGATCATTTGGCAGGGCCCACTCTCGGTAGTCGATGCTTTCATGACTTGGGTCAACAGTCTAGATCCCTTTTTGAGGTTTACTTCTTCAGTATGCTCCACTGAGATCCAATTTTTTGACCTTCTGATTAGTATTGATGATGGCAAACTGGTGACAAGAACTTACCACAAAACCACTGATCCTAATAGTCTATTACTTTACGACAGTCACCACCCTAAAGCATTACGAAATAATCTTCCTTACAGCCAGTTCCTTCGACTACGTCGGAATTGTACCAGTTTATCCACATTCAACACTCAAGCTCAGGATTTAAATAGTAAATTGAACGCACGCCACTACCCGGTTCATGTGGTAAAAACAGCTTACAAACGAGCTAAAATTTTTAACCGGGACGCGTTACTGTTGACGAACCCCCGGTCTACAGAGAATAAATTGACCTGCGTATCCACGTTTACCCCTTTGTCCAACACCATAAAAAAGGTGGTTCGGAGAAGGTGGAACATCTTGTGCAGTGGAGGAATAGACATTCCTAAACCTCTCTTTGCTTTTAAAAGAACGACTAACATCAGAGATATGCTGGTCCATACTCGACCACACCCCGGTACCACTCCCTCCAGACAAAGGTCACTGTGGGACATTCCACCAGTTGCAGGCCATTTTCCCTGTGACAATTGCAATGTGTGTACACTTACGAAACGCATTGACACTCTCGAACTCGACCCTATAGGTACTTGGCATCTACTGAAACATACCAATTGCAACACTCGCAATTGTGTCTATTTGATTACGTGCCCGTGCAATCTACGTTATGTAGGCATGACCACAAGAGCAGTCAAACAGAGAATCAATGAACATCGAAGTAATATCCGATGTGGCCGTACCACAACTAAACTCAGTATACATTACATTGAGGTGAACCATAGCCCAGATGACATGTGGTGGGTTATTTTGCAGACTTGCCCGACTAAGGACTCAAGGGGCCTTTTTGAACTTGAACAGTGTTGGGTGTATAAATTGAACACTCACGTGAAGGGCCTCAATGATGACATCCCGTGGATTAGTTTATCACAAAGATAGATTGATCAACGGTGGAGTTCTGATCTAGACTCTGTTTTTTCGTCTATCCATCTTATCCTCCTAGTGTGCCCGCTGCTACTGTACATTACAGCTCTTCTATGAGGGCTGTTATGTTTATCAGGGGAGTAATGGTCTCATTCAGTATTCATAGGATTATACAGTCCTTGTCCCCTCTGTGATCACCAAGAAATGCTCAAATTCAGCTTTATATTTCACTTTCCCTCTTTATTAGAAGTATGTCATCCTGATGACGAACTGCCTTGGTTTGACCTCTTTCTGGACTTAGAACGACATTGTCCCCCACATTGTCTTACTTGATCGAGACAGTTTCATCTCTCGAACGTATAGTAATGATCGTAAGTTGGAGTGAGGCTCAGTCCTCTTTTTGTTTTTATGCTGCATCTTAACACGATCGTAGCGTTCATTACTTAGCAGAGTTGCTCAGCAACACTCGCGTTGGCCGGACGCACCCGCTTCCGGCAAGCAGATTTTTCTTCCCTACGTTCCACACTTTCCCCATTACTCCGGAAGCGCGGCTAGGGGTAGGTGGACCTCCCAGGCACCAGGGCTACCCAAGTAAGTTCTAATATCTGTTGATTACTCATTCACCGACAACACACGGCCACTTTGTGGAGGCTGCCGGCATCCGTGCGACATTCTTTTGATTTAATACCGTAATCTTTTTTACGGCCCCTCTGGTTTACCTACCCTAGTTGACCTGGATATTCTGGTCTTATTACGATGCAGTTGTTTGTTGCACGGACGGGGAGAACATTATTACTATAGTATCGTTATGCAGAAGATAATATGCTTGTTCCTAATACGACTTGACTTTCATAATGTTATTGTACCATGACCTGATATCTACTGCCCAATCTACTCAGGGGATGCAGTGTCCTACGCCCAAAAATTTTTTGGCAAGGAACCATAGTTTCCATTAAGGGGGTACCATAACTTGACTGGTAGATGTGGACTCTAATATTTGTTTCCCTCATTAACAACCTCTCTATGTTTTATTTAATGCCTAGACAGTGTATGCTCGGCCTTTTGGCCCCTGCTATCCGATGAAGCTCGTTCCCTTAATGAGGGGGTAAGCATTTTTTTTTTTTTCGCACCGAGTGCCACCACCCGCACCATCACAGTATGTCTCTCACTTAATAGGACACTCTCATTTGTAGTTTAATACTTATATGTTGTAATTCTATGACTACCTTGTAACCTGTGTTATTTTTTATTTCAGGACGACAGTTAGGAATAGGACGTTCTAATCCCATACACTCAATGTAAGTGACTGGAGTACTGAAATATGATAGGCTTAGTCTATAGGAGTTATTTTTAAATTTTAGAGAAGGAGAAGTTTACCTTTACCTGGTTCTGAAGAAGCGTCGCTGGATCCATATGGACCACAAGAGATGCGAAACATGTTGACCCTTGTCCCAGGGTCGGCCTGGTAATTCCACACCGTCCCATCCCCATTATATGTGGTAGACAGTGTTTTGACCATTGTACTCATTTCACTCTCCTTATTAGTTTTAACCTTGGCCTTTACCCCCTGTGGTTGTACTAAATGGTTATCCTGAGTTTTGGTGTCCTGAGCCAATTTTAACCTTACTACTCTCTTTCTTCCTTTCTGCCTCCCAAGCTCACTATTGGGGTCTTGGCATCATTGATTTAAGATCTCCGGCAAAGAGCCCCCTCTAAGGGGTGTGCCCGTCAGACATTGCAGCGCCAGTCTGACGAGGAGCACTTCCGATGATGAAGCATGACACCCAGTTGGGTGTGTGAGGATTCTTGCTCCTAGGACTCCTCCCTCCCCTGTGGAACAGTGTATTTTTGTGCATAGCATATCCCTGAACTTGAGCCTGTACTGCTCTGGGGTCAGACCAAACTTCTTGGTTAAACACCTCTTCATACTGGGATTAGAATCTGTTTCTTCCCCCCTTAGGGTCCGGAGCCTATTCCTCCCAGATATTGGGACCAACTCCCAAAGGAGTGAACCCCAATATTGGGGCTTAACCCTTCTCATCTGGAGAGCCCTTTTGAAGGTCTCCAGCCACTTAGCTATATCACCCCCCTCTTGGTACACAGGGACCACCCCATTGGGTAACCTGGGACAAACCCCACCATCCCAGGACATCTCAGAGTCTTCTTCACTGCCACCATCTCTTATCTCTTCCTTTGCCCACCTTTTCTTCTCTAAGGCCAGCTTCTCTACCTCCAAATCTATATATGCCAGCTGGACTTCTAGTTCTTTCTCTCTTAGGGACAGGTTGGAAGGGACCCCCTCACGCAACTAGCTTTGGGTATGGCCCTGGAAACTGTATGTAGGGAGGTCCGGTCTTCCTCCTCCACAATAAGGTTCAGATGCCCTCCCTCCCCTGACTGGTTGGAGCTGAGATCTTCCCCTACTTCTTCCTCCCCTAGAGCTTCTACTGTGCCTAACTCTTGGGCCTTAGCCCAAGCTGTCAGGGATTTAATCAAAACATTCTTTCTGAGGTTAGTGTCTGCAGGCAACCCCCTCTCAGTACACAACCCCCTAAGCTGGACTCCTGCCAATATGGATAGACTAGCCAGATCAAGCTCCATGGTTCCCTAGTTTTGTGTCACACAAAAAAACTGTTGCAAAAACTGGAATCAAAAATGTAGAACAAAAACACAAAAATTGCAATAATTACAATTAGTCCAAAATAACAATCAACAACATGTTTGCACTAGAACAGTTTAAAGGATTTTTAATTTGTTTTACTTAAAACTGTAGTGTGATACTGAATACAAGTACTGGATACCATCACTGCACACCAAAATGTTGGAAAGTGGATTATTGGTAAGAGCAGGTAAGTACCTACACTTGGCAATCGGCCACTAACCCCCACTAGGTCTCAATAAATTAACCCCAGCTCAACCCTTGGTAGCTTGGCAATGAGCAACAAGGCTTAATTTAGGAGACAAAGGGCTTCATCACGAGTCTGGCGGTCATTTGACCGCCAGACTCAACAATGGCGGTTGGACCGCCACCAATGTGGCGGTCCGAGTACCATATTTTGACCATGGCAGTCGTGCAGCGGTGGGACTGCCCACTGCCAGGATCAGAGATCCCGGTGGTCTGGCGGTTGGGGCGGTCCTAATCGCCAGGGCAGCGCTGCATGCAGAACTGCTCTGGGAATTATGACCTTGCTCTCCGCCAGCCATTTCATGGTGATAGCACCACCATGAAAAGGCTGGCGGAGAATGGGTGCAAAACACTCTGCATCCTACAGCACTGCTGCCAACTCGATTATGAGCCGGAGACAATGCTGTAGGCTGTTTCCCGCTAGGCCAGTGGGCGGAAACTGAGGTTTTCACCCACTGACCTAGCAGGAAACTCTTAATGGGCCCAGTGGGGAGGTAGCCATTATGGTGGCAACTTCCCAGTCGGAAGTTTGGAGGACGGTCTAAACTGTCCACCAAACTAATAATGATGCCCAAAGTGCATAAAGCGTTCAAACATCACAAAACAGTAATAAAATAAAACACAGGAAACAGTTTAAAAATCCAAAACCAATTTACACAATTAGGAAATATTTTTATCTTTACCAAAATGAATAAAATTGGATAAGGAGAACTGGAAATATAAATTTTTAGAGCAAGGAAACTTAAACTTTCACTCAGGAAATCTGGTCGCACCTCGACCGGGGCAAAGTCAAAGTTTGCCAGTTGGGAGTTGAACTCACCACCTGGCAGGTGGATATGACACCAATTGTATTTTTCACATTTGTCATGTAGAAATCTGACCTGTTCAGCACAGTTTGTGCCAGATACATCCATACATTCTCCGGTCAGTGCAGCAGAGATGTCAATCGGCGATGTTGGTCGATTACTTTGGAGCTGAATGCTTTCGGTCCCTCCCGAGCCCACTCGGACTCACCCAAAAACGGACCATGCAGCACAATCACCACAAAGACACCTCGTAGTATGATTTGTAAAAGAGACAAGTATGATCAATCTCGCAAATAACATTTATCAACTCGTACGTACTCCCACTTATCATGTCCTGGTTTATTGACTAACAAACCATTATCTTTGCCCTTGGCTATGATTTCTGCTGGTTCAGGAGGACAATTTGGAATTCTACCCACACCTTAGCACCGGGAATTTTGTCAGTTGAGCCAAAACTCCCCTCCCCATGTACTATAAAATGGGCTGGGGCAGCCCCCTTTTTAACTATTCCTCCATACGCTGGAATGATGACAATCTGAGCAATTCTGTCTCCAGGTTGTATTATCAACTCAGCATCTCCACTGTTCAACAGAATGGTTTTAATCTTTCCTTGGTAGTCTACATTGATCACTCGCTCCAATACCTGAATACCTTTGAGTGCCAGCCCAGATTGAGGAGCAATCAATCCGAAATGCTATGGGGGAATCTGTATCCCAACACATGTTTCAATAAGCACAATGTCTCTTGGTTTCAATCTGTACATGTTCAAAGCTTGCACATCAAGACCTGCAGATTCTGGTGTTGCTCGGTATGGAGCTAAGGCTCCTGTATTTGTTGCTATATGGGTTGTATCTGTAATGCTGGGGTTAACATTCGCATTCATGGCGTTTCTGCATTTGTCAATGGTCTATTATTAATTATCAACAAGGCCTCATTCAAATTCTCAGGGTGCCATCAGCTAGTTTTTGTGATTGGGCTTTTAGCATGTTGTTCATTCTCTCAATCAATCCTGCAGCTTGTGGGTAATATGACATATGATAAATCCATTCTATGTTGTGAATAATAATCTTGCACCAATTTACCTTTAAAATGTGACCCCTTGACACTCTGAACCTGAGGTGGGACTCCGTAATACAACATTAACAATTCCAGCATTTTTATGGTGTTAATTTGAGTAGCACAATTGCATGGGAATGCAATCAGCCATCCAGAATAAGAATCCACCACCGTGCAGCTGTATTGACACCCACAACTATTTGGTAGTGGCCCGCTGTAATCAATTTGCCATATCTGCCCTGGCAGCTTTCCTCTCTCTAACTGACATCTGACAGTCTGGGGAACAGATCTCTGTTGCATGTGTTGACAAATAGGACATTGAATTATAACTGTTTTGATCACATCTAGAGGAATGTACATCCCTCTGATCTCTGCCCACCTGTTAGTGGCCTTCTCTCTCAGGTGTCTGCATTTTTGGTGAGCCCACTTAGTCATCTCCACCAAGTCAGAATTCTGTGTCATCACTTCTGCCTCTGAGATCTTGGCTTTGTCGTCTACAAGAGAATAAAACCATCACTCTAGTGAGTCGGTTGGACAGTGGGCGTCTATATGATATACAGTAATAGTACTTTGGTCTAGCATTTCCCAAATTTCCTGCCACAATTCTTTGCCCCACACCTCCTTGAAATGTATTTGCAAGTTGTGTGCATGCCACATGGGAAGCCAGGTAGCTAGTCCATTGGCAGTAGACCGAGAATCAGTAAAAATGTGACATTTCCCAGGTAATTCTTGTTTTAAAGCTTGATATACAGCATACAATTCTGTATACTGACTACTCTTCCCTTCTCCTGTAGTGGAAAGCAGCTTCTTAGTTACATGATTATATGACACTGCCTTCCAATACCTCTTGGCCCCCACATACTTGGTTGAACCATCAGTGACCCATACATGCTTCCTATCATCAGGGGACAAGGATTCAAATGGCTTACCCCACCTCACGGGTGACTCTTTTACCTTGGGCACCTCCTGCAACACCTCATCATCCTGCACAGGGGCCTGTGCTACCTGTTCATGCAGGGCAGCTATTCCTGCTGGTCCCATTCGGGCTCTGTCCTGTATGTACCATTTCCACTTAATGACACTTGCTTCCTGTGCATGTGCTTTTCGGTGAGTTTGGGTGAACTCAACACCCACTGCATTATTGGTATCTCAGGTCTCAGAATCACATTATGCCATATGGTTATTATCTACTAGAGCCCAATAACACACTTGTAACTGTTTCTCTAAGGGAGCATATTGCTCTCCAGCATCTGGTAACTTTTTGGTCCAGAAACCCAGGGGCAACCTCTTACTTCCCTGTTTTTGCCACATACTCCAATGTGCATTTTGCCCCTGGACGTTTACGTGTAGCTCAATGTCTCCTTCCTGAACTGGCCAGAAGTCTAAAGCCTGTTGAATCGCCTCCTTTGCCAATTCAAATGCACACTGCTGTTGCTCACCCCATTCAAACTCATGTTTCTTTCAAGTCACTATGTACAAAGGGACCAAAATTTGACTCAAGTAAGGGATATGCTGTCTCCAAATGCCAAACAATCCAATGAATCGCTGAGTTTCCTGTTTATTACTGGTGGTGGCAAATTCTAGTATCGTTTGTCTTACCTGCAGTAACACCTCCCTCTGTTCCTGATTCCACTGAATTCGCAGAAACTTCACATTTTGAGAGGATCCTTGAGTCTTATCTAGATTGATCATCCACTCTTTACTTTGCAAAGGTTCCACAACCCTGTCCAACTGAGTCTGAACCTGTTCTTGTGTTTCTCCCTGAATCATCACATCATTGATATAATGAGACAACTGCACCAGTGGAATGACAGGTACCTCATCTAGGTGTTCTGCCACCAGCCGGTGACAGATGGTGGCTCTGTGTACATACCCCATAAGCAAACGTAATATTTGAAATTGTCTTCCAAGGTGCAAAAAAGAAAATTGCAGCTGGCTCTCAGGGGCCAATGGTATGGAAAAGAAAGCAGTAGCAGTATCAATGATTGCATACCAGGTCCCTTTATGTTTTTGTGTCCTTTCAGTCAAGGTGATGGTGTCGAGGACTGCGGGAGTCAAACAGGGAGTATATTTGTTCAATTATCAATAATCGATTGTCATTCGGATATAACTCCTATCTGGTTTTGGCACGGGCCACAGAGGACTGTTCCACTCAGTGGTAACTGGGGCCACCACACCTGCCTCTATCAAATCCTGTATGGTCTTACTTATCTCCTCATGCTTTCCCTCGATTCAGTACTGTTTTAAATGAACTACTTTGGTTACTGGGGGCACCTTCGCTGGGGGTATATTCAGATGACCCACTCTCACTGCTGCCACTGAAATGTATCTCTATGATCCAAATTGAGAACACTCATCCTCCACATATAAAGTCATTCTAGTTGCCCATGTTGTCCAGCACTGAGGAACTGCCCACTATTTCATGGTAGCATGCAGCATTTCCTTTCGTGGACATCACTGTTCAACCAGCCACCTTGTTATTCCACCTTGCTTTTCCCTCCCACAGAATTCTCATTAGGATTGTCTCCTCTCTGTGCAGCATGTCAATGTTTGTTTTGGAGCTTCTTCAGTTTGACAATAGCTTGCTTCATGGCCTCCTCAGGGCAGGTGAAGTAGGCGATGTGGCCTTCAATCTGTGTGTCAGCAGGGTAGATCATTGCCTGGCTGATGTCTGAGGCTCTCAGAAACGTTTTCACCTCCGTGAATGTTTGCCTAGCCTCTTGCACAGCAACAGTAAAAGTATGGTAGATTGACAAAGTAGCTCCTGGTATTCTAGGAGACCTTTTCCTCCAGCAAGTCTGAAGACTGTGTCATTCTCTCTATAAGTTAGAAGGTGTTTGTTTATTGGACCCGGAGAGGCACTTATTGTGGGCCCAGGGGTCAAGCGATCTATGGGCTTTCTCCACAACAAACTTTGTCAAGAACTTTGGTTGTCCAATCCTATCACCAAACAGATTTTCGACAAAGGTCTGTATGCATCGAGTCTCCATGGTCTCCTCCAAGTCAATGATGTAACTATTGTTGTGTCATGAGTGTGATTGTAGATCTTCATTTTTAAGGCCCGTGTTCAGCTGTTTAGTCCCAACTGCAGGTTGTAGTGATTCATCAGTGTAAAAGGCATCCCGTTATTTATACGATGGCTTTATCAATAATGTCCCGGAAATTGTTTGTTGATATAGAATAGATTTCTGTGCTTTCTTAGATCTTCTTAGATCATACTCAAATTATACATCTGTACTGGGGTTTTTGAGTTGAAAATATTGAAAGACAGAAATATAGAAATATAGAAAAAATATTGCGATACAAAAACATTGAGATGCAGAAATATCACTGTCAGGAATATAATTTTTCAATAAACAAATATTGTTGTTAAGAATATTGTTATTGTTAATATCGTTTTCAAGAATATAGTTGGAAAAAATATTGTTTTTTATTTACTTTAATGTGTTTTAGTTCATATAATTAGTTCCTGTGTTACTGTTTTTTGTAAAATTGTTATTTTTTTTTAGAATGTAGTTTGTAATTTTAAGTGATTTAGATCTTTTAATTTAATTGCTAATAGTAATTTATAGTGTTGTGGGTTGCTGGGTTTGCAGGGGATAGGGTGGGAATTTAATTAGGTAATAAATAATTATTAATGAATTAATCATTTTAAAGTAAGTACCTGGTTGATACTAATTATTTAGATTATGTAATACTGATCTGATTTACTTACATTTTAGGTGCGGGTTGCTGTGTTTGTAGGTGTATAGGGTGGGAAGTTAATTAGGTAATATTTCATTAACAATGTATTTTTACTTTTTTTGATTAAATATGTAATTGAGTATTAATTATATAAATTGCGTATTAATCATAATTTGTGGGTTTGTGGGTTTATAGAGGTATAGGGTGTTAAAAATTTATGAATTCATCGATAAATAATAACTAAGCAATACTTAACAAATTCATTATTAATTGTTCATTATGTAATGCCAATTTATTTTAGTTATATTTTAGTTTTGAGTTGCTATGTTTGTAGGGATGTAGGGTAGGAAGTTAATTCAGTAATAGTTAAAAATAATAATGATTAAGGTATAGTTGTAATTGATTAATAATTATGTAAATTGTGTAATTATATATTTTAGATGGGGCTGCTGGGTTTGCAGGTTTATAGGGTAGGAAGGTAATTAAGTAATACATATGCAACAGTTAATTATTGATTGTTAATGAACTATGCAATTGATTATCAATTATATAAAATGAGTTATACTTATTCATTTTATTTATATTTTAGATGTGTGGTGCTAGGTTTGTAGGGGTATAGGGTTGCAAGTTAATTAAGTTATAATTCAATGACCAATATTTTTAATGGAAAATGAATTATTACATTGTTTACGAATTGTGTTAATTGGTTAATTTATTTAAAAAGGTTATATATATATATATATATATATATATATATATATATATATATACTTTCAGTTAAGTAATAATGTTTATATTAGGAGTTTTTTTTTTTTTTTTTATAAATTAATGGGGTTAATTAAATATGTAATATGTTTAAAGTGAATTAGTTTATCTACTGCTGCTTAGATTGGAGTGGGAATAGTAAATCTTACCCCTCAGAAATCCAACACTTTCATTACTATTGCACAGACTGCAGTGGGAAGCGAAAACCTAACCCCTCTGAAGTCCAGTGCTTTCCCTACTGTTGCACAGACTGGAGTGGGAATAGCAAATTTACCCTCTTTGAAGTCCAACGGTTTCCCTACTTTTGCACAGACTGGAGTGGGAATTGTAAATGTAATCCCTTTGAAGTCCAACGCTTCCCTACTGTTGCACAGACTGGAGTGATAATAGTAAATCTAACCCATTCAAAGTCCATCTCTTTCACTGCTGTTGCTCTGTTTGGAGAGAAAATAATATTTTTAGCCCCTCTAAAATCCTACACTGTTTTCTACATTTGCACAAAGTGGAGTGAGAATAGTATATATATTATTACCAGACCTCAATAAATGTCCTAATATTGGTTAAATGTATTTATTATTGATATTTGTTTATTTTTTTATTTTATCATACTTATTTATATTTGTACTTGTTTTTACATTTTTAAAATTGTTTTTGTAAATGTCTATTTTGTATTTTCATTATTCTATTTTAGCACATTATATTGATATCTTTTATATATAAAAATATATATACATATACTGTATAATGTGGGTTGTTATAGTTGTGAATTTAAAGAGTTTAAAAAGTTAATAAAATGTAAAATATTTGTTTTTAATACTTGTGTTACATTAAATATATATATTTATATATAAACATACATGGTATCTATGAGTGTTTATGTAAGTATATATTTATATATAGTATTAAATATTAGTGGTTTATTTAATTAACATTATATCAATTGTATATATCAAAATATTTAGGATTTGCAACTTCAAACTACACATGTATTAAGAAACAATATTTTTGTATGTTTTTTAACAATATTAGTGTGAAACTATATTTTTTTCAATATGTTTGTACTTACTATTGTAAGAATAGGGACACAATATTTTTGCAAACAGTATTTTTGACTCAATATTTCTGTTACATGATGTTGTTGGTTTTGATATTCTGTCAGTGATCCTGTAATGGCCTGATTCCCAGCCGATTTCACACAGCACACATGCTAAGCACACTACGCTTCCACGGAATGCTTGCATTGTGGCAGCGTCAAAGTTATTCAGGTGTTACCACAATTTCTTATTTACCTTATGCGATTTGTCTCAGTTTGAACTGCTGTGAAAAATTCTCCATCTGAGCAAAACTCTCTTTTGTTGCAGAATATAAACGTGATTTGTTTTCAACTGACATATTGAATGTTATTGCACAGAAGTGTGGCACAATGGTTAAAACAACAGATCCTGCTGCAGAGATCTGGTCTGGGACCAGGGTTCAATTCCTGCCTCAGTGGGTCCTGGGCTCAATTCCCTTGGACCAGATAATTCTTGCCTTGGTGCCTAACCTAATTAGTGGGTCTCACTCTGTAACTCTGGGCAATAGCTTCCTTAATCTCCACAACGGCCCTGACAGTGCTTGGATGCCTGGCTTCACCCTGGGGCTCCTCACAGGGAAAAGCCAGGAGGGGTTCCACAGTAGTATGCGTACAGCTCCTTGAGACCAAAATGGGTGAGTAGTGCGCTATACAAGTGCAAAGTTTACGTTCACATGATACATTTGTATCCTGTTTGCCTTAGAATTATTTGTATCACTAGATTATGCTTGTTGCCTTGTGTTTGTAAATGTGCATTTGCAATCATGTACTTTTGCAAGACTTTAAGGATTTAAGTGTGCTCATCTTTCCAATCTTTCTCTGTAAATGTTATAGTATTTAACTGATAAAAGCATTTTAGTGTCTCTACATAATGTGAGAAACACAATCATTCTAAATTCAGAAATTAGAATCATACTTACAATTTTTTTTGATGGCCAGGGGCTCTAACATCCCACATTTCTCTAGTAGACATGGTGCAAATCCCTTTCCTTCACTGCATAACTCATATCCCAGTGAAATCACATTCAAGAAGCATATGTTTGATTTTCTTCTTATTGATTTTCTGCTAATCTGCTTATTTAGCTATTTTGTCTATATGTTGAAGGTGTTCATCTAATTCTTTATCCGTCATCTATATGTCTTATATATGAAGATATATATGATGTATATACATATTTGGGTGTGTGTATATATACATATGTGTGTGTGTGTGTTGTGGGGGTTTTTATGCACAATTCTGAGCAAAACATAACTTTGAAAATAATGATTTTTATGATTCTTTTTCAAAATAACCGATGAGCTAGTACTATTGCACTTGGTTTTGATAAGGCATTTAGAAGTGTGTTTGTTAATGTGATTTATTTGTGTTATATTTAACAAAGTTACCATTTTCATTAATATGGATGGTTAGTTGATGTTCCATGCTAACTGCCCTTTCCCACTCCAAGTCATGTCCCCCTGCGTATCTTCTCTCCCTAAGGCCTTCGCAAAGCAAAAGACACAGGCCCTCATTACAACCCTGGCAGTCGGTGTCAAAGCGGCGGTAAGACCGCCAACAGGCCGGAGGTAAAAAAAATGGAATTATGACTGTGGTGGAAACCGCCAACATAGACAGCCACTTTAACTCTCCGACCGCCACGGCGGTACAAACAAACAGCACGGCGGTCACCGCCAACAGACAGGCGGAAGGCAATGTACCACCCACACTATTATGACAGGCTAATCCGACACCTTTTCCGGGGCGGATTCAACGCAAACAAAAACACAGTGGAAACAGGATTTGGAAGGGGAAACACCAGGACGCCATGGAGTCTGAACTCCAAATACTCCCTACGATTGTCTTCCTGCTCCTCTACCAGGAGCACGACCGATGGCGGCGATGACCACGGTGAGTACTGCACCTACGACACAGGGAAGGGGGGAGGGAAAAGAGAGTGACACACACACGCAACACCTCCACCCTCACCCACAACAACAGACACACCAATGCATGCTGAAACATTATATTTACTCCCCACCCCACCCACCCCTGGAAGAACGCAAGGACAAAAGGAAATGAGTTGAACGATTGTAATCATGTAAAATCTATTAATCAAAAATGTATATACACTATAAACAAATATGTACACCAAGAATTAAAGTCCAGGTACTGCACCAATATAGTCCGTGGACCACTGGGCCCAAAATGCATGGGTGAGGCCCACACAATATACCCGATCGAAATGGAGAGAACACTGCAGGGGCATCAGATCAACAAAAAAAACAGGCACCTCAGGGGGAAGAGAAGGGGGGGGCACCTCAGCCGGATGAGTGCACAACGCCAGCTCCACGAGGGGGCTCCATGCCCATTGATGTATCCTGGGGAGTGCAAAGCCACAGTCTCTCAAGTCTTTCCAGTTGGTGGGTTGCCCACTGCTTTATCCTGGGGAGTGCAAAGCCACAGTCTCTCAAGTCTTTCCAGTGGGTGGGTTACCCACTGCTTTATCCTGGGTAGTGCAAAGCCACAGTCTCTCAAGTCTTTTCAGTGGGTGGTTTGCCCACTGCTGCATCCTGGGGAGTGCAAAGCCACAGTCTCTCAAGTAGATGCCTTTCTCCACTGGTTCTGGAGGGGGCTTTGTGCCCAGAGTGCTTCATCCTGCCAAGGACTGAGGAAGTGGATGTATCTATCCACTGGTTCTGGAGGGGGTTTTGTGCCCAGAGTTCTTCATCCTGCCAAGGACAGAGGTAGTGGATGTCTTTCTCCACTGGTTCTGGAGGGGGCTTTGTGTCCAGAGTGCTTCTTCCTGCCAAGGACAGATGTAGTGGATGTGATACTCCACTGGTTCTGGAGAGGGCTTTGTGCCCAGAGTGCTTCATCCTGCCAAGGACTGAGGTAGTGGATGCCTTTCTCTACTGGTTCTGGAGGGGGCTTTGTGCCCAGAGTGCTTCTTCCTGCCAAGGACAGAGGTAGTGGATGCCTTTCTCCACTGGTTCTGGAGGGGGCTTTGTGCCCAGAGTGCTTCATCCTGCCAAGGACAGAGGTAGTGAATGTGATCCTCCACTGGTTCTGGAGGGAGCTTTGTGCCCAGAGTGCTTCATCCTGCCAAGGATTGAGGTAGTGAATGTATCTCTCCACTAGTTCTGGAGGGGGCTTTGTGCCCAGAGTGCTTCATCCTGCCAAGGACTGAGGTAGTGGATGTGACACTGGCTCAGGATGTGGCGTGGCGTTGGCAGTGCTGCCGGCAGGCTCAGTAGCGGGATGCTTGTGGCACTCATTGGGCAGCGGTGCTGGTCGGGGGCACACTGACCTCGGTGCTGGCAACTGTGTCCTGAGCGGCAGTGCTGGTGGGGGCTCAGTGACCTTGGTGCTGGTGGCAGTGTCCTGAGTGGCGGTGCTGGTGGGGGGCTCACTGACCTTGGTGCTGGCGGCTATGTCCTGAGCGGCGGTGCTGGTGGCGGGCTCACTGACCTTGGTGCTGCAGAAGGGCACAGTGTCTGCGGTGCAGGTGAAGGGCTCAGTATCTTGGGTGCTGGCGGCGGTGCTGGCGGCGGTGCCGGTGGCGGCGGTGCATGTGGCAATGCCGGTGGCGGTCTTGTCCGCCGTGCAAGTTGGCGGCGACGTTGACTTGCCTTTCTTTTTCAGGCCCTTCCCCACCTTGGATGGTGGCGCAGCTGTCTTGCCACTCCCAACTGTTGTCCTGGCTGAGCCCTTGGTGGCAGGTGTTTTGGCCTTCTTCCTCAGGGATGTGGGCAACTTCTTCTGTTTTGGAGGTGGGGGAATGTCCTTGGCCTCGCTCCTTGGGACACTGGCAGCCCTGCTGCTTGGCGTACTCTAGAATCCGGTTACTGCTGGCACCACTGTGCCCGGTGATGTGGTGGTTGAGGTGCTGGGTTGGGACCTGGAAAGGCGGGCCCTAGGGGACGGAAGAGGTGGGGGAGGTGAAGGGAAGAGGTCAAGGTTTGACAGGAAAAGTTTTTTAGACACACTGGGAGGGGTAGATGGAGGGGGTTTGGGAGTGGAGGAAGAGGTAGTGGTTGTAGGAGGTGTTCATTTGCTGACTTTGGGTGAAGGTGCATGGGCTGGAGGCTGTCGTGTGGTGGATGGCTGTTGGGTGGGTGTGTGACTGCGTTTGTGTACTTTGGGAGGAGGGCTCACAGACACACTGGTACAGGACACTGGGGATGTGTGAATGGTAGTGGGGGTGGTGATTGCACGTGAGCGGTATGTGGTGATGGGTGTGCTGGTGATGGAGGTAGTGGCTGAGGATGTAGCGCATGCAGGTGTGAGTGGAGACATGACAGGGATGGAGGAGGGAGACATGGAGGAGGGGGACACAGTGGAGGCAGTGGATGTTGGTATGTGTGCATGGGTATGATGCTTGTGTGCGTGCCTGTGGGATGTGTGGTGCTTATGTTTGCCAGAGCTACCCCTGTGTGTTGAGGTGTGTGCATGCTGGTCTGATGGTGTTCTTGGGATAGGCTGAGGTACTGGGGATTGGGTCTGGGTGGAGGAAGTTGGAGGGGGGAGGTTGGACACAGGGACAATGGCTGCCATCAGTGCTGAGGCCAGAGTCTGAAATGCTCGCTGTTGGGCTGCCTGGCCAGAATGAATGCCCTCCAGGTATGCATTTGTCTGTTCCAACTGCCTCTCTACACCCTGGATGGCATTCAGAATGGTAGACTGCCCAACAGTGAGGGATCTCAGGAGGTCAATGGCCTCCTCACTGAGGGCGGCAGGGCTGACTGGGACAGGCGCTGAGGTGCCTGGGGTGAAGGAGATGCCCACCCTCCTGGGTGAGCGACCACGGGGCACATGCTGAGGGGCTGCTGGGAGGGTGGTGCTGGTAGGAGGGGTGGTGGCTGTACCTGTAGATGCGGTGGGCACAGAGGGGCTCATCACTGCAAGGGAGCTCCCATCAGAGGAGGAGTTGTGTCGCTGGTCTCTGCTCCAGTCCCCACCGTGGAGCTCCCCTTGCCCTCTGTCCCACTGGTGAATTCTGACTCCGTAGTGTCGCCCTCCAGGGCCATGTGGGATGCAGCTCCCTCCTGCTCCAGGTGGCACAGCTCCTCCGCCTGATGATGCTAATGCACACAAGAACAGGGAGACCACAAAAAAGGGGGGATAGAAAGTAGAAAGACATGTTCAGTACATGCAATATCGCTACCGTTGGTGGACACTACAGACACAGCAGCCCCCTGCACTATGTCATGCACCTAGAGTTCCCTAATTCCTCACAGGGACATGGGGTACATGGCCTGCCTCACAAAGGGTCCTTGCCTACAAGGCTCGCCCTAGCCCAGGGGAACCCACAGCTCACCTACCACACCCAGACACCTCCATTGCGCGCAGAGTCAGATGGATGTGACTGTACTCACTCTCTTGTGGCTGCTGTGATGCCCTCAAGCGCCCATCCAACTCCGGATACGCCACCACCAGGATCGGGAACATCAGGGGAGTCATGGTGCAACTGGCACCCCTCCCACGTTGGGAGGCCATCCCCAGCTGGGCCTCCGCCATCTTCTTGCTCCAGTGGCGAATGTCCTCCCATCTTTTACGACAGTGGGTGCTCCATCTGTGGTAGACCCCCAGGGCCCGGACGTCCTTGGTGATGGCACGCCAAATATTTTTCTTCTGGTGGGCGCTGACCTACAGGAATACTACAGGGGAAAAGGTACAACATTAATCGTCCGGACCGTCACAGTCATTGGCCCACATTCCCACCCTTGCCCTGACGCACATACACTCACCGTCGGATCATGCAGGCCTCACCCCCCCATCTCCCATCCACACCACTCCAAACAGGCTTTGCCCATACAGCATGCTCACACCTGTTTGTCTGGAGAACCGTAGAGTAGCGTGTACTGGGGAGGACCCCATCCACTAGTTTATCCAACTCCTCCGATGTGAAGGCAGGGGCCCTTTCCCCAGACACATGAGCCATCGTCGCTTCCAGACTGAGGTCACAGCAGCACTTGCAGTGTAGGTCCTCCTCTCCTGTCGAAGATCAGGTATCAAGTGAGTGAACAGACAGAAAATGGCGGTAACGTCCGCGGCGGTGCGTACTGTCACTGCCGGTGTACATCGTCATTGGCTCCTGGGACCCATAGGGTCCAATGTTAACTAATGCATGGTTGCACCGCGGTCTTTGACCGCCTACCGCGATGGTGTACAACGCCAGCGCAGTTACCTCATATCCCCTTGTCCCACATAACAGGTCAGGCAGCCGCCATTTCAAGGGGCCACATGGCATTATTTTTAAATGCGTCACACCTATCTAGGCCATGCATACACACTAAGATGTGTGCAATAAAGTTGTTGTTTTAGTACCTCAATGTTGGCTGACCCTCTGTTCACTGTTCTCATCCATAGAGCACGTCCGCTGGGGCAGGTGATGAGATGGTGGCATCCTCCGGTGTACAGACCGCTGGTGGGGCTGTCGACAATGGAAGAGCGACATGTAATTGTCACCTACAGACTTGATCGTGCCACAATCCAGGAAATGTGTGCCCAGTTGGAGCCAGACCTGTTGTCAGGTATCCGCCATCCCACAGGAATCCCCCCCTAGTGCAGGTCCTGTCAGTACTCCATTTCCTGGCAAGTGGGTCTTTTCAAACAACAGTAGCAATAGCGTCAGGGATGTCCCAGCCGATGTTCTCAAACGTGTTGTCCAGAGTGTTGTCTGTCCTGCTGAAACACATGCGCAGCTACATCGTTTCCCTCAGGTGGAGGATTTGCCCACAGTGAAAGGTGACTTCAATGCCCTGGGACATATCCCCAACATCATAGGTGCCATTGATGGGACACATGTGGCCTTGGTACCCCCCCCCCCGCAGGAGTGAACAGGTGTACAGAAACCGGAAGAGCTACCATTCGATGAATGTGCAGATGGTGTGTTTGGCTGACCAGTACATCTCCCATGTGAATGCCAAATTTCCTGGCTCAGTGCATGACACTTACATTCTGAGGAATAGCAGCATCTATGATGTGATGGGGCAACTCCAGAGGCACCGTGTGTGGCTATTATGTGAGGAATAGGACCCTATACAGTGTAAATAGTTGTCTGGGTCTGGGGTTGTCCCTAATGGTTAGTGTGCATCTAACAGTTGTCCCTCGCCATTTGCAGGTGACTCTGGCTACCCCAACCTGTCATGGCTACTGACCCCAGTGAGGAATCCCAGGACAAGGGCATAGGAACGCTACAATGAGGCACATGGGCAAACTAGGAGGGTTATAGAGAGGACCTTTGGCCTCCTGAAGGCCAGGTTCCGGTGCCTCCATATGACAGGTGGTTCCCTATACTACTCACCAAAGAAGGTGTGCCAGATCATCGTGGCCTGCTGTATGCTGCACAACTTGGCTTTGCGACGACAGATGCCTTTTCTGCAGGAGGATGGTCCAGAAGGAGGTCTTGTGGCAGCTGTGGAGCCTGTGGACAGTGAAGAAGAGGAGGCAGAAGAAGAGGACATAGACAACAGAAACACCGTGATCCAGCAATACTTCCAGTGAGACACAGGTAAGAAGACATCACTGCCTCCTACATCTGATTAAAATTGTTCGACCTATCATCTGTCTGTCACATTCACGCAGTGTGTGGACCCTAATTTGTCACTTTCCCTTTCGATTTCACAGATGTGGGTCCCACTGTGTGACTTCTACTACATTACCTCATGGACTAGACCTATGTGACATAGGTATGTTGACAATACAATGGACATTGCTATTTCCCTCAGTTCTTGGAAATACACATTTGTGAAAGCACAGACTGACTCCAGATTGTTTTGTGATTCAAGGGTGTTTATTTAAGTGCTAAATAGTGGAGGGGGTTGTAAAATGGGCAGGGGTGATGGTGGAGGAATGTCCATGGCAGAGTCCAGTTATTTGTCTCACAGGTGCATTGTCCAAAGGGGCATAGGAAGTGGAGCTAGGGCAGTTTAAGGATGGACGGAGTGACAAAGTGGGACAGAAGGATGACATTCAGGGTGGTATCATTTCTTGGCGGGGGTCTTGGCATTGTTCTCTGTCTTTGTCCTGGATCTCAGGGACCACTTGCAGGGTGGTTCTCCATCTGCAGGGGGTGGGGTGATGGTGTTGTGGTCTTGTAGCAGTGCCTCCTGTCCACTAGCGCCGGCGGAGGTGGTGGGCAGTTCATCATCCAGGCGAGTGTCAGGTGCCCCTTGTTGTGCCACAGTGTCCCTCCTGGTGTTCACAAGGTCCTTTAGCACCCCTACAATGGTGCCCAGGGTAGTGTTGATGGATTTGAGTGCCTCCCTGAACCCCAAATACTGTTCCTCCTGCAGCCACTGGGTCTCCTGAAACTTGGCCAGTACCGTTGCCATCGTCTCCTGGGAATGATGGTACACTCCCATGATGTTGGAGCGGGCCTCGTAGAGAGTGGGTTCCCTGGGCCTGTCCTCCCCCTGTCGCACAGCAGACCTCCCAGTTCCCCGGTTTTCCTGGGCCTCTGTCCCCTGAACCGTGTGCCCACTGCCACTGCCCCCAGGTCCCTGCTGTTCTTGGGGTGGTGGGTTAGCCTGGATTCCCTGTAGTGGTGGACACACTGCTGCTTGACGTGTACTGGGGACAGAGGTATGGGCCCGCTGGGTGGGTGGGTGCTGTGCTGGTGTTTCCTGAGGGGGAGGCTCTGTAGTGGCCTGTGACTGTGTGAGGGGAACCGACTGTCCCGAGGTCCCAGATGGGCTGGGCTGGTCATCTAGATCCAGTTGGACAGAGCTGCTGTCTTCACTGTGGGCCTCTTCTGTGGGGGGAGTGGACATGTCTGGAACCTCCTGTCCGGTGACGTTGAGTAGGGGTCCTGAAGGGGTGTAAAGGTATGATTATTGCATCTGTGCATGCCATGGTGTGCAATGGGTGGGTGACCCTGTACCCCAGTGCTTACATTCTTGTGTAGGACCTTGTGTGATCATTGTTTAGGAGTCTGTGTGGGTATCTGTAGTGGACATGCATTGGTGATGGGTGTCCATGCTTTGTTGTTGCATGCAGGGCTTGGTGTTGGGATGTGTGGTTTGTGATAGTGGGACATATGTGAGGAGTTGGAGTGATGGGGATGAGTGCGAGGGTGGGGGTATGTAATAGCATGCAGGTAGGGTGGGGATGAAGTAGTGAAAGATTTGACTTACCAGAGTCCATTCCTCCAGCTACTCCTGTGAGGCCCTCAGGATGCAGTGTAGCCAAGACCTGCTCCTCCCATGTTGTGGGGGAGTAGGCGGGGGTCCGCCGCCAGTCCTCTGAACCGCAATGTGGTGTCTTGAGACCACGGAACGCACCTTCCCCTGTAGGTCGTTCCGCCTCTTCCTGATGTCATCCCGTGTTCTTGGGTGCTGTTTCACTGCGTTGACCCTGTCCACGATTCTGCGCCATAGCTCCATCTTCCTAGCTATGGTGGTGTGCTACACCTGTGATCCGAATAGCTGTGGCTCTACCCAGATGATTTCCTCCACCATGACCCTGAGCTCCTCCTCAGAAAACCTGGGGTGTCTTTGCGGTGCCATAGGGTGGTGTGAGTGATGTGTGAGGTGGTGTGTGATGTTTAGGGGTGTGTGTTGGTTTGTGCGTGGATGTGTATGAGTGATGGTGTTGTGTTCCTCTGCATGCTGGTGTGGTCTTTGCTTTGTTGTCTCTCTGCTTCTTTCAAATTCTTCGTTGTAAGGGTTTGTGGGTATTGTGGGTGGGTGTTTTATATTGTATTGGGTGTGTGGGAGTGGTGTGTGTATGTGTAGCAGGTGTGTGTATTTTGATTTGTCCAATGTGGTTGTGTTTTTTAAATGTGTGTGTATTTTGAGCGCAGCGGTGTGTACCGCCAATGGAATACTGCGGTTGAAAGACCGCCGCGTGGATTCGTGGGTCGTGATAGTGTGGGCGTATTCCTGTTGGCGTGGCGGTGGAGGTTTTGTTATCACCAGTTTATCACTGACCTTTGGTGTGGTGGACTTGTGTGGGTGTCTAGATTTTGGCGGATTCTGAGCTGTGGGTCGTAATAGCTGTGGCGGGATTCTGCGGCCGCAGCGGTGTGTTGGCGGTCTTCTGCACGGCGGTAAGCAGGATTTACCCCCAATGTTGTAATGAGGCCACTGTGTCCTAACAGGTTATTTTCCTAAGAGCTCCTGCATTGAGAATGGACTTTTCTTCATGTTCTAAAAGTAACTATAGTCTAAGGTCCTTCCACTGTATTTACAATGTGGCCCAGCAAAGAAACATTGTGGTATGGGTAATTGTTCAAGCTAATGTATCAAATTGTGTTGTGTTCCTCTGGATAGTAATAGTGTAGAAGCTGTTGGAGCCTTACTTAAAAGTGCATTAGTGTTATTGTAATTGTAATAGTATTTATATAGTGCTTACTACCCCTGATGAGGTGTTGATGCGCTTTTCGGCGAGTAGCACACTACTCCGGAACCGAAAAGGAATTAGTGGTGGATTCGTATAGAGAAATATGAGTTCAGTTTTAGTATTTTTATGAGTTAATTTGAACAGAGGATATTTGAGTTTATTAGTTGGATTGACTAGAGTAGTGGAGGGATAGAGGAGGGAAGAATCCAGAAGTATTAATTGGGAGTTTATAGTAATAGGATGAGGCTTGGGATGAGTAAAGGAGAGATGGAGGAGGGAAGAATCTGTGAAAAGGGTTAGGGAGATCATAGTAGCAGGAGGGGTTTTGGATGAGTCAAAGGTGAGATAAATGAGGGAGAACTTAGTAGGGTTGTTTGGGAGATCATGGTAGAAAAGTGAGCTTTGGGTGAGCTAGATGTGGAAGAGGAGGGAAGAGCTTAGGCAGGGTTATTTTTGGAGATGAAAGTAGTAGAATGGGTTTGGAATGAGTCAGACTGGTGATGGAGGATAGATTCATAGAGACATGTCATATGGTGAAGGGTAGACAAAGTAAAGCTTACAAGAGAGTAAATTTATATTATTTTTATTTATTATAATTGTATTTATATATATATATATATATATATATATATAAGTATACACTTTTTAAAATTATTTTTATTTATTATAATTGTATCTATAAATATATATATATATATTTATATATATATACTTTTTTACCCATTATTTTATTTTTCTTTAATTTATTCATTCATTATCATTGTTATTTTTTAAATTTGCTTTACTTTAATTTACTTATTTATAATTTGAATTTTATTTATAGATTCTATTTATTTATTTTTATTTATACACACACACACATCTATATCTATATCTATATATATATATATATATATATATATGCACACATATATACACACATACATATTTGTTAAACAGGTTTAAAGAGTATGGCCCTCATTACAACATTGGCGGTAAATGCCGCCTACCGCCGTGCTGACGGCCGCCAACATACCGTGACCGTGGCGGTATACCGTTATGGGTATTATGACCCACACAGAAAAAAATCCACCACTATACAGACACCCACACAAGTCTGCCAGCCCAAAGGTCAGTGATAAACTGGCGGTACCAAAACCCACACCGTTACGCCAACAGAAATACTCCCACAGCATCATGACCCACGAATCACAGCGGCGGTCATCAACCGCAGTAAACCATTGGTGGTACACACCGCTGCGCTCAGAATACACACACACTAACAAAACTACACCACATTGGACAATTCAAACTACACACACATGACACACATACACACATCACACCCACACACTCAATCCAATATAAAACACACATCCACAATACCCACAACCCCTTACAACGAAAACAAATATTGCCAACCGAGAGAGACAAGCCAGGAGCACCCACTGAATCTGAGCCACATAACACCATCACCCATACACCATCCACGCACCTCACAGCACACACCCCAACACATCACCCCACACATCCTCACACACACCACTCACTCTACACCCATGGCACCACAACAACACCCCAGGTTCTCTGAGGAGGAGCTAAGGGTCATGGTGGAGGAAATCATCCGGGTAGAGCCACAGCTATTCAGATCATAGGTGCAGCAGACATCCATTGCTAGGAAGATGGAGCTATGGCGGAGAGTCATGGACAGGGTCAACGCAGTGGGACAGCACCCCAGAACAAGGGATAACATCAGGAAGAGGTGGAACGACCTACGGGGGAAGGTGCGTTCCGTGGTAGCAAGACACCAGGTAGCAGTACAGAGGACTGGCGGTGGACCCCACCTCCTCCCCCACAACTAAGAACATGAGAGGAGCAAGTCTTGGCGATCATGCATCCTGAGGGCCTGGCAGGATTAGCAGGAGGACTGGACTCTGGTAAGTCAAATCTTTACTACTATATCCCCCACCCTACCTGCATGCCATCACAAACTCCTACCCCTACCCTCACCCCATCACTCCACCACCTCACATATACCCCACCATCACAACCCACCCATCCCAGTACCAAGCCCTGCATGCAACACCAATGCATGGGCACCCATCACAGACCTGCATGGACACCCATCACCACAGCATGCACACTAGTGACAATCACTTAGCCAAACCAAACACAACTCACACAAGCCAAAGCTGCCTTGCTAATAACGACCATAGAGGGAAACATACCCATGCTCAAAAATGGCACGCGCAGATACAATAACACTGCATTTACATCCCCACAGGACCCCCACTCCATGTCACCGGAGAGGAGGTGCCAGCCGCATCCAGCCCCCCTACAGAAGAGGCCCACAGTGATGACAGCAGCTCTGCACGGCTGGATCATGATGACCAACCTGGCCATCAGGGACCTCTGGACATTGGGTGACCCTGCCACAATCCCAAACCACCACAGAGCCTCTTTCCCCTCAGGAAACACCAGCACAGCACCCACCCAGCGGGCCCATACCTCTGTCCCCAGGACACGTCAATGAGCAGTGTGTCCACCACTACAGGGACCACAGGCATCCCCACAAACACAGGACGATCAGGGACCCGGGGTCAGTGGCAGTGGGCACAGGGTTCAGGGGACAGAGGCAGAGGACAACAGGGAAGCTAGGAGGACTGCTGTGCGACAGCGGGAGAACAGGCCCAGGGAACCCACTCGCCACAAGGCACTTGCAGGGATCTTGGGAGCATACCACCATTCCTAGGAGACTATGGGCCAGTTGTACAAGTTGCAGGAGACCCAGCGGCTGCAGGTGGGACAGTACCTGGGGATCAGGGAGGACCTGAAAGACATCGACACCACCCTGGTCACCATTGCAGGGGTGCCGGCAGACATGGCCAACACCATGAGGGAGGCAGTGGCACACCAACAGGCCCCTGACACTAGCCACACCGATGAACAGCCCTCCACCTCCGCCGGCGCTAGTGGACAGGAGGCCCCGCCACAGGACCAACAGGCCACCAGCACCCCACGCCCTGCAGAAGGAGAACCACCCCACAAATGGTCCCTGCGATCCAGGCAGAAGCCAGAGATCATTGCCAAGACTCCTGATTGTCACCCTTGTGTCCCACTCTATCACCCTGTCCACCTTGAACTGCCATTGCTCCCCTTCCTATGCCCCCTTGGACAATGCACCTGTTATGCAAATAGACTGGACTCTGCCCTGTACTTTCCTTCATCAGCAACCCAGCCCATTGCAATATCCCCTCCACTTATTAGCACCAAAATAAACACCCTTTGAACAAATTAAAGTATGGAGTCTGTGGATTATATGACACATGTATTAGTTTCACAAACTGTAAACATTGCATTTCTAATCTACTGTAATATTAATATAGGTATTACCTGTAGTGGGTAGCAGTAAACACACCAGGAGCCAGAGTGGGGCACAGAGATCTGAAAATAGAGATGCCAAAGGGTACAGTAAGTGGCCATAGACATAGGGAAATCAGGCTGCCATGTTCAATGTCAAACACAAAACTGCAATGGAAGATGAAGTTACAGTATCTTACCTGTGTGTCACTGGAAGTACTGTTGAATGAGTGTACTTCTGTTGTCCACATCTTCTTCCTCTGCCTCCTCTTCGTCACTGTCCACAGGCTCCACCGCTGCCACACGACTATCTCCAGGCTCATCCTCCTGCAGAAAAGGCACCTGGCATCTCAAGGCCAGGTTGTGCAACATGTAACATGCAACAATGATCTGGCACACCTTCTGGGGTGAGTAGTACAGGGATCCACCTGTCAGATAGAGGCACCAGAATCTGCCCTTCAGGAGGCCAAAGGTTCTCTCAATTATCCTCCTTGTTCGCCCATGCGTCTTGTAACGTTCCTCTGCCCTTGTCCTGGCATTCCTCACTGGGGCCAGTAGCCATGAGAGGTTGGGGTAACCAGAGTCACCTGTAAATATTGAGGGATAGCTGTTAGCCACACACTCACCCTTAGGGCCAAACCCACTCCCATATACCTACATCAATTTAGTGGGGACCATGGGCTCACCTATTAGCCACACCCGGTGCCTCTGGAGTTGAGACATCACATATGGAATGCTGCTATTCCTCAAGATAAAGGCATCATGCACAGAGCCAGGATACTTGGCATTGACATGGGACATGTACTGGTCCGCCAAACACACCATCTGCACATTCAGAGAGTGAAAGCTTTTTCTATTTCTGAACACTTGTTCATTTCTCTTGGGGGGGGGCAAAGGCTATATGTGTACCATCAATGGCACCAATGATGACGGGGATATGTCCCAGGGCATAAAAGTCAGCCTTCACTGTGGCCAAATCCTCCACCTGGGGGAATACGATGTAGCTGCGCATGTGTTTCAGCAGGGCAGACAACACTCTGGTCAGCACGTTGGAGAACATTGGCTGAGACATCCCTGAGACATCCCTGATGCCATGGCCACTGTCGCTTGGAAGGAACCACTTGCTAGGAAATGGAGCACTGATAGGACCTGCACTAGAGGAGGGATACCTGTGGGGTGGTGGATAGCTGAAATCAGGTCTGGCTCCAGTTGGGCACACAGTTCTTGGATTGTGTCCTTATCAAGTCTGTAGGTCAGGATAATGTGCCTGTCCTCCATAGTCGCTAGGTCCACCAGGGGTCTGTATACGGGGGGATGTCTCCATCTCCTATTCATCCTCAGCGGTTAAACTCTAGGATGAAAAACGGTGAGCAGAGGGTCATATTCACACATATGTGAAAATAAAAATGCATTTCTTTCTTTACAGACACTGTATGTGAATTAGAGAGTCAGTTGATGTGCCAATGTCTGCTGTGACGCAGTTAGGTGCATTGGCCTGTGCCCCCCTGAAATGGCGGCTGCCTGACCTGTGAGGAGAGACAAGTGGAAATGAGGTCATTCTGTTGGTGTTGTGCGCCGTTGCGTTCGGTGGTCGATGACCGCCGCGCAACTTCGCATTGGTCATTGGGCCCTATGGGTTCCAGGAGCCAATGACGATGTACGCTGGTGGTGACGGTACACACTGCAGCGGACGTTACCTCCATTTTCTATCTGTTCATTCACTTGCTACCTGACCTTCAATAGGAGAGGACCTACACTGCAAGTGCTGCTGTGACCTGTGTCTGGAAGCGACAATGGCCCGAGTGTCTGGGGAAAGGGCCCCTGTCTTCACTTCGGAGGAGTTGGGGAGACTGGTGGATGGGGTCCTACCCCAGTATACTTTACTCTATGGTCCTCCAGACAAATAGGTGAGTACTCTGTGAGCATGATGCGTGGACCATGAATGTATGGATTGCTGTGTGTGTAAGCCTTGTGTAGTGGGGGCTGAGGGGTCCTGGGCAGAGTGCTGCATGTCTGGTGGTCAATGTCTGTGCGTAAGGGGATGTGAGGGATATTGTGGGCCATGAGTGTAAAAGTCCGGACGGTAAGACTAATCCCTTTTTCTATGCATATTTTCCTGCAGGTCAGCCCCCATCAGAAAAAGGGTATTTGGCATGCCATCGCCAACGAGGTGCGGACCCCGGGGGTCTTTGACAGGCGGAGCACCCACTGCAGCTAACGGTGGGAGGACCTATGCCGCAGGGCAAGGAAGACGGCGGAGGCCCAGCTGGGGCTGTCCTCCCAACGAGGAAGGGGTGCCCGTCAAACCCTGACCCCCCGATGTTCCGCATCCTGGCGGTGTCCTATCCGGAGTTGGATGGGCGCTTGAAGGCATCACAGCAGCCACAAGGGGGTGAGTACAGATTCAGAATTCAGAATCAATTTGCGCGCGTTAAGGTTTTACCTGGGTGGGGGATGTGGGCTCTGGGTGCCGCTAGGCCAGGGCGAACATGGCAGGGTAGGTCCCTTGTTGGGCAGGCTCTGAAGCACTCCAACCCCAATAGTGCTAGTGTGCATCTACTATTGGGCAGGGTCCTGTGGGTTTCAGGTGTGCAGCTAATGGCATTAGGCAATGTACCCCATGGGCTGGTGACTAGCTTTGTAACTGGTAGTGCATGGCCTACTGCATAGGACTGCTCCCTGTGTGTTGTGTACGCCAATGGTAGTGTTGTTGCTGGCATTGATCAAGTGTATTCTCTGTCTCTCCCCCCCTTCTTGTTTTGTCACCCTGTCCTTGTGTGCATTAGCATCATCTGGCGGAGGAGCAGAGGCACCGGCGATGGAGGGAGCTGCATCCCACATGGGCCTGGAGGCGGAATCCACCGACGGTAAAGGCACCAGTGGGACGGAGGGCGAGGGGAGCACCACAACGGAGACATGAGGGGACACTACGGACAGCGACTCGTCCTCAGATGGAAGCTCCCTGACGGTGGCGGACACCTCTGTGCCCATCCCATCAACAGGTACAGCTGCCACCCCTGTACCAGCACCGCCCTCCCAGCAGCCCCTCAGCGTGTTTCCCGAGCCCGCTAACCCAGGAGGGTGGGCATCTCCTTCGCCCCAGGCACCACAGGCCCTGCCCCAGTCAGCCCTGCTGCCCTCAGTGAGGAGGCTATTGCCCTCCTGAGATCCCTCACTGTTGGGCAGCCAACCATACTGAATGCCACCCAGGGTGTCCAAAGGCATTTGCAACAAACAAATGCATACCTGGAGGGCATTCACTCTGGCGTGGTGGCCCAACAGAGAGCCTTCCAGGCTCTGGCCTCCGCACTGATGGCATCCATGGTCCCTGTCTCCAGCCTCCCCCCTCCAACTCCCTCTACCCAGTCCCAATTCCCTCAACCCCAACCTATCCCAAGCACACCTTCAGACCAGCAATCACCCAAATCAACACTCAGAAGTGGCTCAGGCAAACACAAGCACCACACTTCATCTCACATGCACTCACACAAGCACCATCCCATGCAGACACACCAACATCCACTGCCTCCACTGTGTCCCCCTCGTCCACCCACTCCCAGTAGCGTCTCCACTCACACCTGCATGCACTACATCCTCATCCACTACCTCCATCACCAGCACGCCTATCACTACACGCCGCTCACTGGCAGACACCACCCCCACATCCATGCACATGTCCCCTGTGTCCTCTCCCACCGTGTCTGTGACCCCTCCTCCCAAAGTACACAAGCACACACCCACCCAACAGCCATCCATCTCACAACAGCATCCAGCTCATGCACCTGCACCCAAACACAGCAGACTGACACCTCCTACAACCACTCCCAAACCTTCACTCTCTTCCCACCCCAGTGTCCCTAAGAAGCTTTTTCTTGCCAACATTGACCTCTTCCCTACCCTTCCCCCCATCCTTCACCTCAGGCCAGGGTGGCCAGAACTCAGCCCAGCACCTCAGCCACCCAGTCCACGGCCACTGTGGTTTCTACAGCTGTGAGAGGCTCCAAGGAGGCACCCGTCAGCCCAGCCAGTGTGCCACCAATACCTGCCAAGGCCAAGCAGGGTCCGCCACCTGGCAAGGGCAAGAAGGGGACAGCATCCAGCAAGGAGAAGGAGGCACAACCAGCCAGCAAGGGCAAGTCAAAGACTCCAGCTGGCAGAAGCAAGGAGACACCACGGTCTGCCAAGGGCAGGAAGGGGCACAAAACACCAGCCATGGCACTTCAGCCGTCCAAGGCTGCAGGTGAAGGCCTGGAGGCTACCACCACAACCGCCAGCACCGCCACCTGCACCGTGGCCATCACTGCCAGCAGCAGCAGCCCCAGTGGGCAGCCATCCGAGGCTGCAGGTGAAGGTCTGGAGGCTACCACCACAACCGCCAGTATCGCCACCTGCACCAGAACCGCCACCTGCACCGCAGCCAGCACCGCCACCTGCACCGCCACCTGCACCGCCACCTGCACCGCCGCAAGCAGCACCACCTGCATCTCCGCAAGCAGCACCTCTGTATGAAGCAGCAGCCCCAGTGGGCAGCCGTCCGAGGCTGCAGGTGAAGGCCTGGAGGCTACCACCACCACTGCCAGCACCGCCACGTGCAGCGCAACTGCGATTCACTGAGCAGCCGTCACCATCAGAGAGCAGTGTGTAGTAGTGACTACATGGGCTGCAATCCGTCCTGGCCCCTGCAAAAGCTGCTGTTGTGACACCCAGGTGAGAGACTGTGACTTTGCACTCCAAAACATCTGCATCACAGGGCGCAATGCCCCCTCCAGAACCAGTGGAAGAAGGCATCCACTCAGCCCCTCCTTGCCAGGATGAAGCACACTGGGCACAATGCCCCATCCAGAACCAGTGGAAGAAGGGATCCACTCAGCCCCTCCTTGCCAGGATGAAGCACACTGGGCACAAGACCCCCTCCAAAACCAGTGGAAGAAGGCATCTACTAGAGAGACTGTGGCTTTGCACTCCCCAGGACCAAGCAGTAGGCAAACCACCCAATTGAGAGACTGTGGCCTTGCACTCCCCAGGACCAAGCAGTGGGTAAACCACCCACTTGAGAGACTGTGGCCTTGCACTCCCCAGGACCAAGCAGTGGGCAAACCACCCACTTGAGAGACTGTGGCTTTGCACTTCCCGGGACCAAGGAGTGGGCAAACCACCCACTTGAGAGACTGTGGCCTTGCACTCCCCAGGACCAAGCAGTGGGCATGGAGCCCCCTCCAGGAGCAGTGGCCTTGTACCATCTTCCGGCTGAGGTGCCCCCCCATTCCCCATCCCCCTGAGGTGCCTGTGTGTTTTCGACCTGATGCCCCTGCAGTGTTCTCTCCGAATTGAGGCAGGGGTCAAGTGTGGCCTTGGCCTCTGTGTTTTGGCCCAGTGGGCCACGAACAATTTTTGTGTGGGCATTGTCCCGCCTTTTGTATATATTGTATATATTGTACATACTATTTTATCTTTATGAACATATTAATAAGAATTACTAACACTACACTCATTTTACTCCATTCCTTTTGTCCTTGCATTATTCCAGAGGGTTACGGGGTGTATATGTAATGTTGTTGCATGTGTTTGTGTTTATGGTGTTGGGGTGGGGGTGTTGCGTGTGTGTCACTCTCTTTTTCCTCCCCCCCCCCCTTGTGGGCTAGGTGCAGTACTCACCGTGGTCGTCGTCGCCGGCGTTCATGTTCCTGGTGTATGAGGAGATACACCAGCATGGGGAACACCTGCAGCTCGGGCTCCATGGAGTCCTGGTTCTTCCTTGAGTGTTGAGAGGTGAGTCGTTTCCCTTCAGAGTACTGTTTCCGCCGTGCTTTTGATGGCATTGGTACTGCCCCGGAAAAGCTGGTGGATGGGCGGGTTGTAATGAAGTGGGCGGTACATTGTCTTCCGCCTGGCTGTTGGCGGTTACCGCTGTGGTATTTGTTGCTTCCGCCGTGGCAGTCGGAGTGTTAAAGTGGCTGTATGTGTTGGCGGTTTCCGCCGTGGTCATGATTCTATTTTTTTTTACCGCTGGCCTGTTGGCAGTATAACCGCCGCTTTAACACCGACCGCCATGGTTGTAATGAGGGCCTATATGTGTAATTTATTGTTATGACATAGTATCGATACATATTTCCTAAAGAACTATACATATCTAGAATATTCAAATATTCAGATTAAAAATATTTATCAACACAGGCATATGCAGTCCATTGCTGTTTGAATATGGTAGTTATGAAGGAAAGAGCCAACTCTTGAGTAGTATTCTAAAGACAAAATAGTTATCCGTGGATCTTATATTTTGGGGTTATGAATTCCATAGTTTGGGTGCTTGAACAGAGAAGGATGTACCACCTATAGTCTTTTTCTTGTATGGTGGTGTTCTGAGGAGGGGTACCAATCTTGAGCAGAGGTTTCTTTGTATAATGTATTTGGTTATTTTGTTTGCGATCAAAAGTGGTCCTATTCCATGTATAGCTTTGTGGGTAATACAAAGCAGCTTGAAGATGGATCTTTTGGCAATGGGTAACCAGCGTAGTGCTCTCAAGGCAGGGGAGATGTGGGCTTGTGGCTTTACATGTAATAGTAGTCTGGCAGCGGAGTTTTGAATACGTTGTACTTTTTTCTCAATAGATAGAGATGATCCATTGTAGAGGCCACAGGCATAATCCAGTTTGGAGAGTACAAGAGAGATAGCAGCCTGCACCTTGTGTGGAAATCCGAGGTGGGGAAAGATGCGTCGCAGAGTCTTCAAAGTGATGAAGCTTGTTCGTGCTAATTTGTACACTTGGGCATTCATTGTTAACTTGGAGTCCATGGTAATTCCAAGGTTTTTAACTTCCTTGGATAATTGAGGATGTGGTCCGAGATCGTCAGGCCAGGTGCACAGTGGGTCATAATTATTCCAGTCACCATATATGAGTATTTCCGTTTTGGAGGCATTTCATTTGAGATGGCTCCAAGTCATCCACTGTTCAACAGCTCTGAGACAACTGAAGATTTGTGTTTTCAATGTCTCTGGGGCATTCCAATTTAAGTAGTATTTGTGTGTCATCTGCATAGTTGTAGCATGTGAGTTGAAAATCATCGATCAGATCTGGTATTAATATCATGTAGATTTTGAAAAGCAAAGGTGAGATTATTGATCCTTGGGGGACCCCTGCTTTTGTGAGGTAGGGATTGGAGGAAAAGGGGGGAGAATAGATAATATTGGTTCTGTTTTGAAGGTAGGATGTAATCCAGTCAAGAGCAGTCCCTTCTATGACGGCTTTGTGGAGTCTTTGAATTAGGGTCAACCGTATCAAAGGCAGCAGAGAGGTCCAAGAGAAGTAGTGCAGCAACTCCATTGTGTTGACTGTGTTTTTAAGACCATCCCAGATTGCTATGAGTGCCGATTCAGTGCCTCTTCCTGGGCGGAATCCAGTTTGGTAGTTTGAAAATATGGAATTGTCTTCAATGAATTGTGACATCTGTGCGAATGCTGCTCTTTCTATCAGTTTGCCCAGGAAAGCTCCATTTGTGATTGGTCTGTAGTTGTTGGGGGCCTGCGGGTCTAGGTTTGTTTTCTTTAATAACGGACATATGTATGCCTTTTCTAGGTCTTCAGGAATAGTTTCTGTAGTTAAAGAGTTGTTGATGATTCTTCTTACAGGTGTGGCAGCAGAAGTAGATAAAAGAATGTTCTTGAAGATGTGTGGTGGACAAGGGTCAGAAGGACAACCGGAAGACCTGCTTGCTTTGACCAAATCCATAAATTCACCTTGTGATATTTGTTTTAAGCGCCGTAGAGGCTGGGTTGGTTTATTCTTCAAGGGGATTTTTAGGAAAGGGGTTGGTGCTGATGTTTTTCTTCTGTTTTAAATAGGAGTACGTCCAATGTGTCTGCCTTGGTTGTGTAATGAGTTGCCAGTTTGTTTGTGAAATTTTGAGCAGTGGAATGACTTCCTTCCATGCATTTAGGTTTTCAAAATTAATTGAAACTTTTATAAAATTCCTTGGTTGCAGATTTGTATTCTGTCTGAGTAGTAGCTTTTTTTAAGCTTTTTTGATTGATGATTTGTATATTCTGTTAAGTTTGTGTAGCTGCAGTTTGTCTTGAATATTGTTTGTTTTGAGCCAGGTCTGCTGCAACCTTCTGATTTGTTGCTTTATCTTTTTAAGTTCTATGTTTCTCCAGGTGTTGGTTTTCTTTTGTCCTGTTTAGTTTTTCTGAGTGGTATTAGGATATCAAAAGCTTCCTGTAGCCACTCCTAAGGTTTTGTGGCAGAATTAATTGTATCTAGATCTGTGTTGGCTGTTAGTTGTGTTTCTAACTAATCAAAAATGAGTTTGCTCCATGGTCGATAGGTGCATGCATGTAAGTAGTTGTGGGATGTGTTGATTTGTGGTGTTTTATGTCGGAATGTTATCAAATGGTGGTCTGACCATGTGATTGGCGTGATGATATGAACAGTAACTAGTTCAGGATTAGCAAAAAAAACATCTAGGATGTGTCCAGCGATGAGTGTGGGATTGTGTACAATACGATGTAGGTTCAATGTGACTAGGCCAGTGGTGATAGCTTTTGGATGGGGCATATTGGGTTTGTCAAACCAAATATTTAGGTCCCCAAGAATGCATAGGTTTGAGTATAACGTAATAAGGTCTGACACTGTATCTAGAAAAGCATCTGGGAATGTTGAGTTGTTAGGTCGAGGTCTGTAAAGGAGGAGAAAATTACAGGAGGAAGTTGGAGTAAGGTGTCATCTGGTGAGGAGGGCTTCACAACCTTGGATGGAAATTTTGTCTGTCTTACTGAGATTTATTGCTTGTTTGAATATTATTGCTAGTCCACCTCATCTCTTGCCTATACAGTGTTGTGTGATGGTTTGATAGCCCGGAGGAATGGCTTCATGCAACACGGGCCATGTCATCTCCCAACCATGATTCTATAATGAATAGTAAGTCAGGTTGTGTGTCTGTGAGCAGGTCGTAGATGTGGTGCTTGTTTTTGAGAGTGATCAAGCACTTATAAGCTGGCTGTTTAGAAAAAGTGTGTTAGTGGCGTTGTTGTTTTGTTTAGGAGAAGGGTGAGCAGTATATTTTGAGATTGTAGCAGGTGTGTTGTTAGTTGTGATAACTGTGCGAGGGTCACAATAGTACTGTTTTTCAATATGGTGTTCCTCTTCCAGCAGGCTTAGGAGGCATTTTGTTGGGTCTGTGTGTGTCGGTGGAAGACTTGGTGGCTGAGAGAGACATGAAGAGTGTAAATTTTTTTGTAGGTTAGTCTTATTATGTAATAGAAAAGGGGGTCAATCAATCAATCAATACACCTGTAAAGCACGCTACTCACCCGTGAGGGTCTCAAGGCGCTGAGAGGAGTGGGGGTGCTGCTACTGCTTGAACAGTCAGGTCTTGAGTAGCCTTCTGAAGGTCAGCAGGTCTTGGGTCTGTCATAGGAGCAAGGGGAGGGTATTCCAGGACTTGGCGGCGAGGTGGGAAAAGGATCTGCTTCCGGTGGTCACTCTTCGGATGCAAGGGACAGTGACGAGGGCAAGGTCGGCTGAGCGGAGCTGGCGGTTCGGGGTGTAGAAGGTGAGTCGTCTGTTGAGGTAGGCTGGACCGGTGTTGTGGAGTGCCTTGTGTGCGTGGGTGACGAGCTTGAAGGTTATCCTTTTGTTGACCGGGAGGCAGTGTAGGTCTCTCAGGTGGGGAGTGATGTGGCTGTGGTGGGGTACATCGAGGATCAGGCGTGCAGAGGCGTTTTGTACACGTTGCAGTCGTTTCAGGAGTTTGGCCGGGGCTCCCGCATAGAGGGCGTTTCCATAGTCAAGTCTGCTACTGACGAGGGCCTGGCTGACTGTTCTTCTTGTTTCTGTGGGGATCCACCTGTAGATCTTGCAGAGCATGCGGAAGGTATTTAAGCAGGAGGAGGAGACCGCGTTGTCTTGTTTGGTCATGGAGAGTGTTGGGTCAAGGATGACGCCCAGGTTGTGTGTGTGGTCGAGGGGTGGCGGGGCTGCTCCCAGTGCCGTTGGCCACTAGGAGTCGTCCCAGGCTGAGGGGTTGGCTCCGAGGATGAGGACCTCTGTCTTATCCGATTTCAGCTTCAGCCTGATGTTCTTCATCTATTTGGTGACGGCCTTCATTCCTTCATGGAGGTTGGATTTGATGGTGAGGGGGTCGTTTGTGAGGGAGAGGATCAGTTGGGTGTCACCGGCGTAGGAGATGATGTTGAGGTCCTGCAGCCGGGCGACGTGGGCGAGCGGGGCCATGTAGACGTTGAATAGTGTTGGGCTGAGGGACGATACTTGGGGTACGCCGCAGATGATCTTGGAGGCTTCGGATCGGAATGAGGGAGGCAGACGCTCTGGGTTCTGCCGGAGAGGAAGGAGGTGATCCATTCAAGAGCTTTGTCCTGGATCCCTGCATTGTGGATGCGTGCACGTAGGGTGTGGTGGCAGACGGTGTCAAAGGCGGCAGAGAGGTCCAGGAGGATGAGGGCCGTGGTTTTTACTGTTGTCAAGCAGGGCCCTGATGTCATCGTTGGCGGCGATGAGGGCAGTTTCGGTACTGTGGTTGCTGCAGAACCCTGACTGGAATGGGTCCAGGATGTTGTTCTCTTCGAGGTAGTGGGTCAGTTGTCTGTTGACGATCTTCTCGATTACCTTAGCCGGGAACGGGAGCGAGGAGATGGGCCGGAAATTCTTGAGGTCTCTCGGGTCCGTCTTGGGTTTCTTGAGTAGGGCGTTGGGATGCAAAGTTGTTAAGAGTGGCGTGTTGTTTATTTTGTTTGCATTTGTTTAGTGTGGAAGGAGTGCGGGTTAGGGGTGGTGGAGGAGCATGTGGATCATAATTTAAGGCTTTAAATTGTGCAATGGATGAGAGGCGGGTGATTTAATGTTGATGTGTTGGGGTGGTTGTGCTAGATGTTTGTGAAGAGTCAGAATGTAGGGTAAAGATAGGTCAGGATTTGTATTCTTTGTGTAGTCATGAGGGTGGGTGTGACAGAAAGTATAATGAAAGTTTGTGTTATTTTGATGTGCTGATGTGTGTGGTCTGTATTGTTTTGTGGAATAGTAAGAGGGGATATTGATGTAGTGGTTTTCTGTGAAGGATTTGTATGGGAGTTAGTGCTGGTGAGTGGTATTAGAGTAGTACAGGGGAAGTTGATGTGTTTTGGAGATGAGTGTATGATGTGTGTAAGAGGGGATGAATGTGTGTCAGGGGAGACAGTGTTAGTTGTGATGACTGGAAGAGGTAATATGTGTGGTGGAGTGGAGTGTGAAGATTGCATGGTTGTGTGTAATTGGTGAAGAGAGGGGAAGGGTGTTTGTAGATGGTGTATTGGAAGGCTGGGTTTAGCTATTGTCATGATAAAAGGGGGTCTGTGTGGAGCAAATAGAGGGTTGTGCTGTTGCTTTGTATGAACAGGGAGTGTGTACCTGGATGGTTGAAAGTAATATATAATGTGGTTTTGTGTTGTATGGGCGATGGAAGGTTGTGTTAGCGGGAATGGACAGAGTTGTGTTTGCTGTGAGAATGAAGGTATTTTACTGTTGTAGTTGTGGTGGATATGTGTATGGGTGTGGTATATGGGGTTTTGTGTTGGTTGATGAGACATTGCAATCTGTATGAGGTCCGTTTGTGATGCAGGAGTTGGATGTCTTTGCTGGATAATGTGTTTGCATGTTGATGGATGTGTAGGGAGTAAGTTCCTTTCTGATAAATAGAAAATTGGCAGCATTTCTGGCCCTACCTGTCCCGAACTGGCCCAAACAGGCAACTGCCCTTGACCTCTCCACCCTTAGCCTTGACGCCCGGGCTGAGACACCCTGAGCCCTAGGCTTATATAGCCCGACTGGCCAATAGAAACCTAGTCCTAACCTTAACCAATCAGATTTGTAACCCTAAATCTTACAACCTATGGGAGACCCAACCCTATTCACCAATCATACCCTAATCCTGACAATCACAACCCCAACCCTAAAACCAGAAGCCAATAGGAATCTCAACCCTACTAACAATCACAAGCCCAACCCTAAAACCAGGAGTCAATAGGAATCTCAACCCTAGTACCAATCACAAACCCAACCCTAATCCCTAAGCCAATAGAAAGACCAACCCCATCAACCTACCACAATACCATGCAACAGCCAATAGAAACCTATATAAGGGTCAAGTTAACTGAAGCCCCAGCCCTTGTGGGAAGGGAGGAGGCATCTGCTGCTCTATTCAGAATCTCCTTGGATACAGACAGGCTGAATCCACACTTCCAATCTAGCAGAATCAACTTTCTAGGTAAGGGAGATATTGTAAAAAAACACTGAAATACTGCTTGTCGCGCACTAAGAAATTTGGGTTTTTCAAGGCAAAACAGGTGATGCAGACAGTTTCTAAATACAAGTTTAAATCACAGCAACAGATTGAGCAGTCTCCTAAACACACTCTGGTTAGCCACTGAGGTGTATGTAGCCTTTTTACTTGAAAAGAGGGGGGGACTTTATGCAATCTTTTGCCACAAACTAGGAGGGAAATTTTAAACAGTCACAACTAAAATAAACAGCACTTTAAAATGCCAAGCTGCCTGAAAAACAGAGAGTCTACAGTAAACAGGCATGAGTAGCAGTAGAAATCACTTTTAACAAATAATAAGATTTCCCAGAAAAGTCTGGGGCTCCCTACCTAGGTCTCCTAGGAATCCTTGAAGACTGGACAATATTAGGGTGCAGAGAAAAAGATGGGCTCACAAAATGGAGGTGGCTGTTTTGGTGTTCCATCCACAAATGTAAGGGCCCAGGGCAGCTGTGGGAGGAGGGCTCAGGTTGACTGGGACTCAGAGAGCCAATCAGCAAGGCCCAGCCCCAGTGGGAAGGGAGGAGGCAGTTGCTGCTCTATTCAGAATCTCCTTGGATACAGACAGGCTAAATCCACACTTCCAAGCTAGCAGAGTTTAGGACTTCTACTGTTATGTATTTTACTTTTAGGGGGCAGTTGCCAATTTGTATGAAATGTGTTAACTTTAATCATATCACTGGGAGAATGCAGATTTTGCTCATTGAGTTTTCTTAAAATATGTATAGAAAGCCCTGGTTTTGGGAGTGAGCCAGAGACTTTCCCTGTTCCTTCAGAGTGTATGGGCCTGATTAGGAGTTTGGCGGACGGGATGACCTGTCCACCGAACTTTCGCTGGGGAGCTTGCCGCCATACTGGCTACCTCCCCACCGGACCCATTAGTGCTTTCCCACTAGGTTGACTGGTGGAAACTGAGATTTCTGCCAGTCAGCCTAGTGGGAAAGTGGCAGCAGCATTGTCTCTGACTCGTAATTGAGCCTGCTGCAGTGCTGTCACCTGCAGGGTGCTGGGCAGGGAGACCCCTGTACTGCCCATGCCAAGTGCATGGGCAGTACAGGGGCCCCCTGTAGCCACCTGCACCTGATCTTCGGCAGCCTTTTCATGACGGTAATACTGCCATGAAAAGGCTGGCAGAGAACCAGGTCAAAATCAGCAGGGCGGTGCTGCATTCCGACCTCTGCCACCGTCAGCCCATCGGGATTACTGATCCCAGCAGAGATGGCAGTACCCTAGTGGTCTGACCTCCAGGGTCTTAATGTGGCAATTGGACTGCCACAGCAGCAGTTGTCCTGACTGCCACTGCGAGGCTGGCGGTCTTAGGACCGCCAGAAACATATCGAGGCCCTTTGTCTGATTCTCTATTGATTTTGCTATTCATTGGAACTTAGAACTATTCTAACTTCTGATTATGTATTCTTCAATTATGCTGTATCACATGCTTTTTTAGATCTTGTCAGAAGACCCCTTATTTTTTCCCAGATCTAGAATTCAGTTATTGAGTGGTCGAAGTTACTTATTTTAAGACTCTGCTCATTATTATTGGGCCTGATGTTGAGAAGGGTATTCTTTATCGCAAAACTAAGGTGCTGGAATGGAACCACTGAAGGCAAAGATTTGGTTGTTCTAAATTTTGGGGTGCCTGAATTTTGTAATTCAGGGTCCTGCTCCTGCAAATTTCAAATAATAAGCCATCATAATCAGTAATTATCTAATAATTATGTTATTTTGGAACAGAAAACCCCTGGGGTATTTTTATATCCCTTAGGTAATCTACAAATCATTCGGTGTTCTCCCAAATGTAAATGAGGTTAAGTAATATAATTCAGGGGCTCACTCTGGGTGAAACGCCCAACGGCTATATGTATGAAATTATTATCTTTCGTGTGATGTCCACCCCCAGATTTTTGCCCTATCTGCCTTGTTGACTGTGCACATTACCCCTGTTAGCTAATAGTAAAGTGTTTACTAGAAGGTGTTTCCTTTCTTGGATTTTGGGAGTCAAGGCATTGTGGAATTGCTTATTTCAGGACAAGTAGATACTACTAAAAAAGTGTGTAGGGTAACCCCTGAGAACTTTTACCCTATTGGTTAGGGAGGGACCAGGTGTCATCCCCTCTCATTAACATTAACTAGCGCCAGGCATAAATTGGACCCGTGGAAGAAGAAGAGGGCTAGATCTGCTGTCTGTGAACTGAGGGGAGCCTTGAAGGTCTGGACCTGCTCCCTCTTTTTTTAACCAGAATAAAACAAAATGGATTCCAAGGATCTGTTGACTGACTTTCTGTGTGGCTACAGGGCAACCAAAACCTGCAAGTCCTTTTTCCTTAACATCCTAGATGACCAGTACCAACTGAACTTGACCTGAACCCGGCTAGTGCAACAACAAGATGATGGATGGAATGCTTAAATTAATCTCATCCACTGGCAATTGCTCGGCTGCATCCCAAACCATTGTTTTTTTACACACCACGCCACCGCAGTTTGGACCCAGCCATATGCTAATCAGTCTTGTCCCTGCTCTCTATCGGAGCAGTCCACCCTGAGCTGCCAGGCCAGGTCCTCCTTCGACCGGAAAAAAAGCATCCTGTGACCGGTTGTGGGGTATCACCCCTTATCAACCAGGATAGCTTGAATCCAGTGGCACATGAGCCCGGGACCCAGGTTTGAGCATACCTGGCGCCCTTAGGAAGGCAAATGCAACAACAGCAATGTGATGGATGGAATGCTTGAATTAATCTCAGCCACTGGCAATTGATCAGGCTGTACCCCAATTCACTTTCTTGCCCACCCTGCCACCCCAGTTTGGACCCAGACATATGCAAATCAGTCTTGATCCTGCTCCCCATGGGAACAGTCCAGCCGGAACTACCAGGCTAGGTAAAGACTGATTTTCAGATGGCTGGGTCCTAACTTGAATGGAATGGCCAGCAAAAAACTATGGATTTAGGCCCAAATCTGTGACTCGTGGTGAATGCTTCACATTGTTCAGCATTCCGTCCATCATCTGTTCTTTTTGCAACTGAACCCTGCAGGTGGCCTCTGCTGGAGTGCTTCTTGGCCCACAAATGCTGTTCCTGCAGTCCTCTGACCCATGGCTGTGTCTAACTGTACATCTTGTACAAACCCTTAAAACCTGAGACTGAAAATGTGTTAGGACTTCTAAATCTCCAGAGGACTGGGACAAAAAACCCCAGCCCATCCGACCAGACCACAACCTCCTGAGTGGGAGAAAACTGTTTTCTCCCACTCTGAACTTCTCTGGAGCAGCAACTCTGGTTCAGCAGACCCTTGGAGAGAAGGCATCTGGCCTCGTGGAACTCAACATCAGATACAGCTGCATCGTTATCCTGCTGAAGGATTCCAAGCGTAAAAAAGAGACTAAGGCCCTCATCATGACCTTGACGGTGAGTGATGAAGTGGCAGTAATACCGCCAACAGGCTGACGGTAATTACCGCCAAATTATGACCATGGCGGAGAAAACTCCCATAGACAGCCAATGTACCACACCAACCGCCAGGGCGTTAAAAACACTGACCACGACGGTAGCCAACAACAGCCAGGCGGAAGACAAAGTGCCACCCACCATATTTTGACCCTTCCATCCGCCACAATTTCTGGGGCGGTACCAATGCTATCAAAAGCCTGGCGGAAACACTGCACAGAAGAGCAAAGACTCACCATAGGAGACACAGGGAAGAACAACGCTGCCATGGAACCAGAACTGCAAGTCTTCCCGATGCTCATCTACGTCATGCTCTACCTGGAACACCAACACTGATGAAGACGACAACGGTGAGTACAGCCGCCTAGCACACAAGGGAGGAAGGGAGGAAAACGAGAGTGACACACACACATACAACACACACCATTGACACACACACCATACACACAACCAGCTGCAGAAGAAAAACAATGGCACGCGATACACTGCAGAATAATGCACGGACAACAAGAATGCAGTAGTGAGAATGTATTTATATAAACAGCTACCAAATTAACCGATTGTATGAAAAACAGATATGTACAAATGTACACAAAGGGCCAATGCCCAGTCCAATGTACTAAGGGCCCTCATGGCCACAGGGCACAGCCCAAGGCCTAACTCGAATCCTGACTTAATCCAGATAGAACTCTGCATGGGCATCAGTTTGCAAGTGGGCAGGCACCTCAGGCGGATAGGGGGTGGGGGGCACCTCAGCCGAATATGGGAACAAACCCACTGGTTCTGAAGGGGGCTCCATGTCTATTACTCTGTCCTGGGGAGTGCTCGGCCACAGTCTCTGGGGTAGGTGACTTTCCCACTGGTTCTGGAGGGGGCTCCACACCAATTGCTCTGTCCTGGGGAGTGCAAGGCCACAGTCTCTGGAGTGGGAGACTTTCCCACCGGGTCTGGAGGGGGCTCCATGCCTATTACTCTGTCCAGGGGAGTGCAAGGCCACAGTCTCTGGAGTGGGTGACTTGCCCACTGGTTCTGGAGGGGACTCCATGCCTATTACTCTGTCCAGGGGAGTGCAAGGCCACAGTCTCTGGAGTGGGTGACTTGCCCACTGGTTCTGGAGTGGGCTCCATGCCCATTACTCTGTCCTCAGGAGCGCAAGGCCACAGTCTCTGGAGTGGGTGACTTGCCCACTGGTTCTGGAAGGGGCTCCATGCCCATTACTCTGTCCTGGGGAGCTCAAGGCCACAGTCTCTGGGGCGGGTGACCTTACCTCTGGTTCTGGAGGGGGCTCCCTGCCCATTACTCTGTGCTGGGGAGTGCAAGGTCACATTCTGTCAGGTGTGGAACATGCCCACTGCTCCTGGAGAGGGCTCCATGTACAGCAGTCCCTGGAGGGTGGCCTACATGGCTTCTGCTGATGATGATGGCTGCACTGTGTCATCTGGAGGTGAGGGCTGCACAGTGTCAGCAGGAGGTGAGGTGGTGGTGCCTCCTGGGCAGCCTCTGCTTGAAGTGAGGGATTTCCTCAGCTGGAGGTGAGGGCCCGTGACCACTGGTGGTGGTGGTGTCACCCTGATAGCCTCCACTGGAGGTGAGGGCTGAACTGTATTGTCAGGTGGAGGTGCCTCCTGGCAGGCTCTGCTGGAGGTGAGGGATGCACTTCCTCAGCTGACGGTGGGGGCCCCGTAACCACTGGTGGTGGTGTCACCCTGACAGCCGCCGATGGAGTCGAGGGTTTCTTCCCCTTCTTGACAGAAGGCATTGGATCCTTACCCTTCCTGGCAGGGGTTGGGGGCTTCTTCCCCTTCATGGCAGGATGTGCATGTTCCTTAGCCTTCCGAGCAGGAGTCAAGGGCTTCTTCCCCTTCAAGGTAGGAGGTGCGGACTCCATCCCCTTCATGGCAGGAGGTGTGCGATCCTTAACCTTCCTGGCTGGTGGAGTGGGATGCTTCACTGACTTGCCACCACGACTAGGTGGTGCCACCACTGTCCGCGTGGACTGTTTGGCTGAGGTCCTGGGCTGGGTCGTTGGGACCGTGCTCTTACGGGCAGCATGGGGGAGAGAGGGAGGGAAGAGATCAAGTTGGGCAAGGAAAAGCTTCTTATGGATGGTGGGGTGGGATGAGTGTTGAGGGATGGAAGTGGAGATTGAGGGAGTGGTTGTAGGAGGTGTATGTCTACTGGACTCGGGTGGACTGTTGGGTGTGTGAGTGCTTGCGTTTTTGTCCTTTAGGAGGGAGGACAGACATGGTGGGAGAGGACGCAGGAGACGCATACATGGATGTTGTGGAGGTGTCTGTTAGTGAGGTGTGTGTACTGCTTGGTGTGGTGATGCTGGTGGTGGATGTTGATGCAGTGCATGCAGGTGTGAGTGTGGACAAGATTGTGAGGGAGGTGGAGGAGGAGGGGAGACAGTGGATGTGGTTGTTTCTGCAACTGTCTGGTGTTTGTGTAAGTGCTTGTGGGATGAAGTGTGGTGCCTGTGTTTGACTGTGCCACTCTTGTGTGTTGTTTTGTGTGCATGCTCGTCTGTATGTGTGCATGGGATGGGTTGGGGTTGAGGAGACTGGAACTTGGAAGTGGTAGTTGTAGGGAGGACGCTAGGGACAGGGACAAAGCCTGCCATCAGAGAGGAGGCCAGAGCCTGAATCAATCTCTGTTGGGCCGCCAATCCACCGTGAATGCCCTCCAGAAATGCATTGCATTGCTGCATCTGGGATGCCGGCTCCTGGATGGCATTTACAATGGTTGACTGCCCTACAGAGATGGATCTCAGAAGGTCAATAGCCTCCTCACTTAGGGCAGCAGGGCTCACTGGGGCAGAGGCTGAGGTGCCTGGGCGAAGGAGATGCCCACCCTCCTAGGTGAGCGGGCACGGGCAACTTGCTGAAGGGCTACTGGGAGGGCAGTAGTGGTATGGGGGGTGACGGCTGTACCTGCAGCTGGGGTGGTCACAGAGGTGTCCGTCACCACCAGGGAATTTCCATCGTAGGAGGTATCTGAGTCTGTGTTGTCACCTCCTGTCTCCGCCGTGGTGCTCCCCTCACCCTCCGTCCCACTGGTTCCCTCGGCGTCAGTGGACTCTGCATCCTGGATCCTGTGGGATGCAGCACCCTCTGTCGCCAGTGCCCCTGCTCCTCCACCAGATGATGCTAATGCACACATGGACATGATGACAGAAGAAAAAAAGGGGGAGAGAGAAAAAGAAAACACTGGGTCAATTACTGCACCAACACCACAGTTGGCATACACAGCACCGTCACACACAGGAATCAGTCTTGAGCACTATGCATTGCACTGCCAGAGATTTGGCTAGATGCCACGGCAAGATGAGGGCCACACACAGCCAACTGCACCCCTCCTGGTACCCACAAAGCCCTGACTGACATGGACTTACAAGCTGGGTTACCTGCATTTGCCATACACCCATTACCCTTAAGCTGGATCACGCAGCAATGTCTGGCCTGGCCTTAGGAGCACCCACTAAGTCACATCCACCACCCGGATCTCATGCCACCTGCCAATTATTGTAGTAATGCCCACTGTGGCTGCTGTGATTACCTCAAGCGCCCGTCCAGCTCTGGGTAGGCCACTGCCAGTATGCGGGCATTTACGGGGGTCAGGTTCCGATGGAAACCCCATCCTCGTTGGGAGGCAATCCCCAGCTGGGCCTCCGAGGTCTTCCGTGGCCAGCGTCTCATGTCCCCCAACGTTTCTGACAGTGGGTGCTCCACCAGCCGTAGACCCCCAGGGTTCGCACGTCCTTGGCGATGGCACGCCAAAATCCTTTCTTTTGATGGGCGCTGACCTGCAGAGGTAATACAGACAGGAGGACACCATTACACATACAATCCAGCCTGTCACACATATGACCCACCAATCCCATTTCCATCACCATTGGCTCACACATCGGCCGGCGCACACCATGTACACCACCACAAGACATTCCCCCCACCCGATGACACGATGCTTGCACATATATCTCCATGCATCCTTCCCACATGCATGGTTCCCAAGGTGTACTCACCTGTTGGTCTAGAGGCCCATACAGCAGTCCGTACTGGAGTAGGACCCCATCCACAAAATGCTCCAACTCCTCCGAAGTGAAGGCAGGGGCCCTTTCCCCGGTCACACAGGCCATGGTAGGTTCCAGACGCAGGTCACAGCAGCACAAGCAGTGTAGGTGTTCTTCTGTTGAAGGTCAGGAAACAAGTGAGGAATCAGATAGAAAATGGCAGTCACGTCCGCGGTTGTGTACACCGTCACTGCCGGCGCAGATCCCCATTGGCCACTGTACTCCATAGATCCCCATATTATCCAATGAGGAATTGCACGGCGGTGCAAGACCGCCTACCTCCATGACACCCAACATCGGCGGAGTTACCTCACTTCCACCTGTCCCTACATACAGGACAGGCGGTCGCCATTCCATGGTGGCAGACAATGGTCATATCAACCGTAACTGCGTCACAGCCTAGATTAGCACATACCTCGCCATTCCCACTGTCCAGTCACATAAATGCACTATGTACTCTGAGGTTGGGGTACCATTGTTCAAATTGTGAGAGCCTACACACTCTTGTGTACCTACTGCTGCGGATAAATGGGAGGAGAAGACATACCCCTGTGTACAGACCCCTTGTGGACTTGGCTACACTGGAGGACAGGCACATTATACTCACCTATAGACTGGACAGGGCCAAAATCACATAGCTGCGTGCCCAAGTGGAGCCTGACCTGATATCTGCTATCCGTCATCAGTGCGCCATTTTCTGGCAACTGGTTCTTTCCAAGTGGCAGTGGGCTTGGCAGCAGGAATGTCACAGACAATGTTCTCAATCGTGCTGGCAAGAGTTTTGTCTGCCCTGGTGAAACACATGTGCAGCTACATAGCTTTCCCCCAGGTGGAAGATCTGGCCACTGTGAAGGCCGGATTCTATGCAATGGGACAAATACCCAATATTGTTGGGGCGATTGATGGGACACATATTGCGTTAGTCCCCCCGCCAGAATGAACAGGTGTTCAGGAATCATAAGAGTTTCCACTCACTAAATGTGTAAATGGTGTGCCTGGCGGACCAGTACATCTCCCACGTCAATGCTAAGTACACTGGGTCGGTGCATGATGCCTTTGTTCTGAGGAATAGCAGCATCCCAAATGTGATGCCCAATTACAGAGGCACAGGGTGTGGCTAATAGGTGAGCCATGGTCCCCACCAACTGTAGGTTAGTGTATGCCTTCAGGTGTCATCCCAAATCATTGTGTGAGGCTAAATGTTGTCCCTCAATACTTGCAGGTGACTCTGGCTACCCAAACCTATCATGGCTGCTGACCCCTGTGAGGAATGCCAGGACAGGGGCTGAGCAACGTTATAATGAGGCACATGGGCGAACCAGAAGGATCATCAAGAGGACCTCCGGGCTCCTGAAGGCCAGGTTTAGGTACCTTCATCTGACAGGTGGATCCCTGTGCTACTCACCCGGGAAGGTCTGCCAGATATTAGTGGCATGCTGCATGTTGCACAACCTGGCCCTCAGACGGTATGTGCCCTTTCTGCAGGAGGAGGAGACTGGAGATGCCCCTGTGGCAGCAGTGGACCCTGAGGACAGTGAGGATGAGGAGGCAGAGGATGAGGATGAGGACAACAGAACATCAGTTATGCGTCAATACTTCAATGACACACAGGTGAGACAGTGCAACTGACGTTTCCTCTGACTATTGATGTTTTCTGTGTGGCTGTAGCATGATGGCATTAACTTCCATTGCATCTCAACTTACTGTCACCTATGGCTTGTCATTTTACAGATGTGGGTGAGATAAGAACTGTGTACTGATGTGATGACTACAGACAGCTACAGGTCATTATTTCTATGCTGTCACAGTGTTCAGATCATTTGCACTAGGTGTGACTGTTTCCATAAATGCACATTTTCAACACATAAAATACTAGTAGTCAAGTTGTGTTCAAGGGTGTTTGTGGTAGTACTATGAAATCAAGGGAAAAGTGCAATGGAATGGGGTGATGATGGAGGAAAATCCAGGTTATTGTTCAAGTCTGTTTGTAGCACAGGTCCAGTGTCCAAGAGCCCATCGGAAGGGGAGCAAAGGCAGTTCAAAGTGGACAAGGTGACACTGTGGGACACAAGGGAGACAATCAGGAGAGTCTAATTTCCTGGCAGTGGTCTTGGCAAGTGTCTCTGGCTTCTGTCTGGGTCGCATGGAACGTTTGCGGGGTGGTTCACCTTCTGCAGGGGGAGGGGTGCTTGTGGCCTGTGGGTCCTGTGGCGGTGTTCCTGCCCACTAGCTGCAGTAGAAGTAGAGGGCTGGTCAATGGACTGGCTAGTGGTAGGGGCCCGCTGGTGTGCTGTTGCTTCCCTCATGATGTTGCCCATGTCTGCCAGCACCCCTGCTATGGAGATCAAGGTGGTGTTAATATCCTGCAAGCCCTCCCTGATCCCCTGAAACCGTTCCTCCTGCAGCAACCTGTTCTCCTGCACGTTGGATCTGGCCCATCGTGTCATGGGAATGTTGGTAGGCTCACCGGAGTGCCTCCTGGAGAGTCGGTTCCCTGGGCCTGTCCTCCCCCTGGCGCACAGCGCTCCTCACAGTGTCCCTGTTTGCCTTTTGCTCTGTCCACTGAACAGTGTGCCCACTGCCACTGACCCCAGGTCCCTGATTGTCTTGAGTATGAGGTGTGGCCTGGGGTCCTTGTACAGGTGGGCACACTGCTGATTGACGTGTCCTGGGGACAGAGGTCTGGGCATGCTGGATGGGAGCTGTTGTGTTGAATACTGATGGGGAAGGTTTGGTGGTGGATTGTGAGTGGGCTTGGCTGACTGACTGTCCAGAGGTCCCTGATGGGCCAAGTTGTTGATCCAGATCCTGAAGTCCAGAGTTACTGTCCTCACTGGGGACATCTGTCAGGGAGACCAGATCCTCGGGGCCTGCGCACGTTCCCAACATGTCCACCACTAGACAGCTCCAAAGCTCCAATAGAAATACCACAGAGCCTGAGAGAGTCCAAGTGGGGGGAAGGGGGATTAGGTAGGGAACAGCTGGGAAGGAGACCTGTAGGAAGCAAGAGGTTAAACAACACAATGTCAAGATAAAATCACATTGACTTTCAATAGACTATGGATCTAAGAGTTCTTAATACTGTAGTCATGGATAACCTAAGAAATGACTATAACTAGACCTCAAGAAATCTAGGTACCTGGAAAAAATCAAGAATGGGTTAATACAATATTTCATATGAGCTTTTCAGGAAATATCACATGCTGTTTAGAATTCAAGAACCTTCTTCAATAATGATTCAGAATAAACATTGCATTTTTTCATGAGGACAAAGGCTATCTGAACATTCCCTGGAAACAACAGGATAAATGTGTGCACCTCAACAAACACGGCACACCAAAGTTTTCAATGTCATGAAATGATCGAGCACACTGATGATCTAAAAACCAAGAGTTTTATGTCAGGGTTGAATCATGCACACTGTTGCCGATTCGAACAAGAATATGCAAATGCCATGAAATGATCGCGCACACTGTTGCCGATCTGAATGCCAAGGTTTACATGTTAGAAATGAATCGCGCACTCTGCCGATTCGACCAAGAATATGCAAATGTCATGAAATGATCGCGCACACTGCTGCCGATCTGAATGCCAAGGTTTACATGTTAGAAATGAATCGCGCACTCTGCCGATTCGAACAAGAATATGCAAATGCCATCAAATGATCGCGCACACTGTTGCCGATCTGAATGCCAAGGTTTACATGTTAGGAATGTTTCGCGCACTCTGCGGATTCGAACAAGAATATGCAAATGCTATGAAATCACACTCATGCACACAGAGAGTTTCACAACTAGGCCCAAAACTCGAATGTCTTTGAGAACGGGGGTCGGGGGCCCAGCCCGACCTCCGCCTTACCGCCCTGCTCAAGGATCACCAATATAATGAGGGCAGGCCTGGAATATCAAGGTAGGCCTCCGGAACAGGAGCTCAGGAAGTTGTTGCTGCTCTGCACCGGGACCTCTGAATAGTGAGCACTTGGAGCTGAGCTGGCTTCCTTATATAGAGTCAAGCCCAGCCCACAAACCACACCCAGTCATGCTGCAGGGAAAGCTTCTAGAAGGTCCTAGAAAGGGACCACACCCTAATACACTAAGGAAGCCTGCAGCAATACCTTGCAAATGAACAGTTATTGCAAACATCATTAATAGTGTTTTCAAGGTTAAACTCTGCAATGCAAAAGGTTAACATACTACATATAAACACAATGCATGAATTATGCTCTTGCATAAAGACTGGGTTTTTGCATTTTTGTCGCCCGTAGAGCGCGCACTGTCCTGATGTTGACAACATCTTCTGTTGGGGGACTAGATAGTCGTGGCACCTCCTCTTCGCTGACATTGGCTGGGGCACCTGTGGGGATGTAAGTGATGTATTATGCTTCATATCTGTGACATATTGTACATCCCTGGCTTCCCCTCTATTGTCGCTGTTGCCCTGCAACCTTTGTTTGTGTATGGTGAGGCATTGTGTGATTATTGGTTTTCCCTATGCTGTGCACGCCGTGGTGATGGGTGTCCATGCAGGGCTGGGAGGGTTGTCCATCCATTGGTATGGCATGCAGGGCTTGGCACTGGGGTTAGTCATCTGCGTTGGTGCAGTGTGTGGGGTGGAATGGAGTGATGGGCGTGAGGGTGAGGGGGTGTGATGGCATGCAGGTAAATGTTGACTTACCAGTGTCCAGGCCTCTGGCTACCCCAGCGAGTCCCTCAGGATGCAGTAGTGCCAAGACTTGCTCCTCCGATGCTGTGAGCTGTGGGTGAGGAAGTGGGGGGTATATCGTCAGTCCTCTGTATGGTGAGCTGGTGCCTTGCTGCCCCCGTAGGTCGTTCCACCTCTTCCTGATGTTGTCCCTTATTCATGGATGTTGTCCCACGCCATTCACCCTGTCAACAATTCTCCTCCTTAGCTCCATCTTACTGGCAATAGATATCTGCTGTACCTGTGCTCCAAACAGCTGTAGCTCTACCCTAACAATTTCCTCCACCATGACCCTTAACTTCTCATCAGTGAAACGGGGGTGCCTTAGTGGGGACATGGGTGTTGTGTGGTATGTGTTGGTGAGAGTGTGTTAATTAATGTGGTGGGGTGTGTGATGTGGGGTGCGTGAGGGATGTATGGGTGTATGTGGTGTGTGTGTCTAGTTGTCTCTGTGCTGGTTATGTCAATCTCCTGGCAGTAATTGTTGTTTGTAAAGGGTTGTGGGTAATGTGTGTGTGTGTGTTTTTTAGTGATGTGGGTGTGTGTGTGTATGAGTGTCAGGTGTGTGTTTTTAGTATTGGCTACTGTAGTGTTGTTTTGTATGTGGATGTCCATTCTAAGCACGGTGGTATGTACCGCCAATGGTTTACCGCCATTAAATGTCTGCTGTGGTGATTCGTGGGTCATAATGCAGTGGGTGTGGTTCTGTATGGGTGTTGGTACAGCCACTTTATCACTAATCTTTGGGTTGGGGGATTTGTGTATGTGGCTGTATTCTGTCAGATTGGTGTGTGGGTGTCATATTATGGGGAACGAATATTCATCACCGCGGCGGTATGTTGGCGGCCGTCACAGAGGAGATAAGCGGGATTTACCACCAATGTCATAGTGAGGGCCAAAGTTTGAAGGTAAAATTCTTGACCAGGTGAAGGTTCCAAATGTATCCGCCCTGCAAGAAGACTTCCCTGGGCACCACATTTGAATTTCTACAGTTCAGAGCTTTTCCTGCCACAACCAACAGCTTCAATGGTACCTTGTCCAATACCAATCTAAGTTCATGAAGACCTCCTCACATATATCCTGCTACCTTGCCCGGCAGTAGGAATTTGGCTTCCAAGAAAGCATAATGGCCTGATTTATATGTTGGAGGAGGGGAGACAGAGTTCCCTTCATGACAACTTCATGGTCCACCCACGGAATTTAGAGTTGGGTGGACCATATGTTTGATGACAGTGGAGACTACTCTGTCTTGGACTTGGTTAAACCCCTCTGACGGCTCAAACGAGTAAGGGCAGAGGATTGGCTATATGTCCAGCCACCTAATTTAGAAGGGTAGATATACAGGTAATTTTCAATGCCGGTCACTAACAGGAAAAACCTGGTGGTAAGGGGCACTGAAAAGTGTTCAATGCTCCCCTCACCCTGGGAGTAAAACTTTTTTTTTTTTTTTTATCCCACTTTTGGATTTTCTTTCTGAAAATAAAATAAAAGCTGTACGTTTGCTCTGTTACAATATGCCTGTGGTGGGTTTGTACTTTTTCAATGTGAGCTGCGTGGTTATCACAGCATATGTTTAAGAGTGCTGGTTCATATTGTGATAGTCCAGTACATATCTGACTTGGGTCCTGGAAAAAATTGAGGTGTCCATAGTTGATGGCCAGGAGGTGATGATTCCCTGATACTCCAACTCATCAAAAATTGAATTGGCCTTTGGTTTAGTTGGCTATTGCCTTTGGATTTGTAATCCATCCTGCAATAGGATGTTGGGTCTCAGTATGAGTGTGGTGACGGTCAGACTGCCACACTCCAGGCGGTCCGACCGCCACATTAAATCCCTGGCAGGGGAGACCTGCAAGGAGACTGCTATCACCGGCAGGAACATCATTCCGGACGGGCTGATGGCGGTCTGAGTTGAACTCAGCGCTGCTGTGCTGATTACACCCCGCCATTGAAAGGCTGGTGGAAAGCCACTCCCGGGGGCCACAGGGGTCATGGGTATGCAGGGGCCCCCCTGCCCAGCACCATCAGAATGCGCATGGTCTGCTTTGCAGACAGTGCGCATTCCGATGGTGCTGATGTGCTGTGGTATTGGCCTCTGCTCCCACAAGGGAGCCAAAACCAATACTGTAGTACTGTTCCCTCCAGTCAGCCCGGCGAGAACAGCATAATACAATGTTCCCGTCAGCCAGCCCAGTAGGAACATTGTACTATGCTCGGGGGTAAGCTTGGGAGGATGCCACTGCCATGGCGGTGGCGTCCTCACCGCATGTTTGGTGACCCACTCATCTGACCACCAAGCACATAATGAGGCCCTACGTGTAGGTCTGCATTTTTATCCTAGTCCACGTGATTTTTATAAAGTGCAGAAACAATTTGTAATGCCCACTTGATGTAGTGAGCTTTAAGTGGCTGGGGCACTCAAGAAAAAACTGTCATTAAAGTGCCCTTCCGAGTGGAGCATCTATAATAATTTGTGGCTGCCAGTCTGCTTCTGTAAGTATAATACCATAAGAATGAGTTGAGTCCAGAAAATCAACTTAATATTTCCTTCAATTTTAATTTAAACTTTGTAAACTAATTCCAGCACATTCGATTGCCCATCAGGTGTTTCTACCTGAACAAAGTGAGTAGTCCCTCCCATGTTCAGGAGCAACTTGAGCTTCAGGTGATCTATTGTTATTCCACCACCTTGTTTAGTATTGTTACTGCCCATTCCTCACTCTTCAACAGTGCCCTCTTCTCTCCTAGTAGCAACTACCTTCCTCTTTTGAAAGTTTATCTTAGGTGGTCCCAACACCCTCTTCCCTGCTGTCCCTTGTTTGGTTCTTGGGAAGAGTGTCTTTCTACTTACATCTGGCATCTTTTCTTCAGGATCATGAGAAGAATGAGGAAAATTCTCATCAGAAGATTGACATACTTGTGAATCCCTAATTTTCCTCCCATCTCTCAATGTATACCCTTCTTGTTCTTCATTCATTTGATAGAATTAAGGTTGTATTTTTTTTACTTTCTGTTTTTCTAGTCTAGGTTTTACTTGTGATGTTTGTGTTTTTAAGATGAGAGATAATCTATGGTGACTTCACTTCTTTTTGGGCTTCTGAGTTGCAGCATAGTTTTGGCAAACAGCGAACAGAGCTGCATCACTCTTTTTATTTCTGAAAACTATTTTGGTTATGGTATGAATATTAATTATCATTTTTATACCCAAGTACACTGCAGGGGAAGCACCATGCTCTTGTTTTTGCATCAGGACATCAGGACTTCAGGTGTTACAGCTATAGCGAGTATTGTGGTAATATATAAGGTAGACAAAAACTTCCCCATGACTGTCATTGCTGTATATTGGGTACCTTTCCATTGGAAGGTACAGGTAAATTTTTTGGTGTTTATCCTACGGAGTTTAAGGAGAATACACCACTTCTAGCTCATATGTTTTTCTAGACTCTCAAAATGAAATTTTGTTTTGCTTAGTTGGGCAACGCACATTTATTGAATTTTTAGTTTGTGGACTAATGTCAGTTGCATGTGCTTAGGAAGGTCTCTGAGTGGTGACTTTGCCCTAAATTACCCACTGTTGTAAGACACATAGGCCCTCATTACAACCCTGGCGGTCGGTGTTAAAGTGGCGGTAATACCGGTAACAGGCCGGCGGAAAACAAATGGGATTACGACCGTGGCGGAAACCGCCAACGTAGACGCCCACTTTAAGACTCCGACCGCCACGGCGGTACAAACAAACAGCGCTGCGGTCACCGCCAACAGACAGGTGGGAGACAATGTACCGCCCACCCTATCACAACACGGCTATCCGCCACTTTTTCCGGGGCTGAATCAACGCGAATAAAAAAATGGCGGAAACAGTACACAGAAGGGAAAACACTCACCTCTCCACACCCCACGAGGAACCAGGACGCCATGGAGCCCGAATTGCAGATACTGCAGGCGATGGTCTTCCTGCTCCTCTATCAGGAGCACCAATGACAGCGGCGACGACCACGGTGGGTACTGCACCTACAACACAGGGGAGGGGGAGGGAAAAGAGAGTGACACACACGCGCAACAGGCAACACCCCCACCCCCACCCTCACCCACAACACCATACACACAAATACATACTGCAACATTACATATACATCCCCCCACCTCCCCCTGAATAACGCAAGGACAAAAGGAAATGATTGTCACGATTGTAATCAATAAAAATCCATTAGTCAAAAGTCAAAATCCAGTATATACAATTATGTACACCAACTACACAAGTCCGGATAGTGCACCAATGATTGTCTGTGGACCACTGGGCCCAAAATGCATGGGCGAGGCCCACACATGATACCTGACTCCAAACGGAGAGAACACTGGAGGGGCATCACATAGAAAATATACAGGCACCTCAGGAGGAGTGGGAGGGGGGCACCTCAGCCTGATGAACGCACGACGCCACTGCTCCACAAGGCGGCTCCATGCCCATTGATGTAACCTGGGGAGTGCAGGGATGTTTGTCCACTGCTTTATCCTGGGGAGTGCAAAGCCACAGTCTCTCAAGTCTTTTCAGTGGGTGGTTTGCCCACTGCTGCATCCTGTCTCTCAAGTCTTTTCAGTGGGTGGTTTGCCCACTGCTGCATCCTGGGGAGTGCAAAGCCACAGTCTCTCAAGTCATTTCAGTGGGTGGTTTGCCCACTGCTGCATCCTGAGGAGTGCAAAGCCACAGTCTCTCAAGTCTTTTCAGTGGGTGGTTTGCCCACTGCTGCCTCTTGGGGAGTGCAAAGCCACAGTCTCTCAAGTGGATGCCTTTCTCCACTGGTTCTGGAGGGGGCTTTGTGCCCAGAGTGCTTCATCCTGCCAAGGAGTGTGTTAGTGGATGCCTTTCTCCACTGGTTCTGGAGGGGGCTTTGTGCCCAGAGTGCTTCATCCTGCCAAGGACTGAGGTAGTGGATGTATATATCCACTAGTTCTGGAGGGGGCTTTGTGCCCAGAGTGCTTCATCCTGCTGAGGACTGAGGTAGTGGATGTATCTATCCACTGGTTCTGGAGGGGGCTTTGTGCCCAGAGTGCTTCATCCTGTGAGGGCTGAGGTAGTGGATGTATCTATCCACTGGTTCTGGAGGGGGCTTTGTGCCCAGAGTGCTTCATCCTGCCGAGGACTGAGGTAGTGAATGTATCTATTCACTGGTTCTGGAGGAGGCTTTGTGCCCAGAGTGCTCCACGTGCATTGTGGCCGGAACAATACACTCGCCTGGGTGTGTGTTCCACGAGATTGCTGAGGTACAGGTAGGATGATACGCCATGGAGGCAGAGACATACCCCACACTGCTGCGGCTTCGCATTCCATATGCAGGTGACAACTGTGATGACAGTGATGCTTCATGTAAGCTGCCCAGGGTCCTGGAACTCACCACCTGCCTCGGACGACTGGCCACTGGGGATGGTAGCCATGTCTGCGGTGGTACCACTGTCTGAGGATGTCTTGCCACTATCCCCTTTCGTTTTCCCTAACCCCTTGGTGGCAGGTGTTGTCGGCTTCTCCCTCTGGGATGTGGGCACCTTTTTCACCTTGGCAGGTGGTGGAATGTCCTTGCCGTCGCTCCGTGGCACACTGGCAGCCCTGATGGTTGGCGCACTCCATGACCCCGCAGTTGCTGGCACCACTGTGCCTGGGGATGTGGTGGCTGAGGTGCTGGGCTGGGGCCTGGAAAGCCTGGCCCTAGGGGAAGGACGGGGGGGAGGTGTAGGGAAGAGGTCAATATTAGCCAGGAAAAGTTTTTTAGACACACTGGGACAGGTAGATGGAGGGGGTTTGGGAGTGGAGGTAGAGGTAGTGGTTGTAGGAGGTATACATTTGCTGAATTTGGGTGAAGGTGCATGGGCTGGAGGGTGTTGTGAGGTGGATGGCTGTTGGGTGGGTGTGTGCCTGCATTTGTGTACTTTGGGAGGAGGGCTCACAGACACACTGGGAGAGGACACAGGGGATGTGTGAATGGTAGTGAGGGTGGTGAGTGCACATGAGCGGTGTGTGGTGATGGGCGTGCTGGTGATGGAGGTAGTGGCTGAGGATGTAGTGCATGCAGGTGTGAGTGGAGACGAGACTGGGAGGGAGGAGGGGGGCGTGAAGGAGGGGGACACAGTGGAGGCAGTGGATGTTGGTATGTTTGCATGGGTATGATGCTTGTGTGAGTGCCTGTGGGATGTGTGGTGCTTATGTTTGCCTGAGCCACCCTTGTGTGTTGATGTGTGTGCATGCTGGTCTGATGGTGTGCTTGGGATAGGTTGAGGTACAGGGGATTGGGTCTGGGTGGAGGAAGTTGGAGGGGGAGGCTGGACACAAGGACAATGGCTGCCATCAGTGCTGAGGCCAGAGCCTGAAATGCTCTCTGTTGGGCTGCCTGGCCAGAATGAATGCCCTCCAGGTATGCATTTGTTTGCTGCAAATGCCTCTCAACATCCTGAATGGCATTCAGAATGGTAGACTGCCCAACAGTGAGGGATTTCAGGAGGTCTATTGCCTCCTCAATGAGGGCAGCAGGGCTGACTGGGGCAGGGCCTGAGGTGCCTGGGGCTAAGGAGATGCCGACCCTCCTGGGTGAGCGGGCACGGGACACACGCTGAGGGGCTGCTGGGAGGGCGGTGCTGGTAGGGGGTGTGGCGGCTGTACCTGTTGATGCAGGGGGCACAGAGGGGCCCGCCACCGCAAGGGAGCTCCCATCAGAGGAGGAGTCGCTGTCACTGCTGTCAGATCCTGTCCCCGCCGTGGAGCTCCCCTCGCCCTCCGTCTCACTGGTGGCTTCAGACTCCGTTGTTTCACCCTCCAGGGCCAAGTGGGATGCAGCTCCCTCCTCCTCCGGTGCCAATGCTCCTCCGCCTGATGATGCTATTGCACACAAGAACAGGGAGACCACAAAAAGGGGGGGGAGACAGAAGAAAGACATGTTCAGTGCATGCAACACTACTACCGTTGGCGGACACTACAGACACAGCAGCCCTCTGCACTACGCCATGCACTTATATTTCCTAGATTAATCACATGCCCATGGGGTACAAAGCCTAAGCCCGATTTCTGCACACATGGAAGTCACAGGAGCCTTACTAGGTGTAGATGGCACTAACCACTAGTGGGGTTGGGGTGCCACAGAGCCTGCCTCACAAGGGACCTTGCCTACCAAGATCGCCCTGGCCTAGGGAAACCCACTGCCCACCTCCCCCACCCAGACACCTCGTAATGCGCGCAGAGTCAGCTGAATGAGAGTGTACTCACCCCCTAGTGGCTGCTGTGATGCCCTCAAGTGCCCATCCAACTCCGGATACGCCACCGCCAGGATCTGGAACATCAGGGGGGTCATGGTGCGACGAGCACCCCTCCGACGTTGGGAGGCCATCCCCAGCTGGGCCTCCGCCGTCTTCTTGCTCCAGCGGCGAAGGTCCTCCCATCTTTTATGGCAGTGGGTGCTCCGTCTGTGGTGGCCCCCCAGGGTCCGGACGTCCTTGGCGATTGCACGCCAAATAGCCTTTTTCTGGTGGGCGCTGACCTAGAGGAATAGTACAGGGGAAAAGGAAAATCTTTACCCGTCCGGACCGTCATACTCATTGGCCCACGTTCCCACCCTTGCCCTGACGCACATACACTCACTGTCCGCACATGCAGGCCTCAGTCCCCCCCCCATTTATCTTCCATCCACACCACTCCAAACAGGCATTGCCCATGCAGCATGCTCACAATGTACTCACCTGTTTGTCTGGAGGACCGTACAGTTGTGTGTACTGGGGGAGGACCCCATCCACTAGTTTCTCCAACTCCTCCGAAGTGAAGGCAGGGGCCCTTTCCCCAGACACATGAGCCATCGTCACTTCCAGACTGAGGTTACAGCAGCACTTGCAGTGTAGGTTCTCTCCTGTTGAAGGTCAGGTATCAAGTGAGTGAACAGACAGAAAATGGCGGTCACGTCCGCGGCGGTGCGTACCATCACCGCCAGCATACATCATCATTGGCTCCTCCATGACCCCTAGGGTCCAATGTTAACCAATGCAGGATTGCGCCGCGGTCTTCGACCGCCTACCGCAACGGTGTACAGCGCCAGCACAGTTACGTCATATCCCCTTGTCCCACCTTACAGGTCAGGCAGCCGCCATTTCAGGGGGCCACATGGCATTAATATTAACTGCGTCACACCAATGTAGGCCTTGAATACACACAGTAACAGGCACATTGTGGATTAATAAATGTGTGCAAATTACATTTTGTGATACCTCAGTGTTGGCTGACTCTCTGCTCGCTGTTCTCATCCATAGGACACGTCTGCTGGGGCAGGTGATGAGATGGCGGCATCCTCCTGTGTGCAGACCACTGGTGGACCTATCGAAAATGGAAGAGAGACATGCAATAGTCACCTACAGACTTGATCGTGCAACAATCCATGAACTGTGTGCCCAGTTGGAGCCAGACCTGATGTCAGCTATCCGCCATCCCACTGGAATCCCCCCTCTAGTGCAGGTCCTGTCAGTACTCCATTTCATGGCAAGTGGTTCCTTTCAAACAACAGTGGCCATTGCATCAGGGATGTCCCAGCCAATGTTCTCTAACGTGTTGTCCAGAATGTTGTCTGCCCTGCTGAAACACATGCGCAGCTACATCGTGTTCCCTGAGGTGGAGGATTTGCCCACAGTGAAAGGTGACTTCTATCCCCTGGGACATATCCCCAACATCATAGGTGCCATTGATGGGACACATGTGGCCTTGGTACCCCCCGCAGGAGTGAACATATGTACAGAAACCGGAAGAGCTACCATTCTATGAATGTGCAGATGGTGTGTTCGGCCGACCAGTACATCTCCCATGTGAATGCCAAATTTCCTGGCTCAGTGCATGACGCTTACATTCTGAGGAATAGCAGCATCCCTTATGTGATGGGGCAACTCCAGAGGCACCGTGTGTGGCTAAAAGGTGAGGACAAGGACCCTATACAGTGTGAATAGTTGTATGGGTATGGGGTTGTCCCTACAGGTTAGTGTGTGTCTAACAGTTGTCCCTCGACATTTGCAGGTGACTCTGGTTACCCCAACATGTCATGGCTACCGACCCCAGTGAGAAATCCCAGGACAAGGGCAGAGGAATGCTACAATGAGGCACATGGGCGAACTAGGAGGGTGATTGAACGCACCTTCGGACTCCTGAAGGCCAGGTTCCGGTGCCTCCATATGACAGGTGGTTCTCTCTACTACTCACCAAAGAAGGTGTGCCAGATCATCGTGGCCTGCTGTATGCTGCACAACCTGACTTTGAGACGGCAGGTGCATTTTCTGCAGGAGGATGGTCCAGGTGGTGGCCTTGTGGCATCTGTGGAGCCTGTGGACGGTGAAGAAGAGGAGGCAGAAGATGAGGATATCGACAACAGAAACAACATAATCATGCAATACTTCCAGTGAGACACAGGTAAGAAGATGTCACTGCCTCCCACATCTCATACTATTGTTGGAGCTAGCATGAGTCTGTCATTTTCACTCAGTGGATGGACCCTGACTTGTCACTTTGCCTTTCCATTTCACAGATGTGGGTCCCACTTTGTGCCCTCTGCTATATTTCCTCCAGCCCTACAGCTGTGTTACATCAGTATGTGAACAATTAAATTGACATTGCTATATTCCATGGTTATTGTAATTGCACATTTGTGAAAGCACAGACTGACTCCAGATTGTTTTGTGATTGAAGTGTGTTTATTTCTGTGCAAATAAGTGGAGGGGGTTGTAAAATGGGCAGGGGTGATGGTGAAGGAATGTCCATGCAGAGTCCAGTCTATTTGTTTCACAGGTGCATTGTCCAAAGGGGCATAGGAAGTGGAGCAATGGCAGTTGAAGGATGGACAGGGTGACAAAGTGGGACAGAAGGGTGACATTCAGGGGGGTCTCATATCCTGGCGGGGGTCTTGGCAATGTTCTCTGTCTTGTTCCTGGATCTCAGGGACCGTTTGCAAGGTGGCTCTCCATCTGCAGGGGGTGGGGTGCTGGTGTCGTGTTCCTGTGGCGGTGCCTCCTGTGCACTAGCGCCGGCGGAGGGCTGTTCATTGTCCAGGCTAGTGTCAAGGCCCCTTGTTGTGCCACTGTGTCCCTCCTGGTGTTGACAAGGTCTTGCAGCACCCCTGCAATGGTGACCAGGGTGTTGTTTATGGACTTCAGGTCCTCCCTGATCCCCAGATAGTGTTCCTCCTGCAACCGCTGGGTCTCCTGAAACTTGGCCAGTACCGTTGCGATCGTCTCCTGGGAATGATGGTAAGCTCCCATGATGTTGGAGAGTGCCTCGTGGAGAGTGGGTTCCCTGGGTCTGTCGCACAGCAGTCCTCCCAGTTTCCCTGTTTTCCTGAGCCTCTGTCCCCTGAACCGTGTGCCCACTGCCACTGCCACTGCCCTCAGGTCCCTGATTTTCTTGGATTGGTGGGTTTGCCTGGGTTCCCTGTAGTGGTGGACACACTGGTTATTGACGTGTCCTGGGGACAGAGGGATGGGCCCGCTGGGTGGGTGCTGTGGTGGTGTTTCCTGAGGTGGGAGGGTCTGTGGTGGCTTGTGCCGGTGTCAGGGGAACCAACTATCCCGAGGTCCCTGATGGGCTGGGCTGGCCATCTTGATCCAGTTGTGCAGAGCTGCTGTCATCACTGTGGGTCTCTTCTGGGGGGGACTGGATATGTCTGGTACCTCCTGTCCGGTGATGTTGGGTTGGGGTCCTGCAAGGATGTAAAGGCATGATTATTGCATCTGTGTTTGTCATCGTATGCAATGGGTGAGTGACCCTGTACTCCAGTGCTTGCATTCTTGTCTTGGTCCTTGTGTGATATTTGGTTTGGGGTCTGTGTCGGTGTGTGTAGTGGACATGCTTTGGTGATGGGTGTCCATGCTTTGGTGTTACATTCACGGCTTGGTGTTGGGATGGGTAGGTTGTGATAATGGGGCATATGTGAGGTGTTGGAGTGATGGGGGTGAGGGTGGGAGTATGTGACGGCATGCAGGTAGGGTGGGGGATATAATAGTAAAGCTTTGCCTTACTAGAGTCCAGTCCTCCTGCTACTCCTGCAAGGCCCTCAGGATGCAGTATTGCCAAGGCCTGCTCCTCCCATGTTGTTAGTTGTGGGGGAGGAGGTGGGGGTCCACCCCAGTCCTCTGTACAGCAATCTGGTGTCTGGAGACCACGGAACGCACCTTCCCCCGTAGGTCGTTCCACCTCTTCCTGATGTCATCCCGTGTTCTGAGGTGCTGTCCCACTGCGTTGACCCTGTCGACGATTCTGCACCATAGCTCCATCTTCCTTGCAATGGAGGTGTGCTGCACCTATGATCCGAATAGCTGTGGCTCTACCCTGACGATTTCCTCCACCATGACCCTGAGCTCCTTCTCAAAGAACCTGGGGTGTTGTTGAGGTGCTATGATGTGGTATGGGTGATGTATGAGGTGGTGTGTGTTGTGATGTGTGAGGGGATGTGTTGTTGTGTGTTGTTTGAGGTGCATGGATGTTGTGTAAGTGATGGTGTTGTGTGTCTGTGGATGCTGGTGTTGTTTATGGTGGTGTCTCTCTCTGGCGTGGTATCAGAATTCTGGTATTAAAGGTTTGTGGGTTATGTGGGTGTGTGTTTTGTATTGGGTTGGGTGTGTGGATGTGGTGTGTGTATGTGTGTCAGGTGTGTGTATTACGAATTGTCCAATGTGGATGTGTTTTGTAAATGTGTGTGTATTTTGAGCACGGCGGTGTGTACCGCCAATGGAATACCGCGGTTGAAAGACCACTGCGTGGATTCGTGGGTCGTGATAGTGTGGGAGTATTCCTATTGGCGTGACGGTGTGGGTTTTGTTATCGCCAGTTTATCACTGACCTTTGGTGTGGCAGACATATGTGGGTGTGTGTATTATGGCGGATTCCGAGCTGTGGGTCGTAATAGCTGTAGTGGAATTCCGCGGCCGCAGCAGTATGTTGGCGGTCTTCTGCATGGTAAGCAGCATTTACCACCAGGGTTGTAATGAGGGCCATACTGTCTTACATTTCTGTAAATATTTATTATTTTTATCAGCATTTCTTTAGTCTTTGCTGTGTTAAGTAGGGGTGGGCGATTAATTCTGCTCTGCCGGTGGAGTTTGTGGGGTTTTGCCCACTCTGCCTTCCATAAGGAGCGTGGAATTCTGAAAAACTCTGCGGAGTGGCATGGAGCAGAGTTTTTCCTCTCTCGTGGCTCAACAATGTTAGGTTGGCGAGTGCAAGCGAGAAAAATCACATGGTAGACCACTTCCATGTGAAATTTCTCAATGTGGATGGTTGCGGCATGTCTCTGCTGCTCGTGTTGAGAAACCTGCTACTCGCGTTGAGGAAGATGCCGCTCAAGTAAAAAAACTACTTGAGCGGCAGAATTAATCATTGCCCTCTTGCGCTGTACCGTTCGTGCTGATTTTATAGCGCAACAAACTCCCACCGATAAAAATCAGGGCAAGCAGCATAACTTCCTGCACTCTAACACTTGCGGAACTCCGTGGAGCGTGGCAGAGTTTTTCCAGCACTTTGCAGAGTTCAGAGTATCAGAACTTCGGGAGATCCCCCCAGGCCCAGTCTTAAGTCAATCCCCCTCTGGGTGCAGTCTGAATGGGGCTAATGCAGATCATATCTGCCCTTGCAGTGTCAGAGATGCACATTTTGCAACACATGTTGTAATCTCGCTCGGAATGAGGTCACACAGTCTATGTAACTCAAAGACACTTCAACAAAAACGTGCATCACAGCAGTTTGGAGGATCTATTATTGCATACTTTCTAAATATCCCTGCTGCATATGGAGACTCTATTTCAATCCTTGAATAAAATACTTCACTTGTAAATACCATGTCCACTCTAAACACTTGTGTACTTTTGCCTCCTGGATTTATCTTCCCATGAAATGGATAGTATGGGCGATGTGCACATTTTTTCTGGTATATATATATATTGTCTCTAGCTCTATCACCTCTGTTTCTTCCGCCATTGCTTAAAACTGATACTGGTGTTTTGGGCAGATCCTTTGAATATGTTAAGTGCACAACGAACATCAGGTGTGCTTGGGAGGGAAATGCTTTTCCTGTTACTGCAGAGGATCATAAAATAACTCTAGACCCAGATGTCTCTGATTGGTCTAGGGTGTGCAATGTATTTTTCAGGGGTCCTGGGCCTTTGGAGGCCTTGAGAAGCCAGACCACACACTGGGCAAATGTGTGTTCACTCCAGTATTATTGGGGTATGCTTGGTAGGTCCGGTTAGCCTCAAAAGGAAATGTACTCATGTTGGAGAAAAGTGGAACTGGCAGGTGTCTCTCACTTACCCTCCAGTGAATTATTCTCTGTTGCACAGGGACTATTAGGAGTCAGACATACCTACCACAGAATCTCTTACCAAGAGGCAATGGTAGAAACAGTCCCTGCCTGGAACCCCATCATCAGTACGCACACACGATTGTTGGTCTTTTAGAAATATATGATCATTTATTTCATTTCATTTGTCTGTGAATTATATAAATCAGAATTATCATAATTATTATAAAATAACTAAGCAGATAATATGCTAATCAAAGCACATATTTAGCTAGGCCCCTTTCATATTTCTTCAGACACATATAGCCTTTTAGGCTGTTCCCTATCAAAAATGTGGAAACATTGTCAGCTGTCTAAATCATATGAATGCATATGTTTACTGAGCCTTAATTATGCCAAACCATGTATAATTTTCCTGGATACCTTATGATGTCATCAACTCAGCAATCGGAATTCAGTCTTGCAGTACCTCCCCTCAGCAACCAGTCCACGTGCCTAATCCCACCCCTGCATTGGTACCTTAAATACTTTTATCACTGATGATGTCTTGTTGAAGCAAAGAGAGATCATGTGTGTTAGGCCCCTGGTTTGCTACAAAGATGTGCAAACAATACCTCTTTTCAGCCGCTCTCGCAAGCTAGGGACACTAGTGCTAATTATTTCTTCTTCATATCAAGAGAGACCTCTGCAAAGTCATCTTCCCTGTCAGCCATGGTCACACACTCACACCAGACAAGTGGAAAGCTGTCCTTCTCTGTCCTGTGCGTTGCAATGGGATCAAAAACAGGGATTTTTTAAACAGAAAATATGGTGCTAAAGCATTCGCTGTTAGCATTACCATTAGAACAACTAGTCTGCTTTTCTAGTCCCTTTTCCTATTACACACGTTCTCTTAATTTAAAATGCAATCACTGCAGACATATTTACATGCAATCAGGCTTGCCTTGCCTATAGCATGGCTTATTATTACGTGAAAGATCTGCCACACATGGCATGCAGACTTGCACTTCTAATGTATCTGCATTATGGTGCAATAAAGCCATGAATCTGGGAAGCTACAGGTTTCAATGGAGTGGAGAAAAAGCTCCTTCATGACGTTTGAACAGCTCGTTCCGGAGGAGGTAAGGTTCAAATACTTTTCCGTTTTTCACACCGGAAATTGCCCCATTGATGTGTTTAACTGAAAACAGGTTTTTGATTTCCATTAAATGCTCTTCCTAAAAAATTGATTTCAGAGGTTCCAAAAATTCCACTGTTATACCAACTTTTCTTTTGCTCTGGGATTCACCTGAGACTTCAAGCTGGGAGACATTCTCACAGCGATATACAGGTGTGATTTCAGAGTTTGGACTCAAGGAAGGCTATTTTTTCAAGAGCCCCCAAGAAAGCATACCCAAAAAGCATTTTGTTTCATTGACAATTGCTAACTGGTTGAGTTGTTTCCATTTAATATGGAAAAATTCAATTTTATTTCGTTCTATTAAGGACATATTCCTTTCTTCATTAGTTGTTTTTTTCCCTTTTGGGCACACTCATTGTCGAACCAGGTAATTGTCTTAAGTAAAAACTTTGTGTGCAGAAAATGTATATATATTGAACCTGTTCTCTCCTAACACGTAGTTATTTTTCAATGTGATTATTGCGCTCTTTTCTATTATTTCCCCTCACCAAAAGACAGTCTTGAAAGAAAATCACCCCCCCCCTCTCTTACCAAACAATTCAAACATAGGTTTTTGTAGAACTGCTGCAGAAGACTGAAAACAGCCACTCTCAATCCTAACATCAGTGAACCTTTGCTATCAGGATCTGTAAATGACTTTGAGGATAGGTGGATAAAAGCTCTAGAAAAAACACTACTTCCCTCCTTTGGTCCTTAGTACCATTTTATTTATACTGGGCAACGGAAAGAGGTCTACCTACATTTTATTGCTAAGGTACTTGATGTTGACACATAATCTTATCTTTCAATGTCCCCAGCATGCAAAAACCAGATGAGAAATCGATTCAGAATATTTAAAAGACTCTTTAATATTACTCTCTTGTAGTTTGCTTAATTCTGGGGTAACTTCATCCTTGAACACAACGAACACTATTCTCACCTTGTGCACCTTCTGTATGGCTCCTATTTAAGAATTATCTTGTGAGAGCATACATTAATCTATTTAACTCTTAAGTACACTAAGTCCACATTTTGTCCCTTGCATCCACCCGTAACCTACAACAAGCGCCTATTTTCACTATTGGGGTCTAAGATAATATCAAACCATCTTTTGTTTGTCCAATGCAGAACTGGTGGTCCTTTTTGTGCCAACCTGCACTTAAACATAAACCGCACAAGAAGTTTCTAAACTTGGTCCCACCTGCTGAAAAATATATCTCTCCAACCTTTTTAGCCACAGCTGAATATTATGAACCACAACATGCAACTGCGTGTAGGATTGTTTTTCTTTCTGCCAATACAGTTGACATTTGAGATTATGTCATGTTTAGTATTCATGAACACTTCCCTTATCAACCTCTTCATCACTACTACAATGCTAAAGTCCGAGTATTTAAGTAGTGTTTTTTTAACTCCTGAAGAGGAACAGAAGTGTTTCACAAATGGGTAGAGTGATACTCCACGAACCCATTATTATCGAATGAAATCAAATATTGAAATCATACTTAATTACTTAAAAGATAGCATGTTTTAGATGCAAATATGAAAAGTCGGTATAAAACACTGCTTAAATGTGTACGTTTTAAAAAAAAGACAATAAACACATATCCTTAGTAGTTTGCATAAGTTAAAATAGTTCCTCAAATGTCTTGCCTTCCAATAGCTGGGCTTACACAGCCACCAATAGTCTATACCCAATAATTATACCTTTAATTTCAGTTCGGCCAGCATCATAAATGTCACCACATGTGAGATTAAAATGGGATAATTCGGACTGACAGCACATATAATAGTTTGTCGACATGATCAAATACGTCTTTGATTGAACAGATGTTATAAAAGACTTCCTCCTTCTCTCAAGAGGCCTGAACAGATAACAATTAAATGGACTAATGAAATATCCACTTTTTTGCATCAACTACAAAACTTTCTTCCCCTTTTCCTGATCCTTATTGAGGAGTAGGAGATTGGCAAGTAACCTAATCGGTATTGCATAAGTATATGTTTTATATGACTCTGATATCTAGTGAAAGCTCTTTCGATTTCTGAACACCTGTTCATTTCTCCAGGGGGGAACAAATGCAATATGTGTACCATCAATAGGCCCTATAATATTGGGGATATGTCCCACTGCATAGAAATCAGCTTTCACTGTAGCCAAATCCTCCACCTGGGGGAAAACGATGTAGCTGTGCATGTGTTTAATCAGGGCAGACAACACTCTGGTCAGAACTATTGAGAACATTGGCTGAGACATTCCTGCTGCCAAGCCCACTGTCACTTGGAAGGAGCCACTTGCCAGGAAATGGGGCACAGATAGGACTTGCACAAGAGGGGGGATCCCGGTGGGCTGACGGATAGCAGATATTAGGTCAAGTTCCAATTGGGCACACAGCTCTGTGATTGTGGCCCTGTCCAGTCTATAGGTGAGGATAATGTGCCTGTCCTCCATTGTTGCTAAGTCCACCAGGGGCCTGTAGACGGGAGAATGTCTCTATCTCTGATTCATCTGCAGCAGTTGTAATCTAGGGGGCAAACGGTGAGCAGCTGGTCAGTAGCTGTCAACACCAGGGCAGTGCACGCTCTATTGGCAACTAGAATGCAAAAACCCAGCACTCTCAAAACAACGTAATTTATGCATTGCGCTGATATGTTGTTGTTTAACCTTTTGCATTGCAGAGTTCAATCCTGAAGACTTATTTTTAATGTGCTTACAAATGCTGTTCATTTGCAATGTATTGCTGCAGGCTTTCAGAGTGTGTTAGGGTGTGGTCCCTTTCCAGGGCCTTCTAGAGACTTTCCCTGCAACATGCCTGGGTGTGGTTGTGGGCTGGGCCAAGACTCTATAAAAAGGAGCCAGCCCAGCTCCAAGTGCTCACTATTCAGAGGTCCCGGTGCAGAGCAGCAGCTACTTCCTTAGCTCCTGTCCCGGTGGCCTATTTGATCTTCCAGACATCTGACTTTCATTCTTCATTTGGAGATCCTTGTTCTGGGCGGTAAGAAGGTGGTTGGGCTGGCCTCCCGACGCCGTTATCGAGAACTCTCATGTTCTTGGGCCTAATTCTTTTATGATTTGACAGAGTACTTTGCGCGTGTGAAATATGCGCTTGAGTGTTTGTGTCATTTGCAGGGTGACTTGCGAATCGGCAAGACGCGCGATTCGTTTCATGATAATTTAATCTTGTTATTTATTGCACGCTCCCATTTCTTGACATTTGCATGGTGGCTTAAGAATCGGCAAGACGCGCGATTCGTTTTATGGTGTTTTAACTTTGTTGTTCATTGCGCGCTACCATTTCTTGACATTTATATGGTGGCTTAAGAATCGGCAAAAGACGCGCAATTCGTTTCATTGTACTTTGATCTTGTTATTCATTGTGAGCTGTTATTTCTTGGCATTTACATCGTGGTTTACGAATCGGCAAGACGTGCGATTCGTTTAATGATGATTTGACTTTGATATTCAATGCGTACTACCATTTCTTGGAATTTTACATGGTGACACTCGAATCGGCAAGACGCACGATTCTCTCCTCGAGTTTAATTCATGTTGTTTATTGTGTGCCACTATTCTAAGATATTTATCATGTAATATTCAAGTTGACAAGTTATGTGATTTATTTTCCTGAATCCATATTGTGTTATTCATGGTGCACAATCCTTTTATGGTGTTTACTATATATATATATATATACATATATATATATATATAAATCTACAATATGCACAATTTGTGTTGAAACATTTTAAGAGTACTCAGAAGATCAGAGTTTCTAGATGCAATATTGTATGGTCCTAGTATGCATTCTCAAATAGGATTTATATGACTGGTTTAAAATTTAGTCAGAATGTTTTTCTGATTCTCATGTAAAGGAAAGTACTTGAATAAGAAAGTTTTCATTTAATCCATCTTGATTCCCTTAAAGGTATCCGGCCATCTTGAAACTTAGTCATTTTAAACTTAATTCTTAGATTGTTAATGTTTTCAGAATGACTATGCGTAGAATCATAGTCTAGTATTGATTTCAGGAGATATAATTTTCATATTGTGTGTTCTAACCTTTTTCTTACTACAGGTCTCCTTCCCAGCTGTTTCCCTTCCTAAACCCCTCTTCCCCTCTTGAACTCTCTTAGCCTCTGTGATTTATCTATCAGAGTCTTGGAGCTGTTCAGTGGTGGACGTGTTGGGAACGTGCGCAGACCCCGAGGATCTGGTGACTCTGACAGTAGCCCATATTTCAAAACACTACACTGCATTGCATGTTGTGACTGTAACACAAGATTGTTGTATAAGCCCAAATGGTGCATATGTGTACTGTGACACAGTTAGGTGCCATGGCCTGCCCTCCCCCCCCTGAAATGGCATCCGCCTGTCCTGTATGGAGTGACATGTGGAAATGAGGTAATTCCGCTGAGATTGTGCGCCGTTGCGTGAGGCGGTCGGAAACCGCCGTGCAACTCCTCATTGGATCCCATAGGGCCCTATGGGTTACAGTGGCCAATGGTGATGTACGCTGGTGGTGATGGTATGCACAGCCGTGGACGTGACCGACATTTTCTATCTGTTCACCCACTTGCTACCTGACCTTCAACAGGAGAGGACCTACACTGCAAGCGCTGCTGTGACCTGTGTCTGGAACCGACCATGGCTCGTGTGGCTGGGGAAAGGGCCCCTGCCTTCACCACTGCGGAGTTGGAGAGACTGGTGGATGGGGTCCTACCCCAGTACCGAATGCTGTATGGCCTCCAGACCAACAGGTGAGTGCACTGTGAGCACAATTCATGGGGCATGAATGCATGGCGTGCTGTGTGTGTGAGGGCCTCATGTAAGGGGGGGTTGGTGGAAGGGTCCTGGGCAGCTTGCTGCTTGTATGGTGGGCAATGTCTGTGCATAAGGGGATGGGAGGGCTATGGTGGGACATGAGTGTAACAGGTTGGACGGTCTGACTGACACCTTTTTTTCTATGTATCTTTTTCTGCAGGTCAGCGCCCATCAGAAAAAGGGTAAATGGCATGCCGTCGCCAAGGACGTGCGGACCCTGGGGTCTGTGGCAGGCGGAGCACCCACTGTCGGAAACGGTGGGAGGACCTGAGATGCTGGGCAAGGAAGACAGCGGAGGCCCAGTTGGGGATGGCCTCCCAACGACGAAGGGGTCCCCGTCGGACCCTGACCCCCCCGATGGCCAGCATACTGGCGGTGGCCTATCTGGAGCTGGATGGACCACTGAGGGTATCACAGCAGCCACAAGGGGGTGAGTACAGTTTCCAAATATACTACTTGCGCGTGGTGGGGTGGTCACCGGGTGGGGGATGTGGGCCTGTGGATGCCCCTACGCCAGGCCGGACATTGCAGGGTAGGTCCCATGTTGGGCAGGGTATGATGTGAACCACCTCCAACTAAGCTAGTAGGCATCCTCTACGGGCAGGGGTCTGTGGGTCTCTGGTATGATGTTTATGGCATTAGGTGTTACTGTCCAGGGGCTGGTGACTAGCATTGTTACTGGTAGTGCATTGCCTAATGCATAGGCTGTTCCCTGTGTGTGTGTGTGTGTGTCGTGTATGCCAACAGTGGTGTTGGAGAAGCCATTGACCCAGTGTATCCTTTGTCTCTCCACCTCCTTTTTGTTTTGTCACCCTGTCCTTCTGTGTGTTAGCATCATCTGGCGGAGGAGCAGAGGCACAGGCGATGGAGGGAGCTGCATCCCACAGGGCCCAGGAGGCCGAATCCACCAACGGTGAGCGCACCAGTGGGACGGAGGGCGAGGAGAGCACCATGGCGGAGACAGGAGTGGACCGTTCGGACAGTGATCCCTCCTCCGATGGAAGCTCCCTGGTGGTGGCAGACACCTCGGTGGCCACCCCAACAACAGGTACAACCGCCACCCCCTGTACCAGCACCACCCACCCAGCAGCCCCTCAGCGAGTTTCCCGTGCCCGCTCACCCAGGAGGGTGGTCATCTCCTTTGCCCCAGGCACCTTAGGCCCTGCCCTAGTTAGCCCTGCTGCCGTGAGTGAGGAGGCTATTGACATCCTGCAATCCATCTCTGTTGGGCAGTCAACCATTGTGAATGCCATCCAGGGGCTGGCAGGCCATTTGCAACAACAAAAATGCATTCCTGGAGGGCATTCACTCTGGCATGGTGGCCCAACAGAGATCAATCCAGGCTCTGGCCTCCTCGTGATGACAGCCATTGTCCCTGTTTCTAGCCTCCCCCCTCCAACTTCCTCTACCCAGTCCCATCCCCCTCAACCCCAACCTATCCCAAGCACACAGGCAGACCAGCATGCACCCAGGCCAACACACAGGAGTGGTTCAGGCAAACACAAGCACCACACATCATCCCATAGGCACTCACACAAACATCATCCAGACATACCAACATCCTCTGCCTCCACTGTGTCCCCCTCCTCCTCCTCGTCTACCTCCCTCCCAGTAGCGTCTCCACACACACCTGCATGCACTACACCCTCATCCACTACCACTGTGTCCTCTCCCACTGTGTTCGTGCCCCCTCCTCCACTCCCAAACCTTCACCCTCTTCCCGCCCCAATGTCCCTAAGAAGCTTTTCCTCTCCACCGTTGACCTCTTCCCTATCCCTTCCCCACCCCGTCCTTCATGTCGAGCCAGGGTGGTCAGAACCCAGGCGAGCACCTCAGCCACCCAATCCACAGCCACAGTAGTATTGACAGCTACCGCAGGTGGGAGAGGATCCCGGGAATCAGCCAGCAGCACTGAAAGTGTGCCTGAAACATGTGCATCAAGAAAGGGCAAGGAGGCACCACCAGCTGCCAAAGGGAAGGGCAAGGGGCCAGCCCCTGCAGGCAGGAAGAACTGGAGGCCTGGTGCTGGGACTCATTCGGAGCCCCCACCACAAGCCATGGCGGTTCTGCCATCCAAGGCTGCAGGGGAAGGGCTGGAGCCTACCCCCCACTCCCAGCCCCGACACCAGCACCACTACCAGCACTGCCACCAGCACCGCCACCAGAACCGCCACCAGCACCACTGCCAGCAGCAGCAGTCCCAGTGGGGAGCCGTCCGAGGCTGCAGGGGAAGGGCTGGAGCCTCCCCCTACCACTGCCAGCACCGCCACCAGCACTACTGCCAGCAGCAGCAGCCCAGTGGGCAGCCATCCAATCCTGCAGGGGATGGGCTGGAGCCTCCCCCCACCACTGCGGGCCCTGACACCAGAATCGCCACTGCCACCGCTGTCCTGCCTCCATGGGCTGTAGTGCATCCTGGACCCTGCAAATCCTGTAGGTGTTATACCCAGGTGAGAGACTGTGACCTTGCACTCCCCAATATCTGCATCACAAGGCACAATGCCCCCTCCAGAACCAGTGGAGGAAGCCATCCACTCACCCCATCCTTCCCAGGCTGAAGCACACTGGGCACAATACCCCCGCCCAGAACCAGTGGAAGAAGCCATCCACACACCCCATCCTTCCCAGGATGAAGCACACTCGGCACAAGGCCCCCTCCAGAACCAGTAGAAGAAGCCACCCACTCACCCAATCCTTTCCAGGATGAAGCACACTGGGCACAATGCCCCCTCCAGCACCAGTGGAGAAGTCATCCACTAGAGAGACTGTGGCCTTGCACTCCCCAGGACCAAGCAGTGGGCAATCCACCCACTTGTGAGACTGTGGCCTTGCACTCCCCAGGACCAAGCAGTGGGCAAACCACCCACTTGAAAGACTGTGGCCTTGCACTCCCCAGGACCAAGCTGCGGGCAAGCCACCCACTTGAGAGACTGTGGCCTTGTACTCCCCAGGACCAAGCTGTGGGCAGGCCACCCACTTGAGAGACTGTGGCCTTGCACTCCCCAGGACCAAGCAGTGGGCAAACCACCCCTTGAGAGACTGTGGCCTTACACTCCCCAGGACATTGCACAGGGCATGTAGCCCCCTCTAGGACCAGTGGCATTGTACCATCATCCGGCTGAGGTGCCCCCCCCATTCCCCATCCCCCTGAGGTGCCTATGTGTTTTTGACCTAATGCCCCTGCAGTGTTCTCTCCATGTTAATGCAGGAGTCAGGTGGGACCCTGGCCTATGTGTTGTGGCCCTGTGGCCCATGGTCATTGAGGACTGGGCAGTGTCCCTCCATTTGTAAATATGTATATATGTTTATATTTTGATGCACATTCATGTTATTTTATTGTATTACACTCACTTTCTTCCAGTCTTTTTGTTATTGCATTATTCCTGAGGGGTAGGGGTGAATATGTAATGTTACTGTATCTGGTTGTGTGTATGGTGTTGGGGGTGGGGTTTTGGGGTGTTGCGTGTTGCGTGTGTCTCACCCTCTTTTTCCTTCCCCCTCTCTTGTGTGCTAGGTGGCAGTACTCACCGTGGTCGTCTTCGCCGGCGTTGCTGCTCGTAATGCAGGAAGAGGTAGACGAGCATGGGGAAAAAGTGCAACTCGGGCTTCATGGCGTCGTGGTTGTTCCCTGAGTGTCCAGAGGTGAGTCCTGTGACTTCTCTGTTCTGTTTACGCCGTGCTTTTGATGTCATTGGTACTGCCCTGGAAAAGGTGGCGGATAGGCTTGTCTTAATGCAGTGTGTGGTACATTGTCTTCCGCCTGGCTGTTGGCGGTTACCGCCATGATGCTAGTTGCCACCGCTGTGGCGGTCAGAGTGTTAAAGTGGCTGTCTGTCTGAGCGGTTTCGCTGTGGTCATAATTCCAGTTTTTTTAACTGCCGGCCTGTTGGTGGTATTACCGCTGCTTTATCACCGACCGCCAGGGTTGTAATAAGGGCCATTGTCATTTTATTTACAGTTCCTTACCACCAGGTAAAACCTGACGGTAATGTACAGTGAAAAAATTCTAATGCTCCCCCGTGCCATGGGAGAAGCCTTCCATGGTGAGCTGAGCATTACTTTTTTCTTTTCAGAAAGAAAATCCTTTTTCGGGATTTTGTTTTTGAAAAGAAAAAGAGAAAAATGCTGCAGGGTTGAATCCTTCCCACACAGCCCTGCACCAAACATTGAAACTTAATTGACAATGCCAATACCTTAATAAATGACCACCAGTGAGGCAGTCATTTATAAATCTGGTGGGGAGTCCTTCCATCAGCGCAACAGAATAATTTACTCTGTGGCCCTCGAAGACCCATGGGCAGTCTGTTTGGATTTAAATCAAGCCCTTAGTCTCGGACAAGGCTTACAGTTTACCATGATATTTACATGTAGCGGCATGCATTGATAGTATTTTGCCCATACAAATCTATTGTGCAATTTCCATATGTAAATCCTAGATTGTTATGTACCACACCATAAATGACATGGAACCACAGTTGTCAAGCAATTTGTGATTTAATTGTCCTGCTATTCATCTGTAGTTCTTCTCTTCCAGCAATTATTTATTAGACCGATGTGTTATATCAGAGAGTGCTATTTAGTTAGATGCACTTATAGTACAGATATGTTCTCTCTTACACAGCTAAAATAAAGGGTTAGGAGAGCACTATTCCATGGGTTTTCACCTTGTGGTTCATGCTTAGACCAATGTGGTAGCAGGACACTGTGTGCAGCTTGCATGCAAGAGCCACACATCTGGAAAAAAACATTTTTCAGATGATTTTTATTTTAATTGAAAGCAGGAAAGACTGTGATCCTGACTGTGAAGAGGTACCATTACTTGTCTTTTAAATGTCTCTTTTATTGGCAGTTGGGACTATTCTAGTTTTATCTGCTGTGATCGACTTTGTCATTGAGGTATATGAATCATGTTTACTTTTATGTCCGTTCAGTGGATGACAGCTTGGCTGAGTCATAAATGGTGTATGTTTCTGCTTGCATTAAATAGGATCTTATTGTACACATCTTCTCCCTTTGGTAGGAGGATGGTACTGCCATCGTATTATCTTTTTAATATTCTACATAGCAATCGCAGCATTTGTTAGACTTGGCATCCTTGGTGTGGTCTCCCCTAACTTTTTGCCTCTGTTTCCCAGGTTGTTGATGTGTGCTGGACTCTGTTTTTGCTGTTTTTGTTACTCTGGGCACTTTACCACTGCTATCCAGTGCTAAAGTGCAAGTGCTTCTATGTAAACTGTATGTTTAATTGGATTTCCATGATTGGCATATTTGATTTACTTGTAAGTCCCTAGTAAATTGCACTAGAGGTGCGCAGGGCCTGTAAATCAAATGCTACAAGTGGGCCTGCAGCACTGGTTGTGCCACACACATTAGTAGCCCTGTAAACATGGCTCAGACCTGCCACTGTAGTGTTGGTGTGTGCAGATCTTAACTTCCAATTAAACTTGGCAAGTGTATCCACTTGCCAGGCATAAACCTTCCCTTTTCTTACATGTAAGACACCCCTAAGGTGGGCCCTAGGTAGCCCCATGGGCAGGGTGCAGTGTACGTTTAAGGTAGGACATATACTAATGTGTTTTATTTGTCCTAACAGTGAAATGTTGCCAAATTCGGTTTTCACTATTTCAAGGCCTATCTCTCTCATAGGTTAACATGGGGGCTGCATTTAAAAACTTTTAAAATGATTAAAGCGTAGATTCCCTTTGGGAGCAGATAGACATGTGGAGTTTGGGGTCTCTGAGCTCACAATTTGAACATACATCTTTTAGTAAGGTTGGTTTTGAGATTGTGTGTTTGAAAATGCCACTTTTAGAAAATGGGCATTTTCTTGCCTAAACCATTCTGTGACTCTACCTGTTTGTGGATTCCCTGTCTGGGCTAGTTTGACAGTTAGGCTGTTTGTACCTCTCTCTAGACAGTGACACAAAGGGAGCTGGGGTGTAGCCTGCATATCCTGATGAGCCATCTGTGCTAGGAGGGAGGGGAGGAGTGGTCACTTAAACCTGAAAGGGCTGTGCCTGCCCTCACACAATGCAGTCTCCAACCCCCTGGAGTGTGTCTGGGACCTGGCCTGGGCAAGGCAGGATTTTACAAACAAGAGAGACTTTCCTTTGAAGTAAGCCTACTTCAAAGACCAAAATGGGTATAAGAAGGGCACCCAAAACCACAGATTTTAGATCACTTCTGAAAATCAAGAGGAACCTCTGCCTGGAGAAAAGCTGAACAGCTGAGTAGAAGGGCTGCCCTGCCTGTGACTGTGCTTTGTGGAGCTATCCTGCAGTTGCTGGACTTTGTTGTGCATTCCTGCTTGTGAAGGAATCTCCAAGGGCTTGTCCTGAGCTTGCCTCCTGTTGTTGAAGTCTCAGGGCCATCAAAGACTTCTCCTGCCAGCACCTGGACTCTCTGCTAAGACTCCTGCCCTGCCAAGTGGTGCCCTATCCAGTTCCTGGTGTCGTGGAAGGTGAAGCTGGCAGACCAAGACTGGGTTGTGTCATTTTGTAGTGTTTTCACTGAGATACTGTGTGTGTTGGTAAAAATACTTTACATCTAGACTCTGTAGTTAAGCCTGCCTGCTTGTGCCAAGCTACCAAGGGGGTGAGCGGGGGTTAACTGAGGGTGATTCTCCTTTACCCTGACTAGAGTGTGGTCCTTGCTTGGACAGGGGGTAACCTGACTGCCAACCAAAGACCCCATTTCTAACAGCATTCAATGGAAGTATCTAACATGCTATAAATATCTAGAACAAGTTGCTCTCAGTATTTCGTGGCTGAGGATGTCTTTCCCATACATTTGAGCCACTACAGCATCAAACCTATGTGGTCCTGTTCATGCATAACCCTGAACCAGCCTACCACCAGGCATAAGCCCCACTATCGTCATTATAGTTCAGTTCCCTCCTATGTGCTCTCGCTATCTGTCACAGACTTTATTGAATATTCACGGAGATCCCTTTGATTTGTCTTTGGATTCTAGTTCGAATTGGGTTCCATAATTTAGCGGCTTCTGCATAGAATAGACGTCATGACAGTTATGGATTCAGTGTGTTCAGTGGGATGATTAATTTTGCGCTTTTCTGGAAACACATTGGCATATTTAAGAAAAGTGGTGTGCAGCACCACTTTTCTTGCACCCTTTAGCGCCCCCCTTCTGCCACCATGTGTGCGTTGTATTTAAAATACGGCACACCATGATGCAGGGTAGAGGGCAATAACGTCTTTTACGCTATTGATGTACTCTGTAGGAGTAGCGCCAAAATATTGGCACTACTCCTGCAGAGTACACAGGGGCCTATTGCATTCAATGATATGCCCCCTTTTCAGGCCTGCTCTGAGCAGGCGTTAGAAGTGCCTTAAAAATGACGCACGGAAATCTGCTCAATTTCTTTGCGCCATTTTTTCGGCCTTCCCTAACATGCGAACGCCCCTTTGCAGACATTATGCCTGGTGCAGGCATAATATAGTGCAAAGGGTTACAAAGTAGCGCAATAGCCTTCTAACACCACATTAGTCTCAATAAATGACGTTAATGTGGCGTTAGAATTGCACTAGGGGCTTTCAAATATGACCCACAGTGTCTTTTCTATAAGTATCTGTTATGCTCATGGTTCGCCTGCCCATTTCCAGTAGATTCATGTGGGAAGGAGCAAGGTGTTTACGATCCTCATGAATTCTATGCATATCCTTGTTGAAATGGAGTTTGAAGATTTTAGCATCTTGGACGAAAAAGAAGTGCCATCTGTGTGTTTTCTCCGTGTAGGGAAGTATGAATAAACTGATTTTAATCTAGAGCACAGCCTTCTTTTCTGAGTGCATCTTTTGAGCTTCATCTGTCCACCCCCAGTAGATTTGGATAGAAAATGAAGGTCTTCAACAACTTCCAGAATTACTTATGGTTATCAGTGGCTTCTACCTTGCTGGAAGTGAACGCCATGGTTTTGTCGCTCTGGGGCAAAAGGAGGTGCCCCTGATGTTTTCTTTTTGTAGGGTGGTATGTTTAATTGGGCAGAGTGGAAAACATTGTCCTTTTCTGACAGAATGTCTTGATCTTCATCTGCAGGAAAACCTATCCTTTTCCGTTTACTGCCTTATGGATAATGCACAGTACCTTGTAAGTAGTTTTAGCAACAAGGAGACAGTGAAGGGAATTCAAAACACTGGAAATGTGACTTTATAGGTTTACATGTAGAGCTTGTCTCACCGCTGCATTGTGAGCCCTTTGAATGTATCTCATAACTAAAACTGAGACCCCATGGTAAAAGCTATTGACGGAATCCAGTTGTGATATAATGATGGAAGATGCTGCCTGGATCTTCTGTAGGAATCCAAGATGTGGTGCAGTGCTTACTTGAAAGTGCCCACATTACTTGGTTATCTTGAGGTTCATAGAGAGGGCGTAGCTCATAAATCCTTGCCGTATTACTTCTTTTAATATTGCAGGTAGTATGCCCATTGTATTTGGACCAGGTTGTCAGCAGATCATAGGTTTTCCAGTCTCCACGTGTAAGAATCTAAATTTTGATGAATTGTGTTTAGGGTGGCTTGTAATCATCCACTTTTCAACATCTTGGAGGCAGTGAAAACGTTTTGAAGTGTCAATATTAGTTTTTTCCAATTTTAGAATTATGTGGGGATAATCTGCATAGTCATAACCTTTAAGGTGAAGGAATTTGATGAGTTCTGGAAGTCGACCAGTGCATACATTAAAGAGGAGTGATCAGATGAAAGACCAGTGAGGTACTGCTTCCCTGACGCTGTATGATGTTGAAGTGAATAGAGGTACAACGTTCATGCTTAAGCCATCCGAAAAGTAGGAGGTGGTCTATTTTGGGATGCTGCCTTTCTTCAACACCAGTTTCTTTCAGTCTATGTAATAGTCAATCATATGGAACAATGTTGAAGGCTGTTGATGTGTTACGGAGCAGTAGTGTAGCTGCTCCCTGCCCCCATTTTATCTACAATGGATTTCAGTTCATCCCATACTTAGATTGGAACATATTCAGCACCTCTCCCTGGGAGGAAGCTAGAAGTCTGTTTGTTGGTCAGAGAGTGTCATGTTCTCTTTTTAGAAACTTGAGATCTATGATAAAGCTGCTGTTACTATAACTTTTTCAAGGAAATGCCCATTTGAGGTATTTCTATGGCTGTTTGGGTCTGCTGCATGCATGTTGTTTTCCTACTGAGAGGTTGTTTGTATCACATTTGAGTTCAGCTAGAAACATGACTATGATTAGTGAATTGTTGATTCTGTTCAATGCAGGTATTGCAACTAAAGTTGATAGTCTGAGTTTCAAGAAGGGTTAGTTGCTAGCAGGAAGTAACAGCTGGGGATTTTTTTCAGAGTGATTCCTTTATACTGGGATTCAGATTTGGAGCTTCTCGTATTGTTTACCAGGTAAAGTTCTAATACTTCTATCTGCTATTGGGTTACAGATGTCTTGTGATAGAGGCATTAAAAAATAACTTGATTCTGTACTGCAAGATTCTGATATATGTGTGTATATTGTGAAGTTCCTTTGTGGCACATTTGGGGTTAGAAGTCCTCTTTGAGTAGTAAGCACTTTTGGAATTTTTGATGGTGGATTTGTAAGTAATGTTCTCTCTTTGGGTGTGGATCTTAGCTTATTGGTTTCTTCATTTGCACCATTAGCTTCTTTATTTGTACCACTGGCATCCAAGAGAGTTTTGATGCATTTTTAATTTTTATTTAATATTCGTCCATGGTGTCTTCCCATGATCATGTGAATCCACTAAATGGCTCACCACCACTGCGCCAATAGTCATACAAGATCATTCTATCATCACTCAGTTGTAATGAGGACCCGGAGGAGGCCTGTTGCTCAGTCACCTCCTATGTCGCAGTATGGACTCTCAAGCTCATTCTTACTCCTGTGCGTCAGTGTGTATTAGGACTTACACACACACCACTAGTCAATGTATCCCATGGGCTAGTGTGCAAACGGAGAATGCACCCAGTGAATACTAATCCTGGAGTAGCACAAGTTAGACTTCATCCTATATGCGTTATCATTGTGCACTTTTTCACCTATTTTTGAAATTATATTATTGTGTGCCTTAACAATATTAATGTGTGTGAACATTTTAACGCATTAATGAAATGTAAATATTGAGAAGCTGAAGCTTTATAAACGTGTGCACTAATGTTCATTTAAATTGCTTCCATATATTTCTTATTCATGTTCATATTTACACTTCAAGTTGTAATTGCAGATGTAACGTATTTCTTTTGTTCATGTTTTGCATTTATTTTGAAAGTTACATATGTGCATATATATTCATATATTCGAAATGCACATTAAGGCCCTCATTCCAACTTCGGCGGACGGAAACGCCCTTCTGCCGAAGCCGTGCAGTCAGAAAATCACCAGTGCGGTGATCTGACCGCAAGGGCTATTCAGAGTTTCCAGCTGGGTCGGTGGGAGGAAACAGAGATTCTACCCACCAGCCCAGCGGGAAACAGCCCACAACATTGATGCCTGCTCATAATAGAACCGGCGGCAATGTTGCGGTCAAGCAGCCAGTGAGAAGCGCAACAGGGCTGGCCATGAGGGCTCCTGCACTGCCTATGCCAAGTGCATAGACAGTGTAGGGGCTCCTATGGGGCCCCCGGTGTCCTGTCCTGACTACCCCCGCCCCTCTTCCCCACGGCATTCCCTCCAGAAGTGGCGGTGCTTGCCAGAATCGTAACGAGGGGCTAAATGTTTCGTTAAAGTTAGCCTGACTAAAGGCCTTAATTTTGAAATGTATTATGCTTGGTTAGAGTGTTCTTTATTTTGCAGGTCCGTTCTCAAGGTTGCATTAGCTAGAGAAAGGAGCATTGTTGAATGTACTAGTTTATTGATAGTACGGCCTGAGAAGAGAAATGTTGGCAAGAAATATGAAGACCTAATGAGCAGATGAAGTCTCCTGTTCATGGCTTATCAAGAAAGGAGGATACTCAAGGTTGCAGTAACTGTCCAGCCCTGTGGGATGGGAAATTCTGGTGATGTTGCAAATGCATATCACAAGAAGAGAAATTATTGGTTTACTGGTGGGGTGGGAAGAGATGCACTTGTTACTGAAGGTTGTGTTTGTTCTAATTATTGTTCACCCCGTCAGAAGTTAGAGCAGATTTCCTTAGACTTTGAGGGGTACAGACCTCTTTGCTTCCTTTATTCTTGCAAGTGTGAATCTTCATTCTAAACACTTATTCAAATTCTGGAAGACCTTTACTGGAGTCTTACCTATGCTGACGCCTCCTCGCATTTCTAAACTCTCCTAAGACATCATTCCAGCCGTCCTCATTACTAATTTAGGGCACTAATTAGATGACTTTAGAACATGTTCATGTTTTAGGAGAGACAATCGAGTTTCTTTAAGGAACACCTATTTCTAATTCTCAGTTTCTGTATTGTTGCGGCTGTGATTATTCTGATCTTATCCTATTAAGACTAAGGCCCGTATTTATACTCCGTTTGCGCCGAATTAGCGTCGTTTTTTTTTACGCAAATTCGGCGCAAAACTAACGCCATATTTATACTTTGGCGTTAGACGCGTCTAGCGCCAAAGTATGGGCAAATAGCGTCATTTTTTTGCGTGAACGCCTTCCTTGCGTTAATGAGATGCAAGGAAGGCGTTCCCGTCTAAAAAAATGACGGCGACGCAAATGCGTCGTATTTATACTCCCGGGCAAAAATCACGCCCGGGAGTTGGCGGGTCAAAAAACCCCGCATTTGCGCCACTATTTAACGCGTGGGTCAGGGTAGGCGTTAAGGGGCCTGTGGGCTCAAAATGAGCCCACAGGTGCCCTCCCCTGCCCCCAGGGACCCCCCCTGCCACCCCTGCCCACCCCAGGAGGACACCCAAGGATGGAGGGACCCACCCCAGGGACATTCAGGTAAGTTCAGGTAAGTATAATTTTTTATTTTTTAAATTTTTTTTTGGTGGCATAGGGGGGCCTTATTTGTGCCCCCCTACATGCCACTATGCCCAATGACCATGCCCAGGGGACATAAGTCCCCTGGGCATGGCCATTGGGCAAGGGGGCATGACTCCTGTCTTTACTAAGACAGGAGTCATTTAAATGGCGTCTGGGCGTCGAAAAATATGGCGCAAATCGGGTTGAGGCGATTTTTTTGCCTCAACCTGACTTGCCCCATTTTAAGACGCCCTAACGCCATTTTCCCCCTACGCCGGCGCTGCCTGGTCTACGTGGTTTTTTTCCACGCACACCAGGCAGCGCCGGTCTGCTAGCGCCGGCTAACGCCATTCCATAAATACGGCGCCCGCATGGCGCTTCAGAATGGCGTTAGACGGCGCTAAATTTTTTGACGCTAAACTGCGTTAGCGCAGTTTAGCGTCAAAAAGTATAAATATGGGCCTAAGGCCCGTATTTATACTCCGTTTGCGCCGAATTAGCGTCGTTTTTTTCGACGCAAATTCGGCGCAAAACTAACGCCATATTTATACTTTGGCGTTAGACGCGTCTAGCGCCAAAGTATGGGCAAATAGCGTCATTTTTTTGCGTGAACGCCTTCCTTGTGTTAATGAGATGCAAGGAAGGCGTTCCCGTCTAAAAAAATGACGGCGACGCAAATGCGTCGTATTTATACTCCCGGGCAAAAATCACGCCCGGGAGTTGGCGGGTCAAAAAACCCCGCATTTGCGCCACTATTTAACGCGTGGGTCAGGGTAGGCGTTAAGGGGCCTGTGGGCTCAAAATGAGCCCACAGGTGCCCTCCCCTGCCCCCAGGGACCCCCCCTGCCACCCCTGCCCACCCCAGGAGGACACCCAAGGATGGAGGGACCCACCCCAGGGACATTCAGGTAAGTTCAGGTAAGTATAATTTTTTATTTTTTAATTTTTTTTTTGGTGGCATAGGGGGGCCTTATTTGTGCCCCCCTACATGCCACTATGCCCAATGACCATGCCCAGGGGACATAAGTCCCCTGGGCATGGCCATTGGGCAAGGGGGCATGACTCCTGTCTTTACTAAGACAGGAGTCATTTAAATGGCGTCTGGGCGTCGAAAAATATGGCGCAAATCGGGTTGAGGCGATTTTTTTGCCTCAACCTGACTTGCCCCATTTTAAGACGCCCTAACGCCATTTTCCCCCTACGCCGGCGCTGCCTGGTCTACGTGGTTTTTTTCCACGCACACCAGGCAGCGCCGGTCTGCTAGCGCCGGCTAACGCCATTCCATAAATACGGCGCCCGCATGGCGCTTCAGAATGGCGTTAGACGGCGCTAAATTTTTTGACGCTAAACTGCGTTAGCGCAGTTTAGCGTCAAAAAGTATAAATATGGGCCTAAGGCCCGTATTTATACTCCGTTTGCGCCGAATTAGCGTCGTTTTTTTCGACGCAAATTCGGCGCAAAACTAACGCCATATTTATACTTTGGCGTTAGACGCGTCTAGCGCCAAAGTATGGGCAAATAGCGTCATTTTTTTGCGTGAACGCCTTCCTTGCGTTAATGAGATGCAAGGAAGGCGTTCCCGTCTAAAAAAATGACGGCGACGCAAATGCGTCGTATTTATACTCCCGGGCAAAAATCACGCCCGGGAGTTGGCGGGTCAAAAAACCCCGCATTTGCGCCACTATTTAACGCCTGGGTCAGGGTAGGCGTTAAGGGGCCTGTGGGCTCAAAATGAGCCCACAGGTGCCCTCCCCTGCCCCCAGGGACCCCCCCTGCCACCCCTGCCCACCCCAGGAGGACACCCAAGGATGGAGGGACCCACCCCAGGGACATTCAGGTAAGTTCAGGTAAGTATAATTTTTTATTTAAAAAAAAAAAAATTGGTGGCATAGGGGGGGCCTTATTTGTGCCTCCCTACATGCCACTATGCCCAATGACCATGCCCAGGGGACATAAGTCCCCTGGGCATGGCCATTGGGCAAGGGGGCATGACTCCTGTCTTTACTAAGACAGGAGTCATTTAAATGGCGTCTGGGCGTCGAAAAAAATTGCGCAAATCGGGTTGAGCCGATTTTTTTGCCTCAACCTGACTTGCCCCATTTTAAGACGCCCTAACGCCATTTTCCCCCTACGCCGGCGCTGCCTGGTCTACGTGGTTTTTTTCCACGCACACCAGGCAGCGCCGGTCTGCTAGCGCCGGCTAACGCCATTCCATAAATACGGCGCCCGCATGGCGCTTCAGAATGGCGTTAGACGGCGCTAAATTTTTTGACGCTAAACTGCGTTAGCGCAGTTTAGCGTCAAAAAGTATAAATATGGGCCTAAATCTATTGTGATATTTCTGTTTGTCAGCTGTAATCTTGTATCATTTTTATACTCTCCGACATGCATATACACTGGGCTGATTATTAACTTGCAATAAAAATGACTTCACTTCAACTACCAATTCCTGAGCCTTATTGTTTGGCCAAATGGGCTTCACAAAAATTGATTTTTTTTGTTATTATTAAGCCTCTTAGGGTCTCAATCAACTTAAAAAAATCCATTGCATGAGAAATCGTAAATCACGCATTTGCATGCTATCAATGCCTATCAGGTCTCTGACTGTCGATGGTAAATGTGCCTTCCGTTAGGGTGGAGGAGCGTCACCCTCCCCCCACCAGCTGAAGCTGCAAACCTTTAGAAATGAAACGATAATAAACGCTGTTTAATATCATTGTATTTTTTAAGTGGGTTAGCCATTGGGGTGATGAACAGTGAGAGGAGTGCACAGAGCACTCTCTTCAGTGTGCATGTATGTTTGACCGGCTGTTTTGGGCCGGCCAAACACACAATCACACAAGGGCTCTCTCCAACCTGGCACTGTGTTGCCAAGTTGGAGAGAGCCAGCCCAGGCTCCCAGGTTGCGTTGGAGCGCCTAGCCAGGGCACTCCAACCAATCATAACGCTGCTTTGAGCAGCATCATGATTGGCGCAGGGCAGGCTGATCAATAAGTCAGGTGCAAAGTATACCAATAGTGCCTTCTTCCAGTGTCTTTGCATTAAGATTTTAAAGGACACTTTGAGCTTTTCATACTTTTTCACTGTCAGGCATAATTGGGATGATGTGTGCTCGCAAAAGGGTGTTCTAGAACACTTTATGTCGATTTTATAATATGGCACATTCCTCTGCAACGAAGACCTTTATTTTGTGAATTTCCGCCTCGCAGCTGAATGACCACAGCTCATATTCATTAATATAACGATTTGTTAAAAAAAAAAAAAAAAACACCTCAGACTGCATGTAAAATGGCCACAGTGTACTTTATTAATGATTTTGGTACCTTGTGTTGCAATAAAATAAAAAAAATGTACAAAATCCAAATATATAAAAATTTTCAAGTTTTCCTCGACGTTTTACAAGAAAATCATGTTGGCAAACTAAGGTAAGTTGTCATGAAGCACGACTTCCAATTTCATTTCATCACGAATTGTAACTTACTTAACAGACCAAAATAGCCATGGTACTGCATTACATCAAATACTTCACACATACGCACAGGTGTTCTTTACTACAGCACAAGTAGCTACCGCCTCACGGGGGCAGCAGAGCCTAGCCAATAAAGACACGCTTCACAATCTGCACTCTAAGGAATGTATACATGGAATATGAATATATATATTTACATGAAAGAGATTAGATTTATTCTTAGTCACTATATTCTCTGTTTTCCTATATTCATTTCAAATAAAATACCAAATACATTTTTGTACAATGTTTACAGTTAAAACACAAGAACTGCCAAGATAATGATATTCCACTGTGCTTGTATTCATTGTAACGGCTACTGGGAAATCCGGGGTGGGATCAGAATCACAGAAACAATATTTGTATTCTTCAGTTGTACACTCAATATAAATGCAACAGTTTAAAACGGAAATGAAAAACTGTTGATCTGTTTCATGCCGTTTGTGAGTTGCCTGCCTTGAGTTAGACGCTCGCATTTTATTTTTCGGTCGTCTGTGCAAAGTGGTTGGAAAGAAAATAAACTGCTGAAAAATATTACTGACGTGTTTAAGGCAAATAAAGCGAACTGAAGTAGCTTCTATGTGCGTCGGTGCTATTTTGAAAGGAATGTCGCAACAGTCAGACGTCCCACGTGCAGAACAAATGAAACAGCAGAAAGCGCTCAGAAGCAGCGCTCGGGAATTTCATCATTGCTTACCCGCCCAGCAAGTTCAAAAGTTCACGATCAGAGCAAACTCCTCAAAGCAATGTCAAACAAAACAAAAATGCAAGCTGAAGTGAGGTGGGAACAACACAACGTGAAGTAGCTGAGGTAGTTTAATGGGAAAATGTACGTTTACTCTTTCTTATTCGGGTGTATGAACTCATAAAACAACCACAATTAAATTAGGGAGATGCCTGTTTTGCAAAACTCAAGTCTAGACACGTTGAACCTGTTCAGCCCCAGGGGTAGGCAACCGAGCCTTTCTGTGCAGAGAAACGTTTATTTTGAGCAAGAGTGCAATAAGTAAAATATTGAAAGTCCGTGACCGGACCACGATCTGTTAGAAACAAGGACAGAGTATCTTCCCCTCCAGGCAGCTCCAACCACATAGTAAGTAGACTGTTGCATGTTACTGTTAGATGTAGGATTACAGCCCAGACTAGATATTGCATTTTCTGTGGCCTTGTCTGGGTAGTAAATTCAGTCCAGAGCCCAGACCCTCCACCCCTTTGCTGTACGTGTTATTATTTGCCTGATGAAATTGTTTGAGTAAGGCTCTGTCAAACATAACCGTGATTGAGTGGAAAAACATGTATTATGTAGCAGTAATGTGTGTTGACTTCTAGCTAAAATTCTAGCTGACCTCTTACAAATCATGGTTTCCACTGGATCCAGTCTCAGCAAATAGCTTTTTGAAATCTCTATATCCAGAGCGGGGAAATCAGGCAAGGCTTATCCCATCTGAAGCGAATAAACACCTTCTGTAGACACCACTAGACACTTCCAATAAGCAAAATGTGATCTACTGGGTTTTGTTCATAGCAGTTCATTGGTGCTTGAAAAAATCGGTATGACAACGACTACAGACGTTGTAACTAGTTAACTGTAGTTTTCATCCTTAGTTTTTTAGATTTATCTACACGTTAGAGGAGAACTATCCTCTCTCAAAGCACTTTCTGCAACAGAATCAGCCACTTTAGACCGTCTATTGAACTGTGTGTATCGAAAGTCTGACCGCAAACATAAATGCCAGAATGTTTTGGAAAAATCAAAAATCTCCACATCATAGATTTACATCTATAATATGCACAGATTCATGGTATTTCTAGAGTGCCAATAGAACGGTATGCAATCTATTCATTACAATGTGTACTCCTCTCCTCAACCTTTGTGGATTGAGTGGAGGGCAGACAATTTCTTTACTAAGTTTAGTGGATTTGTGTATTTCTATGCAAATATTTGATTTATTTTTACCTACAAATGGAAATGATGTTCTTTGTATAGAAAACCTGTTACCAACACTTCTGTGGAATATGATAGCCTTCATTTTCTTTTCCATATTGGAAACATCTACATACCTGCCTTTTGAAGAAGTAGTTTACATGTATTTTTATGATGGGGAATGGCTGCAAAACGTTTAACAGTCACAACAGCTAAAAGTCATAGGTTTGTACAATTCCACACCTTCTATATGGCTATTCAATTATGCCCTCATTGCTGCACCTACCCCTGAAATGAGTGCATTGGATAATCCACTTTATTAGCAAATTATCTTTAGTGCTTGGCTACATCTCAGTGCATAAATGCAATCAGATCCTCACTTTGTTATGAAGGATCTCAGATTTGCACCTACGTTTTCAATTAGGCGCACAAAAAATTGTAAATACTCCTAAATGTCTGCTGGTAAACAAAATAACTTTTCTCAAATTACATTTTTGTATTCTTAGATATAGTGATGTCTTGAAACCCTGCAAGTAAATTTTGTAAGTCAACTGGGCCCTTCATACTTCAAAATAGTCAACTTTCTACTCAAGTGATATCAGGCTCTATTGTGTAACGTAGATTGTGTTTTTAACTTTTCTATGCAAAGGATGAATCTGATGAGACAAAATGAAGATGGGGGTACAGTCTTTGAAAATGCTGCCTTGTGCAGCGGCCAGTGCTGTAGATTTCACACATCATTGTGGGATAATGTAATGGATGCCAAGGTCAACCTACTTAGCAGACCAAAATAGCAGTGTGGTCTTATGCTTTTCATCTGTCAACATCTTAAGTGTGGCCTATTATTGAAGGATGATATCGCAGCTGTGGCAGTCAATTTGTCTTTGACTTTATCATGGGCAGTAATTTCAGGAGTACCTTAAGTTATACACACGTCTACACTGATCACATTCTGTGTGTCAATAAAAGGTGTTGATATTCGGTATCAACAGTGCTGGTCACGACCTGACTGTTCCTCCCTAGACATGATCATGACACAGGCTAATTGAACAGCGAAGGAGAAAGGATGGGTGTTACAGGGGCATGACGAGGGACACTGGGAATAAGCACAGTGGCTGGAATTGCTCTGGCTACCAACCAAGGTTGGGCAGTAGAGGCCAAAAATGGAAGTGCAACAATGCACCTATAAGGAGGCTGAGTAGGAAACAGAGTGAGTAACAAAGGGGAGATGATTGGGAGTCCCTTCCATGCCTAGGGCAAGGAGAAGGTGTACTGTGACGAAAGGGATGGGAAAGGGATGGGAGAGTCACCATTATCTCCATCATGCAGTAAAACAACACTTCAACACAAGGCAGCGGACCACAGTCAAATCTGCAAAGTTGCGACCACAAACACCCATCTTGCAATGGTGTGACTAGTTAGATTTGATTCAACTGTGAGAGAATGGGGAGTCTCTAGACCTATAGATTATTAATTACATTTCACACAACCATGGCAGTTCTGCTGAGGTGAAGATGTGCACAAGATCAGCAATGATCATTAGGAGCAGTTCTTCAGTGTTGTCCAATGTTCGGCAGACTAGTAGCCTTTCATGTGGCCGAAGTGGAACAATCAATAGTTGGGTAATAATAAAACTGGTACTGCAGGTGCACATTAAGGCAGATGAATTAATAAAACCTAAATCCAAAATGTTCTTATGGCTTTTAAATGTGATTTATGGTGTCATTATAGATTTTTGATGTTTATATCTTAATCAGATGGTGTCCTGAGTAAAGAGTAACCCCAGCCCTCTCCATTAACTGTATGAATCATATTGCTTTTAAAATCTAAAGCATTTAATCCCGTTTCCCAAGACACTTAGCTCAAACAGTGCATCAAGAGGCCTGGATGCTGCGTAGGATGGGGCCACTCCGGGTGATGGACAATATGCCTGGGCTCCAGATGCAGAGATACAGCTCAGTACTTTCAGCATCAGAAGGTTGCATCTAAGAACCAAGAGACTTCCAAAGGCTGGTATATCGGTCTCAATTTTTTCATCAATGGCCTGAAACCTGCTTGATTTTGACAAAGTTATTTCTACAAGTGGAGCTTGGTATACTGATATAGTGATCTATGTTAACAGTTTGGTCATGACCAGGACACTTTTGAACCTGCCCACGATAATCACATACTGATTATAGTCAAACCATAGCTATCCAGACTACAACCAAAGTCCATAATTTGGGTTGAGGCTGAACATCATAACACATTCTTGAGTCTATATTCGATGGGAGAAGCACATTATTTTTTTACATTGCTTCACGTTTTGTTCTACAGGCAATAACTTTGTACTTAGTCAGTAGGTGTATGCTAGTGGGTTGCACAGTGATGAATTTAGTATTGATGACTCTTGTATTTAAAAGGCTGAAGCAAGTTAGCTAGAAGAAACTAGTAGACCTTCAAAGCAAACTTTATCTCAGTGTACTCATGTTTAATCACCAGTCTTTCTTTAGTGTAGAAAAGAAAAAGGATTTTCCTCAGGTGAAAGAAATACATTTGCCATTATTCATTTTTTGATCTAAACATAATTGTTTTTATTTTGATGTTACAACACCTGTTCAACAGATACATCCATAGAAGTGTAAGCATGATAACAGTCTTCATATCCAAGTTTGAAACTCTTGACTTTTGTTTTATTAAAAAAAAAATCAAACCAAATTCACTTGTCTATTGGCTACACATCTGTCGTGACCTCAGTGGGTAATGATACACATGACTAAACATGGCGATCTACGCCCAGGGTGAGCATTGTCCATCAACGAATAATTTGACATTAGAATTATTTGTTGGAAAACATGTTACTCTATACCAACTGACCTATACCACCCTTTATCCAATCTCCTTGTCCATAAACAAAAATCCTGGAAGGGTGGATTGAAAAGCAATTTTTAACGTTTCTTTAATCTTATCAGTTGTATCAGGGTGCTCAGTTAGTTTTTAGACCCTCACTAATGGACTTACACCACTTTAATCACAATTGCAAAGGATCTGTCACCAGCTCTGAATATTGACAATCCATCAGTCCTGACCCTACTGAACCTGAAGGCTGTATACTAAGCAGTAGATCATAAAATGGTGAATACTTTGGAACCTTGGTTTGGAGTAACAGGTAGAACCCTAGAATGGATCTAGTTGTTCCTCTCTGAATATAGATCCTATGCAACAAAAGTATCATCTCACCGCAGCTTCATCATTTATCCTTTTTAATGTATTCTTTAAACTGCTAGGTGAGGTTATTTTTGTTACCTGGGCCTAATTTCATTTGCACATGGGTGATATGCAGCTCTCCCATCATTTGGGGAAATTCTAAAGAAGTAAAAAAATATCATCAAATAACTGAGGAACATCCTGTCTTGGGTGAAAGAGAAGCTCCCTTTGTGTGATGGATCCAAATCTGAAATCTCAGGGCTGGGAGAGGCAAATCGTGGACATAATCCGAATCACAGTGGGAAAGGCCCTAAAATCCTATCAAAAAGGTAGAAACCTGTTGGTCATTTTTAATGATCTCTCATTTCTGTTGTCAAGAATGCAAACTTTCAACTAATGAAAAGTAGGTCCCTCCTATCCCTTGTGCTTACCACTGAGTGGAAGTAACCAGGACTCTGGTTCTCTCCTGATTGGCCAACTGCATGAGTAACTAGATGCACATTCTCCAAAAAGATATCCAAAACCAGGTTGTTAAACTTGAGCCTGAAAACACCTTGAGCGCCTATTCCACATTCTGAGATTGTTGCACTGGCTTCTGGTGGAGTAGAGAAGTTCAAAACTCATGTTCATTAGACATTGCTACCATGGGATCGTGCCCAAAAAGAATACCTGTGGTACTTTTTCAAATGTGTTATGCACTGCATCGCCTTCATTCTCTTAGATCCAGTGGCACCAGAATGACCTGGAGACAAGATTTTGAACAATGCACACTTGAGGCAAAGCCATCATGCTACTGGACTGCACTATTTGTAATCTGCCAAAACCTGGGCCTAGAGAATTGCCATAGCTGCCATAATTCAGGGTAAACATACTGTAGACATCTTTCAAGAGACCTTCCCTTTTGATCCAAACCCATTTCAACCAGTCTCTTTATCTGCACAGGGAAGACGCAACTAAATCAAGCATTCAAATGAGACCAACTTATCCTTTCGATGGATTGGACCCCAAACCATCGAGAGAATCCACACACTACTGTTCTGCCAGCGTGGAAAGTGATCTGCGAAGACGATGCTTGGTGGCAGGTCTGCCCTATACAAAACATAATATTATATATATTTTCCCACTATTCTGTGTTTAATGTGATCCACTCACTTCCTCAGTATTGACAAATGTCTCTAAATTACATATTTTAAATTATTCTTATTAGTCTTCTCTGTTGCCCAATTATATGAAAAGTGAATATGCAGCTAACTTAAGCTATCCACAAAACACAAAAGGCACTGAAGTTCTTTTTTACCTTCCTTCCTTCCCTCCTTCATGCACTAGGCTGCAAAATCAGTTATTAACAATATCTCAACATAAATAAGTGGTCAGTTAAATGCAAATTGACTTCTAGTCGCCTCTATCTGAAACATTTGGTCATTCATTTCTGATGTTTACCAGCCTTCTATAAGGAGTCAAAACAGTGGATCCACTTCCCACTATCGTTGCCATTTAGATTGTTTTCAAGATGTGCATTAATATACCAGATCAAACCAGTATGGTATTTTACAAACACAGCACAACATGGAAAGACTATGTGTAGTTATACATTAAAATAGTACATGCACCCCTTTACCCTAACTTGCCTGCTCTATTGCATTATGTATCTCATTGATATTTTATATGTACATTTGAAAATCAAATACGTCATTGCCCAGAAAGGCCCACAAATGCTGAAACACTACTGAAAGCACCTTGTCTTACTGTCATAACTCATCTAATAATACATTGACATATTTTAGTGGGACATTCAGTTTTGTTGCTCATATCTGATGTGTGTATTTTCTTTGGCTTCAGAGAGTGGAATGGCATGCAGTGTGTAAGGTCTTTGACACCTGTTATGTTGTATGGTTTTATTGATGTTGACTTTGTGTGTGTGGGTTGTTGAAACTTATGTTTCTGACTTTTAAAAAATGCAATAATAAAGACTCCTATTCCATTCTTGAATACTAACGGAGAGATTGAATGTCAGTAAATACATTAAACCTGGTGACTTTATGCATTACAGAGATATGTTTGGGGGTGGTTCCTGGAACTGTAATCACAGAGTTTCCAAGTATTCATTCTATAAATGTTCACAGAAAGGCAATTTTCATTTTGCTGGTTAGCTGTAGAACCAATGCAATGAAATTATTGTAAATTGATTCTTACCTACTGTAAATTAAATATGGATATGGTGAACCTATCTGCTTGTATCAGTTATTATTGCAAAACAGTTTATTGGACAAGTTATGATGACAAACCAACCTTGACTACAAAATCATAACATAGTGGGATACATCTAACCATTATTCCAAATGGTAGTCATGGCAAGACACAGAATGTGATATTAGACAAAGGGCTTTCTTAAAGGCACTGTGCTATATTAACTGCAGAAAACATATTCACAGAACTTTTGTCCTAGACTGTTCATTTGCATAAGTTATTTAAAGGAAGCAGTGACCTTGCATTGGAAGTTAGAAGCTAGGACTGAAAGACTTAGCTTTTTCTTTGCAGCATTCTTTCACAGCCCTCTCTATGATCATCTCTTATTTTGTTACTGATGTTCCTACAGCTACTGTTATAGGCACTATTAGTGATTTAGTCCTGATCTAGAGTTTGGCAGACAGATTACTCCATCACAAACACCCGTCATATTACACGTACCATCGGATATAATGCGTTTGTAAGACAGGGAAAGGGATATGAGTCAAAATTGTGACGGAATAGCCCATTCACCTGACTGTAAATCTAACCACTAATTTCTGTTACTGGAATTGTTACTGGTGTCACTACCAATATACTTTCTGATGTCAATTCTGGTGTCAATCTTGAAATCTGCATTGATTTACAGTCAACACATCATTGTATTGTGGTATCAAGTTATGGTTTCTGTGCTGCAGTGGTTACATGTGCAATTACTTCCATTCGGGTGTTTATGTGAGCACTTTATTCATATGCGTTTTTATTTAGTTCATGCACATATGGTTTCCAAAGTGCAGTACCAAAATAGCAGAGATGCAACAGTCATGGTACATAATAACAGTGCTGAATCAGGTTGGTTAGATAGAAAATGAAAATCAGGAAGAGACACGGAATGAATTTAGCCTGGAGAGAAGGGCCCTGGGAGGCTTTCTTAAAGAGGAAGCACTGGGAACAGTTCACGGGGAGAGAAGAGTCAGGAACAAATAATAGAGATTGAAAAGAACTTGTAAGGCATGGGAGTTTTGGCAGCAGTTGGAAGATGATTAACTGGAGAGGCCGTGGAAGAGGCCTCATATAGATTCAGAAGTGAGAGGACTATCAAGACTAACTTAGACATTGCCTACAAAGTCAGAAGAAAGAATAGGAGCAGCTAGGTAAAGAGGTAGCAGACATATCCATCTGCAGTAGTGAACTACGAACCAAAGTTAAGAAAGGAACAAAGGATGTCTCAGGAAGAGAAAACGCAAAGAGATCTTTGAGACTTTGAAAATGTCAATGCATGTGCAACAACGTGCAACATAGTTGCTGACTTTTGACTTCACTATTCTGTCTTATTGAATGTAATATTTGAAATGCTCTCAATTTTTACAAAAACAGTGTCCATCCCTCTCTGTGTTTCATTTAAAAACTCACATTTTATGGTAAAAGTATGTACCCTTTTTGGAAAATGGCTCATCTCTTATGCAGTTTTAATCTTGCATTTATAGTATGTAAACCTCGGCCCTGGAACGATCAGTGCCTTGTTTTGTTTGGCCCATTCAGCAAACTTCCAAAAGGAGAACGTTTTTATGAGAAAAAAAACTGTGGCCCCTACGTACTGGAAGCTTTCTTCCTGTGCATCAGGGGCCATTGAGTGTTTTTATGCCTTCCCAGGGAAGACCCACAGCAGGAACCACCTCAGCACAGCAGGCCGCCTTATGTTCCATCAGTGGCGTGCTTGTGGTGGACTAGCTGCAGCCATTGATTGACTGCCGGAGATTAGACTTTAAATCCCCTGGCTCTCAATAAACCGGGGAACTGCCACGTTGGAAGGCGGGAAAACTGCTAATTTACAGCCATTCTTGCCAAACTCTAAGTGATCACCTTGGAGTTTTTTTATAACTGCATAGTACGTAAATGAGGATAAGTAGCTGCCTTCTACTTCTACACGTCACCTAGTGTTTAGTTAAAAAACGGAGTACTTAATACAACTCGACAGTCACAATCACAAGCAATAATCATGTGCTGTACTGGGCTGCATTTGTGCTATTTTAAATGAGAGGATTCCCAAATGTGAGTCAATGCTCCAGGGAAGCAATTACTCTTTAAGTGGTCATATAACATTTGCACTATTTGTGGTCAGATTATTTCGAGTTGCTTAGAAAGTATATGCAATGTTTAACTACCAAAGCAACATACTTCACTTCTGGCAGTGACACATAGAACATTTGATTAACATCATTTACCTGTGAAGCATTTTCACTCGAGAACAGCCATGTCCATGCACTCTTCCAGTGTAGCTGTCTGCGAGAAGCACACAGAGTCCGTGATTTGACTAACGCTACAGCACGATAGTAGAGCTGCGAGTTAATATCTGGAATACATCTTAAAGAGACTGTGTTCTTGTATCATATTTGGAGCATCTTCTGAATACCATATCTTCTCACAACCAGGTCTTCCATATCACATCCATTCTGTATATCTTCTTCACACTGCATATCTTATACCATAGCTTATTCAGACCTTAACTACCCTATATGTAATCTTTTATAGATCATTTTCTCTTCTGGGGGACAATATAAGCTGTAGACAATATATCTTCTCTAGACCATATCTGCTTCTGTAGACCAGACATTTTCTAGCACTCATATTCTTTAGATATTACCTTCTTCAGACTATATCGTCTCTGGAACATGCGATCCTAGAACATATTTCTCTTAGGCCATATATTCTGTAGGCAATGTGATCTTTACAATTTATCTTCTGTAGAATATATCTTTCTCATCAAATATTGCCACTAAGCCATATCTTCACTACACACTACATAACCTAGATCATATCTTCCACGGGCTATGTCTTCTCTAGGCAATACCTTCTCTAGAACATATATTGCTCACTCACTGTAGATTCTCACACTGCATGCATGGTACTTTTCAAAGTCAGTCACCAAATGACTAAAAAGAACATTTTAAAAACATCGCACTACACACATTGTATTGTTGATTTCCACTGTGTCTGCTAAGAAATAGTAAATGGGCTTTAATCGGGTAAATATAAAAAGATTTGTGAATCTAATTTTGATTAGACATATATTTGTAATTGCGGTACAAAATTTGTTCTTCAGAATATTATTTATTTGACCTCATAACCAATGATTCCCCTATGAATCATCTGGGCTCTGGATTAAAAAGTTATGTCACTATTGATTCTAGGCTAACATGCTTGAGGTCCGTAAAATTGCTTTGATCTGAGAAAACCAGGAATATTTTAACTCAGAAGCCCATACATATGTTTCACCGTTTTATGTTGAATACCCATTCCTGTGCTCTTTTTATAACCATTCATTCTAGCAATGATGCGCAGCTAGGTTATATGATTATTTTCCAGGATTTCTTTTTAGAAGGCATGTTTTCAGTTGTTTTATTTATTAGAAAGTACAATCTTGCCATATCCTCTAAAACCTCCATTTCGGATACCAGAATTATTGCATCTTTGGAGCTGCAGATTGTTTAACACCAAAGCAAAAGTTGAAATTAAGATATGTATAAATAATTCTTTACATCTTGCTTACAGCAAAAGATGTGTCAGTGGGGTTCAAACTCCTGAAATCTTTATCACCAGGACTACTGAGTAGGTAGTGAACTAATGATGTTGTGCATAATACAAGCAAGGCCATGGTATAATATACACATTTGTGAATTTTCAAGTCAGGCAGTCATTCAACATGGAGGTGTGTCCGCTCTCAACTCAGAAAGGTGCCTAAAACAGAAATAGCTATTATTAGTGCAGCATGTGCAGTGGCACTCGCACTCAGGGAGTTTGACGTCTACTACACACCCGCCAAATGCTGTCTTTTAATACTCCACCAGTGGACAAACCGGTCATTGTCTTAGCTTGAATTACAGTTTATGCCCCCCTTCTATGCTACTGGTCTGAAATTCTCTCTGTTGATTAATCTGATCTAAGTATGTTGTTCAGAGACTACACCTTTGTGTGTGCATTCCCTCCTGCTGTAGTTGCAAAGTATGGCCATTTGGAATAGCTTTGAACTCTAGAAAGTGTCTGTTGCATATGCTTGTTTTCATCACAGGTGCCTGATCCAGATTATAGTGTATAAATATGTAATAATGGCAAGAAACTGTTTGGATGCATATAATAGCCCTCATAACCTGTGTAAGTGAAGTGTGTAGGGCCACAATTAGAGGGAACTCAACTGATTATATAGAACCATCTTAATAGTTGTAACAACCCACAGACTGCCTATATTCTATCATAAATATGTTTCAAACCTAAGTGTTGTAACCGTGACTGCCATATCATCCCTCTACGTTTGTAAATACCTGTTAGTCTGAAGTAATGCTGCTCACCATCTTCGAAAGCGAGCAGTGAGAATGATAAAATCTCACCTCTATTGCTTAAGAATGACCATATGGCTTTCACCCAACAGTGGGGTATCCTAAGTAACAGACTAAAAGCACCACCACCCTTATGCAATTACAGCCATGTACCTAACTCCTAAATGCTTCTGTGGTATTTGAGGTTGTGAATTTGGTAAGTGGGAAAACACAATTTGAAGAATGTGCAGATTAAAATGCAAACAAAATATGAACGCTGACAGAAACAACAAATGTTCTATATAAGCAACTAATAGTGATCAATCTGATACATTAAATTTTGTTTCCTCAAAATAATCACATTGTTTTCATGCCTGTTGTTTGCACAGTGTTTCAGTTCAGCAGATATACTTAGCAAATCCACATTTAGAATGCCGTAGTTTTATTTTTTTGTTTTTTTACAGCTAATGCACATTGTGTGAAAATTAGTTTTCAGTTAAAGAAACATTTTCTGCTTCTTGCACTCTATGCTATAATGCTTAGCTGGTTTTTGTACTAAGCACATGCTTATGAGTGGGAGCAATCAGAAGAAAGAATTGTGAATTTTAGTCACTGCTTATTAAGAGTTTTTGGGGTGTAGAACCCTATCTGTGTTTTTAAAAACAGAAATAACCAAAGATACAGTCAACACATACATGCTCAAGTCTTCATTGAAATATCCTTCCCGTGTAAAAGTGCACTCTAGAAATGTGCATAGCATAGCAGTATATTGGAGAGTATTTAAAACGTTTAGATACCCATAGACAACTACAGAAGGACAGCAACTAACCCATACAAATTCAGGAAAGGCACGTGCATTAACGCCTGCTTGAAATGCACTAGTGTGAAAAACAAATCTCTGAATATAGACTGATTTGTGGACTTGGTGGTCCATGCGTTCAAGGTATGACAGTGGCATGTCAGATACTTTTGTTACCAGGATTTATGCATCAGTACTATCACAGCAGGCAAGTAGTGGAGTGCAGTACAAGTAAGGGAGCGATTGAGGACCATGTAAATTGCTGCTTAGCAGCCACAGCTTTTGCGACCAGTGCTTAGGACGGCTCTACTTATTTGGTATTTAGAGCTATACAGCTTTGCTGCACAGCCTCCAAGTGGTGGAGTTTGGTTCATGTTTGGGTGTTCAGAGGATACTCACAGCATCTATTGCCAAAGGAAAGACAAACTATAGAGTTGGTTACAATATATCATGGAACAAGGTTTCACTTTCCTACAGCTTGCTTTTTAATAGTGGAGGCATGACCGTGTATTATTATGTTTTTACAGAAAATAATATATTATTTTAACAATATTTTCTAAAAGTCTTTATTAAGTGTAGTCATTCCCTCATTGGCAGCACTGCATAGAGGCTCAGGGAGTCAGCCAAAGGCGTTGTGCCCTACTGCACACCAAAGGCCACACATCCTCAGTGTGCAAAGTGATATTTCAAAGCATGCTTTGTACTGTAGTATTGCTCTTCTAACTGCTTAAAAATTACTCACACACACTGACATTAAAGTATAGATGGAGCAAGCATGCAACACCTCATAGAGGAAGGCATTGCTAGCCAATGAAATGAGCCCTTGTGTGCTGTACTAGCCCCTCTATTGATACTTCGCTCCTGGAGTCTGTTGGTGTACTTCAGCGGAGTGTCTTTCCCATGCAACAGGAAAGATTTTCTGTAGTCCAAGACTTAAACTTAGTTCCATATTTATACTTTTTTAGCACCGCATTTGCGCCATTTTTTGACGCAAAAACGGCTCAAACTTACAAAATACAATTGTATTTTTTAAGTTTGCGCCGCTTTTGCGTCAAAAAATGACGCAAATGCGGCGTTAAAAAAGTATAAGTGTGGGCCTAAGAGTTCTAGAATATAGGTTCCAAAATGGCTTAACAATTGAAGTACGTTGAGATATCAACAGCTCAAGAAATTGATGGCTCCACAGCAGAGTTGAAGGGGACTTGGGCAGTCTGAAGTTATTCACCTTGCATTCCGCCTCGACCGTCAGCTCTTCCCCCTGCACACAGTAACATAAATATGAATATGCTTTTCTTTTTGCCTAGCTGATTAATGTTAGACAGCATCTCTTGATTGCAATTTTACAAGTCACTAAATTCATGATTACAATGTCTGTTGAATTAATAAACTGCAAATCATTTTTTGAAAAACCTCACACACTCCAAATGTGATTTTTGAAGAGGGAGTGAATACAAGTTAAGAATACTTAACTTTACTAAAAGCAAACTTAAGGGTGCAGGATTGCTGCTGAAAATGCTTTCTGGCTGCAGACTTGCTCACCATCTCATTGGGAAAGATGAATCATAGCCAGGTAAAGTTCAGGCCTTTCAAGATCAAAGAAACATGATTCTGAAAAAAGTTGAAAATGGAACATGCCGACTAGCAAGCTCTAGGTTTAAACAGAGTATGAACCTCCGACTTCAAGTCACTTTAACCGCCCTTAAAGCAGCGATTTCCTATTACAGGACTGGTCGAAATGCCAGACTCCTTGGGCTGGTGCTGAGCTCAGTGTGAAAGGCAAACAACTGCACCCAGAAAAACTACATAAAAATCTGCTGGTAAAAAATCTGCCCGATCTAAATGAGCCTGGCAAATAGTTTACCCACTCGAAGATCAAACTGTACGAGCAATCGTTAAATATTCCTCGTCTCTCAGTGACTGTCGGCTTCTTTTTTCGATTGGACTTTCTGCTATGAGAGTGGGCTTTGTATGAGGCAGCCTAATTGCCCTAATTAGCACACTTAACCGGTGCATTGTCTTTTTTACACAATTCCGCCCACATTATGTACCGCCACACCACTGAAGGAGTAATTACTGCTCCGTGCGGATGCGGCTAATTTATGGGCTGTCGCCCGTTAATTTGTGGGCTGTCCTGCTTGTTAAAGCTAGGCCTTTCCTTGGGTGGGTGTCAAGCGGGGGGGGGGGGGGGGGGGGGGGGGGAGCACTGTTCCATTGATGCCAAGCTCAGTTTCAGAGAAAAACACAAATCCAGCTTCCTTGGTGTGATGGTCAGCGCCGAGAGTGGTGAAGCCAGGCTCTGAGGGCAGGAGACGCCCTTGGCATCGCTTGTGTAATTCCTGTAGGAAGAGCAGTGAAGCACTCGGGTGTCTTAAGGAAGCTATTGGCCCCAGTTTTACCTGGTACTCACAGTATCCATTACTGTGTGCTGGACTTTCTTGGGATAACTGTAAAGGTGGTTACTAAGTTGAGTTGAGTGGCTAAATTCTATTGGAGAACACTGGCCTTCTTTGTTTCCCTTTTTCGTCGTCTTATAGCCGATCATGGGTTACAACTACCGTCCAATAGCGTAATGCAGAACGATGCCCCCCTGCAGAACATGATAGGGGTCTCGCAAATCTCCAACATCCCGCAAATATTCAAAGCCTTTGGGCTGAATGGGGCCCCTGAATGGCTGCCCCCCCCCCCTCCGAACCACCACGCCACATGGGCTGCAAGAACATGAGTTTCTCCCCTTCTTCTCCCCTTCTAGCATCAAGGATTTAAATGTAAAAAGTGAAGAAAAATAAAACTTCCTTTCCCATGAGATGGACGTCCTTGTCTTCACAAACCTATCAGAGAGCATTATGTCTTATGCCACCGTATTTCATTGGAGAATACGTCTTTTCTTCTGCTGCTGCTAGCAGCATTTCCAGATATTTTTTTCGATTACATGTATGCTATTTTCAGGTTTCTTTCAAAAGTTTTGATTAGTTTACATCCGTATAACCTTGCTGGAAACCTTTAACTTTTTGCAAGCAATTTACGTTATTTATTTTTTAGCTATTTGATCCACACACGCTTTTCCCCGTAGAAAGTGGAGTGGATGGTTTAGCTAGATCTTGTTATTATTAATCCAGCACCTACATTAGCCACATAGTTCTTTTACAGAGTTAAATTGCATTGATCATCAAAAGAAATATAAACTTTCGACTGCTCTCTGTCCCAGCTTCTCCGTTTCCCACTGAAGTAAATTTCAGCTTGGGCAGGTTTCCACGGCTTTTGACACAACAACAAAATAAGATTCTAGATTTATTTTGGAATTCCTTTAATGCTTGCTATTTATCTTTCTTCATTGCAGTTCTGTTTGTTTCCTGGCCTTTAAAGCATATTTCTGCTCTTTACAGTGCCCGAGTCACAAGCATAAGAAGCAGAATAAAACCATCTTTAATCCCATGGTTGGCAGAAATGACTACAGCATTGTTCATTAAACTAGATCAGCAATAAGGTGGTTCTGTTTATTTCTGCATGCATGCATGCCATGTTTGTCAGTGAGTGATCCCCTTATACTGGAGAATAAAGAAAATGTTGGATGAGAGGGAATGGCATCCAAGGGTGATGGCAGTGTCCTAAAAGCTGTCCACGAAAGCAAAATTTGTTTGATTAAAAATAATCAAATACATTTTTTTCCAAGTTAAGTCTAAAAACAAAACCACTCTCTGTCCTTGAGAAAATTATAAAAGAAATTTGAAAGGGAGGAATAATGGCTTCTCCATGGCTTTGGCGAGCCAAGTACACAAAGGGAACCATTGTGGTTTTCTCAGTTGTTCAGTCTCAGTAAATAGCCATGTTTATCCCAGGAGCCTTGATTCACCATTGGTCCAGAGAATGGTTCTCCTGCATTGTGTGGTGCAATACCTGAATTATACTTTCTAAGCCATAAAAAAATGAAGTTAAGGATGAGGTGAGAGTTAAGTGCTGTATCCCAAATCAATGCTCACTCTACAACTTGATCTTCACTTTGTGACACGAGTAGTTAAATCCACAGAAGACCTTAAAAGAGGGACTTAAGACTAGATCAGGTCTTTGTCACTCTGTAACCCTTCACACATATATTCTAATTAGATGGGATGGAGCTCTAAAACTGTAGCTTTGACTTGTTCAGGAAAGCAGGGCAGTAGGCAATAGGCTTTCTGATTCATTCTGAGCTATTAGCAGAACGCAGAAATATTGTCATGCAGGTAGTTCAAAAGATAGTTTTACTAAGAACTACGATTCATCAATGGCAGTTTTCGTCTTGGAAACTAACATAATAGAGGCATTTATGCAGTACTTTTGACATGGGTGAATTATACATGCCTTGTGCTTACGGCCTTTCCCCTCGGTTGGATGAGAGGCTGTTTCTCAGCTGGGAATTAAGACATTTCCAATTTTAGCTTCCTTTGCAAAGCAACGATTCAGGTCAACTAACCTTTCCTTTCCACAGTGAGAAGATCCAAGGGAAGTTGTTAATCCAGGATGTTTTTAACACACAATCCCTAGGAGACCTTTTCTGAAATCCCCCTTTTATTTTGCAAGTAAAAAATAGCATGGTTGTTTCGCATTCCTTTCATGTTTAGCCATCTCCAGAGACCCCTGGTTATTGAAACATTGAAGGACTCTGGCAGTCATTTTTATGATAAGACTGTTCAACCTGTAAGCGTGCACAAAATATAAGTGCTCAGAATATTGACTAGAAAAATGTTCAGACTTATACGTTGAGATAACTACCCTATTTCCAAAGACAAAACAGAGTTTTCAGGGCCACATTGTTACCAGTGAGAAAGTCAACTGAAATTGAATCTTGACTCATTGACAACCCAATACAATTGTAGCATACACACTCTTTAAGAGAAAGAAACTAATATGTTGTGTAGTTTTCTTCACCCCAAGTACTGAATGGCTTGGTTAGATTTGAGACACCCTCAGTTATTTATAGTTCACACAAGGGGTTAGGATTTTTTCTCTTGCTGAACACAATTGACTTACAAAGTAGAGTTTCAAGGGTTCTTGATGAATAGCCGTCTTAAACCTTTAACTTCTCACTTAAAAGTTATGCCCTTAAAAGAAAGATCAAATAGCTCCACAAATGTCAGATAATTTAAATTAGGCAATGTTCACAACTAGTGAGTCATTTTGAGCCTACTGCTTATTTAAACTACAGAGAAATACAAAAACTGAAAATGTTTCACCTCCAGAAGAGGCTTGAATACAAAGCGACATGTGAGTTTGCTTTCAAAGCCAGGGAATAGCTGTTTTGGTGACTCAAGCACCTCTGTGCCTGGAAAGATCACATAATAAAGTAAACTACTTGAGATACCAGCACTTGTATGTTGTGAGAAACCTAGAAGCAGTGTGAGCCCCCTAAAATAGTTTTACTTCTCACATGACCTCATAGTTGCATCAATTTTATAGTTAGAGGGTGGGCTAAGAAATCCTAGGTTTTTTACACAGGACAAGATAGGGCTGAAGCATGCATTTTTATGTGCTTGCAGTGATTGTAGTTTGTGTTTTGGCCTTCAAAAATCTATTACCCAGAACAGGTCAAGTAATATATAGATTAATGTGTTCTTCTAGACTCTAATTGTTCACAGAGCTAAACTGCAATGAATACAAATGAGTCCTTGAAAGCTTTATGCAGTTAGTACATGCAGGATTTCAGGTAGAACTCAGACAGTATCCTGGTGAATGCAGGGAGTATTTCAGGTGGAACATGGTCTGTTTATGACCTTTATTAGTTTCATCCTCATTAAAGATGCCAGTCCAACAGAATTTCTTAATGTTTGGATGATGTTAAATGTTACCTTAAAATTTACTTCTCACATGTACATGCTGAAAATTCTTGGTGCTCGGCATAATAACTATCTGCGTGATTGTGGCCAAGGTGTCCTTTCCTGAATTCATATTTGATGTGTTTCCTGAAATTCAAATGGTTGTCTTTCCCTCTTAGGAGTAAGTGTAAAACGCTTTTATTTTTCAGCCTCAGCATGCTGAAAGCGTATCCTTCTCCATTCACCTGCTTAAGTCTACAAAGAGCAAACCTAGGATCTTTATCATAGAAACATATGACTGGAATTTGCGTGTTGGAAACATGGTTGTTGCCCTATACATGATTGTATGTGCACTGAACATTTATTTAAATAGCGCTCATTTTCATGAAGGTAAGCGGAGAATGGATTTATGCAATACAGGGAAGTAATCCCCCTTGCCTAGGCCAAACAGAAACCTCAGTGCAGAGTCTGAATTATCTGCAGTTATGTATCTGCTTTGTTGAGGAACTCAAATAAACAGAAATTCCTAAATCGAGTCCTGGTTCTTAGAGAGCATTTGCTGCTAGTCCCCCGGGATACAACATCATGCCTGATAAATGTCTACATTTTAACTTGGTAAAATCAGTTCTAAGAGGTGTTGCCAAGAGAAACTTGGGTTTGCAAGCACAATATTATCTGTGCTTCATTATGTTTCTTTATATAGAGATTGTTAGTTGCCAAGAAATGAAAGGAGCTAATGAGCTCCTTTAAGCTGAATATATAATGTTTTTGGGATAATGCTATTTAGCAATATTTCCAGATAATGTAACAATCAGTTGTTTTTCGAAAAATGATTTGCAAGATTAGCTGTATTAACTGTATACAGTATGTTGTTTTATTTTTTTGTTTGGGTTTCTAATGTGAAATGTGTTTTGCTGAGAAGCAGATGTTTTCTTCTGTCGATTAACTAGCTAGATATTTCTCATGATCATAATCTGTGTACCGTTCAACGTGGCAGTGTATACAAGACTATCAATGAAATCACATCAGAATCACAGCTTCTTATTTCTTTTATTAACACATTTCGTGTATATTCCCCTGATTTTGTAATATAGGTTAGTTGTGCGTAACTTGTATCACAGAGGTTCTTCAACTCGGGGGAGCTGTAATTATTGTGGCTAGCCGTAGCCTGTCCTTGGGGCATGGCATGAGCAACCACGGCCCTTGGTGGAGGCGTGTCAGGATTGGTTGGCAGTGACATGACCCTGGAAGTGCTTGAGTGCTTCCTGGGTCATTACAGCTGTGCGGCAGCCCTGCCCATAAAATGCGACGTGAGGTCGCACACTTCTCTCTTTTCCCGCTCGGCACCTCCCAAGAAAGTTGCCGGTCCTGAACCCACGCCGCTACCTACCATACCAGGACTTTGTTTTCACCACCCACCATCCCCAGGGCAATTGGCATCTGGTGGGGGGAGCACTTGGGTGTGTGGGGAGTTTTTAGGGATGTGTTGTTATGACCTTATGACAGTACTATGTGAATGTTTCAATAGGATTTTATTTTAAGTCATTGTTATGATTTGTGCTATGTCTACCCCTTTTTTTCTCTTCCAGAAATGGCTATGTCTTATTTATTGTTGTGCAGCGGATGAGGTCATGATTGGTGGGACAGTTCGGGTCCATGTAAGGCATCCTTTTAGACCAAAGTGACAGCCACATCACGGGACCCTCCATGGGGTGCTGGTAGCAAGTCAAGAGGTTCCAGGGGTGGCGGGTGGTTGGGGCGGTTGCTGACACGCAGTCCTTACCTGGCAACCACCTGTGGAGGCGCAGTGGGCACTAGTTTGCACAGGCCCTTGGGAGGAGGAAGTTGAGTGTAGGAGGTGCCCAATTTGGGTCTCCTAGGGGGCAGACGGGCCCCTTGCAGAGGACCATCCCAGTATAGGAGGTCGGTGGCTGAGGTCCACCCATAAGGAGGGACTCATCCATGTCCAATTTTACTGGATAAGGGTTTTTAAGAGGAAGGAACTTGAAGGATGCACAGGAACAATCTTAGCTGTGGATAGGTAACTTTCATGTACTAGCATCCCTGTTAAGGCTAGGACTTAATCTCTGTAAGCGAATATGCAAAACTGTAGGTTACTGTGCATAAAGTGATAAAAAATGTGTTGATGTATATATGTGTAAATAAATATGACTGAGGGTCTTTCGACTCGTAATGGAACTAAACTTGTTTTGATGGTCTTGTCAATGTCTTAGCAGGTGTTATGGGTCGTGGGGTGGTTGGATGGTGCTTTGTTCCCAAGGGACATCAGAGATTGCCTGGCCATACGTATATATGCTCTATAATTTTGACCTTATTCCTGTAGACGATCGAAGGCACCCAAGACCATTTTTGTCAAGGATCCATTTCGATATGTTAGAACTAAGCAGACTGAAGGAGACATTCAGATTTCAGTTTGAAGTTTTGTATTAGTTTCAAGAGAATGTTTCATGGTTGGTGATGAATGTTCTTTGAACTTGTAAAATTGCTGCCTCTGTTTCTTGCTTTTTGTATGTATGTATGTATGTAGATATATTTATAAAGCGCATTCCGGCTCACAAAGAGCATCGAAGCGCTAACATAGGTAAAAAACGTCACTACACTCATAAGGAAACCCAACCCATAGAAAAAAAAAAAGAAAGAATTAGTTAGGAAAGAGCCAAGTTTTAATCAACTTCCTAAACCGTAAATAACATGTTTCAGCCCTAATATTGAGAGGGAGGGAATTCCAGCACTTGGCAGCAGCCACAGTAAAGGCTTTATCACCCCACTTCGCTCTATAAGTGCGGGGAACATGAATATAGCAGGCTGATAATGATCTAAGATGCCTCTTTGGTTTATACCAGCCTAATTTAGCGGACAGATATTTAGAGCCTTGGCCATGCACAGCTTTAAAAGACAAGCAAAGGGATTTAAAAATAATCAGCTGAGCCACTGGAAGCCAGTGCAGTTGTCTGAGACTACTTCTCACAGAGGTCCAACGTGAAAGATTAACAACTGCTCTGGCAGCTGAATTCTGAATCAGCTGTAGCCTATTAAGAAGGCCTTTGTCTAAATTGAGAAACAAAGCATTGCAATAATCCATTTTAGATATTACCAAGGCTAGAGTGGCGGCAACTCTCCATTTGTGCTGAAGAAAAGGAAAGACTTTCCTTAACATTTTAATCAGCCATAGACCAATTTTAACCATGTGATTGACCTGATATTTGAAGGACAGTTGATTGTCAAACATAACACCCACATTTTTGCTAAAATTAGAAGGGGTAGGAAGAGAACCAAAGTCTGATGGCCACCAGCGTGGATTCCAATATTTAACACCAGATCCAAAACAGAGAATTTCAGTCTTCGAAGCCAATTTCAACCAGTTAGATCCCATCCAGTTGCTAACTTCCTTCATACAGAGGTTAAAACGGTCCGCCACCTCCTCCCAGTTTTTATTAACAGGGATAATAAGTTGTGTATCGTCTGCATATGAAGAGGGGATAAAGCCAAAAGAATGAACCAGGTTGGCTAGCGGGGCAACATAAATATTAAACAAAGTAGGGCTTAATGAGGAACCCTGTGGAGTCCCACAAGGAAGAAGGTAAGGTGTGGAATCGAAGTTACCACATCTTACCATAGTCCATCTGTTAGTTAGAAAAGATTCTAGTAATTTCAAGGCCCTATCTCTAACACCTGCTTGATAGAGACAGGCTGTCAGAATCTGGGAAGAAATAGTATCAAAGGCTGCAGATAAATCTAACAGGACTAGAATGGCACCCTGTCCCTCATCCACAAGTCTACGAATAGAATCAGTGGAGGAGATAAGGGCCGTTTCCAAACTATGAGCTTTCCTGAAACCATGCTGCGAAGGATCTAAAACTTCCACTTCCCCCAGAAAATCCACTAGTGCCTTATTCATGATTTTCTCTAAGATCTTGGCAAAGAAAGGAAGGAGCGCAATTGGCCGTAAATTATCAAGGTCTTGCACGTCTCCAAGTGGTTTCTTCTTTACAGGGACTACTATGGTCTCCTTCCATCTAGAAGGAAAACATCCAGATTTAAGAATTTTCTGAAAAATCGGAATGAGAATCCTAGCTATATAATCAGGGATCATATGAATCACTGAAGGAGGACATGGATCTAAAGGAGAGCCAGACTTCATATTCAAAATTAGTTTGCTAAGATCCCAGAATTTAGAAACCCATTTAACTTAATACAAGAATTATGTGAGTTACTTTTGCTTTATTACCATATCTCCTATTTCAGTTATGCCTGTCTGACATTGGGATGGAGATTGACAATTCCACCCGAAAGGAAAAGGAGGATTATAGAGCGTAAGACATTGGATAACTGCACCCTTTTTTAACCTGTTTTTTCAGTGGTTTGCTTCTATGCTGAGGAAGCCCTCACAGCTGTCAGACACTAAGGTCAATATAAACTATTTGCCCCAGAATTATGATTTTTCTTCACATATTGTAGCATATTGTAGGAAAAACAGGATTTTAAAGGAGTAAGGAACTGGCTGGGTTTGTTTGAGGATTCTCGGATGCATATGTATTCAAATTGTATACCCATTCAGTATATTAGCACATTTTTAGTACCCCTAGGTACATTGGCAATTTTTGCAATGGGTGTTTTATAAGAAAACAATGATGATTTTATTGTTTGAGGATTACGTTTTTGGACAGATAATTGCCAAGTTGAAGAGAGAAATCGGCGGAACTATTTGTCCTGCAGGTTGCAATTGTGAGAATTTTTGCAAAGAGAATATATATATTTGCTAACTACGGAGCCTCCGAAAAGAACCTGCGATAATGAGATGAAAAAAATCTGAAGACAGTAAGAAGTACATTTTAGCTTAAAAATAACAGAACAAAGAATCAAGATTTTCGAGAAAGTCATAATTGTTGCTCCAATAGCAAACATTTTGCTTCACTACTATTTGTTATCATCCGCCACCTTATTTTTCCTCAACTGCTTAGTCCACAAGCCATTCACCCTGGTCTAATTTCTGTCACTGCCACATCATGTTCTTTTGGTCTATTATCTGAGAACCTTCTTGTACTACTCAGGTTGAAATTCCAACCATACTGTGTCTGAGACATGACTACAGCAACATAAATCACTATTATTTCATGAGAGAGTGTTTTATCTTTGTGTAATTAAAATCATGGACTGGAACAGAATATTCAAATCACCTTATCATGGTTCAATAATCTGGTCTTCATGTTTAGCTTGAAATATTTCCATTTTTATTTCTTGAGATGACTTTAACACTAGAAGGTCAGTTTATAGTGAGTATAATGCCTCTTCAGTCCATGCGTTTAAATCAATTGGTCCCCATTGACAAAGCTGCTCCTAGGCGTGTAGCTACGTTTCTGGCCGAAAAGACTGCACTTTCTGTCAGTTTTGCACAAAAGAATCCCTAGCAGGCATAAGTATATTTACTGTAACTGACATTTACGACAAACTGCACACATCTACACAGTACTATATCCCATCCAGGGGGCAGGGTGTTTCCCTTGACATCTTATGAACCCTGATAAACCTGTGTATTTGTATTGTATTGTATTGTAATAGTATTTATATAGCGCTTACTACCCCTGACGAGTGGGTATTCAGAAGCTCTTCTCCAACCCTCTCCCTCCCAGGAAATCACCAGAGGTTTGCTCCAGCAAAGAACTAGAGTAACTTCCCTCCCACGGTTGGAAGGGTAAGGGAATACCCCCAACCTTTGTGAGGGTCAGGAGTTTCTCGGAGGGGAAAATTGTTTTCCCTTGAAATAATAAAATGTCTATTACACAGAACGGGTGCCTTTCCTCAAAGGGAATTGAACCCTGAGCATCATTTTGCATCGCTGTAATTGTACGACTGTTGCACTAATTGCCAGTAGAACATGTTAACTCCTATAACTGGCACAGCTTTCTAGGTGTACTATTGCCAATATTTGTGAAATATAAAAAATAGTAAATTGGCACTCGTTATTAGTAGTACTATTGGAAGCACTAATTTTGCTACAATTTTTGGGGAATCTGGCCCGTTGTGTGCATGTTTTGACCCCTCTCTGAAGTGTTTCTAAAAACGTAGGCTATGTTTCCACTGTTTCAACAAAACCTAATCCCAACCAACCACACGTGTTTGGGTAAGAAACAAGGATGAAAAGAGGAGACTTGAGGAACAACGCTTAATTCTGATGATCATCTATCTTCTGTCAGCTGAACAAATTGAAATAATGTTTTATTTGATTATGTGGCCTCAGCCAAGCGTTTTTGCTTCACCTTAACTTTCACTCTTACTGCAAAATAATTGAGGTGCTATGCTTCAGAAGAAAGGTACTTCTGTTCCCGATTTCTCAGATCTTTTCACTGGTTTGCCCATGTCAGTTCTCTGTAATGACAAATCACATTGTGCTTCCGTCATCCATCCACTGGACTTGCGATGGAGATTGTCAGTCATTAGCAGGTGTGCTTCTAGTGTTATGTGCAATTAGTGACAAACAGATATTGAACATCTAACTCGATTCATCTACACCACCAAACAAATGCCTTTTTGTTCAGTAATCCAAATTCTGGCTGTGCTAGCCGTTTAAGTAGAAACACTCTGACTATGTTGTTCAGAAAGTCCAACATAGCCCTCCACATGTAACTGATATTTACCTCCCCCCCAGTTGCCAATCAGCATTGACCGGATGTAAAACAGTCTGATTATTCTTGTCTGCCTGAGACAACAGGTCTTCTTTAACAATTACAGAAATGTAAAGATATCTGACTTTGTAATCGGAGTTTAACAAAAGGAAAGGATATGGGTTTCAATATGGTTACTATTTAGAACATTATTTAGAGCACAGTATTGTCAACTGAATTCAGGTATTGTACATTATTAAAGTGTGTGTGATAGTTACCAGGTTAATTAGCAGCATCATAGAATTAACTAAACTTTGGGTCTCAGAAAGCAAAGTGAAAAGCCAAGCCCTTAAATATACTCCAACATTACAACGCAAGGTCAGAAGAAGATATATTCAGTTTTGTTCTATATAGCTAAAATGACATATATTATTTAGCACACTATTCTTTCTTGAAGGTCTCTGATGTTCTTTTAACTAGATATGAGTAATCAAAATTGAGGATCTGTTTTGGACAATAATATGAATTAAAAAAAAATGTTCATGTACATTTTTAAAAATGTTTTGTCTCTTAGCTGTTTAATGCCATTCACCTTCAACTATCCTGGCATCAGTGAGAGGTTCTTTGTAACTGTAAATTGGCAATCAGGTTGGTGTTTCATGTAGCAGCATTTACAGTTGGAACTGGGAACGGGTGTTCTTTTTTCCATTAGAGGTCATAAGATCCATAATGAACTTCTTCAAAAAGCAAAAGTTTAGAACATAACTGTTTAAGAACAGCTGCCCACGAATGTTTGTTAAACAAATTAGGTCCATCACTGAGGTTCTCAAACCTCTTAAAGTAAGACTCTTTCAGGTCTAGAGCTAAGGACAAAATGCACCTTGACAGACTGGCTTTATTAGTGCATTTTCGCTGTTTATGGGCTTTGGAGGTGTAGTTCTGTTGACACATACAGTCACATTACCCTTTATTCGGTGCAAGTGAAATTTAAATTTAGTCCTTAACATCATGCAATCAGGTTCTGAGCCTACCCATTATGGAGAGCTGACCCTAGCTTCTGTTGGTCACAGTGCCAGAGAAGGCATTCGATTGTCTGTGGCAGGGCCATCACGAGCCAGAGAGCTACAGACTTGGCTTTTAGAGATTTAGGGCTCTAGGTTTCAGGTCACCTAGACTGTCTATCTATAGGACATGTTTTAATCCAGGACCTAGAGTTGAAATTATAATATCTTTATTATAGTTTAACAGTGTCTAGATTGGCTACCTCAAAGCAGATACAGAGCAACAAGTTGTTTGATGTGAAGTGTATACTCTCTTTAGTTTATAAGATATTGGCTGTAGAGCGAGATTTAAAGTATCCAGGACAATGAGATGCTATATTAGGATAGGATATCTATAAAAAGTAATACCTTTGAAAACCATATTTTACTTTACAAAAATATTAAAATGATCCATGAGTTCATTCCACTCTGAGTCAACTTTAAAAAAAATCCTACCTACTCTGAACTTGCACCATTAATGCAAATGAAAGCACCATCAGTAGATACTTTTAACATATACCGGGATTACATTGACTAGATCTAACCAGGTACATATTTAACCCAGAACATTTGCAGCAAAATGACAAATCTTGTACACGTGGCTCTTCATTGCTTCTCAAAGCACTGGGAACAAATGGTGGTCAGGATTAAATGATGGTTCTTAATCCACAGACTATGGTGTGTCCATACGGTGCATATACACTATTGGATGGTTGTGGAGCTTCCAAGACATGAGTGAGCTCCATCTGTACATGTGGAGTGATCAATTACTTGTTCACGTTTCCTGCCCTTCTGTAGGGCTCCTCATGCCACATATTTGACATATTACATAATGTTTGGCACTGGAAAGGTATCACATCTTGCACCGTCCTCATCCGGTCATGTGGGCCCATGAATCCCAAGTTCTGCAGTAGATTATAAGCGCTTATCCGCAAGTACAGTACATCTCCTGTTAACTTCTCCGGGTCAAGAAACAATATCCTGGACAATTTCTTTGCTGCTTCTTTATCCTCTGAATATTTCATCATGATTATCATTTCATTTAAATCCCTCCATAATGGAGAAATGTTTGCTAATTAATGTAGATGTTGTGGTTGATTTGGGACCTTCTGTTATATGTACCTTTCTTTAAATGAGAATGTACTTTCCTGCATAGTAAATTGTATCTCACACATTTTATGTGTGCATCTATTGACTTGCTGTTTGCTGAGAATGCACTATGCAAGGACAGTTCAAGCACACAACCACATCCCAATAGAGGCAGATAAGAAAAAAATTTACCCAGTGCCTATCCTACTTACTTAATAGGCAGGCTGGCAAGAAAAGCTTTTTTTGGCTTCAATGTTTGTTCTTGTAGTTACAGTTTACCGTCTGAGCATACAACAGACTTTCATCCAAAATGGTTTCCGTTTGAAAAGACACGTATTTCCCATAACAGCAGCATTGTCTTTTGAGGAAAGTATATTTGTGACATACATGTGTACTTATTAGAGCAACTGCCCATGAAAAAAAAATATATATATATATATATATATATATATATATAAATATATATATATATATATATATATATAGATATATATATATATATATATATATCTATATATATATATATATATATATATATATATATATATATATATATATATATATATACATATATAATTATAAGTATCCCTGTTTGAAAAAGGTTACAATTACGAAAACTACGATTGGTGGCGGAAAGGCAGGGTGTTTAGGTAGCAGCAGCCACAATGTAGGTATGTTGTATTTTCTCTATTGCAATTCATGTTTCACCTTTGAGGTTTAAAGTGGATGTTGTTCGTGCTGTGAAATGACCTTGAACTGAGGATCAAATGATAATCATGATTAAGATCCAGATAAAACATGTTAACAAGACTCTTTAACCCCTCATGGCTAGGATCGCCTCCACTTCATATTCCACTCTGAAATGAAGCATAGTTATTGCCACAGCCTTTCTGAAAACCTTTATTTCAGACTGGTACCTCACGTGGCTGAGCCCTGACAGTCTCAATGCTGGAGCGGTTTGCTATTCTTTTATAATGTGGTTTCATATTCTAAGCGCTCCTGAATGAGAGCATCATCTTTATACTGTAGCCGCGGAGGAGCAGGAGAACATTCGAAGGTCAAAATGGCCTTCCGTAGGCTTCTGTCCAACACATGTCTCTCCCAAGCTGGGTACCTATTTCTAAACAAATCAATTTTTATAACAGACTCCTCAATCCGTGGTGGCCGAGATGATGGGGTAGATGGAGCAGTTGGCCTCACCTGAAAGACTGGCACACAGCCATCCCTTTCAGTAAACTTCTGATCCCGGTCCCCAGCCATACTCCTGTTGTTTGACATGGACCTCAAAGTGTTCGAGGCCACCTCTGTTGGCAAAGGGAAGGTAGATATTGGGTCCTCACAAGCACAGCTTGGTGACTGCCCAAACCTTGGTCCATTGGGATGAAAGAAGGCATAGTACATCAGCATAAAAACAATGCCAGTTAGAAAACTGCTGAAAACCACACACAGTGCCGAGATGGCAAAAGCATCTGCAATCTGAGGGTTCTTGTATAGATACCAGAGGGCACTCAAGGCAGTGTTCTCCAAAAGAATGACTAAATAGTAGATGAACAGTCGGCACCGTGTCCTTCCTTCTTTGACATTGAACCAGCTAAAGATGTAGATGATGCCAACAACCATATCGAAAACAATCTCCTCCCACTTGGTGATGCAGAATTCTGTCTCGCAGTGGACAATACAGAAGGTCATGATGCACCAGTGAAGGACGATAAAGACCCCAAAGTAGAGCTGGAAAACCGAGGCGAAGAGAGCAAAGGTGATAACCCTGGCTGCAATAGTGAAGAAATGCCAGCAAAACTGGATAATGACTGCCATGTAACTGATGGGCTTCTTGTCATCTCTGGAGTCGCGGAGAGCTTTCTGGTAAGAGGCCAAAGCCCAGGCCAAGGACACAAGAGAGGCCGCTGCTGTAAGACCTGAAACAAAAGAGAGGGATACAATAAAACGTCAGGAAGAATCATAGAGGACAGTCAACAACCAACACGTAGAGCAGTGGATTTTGCAAGACTCTATTTACCAATATCAAAAGACACACTAAGATCAATTGAGTGCTCTCTGATCCTTTGGAAAACACTCTCCTACTTCCTCTAACACTTTTCGAAAAATATTTCCTAATCCACGGTATCACTACTTTCAACATTTTTCTTTATATTACATAAAGCCTAGTTTCTAGTATTGCCGTTCACAAGTTTTCCATCGCAAAGTACACCTGCTCAGCTCTTTGACTGAATGTACAGAAAGCTCTGAATCCCAATCACTCTCACTCGTAGGTATATTTCAGAAACGCAGATATTTTCATCTCTCTACTACACCAACCTGTAATACTTCCATCCTTCATAAACAAACAGAAGTAGAGGAATATGTGTATGGTCAGTACTCTCTAGGGAAATGCCACTGTTTCATGGCATCTGTCATCTGTAGGCAGGATTTATAACCAGCATAATTTGCTAAATTGAGAAAGCACTGCATAATTTATAGATGGTAAATCTCCTAGTTTGTGGGCTACAAATTACCTGCAGGACAAAATTTAGTTTTTGTGTTTGCCAATTCCTGTGAATTGCTCACCTTGTTAGGGATCATGTCAAGGCATTTTCTCTTAGCCTTAACTATAATAATGTATTCCGTTTTTAAATACTAATGATTTCACATATGGGAAAACCACCAGAAGAAGGTGGTGAGGCCTTTTCTGTGGGTCATTGGGCATTAGGTAGTTATGGGGCAGTATCTATAGTGAACACTGTTATTTACATTTGGTGTCTGTAGGCCTAGTTTACTATTCATTTAAATTCAAGTACCAAAAGAGACTTCTTTGTGTTTCAGGTAAAATTTATTTTGAAATTCTTTGGGGTGCCGAAACATACACAGATAACCAGTGATTTTGAGAGGTATGGAAAACACTAAAAAATACCCACTGGAGTTTGTAAAAAATAAACACTGAAAACAGGAAATCGTAATATATGAAATCGGTAGCAATAACATTTCATGAGACACAGCAAAGACATGTTATGAATGATTGGAACAGGGAAAAAAATCTTTACTTAACCTTACGAATATGTACTTGAATAATGAGCAAAAAGGTAAAAACGTGATTGAGCAGTATCTGTGTACTGTATGTAACCATGTGACATGTTTCAGTATCTATGACAAGAATTTGCAAAGCCAGTGTGTCTCGCCTTGTCGACCTATTTGCTTTGCAATTTTTGTGGATGTTGTGCACCGATGACAAAAAGGTAAAAAAAGAAAGAGTGCAATGGCGTGAATGTGTCATGATGCTATGGTGCCCTAGCATGACGATGTATGCACACCCATGCATCGGGGCTCAATTGCACACATACATTATGACATACGTGCCTTCTTGGTTAGTTTGTATTTACTGCTGTAGATGGTGGACGCCATTTGGAGACATAAATTAAAACTAAATAAATGTGAACAAAAGTACTTTTAAAAAAAGTAGCGGCCAGGCAGTAAATGGCACTTCAGAAAACTGAAAAAATAACGTTTTAAGGAATAGAATGGGGGTGTGGAGCAATTGAGGACCGGGGTCAACAAGGGGCAACTGAGAGTGGGCAAGGGAGGATTAAAAAAAAAAAAAATGGGTTGGGGAAGCAGTGGACCAACTGAGAAGAAAAAGGAGAACAGTGGAACATATGGGTGGTATCTGGGGGAAGAAGCTGTACATGAGGGAGAGAGAAAGAAAGCATGTATTACTCTTCAGGAGTTCCGAAAGAAAAAGAAAAGAGTACTTTCCTCAGTGTAAGCAGTGCATGGATAAGAAGTCCTCCATTCAAAAGAATAGTAAAGAGGCAGTGCTCCAGGGAATGGACAAAAATAAGAGGGAGGAAAGTCATAGATTAAGTAGAAAGCAAATGAGACTGGCAAGCAATGGCCCGGGCTAAGCTCACTGTAACTTGCAGTATAGTCCACAAAAGGTCTTTAGTCAAAACCTAAAAGCTAACTGTAAGCAAGACCTAAACATATGCTAAAAACAATATCTTTCACAGGTCTGATGCACACTTGTTCCAACAATATTATATGTAGGCTTACTAATGTAAATAACATGTAAGTTACAACACTGGGTACAATTGTAAGGCAAAAAGTTGAAATAATATTATCCTTTCTACTGCCTGCTATTACCTTTAAGTACTTTGGCTTCTTTCTCAATTGTCCTTGTCCTCAAATGCTAGCATTAAAATAACTTGATTATGAAGATGAAATGCATGCAAAGCGTATAAAACATGGTTACTGGTGTCTATTCATAAGAAATTCGTACATAGCATTGCAATAAACTAATTCTTATTGTGATGCTTCAGTGTCCTGCAAGCATGTTGTTGCTACAGTTGCACCCTGTGTTTGCTCTGTGCTGTGCATCCCTGGTTGGCAATCAATCAATCAATCAACAATTTCTTAAGCACACTATTCACCCGGTAGGGTCTCAAGGCGCTGGCAGACTGTACTCAATGAATACATTGCAAAAAAAGTTGGAGAATTGGCTTAGTTCAGGGCAAAGATGCAAAAGCATGTATTCTAATCTTTCCTGAAAACTCTAATCTCTAACATATTCCCATGTTTTATTATCGTCAAACGAAAAGGATTATGAGCAAATCTGTTTACATCAGCTCAAGTGAGATTTGACTTTCCTGTTTCTCGTATGAATCCCAATCCAAATTGAAGCTTACTAAAGCAACCCAGTGTTCTCAGTTACCACAAGTAACAATGTAAAACGACGATATCTGTGTAATTTGGCATGTTCCAAAGGAAATCAATGAACAATATTGGGAAAATGTGTACATGTAGGGAGCTGAAATCATGCACAAAATGAGTTTGATGGAACTTGTGTAACAAACAGCAGGGGTGGTGAGGATGGGAAGGAATATTTGTGATTGGTTATGTTGAGTGGTGATGACATGCTAGGCGGACAGGAATGATTACTTAGAGGAGTGGCATGTTTTGTGCCATGATGTTGCTGTAGTACTGCAACAGTATTGTTTGGGAACAACGTAATAGTTTGGTGTTGAGGGAAGAAATTAGTTCACTTGTTTTGAACAGAACCTTCTGTGGCATACTAGGGATAAGATATAACCTTGTATCCCCGGGGGTATCACTCACAAACATGTCACTACAACAGTAAAACTATTTATTTATTACAAAATGTTGTTCACTGGTACAGCGGTACCATGCAGTCAAATAGGGGTGCTGGGTTTACAACATAGTAAATGGCAACCAAAAGAGGCAGAAAGGACTTTAATTGGATAGGAATAATGTTTCTGTACATGGAATGCTTTTGTAACTGTATTGTATGAAGACAGTCCTCTCTTGAATGCCAGCCCACACAGCTTCAACTTCAGGAATTCCTGACTTACATCTAGTTGGATTTTTCCCCATGATAGAGTTCAGGACAATTCAAATATTGGTTGCTAGATTATAAGGGTCCTTCCTTGAGACTTTAAAATGTTCTTATTTTGCAGTGTCTGGTGAGAGAAGGCCAATCAAAAAGCTCAGGCTGGGGTTTAGCCAATCTGAGCTCTTTGAACCAAATAGCCACATTTTTACAAGTATGTGAGGAGTTTGCACCAGTTGACCTTGTGCCCCAGTGCCAGGAATCTTGAATGTAATCCTTCATTCCACAGGTGGAGGCTTAATGCGGTTACCTGATTTTGCACTCTGTGCAGATTGTTGATACAATTCCTAGGTAGCTCGCTGTAGACGATTTTGCTACAACGAAAACTTGCCATCGCTAGAGCTCTGGTTTTCTTCACTTAGTGCTGCATTTGAAGCAGACAGACTATTTTTAAACCTACGAGGAGCTAACAATGGACAAACCTTCATAGTGGCTTTGAGGTTTGTGTCAAAGAGGACACTCAAAGTTTTTTACTTCACTTTCTACATTTACTCTGTGATACACTTAGAGGCTATTTAAATGGACCAGAATGCAGTGCTGTGTCATTCGGGACTACAATCATTAGTTTTAGCCTAGGCTTACAGATGTTTGTGATCGTTCAGTACGACTTTAGCAGTATAACCTGGTAATGTTGATGGGTTTTTTTCTGATGAAGGTGTTTTAATGACCTTTAGGCCATATTATTTGTTGAAATATTAAACATTCCATTAGAGCCTCCCTCATGCTTTTGGGAAAGAAGACCATTTGATGAAGTTGTAGGCTGCTGGCAGTATTTGTCCTTGAACAAAGGGCAACCATGACATTGCTGGACAATAGTGGGGCAGATGGTTGCCCCCCAAACCTTGAAGGGCATAAGCCAGTATTGCCTAGAGGATGCCTTGAGGATGCTCCAGGCCCCATTGGTGGTGGCCTTAAGGCTTGGTTGGAGGCAGAGGCAATGCTGCATTCTAATATGTTAAAGTAACATGTTTGCAGCCATAGTTTAAGAGACATGGGGCAGTCTTTGACCAAACCTGCAAAATGTAAGGCAATATACCAAAGCATAAAAAAGTTTGTTAGAAATAAAATACAATAATAATTAACTAAACAAAAGGAGGTGCAATTTTGTCAGTGATGTAAAAAGTAATACTTTATATACATTGATTTCAACGAAGAAATTGAGAAGGGAAAAAAATTAGCATTGGTGTTCCTGACTTTGCATGAGCTCCAGTGACACTCTGGCATTACCGGCCCTGCTCCTATTGTCGCATGAAGGACCTGTGGTGCAATCACACAGGGCAGTGGCGCAATCTCCCAGTATTGGTAGCTTCTTCTAGAGGCTGGGCAGCAGACATATAACAATAACCTTCTGATGCGCTACATGGCCACATCATTTTACATGCACTGAAGTACAAGCAGTACTTAGACAGGTGAACATAACTGATGTCCAGTTAGGCTGCAATAAAGAAGAAGGTCAATACTGAGATAGAACTGCATTTCTCTATTTCTACTTCAGGATTTACCCTTTCTGTGATTATATCAACTTTGTCAGCAGCCAAACCAGTCTCTAGCTAAATCTAAAAATCCGTACTCAAAAACCTGGATGTTTAACTCCATATGTAGTTCATACAAAAAGTCAAACATGATAATTAATTACATTTGCTTTCATGTTGTTTCTTACCTCTTTCCGCGAACGCTAATGGGAGAACCTACTTATTTATGGGCCTTGAGTAACTAGTTGTGACTAGTTAATATTGTGTAAAGTAACATATCCTGTCTGTGGCCTCCTGATTATGGTCTGGGGTAAGGTTTCAACTTTTTATAAGGACACCAAAAAAGAGCAATTTTCCATGCCATTAACTACTGAGCTCTTATCTGGTCATGTAGTATTCCACATGGAAACAGAACTACCTCCAGATTTCAACTGCAGACCTCCGTCTCCTCTTTAAAATGCAGACCTCCTTTCACACGTCTATATATTGAAATTGTCTTTCCCCCCTTTTCAGCTTCACACATCTCTCTCCCAAACTGTCAGTGACAGACAGATTAAATATTTCTCCTCAAACCATCCAACTGCATAATTCTTCTCTCCTGAATTTCAAAAGCAGGCTACACTGCTTTCTGCTGCCTGACTCCTGCTTCCACGTCCTGAACTGCCCAACTTTCAACTTTTCACTGCAATTCTCCCTCTTCCTATTTATCAACTTCTGAGCTCAGTTTTGTGACAGCAGGTATTCCATCTCCCATCTTTCAAGCCTAAACCTCCATGAAACTCTTCCAGTGCAGAGCCCCCTACAAGTTTGGTACTGCTGCTATTCCTATTCCAGACTTTGAACTGCAGGCCACCCTAAGATTCCACGGGCTATCCTAAGCCACCATTCACATGAAGACGTCTTTCTTTTTCGTTGGTCAAGAATTATATTAAGGCAAATAAATACATTAAAGTGTGTGCAACAAGTAGGACTGGCTGTTCAAATTACCTTGTTTTAACTTTAAGCAATAAAATGCTACACTCTTCGGTCAAGGTTACATCGACTTTAGTTACAAACCAGGCCTGTTATGTAATACATTAAATGAAATGTTACAATTAAAGATTGGAAAATTAAAGCAAACTACGTCTTCAGGGAATAATTTAGCATACCAAAAAATCAGTTAGTATCAAGTCGTGTACCTACAGGAAAGAATCCAAATGATCCGCAAGCTTTTTGTGCCATCATGTTGCCCGTGCAAGGTATGCTAGGGCCAATTGAACATTTCAGTAATCCAAGATTCTCTCATTTCAATCACTACCCTTAGCCACTTTTTAGACACACCTTGACTGAGAATGCTTTCGAACGCATGTACCTCCCCTTCCCACATTTTAACTACAAGACTCTCCGTTTATCGATCACTCAGCTCCTATCACCTTCAGTGAGATGTTTAACAAAGCAAGGAGAGAGAAGGCACAAAGTACAACAGTCCTCATAACCTCAGCATGGTGCATTCTTCAATGTCAGGGTCATCTCTAGTGCAGCGGCATACTCATACTGCACCACTCACCATAACGCATCATAAGTGACGCAACACCAGCTAACAGGGTGACCAGATGTCCCGGATTTCTCCTGACAGTCCCGGTTTGCAGAGGACTCTCCGGTGTCCCAATGCTTTTCCTAATTTTAAATACTTGTCCCGGTTTTTGGGACAAAGGCCAAGTCACTCTGCAAAGCAGAAGTAAAAGGTATGCTCTCCTTACAGAGGCGCATTTGAAGTCTGAAGCAATTTATGTAATTTTGTTTTTCTGTTAGGTAGCTCAGAGCAGGTCCGCTGCCTGCTCCCAGGAGAAAGATAGTGGGCAAGAGGGTGCAGGGTGGAGGTACTGCCATAGTAATATTATGTAAGCATAGATCTGATATATATATACACACACACACACACACATCATAAAGGCATATTTTACAAGATACCTAGCATAGATATGGGCATATATTTATAAGGCCACGAAAAAACCGGGACAGTCCGGATATCATTGTGAGAGTAAAGGCTTTAGTCCTACTTTTCTGTCTGGCCTGTCCCGGTTTTTACTTCTCAAAATATGGTCACCCTAAGCGAACATCATGCACAAATACCAGTAAAGACATCCACAGTGGATGCTTCTCTGCATATTGTCCTGTAGCACCTAGCCCACCCTGTGCTGCTCCTTCCATGATCAAACTTTAGGTCCAATGATCAGGATGAGAACGAATAACCGTGATTGAAATAATAAGTGTTTGGGGGCAGCCACGCCCAGCCTGATCACAGGAAAGCCCTTCCAAGGAGGAGCGACTTGACAGATTTCATGTGGGGAACATGGGAACATTTCTGAAAATGTTCCTGTAAACCGAGAAAGCATGATTTAAGGAAAGTCGACGAAGGCCATTTTTTTCCATTCTCATATACCGTTAAAGCGTCACATCACCATGATCGATTTGTAGTTAGAAATGTTTAGTTTTGTAACATCTGAATTCTTCAGTGTGACTTTCGATACTGCGATTTCCTGGTTTGCCTGGAGCAGTTTTCTCGTCTTATTAGCACTTGAGTAGAATCAGCTGCTACAAAACGCAATCTTGGAAGCGCGACAGGAAGATAGTTGGCTGTATTTGCTTCCCCCTTCAAGTGAGGCGGCTGTGTCATTTTAACTTATGTAATGAGCATCTCAGAAAAATGCAGCCGCACTCAGGTTTCCAGGCACGCTACATGACAAAAGACATTTACATCCAGGCTGATTGAAAAGCTGCATCCAGTCAGACTGTCTCCTTTTCACCACTTTAAACCTCACGCTTTGGGGCCTGATTGTTTTTTTTTGCGTACTAGATTATTTCAGATATGTGTATTTGTGTACACCAATAGTTCCAGTTAGCAAACAGCAGATTCAGGGCCTGATTTTCAACTGGGCAGATGGGTTACTCTCACAAGGGTGACAGATATCCTGTCCACCGAAATCTAAATTCCATAGGCGGTAATTAGATTTAGATTTTGTGAGGAAGTAAGCCCCCTCGGTTGCTTTCTCAGAATCTATCTTTATTCCTTCAGCCCCTGTTTCATCTTCAAGACCTGAGAGATTCTTTGTTTCAACTTTCATGGTCTGCAGGTGAAATCAAGTCCCAATGCCAAACTTTCAATGACAGTTCGATACCCAGTTGTCACTGGATGAAAGACATTTACGAATGTGCCTATTTTAACATCAGTCTCCAAGTGGCGCTGACAAATTCGAAGGCACCTTATTTAGCAGTTACATTTTTTGACATGTTGACCATTAACATTTCTTGGCTGTGGCTTTGTTTCATAATAAGACTGTAGCATTGACAATGCCATCCTTTTCATTTGAGCATACAAAAAAATAGAAATTAATAAAAAAAATTAAAAAGAAATCTAATCGACCTGAATTAGCTAATAGGAAAATAATGTATTTCAAGAAGGGGTAGTGCACAATGATAGATATGTTATCAAGTGTAGAAGTAATTTTTAACTCTTCATGGCCATAGCCTGAGAGGAGGGACTGCCATGCAAACGCAATAGCTCTTGGTTACTTGGAAATGAATAGTATAGCTTGAGCACAGATATGTCGCTGGGCATTTGTGATCTTTCTCTGCAACCCGCAGGCTTCATTTTCATCAAGGTCATAAACTGCATCATACCTTCATTAAAAATCTGTCGGCGTTACTAAATATATTATGTATGCAATGCAAATTGCATGACAAAGAGATAATGCGTAATTTGTACTCTGCATTAATGTACGTACACATATTTGTGATTTTCTGTGCTTAATAATTTTGCTGTAAAGGGCAATGTGTTTTGATCATAGCAGCAAACAGTGAGGAGGCACACTTTGGCTTGTGGAGACTCTGCGGGCTCAGTTTTATGTATTTGATGGGAATCTTGAGCACAACTAGCAGGGGACGTATTGTATTGCAACATTTATATAGTGCTTACTACCCCTATGTGAGGCACTGAATCTATTACCTACATGGACAACAAGCTATGCCATGTAGGGTGTGTGGATAGAAGGGTGTTGTCTTTGTTTTTAACTTATTTGGGAAGTGTTTCCATGTTAAGCATGGTGCCCACCGATGTGCGGTTATCGTGGTATAGGATGCAGCGCTTAGCATTGTGGTGGATCAAAAGGAGTGAGAGATAGACATGCAGTTTATAAATCTCAATAAGTAAGCAGCTTTTGAGCAGCTCTGCAGGTCACTTTTATGGTATTTCTTATGCTCATAGTCTATTTACTTGGTTACTGCCCTGGGGTTGTTCAACCTGATATTAAGTTTTTTCCCCTGAGAAGTACCTGTATGTATGTATGTTTGTATGTAGATAGTATTTATATAGCGTGAACCTAACCAAAAGGCATTGGGGAGCTGTAAATTGGCAAAGACAAGCATAAAGTCAGTGAGTAACAGGAGGGGAAGAAGGTTGTGGACTGGTAATCCATTGTGATGCAGTGTTCTTTAAAGAGGTGAGTCTTCACCTCTTTCTTAAATTGGACCAGCATTAGGGTGGTCCTGATGGGTAATAGGGTACTGTTCCAAATCCTTTTTGCATACATTGATAAGGCTTTATTAAACTTCTTAATTTGCAGTTTGGTGGTGTTCTGGCTTTGCAGTGAACCATCAGAGACGGTGAGCTTGTCTTCTGGGATGCTTGTTGTGATGGCTTTGTAAGTGATGCAGTTTGTTTTGAAGATGATGAGCACTGGTAAGGGGGTCAAAGGAATTCCATTAAGAACAGGGTGATATGGTCATATTTCTTCAGGCCTTGGTTGAGACGTGCTACAGCATGTTGAATGCCCCTAGGGAGTGCCAATGTGGAATCTGGAAGGCCATGGAATAGAGACATTACCACCATCCAGATGTGAGAGTATTGTTTGACTTTCTTTTGAAGAGAGAGCTGGTACCAGGCCATCTTTGTTTTTTGGCTGTGTGTTCCGTGAGTGTGAGATTGGTGCCCAGTATGAATCCAAGTGTCTTGGCATTCAGGGAAAGTTGGAGTTCAAAGTACCAAAGTTCATGTAATTGAACCAGATTTGTACTGTATCTTGTTTGTTATGGATGATGTGCAAGCAGTGTTTGAGGTGCTGAGTGCCTGAAGCAAAAGCAACTTTTAAGTGTAGCATTGGCATATAGGTGAACCTTGATACTGCTGTCCGGAAGAAGAGCACCAGCTGCTCCAGGTAAAGGTTGAAGATGACAGGAGACAGAATGGAAACCTTTAGAATTCACTGGTAATAGGGATCTTTTCCAACCGGAGGTGCTCCTGTGAAGAAACGGATGTTAATTGGAAAGGTAGAAGGGGAACCAGTGAAGAACTTTGCAGATGAATCCCATTCAAGACTCCAGGGTGTCCATGAGGGTAGGGAGGTAGACTATGTCACAGGCACTGGAAGGTCCAGCAATATCAGGAGAAAGGGGGTCATCTTCAAATGTGGTCAAGAAAGCATCATCTATGATGTGTAAGGTAAAGGTCTCCATGCTGTAGCGTGATCCAAAGCCAGACTGGTAGTTGACAAGGAGATAGTTAGCATTGATGTGATCTTGGAGTTGAATGTAGACTGTTTTTTCAGTGATCTTACCAATGAATGGTACATGAGTGATGGGTCCCTAAATGACGCGGTCATCAGGGTCTAGTGCAGGATTCTTTAGGAGTGTGATTGTTAGAAATGGGGTTTCTGGTTGGCTAGGGTATGCACCTCAGCCAGGCAGAACTTACCCACTCTAGTCAGGGCAAGGGAGTTACACGTCCAAGATAACCCCTGCTCACCCCCTTGGTAGCTTGGCACGAGCAGTCAGGCTTAACCCGGAGGCAATGCGTAAAGCGTTTGCACAACACACACATACATGTGACGCAATATCCCCACCACAAAGGAACCACAACACCAGATTATATGAAAATACACTGTATTGTACACAACGTAATTATTAGACCAACATCACATAACAGTACTATCCTGCTACCTTAGCAGTTGTCAGAACGTTACACATTAGTTACTCTGCAAACTAGCAGTAGTCACACATAACACACAGGTTACTCAGTATTCTGCAACATAAGCAGTAGTCAGGAAACACGTAATTACATTAGAACACTTGTCATAAGGATATCATAAAACGCCCATAGTAGGAACATTAGAAAACCTATGGCAAGTGAGGGAAACATATTAGCAAGTCATGCCCATAAAAGGAACATGTGCACACATATGTAAAAGCATCAGGTAACAGGTAGGCAATATATCACAATTAGAAAAGTCTGTAACAAGAACTTCAATTATGATCCTATTGGTCCATTTAAAAGTACCTGGTAGATGGTAGAGGCACCTCCGGTGCCTAAGACAAAGAAGAAAGGGGCCCCCAGCGCTCCTCTGCGCAATGAGGGGGCCTCCTTAAAGTCCTGGGGAAGAGGGGGGGCGGCACGCACCCCCTCTGTACTGCTGACGGGCCCCTCTGGGGGTCCGCGATCACTGGGGGCCCCCCGGGCCTCCACCGGCCCTCCTGTGGGGGGCCAAGGTCACCCAAGACTTTAGGGAGGGGGGGGCGCCTCGCGCTCCCCCCTTACTGAAACACGGGCCCCTCCGGGGACCCGTTAACTCCTGGGGTCTCCCTGCCACTATGGGAGACCCCAAAAATCAAATACTCCTGGCCCGCGAGGGGGCCAAGAAGAGAGCCGGGGGCCAGGGCGAGCCTCCGGTGAGGCTGCCGCCCGGCCCAGAAGAGCAGGAGAGTCCTCTGGGACTCCTGCAAGGGAGGGAGAGGCGTCCTCCTCTCCCTCTGCCTCCGGGACTCCTGTAAGGGAGGGAGAGGCGTCCTCCTCTCCCTCTGATGACGTTGCGGCCCAAGGTGGGGCCTGTTGGTGCCCCGGGGGCGCTCTGAGAAGCGCGCGTCCCCCGGGAGCACGATAGGAGCGTGCCAGCTCCTTCCTTTGTTTCTAGTAGTGCCCCGGGGGCACTACAGACAGCGCGAACCTCGCGCTCGGACACAAATGCTCCGCCCGGGCTGCGGCGGTGATTCCATCCAAGTAAAGGCGCTGTGGAGAGCGCAAGAGCACATTGAGGCTCCCGGGCTGCGGCGGTGTTCTTGGGGGCTAGGAATAAAGCGCTTCCCAAAGCGCTAAAGCCACCTAAAACTCGGGCTGCGGCGGTGATCTTTCCCAGCTCTTTTAAAAGATAGCACTTTTGCTAAGTGCTTCTGCAAAGCTGTGGAGATCGTGGCAGGGGCCAGGGGCCACAGCACCCTGCCCCTGGGAACGAAAATGCAAGGAAGAGGTACAGGGCTGGTGGGCCCAGCTACAGGCCAGCACAAGGGGTGCAGATGGTGGCAGTTCCTCCTAGTGACCATGCAGGTCACAGGTCAGCACAGCAGCAGCAGTCCATGGCGGTTTCCTGGTGAGTCCATTCATCAGCGTCCTGTGTCCAGTTTCAAGTTCCAAGAATGTTCAAATTGTGGGGAAAATTCCCCTGTACTTATAGTCAGTTCTTACAGTGTTTTACAGTGGTAGGGAGAGGAGGTTCCAGCCAGTTACAACTGGTTCTGGGAGTGCCCCCTCTCTCCTTTCAGCACAGGCTCCAAACATCAGTGGGGGGTTAACGACCCTATTGTGTGAGGCCAGGGCACAGCCTTTACAAATGTAGGTGTGCCCCGCCTCTCCCTTCTCTCAGCCCAGGAAGACTATTCAGTATGTAGATGCACCTCAGTGACACCTCCACCCTCCCTGTGTACAGGCTGTCTGAAAAGTATGCACAAAGCCCCAACTGTCACTCTGCCCAGACGTGGATTGGAGTCAAGCTGCAAAACACCAGAATCATAAGCACAGATAAATGCGCACTTTCTAGAAGTGGCATTTCTGTGATAGTAATGAAAAATACACCCACACCAGTAAGCAGTATTTATTATCACCATCACACCCATACCAAACACGCCTACGCTACCCCTCATAAATCAGACAATACCCTTTACACATAAGGCAGGGCATTTCTAATGCAATCCTATGAGAAGGCAGCACTCACAGCAGTGAGACACCAAGTTAGGCTGTTTGTCACTACCAGGACAGGCCATGCAATATGGCACATGTCCTGCCTTTCTACATACATGGCACCCTGCCCATAGGGCTAGCTAGGGCGTACTTTAGGGGTGACTTACATGTAGTAAAAGGGGAGTTCTGGGCCTGGCAAGTAAATTTAGATGTCAGGTCCCTGTGGCAGAAAACTGCGCACACAGGCCCTGCGCTAGCAGGCCTGAGACAGGTTTGAAAGTCTACTTCAGTGGGTGGCGCAAGCAGCGCTGCAGGCCCACTAGTAGTGTTTAATTTACAGGCCCTGGGTATAGAGATACCACTGTACAAGGGACTTATAGGTAAATTAAATATGCCAATTAGGTATAAGCCAAACATACCAACTTTAGATGGGAGAGCACCTGCACTTTAGCACTGGTCAGCAGTGAAAAAGTGCTCAGAGTCCTAGAGCCAACAGCGAGAGGTCAGAAAAACCAGGAGGAAGGAGGCAAAAAGACTAGGGATGACCATGCGTATGGCCAAAAGTCCAACACAACCCCCTACCAGCCAAAATCCAGGGGAGAACAATCAATACCTTGATGTACTTTCCTGATTGGGGCGATAGAACAAGGACCCAGGCCCACAACAGCAGGGGCATGTTCCAGTTCTACGCCTTCCTGACTCCACTGGGATCTCTCTGTCAATGCGTCCCAGGCAGCCTAGACCAACCCACGGGGATTCTCTAGCTGCCAATGGCCAGAACCAGGCCCCAGGCCATCTAGGAGCCTCTGGTCTCTGAAACCATAATGAGTGGGGGGCGGTAGCCCCAGGTGCAAAGCAACCTGTCTCCACTCCCTTTCCGATCAGTTCAGGGGCTCTACCCGGCCACTGATCCACCAACCTAGGGTCCGCACCCATAGGTTCTACAGGGGCTAGAGGCGAGGCTCTCCTCCCTCTACCCCTCCTTCTAGGATCCCGCCCTCCTCTCCTAGGAGGGGTATCACCAGAATCCACACTTGCCAGGGTGCTGGGTACAGCAGCCCTGCTCAACTTTCTCGCCAGCCCAGGATCACTACCTGGCGACTGACCACCCAACCTAGGGACGACACCCTTGGGTTGCACTGGGGTCCGGGGCGGGCTTCCCCCTCCCTGAACCCCACTTCCAGAGTCCTGCGTCTCCCCACCTCGGGAGAAGCCACCAGAAGTTTCACACAGGGGGGTGAGCACACTAACCGCCCCCCCAACCAGGTCAGAGTTTACCCCCTGAACCTGTCTATCTAGTCCAGGGACGACACCCTTAGACTGGACCATTGCCCAGCGAACCAGGACTTCCTTGGGAGCACACCTACCCCCTACCAGATCAGAGCTTACCCCCTGAATCTGGCAATCCAACCCAGAGTCACCACCCTGAGGTTGAATCCTTGCCTGGCGCACCAGGACTTCCTGGGGGGCACACCTACCCCCCACCAGGGAAACACTTTCCCCAAGGGCCACACAAGAGTCTGGCTGGCGCAGGTCTCCTGACCTCTGCCCATCGGACAGAGTCTGGATTCCCCCCAGCCCAGAAATGGTCTCACCAAGGTCATTCCTGGGGGGCTCTGCTCTCAGAGCTGACCCCTGACCCTCCCGGTTCTCCACTGGGGCCCGCAGCCCCCTCTCAACCCTATGCCTGGATTTCCGCCTCCTCCGCTGTAGAGCGAGACTACCAGACACCAGGACCGGCGGAACGCTATCACCAGCCACCCGCCTAAGTCCTAATGACAAAATGGGATCCTTCTGAACAGCTGGCCCTACGGCACAGGTTAGGCTCACCTCCTGGCGTTCACTCATGGAACCTTCAGGGGCCTGGGACGGTATCTTGGGCACCTTGGGCCTCAGCCCAGCCCCATTCCCTCTCCTCAGAGACGGGACATGGGGTCCCTCACCCATCCCAGTCCACTGGGACCTACCTGGGACACTCCATTCCTTTCCCACCACACCTTGTTGGGAAACACCTAGACCACTCTCATTAGGAACACCCCCTAATGCCACACCAGACCCTCTGGTACGCAACCAGAAGTCTGCCTCCTTTGCGAGCTCCCTGGGGTCAGAGAGCTCACACACTGACAAGTGTTGGCGTAACTCTGAAAAACAACAACGAAACAGGTGCTCTCTGAGAATCAGATTAAACAGCCCTTCAAAATTGTTTACTGTGCTACCCTTCACCCATCCATCTAGTGCAATGCAGCAATCCTCCACAAACTCCTCCCAAGACTGGTGGGACAGTTTCTTACCACCCCTAAACCTTTTTCTGTATTCCTCAGGGGAAAAACCATACTTCACAATCAGTGCGTTCTTCACAGCGGAGTACCCCTCCCTGTCACTCTCTTCTAGAGTCAGTAGGGCATCCCTCCCCTCCTCAGGAATAAAACTCCCTAGGCCAGTTCCCCAATCCTTCTCAGGGATCCTGCGCTCTACCAGAGCCCTCTCATATTCCTTTAACCACTGACGTATGTCACCCCCCTCTTGGAACCTAGGTACCAGATCTATGGGTATGTGAGGAACATCTTTGCTACAGCACTGTACATTGCTGCCACCACTGGACTCCACCTGCAGCGCTGGTGAGTCCAGAACCTTCAGACTGCGCTCTAGAGCGAGTCTTTCTCTGGCAAAGGCCCTCTCTGCCTCTGCCATTCTCTCCTGTACTAAGGCCTTCTCTACCTCAGCCCTTCTCTCCTCAACAGCTAGGCGCGCTAACTGCAACTTCAGGTCCCTCTCTTCCCGCCTCTCTCTTAGCTCATCAGGCGTCAAGGAATGAGAGGTAGCCCTGCTTCTTACACTGGACCCAGCAAGGGACTCCCTATCACTGGGGCCTTCCCCGTCAACTGGCGTCCCCAACCGGTCATTCTCACCCTCCTGATCAGTCTCTCTACCACTCTCTAGGGATGAGGTCTGGGAGCCCTCCCATTGGGAACCCTCGCTACACTCAGGATCCTCTGGGTACCCCCTACGCACACTCCCTCCCTGGGTAAATGTCACAAACCTTTCAAAGAAATTCAGAGATCTCCTGAGGTCCCCTTCTACAGGCAGCCCTCTCTCTCTACAGAACCCCTCTAATTCCTCCTGCGTGTAAAACGGCAGGTCCTCTAAATCAAAGGTAAGCCCCATCTTGAAAAGGTACAAATAACTCAACTGTGACAACCACAATACCCAAGCGTGAGAACTGAAAACAGGAAAAATGACCAAAGAGAGAAAGTTAAGAGAAGCCAAACATGTGATGGTCTAAACGCAATCCTTGTAGTGAAATAATGAGTCACAATGGTATTGTGCAAGCGCAAGTCCTATCCTCACCGCTGACTTCCAATGTTAGAAATGGGGTTTCTGGTTGGCTAGGGTATGCACCTCAGCCAGGCAGAACTTACCCACTCTAGTCAGGGCAAGGGAGTTACACGTCCAAGATAACCCCTGCTCACCCCCTTGGTAGCTTGGCACGAGCAGTCAGGCTTAACCCGGAGGCAATGCGTAAAGCGTTTGCACAACACACACATACATGTGACGCAATATCCCCACCACAAAGGAACCACAACACCAGATTATATGAAAATACACTGTATTGTACACAACGTAATTATTAGACCAACATCACATAACAGTACTATCCTGCTACCTTAGCAGTTGTCAGAACGTTACACATTAGTTACTCTGCAAACTAGCAGTAGTCACACATAACACACAGGTTACTCAGTATTCTGCAACATAAGCAGTAGTCAGGAAACACGTAATTACATTAGAACACTTGTCATAAGGATATCATAAAACGCCCATAGTAGGAACATTAGAAAACCTATGGCAAGTGAGGGAAACATATTAGCAAGTCATGCCCATAAAAGGAACATGTGCACACATATGTAAAAGCATCAGGTAACAGGTAGGCAATATATCACAATTAGAAAAGTCTGTAACAAGAACTTCAATTATGATCCTATTGGTCCATTTAAAAGTACCTGGTAGATGGTAGAGGCACCTCCGGTGCCTAAGACAAAGAAGAAAGGGGCCCCCAGCGCTCCTCTGCGCAATGAGGGGGCCTCCTTAAAGTCCTGGGGAAGAGGGGGGGCGGCACGCACCCCCTCTGTACTGCTGACGGGCCCCTCTGGGGGTCCGCGATCACTGGGGGCCCCCCGGGCCTCCACCGGCCCTCCTGTGGGGGGCCAAGGTCACCCAAGACTTTAGGGAGGGGGGGGCGCCTCGCGCTCCCCCCTTACTGAAACACGGGCCCCTCCGGGGACCCGTTAACTCCTGGGGTCTCCCTGCCACTATGGGAGACCCCAAAAATCAAATACTCCTGGCCCGCGAGGGGGCCAAGAAGAGAGCCGGGGGCCAGGGCGAGCCTCCGGTGAGGCTGCCGCCCGGCCCAGAAGAGCAGGAGAGTCCTCCGGGACTCCTGCAAGGGAGGGAGAGGCGTCCTCCTCTCCCTCTGCCTCCGGGACTCCTGTAAGGGAGGGAGAGGCGTCCTCCTCTCCCTCTGATGACGTTGCGGCCCAAGGTGGGGCCTGTTGGTGCCCCGGGGGCGCTCTGAGAAGCGCGCGTCCCCCGGGAGCACGATAGGAGCGTGCCAGCTCCTTCCTTTGTTTCTAGTAGTGCCCCGGGGGCACTACAGACAGCGCGAACCTCGCGCTCGGACACAAATGCTCCGCCCGGGCTGCGGCGGTGATTCCATCCAAGTAAAGGCGCTGTGGAGAGCGCGAGAGCACATTGAGGCTCCCGGGCTGCGGCGGTGTTCTTGGGGGCTAGGAATAAAGCGCTTCCCAAAGCGCTAAAGCCACCTAAAACTCGGGCTGCGGTGGTGATCTTTCCCAGCTCTTTTCAAAAGATAGCACTTTTGCTAAGTGCTTCCGCAAAGCTGTGGAGATCGTGGCAGGGGCCAGGGGCCACAGCACCCTGCCCCTGGGAACGAAAATGCAAGGAAGAGGTACAGGGCTGGTGGGCCCAGCTACAGGCCAGCACAAGGGGTGCAGATGGTGGCAGTTCCTCCTAGTGACCATGCAGGTCACAGGTCAGCACAGCAGCAGCAGTCCATGGCGGTTTCCTGGTGAGTCCATTCATCAGCGTCCTGTGTCCAGTTTCAAGTTCCAAGAATGTTCAAATTGTGGGGAAAATTCCCCTGTACTTATAGTCAGTTCTTACAGTGTTTTACAGTGGTAGGGAGAGGAGGTTCCAGCCAGTTACAACTGGTTCTGGGAGTGCCCCCTCTCTCCTTTCAGCACAGGCTCCAAACATCAGTGGGGGGTTAACGACCCTATTGTGTGAGGCCAGGGCACAGCCTTTACAAATGTAGGTGTGCCCCGCCTCTCCCTTCTCTCAGCCCAGGAAGACTATTCAGTATGTAGATGCACCTCAGTGACACCTCCACCCTCCCTGTGTACAGGCTGTCTGAAAAGTATGCACAAAGCCCCAACTGTCACTCTGCCCAGACGTGGATTGGAGTCAAGCTGCAAAACACCAGAATCATAAGCACAGATAAATGCGCACTTTCTAGAAGTGGCATTTCTGTGATAGTAATGAAAAATACACCCACACCAGTAAGCAGTATTTATTATCACCATCACACCCATACCAAACACGCCTACGCTACCCCTCATAAATCAGACAATACCCTTTACACATAAGGCAGGGCATTTCTAATGCAATCCTATGAGAAGGCAGCACTCACAGCAGTGAGACACCAAGTTAGGCTGTTTGTCACTACCAGGACAGGCCATGCAATATGGCACATGTCCTGCCTTTCTACATACATGGCACCCTGCCCATAGGGCTAGCTAGGGCGTACTTTAGGGGTGACTTACATGTAGTAAAAGGGGAGTTCTGGGCCTGGCAAGTAAATTTAGATGCCAGGTCCCTGTGGCAGAAAACTGCGCACACAGGCCCTGCGCTAGCAGGCCTGAGACAGGTTTGAAAGTCTACTTCAGTGGGTGGCGCAAGCAGCGCTGCAGGCCCACTAGTAGTGTTTAATTTACAGGCCCTGGGTATAGAGATACCACTGTACAAGGGACTTATAGGTAAATTAAATATGCCAATTAGGTATAAGCCAAACATACCAACTTTAGATGGGAGAGCACCTGCACTTTAGCACTGGTCAGCAGTGAAAAAGTGCTCAGAGTCCTAGAGCCAACAGCGAGAGGTCAGAAAAACCAGGAGGAAGGAGGCAAAAAGACTAGGGATGACCATGCGTATGGCCAAAAGTCCAACAGTGATGATCTGGCCTTCCTTGACAGCTTCTGGGAAGATGCCTAGAGAGAAGGAGGCTTTGCAAATGGTTAACAGGGGTAGGACATTTTCCCCGTAGGGAGCTCTGATGAACGATGATGGTTAGACATCATCTTCATAAGAAGTGGCTTCGAGAAAATTGAGTTTGTCAGTGAGATCTGGGAGAGGTAAGGGCTTGCAAGGCGGACCAATGTGGAATTAGGTGGGAAGGGGGGTTGAAAGAGATGAAGTAGGCTTGGTGGTGTTGATTTGCTGCTGGATCATCTGTACTTTTTCACTGAAGAAGAGATTGATGGCATTGCACTTTTCTGTGGAGTGAGGAATAGGTGGGTCCAAAAGGGGGTTGATACTGTGCTTGATTGTTTTGAGCAGTGTTCTCCTTCGGTTGGTGGCTTTATTGATGGTGTTGATATACTACTTTGCTTTGACTGATGTGATGAGCTGTCTGCATCTTGAAGTGAGGGAATTGAATAGCAGAAAGTTGTCAGGAGTTATGTTTTTCTTCCATTTTCTTTCCCATCTGCAGGTGGGGCGTTTATTGTCAGCAAGGTCTTTAGAGTACCAGGATGCTGAAGACTGTGGCTTGCACTTGCTTATTGTAATTGGGCAGTGAATGATCGCATAGCTTTCCAAAAAAATTACTGATGTTGTTTAGAAGAGTGTTGATGTTGAATTTGAAGTAGGTAGGATGAGAGATGAGTTCAAGCATCAGTTTGCCTTTGAAGGATCTGAATGGTGGGCTTCTCTTTCGAGTTGACTTTGGTGTGTTAGCATGATGCTGAGCAGAGAGCTAGGGATGGAAGAGTAGTCAGTCCAGTCAACGCATATGGGTGATTTCCTTTGGATTTGTGGTGATGCTGAGAAGACAAGGTTGAGGATGTAGCCTATAGAGTGTGTTGGTTAGAGTGGGCTGGTTGTGACATGCAGTACCACATTGAGTGTATCAATGAGATTGAAGAGGGTGTCTCTTGTTCTTTTTTTTTTTAAGCTTGTGTTGAGGTTGATGTCACCCGAGAATGTGGTGTGGGCATGTTGGATGAAAAAGGTGGTAAAGAGAACTGAGAATTAATCAATGAAGTCCTTGTTCTGCCGGGGAGGCCTGTAGATGACATGTAAGGTGGCAGTCTGAGTTGAAGAGTGTGGGAAATGCCATGGTCAAGCAACAACCACAATCGAAGTCAGGGTGTCAGGCAAACCCCAAAATAACTTGTGCTTACTCTTTGATAGCTTAGCACAGAACAGTCAGGCTTACCTTGGAGGCAATGTGTAATGTATTTGTGCAACATTTCAAACAGTAAAACAGTGGAAACACCAAACAAAAAGATTCCACACCAGATTAGAAAAAAATAAATTATTTTAAAAATTAAATAAGATCACAGCAACAACAATCGAATAAGTAGAACTTGAGTTATGAATTTTCAAAGAGTATACTGTAAATAGCACTTAGAAGCAAGAAGTGCAAAATGGGGGTACCTGGTGATGCTGGACTGGGACAAAGTCGAAGGTTCAGGCTGACCACGATGGAGCGTGGGCCAGCTACAGGGACCCATTTAGGCCCGCTGAGCCAAAGTACCTTAAATCCTAGTTGTTGAGCATGTACGTGGATCCGAAACATAGATGCACCGGACAGCCGAGGCGTAGCGTCAGTTCTGAGATGCAGCGAGCCTGCAGTGTGAAGTCCTGTTGTTGAGGATCCCGTCGACCGGGCTTGCAATGCAAAGGCCTGTGTCAGGGATGTGTTGTGCAGCTGAGGCGATGTGTCAGTTCCTATGAGTGCTGAGGCTGCGATGCGGAGCTGTAGCAGCGTCTTCGAGGCTGCTGTTGACAAGGGATGCAAGGAGCTTGCTCAGGGAAAAGCAGCGAGCAGTAGTGGTTGCCAAGATGGTGGGTCCATCCTAAGGTGCAGAGAGTAGTGGCGATGCAAGTCTGTTTCATTGATTTAGATCCACGCAGTAGTGGTGATGAGCTAGTTCTGCTCTATGCAGCAGCAGTGATATGCCAGTTCTGCTCCCACAGCAGAGGATGTTTCGATTCTGCTGGAACAAACACCCTAAGCCCACTTCCAAGGGTCCAGGACTGGTGTGGCACCACTAGGCAAGGCAGACTCGCACATGGCAGTGACCACCGTCCAGGTGCCTTGATACTTCAGATGAGGAGGCCAGTCAGCTAGCCTTTGCAGTCACTCTGGGTTCAAGTGATGCAAGTCCTGTCCTTCTCACCCAGGCAGAGGAACAGCAGGCAGCAGGACAGCACAGCAAGGCAGGAGTCCTGCAAAGCAGCAGTCCAGCAGAGTGGCAGTCCTCCAGCAGCAGAGCAGTCCTTCCTGGCAGAGCATTCACAGGTCCAGAAGTGTACTAAAGTGGTGATGTCAGAGGTCCAGTACTTATACTCAGTTGGGGCTTTGAAGTCAGGGAGACATCAAAGACAGGCCTTTGAAGTGCACAGAGGTCCTGCCCTTCCTGCAGACTCACTACAGTGGGTTATGCACCATTTTGTGTGGGAACAGGACACAGCCTATCTAGGTTTAAGTGAGGCTGTGCCCAGCTTCTCCTGGGATGGTCTGTCAAGTTACACCTAAGCTCCCACTGTGTGTGATTGTCTAATGGGAATACACAAAGCCCAGCTGTCACCCACCCCAGACAAGTGATCAGCGATAGGCAGCAGGTACCAAATGGCTAAAGTAAGAAATTGCCAACTTTGTAAAAGTGGCATTTTCAGAATTGCAATTAAAAATCCAACTTCACCCAAAGTTGTGATTTTAAATTTTGATTCCAGAGACATCAAACTCGGAAGGTTTATCTCTTCTTTGTGAATTACACTTATAAGAGGTTATAAGGTAACCCCAATGTTATCATATGGGAGAGATTGCCTTGCTCTAGGGAAAAATGACTTTGGGAGTTTTCACTACCAGGACATGTAAAACCTCAAAGTACATGTCCTGCCTTTTAAAAACATTGCACCCTACTCTCTGGGCTGCACGGGGCCAACATTAGGGGAGACTTATATATCTAAAAGGAGAAGGTTTGGGCCTAGCAAAAGGGATATTTGCCAAGTCGAAATGTCAGTGTAAAGCTGCCCACACAGACTCTGCAGTAACAGGCCTGAGACACGGTTAAAGGGCTACTTCAGTGGCTGGCACAGTCAGTGCTGTAGGCCCACAAATAGCTGCTAATTTACAGGTCCTGGGCACATGTAGTGCACTTTATTAGTGGTTGAAATGGCCCTTTTTGCAGGGTTAACTTTTTGCCTTCTTCCTTATATTTGTTCTGATCTGTTTTTGCTGGTTTATTGGTTTTGCACACTTCACCACTGCTGATCAGTGCTAAAGTGCAAGTGCTCCCTATGTAAATTGTATTGGTGACTGGTGCATCCATGATTGGCATATTTGATTTACTGGTAGGTCCCTAGTAAAGTGCACCAGAGGTGCTCAGTACCTGTAAATCAAATGCTATTAGTGGGCTTGCAGCACTGGTTGGCCATCCACATGTGTAGCCCTGTGAACATGTCTCAGACTTGCCACTGCAGTGTCTGTGTGTTCTGTTTTAAACTGCCAATTCGACCTGGCAAGTGTACCCAATTACCAGGCCCAAACCTTCACTTTTACTACATGTAAGTCACCTCTAAGGTATGCCCTAGGTAGCCCCATGGGCAGGGTGCAGTGTATTTAGAAGGTAGGGCATGTACTGGTGTGTTTTTTACATGTCCTAACAGTGAAATACTGCCAAATTCGGTTTTCACTGTTGCAAGGCCTTTCTCTCTCAAAGGTTAACATGGGGGCTGTCTTAAAATAATGGTTAAGTGTAGTTTCCCTTTGGGAGCAGATTGAGGTGTGGAGTTTGGGGTCTCTGAACTCACAATTTAAAAGCACATCTTTTTGTAAGGTTGGTTTTTAAATTGTCTATTTGAAAATGCCACTTTTAGAAAGTGGGCATTTTCTTGCTTAACCATTCTGTGCCTCTGCCTGCTTGTGTATTCCACGTCTGGGTCAGACTGACAGTTGGCCTGTTGTGAATTCCCTACAGACAATGACACAAAGGGAGCTGGGGTATAGCCGGCATATCCTGATGGGTCATCTGGGTTAGAGTGGAAGGAGGAGTGGTCACTTACACCAGAAAGGACTGTGCCTGACCTCACAAAATGCAGTCTCTGATTCCCTGGTGTGTGTCTGGGACCAGGCCTGGGCAAGACAGGATCTTGTCAACAACAGAGAGTTTCTTTTGAAGTTTGCTTACTTCAAAGGCAGAAAGGGGTATACGTATTGGACCCAAAAACCCAGACTTTAAGATCACTTCTGGATCAAGAGGAACCACTGCCAAGGAGAAGAGCTGGAGGAGGAGTACTGCCCCTTTGCTGCGTGTGCTTTGCTGGGTTGGCATGCAGTTGATGCTTTTGCTTTAAAGAGTGCAAAGACTGGACTTTGCTGTATATCCTGCTTGTGAAGTTTCTCCTAGGGCTTAGAGTAGAGCTTACCTCCTGTTGGAAGTCTCAGGGATATCAAAGACTTTAGCTTCATCTGCCTACAGCACTGGGAACCATGAGTTTTGTGCTGCAACAGAAGAAAAATCACAGTGCCGCCGTCTACGATGCACTTGACTGCACCTTGACCTGACAACGCCACACAGAGCTGTGCCCCACGTCGCACCGCAACCCCTTGTCTCACCGACACCACCACCTGATGCCGTCACCGAGCCGCTGCTTGCACCATCACATGTGGGCTCCGCATCGCCTTGCTCACACCGCAATCTTGTCATCCCCGACACCGATGCTCCATGCTAACACCGGCGCCGCTGCCTGCACCATGGCTAGTGGACACCACTCACGAGGTGCATAAAGCATTGTCCCGCACCACAGTCCTGGTCCACCGACGCCTGCGCCATCTTCTCTAGTGTCGTCAACAGATGCCCTTGTCTGCAATGCGACACGTGGGCCTTCTGACGACAGCGCTTCAGCCACGATGATGCTCCTGCCTGCACAGTGCCCTGGAGACACTGCATGTCGCACTGCCCTGCTTCACATTGCAGCCCTGGTCTCACCGATGCCGCAGGATGCCATCACCGAGCAGCTGCCTGCACCGTGACCTGTGTGCACCACACGTCCCATTATCCTGCTTCGCACCGCAGCTCGACCTCATCCACGCCAGCACCCCTGACTACGTCATCAGCCTGGAGATCGATCTGCAATGTGTGTGACTTCAAAGGCCTCCCCACAGACCTCCGGAACTGACGCCTGCAACACCAGTGATCCCGCACTCTGGATCTCATTGCAAGGATCACGATGCCTTGTATTTCTAAGGTACTGTTTGTGGGTCATCCCGAGCTGGCCCGGGACGCCTTGGCCAGCCTGAACTGTTGGATTTGTTGTTCATGACGCCGTTATAGCTCCAGGTGGAGCTATCAACTTCAAGGAACTATATTTTTAAGTTAATTCTTGCAAAATTCATATTTTTATTACTGCATGTTGGATTGTTCTCGTTTTATACAGATAAATATTGACTATTTTACTAAAACTGGTGTGGTGACCTTTGTAGTGTTTTTACTGTATTAGTATGTGTGTGCAAATGCTTTATGCATTGCTTCTGAGATACGCCTGACTGCTCGTGCCAAGCTACCAAGGGGGTGACCAGCGGTTATCTGAGCTGGGTATCTCCCTTATCCTGACTATAGTGAGGGTCCCTACTTGGACCGGATGCAGACCGACTGCCAATTAGAGACCCCATTTCTAACAATTAGGGACTTATAAGCCATTTAAATAAGCTAACTGGGGATAAGCCAGTATTACCAAGCTTAGGGGAGAAAATTAGCACTAGTTAGCAGTGTTAAAGTGCACAAAGTCATAATACCAGCAGAAACAAGGTCAGAAAAATGGAGGAGGTAGCAAAAAGTTGGTGGGAAGACCACCCTAAGGCTGTTAGCTGTAACAGCATGTCACCAGTTCCATGGAGCTAAGCGTTACTTATTTGCCTAGGGTGCAGGGCCAGAAGACCTTATGGATGACAGCTTGGCCTCCTCCCTTCTTATGTACACAGTCACCATAATGAATGCTGTAGTCTGTGGGAAGAAGGATGTGAAGAGGTGGCCGTGAACTATGTTTCTGTGAAGAAGAGAGATTCAAGTTTGTGATAGGTGAGGAGGTCTATGATGACTGGTGCGTGGAATTCCGAAGAGCAGGTGTTAATGATCACGAGTTGGAATGTGTGTTCTTTAGTTTGAGAGAGTGTTTCATTTAGGAGAATGTGTTTGAGGTTTGGATGTATGTGCTGTGCATTTAGCATCTGAGTGTCTGGGTCATCTGCATCTGACTGTAAATGTGGAGATTGGCAGTTTAGGTGCTGAGTGATGCACAGGATTTGATCTTACCTCATACGTTTCAGCAGAGCAGGGGTTCTGGACCAAGGCCCTTCATTGCCTTAACAGGCCCAAACAGGTGATGCCCTGGTCTGACTTTGCCCTTTGCTGGGGATGCTCTGGCGATGAGACAAACTGAAAAGTTGATTGAAGTGGGGAGAAAGGAGGAAGCAATGTTACTTTCGGTGCAGATGGATAAAGGGAAATTCAGTGATGTCACTTCCTTTGCAGAAGTATGATGGAAAATGAAGTTCCCTAGCTTAGCTTGATCTTTTAAAGACAATTTTGGTGAGAAACCAGTGACGCCCCCCCCCTACTGCAGATGAATGATAAGAAATACAGTAGTGTCACTTCCTGTGCAGGTATATAATGGGGAATGGAGTAGTGTCACTTCCTGTGTAGATGGATGATGGGAAATGAAGTCCTTTTGCTTGCCTTTAGCTTTTAAAGACTGTTTTGGCAGGAAACCCGTCATGTCACTTCCTGTGAAGATGGGAAATGCAGTGATGTCACTTTCTTTGCAGACAGATGATGGGGAAAGTCCTCTGTTTTTTCTTTTACAGACTGTTTTGGCATAAAACTAATGATGACACTTCCTGTGCAGATGGATAATAAGAAAAATCAATAGATGATTGGAACTGTAATTAAATTCCTTTAAAGGCAAACCACTACAGTGGGCTTCTTTATTCTGGTGTTCTCTGTTATGTAATGGTTTTGCATGGCATCAACACAAAACTTTGTGATTCTTTGGAAAGGTTTTTCACAGTTAGTTTAAAGGGAAGGGACTCCACTTTTTAATGAGTTTTTTAATGATTTTCTTTGACCTGAGCTGGAACAGTGACAGCTTTTTGCAGTTTTCCAATTTTGAGTCAGACTATCATGCCTTCCTAAGATGTGGATCATTGGACCACCATCCCAGAGAAGGTTCTGTTTCTCGGAAGTGTGTCTGAGTTTTCTGATTGTAGCTTTGTGGGGTATTATGATCAGGGCCACTAGAATTATGCAGTCCCTGTGGCCTCAGCTTTTTCACATAATTAAGAATTTGCTGCATTTGCCACATTATCTATAATTTGCGGTATAACCTGCAGGTTTTACCAAAAACAATTATATCCAGCTCAAACGGATCAAACGTTACTAAAAAAGTGGCAATATTTTTTCATGCAATGGAAGACCCTTGGCAAAGGTTAACTGGTCATCTTTCAGTTGCTTAGCTAGGTATTTGGTTGTTAAACTGATACTAATGAGGTGTAATCTTTGCTCATACATTATTGCCATGTGTAAAAATTACAAAATAATGATAATAATACCGGACTTATGTCTACTCTCCCATTTGCTATAAAGCCCCTTCAAATATTCATCAATATCCAGGTCCAAGAAGCACTGGAAATCACTGGGCCATGGACATTTATGACAGCCTTGGCCACGTGATGTGTCAGATATTTTGTAGAATCTAACGAGTGTTGTGGATACGGTTGCTGCAGGCATATAACTACAGTTCAAAGTCCTTGCTATGGACCCACAGCTGACCTACCAAGAAGCAGCATTAAGTTTAGGGAACATTGCAGCACATATGCATGTTGTTCTGTGTACCATTGTTTGATGTATGTCCTTTTTTTTCTTTTTTTTAACTGACATTAAAAACAATAAACAAAGAGTGTTAGACTGGAGTGGACCAATGGCTTGCTTGAAAGCTTTTAGCAAATGCTGTCACAGAGTGAAACACAACACTGGTTGACTGCTATTGAGGCCCAAAGCTAGTAATGCGTTTGATCCCATATTTCAAAGGATGATATTACACCAACCAACATTTGTCTAAATGAAATAGGGTCTTTTCAGTTTTCTAGTGTGAAGAGGATGTGCTTGCGTCTCGGCCTACAGGATACCCACTACACAGTGATTGTTAATATGCATCAATTCAGATGACCTGCAGGAATTAATTTAAAGAAAACCACAGCACGGAGCAAAACAGATTTACCACTTTGAAGGATGTCCTGTTCTGGCCTTTGCCAGGCAAAACTCATGCACGTATTATGTCAGCCATTTTAAGTTGTATAACCTTAATGACGGAAGCCATTTTAAGTTACATAAACTTAATAATGGCAGCTATTGCCTTCTTCTGGGACTCTCCCCTGCCTCCTGCGCAGCTCAGGCCATGCCAGGGCTCCTAATGACCTCTTTCTGCGCAATAATGCCTTAAGTTCCCCAGTGGTGTTGAACCCGAGGATAATCATAGGCTATGTCTTCAGGCGGACACCATAAGTGAAATCTTCAAGGACTTAAATGTTTTTTTCTTCTGAGCTCATGGAAGCTCGTTTTCTTTTCTCTGAGAGGCAAACGGCTCACAAGAGAAATCACCCTCATCCAACACCAGGTTACCTGCACAAAGACAAATCTTACTTCTGAAAGTCTTCTCAACCATAGGATAATAATATACAATGTAAAAAATACATTGTGTTACAATAGAGATGCTCAGACCGCGCTACCCGACCAAAAAGTGGTTTCTTTTGTGCTGATGAACAAATCCCAAAACAGAACAGAAACACATAGTTGTAAAGCTACATTAAAAAAAGTTGTGAACCGAAGCAATATTAACCCTCTGTTTACAAAAAAGCCAAAATAAATAAGTGAGAAAGAAGACAAAATCCTTTTTAAAATTAAGCGATTTTATTTTTATACTTGGCGACTAACCATTGCATTGTATGTTGAATTCCAGATAGAACAAATGTGCAGTCATAATGGAAAATTGGAGAAGACTAATAACACTATTAATCTGCAGACAAGTAGTAGATGTACGTGCAGAAAAAACTGCAATTCCCCAAAAAAGGGTGAGAGGAAATCTGAAAGAAAGTACAGACAATATTAGAAAAAAATAACTTCGAAGAAACAAACAAGAAAATCTTTTTTTTTATAAAAAGAAGTAAACTGGCAACCCTAAGTCGGACAAGAGGCTGCCCTAGGGGACTTGCCCCACATTTCCAGCATGTGTGCACACAACGACTGACATCCACATCTAAGGGAATGATTGACCTCTAGCGCCTATTATATCCAACAATATGTATCCCTGTCTCTGGTACCATGCAGTTGACTGTATACCTGCATGTAGTTTTTAATGTTCCAACTTCATGGCGCTAAGAAGAGGTTTTGTGTTTAAAGGCTTGTGATTTATTGCTGGAGGGAGGCAGCGGCTTCGGAAGGGGAGATTCAGTTGGGATTCATTTTTTGTTGCTTACTTTCACTGTTTTCTAAAACTGCCAATGAAGATGAACTAAAAATAACACACGTAAACTGGCAGAAAAAATATCTGAGAAGAGGAAGCATACCTGAATGTATCTGAACTGAAACAGAAAGTAAATGAGTTGTTAAACCAACATTGGTGAAGCCACTAAGTCGCATAGGCAAAAAGAAAAATGCCTTTTTCCCCATCCTGACCAACATTGGCAAAAAAAAAACCTAAATAGGCTGACCTCAGAGTGATGGCATAGGCATGTGCATGCATCACTAAGCATGTGTCAAAGCACTGTTAAACCATTTTAAGGTCGAGCGGGCAAGCGCTTTGACCTGTTGTTAGAATTGTGTGCTGTCATCCACGCCCACCTCACGCCCATCACTTACACTTGTTCTTGGGCTTGCCCTTCAAAAATCCTTTGTTATCATTGGTAAATGCTTTACGTTTGTTCCTCCTTGGGGAGGTTTTGTTACCGCCTTGCAGACTGACTCTGTTACATGGATAATTGCACGATTGCCAATATGTTTCACTGAGAGCAAACTTCTTTTCATTTTTTGTCTCTCTTCCGCTCTCATGCTTATGGTGGCTATGGCGATTTGAATCGGCTGTCTTTTGTCAACTAACGTTTTACTGTTCATTTTCAATTTATGTGGCAAGAAAAGTCCAGTTAGGAATTTACAACACCGATAGCTCTAACTGTTTTTTTTAAAGACACACTAAACTGCATTCATGAGTAAGGAGTGTCCATGTAGCAAATAGCAGCTGCTGAGCCATTGACAAGGAAAAAAAAGAACAACATGAAAAAGTATACACAGGCTGTAATATTAAATATAAACATCGTGATTAAAATGCAACAACTGGTTTAGAAACTCGAAATCTATCTTATAATTCTTCTTGCTGGTCATCATTGTGAAAAGCGAAATTTGGATACATGTCCACATAAAAGCTGCACATCGTCTTTGGACTCACTGATCTCTAACATTGTACAGAGCCCAGGACTTCTAGAAACACAATCTTTACACTGCATGCTATCACAGAATGGAGCTTTTTGTTATCTCATTGGCATTTATTTAGGGCTAATTGGCAACTGATAAGCTTTCGGATGTTCCATCCATATACTAACTGTGTTATCATTACAATCAGAATTATTGCTGTTAGCCTGGCAATAACATGTACAAATAAAAAGAGAATGGCATTCAGTTATAAACTGCAGCCATTTCAAAGTTCCGCTTACATAACAAGTTTAACATAATGTTCTTTAAACCTGATGGGGTTCACTGACGGTAATGTGGGTAACCAAGCAAGGCAGCACAAAATCCTATGAGTTGCTGCTTGACAGTATCTACCACAGCATTTCAATTAAATAAGACACCCTAAAGCTTTTCTGTTTCTCTTGCGTCCTCCAGCAACTGTCTTTACAAGCACAATCTGGCCTCATGCAAAACAAAAACTTCTATTCACTATAGGATTCCAAATCATTTTATAGAACCAAACATGAAGATATTACCCATTTTCCTCATTACAAAACAAAAAATGAAATAGAAGCCAGTGAATCATCAATTTACTTAGATAAGAGATAACAAAAGTAAAAAGAAATATTGAATGAAAATAATTGAATATCTAGTAGTAAATCACATAGTCATGGCTCCACTCTAGACTCCATTTCACTCTTTTTCCCCATCTTCATCTTCTACTATCCTATTTCAACTTAACAGTTTATTTTTCTGAACACCATTTCACGAGCAGTGCACTAACCTAATATTTCATTTTTTTGTCATTACCTAAGCAGTGACATAACAAAGACCCCCACAGCTGTGGGAAGTCCCTGAGCTCCAGTGGGACCCCCTCAGCACAGAACCCTAGCCTCAGAGCTCATGTGTGAGTTTGGGGGGGGCTCCATGTACTTTGCATGGGGGCCCCCTAATGTTTTGTTACACCATTGTACCTACGATCACAGAATTGACATAAACTTAACATATTCTCTTGGGATCAAAAAATTTAGACTACCCCTACCTCACAGAAGTACACACATTAATACACAAGCACTCCTCTACTTTAAATTTATGCATATCCTTTCCCGGTCTGTATTAAGTTCTGTCCTCCTATAGAAGTGATTTTGCTTCTACTATTTTCAGAGCAATTTCTAGATCACACGTTTTCTCTTCAATCTTTTTCATCCTCCAGTTGTCGGCCTCCTTCCCCTTAGTAGAGGAAATGGTGGATCATTTGTTGTAGACTGCTTAATAGTTCTACAGCCCTCTGCATCTTTAGCAACATTTCTTAACACTCTAAATTGCTCTTTGTTGCCAGCTGAAGACAATCACACCCAGCACTGTGTTTAATCTCTCAATTAATCTGATTTCTTTGGAATGGTGACAGATCAGCTTTGTGATGCTAAATATTATGAAACATGAAAAATAATGGCCTAATAGTATCCTCTCTAACCATCTAAGACCCGTCACTCAACATGTAATTTTCAGTCTTCCTCACATACCTTTCTAAGGCTCGATCTATGAATGGCCACCAGCAATCTGCCCAGGCATTTCCTTTCCTGGCTGACATGCCTATATGACCTCTGGGAAACAAATTGGTTGTTCTGTTGCTAATGGAAAATGGCACCACTAGTTTATCTCCTCTATAAACTATCCCACGCAATATAGATAATTCTGATCATACTAACATGATTTTTTATGGTCATCTTTCGTATATACCTTCATATACACATCTTTCATATACTCCTTCCACTACATTTTCTTTGATTTTCTTCAATTCTTTATCGTTCACACAGTTTTTCCATTCCCCTTCAATTATAGCACCTCCTAATGAGGCTTCCCATTGGCCATAACCCAAACATTTTTCTTGCACTGTACTCCAGAGTCTAGAAGCAATTGAGACAACCAGCCGCAATGTTTCTAACACTTGGCACATATCCAATCTGGAAGGAATATTCCTGAAGTCTAAATAACCACTTTGCAACCTTGGTGTGGCTCGGCTGTCGCCTTTAGTTGTAAAAAGTTACACTAACGGTTTATGGTCTGTTCTTAATTCAAATCTCACTCCCCATAAATATGTTCTGAAATATTGAATGCCCCACCAACAAGCAAGTGCTTATTTCTCGATGACCGAATAACATTCCTGTGACCATGCATATCTAGCTCTCTTTTTCTATACTTTTCCCAAATCCTTAGTTGTGTCAACAAAATGGTGAATACATTTAGCATAATATTCTGCTAAAGCTGGAAAAGACTTAGGGGGGTCATTCTGACCCCGGCGGGCGGCGGGACCGCCCGCCTGGAGGGAACCGCCGAATGACCGCACCACGGTCAAAAGACCGCGGCGGCCATTCTGGCTTTCCCGCTGGGCTGGCGGGCAACCGCCAGAAGGCCGCCCGCCGGCCCAGCGGGAATCCCCCCTCAACAATGGAGCCGGCGGAGTTGCAGGGGTGCGACGGGTGCAATGGCACCCGTCGCGATTTTCAGTGTCTGCTTTGCAGACACTGAAAATCATTATGGGTCCCTGTTAGGGGGCCCCTGCACTGCCCATGCCAGTGGCATGGGCAGTGCAGGGGCCCCCAGGGGCCCCACAACACCCTTTCCCGCCATCCTGTTCCTGGCGGTAAAAACCGCCAGGAACAGGATGGCGGGAAGGGGGTCGGAATCCCCATGGCGGCGCTGCAAGCAGCGCCGCCATGGAGGATTCCCTGGGCCAGGGGTAAACCAGCAGGAAACCGCCGGTTGCCCTTTTCTGACCGTGGCTTTACCGCCGCGGTCAGAATGGCCCAGGAAGCACCGCCAGCCTGATGGCGGTGCTTCCGCGGTCCCCGGCCCTGGCGGTCATGGACCGCCAGGGTCGGAATGACCCCCTTAAACTGTTAGTTGTTTGAGGGACTGGGTGGATCCTTATTTGCCTGCAGCAGTTTCACTGATAACATAATCTAGGCATTCTACCTACTCAGCAGCAAACTTGCACTTTTCCACTCTTATAGTCAAACCTGAAACTTTATGTCTGTCCAGAATCTGTTTCCATTTGGCATCATGATCCAACATGTTCTTTCCACAAACCAATATATCATCTTGAAAAAAAACTGCTGCACAAGTTCCAACTAATATTTTACTCACCACTGATTGAAACACTTAAGATGTCAAAACCCAAACCAAATGGCATTCTCTAGCATCTAAATGCCCCTTCCAGAGTTACAAAAGCGTTCTCTAATTCCAGCATACTCAACATCTCATTTTTATTTGGGAGGGGATGGTAGTCCATCCAGATACAGTCATTCAAATCTCGCAGATCTACACTTAAGTATAATTTTGCCTCCCTCTTTTCTGCCCAGTACAACTAGGATCAATCTCTGAACTAGCCTCAGCACAGGATCTCCAACAGAGCAACTGTCTTTTTACAAGCAGAATCCAACCTAAGACAAAACAAAACATTCTTCTCCCACTAGTATTCCAAATTATTTAAAGGAATATTAAGATATAACAAACTATTTATAGAAGGCATCCCCAAGAGACTAATGGCACTCCTGTCACAACTGCTACAACTGTGCAGAGAGTTTGCACCAGTAGCATACACAGTCACAGCACTCTACAGAACAGTGATGTTCGCAAATCCAGAAGAAGACAATCGCAATTCAGTGTGGTACAGACATTTCCACATATATTTTTAAGACACCATTTGGTTGTCAACACTGACCACAAACTGCTTGTTCCACTGCTCAATTGGTGTTAAGATGGGTCCTCCACCTGCTGGACTACTCTTTTACTCTGGAGTATAAACCAGGATTTCACAACCCAGCCAAGAACCTCTCATGACATCCAAGGTCAGTAACACCTGAGGCAGAGTATGTTACAAATGACACCAAGGTGTATGTTTGGTTAGTGGTAGAAAGATCTCAACCATTGCCATTACCCTATAAAATAAATAGTGTGAGCTACAGCCTTTAAATGACTATTGAAGCAACATTCACCAGAAGTTGGTCACAACTTAAGAGACCTCTAAACCAATGAACTCCAGAGGCAAGGTTAATATTGAAATCCCTCCACCACGTATGGCAATCTCTGAAGGAACACCAACTAGTGATATCCGAAAGCCTTGCTAAGTGCATCATCCAGCTAGCTCATACAGGGCACCAAGGGACTGTGAAGATCTAGAGTCAACTGCAACAGAAAAAGATGAACTGTTGGAGCAGATGGTATAGGAGTGTCATCTGTGCCAGACACCTTAAAACCCTTACCCTCCACCAACAATGAGCACCAGGGCACTAGATACCGAGCCATAGATAAGGACAAGTGTGGACTTTGGAAGCCTTCCCAATGGATGCTACATGCTGTTCATCATGGACAATTTCTCAACATTGTGATCGTCAAACCACCTTGCCTGAAGAAGTGATTCTAAAACTAGAGAAAATATTGTCTGTGCAGAGTCTTCTTAAATAAATCCAAACAGACAATGGACCCCCTACTTCCAAAGTCAGCAGGTGGCACTACCTAGATTCCATAGGGGTCACATTCATCAGGATAACCCCTAGTAGCCACAAGCCAATGGAGAAGTGGAGTGGTTCATGTGCACCATAACCAAAGTAGCCTGCACTGCCAGAATTAGTTACTTGCACCTTTTGTGGGCCATTCACTTGTTTCTGTAGGAGTACTACCTAACTCCCATATGATTATAGGGTAACCCCTGAGTCAAGCATGCATAGGGAGAAACCTATGAGAGGCAATAATGGACCATCTTAGATGGACCACCGGAACGCTGGACAGGGACCATGTAACCACATGGAGATGAAAGAAAATAATTACACAAGCCTTAAGTGACTGGCTTGAAGCCACCCTCTGTGAGTGGGTGACCTGGTACTGATTAGAGGCCGGCATATAGGAAGCAAATTCAGACTGCCTTCTGAGCCCCTTGAGACTGCCTTTTGAGCCCCTACCATGGCGAGAGACTCAAGTAATAGGTACTATGGTAACTGCAAGGGAGGGGGGAGGAAGTGACAAGGAACTCATCATTCTTCTAATGCCGTGCAAGCCTACCTCTCGAATCAGAAAGAGAGGGAGAGGAGCGGGATGTTAGCCTGACAAGGACCTTGGAAGGGCTGCACCTGCCTGTAAAAATATTGCAACATTATCGATGTCTGGAAAAACAGAAGCTAAAAAAAAACAGAATGGGGAATAGGAGCGTCTAGAGTTGGTCAACAGCTGTAAGCAACCTCTCCCCAAACATTTGAGGCAAGGGGCAAACACCCCAGCTGCCATCTTTGCACCAATACAGCACGATCTCAGAAATATCAAGACTAAGTATAAGGCACAGACTGTCAAGTGTTAGTTAAGAGGGCTATTTTTGTTTATTATTACACCCCTGTTAGTAGGCATGGTAAGAGGTTCATGTTTTGTGTTAAGAGAGAAATGTAGTATTTGCATGTGCACCACATATATAAGGTGGCCACAAAGAGATGCTGTGAAATGGAACCACCTCCTTTCTCTTATGAGGACCATGATTGACATCAGCATAATTAATAAAAGTGGCCCACCCAGGGTCTTATGGGTAATTACCCATAAAAAGTGTGTGTGCCTGGATCACCTTCCAGTAGGCTGTTCAGGTTCAGTTGAGGATACCCTCCCGATCCGACAGGTATTTGGCAGTAATCTTGATGAGACTCTACTCTTGATTTCCCTGGCTTATGTTCTCCATTGCTCTCATGTCCTTCAGGAAAAGTGCCTTGCCATGCACAGTTCAAAATGAGAAAAAAGAACTACGCAGGACATAGGAGTGGAGTTTGTGCTGAGCTGTTGAACTCATCTCCAGGAGCAATGTCAAGTGCAGAGCTTTATCATTTCGAGAAGGATCAGAGCCCCTGGTGAACTGTACGAAAGGGGACTAGGTACCTTCAGCACTCACTCACTGCCTTTACTACATGTTTTTGCGTCAGCACATGTGCTGCACACGATTCACTTTATTGAAGAAACAGGTAGACAACACCATTCTCCGTCTGTGCGATCATGATGTGTCCCGGGTCTCTGATCAGGCAAACAAATAGCGGGCTCATTCTGTGGAGGGAGGGTGTACTCCTTTGCCATCCATGTAGACATAGCACTGCTCAGTGGCTAGTAAAGAGTTAAAGGTTCACACCTGTCTTTTAAATGCAGAATTGATTATCTGTTTCCATAGTCCATAAATTCTTTGTCTGGCCTGTCGGTTCTCTGTTTGACTGTCTGAAACACCTTCACCAGAAGGTCACACGAGTGTCTTTGGCACATTAAGGAATGCAATAAATAATTAAATCAATTGGAGTGATTGTTTGTTTTCTAAAGATTAAGGCTTCAGTGGGTTTTATGACTCTTGCATGCGAGCTTTCTAGTCCCTAGTTATTGACCTTTGATCACAGTTGTAAATAGTCAGGGTAATGTCCTCTTAAGCCAGGCACAATAATTAAATACTGTCAAATGCCCAAGCCTTCCTTCATTGCAAGAGAAGGGGGTTCTGGCTTGCCAGTGTCTCTACAGTTATGGAGCACCATATACTGCAGACAAAAAAGGCTTTGAAAAAAGATCACTTACATTTGTACTTAACAACAGCGCCTTCTCATTCACAACTATTAATTTAGCTGTGGCTTACATTGGAGTCCCCTGTGAACAGCACAGGATTCAAAAGTTTGTTGTTCACTAACTTGACAAACTTGTTTCTGCAGCTTACAAGTCAGAACATAAAAAGAGTTTTGAATCTATGGAATGGTTGACTATAATATGCTAACCCCCCGCTCTCCCCAGGGCCCCAGTGACTCTATGAGGCAGAGGAATGACAGGTAAGTGTTCAGTGACTCCTCCGAATACCCACTTTTGTATCAGGTCTCTACATACCCGACGGAGATGGAGGAATAAAGTTGAGAGTTTGGCACTGCCACCCCCACTTCATCCTTCCTGCTATGAATCTGTGCAGACCTTTGCAGGAAAGAGGCTTCACAGCAAGCTAGTAGAGGCTCCTTTAGAGCCACCGTCAGCCAAGCTCTCCCACTGAGAGGAGACATCCTGACCCTCGGAGGGCAAAAGCAAGAATGGTTCATACGTACGTGGGGGATGCGGGGAGAGGTCATTAAGCATGACTATCTCTTTTACGGGTGTGGAGCTACTGAGGGGGGCAAGGGGAGTGGCAGAATGCCAGTTCATCTGTTTTTGTTAAGTGTACGGTGAAGGGGGCGCACTGGATAAGAAGGCTGCTTGGTCCTTTTTTGAGGGGACACACCGATATGGCTTATGTAGGTAGTGGAAAAGTCTTGCAGAATAGCTGGAGGGTCGAAGCCAGCCTTACAGACAATATGTGTATAGTAAGGCGTTAAGTGTGCAGACCCTTCTCTGTTATTGCACCTGTAAGAGTGGTCTAAGTATTTTTTGTTTGTCCTGCTGTATTTCCCATTGTCCCACTCACATACAATTATATCCCCCCCATTTTGTAGTTGGATCTTAGTACTAAATGAGCCAGAGGTTTATATAGGGGCAGGCAGAACTCGCTGAGTTTTACCACCTTGAATTCTGCAGAGTTACATAAAAGGTCTGCGAGATTCTGTGGAGTTATGCCAACAAGCAGAAAATATGCATGTCACGTGCTCGCTCTGCAATTTAGCGCGAGCAGCACTGAAAAATCAATGCCAATGGCACCATGCTTTGGTGCGCAAAAGCAAGTGACTATTCAAGTTGATGTTGCTGCTGCTTGAGTAGAAAATCTACTCATTCAGCTGCAAATCTACTCAAGAAGCAGCCCTTTGACTGTGACCGCCCACGTTAAAAAATAGTGCAAGGGGACGCCAGATATCGCTCGCATTTCTGGAGCCTCGCAAGAATAAATCCCACTATGCAGTGATTGAGAAAATTTGCCAGGAATTCAGCATTACAAGAGTCACACGGAGTTGCCAAATTCCACCAATTCGTGGGCAAAATGAAACATACTGCGTAACCATAGTTTTAACACTGATTAGCCAATTGAAAAGCATTTCTGAATAGTAAAAACATATCCAAAATATCTCTCACAGAAAAGGTAGAACACAAATCATACAGTCAGCAGTTATTAGTTTGATATTTCGTGGGTACTGACTTTTTGGTAAGTTCATGAAAGACTTCAAGCTGCTACGCAACTCAGCTTTGTTCACTGAGTAAATCTTCTTTTACATGCTGTGGGATCTTTTCTTGAGTTTTATTCATCTAAAGTTCATTCTTGTTTTGCCCGTGAGGCTTTGTCAATGCTGAAAGCTCATTGTCATTATGGGAATACAGTATATATCTAAGTGTCCATACAATGTAATGAAAAGCAATATGTATTCACATGATAACTGTGGCATAGGAACCCATGACACTGCACACTCTATGAAAAATACTAATTAGTGAAACATAAGTATGAGGAGGTGCATTAGGTTATCCTAAAAATACATATATTCTTCTTATAGTAATGAGGGTGTCTATAATACCAGGTACATTTAGTCATAACGAGTGACTTAAGGTTGCAGTATTGTGTTTTCTATATAGAGGAAAGTTACATAGAGGAACTGGCCTCGTAATGTACATTGGTTGTACCTGTCTATCATAAAGGTCGGACTGTACAATTCCTGGTACAGAAAGAGTAGAATGAAAGTAAAAGCCTGCCTTAATTAGTGGTATGTGGATTCCTGGACGTAAATTGCGGTCCTTCCTTTAAAAGTATTGGGAACCATAGGGACTGGCCTCCTCACATGAGATGGGACATCCTGCTGGCTAGGCCCTGGTGTACTACTTTATTGTGTTCACATGTTCATGTAGTCACTCAGGGTCTATATAGGGGAGGTTGGCGCCACCATGAGTTACATGAGTTTGGTTTCCAAAATCAAGACGTCCTTTGGAAAGTGTTAGCCTAACTGGAATGGTACTATTTGTCAAGAAGGTGAATATAGAGCAATGTGTTTGTAACAGAAAAGATTGTCTCCAGTGGGGCAGGGTATGAGTCAGAAATTCAATGCACCTGCATCTCAAATGGCTGGGACTTGAAAGCTATGCTTCGTTCATACCAAAAGTGGTAAATGTTACAGCACTATGCATGTCTGAACATGCAGTATTGGGGTCAGTCTAGTCTGTATGTTATATCTAGGTGCCGAATGTATAACTCCCTTAGAATGTCACGGGAGGGCGCCCGAATACATGGTTCTGGTATGTCCGACTATCCCAGTCATTGGTATACATCTCATTATTACATAGTTCTGTGTAATTCCATTGATACTAAAGGTGTAGTTGTCTTCTATAAATAGTACAAAGATTGGTTGTTTTGCATTATAATACATCAGTCTAGGTACAGATTTAATCAGACAGCTTAAGCATGGTGCATACAGTAAAATACAAAAAGAAGAGTATATGTCCTCCAGTGTTCATGCAGAGAAAACTGAAAATGCATGGTAATTATACTGTATTTGGGAAAGCATAAAACCATTTTTGTATAGAAGGGAAATACAGTGAATACATTAATTCTAGCTAATAATGTCAGATTCAAATATTCAGTCACACTGATGATGTGTGTCAATGGATATGGTTATACTGGCAAGAGGGTGCTGAAACCCTCTCCAGACAAGTCAAGGCATTGTTAGCAATATATGTGCATATTAGGGTATGTTCATAGATCTTTACAGTCAAATGGCAGATTATAAAGGGTTGAATCTGACAGGATGCTCTTCAAATGAGCATATGTAACGAGTTCTAGTTAAGTGAGAGAGGAATATGTTATTAAAAGGGGAGAAGGGAGAAGTAGAAATTGAGGACCCATGACCAATAATGTAAATCTGTCTCCTTGTTAATGCCAAACTTATTTGTATTCAGTTCCAGAGTCCTAAAGCTCCCATCTGTCTGAGAACTGGTTCCAAATTTCCTCCTAAGCTTCTCGTGTGGATGTGATTATACCAAAGAATGTTAAGTTCCTCTGGTGTTCATGGTATCAGCTGAACTGTTCTATGAGGGGGAGTTTAATGTCATTCTTGTGAATGTTACTACAGTGTCCCTGTATTCTTGTTTTCAGTGATGTTACGGTATTGCTTATGTACGCTAAGTGGCAAGGGCTGTGTATCAAGTATACCAAGTTTATTTCCATCCCTGTCCTCTTCCTTTCACCCAATTAACAGACCAAAGAATATTGGCACCCTTAGATGCCTACTGGTTTGAGAAATTGTGGCTTTGTCTTTTCTCTCACGTCTTCTAACTCCCTATAACTTAGTAGCATTTTGAAATTAGTACTTTTGGGAAAGGACACCTGTGCTGTAGTTGATATGGAGTCTGATATGAGGTTATTGGCTAGAACATGCCAATGTCGTCTTGTGTTTGTCCCTCCCCTAGAGCATTACTTTTTCTTTACCCTTGTTTATGACTGGCTGATTTGTATTCCTTTACTGCTGACTTCATGGAGCTCTTTTTCTTCTTTTATCATATCTCACTAAGCCGTACATGAAAGTGCATGTACTAATAATTCTTCAGGATTTTTCTGGACAAAGAGTGCTCATATGCTCTTTCCATTGCTTCTCCTGACCCTCATAGCCTGTCTCTCTTCCCACCCTCCCTCAATTGTTTCACAGCGAACACTAAACTATATCATATAATTTTAAGATGGATGCTGCGCTGAGTCATGCAACGTGGTGGCCATCTGAAAAGTATGAATGTGTAATTTTCTATACTTTCAAGATGGCCACCATGTCATGCCACTTTGCATCAAGCAATGTGGCAGCCACCTTGAAAGTATAAAAGCAATATTTTTATACTTTAAAAATGGTTTCCACATTCTGTCTTTCCATGTTGCATCATGTCATGCTGCATCACACATGCAGTGACCATCCTAAAATTGTATCAAATAAACTTCCATGATGGGCAGTTGCCAATATTGGTTTTGCCAGTGCCGGCACATTTTAAAACCCAACTGGCATACGCAGACAACATCAAAATGATAGATGGGTAAATGGGATTAAAGGAGAGTTTTCCTCTTTTGGCAACCAAGTGACAACATAGATTACTTGAGCTTATTAGAAACCCTTCAGTGAAAAACAACCCTGTTATTGACAGAGACCCATCTGTGATATCTTCTGTGAGAAGATCATTTTAATATTCTGAAAGAGAAAGTATAAAATGAGAATATATCGCCTTGATCCTATGCACACGCAGTGGAGAATGCATTTGGTGAGTTATGAATGTTTTTTTTTGGACACAGATTCTGGCATTTCCCATTTAAACTTGCACTGGAGGGTTATGGAAAAAAGTAATCTATATCTTGCAACTGTCTAGTTGTGTTTAATGGAATACACTGATATTGGAGTTTTATTTGAGCAACAGAATTTACCTTATTTTTCCTGTGTCAGACCAATGCACAACATTGGTATTCTGCACTTTGATCCAAAGACACTAACATGCCCGTATTTCTTCCCTATTGGGACAAGTGGCCCAAATTCCGCACCTGGTTGTCCAGAGGATCACTCGGGTTAACTGTCTTAACAGGCCTGAACAGGCCCACCTGTTCTTCCTCTGTCACTCGGGGGAAAGGTCCCCCTGTTTATACATCTCTAGCAGTGTTTATACTGCCCGGACATTGGTCTACTTGCGGAGGGTGGGCATGAATTATACATTAGATGACAAATCGTGGAAGGCAATCATTAATGTGATGTAGCACAATACTAATGATGTATTATGATTTTTGCAATGGGTCAAATATAATACTAACTACTATTATGTTAGTACACCTGCAAACATGCTTCTATTGACGTGTTTTCAATTCAGGTCCCTAAGTCATGTTTTGGTGAAATTGCAAAGAAAATGTAAACATTATATATTTAACTCATATCACAAATAACAACAAGAATTCAGTTCCCTCCCTTAAGGAATGAGCTCCCCTCATGCACTTGCACTTGGTTTATATTTGCAGTTCACAGGAAAGTACCGGATGTAAGAGGTTCCACCAGGGTCGCATCATTTGTGGTTCTGCAGATCCTGCCACTTGGGTTGTGTCTTAGGCTCAATCACAAACCCACCACCATAACAAGATTGTTGTCCACTTGGTTACATCAGCGAGTACTTTGGGTTGTCTGAAGTCCCCCCTGACACTGAGGGACACTTTGTGAATCATTATAGCACCTTTTCGGTATTCTATGTATTTGGTAAACACCACAGGATGTGGTCAGGATTCTCCAGTGCCCTGGTGCTTCTCAGCGCTGTGTCACTTATGAGGAATTCTCACAATTTTGCATTCCACAATGCCACACAGTGCTGGTGTGCACTTAAGCTCGCCCCACAGGGACATATCAGGGCTTCCAGGCTTTACCATCAAGTGTAATATACAAGTCCTTCACTCTCTCATAGCAGGTAGCTTCGGTTTATTTTGGCATGGTCCCTTCACTGTCATACTGAGCAGCAAATTCCTTATAAAAGGGCACCTGCAATGCCCTCCTGAGTGGCTGGCCAGCTCTCTTCTTCAAAGCAGGGATATGACAGCCTGGCTTGGCAACCTGCTAAAACTCTCCAGGTTTCTGGTCAGGAACTCTTCAGGGGAATATCGCTGCAAGTAACAGAACCTGGAAGCACAGAGCCTTTAGTCACCAGCAGTGTGGAGGCCTTGGATTCTGGAAGGGAAAACATGGCACACTGACTGGAAGTTTCAAATCCATCTTTACACAGAACTTGTAGACAGTGTTTGTGTTTTTTCAGTAGGTAACCTGGAGACCAGTTCTTTTTCATCTTTATGTTAAAGCTGCAGGCAATGTTTATTTATTTCAACAGTCAGCTCTAATACTGGTTTTAGGAAGTTCCCGTCTTTTGGTTTTACATTCAAACTGGTCCAGCCATAGTCTTTGTTTTCAGGTGTCAACAGGAAGGTGGGTGGGACTGGTAGTCTCCACCCAGAGACACCAAAACAAGGCCACAAAAGAGAAAGAGTTGGATCCATTTTACAACCTCTTAAACTGTGGGGGCAGGAGGGCTGCCCCCACAGTTTAAGAGGTTGTCAAATGGAGGCCAAAGTTTATATGGGGTCCTGTCTCCTGTCCTTCACACACAAATGTTTGAACCACTGAAAAGGATCTCTAGAATGCCCTGAACGATCCCTGCAATTTATATTGTTCTCTGGGTCTCACTCCACTCTTCCTCTTAGGTGTCACGTGGATGTAGGAAAGCAAAATGGATTTCAGTGTGGCTACAGCTACATGTGACATATATGCTCTATTCACATTACCGACATGCAGAGGTAATGTATAGACATGCGTTATCCTTGTTTGATATGGATAGGTGACACATCCGGTTGCAGGGGACTGGTAGACCACCTCCCCTTTTAAAAATCCCCTACTTTAAAAAGTCCTCACTTGCAGTACAGTAGAGATCAGTAATCCTCTCTGATAGAGACAAGGAAAAATGCCTGTCTTGCCACTACAATTGTATCTCTGTCACTACTGCCAGTCCTACACAAAAGGTGATAGTAGGAATGCCTGCAAATAGTGGAAACCACTGTCAATCACTCTGGGCAGCATTCCAATTCATATTTTTTTCACTAACTGTGCCACTACAGACAGAGGCCTACATTATGCAAATCAGTACTGACTCTGCTCCTCATTGGAACCGAAAGTGGCGGATAAGGCTCTGCCTAGAAGAGAATATAAGCAACTTCAGACCAGTTTAGACCCCATTGGGCTTCATCAATGAAGTATAGCTGGGATCTTGTGGCACAGTGAGGAAGGACCCACATCTGTGCATAACCTTGCCCACTTATGGCATTACATCAAACACCCAGTCTGGTGAGATGAAAGATGCCAGACTTGATAAGAAGGGTGCATATTGTATGTTCACCAGACCACAGACGCCTGCTGCGGGTCGCAGTTTGTTTCACAGGAAGACTTCATTGTGCGTACATGATTGCACTGGGTGCTGAGGTGGGGTGTCAGTAATCTAAAAGGCTTGCCAGGACAAATTTGGGTCCGGGCACATGCTCACCAAAGCTATGCAAGGGACCTTTTGTCAAACCAGCGCACCTAAACGCTTTCAATCACATATTGGAGGTTTAGTTTCATGTTGTGGATACTAGGTAACAGTCATAATTTTTTAACAGAAAGTTTGTAATCCTTAATGAGTAATCTTTTAATGGGTTTGAGACTGATATTGTATTGTTAACAAAATTAACATAACTATTTAGTTTGACTATTCTATCACTTAAATGTTTTTAAATTCACAACACTTGCTGTGATCTTAGCTAACCCAAGACCAACTGGAATGTCCAATGGAATCCTAACGATTAGGGTTTTCTTTTTGCATGTGCTCGCAATGGATATGCCATGTTTTCCTCTTTTTCATTTGTGTCATCCTAAAAGACCATAAAGACCATAAGTCCTGTTTTATGCAACTCCTATGATCCCTACTGTTATCATATTAAAAATCCTGTGGCTCTAGCCTCATACAGCCTCACTTTTTTCACTCAATTATTCAACCTGTTCTGGCATGCAATCAACAATGACCTCTCTTCTAGAACTGCATTTTTTTGGGGGCTGTTGCCCAGAGCACCTGATGTTTTACACAAATATATGTATAAAATACTTATTTAAAGTGGCTTTCAGCCATATGCTCATCCATTGGTCTGTTGGTGTGCTTCCGCCTACTACAGCATGGGGCCATCCCACTTCAGCCACTGGATAAATTCACTTTGAGCGACTGCATTTTGCTGCCACAAGGGGCACATCCACGCACAATGTAGTTCTATTCAGTGTTAGTGTTTATATTTACATTGTTACTTTGGTGTTGCCTTTGTATTTAGAGTCTGATGAGATAGCGGGATGCTTTCTATCAGCTCTCCATAATAAGCTGAGGGCACATTCCACCTTTATCCGTTACTGTCTCCTCTCCTGCTGATAGTGTTATGAATTCCTTTTGGAGAGGTTTTATTATTATTAATCTGACTACTGCTATTTCACAACATACCAAAATTGTGCCCAGTGGAAACTGTTCTTCATGAAGTTGTCATTTTTTTAGTTATATGTGCAATGAAGTGCATTTCTAACTGTACCCCTGTCTGCCATGCTTGTATGTATTTATTTTATTTGAGGATTGTACTGATATTTGTGAACCAGTTTAGCCTGTATGTCAATTTTGTATGACTCTCTAGTTTACTTTCTGTGCCTTTGTATGTCGTTACATTTGTATGTATGCCCTGCACCAGGACACCAAAGTATAAATACTCGACCTCCGACACCACCACTTCAGTACACTTCTGGACCTATGGATATTATTCCAGAAAGGACTGCTGTGCTGCTGAAGGCCTTCCCCTCTGCTGGACTGCTCTTTGCTGGACTCCTGCTTTGGTGTGCTGACTTGTGCCTGCTGCCTTCTTGCTTGGGAGTGAGAAGGACTGGACCTGTATCTCTTCATCCCAGAACCCAGAGTGACTGCAAGGGCTAGTTGACAGGCCTCTTAGCCTCAGGTGCAGGCTTGCAGCCACCCTGCCCCTGCACCTGGACTCTGCTAACTGTGACCTGCACTGCCAAGTGGTGCCACTCTAGTCCTGGACCCTTGGAAGTGGGCCTGAGATGCTCTGCTCCAGCAGAACAACACATCTTCTGCTGCGGGAACAGAAAAGACCCATTGCCACTGGTGCGTGGAGAAAATCAACACATCACCTCTACTGTGTGGGTCGAAACCGGCCCAACCAGAATCACATCGGCGCTGTCGCTCACATCTCAAAACCAGTGCTTAGCCTTTGGAAACAACACTGCTGCATTTTTCTCAGTGCAAGGTCCTCTCATCCCTATCGATGGCAGCCTTGATAATGACACAGAAACTCCACATCGCAGCCGTTGCAGTCATTGGAACCAATGCATCGCCTTGACTGCCTAACACCTTCTTGATGTTGACGAATCGGGAACTCACATGGCAGCCTCAAGGCACCTCAGAACAAATGCATCACCACTGCTGTGTGGAGAAAAGAGACACATCCACTCTACTGCATGGTTCGGAAGGACGCATTTCTCCACAACCCTGATTTAAGGTACTTTGGTTCAATGGGCCGAATATAGTCACTGTAGCTGGCCCAGACTCCATCACGGTCAGCCTGAACTTTTGACTTTGTTCCAGTTTGGTGTGACCAGATATCCCCGGTTGGTGCTTCTTGCTTTTAAGCTCTATTTTACAGTTTAATCTTTAACAAAATCATAACTCAAGTTCTGATTATTGTTTTTTTTTTGTGGCAGTTTTATTCTTTGACATAAGTTCTATTTTTCTAACATGGTGTGGGATCCTTTTTGTGTGGTGCTTCATTGCTTTACTGTTTAAAAGTTGCACAAATAGTTTACACATTGCCTCCAGGCTAAGCCAGTCTGCTCTGTGCCAGGCTACCAGCAAGGATGAGCACAGGCTAATTTGGGGTTTGCGTGTGCCTTACCCTAACTTAGTTTGTGGTTGCTGCTTGACCGGGGCTCAAACTCCAGTCAACCAACAACCTAATCTCTAAAAGTAGTATATATCTGAGTGAGGACTTGTGAGAGGGACTTCAATGCTGACATCACAAAACAAACGAAGGTTGGGAAGCTATCTCCTGTGAGGACAGACTTCACCTCAACATAAAAACACAAAGAAAGGGGTTAGTAGCTCTATGTATGAGAAACAAAGTGGCCCCACCACATCATGACACATAGAGGTGAGTTGAATGAGACGGCAGGCATCATGACATCAGAAATCAGACTAAGCTCTGCTCTGCACTCTCTCAGTCTACCTCACGTTACAAAAACTGCCCGACAAACTAAGAGTAAGCAGATATAATGTACTACAGTTAGGATGTCTCAAGAAATTAATTTGTCTCTTTAATTATCATTTAGGAAAACGTACTTTATAGCCGGGTTTTACATCTCCCCTTTTTTATGCACGACATACTGCAGTTTCTGAGTCCTTTTACTAGTGTAGCATGTATGCCATTTGTGCAAATTAATCAACAACGTCAAAGTTATGTTTGAATATTAATAATTTGTTATATTACTGGGAATTCTAATTGGTATAACAAAAATGCCATCTAGTGCTTTCTTCATCTGTTGGATTCGCTATCTCCAGAGATGTAAAAATCTGGACAAATGCTGTTTTACTTATTTAACTTCTAATTAGTGTTGTTGCTGAAAAGCCACCTCTCTCGGGTTCTAAGAGGCTGGCAAACACCATGATATAAATAAATCATCAAAGAGTGACAGCAGTAAAACATTTGAAGGGTTTAGTTGCAATCTAGGATGCAAAAGAGGGAAAGGAGAGGAAGACAGGCTGCAGAAATCATAATGATTAGAACACTTTAGGGGCTGATTTAGATTTTGGCGGAGAGGGTACCTTGTTGCAACGGTGACAGAGCACCCTCTCTGCCAGGCTGAAGTTTGGCCCACCTGGTTTATGGATGGAAGGACCTTAAATATCTCATTGATGTAGACTACTCCGATGGCCAAGGAGGGTAAGGATCATTGGTGTTTGCCCATTTGACCACCTGCCTGATTTAGATTGGTCGGTCGAATGGCAAGTTTTCACTCTACCTTACTGCCATGAAAAAGTGGGAGTAAGGAATAGTGTAAAAATGTAAATGATCCCCACACCATGGGAGAAAACTTTGATAGTGTGCAGGTAATTCGTTTTTGAGACAACAAACATGTTACAAATGTTCCTTTTACATTGAGAGGAACTCAACAAACATGTTAAAAATGTTCCTTTTACATTGAGAGGAACTCCTGTGACGGTGGTTCCTGAGAATTGTTGGAATTGTCCACAGGGCTGGCGGGCAACTATTAGTTTAGCAGGCAGATAACCTTCGGTATGCAGGAGTAAAGTACTTTGCCATACCAAAAGACTTACCTATGCCCGCAAACCTCTAAACAAGTGGTTCCCAACATGTGGATCAGGACCCCTGGGGGTCCATGAAGCCTCCTCAGAGGGTCTGCAACTGCTTAGAAAATTAAATATTAACAGATTAGGTCTCCAGCTTTCAGTAATGACTCGGGGGGGTCTCCAGATTCCAATAATGATTCAGTGGGAGTCCCCAGCATCCAGTATTGCTAAAGTGGGGGTCCACAGAAGCCAATAGGTTAGGAAGCACTGTTCTAAACCAACTCATTTTTAAACTCACCTTGTGATTTGTTTTATCTCTTTAAACACACAATACGTATTACCTAACTTAAGGGCACTCATTTTATAGACCTTGGAAGGAAGAAATGCTGAGAGTTCTTGCCAGGATTCAACCTTTGACCTTTAGGTTGCACACAGGTCTTTACAAGATATGGATTACTCCACTGAGCTATAATACCAGGGGTAGCAAAAGCAGATGGGTGACATAATATCACCTAGGGATGATGGGTACTGCAAGAAACGGATAGCATGTAGGAGTGTAGTCGGCTCCCAGAAGGACTCTTATGAACCCCCCCAAACATAAACAGTGAGGGCAAGATGGGGCTTCCCATATGACCGTACAATACCCAGGCCCAGAAAATCGCAATGAATAGGAGAAGCAGCCACTGCAGGAACAGTAAAAGTCTAAATGGTTTAAAGGACGTTTGAAAGGGAAACAAAAAAAACAGCCAACATTAAGCTACAAAAGGTCACTAGAGAAAGGAACTGCATGTCCAAGCAAACATTAAGGCCATATAATCCAATACCACATTTTCATTTAGGTGATTTTTACGTTACCTTTAAAGACAATAAACCAAATGTTCTAAATACATTGTTGGATCACAATACAGGAATTGTGTGACACTTGGCAATGAATTACTAATCAGTGCTATACTGAAGAGTGAAATCATGACATTCACTACTCGAGTGTTCACTGTCTAAGTGGTAAATTAAATACGGTTATCCTCGGGCAGTTATCTTTAATACAGGTTACGCTTGCCGGTTAATTCTTTTTCAGAGCAGCGTACATCATGCTCTGATGTCTCGTGGCACCCCCATTACCCATCACCTAACATAGGCATGCTCTCCCACTGCACTCCAACATCCAACACCCACTCCATGTTTAGACAGTTTGTTTTCGGTCCAACAAATCCCGAGCATGAAACTCACGACACTAAAGCCACATCAGAACTTCTAAGCATATTACTCTCTGCTCTAAACTAGGCCCAATCATGCCTAACATAGCTTCAGATTAGTTCTCAGCCGCGGTTACCAGCTAATAAAGATTAGCTTCAATTGATGATCTGTACCTACACCCAAAACGTAACTAAGCAACATGAATCATCTGTCTTCTGACATGTCTCCATAGTCACTAAATCAAATGCTCCTCCCTCCTCCTGAACCACCTGAGCTCTAGCAGCCCAGCCAAAAATGACATTTGGCACATTTACTACCGTGTATCCAGTTTCGTACTCTTTCTATATATGAAAGGTCATAGCCAAGTTTTGGAACACATTCATCCTTCAGGACCTTCTCCAGCTAATGAAGTGTTTAGCTTGATTCATGTTAAATCCCAAGGACCTCTAGTCTCCTTTCGTTCGTATTAAGAAGAATGCCAGGCACATCCATCTCTATGATACCTCCTCTGTATCACTCCCCAAATATTAAACCTATTATTGAACAACCGTGGCAGGCCATATATTGGCTCTTGTGATCCTCAGTGTGTTCCCCCATCTGACCAAAACTCAGGTAGTGTACACTGTCAGGCCATTCCTGAATTGTTCTTTTCAATACCGTCTCCAACTCAGATTTTATACTAAACTACCTTCCCTTGGCTTCTTATCAACTTCAAAGTGCTGATGATTTCAATAAAAAGAAACAAAGAAGAAGATCCTTCCTCAGATTAAGTGTCATCACAGCAACATTTTAGCATAAGGAAATGGACAGGACATAATGTACAACACCATCATAAATTCAACTTTTCAATTTCCAGCTTCCCAAAGAAGAGCAACCAAATTAATCATCCTTTTCTTCATCCCCTTTGTACGGAGAACAAGATACATTCATAAAAAGGAAAGTAAATGGCGTGCCAGTCTCGCACAACAAAGAGAACACTGCATCAGATCTACTAATCACCATACAATGTAACATCAAAGTGGCAAAATGCATTTTCTAACAGTTTAATTCAGTGATACAGATACATGTGTTAGCGTCTCATCTTTTAGCAAAATGTTTGTAGCTCCTGGGCTCCTGCCCCACCTGCATGACAACTTACCCCAAAGGATGATCCACAATTTTTCCTTGTTATCAAATAAGAACTCCTCATATCTGTATCCCAATACAGATAGCTTTTAACCTATCCAGCTGCCACGGCCAGTGCCCACACTAACCCAGATGTGTGTTGATGACCATTGCTCCTTAGCTCAAATTGCTCTGTTCCTGAACCATGCTCATGTGCCTGAAGCGCGGTCATAGTTACAGTTAACAGCTGTTCACTTGAAGATTATACGTTTTTTAAGCTAAATTCTCACTATCTCAGCTGGTGCTCACAAGTGCCTGAAAATACAGATCTTGACCTCCTGCTAAAGCTTTATTTGAACACAAAGCACCTCATAAATACTAAAACATCTGAATACCACCCTGACCAACCACCTCAATGCAAACAGCCTTTTCTGCACCAAGGAAATCGCCACATGACCTCAACTCAATGTAGTGTCTATGAGCTTGGCAATTCCAGAGCTTGCATAGGTTTAATAGACTATTAAGACAGGAATTTCCTATGCATGGAAAATGTGTGTATACCTCTGCCCTGATCCCTGAATGCTTGTGAAGCTGTTATCCTGACTTTCTGTTTGGTCACGGCGTCATGCTAATCTAGCATGTGCGCAGAGGCCTAGCCCTGTTAATTTGGCATATATGCCAATAGGTATCCGTGTGGTGAAAGCCTGAGTACTAGCATCAATTGGATTAATTTTGGATGGCTCCTGGTTTAGCATGTCATAAGATGAATGGTAGATACTGGTTACCCAGACAGTGAAAGTGTATTAATTGCATTCCTGTGGCTGGGAGGTGGAAGCAGGGTTCCCGTTAGAAATGTGGTGAGGATCTTGATAGTAGAGGGCTTCTGAATAGTTGTTCCTGAGTACTGTCATTTGATAGATGGTAGAGGTGAGGAGTGGGACTCCAATTTATATTGTGGAAAGTTTGGAATTTCGTAGGCAGGGCATGTCCTTTTGTCTGGCTCTGATTACAGGTTCAGAACGCTGATGATATCTAGGTACATTTCATTGTGCCTTCACTTTAAATACTCTTGCTTGATGCCAACATCTTTGTTATCCGCTGTGAGAGCCTCACCTTACACAAAGGCTCTGTCTGAGGAACAGCCAGAAAATTACACTTGAAAGAGAACCAACCCAAACTGGTTCTGAAACCCTAGAAAGTGGATCTACATCCCCTCTCTGGAAAATGTGTATTAAAATGGGAACTAATCCACCCCATTTAGTTCCAGTTCCAAGTTCTTCATGACCAGCAGAATACTCTAAGGTCTGCTGTGTGTCTCCCAGAAAGCAGGTAACTGTGGGACCTAAAAAGTGACTGAGGAAGCAGACCAAGGTTTGCAGAACTAACTTAAGGATTTTACTCAGTAACTGTAAAGAGTTGAAAGCAAATTGAGCTGTAGGGTACATCTATGCCTAGAGGGTGAACAGCACTTTTGCTTAATCATTGCTTTTTCCTGTATCATACCCCAGGGTTTATAGATTCTGAGGAACTATGATAGCAGGGGAGGGTACCGAAGGGTGTAGCACTTCTGGTGAGTTTGCAAACAAGATTACAACAAAGCACAGGGCTGAACAATATGTTATTCTTTGTTTTGGTTGATTGTTGAGTTCTGACATTTGCCCTCCACGCTACTGATGACGCAGAAAAAGAAGGACTAACATATATTCATATATCATGTAACAAAATCGTATAAGGTAGAATGATTTTAGCAAAGAAAAATAATGTACGTGGGAAATTGTGCCCACGGAGTAGTTCGCCATTATTATAAACAAGCCTAATTAATCATGAAGAATTGACAAATGTAGTAATCCGTCATAATTACAAAATGTGTTTTATGATTTTCTTGATTGGAACTGTTTTATGCTTAGCTTAAATTTAGTAGAGGCTTTGGCCTAGTCGCCTGGTCTCAAATTCAACTGCGTGGTTTTCACTTGCACTAACAAAAGCTTATTATTTCATTTAAAGGTTGTACTTTTCCAGTAGAAATGACTAATACACTTATCTCAAGGTTTCGTGCTAGGATGGTTGCATCCCTTTTGATACAAGTTCAACTCCTGCAGGTGCGGACAATAGAAGCACTGTGATAAAATTAATTGGCAAAATTGTTGTAACTTGTGTTCCAAGGCTCCAAGGACAATGTATGCATAAAAGAGTACTAGGATAAAGACACTATTCATTGGTCAAATTGAAGCCACCCTATGAACCCTCCAATGGAAGACTCTGCAGAATTTGGAATGTTTCTTACTTGAACCCACCGGACAAAGAGAAGTCAGCCATTTTCCTTGATGCCATCTTTGAAGCTAAATGCCAGACACCATCTTGGACGACATCTTGATGCCCTTTTCTCTATTCCAGAGAAAGAGACTTTAAGAATTCTCACCCTAGAGACTTTAACTTTAATGTTGCCCCGTCTTGCCAATGCAGTAACTTTGCCCCATTCTCCTTGCTGCTGCAAGGAAACTTGCCCTTAATTCTGCCCCTTTGAGATCTGCCCCATGCTGACCGAACCGGTACTTGAAGGACAAAGACTTTCCTTGTATGCTGATTGTATTTGGTAATTATGAAAGGATAACTGTATTATGCATTGTGTTTTTCCTTTTAGGTACCAACTGCTATTTTTATAGGGCCCAAGCTAGAAGTTTTCCAAATTTGTGTTGACTAAATTCATTTCGCATGAAGTCCCACATGCCAATGCTAATTAGAGGTTAGTTAAGGTATTCACTTGATGCACCATGTTGAATTGAAATCTTGTTATGCTGACCGATGTATGCAATTAGTCAAGTTCAATTACTAATATTAGTGATTTGCATTGCCATAACTGAATGTATTATAATTCAGATTTTGCGGAGATTACGTTTCTTCTGCCGCTATGGACAGCTAGTACTGTTCGTATACATATATCATTTGGTTTTGAGACTCATATATATCGTTTTAGCTTTGTTAATATAGGGAAATAAATTCACTAACTTTAAATAAACTGGTGTGGTTATTCATGACTGAAAGGTCATGGTGCGTCGAAATACCAACTGTTATTGATTCCTAATGTGTTATTTTGATCTATTAATTGAGTATTGGCTATTGATTACAATAGTCACTGATTATTAGTTTAAGTGATCCGACTATTCTAGGATGAGGAGAACCCAACTCGGTGTACTGCCATTTGTTAAATTTTGTTTTGACCAATGACTTTGTGTTTCACCACTGCGCATATTAGTTGCTCAATGTTCACCAGTAGCACATGGTATGTTTTGTTCAGTTTAGCTGCCTATGGGCTTTGACATGGCATTAGCCATTACTTTCTGTATTCAGTTTAGCCGCCTATGGGCTTTGACATTGCATTAGTCATTACATTCTGTATTCTGCCTATGGGCTTTGACATTGCATTAGTCATTACATTCTGTATTCTGCCTATGGGCTTTGACATTGCATTAGTCATTACATTCTGTATTCTGCCTATTGACTTTGACATTGCATTAGCCATCACATTCTGTATTCTGCCTATTGGCTTTGACATGATGTATTCAGTTTAGCTGCCTATTGACTTTGACATGATGTATTCAGTTTAACTGCCTATTGGCTTTGACATGATATTATACTTGCATTTTATATTCAGCTCAGCTGCCTCTTGGCTTTGACATGATATTATACATTGCATTTTATATTCAGCTCAGTTGCCTATTGGCTTTGACATGATATTATACATTGCATTTTGTATTCAGCTCAGCTGCCTATTGGCTTTGACATGACACTAGACATTGCATTTGATATTTAGGTTAGATGCCTATTGCCTTTAACAAGGAGTTAGACATTGCAGTTGAGAATCCAAGCTGTATTTTTCCAAGCTGTGTTTTTGCACCAGATGAACCAAGATGTTTTTCTCACAGTAGACTAGACCTGATAAGAGAGGGTACATGGGTGTCGTTTTTCTCCACTTGAGCTTGGGAACAGGAGTAGTCTTGGAGACCTGGCCAGTCTCCAAAAGGCTTGCTCAGTTTCCCGAGTCTGAGAGGAGGGGGCACACCTTTGTAACGAATGTAACAGGCTGCAGAGATTCAGATTCGAATCTGCCGGACCTCGTGCTGGAGCTTGGCGCCAGCTGCCAGCAATCCCGTGTGGGTAGATGAATCTCTTTCTCGCGGCTGACAGGGGGTCATCAGCTTGCAGACCTTAGAAAGATGAAGCTGTAAATAGTTTCCCACACGGTGAAGTATTTGTTTTGCTTTGCATTCAATATCTTATAAATATAACCTGCTGTGTATATTGCAAACTGATATATTTTGTTTGATTAACGCGGGCTTGAAAGCTACTAATTCGTCAACATAAAAAGTGTGGTTGGGGAAGAATTAACAACAATAAAAGTCTTCTTTGAACTCAGAAGTGCATTTCTGGTGGTTTATGTTAGTGCTTAGAAACTAGATAAGAGAAAAGCACTACACTCGGTTAAAAGGTTCACCGACCTCCAACGTGTCCAGGTATAGGGAAATTTATAAAGGCTGGACGCGTTATCAGTAGATGGTAGCAGAGATTGATGGTTACGCCCTTTGGGACCCCATCCGAACAATAGACGGAGTCAAGTTAGAATTTTCTTTGATAAAACAAGTTGGAGAGATGGTGATGCCCTAAATCCCCAATGACTTTCCCGGAATCTTGGAGCTTGCGAATGGAGGAAATGGAGGTGTGAAAATGTTTTCGGCGTTTCTAGTGATGGTGTGAGAGAAGTTTGGGTTTTGCGCTTGCACAGCTTATTGCCGCAGATTAATTGAGAAGTTTGTGAGGATTCTAGGGGGTTATGAACTCCAATTAAAAGATTTTAGAGGAGTGTTACTCCAAAGTGTGAGAGTAGGGAAGTTGTCGAACTTCACATGTGTGTAGCGCTTTGTGCAGGAAAATTGTCCACGTGGTTGTTGATGTTGAGGCGGGCCCTGCGAGGTCAAGAGACTCCGGAGTATGTTGAAAAGTGTGTGAGACACTTGATTGATGTTGTAATCTGTTCAGTTTAATCGGTTGATCGGGCGTGGTCAACGAGTCAGTATGAATATTGAGGAATGAAAGAAACTTTTCGACTTTGAGATTTGACGAATTCTAAGGTGCACTAGAATAGTTCATTGATCAGTTGAGAGTAAAGTTTGCAGGTCAAATTTTGCTTGCGAGAGCGGGAAACCGAGAAAGATGGAATAACTGCTGAGGCTAGTGAAAAATCCCTAAGGTTTCTGAAGCGATTGTATTACCCCTTCCTGTAGTAAACCGACAGATTTGTTTTCTTCTTTTTTGGTTAGTGCTCGCGATATATTGTGGAAATTAGTTTTTGAGTGAAGTTGAATGAAAGAGGACAAGCCGCGGGACTTTGTCAGCCGCAGTGTGTGAGTGTGACGTCACTAGGAGCCGCGCTGGGATAGGTTGGTTGGTGAGAAGGGTTGCGCACGGATTGGACGCAGTCCGTGAAGCGCAATTGGTGGGGAAAGGCAAGCGAAGAGTATTCCGGTAATTAAAGTCACTTATTGATTACACATTTAGAAAAATAAAAGACGGAAAGATGAAATTTTTCAAAGCATTTAAGAGTGCATTGAGGGGAGATGTGTATATAAAAGCAAATGTAGGAGAAGAAACACCGCCTGAGGGTACACCAGCTTACATCGTGATCGAAGAAAAGGGTGTCGCACCATGTCTTTGGCTAAAGCAATGGTGCAAACTAACAGAAAAGCATGGAAGTGTAGCGTTCCCTATGCATGGGTCGTTTAATCTCAAAGTTTTGGAGAACATAAGATTCGAGCTATACGACATGAAAGTACCTCCAAGACCAGCGCAGTTTGAGGCATTAGCAATTTGGGAACTAATAGCTAGGAACCAACAACAAAAGAAATTTGAGACAAGAATAAGAAAAGTAGAAAAGACACTAGCGGATGCTAGATGGGATACCACACAAAAGGTTTGGAGATCAGACGTACTGCAGGGAATTAAATTGTTTCCAGCAATTACTGATGAAGCAGAAACGGAAGGAAGGAAAGCTACCTATAAAACAAACAGGAGTCAGTCCAGAGATAGAGAAAACAACAGAAATTCGAAAAGATCAGACGAGTCAGACGATGAGGAGTTCATTATACAATTGTTAAATGATCACCCGCCACCATATGTGGAAAGCGAAAAAGGCTCAATAATTAGCACTGGCCCTCCAGAACCAATACAAGGTAATGTGACACCGAATTCGAGAATATCACAGAGGCAGAGCAGTTCCGATATGCCCTTTTCACCACAAATACCACAAATTCAGAGGATATATCCTGACGTGCCTAAATTGAATCCTGTCGATAATTATCAGCCGCAGGTTCAAAGGCGCTGCTGTGATGAGCATAATCTGGGAATGACTTCTGATTTAATGGCGCAGAGAGGACAGAATTATCAAAGACCGACATTGATTCAAGCTGAATCAACACAAATTGTGATGCCTCAGAAGCAGATGCAAGAGGTGCCGAGGTACACACAAATAGCAGAGAACCGGTTAGACATGCCAATAATGATGAACGATAATGTGGGAATTAACATGCCACAGAATTCGGGGAACGGACAGAATCCAGACGCAATATCTCTGCCTATCACTGTAGGTCCGCCAGTACCATTGTATATACAGGCAAAGCCGAATGCATGCGACCAAGGGGTAATGATACGAAATGAGACAGGGAGGAGATGCATAGAAAACACTCCAGAAACAACCCCGGTAGGAACACTGCCAAATAGATCTGGGTCTTTGTCGGAATTTAGTCCAATTCCAATTTGTGCTCCGTCAACTGTGGTAAGATCGAATCCACCACTAATAGTACCGCTCACTTCAAAAACTGAAACGTTGCCGCAACCATCAGTAGCAGTTGATGTAAGTGCTACATTGATGGGACTGAACGCACAACAGCTAACACAATGGTTCAACAGTTTGAACTCCCCACAGAGTACATCCAGTGGGAAGGGAGAAGAATACCTGAATAAAATAAGATTGGGCTGGGAAGCAGATGAACTAGTAGAGGGAACGATGGGACTAAACAGGTTAGAATCATACACAGAAGAAGAGCTGAGGTACATGTGCCCTAGAATTACAAGAGAAGTGAGCAACATACATAAGAAGTTACAAGAGATTGCAGACAGAAACGGGATCGATATAGGTAAGACTAAACACTTGAGCAGAAGTTACAGGCTAGACTTTGAGACAAAAGACTTTGAACACATGAGATCTGCAGGGATGAAAACACACCTTAAGGAGATACTGCAGAGCGCGCAGGTCTGGAGATGCTTAGACAAGTGGGAAAGTAGATGGGTTAAGAAAAAGGACAAAAAGAAGAAAAGTACCCCAGATCGGAATGAAAAAGTACAACAGAATAACGACCTGATAACCATGTTGCCAATGAGAAAAACAGCAGGGGGAAAACTTGTACATGTACCGTGGCACAGGTGCGATATTCAATCCTTTACGGATGATTTCCCTACATTAAGAGAGAAACCAATTGAATGGTATCAACAGACAGATAGATTTGTGAAGCTTGCAAAATGTCTTTGGGAAGACCTGAACACCTTATTCGAAATTGTGGTTCCGGCAGACTTGTGGGAAGATTGTATGAGGGCTGTAGGTTGGCCGACAAGTGAACCAGAAAGGGATAGGGACACAGGTGCACCATCACCTACGGTAATGAGTTTATAGCATAAGGTGATTGAGCACTTGAAAACAAATGTCGCGTCGAAAAATGTGGATTGGCAGAGGATTGACAGAACGGCACAAGAAGTTAAAGAGTCTATACATGCGTATTATGAGAGATTGTTGAAAGCATTTAAAAATTACAGCGGCACGGAAACGTTTGAGCCAAAGGACATGCTCCATTTTGTGTTCAGATTTGTGGAAGGATTGAGACCCGAAATCAGCCAGATGATTAAAATGCATTTGATTTGTTGGCAGTCAAAATCGATCGACGAAGTGTTGAACTATGCAAAATACTGTAGTGATGAGATTGAGATGAAGCAGAAAAGGTTGAAAGAAAAGGTGATGGTGATGCAGCTTAGAGCAGCTCAGACAGGTTTGCAAGGTTTACAAGGTTTTCAACAGCAGTTGCCGCAGCAGCAACAGCAGGGAAATGCTATGTTTCAGCCACAAATGAGAGGCAGAGGCCAAGGAGGTTTTGTGAATAATGGTCCTGATATAAATACTGTTATGATTCAGAATGGTATACAGGCAATGAAGAAGGTGATGCCATGTCACATGTGCAGAATCGTCGGGCATTGGAAACGGGAGTGCCCAATGTTGGTGCAGGAAGGAGTAGGTCAGCAAAACAATGATGTCAATGCATTTCAGAATATGAGAGGACCGAAATTGAGAGGTCCAAATCCAAATTTTCAAAATAATGTAAATCAAATGCAGGGTTTACAACCCATAGAACCACAGCAGGTGCAAATGCCCCGCGCACAAATGGCACAGTTGCAGCCAATGCAACAGCAGTTTCCTATGGTACCTAATCAGCAAATGCAAATACCCTTAGCACCAATGAATCAGCAACAAGTAATGCTTCCTCAACAGGTCACGGGTCAAGGAATGAATCAAAATGACACAGTACACCAATTCCCGTTACACAGTGAGAATGGAATAAACGATGCGTGGGAGAGTGAAAGTTCAGATGAGGAGGGAAATTGTATGCTTGCAGCATCCTTGGAAGTTGATCAAAAGGGTCCGTATGTGTAAGGAAGAGTTATGGGTCACGGTGTTTCGTTCTTGGTTGACACAGGAGCTACACGCTCTACAGTTAGAAGTATCGAAGTACCAAACTTGCCACTTTCAGGGAGAACAGTTCAAGTAGTGGGAGTGGCAAATAGGTACCTGACAAACCCAATCACAGATCCAGTGCAAGTCAGAATTGGTAACTATCAAGGGTCACATAAATTTGTGGTGTGTGACTCAAGCCCGATATCACTATTAGGGAGAGATTTATTGTGTAAATTGGGATGCTCGATTATGTGTTCAAATGATGGAATTAGAATTCAGACAAACAGTGATGAGGAAGAAGAGGACAGTTTAGGATGAGACGTAGTGGAAACTGTCGACTAAGAGTATCCCCTGATTACTCTTTACCCAATGCTCACTGAAGCAGATATTCCTGCTGAGTTACAGGAAACAGTTGGAAAGGAAGTGTGGGATATGACAGGAAAAGAAGTAGGATTGGTCAAAGGAGTAGAACCAGTGAAAGTGACAGTAAAACCCAATGTAAATTTTCCCCAGACCCCACAATACCATATGGCACAAGACACCCTCATGAAAGTCGCCCAACTCATTGATTAGTTTGTAAAACAGGGAGTACTAAAGGAAGTGTTAAGTAGTCCATGTAATTCACCAATCATGGGACTAATAAAACCGAGTGGAAAGGTCCGGATTGTTCAGGATTTGAGGAAAATAAATGACATAATAGTCAAGTGTTTTCCTGTAGTACCAAATCCAGCTGTGATAATGTTTCAAGTTCCCTGTGATGCTGAATGGTTCTCAGTCATCGACTTATCACAAGCATTCTTTTCTGTGCCTCTTCATGAGGACAGCCAATTTCTCTTTTGTTTCAAATTCCTTGACAGAGTCTACAGTTGGTGTCGAATTACTCAAGGGTTTTCGGAGTCACCATCAATTTTCAATCAGATTCTAAAGAAAGATTTGGAATCATTGGAATTACCATTTGAATCAACCTTGGTACAGTATATTGACGATTTGCTGATCGCGTCCAAGACAGAAAGTGATTGTACAGCTGACACCATTGCCCTATTGAATCATTTGGGAAGGAATGGACACAAAGGGGGTCATTCTGACCCTGGCGGTAAAAACCGCCAGGGCCAACGACCGCGGGAGCACCGCCAACAGGCTGGCGGTGCTCCCATGGGCATTCTGACCGCGGCGGTACAGCCGCGGTCAGAAACGTAAAACCGGCGGTGTACTGCCGGTTTTCCGCTGCCCTGGGGAATCCTCCATGGCGGCGCAGCTTGCTGCGCCGCCATGGGGATTCCGACCCCCATTACCGCCATCCTGTACCTGGCGGTCGTGGCCGCCAGGAACAGGATGGCGGTAAGGGGTGTCGTGGGGCCCCCGTAACAGGGACCCACCATGATTTTCAGTGTCTGCCATGCAGACACTGAAAATCGCGATGGGTGCAACTGCACCCGTCGCACCACTTCCACTCCGCCGGCTCCATTCGGAGCCGGCATCCTCATGGAAGGGTGTTTCCCGCTGGGCTGGCGGGCGGCCTTCTGGCGGTCGCCCGCCAGCCCAGCGGGAAACCCAGAATACCCACGGCAGTCTTTTGACCGCACTGCGGTATTCTGGCGGTCCCAGCCAGGCCGGCGGCTTCCGCCGCCCGCCGGGGTCAGAATGACCCCCAAAGTGTCCCCTTCGAAATTACAGTTCTGTCAGAAGAAAGTGAAATATTTGGGTCACCAAATAGAGAAAGGGTCGAGAAGAATTATGAAAGAGAGAATAACAAGTGTACCTCAAATGAGTCCACCGAAGACGAGAAGAGAAGTGAGGAAGTTTTTGGGAATGGTGAGCTATTGTCACCAATGGATTCCCAATTTCTCAACTCTAGCAAAACCTTTGCTGAAACTGACCCAGAAAGATGCGCTGGATGAAATAGTGCTGAAAAGAGATGAGATGGATTCTTTTATTGAATTAAAGGAATGCATGTGCAGGGCTCCAGCTTTAGGTATGCCTGATTACACAAAGCCTTTTACATTGTTTTGTCAAGAACGTGATGCATGTTCCTTGTCTGTCTTGACTCAAGCCCATGGTGGCGTAAACAGACCAGTAGCATACTTTTCAGCTACTTTGGATCCGGTCGCAGCAGCACTGCCAGGGTGCTTGCGTGCCGTAGCAGCAGTTGGTATCAGCCTAAATCAGAGTGAAGGAATAGTGATGGGACATCCTTTGACAGTCATGGTCCCTCACTCAGTCGAGATACTTTTGACACGTACCCGAACACAGCACATGACCGGTGCTAGGCTTACAAGGTACGAGACAATAATTTTGGGTTCACCTAACGTGCAGCTGAAAAGGTGCACTACGTTGAATCCAGCAACATTGTTTCCCAGTGAAAATGTCGAAATTGAGAACGCTGAAGACATCGAGCACGACTGTCTTCAGGTGACTGAATTTTGCACAAAACCAAGACCTGACATCAAAGACACCCGATTGGAAGAAAACGATCAAGTTATTTTTGTTGATGGTTCATGTTTAAGAGATGCACTAGGAATATTGAAAGCAGGATATGCTGTATGTACAATAACAGGTGTTCTGGAAGCATCTTGGCTTCAAGGAGTTTACTCTGCACAAGTAGCGGAACTGGTAGCACTTACTAGAGCTTGCCAACTTTCCGCATTAATGAAAGTCACCATTTACACTGACAGTCAGTACGGATTTGGAATAGTGCATGATTTTGGACAATTGTGGTCACAAAGAGGCTTCATGACCTCTTTAGGATCACCAGTGAAAAATGGTGAAAGAATAAGGGAACTGTTACATGCCATCCAGTTACCAGGAGAAGTTGCAGTGGTAAAATGCAGTGCACATTCAAAATCACAAGACTATGTTTCTTTGGGAAATGGATATGCAGATCAAGTCGCAAGGTTTTGCGCATTGAACTGTATATTGCTCAGAGACGAATGGAACTTGATAAATGAGCCAGAACTTGAACCAAGTGAAGCTTTTGCTCTAAAGGTTGTAGATACAATTGATGAATTGAAATCCTTACAGAACGACGTCAGTGAAGATGAGAAACTCTCATGGAGCAAATTACAATGCGTAAAGAAACCAGATGATTTGTGGGTTTCAAGTGAAGGGAGATTGGTTTTACCAAACAGTCTTTTGACGCAGTTGGCTAGATTGTACCATGGACAAGCCCATCTTGGAAGGGATGCCATGGTTAGACTATTCAAAATTGATTGGTTTAATCCCAAATTCCGTCACGTTGCTGAAGCAGTTTGCCATCGTTGGTCGTTTGCCAGCAAATGAACGCAGGGAAGGGAACAGAAGTAAATTTGAGCCACATTGGAAGAGCGGGAGGTCCCTTGAGCAGGATGCAAATGGATTTTATTGAGATGCCTGTGCATGGAGGCTTGAAATATGTGTTGGTGATTGTGTGTATTTTTAGTCACTGGATTGAAGCATACCCCACACGTAGAAATGATAGCCTTACAGTCGCAAAACTACTCTTGAGAGAACTAATACCACGTTTCGGATTCCCGATCTCCTTAGAATCAGATAGGGGAAGTCACTTCAATAACAAAGTAATAAAATTACTGTGTGCAGCACTGAACATTGAGCAAAAATTGCATTGTAGCTACCGCCCTGAAGGATCAGGACTAGTGGAGCAAATGAATGGCACTTTGAAATCGAGGATGGCGAAAATATGTGCATCAACAAACTTGAAATGGCCTGACGCATTGCCCTTGGCATTAATGTCAATGAGAAACACCCATGATAGAAAGACTGGACTGTCCCCACACGAGATCCTCATGGGCAGAGCCATGAGGCTTCCAGCAGTTCCTGCAAATGCTCTTTTGAATATTACAGATGATATGGTGTTGGACTATTGCAAAGGTCTAGCTGATGTGGTACGCTCTTTTTCTCACCAGGTGGAGGCAACCACCTTGCCACCGATCCAAGGTCCAGGACACGCCCTGAAAGCAGGTGACTGGGTCATGATAAAGAAGCACGTGAGGAAGTCGTGTTTGGAACCCCGTTGGAAAGAACCTTTTCAAGTGATTCTGACAACTACCACCGCTGTGAAGTGTGCCGGAGTTCCCAACTGGATTCACGCCAGTCACACGAAAAGGGTGACGTGCCCAACAGAAGAGGAAGTTGAAGCGCTGAAATCGCCAGTGACTGACAAGAAAGTACCAGGGACTGAGACAGAACAAAGAGAACCTGGAGGTGAACAAGCAGAAATAGAGGAGGGAGAGATATTTTCTGAGGAAGAAACAACAGACCCATTTGAGGAGATCGGAGGAGAAACCTCAGAAAGTGACAAAGATCCTGAAGGTAACGAAGAGCCTGCGACAGGTGAAGGAGCAGGAGAGCCTGATCAGAGGAGGGCTTTCCCAGAAGCAGCCGACACAGGAAAAGAAAAGGAAAACCTGATTGACCTCCTAGGGGAAGAAAAGGAGGCGGGACAGGGTGAAGTCGTTCAACCTCATCCAGAACCGGTTGCAGGGCCATCAGGAGAAAACAGTGCGAAACGGAGATAAAGCATATCGCCAGTGAAATTAAGGACGAAAGAATTATCAAATGAAGGTGATGGGCCAAAGTTGAAAGAGAAAAGAAAAGAGGTGCCTGTTGCAATAGCAACACCAAGTGAAGAGAAAGTCCTGGCCAAGGAAGAAAGTACCAGTGAGAGAGAATCAAAACGAGATGCAAAATTGAAAAGGAAAAGAATACTGAGCAGAAGATATTCTGGTCCGGAGTGGGCATACATAGCCACTAACGATTGGTCAGACAAATTCCTATCTCTCAGTCTTGAGAACGAAGAAGCAGAACTTCACTTTGGCACTTGAGAAGCGAAATCCCATGAGCATTACTGAATAAGACATTAACAATCTGATTGACTTTTGAACCGGCTAAGACATTGCTAACTTGATTGACTTTGAAACCGATTTTGAGACAAAGCTGCTAACCGATAAGAGACTAAGCTGCTAAAGAAAACAGTGTGAACATTGAACTTGTTCAGCTTTATATATATATATACAAATCTGATTTGAAAGAGTGTCTTCAACTTTCTGATTCTATATAGATCATGACAGGCTACACTACACAGGGACATAAGATGAAGTGTTGTAAATACGTGTGTATAGGTCTAATAACTGCATGTGTACTAATCATTGTAGCAATAGTTCTTGGAATGCATGGAAAGAATGAGAGAGAGACGAATGATGCCTCTACTTCTAAACCTATTACTGAACTAACTCCTTTAAAGAAACTCGAACAAGACGAAAGACATTTGCATGATAAGAAGGAACTTTCGTCCAACGTTTTCTATTGCTTGTTGAGTGAGTATGTTGAGAGAATGGATGCGAAAGATTGTTATGTATGCACACAAATACCTACCTCAGTAGTGGAAGGGGTGACATAACATAGAATGCCTCTTACGTATGGAATTACATGTAGTTTAATAATGACCAGATTTTACGGCCAGGAGTATATTCACTACTTTTATTCCAATCAGGATGTTACATTTGCATATATCCCCATAATCGAGTACCTGAGTAAAGTAGCAAGGGATTACTATATAAAATTGATGAGGGGTTTCTTTGAGCCTTTGTCACCTTTTCACACAGCTCACGCCCACAGAGAAAACCTTACATGCTTGCTTTCACCAATGGAGATAAGCTTTTTAGATCGCACTGACGATAGAAGGAAAGAGGTGAAGGAGAAATTAGAAAGGGAATTACACAAGAGGACATCTGTAGATAACTATGCTTTTGCCGCGATAAAGACGCAAGGGAAAATAGCTTTAGATACATTACACGTAGGGAGATTCTGTGTACATAGACATAAATCATATTATGACACAGTTTTTGTGGGAACGAGTGAATGTAAACATACGTTTTTGTTTCAACCTAAATGGACGTTCATGCTGAATGGACAAGACCCAGTTATTCCAGGGGTATATTATATTTGTGGACTTAACGCCTATTATCGCCTTCCTAAAGGATGGTATGGGAGATGTTATTTGGGAATAGTGTTCCCAAAGGTTTATCAACTGGACGATTTAAAGAATTTTCCAAAGCTGTCTGAATCACATCATGTTCAGAAAAGAGAGACAGCTTCTGGTGTAGTAGGAGATATATTTGGAGCAGTGATTCCTTCAGTAGGAGTCATATTGAATTCAATTAAAATACGAAAGTTGTCTACTATTATGGATAACATGCTGACAAAATTCTCAGGAGCTATAATCCTGATGGATGCTGAACTGGCTGCAGAAAGAGCTATGACTCTTCATAATCGGCTTGCCTTAGACATCCTTTTAGCAAAAGATGGCGGCGTTTGCAAAATGCTTGGTACACGTCACTGTTGTACTTATGTTCCGGACAACAGTGGGCAAATTAGAAAAATGCTTACAAACTTAACTAACGAAAGTGCAGATTTGAAAGAATTGAAAGAACCAGGAGTATGGGAGAAGGTTGGAAAAGGATTTGCTTCCGTGGGAAATTGGCTCAGCAACATTTGGAACGGATTATTACTGAAAATCGTAAAAGGAATATTAATAGTATTAATTTGTTTATTGGGTATTTCGGGAATATGGAAACCTATTAATATATTGAAAGCAAGAAACAAAAGAAGAAGAGAAGAGAAGAGAAGAGAAAATAGAAAACAAAATGGTAGAAATATACAGAGAAAATCAAAGGGAACCAAAAGAAAGAGGGAATTGACTGAAGTGCCGAATTACTAAAACAGAATTTTAATTGGAATAAAATTTGTGGGTAGATTTGATGTGATGACATAATTAGTCATCAGAGGAGGGATTGATGACGCAGAAAAAGAAGGACTAACATATATTCATATATCATGTAACAAAATCGTATAAGGTAGAATGATTTTAGCAAAGAAAAATAATGTACGTGGGAAATTGTGCCCACGGAGTAGTTCGCCATTATTATAAACAAGCCTCATTAATCATGAAGAATTGACAAATGTAGTAATCCGTCATAATTGCAAAATGTGTTTTATGATTTTCTTGATTGGAACTGTTTTGTGCTTAGCTTAAATTTAGTAGAGGCTTTGGCCTAGTCGCCTGGTCTCAAATTCAACTGCGTGGTTTTCACTTGCACTAACAAAAGCATATTATTTAATTTAAAGGTTGTACTTTTCCAGTAGAAATGACTAATACACTTATCTCAAGGTTTCGTGCTAGGATGGTTGCATCCCTTTTGATACAAGGTCAACTCCTGCAGGTGCGAACAATAGAAGCACTGTGATAAAATTAATTGGCAAAATTGTTGTAACTTGTGTTCCAAGGCTCCAAGGACAATGTATGCATAAAAGAGTACTAGGAGAAAGACACTATTCATTGGTCAAATTGAAGCCACCCTATGAACCCTCCAATGGAAGACTCTGCAGAATTTGGAATGATTCTTACTTAAACCCACCGGACAAAGAGAAGTCAGCCATTTTCCTTGATGCCATCTTTGAAGCTAAATGCCAGACGCCATCTTGGACGACATCTTGATGCCCTTTTCTCTATTCCAGAGAAAGAGACTTTAAGAATTCTCACCCTAGAGACTTTAACTTTAATGTTGCCCCGTCTTGCCCATGCAGTAACTTTGCCCCATTCTCCTTGCTGCTGCAAGGAAACTTGCCCTTAATTCTGCCCCTTTGAGATCTGCCCCATGCTGACCGAACCGGTACCTGAAGGACGAAGACTTTCCTTGTATGCTGATTGTATTTGGTAATTATGAAAGGATAACTGTATTATGCATTGTGTTTTTCCTTTAGGTACCAACTGCTATTTTTATAGGGCCCAAGCTAGAAGTTTTCCAAATTTGTGTTGACTAAATTCATTTCGCATGAAGTCCCACATGCCAATGCTAATTAGAGGTTAGTTAAGGTATTCACTTGATGCACCATGTTGAATTGAAATCTTGTTATGCTGACCGATGTATGCAATTAGTCAAGTTCAATTACTAATATTAGTGATTTGCATTGCCATAACTGAATGTATTATAATTCAGATTTTGCGTAGATTATGTTTCTTCCGCCGCTATGGACAGCTAGTAATGTTCGTATACATATATCATTTGGTTTTGAGACTCATATATATCGTTTTAGCTTTGTTAATATAGGGAAATAAATTCACTAACCTTAAATAAACTGGTGTGGTTATTCATGACTGAAAGGTCATGGTGCGTCGAAATACCAACTGTTATTGATTCCTAATGTGTTATTTTGATCTATTAATTGAGTATTGGCTATCGATTACAATAGTCACTGATTATTAGTTTAAGTGATCCGACTATTCTAGGATGAGGAGAACCCAACTCGGTTAAAAGGTTCACAGACCTCCAACGTGTCCAGGTATAGGGAAATTTATAAAGGCTAGACGCGTTATCACTACCTTCCTGAGAAGTCTTTGAATGCTCGTCCTTGCTACCCTGACAGTCAAGTGTGCAGAGATGGTGTACTGTGACCATTTTGCAGAGCCATAGTGGGAAGTACCCCAGGACATGGTTGGGGCCCAGTAGCCTCTTTCTGCCTTTTGCCCCTACCTCCCCTGAACGGGATCTGATACGGGCATTATGCTCATGCACTGCTAAGTGTTATTTATACTACCCAGCATTCAGAGTGACATTTGTGTTGTTCATAGATTCGGATTTGGCCGGGTCTTTTGGTGTTTATTTTCAAATATGTCAGGTGTAGGTATGAGTGCTCTTGTGCAGAATGTTATAGTGCCAGTGTGGCTTGAACTGCCTGTGATGTTGGCATTGTAATGTGGGAGCTGGTGCTGAGGTGAAGGAGAGTTTGGGAGTGTGGTGAACTGTAGTCCTGATGGGTGTCAGGGATTGACCAGAGAGTGGTGGAAACTACAAGTTCCAGGTTCCAGGGACCACAAAAGAGGTACAGTGAAACTAAAATCCGTCCCTCTGTAAAAGGGTTACTGGATGGAAGGTGGATCCTGACATAACTGGTACCCAGATGAACTGCCAGAACTCCATAGCTGAGCATCACTAAGGTAACAAAGCTTCTTGGTTCTTGTCTAAGTGTATCAGATGACTATCATTAGGGACTGTTAAACTGAGCTGAACCAGGCGCCCCTGAGGAAGGATGTAGAATGCTCTCTTTTTTACATACATTAACCCTACTAGATAGACACAGAGGGTGGGCAGTGCTGGGAGCCTAAAGACAAACCCCCATCTTAACACATCCACAGACAGTAGTCATTGCAGCAGTATGGACAATATTTACACAGGGCAGAGCGGTTCACTTTGGCTAAACAAATGGTTAGGTTAACCCTTGAGGTAAATTATTGTGCTAAATACTCAAATTGAGTATCCTTTACATACTATATATTCTGAGTTCCAAACCAGTGTTATCGTTTACACTGGAAACATGCATGTGTCTGAGAACAAAAAAATAGAAATGTTTATAAATTGGGTCTAGGAGAGTCTTAATCCAGTACGCTTCAAGTGACTGTTAAATGTTAATTACCAAAAATGTTATATGTCCTCAGCGTGAAAGTGTGGGCAATAGTACATTAATCACGACTACCTGTTCATCAGTAGAGTCTTTAAAGTGCACAGACTAATAGCTGATTTATTTTCGTAAGCAGAGTCGAGGCTATGAGCCGACAATTGAACTTTTGCCCTGGTGAAAAGGTACTGGTCATTTCACTGGCCATTTGTAGACATGACGAACGTGTTAACGATGGTCCTGCTATTTGATAAATGCTGTAGGCTGAATCGTCTTTTATTAGGCCGACTTTATATTAAATACGAAAAATGTATTGTTTTAGTTAGATGTGTCGTGCAATGAAAAATGAATCACCAGTTAATACCACACAGAAGCGTCTCAAAGGACGAGACCGAATGGCTGTATTTATAGAATACTATAAAACACACATGTAAACAAGGAAATGGATAATGTTACAGAATAAAGATAGCCATAACCTCTTTCAAAAACCTGACAGCCATTTCCACAGTGTGGAGCTTCTTAAACAGCGGCAGCGCTGGGGCCGTCCATCTTCTTGAGTGGCAGCCAAGGATGATTTACCTATTGACTGACGTCGTACGTGGAGCTTTCCGCAGAGAAGCAGCAGCCACATTCAGAGGCTGAATTCAACCGCGGGGAGAAGGGATGGGAGTGGAGCTCGCTCTTCATCGCATTTACACTGTCTGCCTGTCTTGAAGACGACAACCTTTTCCTCCTTAAATGTGAGTCATAAGAAATCAGGGATCGAGTGTTCGGCCCTAGATATAATTCCACTTACAGAGTCTAAAGTTTTATTGTGCTGCAGAATGAATCTGTTTGCCAAGCGCACAAATGTATTCCACAATCTTCTGACACCTGGTGTTATCAAGCACACTGACACAATATATAATTATCCAAGCCTGGCAATTTACGAGGACTTTCTTTTGACCGCTCTTCAATAAATCACAAACGCTGCAGTGAGGCCTCGGCCATCCATGACCGACCTTGATGCCTCTGGAAGGACTGGAGAGGACGAAGCCACTTGAGTGGTGCGTAAAGCGGGCTATCTCACATTGGGTCTCACTAACGATCTTCTCTGGAGTAAATATATTGGGTAGAGATAATTATCAGAATCATAAAAACGTTCTTATGGTATGCAAAAGAAGTTTAATGTAGTGCACACAGCAAGTTTCCAGCTGGTTTGCTTGTAGACAAGGGCGTGGTACATGCAGCGGGCTCGTCAGATTGGGTCTCAGCAATGATTCGCTCTACAGTAAATGTACTGGACAGAGAAACAAAAAAGTAAATTTAATTCGAGGGATGAGAAGAGGTTAGGTTACTATGCTAAAACAGTTTTATACGTGGCACACAACAAGTATCTAGTCGCTTTGCTTTCGGACACATGGTTGAAAACTCTGGACCAGACGCCAATATAAGAGGCTTTGAGGTTAATGGTGATGAATCCTAAAGGATCTGATAAATAATTTGGGCTACGATTATGAGTTAGGATTAAATATGTGCAGAGATTCAGGTCGGTAGTAATTTCTGTTTCTAACTGGTATCTCTGCACATATTTACTCTGAGTACTAAGTAAACTCCACAAAACGGGGGAAATATGCAGATCTGTTTGTTTATGGTTTGAATTCCAGCTCTGTGTGGTTTAACACACACACACTTAACACCTTCTCTGGCTAGGTGGTAAATGTGTGGAAGTGGGCTTTTGTGGGACAAGGTGGTGGCAAGGATTAGTGCGTGTTAGACTTTTCATCCATGGCGTGGTCTCCCTTAACTTTTTGCCTCTATTCCCCAGGTTGTTGATGTGTGCTGGACTCTGATTTTACTGTTTTTGTTACTCTGGGCACTTTACCACTGCTAACCAGTGCTAAAGTGCAAGTGCTCCTTTACAAATTATGTATGTAATTGGCTTATCCATGATTGGCATATTTGATTTATTAGTAAGTCCCTAATACAGTGCACTAGAGGTGCCCAGGGCCTTTAAATCAAATGCTACTAGTTGGCCTGCAGCACTGGTTGTGCCACCCACATAAGTAGCTCTGTAGTCATGTCTCAGACCTGCCTCTGCAGTGTCTGTGTGTGCAGTTTTAACTGTAAATTCGATTTGGCAAGTGTACCCACTTGCCAGGCCTAAACCTTCCCTTTTCTTACATGTCAGACACCCCTAAGGTAGGCCCTAGGTAGCCCCAAGGGCAGGGTGCAGTGTATGGTTAAGGTAGGACATATAGTAATGTGGTTTATATGTCCTGACAGTGAAATATTGCTAAATTCGTTTTTCACTGTTGCAAGGCCTGTCCCTCTCAGAGGTTAACATGGGGGCTACCTTTAAATCTGATTAATGTGTAGATTCCCTTGTGGAGCGGATGGACATGTGGAGTTTGGGGTCTCTGAGCTCACAATTTAAAAATACATCTTTTAGTAAAGTTGATTTTAAGATTGTGTGTTTGAAAATGCCACTTTTAGAAAGTGGGCATTTTCTTGCTTATACCATTTCTGTGACTCTGCCTGTTTGTGGATTCCCTGTCTGGGTCAGTTTGACAGTTGGGCTGGTTGCACCTCACACTAGACAGTGACACAAAGGGAGCTGGGGTGTAGCCTGCATATCCTGATGAGCCATCTGTGCTAGGTGGGAGGGGAAGAGTGGTCACTCACACCTGAAAGGGCTGTGCCTGCCCTCACACAGTGCAGTCTCCAACCCCCTGGTGAGTGTCTGGGGCCTGGCCTGGGCGAGGCAGGATTTCACATTCAAAAGAGACTTTACTTTGAAGTAGGCCTACTTCAAAGGAGAAATTGGGTATAAGAAGAGCACCCAAAACCACAGACTTTAGATCACTTTTGCACTTCAAGAGGAACCTCTGCCTGGAGAAGAGCTGAAGAGCTGAGGAGAAGTGCTGCCCTGCCTGTGACTGTGCTTTGTGGAGCTATCCTGCAGTTGCTGCTTCTGCCAGAGTAAGAGGGCAAAGACTGGACTTTGTGTGCCTTCCATCTTGTGAAGAAATCTCCAAGGGCTTGATTTAGAGCGTGTCTCCTGTTGTTTGAAGTCTCAGGGAAAGCAAAGACTTCTCTCTGCCAGCACCTGAAGTCTCTGGAGAGACTCCTACCCTGCCCTGTGGTGCCCATCCAGTTCCTGTGACCCTGAAAGGAGAAGCTGGCAGCATAAAGACAAGGTAATCCACTCACAGAGCGCTGTGCGGGGAAAAGATTGACGCAACTCTGATCTGCGGCTGAAGAAACGACGCGCCGCCGGCTCTGCAGCTGAGAAACAATGCTGGCAGGAAACGCGACCGAAGAATCGACGCACGGAGCAGGAGAAACGACGCGGGGTTTTGGGATCATCGTGCAGCTGGATTTCCGACTCAAGTACTGCTGTGCGTGGAAAAACAACGCAAGGCCTGCCCGGACCCGAGAGTGCTGACTGGATCGACGCACCGCTCTCCTGCGGAGAGAAGAAATGACACGCCCAACCCGGCGACAGGAGAAACAACACACGGTCCCGCTCGTGAGTGGAATCAATGCCTCACAAGCCCTTTTTGATGCACATTCGCCCGTGTGGGGTTATTTTTGAAGCGCACCAGGTACATTTTCACGCTAGCAGCGCTAGTGTGTGTTTAAAACTACTCAAAGACTCTTTTTGCATTTTTATTGATAACTTGACTTGTGTATTGTGGATTTTTGTCGTTTTGGTCTTGTTTTGTTTAGATAAATATTTCCTATTTTTCTAAACTGGTGTTGTGGCATTTTGTAGTGTTTCATTAAGTTACTGTGTGTGTTGGTACAAATACTTTACACCTAGCACTCTGAAGTTAAGCCTAATGCTCTGCCAAGCTACCAAGGTGGTAAGCAGGGGTTAGCTGAGGGTGATTTATTTTACCCTGACTAGATTGAGGGTCCTTGCTTGAACAGGGGGTAACCTGACTGTCATCCAAAGACCCCATTTCTAACAGGGCGGATGAGGAGAGATGGGGTGGATGTTACTTGGCATGGTAGAGCATTACATGCCCCACACTGCCTTGGGAGGGGGCAGGGCTGATCTGCAGTCCATTCCTAAGGTGATTTTGCCAGCCAGATTTTTCGACTGGCAAAATTGAGTCCATTGTTCCTGTATTGGGAATTCAAGGTGTGGGAAGAATGGCTCACTCATGACTGAACAGAGCAGAATTCCACTTAAGTCATACTCAGGACCTTAGTTGTGGGCTTTTGATGAACTTCAGATGGTTGGTTCTTAAGGCAAAACTTCAGATAGAGAAATTAAGGGCTTAGCGCAGCCATCCTAAAAAACACTTCCTCTCACTTTCCTGAATCTGAGGCTCACAAACCGGGTGGGGTAAGCTGCATCACAATAAAGGGGGATAGATACCTTCTGCATCTCCTCTCCCTTGAGGGCGAGGGCTATGATTCGCTTGGTGTAGAAGACTCTAGTACATGAGAGTTTTATTTTTTCCCAATGGAAGTAGGTCATTTTGCATTCTTTGCTTATCTTCAACAGCCAACCGTCTTCAGGCCTAACAAGGTCTACCACACTCATGTCTGGTAGGTCTACTGCAATCTCCCATAAATAAGGCATGATAGAAAACTTACTTAGCATGGCAGAACTATCTAGATCACCTCACACAATCTCTGGGCACAACAAATGGTCCTTCTACATGTCTTTCTTCCAGTGATTATATGTAACTACAGATTCTCTGGGCTTTTAATGTACATTACAAGAGTACCTCTTCTGATTTCAATGCCTCTTTTCAGTGCTGAAATAAAATATGATTTAATTAAATGTTCCACAAACCCGTAGGAGTGAGCTTTATAGAGCCCTTCAGTATGACTACAAAAAGTTCAGTCGCCATGCATATTGCCACACTCCAGTGATTCATGGGCACGGAGATGAATGTGGATACATATTGTGCTATGCAGCAGAGTTGTACTTATGTTTGTGACTTAAGGTCTGTATGTATCACTGCATTTTACGTCTGGCTTGACAGCATAGCTTTCACCAGATCTAATGTGATCTGTAGAAATTGAGTTTCAGATGTGCTTCTCAGTAGGCCACAAGTTGATTCCCTTGAGTACAGCATTTGATTGGGGTGAAGTTGTGTGTTTCACTAAAAAAGGTGTGTTTGTGTTCCGTTTTTAGCTTTATTGGAAATCTTATGACAAGACAGTGATCAAGGCTATAGATCACATTGCTTATTATGAAAAGTTTGGATAGCGGAAATAGTACTAATGTGTTTCTTGTGAAAAGCATAAGTTAAAGTCAATAAACAATACAAATTATTATTACTATGTGGTAAAACTTCAAAAAGTTACTGTGTTACATATTACTCTAGAAGGCAAGTGCTTCAGTGTTGGATATCCCCTGTGACAAACCTTGGGGATAGAAGATTTGCATTTTTATCGGGAGACTTGGGGGAACGCTGGGTGGAAGGAAATTTGTGGCTCCTCTCACATTCCAGAACTTTCTGTCACCAAAATATGAGGAAAAGGTTTTTTTCGGCCAAATTTTGAGGTTTGCAAAGGATTCTGGGTAACAAAATCTGTGAGAGCCCCACAAGTCACCCCATCCTCTATTCCCCTATGTGTCTAGTTTTGAAAAATGCACAGGTTTGTTAGGTTTTCCTAGGTGCCGGCTAAGCTAGAGATCAAAATCCACAGTTAGGCGCTTTCCAAAAAACACATCAGTTTTAAATGTAAAAATGTGATGTGTCCATGTTGCATTTCCTGTTGCGGGCATTATGCCTACCCACGCAATTGAGGTGCCATTTTTATCAAGTGACTTGGGGGAACACAGAATAGCAAAACAAGTGTTATGGCCCCTTGTCTTTCTCTACATTTTCTCCTTCCAAATGTAAGACAGTGTGTAAAAAAGACGTCTATTTGAGAAATGCATTGTAATTCACATGCTAATATGGGCACCCCAGAATTCAGAGATATGCAAATAACCACTGCTTCTCAACACCTTATTTTGTGCTAATTTTGGAAATACAAAGGTTTCCTTGATACCTATTTTTCACTCCTTAAATATTTCAGCAAATTAACTGCTGTACACCCAGTGTACAATGAAAACCCATTACAAGGTGCAGCTCATTTATTGGACCTGGGCTCTTGATGAACTTACAAGCCCTATATATATGTGCAACCAGAAGAGTCCAGCAGATGTAACAGTATATTGCTTTAAAAAATCTGACATCTCAGGAAAAAGTTACAGAGTAAAACGGGGAGAAAAATGGCTGTTTCTTCACCTCAACTTCAATATTTTTTTATTCCAGCTATTATTTTCTGTAGGAAAACCTTGTAGGATGTACACAAATGTCCCCTTGCTGAACTCAAAATGTTGTCTACTTTTCAGAAATGTTTCGCTTTCCGGGATCCAGCATTGGTTTCACACCCATTTCTGTCAATAACTGGAAGAAGGCTAAAAGCACAAAATATAGTAAAAATGGGGGATGTCCCAGTAAAATCACAAAATTGTGTTGAAAAATGTAGTTTTCTGATTCAAGTCTGCCTGTTCCTGAAAGCTGGGAAGATGGTGATTTTAGCACCACAAAAGCTTTGTTGATGCCATTTTCAGGGGAAAAAAACACAAGCCGCCTTCTGCAGCCCTTTTTTCCCAGTGTTTTTAAAAAGCTGTATTTTGGCTAATTCCTTGGTCTCCTCCAGGGGAACCCACAAAGTCTGAGTACCTCTAGAATCCCTAGGATTTTGGAAAAAAAGGACGCACATTTGGTGTGGGTAGCTTATGTGGACAAAAAGTTATGAGGGCCTAAGCACAAACTGCTCCAAATAGCCAAAAAAAAGGCCTGGCACCTGAGGGGGGGGGGGGGGGGCTAGCAGCAAAGGGGTTAAGGCTTTCATATATTATCCAAACCTATTGGCATTGTCAGTGCTTGTCAGTATCCTTTCCCCCTGGGAAAAAACTGTATTATTAAATAGTTATACAAGCGTGATAGGTTCTGGTAATGCGGCATCCAAATGAGTCATATTATTCAGTGCGATGTTTGGCACCTAGTCGTGAACCTTTCTATGATGATAGAAAAAATAAAAAACGCTTTCAAAGTATTGTTTTGAAATTGTCAGCGCTTCAATTTTTATGGATTTCCAGGAGTATTTCTCAAGAGACCTTCTAGAGCCCCGGCAGAAAAACAACTTTGTAAATGAATTACACGCATAATAAGGTAAGTATGCTTCGTGCCAGCAGGATGAACTGTGCACGTGCTGCAGTATGCATTGATGACTGGTCACGAGTTGTAATCCTAGGACAGCCTACTCAGCCGTCTCTCCTTGTGGAGATTAGTACATTGAATACCATTAAAGTGGGTTGTTGTAAACAGGTTATTTACAAAGCACTCAAACAGCAGAAGTGTGGTATGCCGCTCTATTCAAAAACTGCACACACTTCATTCCCTACAATGAGTGTTCCAAGGCAGATCCGTTTGTCTGTCTCTGTGCTTCAGTTCCCCGTTGCTAAAAAAGCAAAAAACACGATGTCCTTATAATCAACCCAGATACCACTTGAAGCTGCTGGGTCTGTGCATATTATAAAGTCGTAAGCCCTGGGCCACATACCAAATAAATGAATGACCCAGAGACATGGTTACTGGACTTACAACTAGCCATGAGCACATGCACCCAGGCTGTTTTACTGGCAGGGACTCCTGACCGGTGACATCTGTGTTGGATGGGTGTGGGGAGGGGGGTAAAGACCAGCCCTCAAGGAGTGGCTGAGAGTAAGTGTTTAGCAAACACTAGTATATGTCCAGCAGGGCATTGCATTCCTCCCAAACTTTATTAAAAATAAAAAGAAGTCCAACCTGTGAGAATAAAACAAAAAACACACTAGACACCGCTTAGTCTCTCACCCTCGAAAGGCAGTCCACAGGCTGGCAGTAGACAGGCGAAGTTGGGTGCACCCAGGCGTCTCTGTACTCACCCATGGTTTAATCAGCTACTACTGGGCACGTACTCTGTGCAGATGGAGTCCAGATTTTTTGACAGCCAGTTGGTTAGGTCAATGTCTACTCACACACTATTGGTCAGTCCTGAGTGCTCTCATGGTGATGCTTTTGGTGTCAAACAGTTCAAACATGGTGCATCAGGAGCCTTGGTGGAGCCTGCTGCAGAGGTTTCTCGTAAGGCATCCTGACTCCATGATGGCCAATCCCGCAAAGACTGGAAGGACATCAGTGATGCTTGGATGCCTTCCTCTGAAGCCCCAGTGCTTCTTGGACCAACTCTTGTGCAGGGATTCCATTGAGGCCCTTTCGATGGGTCGCCGCAGGATTGCGTGGACTATGCAGAAGGGCCTAAGTGGAGCCTTGGCAACGGGTGAACACTGTCGGTCACTAGGTACAAAATCTAGTAATCCCCCACAACAACCCGGCTGCGGCAGCCAGTGTCTGCCAGAAAGGATGCTGGCCACAGCTGCCACGCAGCACACACGAAAAAATGAGGCCAGAACCCATAGGTGTCAGCATGAGGCCACCCCGTGATTGAAACAAAGCACTCCCTTGAGCACCCTCACCCTCATTGCGCACCTGGGCAAAGGTGAGAATGAGCCAACATCATGCCATTCACAGCTATGCAACAACAGGGAGGTAGATCCCCATGGCCACTCGCCACACAGATATTGCTGAAATAGAGAGGAGCCGGTGTGACGACTTTCACTGTGCTGCATGCCGGGCACATCAAATCAAGTCAAGAAAGCAAAGTAAAGAACTGGCATGCTTTACCTGAGTGTACATCTGCTACCTCTCATATCTCCATTGCTTTCCAAAAATTGCTAATCAGTTGCAGGAGAAACATGACCATGCCTGGCCCAAGGTATATATTATAGTGAGAACAGCTCTTTTCCTCCTTTGCTGCAGGGGTGACCAGGGTTTTAAAGGGAAGCCAGGACAGGTGCATAGTGCATAGAGAACCCTCTGGTGGCCATCTGCAGTGACCGCTGTGAAGTAAGCGAGGGAAGCCGAAGTTGTAGGCAACACGGTAATTTTATTTTATGTAAAATTGTCCCCGATCTCCAAACGCGTACCGAGGCGGCACACGAGCAGCAACCGTTTCATCTATCGCGGCCGCGCTCGCTCCGGTCTTCTGGTGTCGCGCTAGGCAACACCAGAACGGCCGCGCTCGCTCCGCTCTTCTGGTGTCGCACTAGGCAACACCAGAACGTCGCAAGTACAACATTGAGTTTTTTTTTAATTTTTTTTTTACAAACAATACAACCCCCATCTCAACAGAAAAAAATACCCTTATTTACAAAAGCTATAAACCACAATAAAAAAATAAACACATAAGAAATTAACGTTGCCAGAAAATACATCGAAATTACCCGTTGTCTAATAAATGCAGTTTAGAAGACACAACTCATACAGTAACTCATTGACGCAGTTTCCAAGTCAATTTTCTTACTCTGTTACTCCTGCGCACGACCAAACCTTCACCAGTACTGTCACACAAATCAGACTGTTTCACTAAACCAGCCCCACTTACATTCGAGTCAGACTGTCTTACTAAATCACCCTTAGTTACAAACTGAGGATCCGATCTCCCTTTCAGTTTGACAACCTTGACCCCTGAACCCTTACAGCATTACCCAAAACAAGATCAACCCTAACCGGTTCAGAAAATTTGGGATTGCCCTTTTTAACAAAAGTAGGCAATTTTACTGCAACCCAATCGCCTACTGCAATAGACGACTCTTTTGCCCCTTTCTTGTTGTCAAAGTATCTCTTTTGTGCACACTGTTTGTTATCCACGTTAGTTTTGATAATGTCAGTACGGTCTCCAACATGCATATTTTTAAAAAACTTGGACATCCACCCAGGTTTGATTTGCGTATTAGGCTTTCTTCCTTTCAAAGCTTCAAAAGGAGATACCCCCGTGGTGGAATGAGGAGTAGTTCTATAAAACCACAGCATTGCTTGGACCGACGCCTGCACATCACACCCATTCTTCAACGCCCACCTGACACAATCCCCCAACACACGGTTGAATCTCTCCACCAAACCATTCGTTTGGGGTTGATAAAGAGAACATCTCAGATGTTTAACATGCCCTTGCTCCAAAAATGTTTTAAACTCTTCAGACATAAATTGAACTCCATTGTCCGAAATGATTTCCTCTGGAAACCCTTCACTCATGAACACTTCCCTCAGGAATAGCACAAGAGTCTTGGCATTCGGGTCCTGAACAAATTTGACATAAGGCCACTTTGAAAAATAATCAACAATAACATATGCATAGCGCAACTTACAATTTAGTGAGTGAAAAGGTCCTACCATATCAACCCCCAATTTACGCCAAGGACCATCAGGACACATTATGGGCATTAAGGGTGGTGTTACAGGTTTCAAACACTTGTCAGGGTTGGAACACACTACACAATTCCTTACTAATTGATCGATTTCATTGTCCATGCGAGGCCACCAAAAACTGTCTCTCACTCGTCTTTTTGTCAATGTGGCCCCCAAATGACCATCATGCGCTTTCTTCAATAGAGAACACCTCAAACCTTCCGGGGGAATTAATTTGTCGTTCCTCAAAAGAATACCATCCTCAATTGTCAACTCATCAGAAACCTACCAAAATGGCTGAATGGCCGACGCCAACTCCCTCTCATACGGCCAACCCTCAACTATACACTTCATAACTGTGCACAAGTCAATATCATCAGCCATCTTCTCCTTCCACTCTGACTCAGAACATACACATACTTGTTCAACCTCAACTGCTGCAATCATACAACATTCGTCATCCACAAAATCATCAACCAACGGGCTACGCTGACTGGGAAATCTTGACAGAAAATCTGCCCTCACGTTAAATATATGTGTCTACATCTTCACTTGAGCGTTGTACTCTTTTAAAAAACTTGTGTCTAGCCACTACCAAGCTGGGGGGAGCATCAAATCTGTTGCTCATTTTCTTCACTGCAGATTCATACTCATCCATTTCATCATCCTCCATCAGTACTTCAGGTAGATGCTTGAAAATCGCTCTTCCCTCAAAGCCAATAGAATGGAGCAGCAGACATTTTTTCCGTTCCGGCCTGTAACGTGATGCACCAATCGTCCCTAAATATGTTTCGAAGGCATCAAACCATTGTTTCCAACATATAGCTGGTTCACCTGGACTGTCTAGAAATGGCGGTGGGGGCAGAACCGATTGCATGGTGAGGCTACTCAAAAATATTTACAAAATAAACAATATAACTGTACTGAAAAAATAATTTTGCTGAATTGTCCGCAACACACCAAAATGTAAATGTTGTTTGTTTTTTTTTTTTTTTTTTTTTCTCTCACATCAAAAGTTAGATTTCCAACAAATGTTCGCTACACAATCTATAATCCTTCTGAGAACAGTTGTCTTAAGTCTGTAAAACGCTGTTTGTAGACATATACTGTGACAACGTAAAGTAGCGTAGGTCAAATCATCAGTAGACCAGTCCATACCTTGTTTTTTTTTTATTTAGTAGCAAATAAACTCCTTAGTTTGCGTTTGGCTTATTTTTGCGTGCAGTTGGAGTATTTCCTTGAAGCAAAACCACTCCCCCGAGTGCTGAAAACTCTTTTTTTCTGATTCCAACGTCGTCACAGCCTCAAACATAGAATAGCCACCGACAAGAGACTTTCCGCGCAGGTCCGCAGCATCTGGAGATAACCCTTGTCGCCAAATGAAGTAAGCGAGGGAAGCCGAAGTTGTAGGCAACACGGTAATTTTATTTAATGTAAAATTGTCCCCGATCTCCAAACGCGTACCGAGGCGGCACACGAGCAGCAACCGTTTCATCTATCACGGCCGCGCTCGCTCCGGTCTTCTGGTGTCGCGCTAGGCAACACCAGAACGGCCGCGCTCGCTCCGCTCTTCTGGTGTCGCGCTAGGCAACACCAGAACGTCGCGAGTACAACACGCTGGTCAGAGGAGAGTACTTGCTTCCGGTTGCAACTACCATCATCTGTCCACAAAAGGAAGGCAAGTAAAGCTACTGTAGTTGGGGGAATCATCACCCACCATCCCCCTGCAAAAGACAGATCTGGACAGGATTTGCAATGGTGCAAAAGAGGAACAGTAGTCCTACTGCAAGCGTTGGACTGTTGAGACGGAGGATAAGTATAGGTGCAGTGCATGTCAGACTCTGCTAGAGGACACATGTCTTATAAAGAAAATGTACAGAACAGTTTAACCTGACCCCTGCAGCATGCAGGCAAAGAGGCAAAGAGAAACAGGAGGGAGACTAAGGTGCAAGAGGCTAAAGCCCAGTTGCATACTCAGCCCACTCAACTAGTCGAGAGAGCATTGCACGCCTCCTAGTGGAAGTTTGCTGTGACCACACTCTGGGGAGAGTCACACGGCTCCTAGTGGCAAGCTGCCACCATCGGAAGTAAAAGAAGACCCTCGCCTCCTACAGTGATCCAGCAGAGCACCCTATATACTGTGGCCATGAGAAAGAAAGTATGGAAGATGTTGCAGACCAGATCAAAGAAAGTAAAATCTATCTCCACTGCCATCCAAAATGGATGACACACCTATGAGAGGAAAAGTAAGGACCGAGCAGCAATTTCTCCCCAGTGTCACAACACTACCTACCTGCATCGAGCCACCAACTGCCAACACAGCAGAGACACTGCCCAGAGAAGTCACTTCTGTTCAAGGTAGCACCTCACAGACGGGAAGGACCTTTGTGAATGAAGAGGCCGCTGTTGTGCAATGCAGCCAGAGTGCCTCCAGGGAGCACATGGACAATGCAGGGCTGCATAAAAGAGTACGTACCGGCCAGCTGCCCCAGCACTTAATGGCCACTATTGGCCCGTCAATAGGAGTGTCATTCAGAGTGACCAACCCTTCCAAGCACACACGACCGTAAGCAGAACCAAGTGCTGCAATGGGTGCAGCTTCAAGGGGCAAGCATTGTGTCCTCAAGCAAAGAGGAGGTGAAAGGGAAGTTACCAGCCATCCACGGAACAGAGCAGCCAAGAAGATCCTGAAGGAGGGGCCCAGTGTGGCCTGAATGCAGGAATGAGACTGCAGTCTCCATAACTGCACTAGCACTGCCCTGCAGTGGGCCAAACACTGTTCAGGGTATGTCCTTCCCCACACTGCCTTGAGACAGAGTCACCAGTTGCCCATTACAAGCAAGAGGAGAGTCGCACACCCCGAATGGCAAGCTGCCGCCACCGCAACATGAAGAGGATAAGACACCTAGTCATCAGATAGGACTGGACCTGTGAGAGGTCCATGCAAAGAGAACATATGATGCTGGACGCTACATCACAGCATGCAAGCAGAGAGCGTGGCACAACGCCCCATCACAAAGAGAAGTGAGGAGCGGGGAGAGGAGCGTGTGACAGACCTGTCACGCTCAAGAACCTAACGACAACAGGTGCGCAGGAGGGATGAACAGGGTGAAAAGACCGATGACTTGTATTGCTACCCAAGAGTGCACCAAACAACACAAGCCAGCCTCCAGGTTGCAGCAAATTCACTAGAGACAACCAAGCGGAAATACCGAAAGTAAGCCACCTGCATGCACGAACCACATATCTGCCCCATGCTTCAATGTGCGACCATCCAGCCACAGGCTGCTTGAAGCAGATGGCATCCCTGCTAGCAATGACACATGCCAAAAGAGAAGAACTGCCCAAATACACAACAAGCCACATGCCTGCATAGTACCCCCAGCCACACTCACTCTAGCATGTCACCACCTGTCGTCCAGGTCATCTAATGGCAAACACATCATTGCCATGTGCATCACACGACCCAATGAAGGAGCATATCATCACAAGAGCTTTACCCCTGCAAAACATCAAGAGACCAACTAGTCCAATTGTCCAGAGGATATCTGATAGCCCACCCTCCCCTGTTCTTCATCCAAATGGCACTTGTTTCACTGGGAGGGTCAAGGTAGCAGGAGGATGTGGGAGGTAGACAGTATCTTTTCTTCCTAAGGCTAGTAGAACAGAGTTCTGGGGCACTGCTGGCTCTTTGTTATGTCAGGCGGCAGAGCAACTTATGTTTTGTCAAATGTGTTTGAGATGAATAAGAAGACCAGAGAGTGACAACTGCAGCTAACAAAAGCTAAGGCGTACTTCCGTTTAAGGGATTATAATTCAGGTCTACTTTTTCAGAACACACCCGGTAAGTTCTGGAGTTCTGCTGCGTGTATCTCCCTCAGACAGACCTCTCTGCACACTCTCAAAATAAGAGTCAAGATGTGATATGCTTGTTTTAAAGACAATCAGCTTAATTTAATTCATTGTTATCATTTGGTGCTTGGATAGACCTCTAACTAATATAATGCGTAAACATCTCTCCTTCAATTCAGAAAATTACATTGTGACCATAACAAATGTCACTTCAGGGGTCAGATAAAATTAGCATATTGTTTATATTCCTGGTAACCCTACAATGGTGTCACCATACACTGATGATCCAAAATAATACAGCAAGAATCATAAACCAGACAAACAGAAGCCACGTATTGACACCTGGAGCAGTGTCAAGCTCATTGGGCCTCGTATATATAATACTTAAAGTTGTATTTTCATTAGGTCATTCCGAATCCTCATTCACAGGATTTGAGGATTTTCTAATGGAAATATCATTTACTCATGTGCCAAGGTGCACCAAAGTCAGTTTAGATGGAATATTAATAGTATTATGAGTTGGGTGGCGATGCAAATTCCTATAGACAACCACAAAGTTGCAACTTTTTGGATATTCAATTTTTTTTTACATCAAACATGCTACTCTGGAAGCACAAACAAAACTTCTCCCAAAGGCAAGAGAGTAGTTGTGTTTCCCGTGTGACAGGGAAGAGACCACTTACATAAGAAAGGAGATGTTGGGAAAACTGTTCCTCCTGAGGGGAAATGCTTTCCCAGTGGGCAAAAAACTGGTTTAATGGAAAAGTTTACAATGAACTCAGTCAGCATGGGGAGAGTTAGGGATACGGGGCAGGGACTTAGGCCTGACGGATTACTGAGAACTCCCCAAAAGCAGAGCAAATGTGGAACATATGTAGACATGTCTCCTCACTTAACTGCACTCTTCTTTGCGAATTGAGACCATCAACTATTACACACAAATAGAAAAGATTTGAACATCAACGTCAACAGCAGAGTTCCCTTGTGTCAGTCAACTCACTGCCTGGGGTGTAATGCAGTGGTGCAACAAAGGCCCCCGCAGCCCAGGGGGCCTCTGCAAACCCGGTGGCCTTCAGCACGGTACACTGTGCACGAGCCCAAGACCCCTGATTTTGCAGGGTGGGAGGGACTCAAGTTTCTTTACGCCGCTGCTGTAATGCTCAGGAGTTTCCTTTTCTCACCCACTACAGGAAGGCAGTCTTTGCAGGAACACCCATCTTCCACCTGGAAGAAACCCTACCTGGAGCATGTACTACTTTCCGTGACTTCAGAAAACTGCCCAAGAAACAACTACCCCTGTTATCCATGCTAACATTTTAAATATATCATGCAAGATATTTATTACACACAACCCTTTGGTGCCCAGAGAGTTTGTAGTGCCATGTAAATGTAATGAAATGGCTTGACATCATATGCCATGGTATACACAGGGGCTGGTATAAAGCGCCAGGGCCTGGCATGACATTTTGTAATGTGACAATAGGAGCCAAATAGCATAACGTTACATCACATGAGAATTATTAAAATGTCATGAATATCAGATTTACATGTTGTAGCACGTTCAAAATATAAAGTAAACTGGTGTAGCACAAAATGTGAAATGGTATGACAAAATATATTATAATTTAACTAAATGTAACATAGTACATAATGGAATGACAGACACATCATTACAGAAAATAACAGCACAACACAGTATGAAAGAATATAACACAACATGTTAAGACCCAAACCATTATTTCAAGAAGAAGGCTTTTGACAGTTGCTAAGGAACCCATGAAAACACTGTGATCATTTAATTGTGTTGTATTTTGCTTCTATATAGTGCTTACTACCCATTACAGGGCATTGAGGCACTTTACGCCGGGCAGTACGCTGCCGTGCAACCCAAGGTTAGTGGTTAGCCCAGTGTTATTGGTTAGGATATTTGTAGCGATAAGAGAAACATTTCGGACATTTATAGGAAGAAGATCCACATCAGAGACTTTCACACCTTTTGGTGTCTCGGAGACACAGCCAGTTCGGGAACCTCCCAGGGAGAGGTGTTAATTCTTTATTTGCCTTGCACTTAGGCACAGCTTAGCTGAAGAGGAAAAGCTGCAAGTCTATTTTTACTTGACTCTGGAAATTATGAAACAGCTGTGTTTCCTGATAAATGTTATTTAAGCGACGTCATGAGCTTTGTAATACGTGTATATGTGCCAGAGGGGTGTCTGACGGTGTAGCAGCCTCCTCTCTGTGGCAGTGGGAAGATGGCAGACAGGTGCTCCGAGGCGGCAGGCTGTTAGGCCTTGCCTAAGGATTGTTGTGAGAATGGGGTGCCAGTTGTGTTTCTCTGGTGCCAGGGGGTGTCTCTTTTGCGTCACTCTCCTGGTTAAGCCAAGAGATGAAAGATAAAACGATATTTAATTATCATTTTATCTTTCATCTGCTGGCGGAGCTAGCAGCGTGTTCAGGGTGGGGCGGGGCAGGGCCATGGGAGGTGGGTATGGGGAGGAGTTGAGTGCACTAAGTGCGAATGTGTGTTTGGCAGGCTGTCTTTAGCCCGTGCACGGTCCTCAGGGTTGTGTCTTAGCGGCAGTCCAAGCCACTCAGACTAATAATGGCACTGCTTTCATGCTATATTTAGCAAGAAAGCAGTGACAGGATTGCTGGGGAAACTGTATCACAAGAAGACCAGAGGAGCAACGCGGCAGGAGGCAGCAGTGACAGCAGCGACAGGAAAAGTTATGTTTTTTTAAATTATATATTTTTTTAATCCCCCAAATCCCCCCACTCTTCCCCCTGAGATTTGCAGCGGCCACCATCGTAATTTGGTTTCTTTACTTGTCTCCTCTCCTCCCTCTCAGTAGCAGTGCATACGTATGTGGCCAGCAGCATTTACTTGTGCACCAGGCTATCTGCCTCGCTGTAGTTCAGTGTGTGCTGGTTTGCTTTGTGCTGTAAAGGAGGGTGCATTTTTAGCCCCTGACTGTTCTTTTAAGACGTTTGCAAATGTATGATCTATGGTGAATGCCCTCCAGCAACGCATAGTGAACTCACTGGTGCCGCCTTTTAACAGGCATGTGAGGCGTTTTGAATATTCTGTTTGTTTGCTCTGGCTAAACTATGCATTTGAGTCAAGTTACTTTGTGTGCTTTTTGTGACTGTTGGTGTGTGGGTATGTCACTATGGTAACCATTTTTGAGTCACTATGTGGAAGGATATATTTATTGTATGTGTTTAATTAAAACCATTACAATTGTTCAAAGGACCTATAGATAATAAAAACTTTAAGTCATAGAACTAAACACTCACATATTGCAATGATGCAACAGTCAAAAGTGCTAGTACAGAAACTAAATAAGCAGAAATATCACCATCAGCCACAGCTCTAGCACTATGTGTACTTTTCAGGCATATAAGATGGCTTCAAAAGATGATAATGGGGTGTCTCAGTCATCGGCAAGGTGCTAGAGTAAAACTGGGTAGCAGCAGCATTTGGTTGAATTTAAAATGCAATCTAACAAGATACATCACACAAAGATCATTAACACAGAGCAGGTGATAGTGTGGGCCAGGTAATAACTACGGTTTAAACTATAAAAACTACTGTTTAACAAGTTTACGTAGCAAAGTGCTAGTGAAAAACCAGGTAGCAGCAGCGGTCGGTTTGATTTAAATGCAATCTAGCAAGATACATCACAAGATCATCAACAAAATGGAGTCGATAGCGTGGGGCAAGTTAACAACTACGGTTCGAATTATAAAAACTGCGGTTTAACTGGTTCTATGCTGCAGATGTAATGGGTACATCCCACAGCACAGTGCTCCTGTGCGGAGGACATAATCATTACATCCTCGTACTGGAGCATGAGGGGAGCGATAGCGCTCCCCCGTGAGCCTCCCCGCAACCCCTCCCAGAACAGGGATGGAAAGGGAATCACTTCCCCTTCCACCCCTGCATCCCCATAAACCCTACCCAGTGACGTCTGATGAAGTCAGCGCGCAATCGTGCGCGGACCTCATCAGAGGTCGTCTCCCATCGTGCTGGCTTCCAGCGTGACCGAAGAGAAACAGATTTCTCCTCGGTACAGGGGCAGGGGAGGTCAGGGACGCATGAAAAGGGAAGCAAAGACTTTTCCTTTCCTTTTCATGTCTCTCTGAACAGGAATGCCCACTAGACGGCAGGAAGGTTTTTTGTGTTTATTATTATAAGGGGAGCGAACCCTTTGGCAAGGGTCGCTCCCCAGGGGACAATTCTATAATTAGGCCTTTTCTGCCCCCTGGGGGCCGATCAGCCTATAGAAGCCATTAGACACCAGGTATGTTTTTTATTTTTTTTATTATGTTTATAAGGGGAGCGACCCCTTCGGCAAGGGTGACTCCCCAGGGGACAATTTTATTATGAGACCTTCCCGGCGGGGGCTGATCAGCCTATATTAATTAGGCTGATCTGCCCCCATGGGGGGAGGGGCAGAAGCCACTAGACACCAGGGATATATATTTTTTAATTGGCATAAGGGGAGCGACCCCTTTGGCAAGGGTCACTCCCCAAGGGGGTCCATTTTTTCTAAGGCCATTTCTGCTCCCCGGGGGCAGATCTGCCTATATTAATTAGGCCGATCTGCCCTCAGGGGGTGCAAAAGCCATTAGACACCAGGGATTATTTTGTAAAAATTATGGGGCATATTTATACTCCGTTTGCGCCGGAATTGCGTCGTTTTTTTTTACGCAATTCCGACGCAAAACTAACTCCATATTTATACTTTGGCGTTAGACGCGTCTAGCGCCAAAGTCCATGGAGTTTGCGTCATTTTTTAGCGTGGACACCTACTTTGCGTTAATGAGATGCAAGGTAGGCGTTCCCGTCTAAAAAATTGACTCCGAGGCATGTGCGCTGTATTTACACTACCGGGCAAAATTCACGCCCGGGAGTGGGCGGGTCAAAAAAAATGACGTACGGCCGATTTTGCGCCGTTTTTTAGCGCCTGGAAAAGGCAGGCGTTAAGGGACCTGTGGGCTTGGAAGGAGCCCAGAGGTGCCCTCCCAAGCCCCCAGGGACACCCCCTGTCACCCTTGCCCACCCCAGGAGGACACCCAAGGCTGGAGGGACCCATCCCAGGGACATTAAGGTAAGTTCCGGTAATTTATTATTATTTTTTTTTGTGGCATAGGGGGGCCTGATTTGTGCCCCCCTACATGCCACTATGCCCAATGACCATGCCCAGGGGACAGAAGTCCCCTGGGCATGGCCATTGGGCAAGGGGGCATGACTCCTGTCTTTGCTAAGACAGGAGTCATTTCTATGGGGGTTGGGAGTCGAAAAAAATGTCGCAAATCGGGTTGGGGCGAAAAATTTGCCTCAGCCTGACTTGCCCCATTTTTTGACGCCCAAGCTCCATATTCCCCTACGCCGGCGCTGCCTGGTGTACGTCGTTTTTTTCCACGCACACCAGGCAGCGCCGGCGGCTAACACCGGCGGTTAACGCCGGCTAACGTCATTGATTAAATACGGCGCCCGCATGGCGCTTCAGAATGGCGTTAGCCGGCGCAAATTTTTTTGACGCAAAACTGCGTTAGCGCAGTTTTGCGTCAAAAAGTATAAATATGGCCCTATGATTATAAGGTGAGCGACCCCAGGGAGCAATTGTATTATTAGGCCTTTTCTGTACCGTTGATGGGCAGATCGGCCTATCTCAATTAGGCCGATATGCCCCCAGGGGGGCAAAAACCACTAGACCCCAGGGATGTTTATTACCGCCAATTTAACACAAGGGTCGCTCCCCTGGGGAGCAAATTTATTTTAGGCCATTTCTGCCCCCTTTTGGGACAGATCAGCTTATTTTTGTAAGGCCCATCTGCCCCCAATGGGGCATATAGCCCACCAGAGACCAGGGAAGATTTTTTTTTTTTTAAAGAGGGTGGGGCATGGCCATACCCCCACCCCAAATATATGGGGACAAAGTTGTTCTGCCCACCGGTGGGCAGATGGGGCAATTACCCCCGATCCACTCCCCGGGGGGGTGGGGGGCAGAAAGCCTACTAGGTGCCAGGGAATTTAAAAAAAATTAGTGGGGTGGTGGCTAACAACAAGTATGGGCATCGTTATATCCCCATCCAACTGAAGGGGGCAACAGTCTTTCAGCTCTCCCCCAGCACACTAAAACATCTTATCCCACGGCAAGCAAGAGGACATTTGATTATTTCGGGTTTTGGTTTTACATTTGGGCCACGAGAGCTGGTCTAACTCTCAAAATTAAAATCTTGGAATGGTGAGGGCTGCACTTTTTGAACTTTGGGACGCTGCCATCTAGAAAAATCTACGAGACCTAGACACATCTGAAAACTAAACATCTGGGTGAGTCCAGGGTGGTATGCTTCACATGCCCCCTGCACCATTTTCTTACCCACAATGCCCTGCAAACCTCCAACTTTGCTTGAAATCACACATTTTCCCCATATTTTTGTGATGGAACCTCCCGGAATCTGCGGGAATCCACAAAATTCCTACCATTCAGCATTGTCGCATCTATACCGATAAAAATTCTGCCCCATTTGTCAGCCTAAAAATGCTTTTTTCCAAACTGCCCTTTAGGACCTGCTTTGGTTTCCCCTCATTTTCGACCTGTTTCTGACTCTTCCCTGTCACAGGCACATGGCCTACCTACACAAGTGAGGTATCATTTTTATTGGGAGACTGAGGGGAATATTGGGTGGTAGGAAATTTGTGCCGGTGCAGTGATCCCACACAGAAATGTGGGAGAAATGTGATTTTATAGCTAAATTTGAGGTTTGCTGTGGATTCTGGGTAGGAAAACACTGGGGGATCTACGCGAGTCACACCTCCCGGGAGTCCCTCGGGTGTCTAGTTTTCAGAAATGTCTGGGTTTGATAGGTTTCCCTAGATGGCTGCTGAGCCCAGGACCAAAAACACAGGTGCCCCCTCCCCCGCAAAAACAGGTAATTTTGTGTTTGATAATTTTGATGTGTCCACATAGTGTTTTGGGGCATTTCCTGTCATGGGCACTAGGCCTACCCACACAAGTGAGGTACCATTTTATCAGGCGATCTGGGGGAATGCTGGGTAGACAGAAGTTTGTGGCTCCCCTCAGATTCCAGAACTTTGCAGAATCAAAATATAAGGAAACAGTTTTTTTTGGTCAAATGTTGAGGTTTGCTAAGGATTCTGGGTAACAGCACCCTTTGTTGATGCCATTTTGAGGGGGGGAAAAAACTACAAGCCTTCTTCTGCAGCCTTTTTTTTCCAGTTTTTTTTAAATAAAGCAACATGTTTGCTGTATTTTGGCTAATTTCTTGGTCTCCTCTAGGGGAACCCACTAACTCTGGGTACCTCTGAAATCCCTAGGATGTTGGAAAAGAAGGACGCAAATTTGGCATGGGTAGCTTATTTGGACAAAATGTTATGAGGGCCTAAGGGCAAACTCCCCCAAATAGCAAAAAAAAAAGCTTGGTACAGGAGGGGAAAAGGCCTGGCAGCAAAGAGGTTAACATGTTTATGCAGCACAGAAGTCATTGGGGCATATTAACAAAATACCTAAAATCAACACTTTAACGACATCTCATAGAATGAGAGAAACTATCTTGCAGCATTCAACGGAAGGGCAGACAAAAACTAGGCAATGTCAGCGAAAGTACAATATCACTGCATTCACAGCTAAGAGCTGGAAAGAGATTCGTATTAGTTGACACACTGAAGCTCTGGAGGGGAGGGTGCACATAACTGCATGCCGGGGGAACCTCCCAGCTTAGACCAAGCCTGGTGAAGGAGCACAGGGAGAAAGAGCAAGACTCCCAAGTGATGCCCTTTGGTGGCTGAGTCTGTTAACAGCAAGGGATACACATTTGATCAGCAGAATGTTTAAAGAGGTGTTGTCTGGATTTAGGGTGGCAATGACGGCCTGCCAACACGAATGGTCTCCCAGATTGTTCCACTCTCACCTGATCTTGGATTTACACTCAGGGCTGGACAGAGGCAAACAACTTGTTGAAATGTTTCCTCACTCTGGCTGCAGCCCTGCAGGGTGATCCTTCTGTGGGTCAGCACCAACTGGTGTTTTAAGGACAGCCACTCTCTGAGCTTAAGAGCCATAAACCGTGCCTTTAAATGGTTGGAGTATATACAGCATGATAGGATGAAGAAGGGTCTGGCCAGCAAGTGCTGATGACTGCCCAAGCATGCATACGGTTAGCTAGGGTTTCCCAACCGAAGTTATAAGATCAGAGGCGAACACATATTTTGATGCCCAATTTGAAGGCCGATTGGCTCAGGTTGGTAAGATCATTCACATCCAAGAGATGCTGGCAGTCTTCAAGGAACTGATGAATGCGTTTGCCTTGGGCCCCTGGTGTTGCTTTCAGTCCATAATAAAGCCTCTAAGCTGCCGCCCCTAACCGCCCTTAATTTATGACACAGGTTGAGAAAGGCACCAGCACTAACTGCCCGCTGGTAAAGAAGGCCTAATTCCAGCCTGATCTGGGTAGCAGAAAATGACCTTGACGCATTTGTTTATTCAAATAATCAATTTATTCATCATGCTACTGTCTTTGCCCAGTAATCTTTCGTTATCATAGGACAGTGATGGTAACATTTCTGCTCTCATGACTTCCGGGAGAGGGGAAAGCCAAGCCTACTAACTCCATTTATTTCTTGATTCACTAAATCCCAGAAGTTCCTGCATTTAGCTTTCTTACTCTCGCATAGGAGAATGGTCCACAAGTAATGATGACATGTTAGCTTCTCTCCATAAACTGCCTATCTGTAATTTTTCTGCACCAACTCAAAGGCAACAATTAGCTCTTTCTTCCTGGGAACACCCCTCATGGCTTTATTGCAGACTTTCTTTAGGTGCTGATTCAAGACTGTGATGATTACTGGTTTGGTGAGACTATGCGACTGGGATGGTTGTGAAAATTTGGCAAGAAGTCGGGTAATAAGGTTTGACCACTCGGCAACTGGTGACACATCGCCCAGGGCCGCCTCTGCAGTAAGTTTTATACATTCAACCTTGATGTTAGCACTGATGGTATTTATTTAAGGTGTTTGTGGTTATCGGAGTATATGCTTTTGCATGTCTCGCTGGCTGAGGCATGGTAGGACAATTTGGATTTTTTTCTGATGGCCTGGGGACAATGATCTCTCTCTATACCCGGGACAATACAGTAGTTTTCTACTGAAGATAAAATTTCTGTGTTACATATGCAATAATCAAGGTAAGAGTGTGATTTTCCGTCAGTTCGGTGACCAGTTTAGTGGGGTGTCCTGTGGGAGCTGGCTGTTCAGTACTTCAAAGCCCATAGAGTTGAGTTGTAGGACCAAGAATTCCCCTAATAGGATTCGTGGGCAGCACCTCGGCCTGGATTGTTCTGCAATGTTCTGGGAGCCCCTGTGGGAAATCCGTCGAAATTCTCATGATGATCTGGAAAGAGGTTCGTATTGAAGTACCTTGTTAACACAGTCTGCTTGAAGATAATCCCTGGCTAGATTGCAGAGGACAAGTATTAAACGGTTAAGCTTTAACCTCTTCCCCCTTGCACTAGGACTGAGGTAGACGTTAATCAGCAAGAGCGAGCCCCGCAATCTCCAGCTGCTGATATCGATTCCTTGCAACCAATTCTCTTGAAATTTTATTGGATCAAAGTTCCCTTGTAATGTTACATAGGGACGGACCACCTTTAGATCTACCATACTTGTGTTCTCTCCAGGCCGGCTTCCTGTACTCAATGAAACCCATTATAGAGCAACTGTGCTTGACTCATGTCTCCTGCATGGTGATAATGTTAAAGCCATTTAAAAAAGCTATTAAGTCGAGAGACTGTCATTGATGCACAAGGCGGTTGATATTTCAAGAGCACAGCGACTCGGAGTGCTGGAGCACCATAAGCATGGTTTAATCATGGTGCTTATGGGATAGGACTGACGGAAGCCAGTTCCAATTGTTTCTAGATGGGGCATAAGTAACCACAACATGTTCGCCAGTTTTGTAAGAGTATGACCCAGGGCATTTTTTAAGATTGAATAGGGCTCTTGCCTGGCTGGCTCTGTGGGTGCCTGAGGTTTTGCCCAGACCACTGGGTAACTGGTGACTTCTTATCATGCATCATGCATTAAATACCTCAGAGCTGGCTAGGGTAAATTGTGCACAGTTCAGCTCAGTAAAAGTTACCAGTGTAGCTTCTGAGATTTGAGGACCCATGGAATACTGGAATTCAATTAATACAATATCATGCGACTCCACGCGATTCAGCTCCGAGACAACCTTCAATATCCTTAGAATATTTCCCCTGTTTAAAATATCATGGGGACCTTGGGAATGGTATTCCTGAATGAACAACAGCTTGCCACTTAAAAGTTGTGAAGTTACTTGCTGTGGATAGTCGTGTGACCTAGGAAGAACCTGGGCCGCCTGGTGGGAAAGCCAGTATGGTTCCCTGGGGGTCACCCTCTTGCAAACAGGCCAGGGCAGGGTCACCGATAAGAGCTTGGGTCTAGCTGATGGCACAGGGAGCTCCGGATCCTTGTAAGAGTCACTCATAGAGTGGTGTTCGTGGCGTGGGCTAGATCGCTGTTGCCTAGGGCAGGAAGCCCAGGTTGGTCAGCAGGTTGGCTATGGTTTATCATCAGGGGCAGTCCACCTCAGCCCACTTCAGGGGACTCTTGATGTTCTAACTTATGGATGCGAGCAGGATTGCCTTAATAATTAATTGGTGTTGCCCACTGCTGGGGAACTTGATGTTGCATTGGAATCAACAGATGCTGAGCCTTCTGTTTGGGTTGAGAATGAGGCGTGTGCTATCTGGTGGGAGCTACTTTCTTTTCGTCCTTAGATGGAGCGTGCCTTATTCTTTTACTTGTGAACAATGGGAATAAGTTGTGGGCAGAGGATGGGTTGCTACTGGCCTTGTTTTGCTACTTCCAGAGACTCTTCTGTTCCCTCTTGCTAAGTGGACAATGTGGATGCGATCCATCTGAGGCAGTCTTTCCAAGAGCAGGCTGGATCGCTGTAGTGGAAGTTACTGCAATGGAAGGCAGAGATGATGCACCTGCCTGCTCAGCACTTCAACTTGTTGGCTGAGTATGCATGTCCGTTGGCAGGCGGGTTGTCAGTGCCTTCACCAGCCGAAAAGGTGGTTAAATTAGTTATCGCTAAACAGCAAGTCACCGACCGGAAGCCTGCAACTTCAGAGGTGGAACCGATGGACATGATATGTACGTATGGAGATTGGATGTTATGAACTTCCGGTGCTTGTGAAGAGGTTAAACTTGCATATTGTTGACAATGTCCGTAGCCCACTGTAAGCCCCTTGATTTCTGATAGGACATTATTGAGGACGGTTGGAAGTGAAGACATGCTGCCTATGATGGGGGAGTGGCAACCAGCTGACTGAACAAGGTTGGCGGTTGATTGCACTCTAAGAATCAATTTGTTTAAGTTATCAAGCTTGCTGTCGATCCCTGCTGTAAAGACAGCGAGCAAATTCAGGTCTGCCTAGAGGTCTAATTTATTAGTGTGGTAATTGAGGGCAGAAATGGCGGATTGGAGTGTCTGCAGGAGTTGTGGCCAGATTGTGTCAGGTAGGGCTGTGGTCATGTATGAAATGGCTTTACCTGGTGTCCAAAGACTGAGAGGGAGGTCAGAGGCAAGAAAAGACAGTTCTAGAAGAGATTGATCATTTAGCTCCATACCAACACTTTAGTGATCTGGGTTTCCAGCACCATCCAGATGAGAGGGTTTCGTGGGTAAAAGTAGTATTATATTCCTGGCTGATGCCTAGGCCCATTGAGCCGCTGGCAAGCTTAAGGGACAATATGCATTTGCCTCAGATGTTGACTCAGACCAAGCATAAGCTGCTAGATGGAAATGGGCTCTAATTTGAGAACCATACACATCCTGAGGTGGTGACCTGGTGGGTTGGGTTGATGTTAACGTTGTTGTTGTTGGATCTTCTTCCACCTCCATGGTGGGGTGGGCTGATGCTAAAGAAGGGGCTGGTGATGAGGCGGCTGATGCAAAATTGTGATGGGGTGTGGCTGCTCAAGTAGGGAACTGATGACAAGACAGCTGGTTTGGGGCCAATAAGGCTGGGGGGGCAATAGATTTTTCTGACTCTGTCAGCTCGACTTCGGCCTCCTCACCGTTAATGTTCCTATTGTGGACAGGGATTGGATACGCTAGTGGGACGGAAGGGACAATAGCCTGAAATTCATGTTGCAGGGGCCCAGTTTTTATCTGTGCTGAACTTTTGTGAGTGGTGTAGAAGATGGAGAACACTGTTGGCTAAGCTCCGGTACAGAAGAGGTGATCTCTTTGTTCAAATTACCTGACTTGTTCCTCCTGTGCCTTGGGGTGGTTAGGGGCTCCTTCCTCCTGACCTCCTGACCCCCTGGCTTACTTACTGCACATCTGGAGGATACCTGGAGGATGCACTGAAGATGGCCTTCAAAAGAGGTACGGGGAGGGTCACAAGCATGCTAGGTTAAGGGGTTGAGGGATTAAAGCGCCCTGTCAGAGGCAGGGAGTACCTCTGCTAGCACCACCTCACCTCCTCTGAGTGACTGCCTTCAAAAGAATTGCAGGGAAGGGGCACAAGCATGCTAAATTGAGGTGTTTGGAGCATCCTGTCAGAGGTGAGTGAAGAGTGTGATGCAGTACTTTGAAGGGTGAGTGTGAGGAAAGGAGCTGTAGGGAGGCTCCTGACTGCTATTTTCAGAAGGCTGCCAAGAGTTGTGTAGCCGCTGTGGAGTAACCGCTGTAGGGGTAAAGGTAAAAAGTCTGTGGGTGTGGGGTAGTATGGTGCCGGCTGCCTCACTGCATGCAAGCTGCACTAGCCTAATGCCAGCAGCTTCCACACAGCCGGTGGTGGTGCCTGCTTCCTAATGCATTGGGCACCTTCCAGGGCAACTGCTGTTGTAATCTAGGAAAAGGCTTCACCGTACCCAGATGCCTGTTACTGGTTTGGTCATGTCACGTGGCAGTGCGTGGGTTGGCAGTTGAAACGTAGGCCACGTGTGCAGTGTGGTGAGCCCGTTGGGGGGGTGTTGCTGGGCTGTCTGCATTGAAAGAGCCTAGTGGCAAGAAAAGGGGCAATGGGGTGAGTCATCAACCGCAGGCTACAACCACAGCCCTGGCCATGGACCCTCATGGCAAATATACAGGCAGGAGCAGGACAGAGAAGGCATGCCCTCCTATGTGGCAGCGCTCTGACAAAAGCTCCGTTCTACTGATAGGGAGAGTGGGTACAAAGGGCAGAAAGAAAAAAGGGCCCAAGCATGGCCTCAGTCCTGTCCACTTTAGTGGCCAAGAGAGCCAAGAGACTGGAGTAAGGGAACAGAGGGTCAAGTACTGCATCCTCCGCATCCTTCTCCAACAGCAGCGACAGCAAAGTTTGCATGATGCCAGCGCTTCACTCTGTTTTCAGTGTAATGCTTCAAATTATTTGAGACCCTTTACTTCCTCCAGCTCTGGTCACTTAGGGCCTCATTATGAGTGTGGCAGTCTATAGACCGCTACACTCATGGTGGCAGTCTGGACTGCTGCCAATGTGGTGGTCCAACCGACACATTACAACCCCGGTGGTCAGACCACCAGAGAACTGCCAGCTCCATCATGATCTTGGATCCCAGTGGTCAGGTGGTGGCATAGATCCTAATCCTCCAGGGTAGCGCTGTCCTGGGGATTACAACCTCTTTCTCCGCCAGCGGTTTCATGGTGGTAACACCACCATGGAAAGGCTGGTGGAAAAGAGGTGCAGGGGGCCAAGGGGCAGAAACTAAAAAGGGCCCAAGCAGGGCCTCAGTCCTGTCCACTTCAGTGGCCAAGAGAGCCAAGAGACCGGAGTAAGGGAACAGAGGGTTGAGTACCGCATCCTCCGCCTCCTGCTGCAACAGCAGCAACAGCAAAATTTGCATGATGCCAGCGCTTCACTCTGTTTTCAGTGTAATGTTTCAAATTATTTGAGACCCTTTACTTTCTCCAGCTCTGGTCACTTAGGGCCTCATTATGAGTGTGGCAGTCTATAGACCGCTACACTCATGGTGGCGGTCTGGACTGCTGCCAATGTGGTGGTCCAACCGACACATTACAACCCCGGTGGTCAGATCACCAGAGAACTGCCAGCTCCATCATGATCTTGGATCCCAGTGGTCAGGTGGTGGCATAGATCCTAATCCGCCCGGGCAGCGCTGTCCTGGGGATTACAACCTCTTTCTCCACCAGCGGTTTCATGGCGGTAACACCACCATGGAAAGGCTGGCGAGGAACAGGTGCAGGGGGCCACAGGGGGGGCCCTGCACTGCCCATGCCCTAAACATTGGCAGTGCAGCCTCCCCACCCCCCCGGCCAGCACCATCTCAATGTTCACCGTCTGTTTTACAAACCAGGAAGATTGCAAGGGTGCTGGTGCACTCTGCTGGCTACAGCATTGTCGCTGGCTCGATCACGAGCCCGGAGACAATGCTGTAGCCTGTTTTCCGCTAGGCCGGCAGGCAGAAACTTAAGTTTACGCCTGCCGACCTAGCAGGAAACCCATAATCGCTCTGGCGGGGAGGTCACCGTGTAGGCGGCGGCTACCCAGTACGGAGTTTGGCAGACAGAGTTTTCCATCCATCAAACTCATAATGGGGCCTTTAATTTTGAGTTATTATCAGAGGTGTGGAATTTAATAAAATATCTACTTTTCAAAATCTACTTGTCTACTGAAAAACAATCTACTTGTCCCTTTGGTTCCATGTAGTGCAGCGACAAATTATAGCAGCAATCTTATTAAGTAAGGGCTTTGATAATAGCCTCTCTGATCTGAGCAGGCCAATACTACAGAAGGGCTTGAATACTAGCAAGTTACTTATTTTGCCACATTTCAGCAGATATAAGTACTGGGGCTAGAGGTAGCAGTAAGCAGTAGTTCAGGGTTGGAATGTCCTTTTGAGTGTGTGCACACCTACTAACTTGCATGTTTTAAGGGTTTCATCAGCTCTGCATTGATCTTGTCCCATACCAAGAAAGGATGGATATTTACACCTGACAAGGGGCAGACGTAAAACTTCTTCCAGGGTTAGGAAAAAAGTGGTTGGAGGGAAAGTGAACTTGCAAACACTCACCAGACTTTCACATGAGCTAATCTAAGCATGCATATTTGCTTGTGCTAAAGTACAGTTCACAAATATTTTCTAGGAGTACAATTTTCTGGTATACTTCTATTAATTCTTCTGAATTCATGAAATATGTAAATTTGCACTAATGCAAAGATAAATGCAATGGGTAACCCTTTGTGACTGTTTTTAAGAACTGGGCCCCGAATTAGGTCTGGCAATAATCAAGACCTTTTGTTTTTGTTAAAATTATATCTCTCTATTGGCTGGTCTCAATGTGAATGATCACAATCTGCTCTTTCACAAGGAACAGATCGGCACACAACATAATTTTGTCCAATGCCAGAAACTACTGTGGCAATGGGTGCTTTTTTAGACCAAAAGAATATGTTTGCTTGTTTCCAATGTTTGTTTCAATAGTGAAGACCCAACAGCTACCACAACAATACAGTTTTACAAAAGCCACATGAAAACAAGACACACATTGACAAAAGTAAAAGACTGACCACCAATGGCAGACCTATTTGCTTTACCAATGCTTGTTTATTTTCATGTTTCCCATAATCTTTTTGAAACTGGTTGCACTGACCTTCCGTTATGAATATGTTTTGGAAATACTGGCATTCACTAACACATATATAATGATGCTTCAAAGAAATGGTCCCTAAAATGTCGCAGTAGTTTAGCAAAACGTTTTTTTATCAGTTGCATTTTTATGAATATTTTATTTTGAAAGCAAAAAATCATCAAACTTGCTTTCAAGCTTCAGCAAATATTTTCATCTAATCAGAGAGCATTCTGGGAGCCCTATACATTGTCTCATATTGTTAAGATTTGCGAATGTGAATACACATTTATTTTACTAAAACCACTGTCAGTAGTGCAGTCCAAGCTTACAAAATGTATTTAGAGCAGTGATCCTACAAATAAAGGCTTTACATTGATGAACATAAATGCAAGTTCAAACAGCATTAACATGTGCACACTCAATTGCAGACAATTCCCTTCCCTGCTCTATAATGTGGTACTGTAAATTGGCAGTCAATGGTTTTGTCTGCAGCGGGTTAGGCCTACTTGTCTAAAGAACAAAATACATCTGTAAACCTGTTGTCATTGACACCAAACAATATGTCCTGGGTGTCAGGCTATAGAAATTCCACACCCCTGCTCTATGTGGTTTTGCCATTCAGGGTTAAGTGCATTTTGTGTTGAATTAGGTGCTGCTTTCTTGGATGGGAGTGACCATCTGAATGTTTAGATTATTACAGGACTTGCACTCTCATTAATTTCCAGAAACTAATGGTCATCCAGGAGCACACTGAGGAAGGGTGCAGGATAAGGAGTGTGCTTAGAAGTTAGGCTATGAACACAAATCCTGGATGATCTTGAAGGCACGGACGGAAATACATGATGGTAAAACCCTGGTAAATGCACTGGTGTGCTGCATGAACACTTCTCCATTCTGGCATAGTTTCAAGCAACCAGTATTATAATATAAACAGTAACCGATCAAATGCATAGCACTAGTTGGCTGTACTCAGTGCACTAAATTGAAAACATAAGTGCAGGTACTCACTAAAGGAGCAGAGGACTGGGGGAGAAGTTTTAAGCTGGCATAAGAGTGGGGTAAGAGGGATGTTTTTTAAAAAATATTTCTTAGCTTTGTATGCAAATGCATGCATTGTAAAAATGTCTAATGTACCTGTCCACAAGTTATTACACTAATAACCATTTACATAATACTTACCAAGAAGTGCTTAATATTAACCAAAGTAACCCTTTTTAGCAACCTTAAAATAAATAAAACACTGAGGAAAAAGGTGTCCAAACGCTTGCCTAGTAGTTGCTTGTATATTTTTTATGTAAGATCATAAGTCACTAAGGTATAGTACAATGATTTTAACCTGTGACCTGCAGGTAACACATTGATCTCTGCAACAAAAACAGTAAGCAAATGATCTATCTACATAAAAAAAAAATGTGATCTGCGTGTTTCTTGCTGTGCTTCGCAGCAGGCACATTGACCTTCTATGCAATTATTTGCTGAGTGGAACCTTTAATTAGACTGCACACAGATATGTTCAGCAAGTACATTAACCAGCAGAATTATTAAAGCACCACTGTTCAAGGGGCCTTACTGGATACACAAAGATATCTGTACCAGAGCCTTCCTGTTGTTATCAGTTAAGGAAGGCAGAATAAAGTTATTATCACGTGTGTCTTGTTGTCAAATTCTCTGGGGCAGAGTTTTAAAAAATAAATAAGTTCAGACTTTGCTCTTTGTGATTGTACCCACTATCTGCTGCCAACCCTTGGCCATTGCCTGAATAATAAAGCTAGTGTTGGCCTCGTAAGTAGCTATTTTGAAAATACATTTGACTAGAGGTAGACAGGCCACTTAAAGGTTGACCCAGTCTCGAGCCAGTATCTGGGCTTTGGCTCTGCTCAAGGTTCTCTTGGAACCTCGAGCCAAAATTGAGCCAAGGTTTCATGTGGCTGCTGCCTGCCACGCTTGCTGTACCCTTATGCACAAAGTTAAAAACAAAGCATTAACATCTGACGTAAATGGGAGAGCCAAATAGACACCCATTTAGTGGGAGATATGTACAATGTGAAACAAGAAAACCTAGGATTTACCCCGACTTCCCCACTTAACCGAATTCTGTGATGTTAGGCAGATATTTTGTTTTTCCAATCCCCTTTTTCTTCATTGCCTCTCAATATACATGTAATGTGACTTAATACTGTCAAAGCTTCTGCATGTTAAAGGAATATGCTTTTTTTAAATTTTGAAGATACTTTGGCCCTCATTCGGACCTTCGCCCGCCAAAGTCCCGCCGTCAAAATACCGTACCGCGGTCGCAAGACCGCGGCAGGTATTTTGACTTTTCCCCTGGGCTGGCGGGCGGCCGCCGAAAGGCCGCCCGCCAGCCCAGGGGAAAACGACCTTCCCACCATGAAGCCGGCTCGTAATCGAGCCGGCGGAGTGGGAAGGTGCGACGGGTGCTACTGCACCCGTCGCGTATTTCACTGTCTGCTATGCAGACAGTGAAATACTAGCGGGGCCCTCTTACGGGGGCCCCGCGACACCCCCTACCGCCATCCTGTTCCTGGCGGGCGAACCGCCAGGAACAGGATGGCGGTGAGGGGTGTCAGAATCCCCCATGGCGGCGCAGCGAGCTGCGCCGCCATGGGGGATTCAAATGGGCAACGGAAAACCGGCGGGAGACCGCCGGTTCTCCATTTCTGACCGCTGCCAAAGCGCCGCGGTCAGAATGCCCAAGGGAGCACCGCCGGCCTGTCGGCGGTGCTCCCGCCCCCGTTGACCCTGGCGGTGCAACACCGCCAGGGTCATAATGAGGCCCTTTATCCTATTTTACATTATGTTTGTTGTATGATTTACATTGCAGGCGTTTCCAGGGCTCGGCTCCATCAAAGTGTCCTAGAGCCAAATCAGGACCCCTGGCATGATGTGTGTGGATTCTCACACAATGTGTGAGTAGGCGCTTGGTAGTTACTAAGTGGCACCATGCTACGTGCCATGTTCAATCTGTTTCTGAGTTTTGCAGTACACGTCTTTCATGCTAGGATTTTTTAAATCTTACTTAGAATTAGAAAAAGAAACTACAAATCTCAAAATTCAAAGGTTTGCCAGAACTGTATGAAAGTGTTACCCTTTCAATCAAGCCTGAGAGGGCAGAGATTATTTTTCATGCAAATAAATACCTTTAATTTAAATTGGTGAAGATTTGCAAGCATTTAAAACGATGGGCAGGCTAAAAAGCTGTATTGCCCTGAACAATGCATTTCACACCCGTGCCCTTTAGGTTTTATGGTCACCTTTCTACCCCCTCTAAAAGTTAAAGGAAACACACACACCCCACCCCGAAAGAAGGTGCTGTCAAAGACGGGGTTCATGAGCTCATCACCAACTGCATCAAAGCCAGGCTCCATGAGTACTGGTACTTTCCTTAACCCAGGAGAAGTCCCGGTACTCAAGGAGAGAAAATTAAAAGTGCCAGTACTCAGTACCGGTGAGTACCAGCCCATTTAAAGCACTGGCTGTGCTTGTTAGCCATGCTCATTGTGTGCCTGCGTTATAGAGAGTGGTTGCTTCTTTACATAGTTAAACGGTAAAAAAGTTGCAGTCAATAACAGATTAGTAAAAAGGTTCAAAAAGGTTTCAATTTATGCATAAATAGAGCTACCTGTACGTTAAAATACCACTCATGTTTTAATTTAATGAGTATCTTGCCTGGAAACCCTACTTTCAAACACTGTGTGGTGCGCAGTGAATGCCAATACTAATCAGCACCGGTAATAGCTTGGGGATCCTACAATACTCTGTTTTTAAAGAGATGAAAACATTAGTGGGATCAAGCAAATGCCATATAATATGAATTTTTAAATTATTGTTATTTTTTTTTTACTTCCATCAACACCGTAATTACGTAACTGCCCTTTCTTCCACTCCCACCTGCACCTACAATTGCGTCTCTGTTACTTTGAGGCTTGGCTAGTATTTTATGGAACTTTAGTCAAGTTATGAAGTTTAATTTGTGTACCTGTTAGGTAAGTCATAACTAAACCCAAGCAACAGGTCCTAGTCCAAGATCTGACAGGAATGCACTGACCGAAAGCTCCTTCTTTCACATAAAATGATTAGTTGCAAATACCACACTTCAGCTTGAAATTTAGCATCTTTGCAAAATAGATAGAAAGTTATTTTCTGGTCTTCTGAACACTTTAAATATCCGCATCATTGAGATGTGCAGGGAAAACTGCATTTTTACCCCGCCTGACTCGAACATCTAGAGCCACCCTTCAGAGTTAAAAGGTTCATGGATGAGTTCTTTACCTGTCAGCCTGATACTGCTGCTAAAGGGTTGGCATCGTTTTTGGGAGCAGATCTCTCTGTTGTGATAGTGGCAAATATAGAAACCTGATAACTTGAATGAGTCTTGAAACACAGGAAGGCCTCTTTGTCATGTCAGGGTGGGTATGCTGTGTCTTTTTGAGCACCACTACCATTGAATCCTTCTGGGCTATTGAGCAGAAGCTTGGAGAAAACTTACAGCCCTGCATAAGAAACTGTGGGTCAAGGGAAGAAACACTAGAACACAGGCTGTGTCTGGAGGAGATAGTACAAGAGATTAATGTCAACTTCAACTAGGAAAGGACCACAATCCTTGATGTTATCTAGAAGGAGACCATCTTAAACTAGTGCGGAGGTCGATAAAGAAGTTCACTGCGGTGTGTTTTTTGGGGATGGGACAAGCTATTAAAGCCTGGCAGTTGTCGTCTGATGAGGGATCGTTTCTGCTTTTGGAATATGTTTGGTAGTGTGGCGAAGAGAAAAGAAGAGCTCATCTCAGATCAAAGACTCTAGGACAAGCACACTCAGCCCTTACAAATGACTCTCCTGAAATGCAGGACATGGTTCAGGACCTGAGAACTGGAACGCATGGGCCTGGCTGGACTGACCACTAAAAGTACAAGGAGGAAGACTAGCTCAGAGTTATAGTGGGCCCAGTGGACGAGGTAGCACCTTGAGCTGGATTGTCTGCGTAACAAAACGCCGGTGCACGGAATGTCTCACATCAGCAATGTGCTCAAACTTCCAGAAACCTCAAGCCAGCCTGATTATCCTGGTTTGGACCCGCAGAAGCATGACCTCTATCTAGATGAGGTAGATTACATTTCCATAGAATTAACATGTAATCATCTCGATTCTTCTCTGTGTTGGAATGAAAGACTGGATTTTTAGAGGAGTTGGATTTGAAAAAATACACATGGTCCAGATTATTTTAACCTTGACCCCATTGAGAGGTCGCAGTAAAATTAATGACAATGTTTTCTATTTCCCTGGCAGATGCTGGCTAGAGGCCCAAAGGGTCAGGGCACAACTCTAGGTTCTAACAGGGGTCTTACCACCAATAATGAGTACCTCTGTATTCTCTTCACTCATTTTCAAGAATATGTCAGAAATGCAGCTGTGAATGGTGATTAGGCAGTCTCCAGATGACTGATGGAATTAAACGACACCTGTTCAAGATGCCGCAGAACCTGAGAGTCATCAGCATAATGCAGAGCTCTGAAACCAAAAGAGGAGGTCTGCTCTTCCAGAGCTGCTTAAAAATAACCTATTCCACTGACCAGCAGTGTTCAAGAAGCCCTCTGCAGAGATGTCTGAACAGAAACTAATGGGTGTCCCAGTAGACAAACCCAACAGCAGCAAACAAACTTTGTAACAAGGTCTTACTCTCCTTGAATCAAATTACCTTAGGGACTCTCTGAGGGGTAGAATTAATAGTACAGCAATCGGCAGGTAGTTGTTTTACTACTACGGTTGATGGTTCACTTATAAAAAATGAGCAGACCGTTTCGATGTGAATGCATATTTCAGAAAATGTACAACTAATCACTATTTCAAAGTATGTGTCTTATGAGTTTAACCCTGCATAGGATGCTGTGTGCTCATTTAAACTGAGTGAAATAGCCAAAGGAAAGAAAATAGATCTGCCTGGCACTATATGGGCTGTGGCTATACTGGGAACATTAGCATGTACTCCAGGTGCCCAAAAGTAAACAGTGAGGCACAGTCAGTGTGGCAGTGCCCAGCACCAACCAGGAAAGACATTTTAAAACGAAGCAAGGCATGGACGCTACAGAGGAAGAATCACTGACATCATTTCAGCAAACCCACAGCCCACCAGAAGCACATCACATGCTGTTTGGCGTGCAGTAAGTAGCATCACTGGTCCTCAAGCCCAGACGATGGGCTACTGAACATTTGGGAGATCTTTATAGCAAAAAATCAAGGAAGCAGGAGGTTATTACACAGTGATTGATAACAAGCACAAACAGCCAGGTACTAAATCTTGAAAAAGATAAAGGTATTTCTACTTTATGAAACAGTAATTCAATTGGTAAAATAAGAGAGATTGTAAGGCAGTTCACAGGGGTTGCAAGTATTACAGCGGAAATTTTGGTAATGCATTAGCGGCACAGAAGTCAGCTTTAGGTGACTTTATATTTGCATTTAAAAGCCTAACCGAGATGCGCTATTATGTATTTTAAAGTGTACACCTTTGGTTCCCATGGTGGACTTTGTGCCTACCATTGGTGGACATCATGCTTACCATGGCATATTTTGTGCCCAAGCGTGATCAATAAAATGCTAACTTGATTTATAACAATGTTTGTGAATAATTAATCATTAGAATTAATTATCATGAATAGAAATAATTAAGATTTTTATTGATGTATATGAGTTATTAGTTTAAAGTTACATGCATGCAGAAAAATAAATGCACGTCTCAGTCATATTTAGTGTAATTCGTTAACAAAGATTGCAATTAATATTGAAATGCTTTACATATTTTATGATAATATTAGTGAGATAAATTCATGAGTTTTCATATTTTGCGTGTTTGATTAATGGTTATATTAATTCATTGAATTTCTTGTGCTAGAATAACAAGGCCTGAAGTTTTGCAGTTGCAGCAGTAATGAAAAAGCTGAATTATGTATTTCTCTTTAACCTGAATTCTTCCATTGGGTCGTCTCATATGTTTAGCAAAGAGTTCTATTGTATTTTAAATGCGAATATAAAGTCACGTAATGCTGACTTCTGTGCCACTAGAGCATTACCAAAATTTCTCCTCTAACACAACCAGCAACACTAGCTACCAGCAATAGCTACTCCTAATTACCTGTGCATAAGCACTTTTGTTAGAGTTAGTAGTAAAAGGATAAAAAGCCACAGAACTTGCGTTATTAATTGTGTTATTAATTGCACTTACCACAGGTAAACCGACTCGAAACAACTGTGGACATAACACTGAATAGGGGAAACAAGAAAAACACAGCGCTTTGCTTGAAATGCTTTATTCCTTGGAAAATGGAGGGATCTTCAAAATTAAAATACTTTTTCTAAATGTCACATCATTTTAATAAGACTCTCTCCTCATTAATGTTCCAGAATAGTTCAGGCTGGTTGCATTAAATACCGAACCTGCCAATAACAGTCTTCTTCGCCTCAGTTTCTGGGACATATGGATGAGCCTTTTCAAGCATGAGTGAATTAACCTAAGATCATGTTTTATTGCAAATGGAGGAACATTAAAAGAAAATAGAGCTGAATTTTAATTAAAATGTAGCTTGCATTTGAAGACCACATCTAAGTGTTGTTTTTGTTGCTATCGGGCTCAAAGCTGCATACTATGGGAGTGTTACTGACAAAACTAACAGTGCCATTGGCATACCACCACTGGTAACAATCAATGAATGTCACCAATAGTCAAGCCTCGATGCAGCTATCCTACCAAAGGGGATATATTACACAGTGTCAAATATACAGTACAGTAGATCTTTTGGGGTTTTGGTCAAATGAGAACATGGAGAAATCAGTCCCTATGAGCTCACAGAAACTGATATATGCTACCTGTATCCTTGGAGTGAAACAGTTTCCAAAATTGGATATTCATATGAATGCAGTACCAAAAGCCCCACGCACCTTGCCACACTGCACTTTAACCATGCCACTTCTTCCTAGACATGGTATACTAGCAAAAACACACCTAAATGAACAGTGTTGGCATTCATTCAATTGGCCATCAGTGCAAATGAATCTCCCTAATACAGTTTGACCTTCTGTAGTTCTGTACTGATTACAAATGGACATGTATCTCCAGGGTGAATGTAAAGTGGTGGACTGGGCTCCAACGTAATCTTATCCTAGTATGTGGCAGGCCTTGAAACAGATGTCCATGGAGGAGACCCTTTTAAAGACTATTTGTTTTTACTCTTAAGCTTCAGTCAACTCACCTCTTCCATCTCTCTTCCAGCACAATTCATCAAGGCTGCTATATGTTTTAGACAGCAGATTAACTATTCAAAATGCAATCCCAGCAACATTGATGAAAGTGCATATGTTGGTGTGGGTCAGATTCAATATGCTAAATTTAATCCAACAAATCTTCAATATTTATTTTTTAAGGGGAGGGAGTGTATTTAACAATATAACTCCAATTTCAGAAAGCACATAGATTGGGATGATCAGATTATCAGTATTATTTTAACCCACCCACACTGGGGGAAGATGGGGTGTTCATATTTACTATTCTAACTTCTTTGTAGAAAGTGCATATATTAGGAATTTTAGATTATATATTGGAACGTCAATAATCATATTTTTATATATAAAATAATACAATTTTCATATTACTTTAATTGTATTTTGTCAGCCAATATTTGCTTTTATTTACACACTTTAGATTTCCATGCTGTTGTTGCATTTCATTAATACATTTTCATAAAATAAAATGTTATATGAATCAAAAATTAAAAACACACACATAAATGCAACAAAAAATATGAGCCCAATAAATATTTTTTCATTTTTTAACGTTTCCATATAATTTAAATTTGGTATTGAGTCCCAGTATTTATTTTGTGAGTGATTCCCAGAGTACTGAATGACTGCAGAATAGAAGACTGGTTGATTATCTAAGGGACTGAAGGTGAAGTGCTGCCTAGATGTTCTCAAATGATAAGGAACCAATATTAACTGGACTGAATGCCTAAGGCATAGCCTTAGGAGAGTGTGTATGAAAAGTCCATGGTCAGATCTAGATGAGCAAAAATTGACTCGAGTAATCAATGGTCCAATGATCACACACCAGTTCAGTTGAAATGGAAAAAACACTATTTTTATTAGTTAGTGATTCAATGCTCAAAGGGCTCTGTTCAAATGTACCAAGGTTTTATCTCTAGTGCCTCAATGTGCCAGTGTGATGTTTAATTTTGTGCCACATCACCAGGGTGCTCTTCAAGTATCCCAAGTGAATACTGCCCAAATATGCCCCTTTCTGATCTCACCTATGCAAGACCAATACTCAGAAGGCCCCAGAGTGCGGCCCATGCTGTCAGAGGTGCTGCTAAAAGTTCCCCGTATACAGTAACACGTGCCATGACTGCTGCTTAGATGTTCTAAGGGTGAAGCTCAAATATGTTTCTGTGGTAACATTAGACTGGGGTGCTGCTAAAGAATGAGAGGCCTGCAGATTAAATATTGCAAGGGTCCTTTTCCAAAGTGCCCGGGCTAATGCAAAATAAGCCACGCCTGAGTGAACGTTCAATGGGAGCTTGCCAAACGTAAGTGGGTATGCTCCATGGACGTCATTTAGGGTTTGCCAGGGGTCGCAGTTGCGACCCCCAGCTTGATCCTTGTGACCCCTGGCCTCGGAGGTCATAAAATCAATGCCAGGAACACAGGGGTAGCTTGACGTTGCTTGGGGCTCCACCGCCTTGCTTTCAATGAGCCTCCTGGTCAATTGTCCCAGAGGCTGTGCTGAAATATGCCTGGGGAGCTGCTGACTGTGGTAGGGATTCTGCTGACGCAGGTGAAGGGTGCTGCACGAAGATGCCATGGGGGAGGCACAGCTAGTGGAATGTGCCAGGTCGCTGCTGCCTTTTTCTTCCACTGCCTGCACTTCCACCATGTTGCTAGCATTAAAGTTACGGGTGACACTACCCTCTTCTGCCATGTTCATGCTCCGTCCCTTGCTGTGCAGTCTCTCCCTCTAATGCCCCCTCACCGAGACTTCATGGTGGTTGCTTTGCAGGTCTATCTCCTGTCCAGGGAACAAGTCTGGGGTACACGTGGGTGGACAGCACCCACCCACTATTTTCACAGGGTGGATGCCGTCCACCATGCCAAAAAGGAGCTGTGTCCTACTGTAAAATACTGAACGTGTCTTGATGTAATTTTCAGGCAACCAGACCCATTCACTTGGGTCTGCACGTTGTCTGCTTTCGATCAGAGCAACAACATACAGGCCGCTAGGGGGCTTTCATAATTCAAGCTCCAGCTGGGCCCACAACGAAGGCTAAATTTAAGGGACCTTCAGGGCTCCTTTTGTTGGAGTATCCTGCTTCGCACCTATCTGGGGCTTAACATCGAGATGTAAATTCAGTGGAGGGGAAACAAAGGCTCACAGTGCTTGTTAGGACTGAACAAGCACTTAAGAGAGGCACACTTTGACTTTGTGCATGCCCCGTATATGAGCGATATGCATGCACTGTTGGAAGAATGTCAGATGTGTTGGTCTATCCCGGTATTTTCACAAAATAACAATTTAAATGCCACTGTTTTAAAATTTCTGTTATAATGCTACTCATCAAACTAAAGGGTATCAGAGTGCTTTCAATCAAACACACGCATTACACTGACATTCAACCACACAAGTTTGTACATCAGTGTTCAGGATATGTTACATAAGACAGTGAGGGTTACAAGGTTTAGGGGTCACATATCATCCTTCGTAGCTCACTGCGCTATATCAAAAGGAATACAATTTATCAACTGCAAGTAACAAAAGTATCTCTGTGTTAGAAGCAGTAACTCACTTATCTGTCTACATACAATAAAAATCTGGCCTCTGCATGTTACATGATGTGCTTTGCAGGAGACACATAAACCATATATGCTCCTTTGAGTTAAAAGGGGCACTAGACAAAACACAGACCTTTTCAGCAAATATGTTAAGCACCAAAGTTACGGTACCATTATTATTATTCGCTCAGATTTACTGGGAAACTAAAGATCTCAGCGGCAGGTGTTGTAACACCATACGATATTTAAAAATTCAAACTCTCCAACCAATTAAGCAGAAAAGATTTACTGTCCTGTTTCTCCTTGTTGCCATTTTATTTGTGCAGAGTTTTTAAACACAAATGTATAAGTAGAGGCACACATTTTGCATTAGGCTTGCGCCCCTTTTTTGGTGCAACCCTGATGCAAAATCTATTTTGGGATTTGTAGTGCCACACAAATCCTGGTTGAGTTGATTTGTTTAAAAAAACACGAACGCAAGGCAGCACATTGTCCTGCATTGCATTACCTTGTGTCAGGTAGGCATTACATGCGAGGAGTGTTTGTATGTATACCCATAATGCACTCAAATGTACTCATGATAGACCTACTTAACAAGTGTGTGAGGTCTTTAGATCTAATGTCTCTTCTTACAACATCACTTCCTGTGAAGCCACAGGGTGTGATGTCACTTCCTGTGACGCCACTTCCTGTAGTGCTGTGTGTAATGTCATGTGCTGTGCTGTGAAGTAATTTGCATACTGCCTAACTTGGTTGTCCCCCACTTCTTTTTTTAGGACTTGTGCCCTGCTTCTGTCTCACATCAGACACCAGTGAAGATGGTAGATGGCTGCACATGACATATAGGGTGGGATAAGATAAGCTATTCCTGGACAGAGAGCATGGTGGGTTCCTAAAACTCGCTGTCCCACGCTAGTAGGTTCTTAGCATGTGTCCTGTTGGCCATCTTCCGGCTTTAATCAAAACTAAATTGATGGAGGCTGGCAGCAGTTAAAAGTGTATTAAGACATGCATACTAGTGACACCACCACCAGACAGAAGACCCTACCTGATCCTGTTAGGCCTGTTTACTCTGCAGATGAATTGTAACGGCATTATGCTTCTTAGTTGCGGAACGGCAGAGTTCGCATTTCTATGTGGCAAAATGTGAGTACAGAATGAGTATTGCATTGTTTAAACTGTCATGCCAGTCAAATAAATTATTGCTACACAATGGAGTAATTAAAATACTCAGGCCACACCTGCATACAGAGTAAGGGGGGCTCAGATGTCACACTTTTTTTCCGCATAATCCCGGCCATCCCATCGCTGGAAGCAATAGCTGCAGTGATTTCTGATCTAAGCAGTGCTTAATTTGAGCCAGTGGGGGGCAGTGGCACTGGTTATTTTTGGGGACTTGTGCTCATTTCTCCTAATGAGACATTCCCCGAGAAAAAGAGAGGGAAAACCACACAAGGGAAAGGGGGAAGGGAGAGGCAAAAACCGTCACAAAGGGAGAAAGGAGGCACCTGCAGGAGTTTTATAAAGGGCTGGTGGTATATTAAAGAGGCGTTCGGCACCTTACACTTAATAGCTTTGAGCCTGGGCTTCTGAGCGCAGCTTTGGGCACCGGAACTCATTTCTTTTTCTATTCAAATCAAGCACTGGAGCTAAGTAATCAATTGCTTCCTTACTGGTGGCTGCCGTGAACAGTACCGAACTGCATCCTATCCGAGATATTCGAATGGACAGTATTGGCAGTGAGTTTATGAAACCTCATAAACCCTTATAGACATCAGCACTTTTGCCAGATTTGCTGATTAAAGTCGCTTGTTTTTTGTGATACTTCTGACCAGCCATATTTAAAAGTCTTGGTGTCCCATCTCAGTGGTGAGACTGGTGACCTCGCCTATTGAGGCTTGGTTAGTGGGTGTGTTGGGTACAGACAGGATTTCTCCCAATTTACAATAAGTCCAGACATCTCATCAAAGGCCTCCAACACATCCAGCAAGTATAGCAAGCTATGATGGGGTCTCTTACAAACAGGAGCGCATCACCTGCATATCGTGAGACTATATGTGCCTCGTGTGCCAATCATATTCCCCACTTACATACCTTTCCCCGCACGATGCAAGGCAGGGGCTTCATGGCCAGAGCAAATAGCAAAAGTGAGAGAATGCATCCCTGCCTAGTGACTGTGAATTTGCCACTGCTGCAAATTGACTGTGCCATTGGAACCATAGTAATTGGTTTCCTGTATAATAATTTGACAACTAGGGTCCAGTACTGCCCTCATATCTAACTCTTGAAGGGTCTCCTCCAGCACAGTCAGTTATTATTATAATGGCCTATTTTGTGGCATATATAGTCTTGTGACATATCCCCCTTATTCGTACATTAAAGGTGTCCCATTCCACCATTCTATCCCCTGTCCTGCCCTTATTCTCATTAAAGTAACTATCAAATTTGCTCCCCATCCAGCCCAAATAAGGGCATCCACCTCTGCCTTCATTTGTCACTAGATATGGATAACTGGGTGTTGTGAATAATTGAGTGTTGTCTGCCCCATGCAATTTGAAGCTGCAATGGGTTATAATCCAATTCAGTATGACAAAGAGAGTCACACATAACCATATCTGTGTCTCTCCCAAACTTCACTAAAAACATACCATATCTTGTGTGTATCCCATGAACTGGGAGTAAAAGGAATGTTCAATCTTGTCCAGGTGTATTTTCCTCCAGGAGTCGAGGAACTGACACTGCCTCACCCAGGTACACATTTTTATGTGACATTGATCTACCAGGAGATTGATCTGGCCTTCTCAATATCTAGAACTGTGCTTTAGTCTCCTCCCCACACCTATGTCACCTCATATAACTTGAATAAGGGGACATTTAATGGATTTAAGAACTGAGCCTGATAGGCCTTTGGCGTGTAAACACTTGCCAGACTTACCATCTTCCCCTCTAATGTACCCTCCAGTATAGTAAACCTGCCTTCTTTATCTTTACATGGTTTCTGTGTGACATAAGATACTACCGGGTACCTTAATCCACATTGGTGTATCCTTTTTTGACCCTCTGTTCTTGGTATCACAACAGATTCCAGCCATGTTCATCCTTCCGCTGCAAGGCGAATAAATGATACTCTGTCCAAATTGATCTGCAGCTTTGCTGGATACAACAAGCCTTTTTAATTTCCTTTCAGGTAAAGCTTGCTTAACTACCATGAAACCTCATCTTCCCCCAGTATGGGCCATATAATCAGGGAAAATATCACCTTGTTATCATCTATGAACCATGATCCTGTGCTACTTGCAGGATGTACTCTCAGTCTCTGAAATTCTATATTCAGGCCACTATGGGCCTCAGAGGGTGTCCCGGCGGACAGTGGGAGTCAAGTATCTGCGCCCTTTGTCTATGAAGTGATGTGCCATTGTCCTTCCACTTATTTTATCTGTTAGCCACTTCTGTAGGAAGGACACTACTTTCCTCCCCTCCTCATCTTCCAGGACTTCCACAAGGTGGATATTATTGCACCTAGAACACCCTTCCACGTCCTCTGATCGGTGATGGAGGAGTTCTATCTCCACCTTCAGTTCTTTCACTTGCTCCTGTAAATCTCTTGCAATATTGTTTCCATTGTCTTCAACATATCCTCAGTTGCAGCACTACCACTATTTGAGTCACCAGACTTGTCCTTCGGGGCCCGCATGGCTGATTTGGGCTTCAGCGTTGTGTAACCAATCACTCCTGCAGTGCGTGTCATCCCAATTAAGTAGTGGACACACAAGACCACACACCCAGAAGGCACCACCCCCATCAATTGTATCACAGTTTTACTTTTCCTGTGTCTTAAATGTCACTCACTTTATTGAAATGATAGTTATACTCACCCCTCTTTGTTCAGCTGCTTTCCAGACACAATCTGGGTAAACTATTCCAAGAACTTCATCGTCTTTAAGGTCATTCTTTCACAGTACCCAGACACTCTTGCTGGAGGCTTACCTCTTCTGTGTTTCACTGCCAATTCAAACCATTGCCTTACTGCCATAGGTGATGGGAGAGCCGTATATAGTTTCCACCTGCCCCCCACACATGATTGCACTTTGCTGGTCTCCAGTGACTTTGCATCACTGCCTTAGGGAAAACATAACTTGTTCACCTTACACAACAGACATATTGGCTCATTAATATCTTGTAATACCATGCACGTCTACCTCATCACTTATTTGGGAGCCCAGACCTGCAGTTCCATCTGCCACTCTGTGTACGTTCCTGTATCACAGTCACTATGCTGCCCGCCGGGGAGCCCTCAGTGTCTGTTAAGCATTGATGCTTGTGCATAGAATACTCAAAGCCTCTCGCCAGTACCGCCTCCAGCACCCTCTCAGCTCTGCTCAATGCAGTGGCACCATCTTGGCCTTGCATTTTCAGCAGCAATCAATGTCAAACCACCCCACGAATGTCCTCAATCACTCAGTGGTTCTTGTTCTGCAGACCTTAATTAGGGACTTTGCTCAAAGATTTGTGACTTTTCCCAAATAATAAGTGCAGATCTACTGTGGTGTGGGATTGGCAGGGTGAGAGCAGCACCGGAGCATATTTCACTTCAGTGCATGCCTGTTCACGCCACCACTCCTTTTTCTAGAACTCTTAAGAATCCCATTGGCTGCTTTATTTTCAGTTTTTCTCTCAGAATTGACAAACTAGGACATGAAGAAACACTCAGTACCACAATCAATAAGTTGTGACTCACATTTTTATCATGTGACTCATTTATACACATTCTTAAGGCAGTGGAGTATCTACATTTCCAAAAATGTGGAAGGACTTCTAAACTTTTATACATAGAATTGTGTGAATGCCTTCCCCAAAGTTAAAAGAAGATGTGAATGTATATTTTATTAATGTGCTTATTATACCAGCTGAATGCTAAAAATGAAACAGTGAATGTATAAACTGTGATTGTACAGCAAGAGTGTGTATGTGCAGTATGTCTATAAGTGCAACTTTTCACGCATGCCTGGACAGAGAATTGAGCATAGTGACTTCTTCTCCACACACGCGCTCTCTAAGAGTAAAATTCAATCTTTTGGCAAGCATCAATTTATCACATGGTTTATTTATGAAAAATGACTCTCTACCTCATTATTTTTTGAAGCACTGTAATTTAAACATGTAAGAGGCAGTACTGAGAGCTGCTATGATAATGCAGATAATGACGTGATTAGCAAAGTTCTTTGTGGATATATTTAGTCACGTAAGGACCACAGTGAGTATCAACAACCTCAAAGATGGCCCACTTCAGAGCGGTTCATTAACTTGAATGGGCTCCTCATCTAGGACAGCTTCACTTCCGCCACTCTCGAGCCACTGCTCTTCAGCACATCTATGACACTTGAACCAGAGTGCTGTTGTAGCTCAGCTGTCTGTCGTACAAGGCGTCCGTGCCATAACTTGGACTTGAGTACTGAGGGGGGATGCTTCTCTCCCTTTGCTTTCTTGGCCTCCTGGTATTCATCTTTGTCTTTTTCTTACTCACACACTCCACGTGGATCTTGTCTGACTCAATCTGTGAGTACAGCTCCTGCAAGTGGGGCAGAGTTAGAACCACTTCTCTATGATACAGGCTTACCCAAGGCTGGAACAGTTTTTCACTACTACGTCTATTTATGAGTCACCAGGGGTTCCTGTTGCCACCCCATAATCTCCCTAGAGATCCTGTGCCTGGAGCCCATAATGATTGCCCCTGCTATTCAAAGAGGGGGCAGAGATGTCTGGGAGGTCCATGGGACCTCTCAGAGGACACCCTCGGAGGCAAACTCTCTGTGCTCCATCTCTTAGTGGTGCTCAGTCTGTGCACCTCCTGGTGGCCTCTTTGCGCCCTCTTCTCCATAACATGACACAAGTCCAGAGTCAAAGGGTTTCCCTTGTTTGCACAGAGCCACGCCCCCCTTAAGATAGCACCAGTACTTTATGCGCACAGGTGTATCTGTATTACAGAGGGGCCACACTGCAATACTGCAGTGCCCCGGCAGGGGTTGTTGTGGCAGAAAATTCAGACCCCTGGGGCACTGTGTGCCTCAGGAGTTACATACCACAGCCTTAAAGGCTTCCTCTTCTTCAAGGCCAGACTGTTAGATTCTCGGTTTATATCCATTTAATCTGATTTCTCTTAAAGTATTTTCCGTAAATGTGATCTGATTCCTCCATTACTTCGTACATTTGTATCTCTTATTTGCACTCTCACGAATACACACTTAATTGAAGCGCCTAGTTCAGTGGTCTTCAAACTTTTTAATGCCGCGCCCACCCAGTTGAAAAATAAAAATCATTGGGCCCCCCCTTCAGAATTTTTCACAATTATTTTAGAAAGATGGCAATATTTAAATAGGTCTAAACCTATTTAAACATTGCAGTTAACTGCTGTTACCTTTTTAAAACTGCAATAACATGCTTCTGCTTAAAACAAAGGCATGTTATTTGTATAATATTTCTTTTGGCCAGAGTTTGGCGCCCCCCCCTGGGATCACTTGAGGCCCCCCTACGGGGGCCCGCCCCCCAGTTTGAAGACCTCTGGCCTAGTTGCTGTGCACTTTGGTGCCTCTGCAACAGATTAGACTACAAGTAAGAATTGATGTGAATTTTGAACATGCCTTCCACAGTGAGTGTAGGTCACAGCGTTAATTAAAGAGTGCAGTTCCTGGGGGTGTAGACAAGATGGCCTTTAATGGCCAGCCTGAACTTGTGCAGTCCCACCTTGGAATTTAAGGAGCAATAGACTCAGTTCATTCTGCATTAAATACACATACGAGAGATCGATACACGGCCTTTTAGCTAAGACTGAATTCTTGGGGGAAATGTGAAAAACAGATGGCTATTAAGCGATCCTGTGTTTGCCAGTATGGAACACAGTTACTAAGAGTGGCAAGAGGGAGCACTTAAGGGAAATATTATGGTCAGGGGAGCTCTGCACATCAAGCTTTACGTTTCAAGAAAAAACTCTGCTGCTATAATTTGTGAAGAAATTTCTCTATCTTGGTAAGGGTTTTGTTTTACATTACTACTACTTACTCTAAAAAACAGTAGTTTTCAGACGCATTTTTACACACTTTAATCTTTGGTAATCATAGATAACAATGGTAAAAATTAAGGCGAGACCACGGAAAAATATTTAGGCCCATATTTATACTTTTTTAGCGCCCCATTTTCACCGCTTTTTGGCGCAAAAACGGCGCAAACAATAGTATTTTGTAAGTTTGCGCAGTTTTTGCATCAAAAAGTGGCGTTTGCGCCATTTTTGTGTCAAAAAGCGGCACAAATGCGGCGCTAAAAAAGTATAAATATGGGCCTTATTTCCTAGAGGCAATGTACACATCAGTATCTTGAGCATCTTCTAGCTGGGTATCTAAGTCTGTCCTTCTGGAACATCTCAAGAGCGTCAAAGTGTGTGGTACGCTGCAGTTTCTAAGTTCCTCCACGCCACCCTGTGATGTTGCTGGCTTCTGTGGTTGGACCTCAGCGATTTGTGAAACACTTGCCTCCTCGGAAGCCCCTCTACCTTGCTGTTTGGTTGGCCTTCACATGCTTTTTGTCCATTGTAGAGGCACCAAAGTGCACAGGCACTGTGAGGTTTGGCATGAGATGGCGATGGGGTCCATTGACGAACAACATGCACAGAGCTTTAACCTGCCAGCCTACGGGTGTAACTTATCGTTGTTTTGTTTTTTTGTCAGAATATCCACAACAAACTGCCTGACAGAAAATAAGTATTGTTTTCCAAATATCGTTTGCAAAACTATTGCGCCAGTGGGAGTAGATTGCCTTTTATTAACTCCAGCACTTTTGTAAACAGTGTTTAACACACTATGTTTTATACACTGTGTTTTTTCAGACGCTACTTAGTCCACACTATTTTAATACCATAGTGTTGTTTCAGCTAACGGTGAAGAGTCCTCATATTTGTGGCAGCTGTGAGCGCTTGTGTGTTGGAGCTTGGAGTTATTTTTATTTACATACATAAAACACTGTGCATGTACTAGGCACGATTTGGTGTAGCACAGTCCTGTAAGGTGATTGGATTATTTGAAATGTTGCAGTTATGTATTTCCAATCTCCTCACTACCATAGGGATCAAGTTAAGTAGCACCACAGTATTCCCTGCCTTTTGGCAGAAAACATTTTTGGTTGTTGTGTGACAGGTGTTGTCTGAGCTAGAATTACAGTGTACCATACTTAGAGCAGAACCCAGGAACATCTGTTTGATGATGCATGCAAAGCTAGTCATATGCAGAACCACACTGGTCCTAGACTCAGATCCTTTCACACAGTGCTTACATCCAAATGTATGGCTACATATCAAGACCACTAATTGTGTGTAAGCACTGATAAAGCCATCATAAAAACCTTTGGTATTAAGTGACGAAGAACCGATCCACTCTGCACTTGCTGATTAGTGCCTTATTGTGCCACAATAACTTTATTGAAGGAATATCAACACTCATTGAGGGTAGGGCCTGAAACCTCTCATTTGTGGTTAAGAGGCATTTTGTAGTGTGTATTAATTCCAATAGTTACACAATCAATTCACTATTGTACGAAGTTGGATAATGCAAATGATTCCTCATAGAAATAAGGTTGATAAAGCTGACATTTTACTTCTTTTTCGTGGCTTTCATATTAGTGCTTCATAAAGAGATCCTGTCACACAGTTCCCAGTACATCATGTGGTAAGGATGAATGTCCCTGTATGTAATCACTGAAAAGGAATAAACTATAATAAATCCAATGTGTTTGCACGCAAACTTGGGACTTTTTCAAGGCTTAAAACTGAAGAAGTTCATAACTGCTGTTAATATTATATTGTATTTGGTTTGTAATATCTGTATTAGTGGTAACATGCTATACAGATTTGGGCTGCACCTTTGTGAATACACTGCACACGTGATAAATGCATTCATGTGATGTACCTTAGATTTAATCATAGGTATAAAATGTGCGGTTGGTGAGAGGTAAGAAAAATGAAAAGAATAAGAAAAATGATTGTCAATGATATTCTTAAAAGTTAATTACTGCTTGAGTTGATGGAAAGTTATGAACATGTATTGACATGACTGTAGTGTTACCTTGAAAATGCCAATAAAAATAGCTAATGATGCGCTCCCGATAAGATGATGAATTTAGAGATTCTTGTTGAGTTTTGATTTATTCGTTTAATTATATGTCTATGGAAAAACAGTAAAGATGATAGAATTTATAATAATATTAATATAAGCATGGATACCTGGCTCCTAAGTTGGTCTTTAAAGCATATTAATTCAAACTGATTTGATAACCACAAGTTTATGGTGATTTATTTGCTCTGTGCAAACCAAATAAATAACAAAGAACTAACAATAAATAAAGGATATAGGAGGTAAGTGATAATTACAGATATACTTGTTAGTTCAAGGTGCCATTTTAACACAAGTCCCCACAAAAGTTCCTTAGTCATTGAATTTAACTGTATGACACTTCTGTCTGTTTTGGGAAACTTCAAAGTTACAAAAAGCCGATCAGAACAAGCGGGGAACACAACAGATAGCATGGGTCTGCCAATTAATAAAGTATACTTGGAGCTTACCTCTTTTAAGTCAAGCTGCTTGTAGCTTGTGTACAGATTCTGCGGTCCATGACTTGAACTGCATAAACACTTTTGGTGCCTCAGGAAAGACGTACATTAAATTCATTACTCAATTTCTGCTGATAGAAGCCCTTGTAATACCAAGGCATACTGAATTATATCTTAAAGTTTCAGAAATAAGGGCATACATAAAAAGTCAAAAAACTCAAGCTGCCCAGCAGGTGCAAGTCAACTAGTACCAACAGAAAGCTTGAACAAGCATTGATAAAGTATTGTTTCTTGTGCTTGGATCTAGATTTTTTTTCTTGCAACAAATGAATTTACCTGAAAAGCCTATATTTATACTTTTTTAGCGCCCAATTTGTGCCACTTTTTGATGCAAAAACGGTGCAAACTTACAAAATACAATTGTATTTTGAATATTTGCGCCGCTTTTGCGTAAAAAAATACCGCAAATGCAGCGCTAAAAAAGTATAAATATGGGCCTCAGTGTCTAACAAGCCTGTTCCTCTAATTGTAGGAAAGACGTGGTAATGTTAACTTGTGGATAGTTTGTCACTAGTGCATTTTTAAAAAATTAGACCTAATGCTTACATTTTTAGCATTATGTGCTACATATTCATTATCACAAACAAATCCCCCTTTATAACTGACATCTTCACAACAGGGAAAATCAGTGCACTACTTGGAAGATTTTCACGATTCTATGATTCTATCGGTTGAAACTTGGTATTTTTCTCCTTTATTCTCTTCCTCTGACCTCGGCTCTGCTGAGTAAGACATATGTGAGGGGGTGAGACACAGGAGGGCAGTAGAAGGAGAATGGCTATATAGATGAGGTTGAGAGAAAGGTGAAGTTGAGAATGTTGTGAGGTAAAGAGAGAAAGATGAGCTAGGTAGGAAAAAAGAGGGAGAGTAGCGGTGTTGGTGGAAAATACAGCTTATCGTTGTCTGTTTTTAGAACACTTATTTCTGACTAGTGCTTACCTTGTAAAAAATAAATAACTAAGCACCAGGACCCTCATCAGGAGGTCACTGCAGCTTCTGAAACCTACTGCCCCTGGCAGCGCTGGCGATGACAGCACGATCACAACTACTGACCATCACACTCCTACAAGTGTTACAATTCAGACTATTCCAGGCCCCCAAAGCTAGGGGAAAGGAATTAGTTGTTTTTAATGTATTTTAATAAACTACTGTTGTGCTCATCTATAAAGTAGACAAACAGCGCCACCATGTGGCAGACTATCATATGTGCTGGTGTTGACAATTAAGTTCTGGTGCTGAGTACCAGAAACCACCAGCTCAAATTAAGCACTGCTTCTGTCTACACTGGCAGTATCATTTTACAACTCATCTGTACTATTTAGGTGGTTTATGCTGCAAACTGTCTTTTCGAATAAGATTATTGAATGTAAGTAATGATTGATCCAGCTCTTGTTCTGCTGTGCCTTCAATTCGAGGTGACCCTTTGCGTGAAGTAGGATTGAACTGTTTTAATATGTAATCATTAATGAATGTGGAATTCAGCATTGGAAATGGTGTTTAACAGTTGGAGTTCTTGAATTAGAGAGTGTAGACGTATGGTGTGGGATGCACTGCAGGGGAGAGTTGTAATATTTGATTCATAACCACGAAACAACTCAAAAAGCAACATCAATTACAAAATAAAAATCGCTAAAATACTGAGTACTATTTCAGTAAAATGACAAAGTGATCATTAGTTGCAGAGCTCAAATTAGGTACAAATGTTTAAAAGGGAGAGTTGGAATAGTGTCACAAATAGGCCTGACACATTTGTAGGGCACCGAAAATGTATTTTGAGGCACTTTAGACTCAAAGGGTAGCAAGAGGGGCCAGATAGCTGTTATGATTGATGTGTTATCACAGACTATGATCTAAATGACATCTGAGATGACATGTGAGCTGCTTCACCAATAGGGATGGTATCTTCAAATGCCACATGGAATCCTCTTCCATTAAAAGATTCTCTCTAGGCGGCAGCATCATAGAGACAACGAGATGGGAAATAAACGTGGCATTTAGGGATTGTGTTAATGGTGGGCAAGCTCCTGGATAGGATAAGGGTGTATGCCCTCCAGACAACATGTGTGGGGTCTCTTTCCACTCATCTTGTGTCCTCTGGAGCATTTCGCCTGTACTATTCTTTGTAATGTAAATACCTGCCTTTTTGCGTGAATAATGGTGCATGCTATGGATGGTCAACAACTTGAGCTAGCCGTTAGCAAAGAAAGCAGGGGGTGGGAAACCAGGACTGTGGGTCAAGTATGGAGAGAACTACTTTGTACTTTGTGTGTGTATGTGCTCCTTGAGAAAGAGCAGAATGTGGTTACTCACACAGAAGTTAGCCAATGGCTAAAGTGATCTAACCAAGTTTATGCTGTTGTGGGTGGAAGATAAATGTGAAACGTGAATGACACAATAACAAACCAGTGGATGGAAGGCTGGCTGGTTTTTGCTAACACCAGGCCTGAAAAATGAGTACCAGAAATACCCAGCATGAGAGCAGAGATTCAGTTCATTCAAAGGATAAATAACTATTTGTTCATAAACAATACTTGTCTATCTTATGTGGCTAATAGGCATAACATGAGCCAAACATTAATGCATGGGTTGTTATAATGATTAAAAATGAATTCTGTTAACTTTTAAGAGCTACCTTGTTGAGTTTCATAATATCTACCCCAAAGTATAGGGTCCTGGTCATTTGGAGGGGGGCAGCATAGTACACTCTGAAGCCCTCTGTGACAAGACTCTTCATGCCAAAGCTCTTCACTCCAACCCTGGTAGTAGATACTGTCTTTTTCCAACTGTGTCCCGCAACATCTGCACCTCTCTTCTGCGAGAAATGCACAATGCTTAAATGACTGGATCTTCCATTATTCATGTAAGTATCAATTTTCACTTTCTCCGTTTCATGTTTCGTACTTTGAATACATAATGTAATTGTTTTATTAACTTCGGTAGAGATGTACAATATTTCAGCTGTGCCTTTCTGGCGGGGTGACGCTGGCATGTAGACGAGGAAACTATTTTAAAACTTTAAACAGGAAAGGTGGTTTAACTAATTAAAAACAGAACATAATTAATTGATGCGTTAACTGTTCAATGATGAGAAAAACTTTATAGCAAAAGTATTTTTAAAGAATCTTTTATATCAATGCGTACTAAAAGGATAAGGCAACTTAACAATTCATAGAAAATGCAAGTTATTCTGTCACGTTTCCAACAAAAGCTATTTATGAACAATTATGAGGAAGAACAGCCCTACTGAGTTGACTCCGTCCCCTATTCTCTCGTTTTATTTTTCACATTTGACATTACCACTGCGATACCACACCGAATAGCTAAAGAAACTTTAGGAGACAGGAGTATGTGTATGAGAGATTGAAAATCATCAAGTTTTGTGGGCCAAATCACATCTGATGTTGTTAACCAGGAGGTTAGGAAGTCAATAGACCGAGCGGTACAGAGAGGTTTATTATGGAGCGCTTTTCAACTTCTTGTAGCTTTGAGCCTCGGTAGGGGCTAAGGGGGGTTCTAGAAGGTAGATCTTGGGTGTTCACGGATCTTCACCTAAGTCACTTGCAGGAAGGTTTGTGGAGGGCCAACACATTTGGGCCCTGTTGGACAGATCCAACCTGTAAACCAAAACCTACCCTGGGAAAAATGTTCAAAACCGCCCAAGACTGCAGGAAGCTGGAGTTAGATGGGAGCCACGTGGTTGTGGTTGGGTTGTGGCAGCCCATCTTGCTATGAAAGCAGCCCTCCTACCCTGCAGCCTACCAGGGAAATGGCACAATGGTCACTCCTGCCCTATCGTTGGGGATTTCCTAGCTGCTGGATCGGAATGATTGAAGCTGAGGATTGGCCTCACTGCAAAGTTTTTGACTTTATTGATTTTTGATAATATTTTGAGTTGTGGATCCCATATAGCCATTCTTGCAGTAGTTCAAGAGGGATGTTATGACCACTGGGACCAAGAACAAACATTGCAGTGTTTGGAGAAACATCTGTACAGCCTAAAAGAAACAGAGGAAAAGCACTGACATGGTACAAATGAGGATTGGCATTGACAAGAACTCCCCGTTTGTGGATGTCTTGCTTCGGGAAGAAGGAATCACTGGGTTTAGTATGAGGCTCTCCCTCTTTGAAGAATCGGAGCACAACTAGTTCAGTGTTAGATTCAAACTGTTATCTGTCTGTTGGACAGTACCAAAGAGCTCACCTGATACTGCTTCGGTTCTGGAGGAGAAGAAGGGTTGAATATGTTCCCTGTTATTAACACAGTTCAAGATGCTGTGCTAAGACGGCTGATGAGATTCCTTGAAGCCTCAGTCATTCTGGTGCTTCTGTGACCTTTGGGTCGCGCACAACCCAACGTGCAAAGGGAGGCAGCAGGACTTGAAAATTCTACCCGGCATGCATTGTGTCCAATCGGGTTTCTTTTTCATTGTGGAAGGAACAGCAAGAGCTGTTGGAAAGGGAAGAAGCAAACCTTATAAGTAGCCCTTTCCAAGACGGCGGCCTGTCAGAAGGAGAATATCTGAATCTCTCAATTCAAAATATTGACACATCTTTTTATGTATTGTTGGCTCCTGTTCAAAGCATATATGAAGGAAGCTTTTCGAGTGTAATATGTTTTGCAGTGTATTTTGTAGCCTACTTTTTTCATCGATATCTTCACCTTTGCTACTATTTTTGTCCCTGATTTTTGCTTCAAGCAGATAGGATTGATCCTTTTGAAAACTTCTCTTGGCTCTTTTGTACTTCCTGATGTCAGTAGGTGCCTTGGTGATTTCTCCATTGCAACCCTCATCTTCACTCAAGAATTACCAGATTAAAAAAAAGTTTTTTTTTTCCACCTAAAGGAGTTTTCCTCTTAACTGTGAACCCTTAAAGAAACACATGACACATTTTGCTAATATTATTATGTGCAGCGTGGCACTGTGGCTTTTGGGAGCAGCCATCCTTTCATCAGGCAATCTAGAAGGGTAGTCAACAAACCTTCTCAGCATCCAGTTGTTGACATTCAGCAACTTCCAGGTCTGCTTATGGACAAGGCAGTTTGAGGGTGCGAGTTGGTCTTAGCCCCTTACATCCTTATGTAACTTCATGCAAATCTGTGTGTCATTCAGACACATTTGCTAGAAAAAGTACATATTTCAAGCAGGAACACTGGAGTGAAGTAGAACCTCAATCGGATCAATACCTAGGCCCTTGAAATACTTGATGATCATGGAAAAAATCAGCAAGGTACTTAGCAACTTGTGGCACCACAGCAGGCTCACAAAACATTGGCAAAAGCAATAGTTTAGGCTCAGGCTGCCAACTTTAAGGCTTTGTCACTGTTTGTTTTATTTTGTCATAGTTTTTGTAAAACTTTATCAGGGAAGCTTCTGGGCCCTTGTTAATCTAACAAAAAAACATTGGTTAAAATCAAAAATATATTTTTGGTTTTAAGCAGCACACATTGTATGAAGTGCATTCATCCACTACCCCATTCTGTATTCTGTAGTGGGTGGAAGACAAATGTGAATGACACAACAAGAGACCAGTGTTGAAACCCAACACCTTTGGCAGAAATGGTTATACCCCAGCACACTATTATATATTATAAGGTTGTATCAGATTTAGTGCTTACACCCTAGTATTCAACTGCCATACAACTCCCTTAATAACACGTAAATTAATCTCCAAGAAGGAAGCACTAAAAAACAAGTTAGGTCCTGCATTCACTTATTCACACATTTACCTTCATGAAGTTTGAAGAACAAACGTTAGCTATTTCTCTTTAAAACCAACAGTGGTTGAGTCAATCCAACAAGTATCACGTCAGTCTTGCTGAACATAAATGTTTAGTTCCATTCCTCTCTGGCTTATTGCGTCACTCCAATCAGCCTCACTCTATGCTTCCACTAATATGATGTAAACTACATGTATGTAACAGGATAATTCTTAAGACTCTAAGATTTCTAGAGCATCACAACTCCCTAAATTCTGAGGTTAAATACGCCAGTCTGATTCATCCCCATCATTTCCTGTAAGTGATGACGTTGGTGCCCTAGTTTTCCCTACAGTGATGTGATAGCTTGATTTCCTGCAAATTGCAACATCACCAGTTGTTTACCCCCAAGATAACACAACTAGAATGTTTGGCCATTGGGGAGATCCAGGATCCCAAAGGCCGGGAGTCTGGAGATCATTATATCAAACATGTGATCTATCTCATCTGTTACCTCCTTCCAGGATTTCTGAAGGAAATGGTAGTGCCACAGTATATTTGTTAGGGTGCCTCTGTTGCCACAGCCTGTCCAAAACTTCCTTCTCTGTAGGCCTCTTTTCCCAATCATGAGGCTTTTTTGGGGTATAATACTAATAAGTGTCACTGTAGCCATGGCTTTGCTACCTGTCGCGCACCTAATCAAGATGGTCTGCTGTCCCTCGTGTTTTCTGATTCTTTCTTGCACAATGTGTGACTAAACTCTTTTTGCACCTTTTCTTACCCATCAAGTTCATCACCCTGCTGATAGGTTCCAATAATGTATAAAGGCCTGAGACAATTTCCTTATTACCCTTCTTTAGAAGGAGTCAACTCAATTAGGCTTCTTTTCCCATATTGTTTTATTGCTGGGTGGAGTGCCAGTGTTGAATCTGGCAATATTAGTACCTATCTTTTTCTTTGATGCCAAAATATAGTTTGAGTGATCCAAATGTCTTGATACGCATCTCATTGACAGGTCTCAAGCCTTGTGCATCCCTTCTCTTGCCCCTCGGCAAACATCTCCTTCTGAAGTCCTGGAAGAAGTCAGGTTTGTGTAGACTAGAAGTGGGCAGCGATAGGATGGTTGTAAGAGACACTTTCACTCCTACTCTATTTTAAGCCTCTGGCATAGCTCTCATAACGAGAGACAAATACAGACCTCATGACCTGTAATCTATACCGGCCATAGGATTTTCCTGATGTGGTTACTGGCAATCACCTGAGTAGCGTAGCCCCATTATTTCTCTGTCTCCAGCTTTCTCCATTCCATCACATATTGTAGCTGTGTAACTTGGAAATATCCTAATACACAGACCATCTCATAACTTATACAGGAGTCCCTTCTTCAGATGATGTTCCTTATCAGCCCATAAATCTAACAGAATTTATTGAGGTTTCATCACAGCCAAGGGAATTGGAAGCAATTGAAATAAATGTAATTGTTTTTGGCAGTGGATTCATTTTTCCAGCTGCTATCTTACTAACAATTTCCACAGTTCCCAAATACCTTGGGTCCACTAAAGAATCATGATCTGCATACATCGAGATTTTGAACATAGCTTTGTCTAACTGCATCACTCTTATTTAATTCTGATGAATCGGTTCCACAAAGAGCTCCATCATCAAGGCAAACAAAAGAGGCAGCTGAGGCCATCCCTGTCATTTGTGCGCCACAGAATACCAAAATAACTTGATGAGTAGCTATTGACTCTCACTGTGACTCTTGGAGTCTTATACCCTGGCACGGTTCAGGCACAAAAGATAGAGCCAAAGTCACAGGTGTCAAATGTTTGATGTAAAAAGCACCAGTCCACATTGTTAAACGCTTTTTCAGTGTCTACTGAGAACAGAAATACTTTTGTGTGAGTTCTATGAATATTACCTAGCAGGTGAACAATTAGTTTTAGTGTTATCCTTGTGTCTTCTACCGTATATAAATCCAGACTGATCAAAGTTGATCAATACTGGTAAAATCGAGCTGAAATGGGTTGATAAGCAGTGCACTGCAAGGAATCTTTCCTTGGCTTCAGAATCACTATCACTCAGGCCTCTCTCATAGTGAGCATGATAATACCAGTTTCCCGAAAGGATATATACCTGAGTTGATGCCAGGACAATATGTGGCAGAAAGTCTTAAAATATAACCACATGTATGTATGCATGGATTGGTAACCTAGCTAGGAAGTAATGGAACACTTTACAATAGACAGGGTTTGGAGTACAATCTTGTGATCATGTACCTAAAGTGAGAAGTACACAAATGCACAGCACATTTTTAGTCACAGGGAGATTAAGGGGGTCATTATGAACCCCGGCGGTTCAGACCGCCATGCCGGTGGTGGGGGCAAGGACCGCCACCGGCATGGCGGTCTAAACCGCCATATTATGGACACAGTGAGGGCCGCCTAAAGCGTCCCTCCTCCACCGCCAGGCTGCCGCCGACAGGCAGCCTGACGGTGGAGGGAATCATTTTCCGACAGTGCAGCGCCTCGGATAATGATCCCTTTTGCCACCAGCCTTTCCCTGGCAGGGTCCCCCGCCAGAGAAAGGCTGCCGGACTGAGTGCTCCGGGGGTCCCCGTGCAGTCCCCTATCGCGCAGGTCACTGCCCGATTTACGGGCAGTGATCTGCGCGAGGGGTGCTACTCCATTTGGAGCCGCTGTCAATGTTACAGCCCTTTTCCCCGCCGGCCCAGCAGGGTAAACATTATATGGCGGGGAGGGGGGGTAGTCGTGCTGGCGGTCATTTATTGACCGCCAGCGCAGATCTTGGCGATCGTAATGAGGGTCTATGTGATTTAACCAAAATCACACACTGTCGAACCAAGTGCTGAGGTCAGAATTCAAACCTAGGTCCCAGGTTCTAAATCGCAACTGTAGGCACAAAATCACATCTTATTCTGTAACTCCTGTAATAGCTGTAACACCATCCGGCCCTGGGACCTTCCCTCTCTACAGTTCCTCAATGGCACATCCCACGTTTTCTGTTTCTATGGGTGTATCTAGTGAGGATTCCTGTTCCTTGGAGATTTTCTGAACTTGGATGATCTTTATGCATGATTCTGCACCCAGAGCTTGAGATGTGTCTTCTTGTTATAGGTTATTACAAAAGGTGGTAAAGGATGTTTTGCTCCCTACTCCCTAGCTTCTGCACTGTCCTTGTTTTGTTTTGCTGCTGTCACTATCAACCTTCCTCTTATAACTGCCTTAAGGGCCTTCCAGAGTCTGCATTACCATAATCTTAATGTAATTCTCAGTGAGATAGTATTTTCTTCCCCTACCATATCTAAATATAACATAGGGTTGTTCAGGCTCCAGTGCTATCTCTAGGCAGCCCTGCTGTGTCTGAACACTTATGAAATTCAGATCATGACCCGACAAAGCAATCTGTCCTATGTTCAAATCTTTAACCTTGATGTCAGTGATATCCAGAACAAAAACAGCTCCAGTCTTACATTGGTTTGGTGCACTGTACAATAATGTATGTAATCACTCTACCCCTGCGGGTTGTAACCTCCAGAAGACTACAAGGCCCATATCTTCCAGCCAGCCTCTACTGCTTTAGGACATGGTTCTAGCTTGACCACTGTGAAGGGCTGACCAATGCTTCAAGCTAGCCATTACTAAGTAAAGATCCCCACCAATTATCAAATGACCTTGCAAGATTTCAAGAATATCATCTGTCACTGCTTTCAGGCACAGATCCTGTCCTCTGTTCGGGGGCAACAGAATTGCAGCAGCAGAATAGCTACTCCTCCTGTTCTGCTCAAACCTGCTGCAAAAAACAGCCAAGGAAACCATTGTTAATAGAGTCTGAACAATTCCAGTCAAGCCCGAGGCATTAAATCTAAGGCATCTTAGTGTCATTCATACCATGTCTTCCCTACTTGTAGGAAGAATTGCTTTTTTGCTGCTTCTCTCTTCCTATAGAGATTAGTAGTTTTTCTCCACCACTTCCGTGAGATCTACCAAACAACATCCTCAAAGAATATTACCCCATTTAGGCAAACCAATTGAATAACACAAATGTCTTTGTAGCATTAGTCCACCCCACAACTATGCCCGTCTCTAGCTTCATTCTTCCTAATATTAAGGCCCATATTTATACTTTTTTAGCGCCGCATTTGTGCTGCTTTTTGACGCAAAAAAGGCGTAAACTTGCAAAAATACAATTGTATTGTGCAAGTTTGCGCCGTTTTTGCGTCAAAAAATTGCTCAAATGCAGCGCTAAAAAAGTATAAATATGGGCCTAAATGAGGTCAATAGCAATGATTTTTCATGTCTCTTCTCCTACTCTGGCTCCATATCCCCCAAACCAGTTCATATGGGTGCCTGATTCAGTTGCTTCAAGCATCTATACCCTTAGGGGAACCCGCTGTCCTGTCATCTGTCCCTTGGAGGTCTTTGGGAGACCTGCTGCTGGACCTCAAATGTCCCAGCATTTTGGCTATTTAGGTGAAGGTTGCTTCCTTTTAAATAGGGCAGCCACTGTTTGTTGCAAAACATATTGTTAGCTTACAAAGGGCTTAGAGTCTACCTATTGCTTACCATTGGTTGACTTTATTGCTTCTTGTTCGTGAGCTTCTGTGGGCTTTCCTTTCTGTTTTGATGTTTGTCCCTACCCTAGAGCGTGGACCCATTACTTGTGTCCTTCCACTGCTCTCTTTAGGCGCTAAATGTTTCTTTTAATTTAAGCACTCTACAAGAGCATGTGTACTTTTCAGCTGTCTCCCTAGTGTTCCACTTTTTTCACCCATATGTTTCACCCCTCACACACCCTCCCTCATTTTACATTGTTGCTTTCTCCCCGCCAGCCCACCTTCCATTGCCATTCTTACTTTCTCATCCCTTCTTTGTCTGTGTATTTCTCCATCCCCACCCACCTTTCTTTGCCAATTTCTTTCCCCATATCTGCCCGCCCAGCCTCTATTGCACGCATGTTTTCCCATAAATCCATCTGCCCCCACTGTCTGTGTGCTTCCCTGCCAGTTCTCTGTTGTCCATGTGCTTCCTCACCTGCCCATTCTCCATTGTTTCTGTGCTCCCCATCACCCACCATCCACTGTCAGTTTGCTTCCCTATTGTGTCTCACTTCTTCTCTCCCCCACCCACATCCTTCTCTAATGCGATCCCTCCCTCCGTAGGGCCTCACTTACAACCCACTTCGCCTTTTGTGTGTCTTTACAAAAAAAGCACATTAGCACCAATATCAAAAAAGACCATTTGGTGCAGCTATTGTTTTACAAATCCATTGTGGATTGGTTTCTAAAAGGAAACAAAATCTTGCATCATTGTGTAGGCTTTTGCATCTGTGCAAAATGACATGACGACTGCATCATAACTTTTTTTATATATATTGTTTTGGGCCATGCTGCATAGCAGCTGTGCTACTGTACAACATGGCTAATATCATTGGCAAAGCCAAAAGTTCTTAAAGGGGGGCTCTGCTGGCTTTGCCAATGCTTGATCCATTTGCACTGTTTAGTCTTTAGGTCTGTGTCACACATTGCCACAGGCCTCATGGCTGTCATGTGTGGTTTGTTAATACAGTCTTTGTCATTCTTCTCCAGCATGCCCCGAATATTCCTCTCCACCCTGGAGGATCTGGCGATCATCCTATTGTCTTACCATTAGAAGATCAACTAGAAAGGGTTTCCCCGTTGGTAGGGGACATCCTAAGAGTGCAGATGATCAGTACTAGGTCTCACCTCCTTGCAACTATGCAGCATCTAAGGTGCCAAGTCTTGAAAGATGTGCAGACTAAGACCCTGGTATGAGATGTGTTTCTTCAGGATAAAGTGGCAATAGTAAAAACAGCAATATGATAACTGCCGGAAAGAAAGTGAATTCTGTTAAAATGAGGAAATGTCAGTCAGGAGTCACAAGCATCAAAACATTTAGGCAATAGTAAAATTGAAACTTCCAAGATAAGAGGTGGCAAAAGGAATGCAAAACAAACAACAAATACACATAGGTTTTCCATGATTGCAGACCTGCCAGTTTGAAAATATATTTCCCCTTGTGAGGATGAGACCGGGTCTTCTACAAAAACACTACCTAAGAGGCACTCTGACTCCACCAATCCCCCTATTTCCCTCCAAAAAACAAAGATAAAATCAAAGGGTCGCTGCTGTCGACGTCCTGAGGTTTTTTTCACACCCCTTAATGGACATCAGCTGCGTTCATCTGTAGTTTCCATCTTGCCTTCCCTGCCACTGTGTGATATTGCCTCTTTACCACATGACCATGTGAAGGGGACCGATATCTTTTGACCCATGTTGACTTCGTTTGAGTTGGCAGGTCTGTGTTTGGGAGTACAAAGATATTGGAATGTTGTTCCTGACTCAAGTTTCTGTTTCAAGTTTCATTAACAAGCATGCGTAGCATACACTCTGACATATGCAATGCTTGATGGAGATGTGTACCAGAAGGTTAAGGCGAACTTAAGATTCGAAGAGAGAGAAGAGTTTAACAACCATTTCCAACGCAATGGGTCTCGCGTTTCCTCGAGTTAGAGCTATTAGCGTTGTAAATTCCTAACTGGACTTTTCTTGCCACATAAATTGAAAATAAAAAGTAAAACAGTTGACATAAGAGAGCCGATTCAAAGCGCCACGGCTGCAATGAGCATGAGCGCGAAAGAGAGACACAAAAGGAAAAAGTTTGCTCAGAGTCAAACGGGTCGGTCCCCAAGGCGGTAACAAAACCCGCCCAAGGAGGGACAAACATAAAGCATTTACCAATGTTATTGAAGGATTTTTGAAAGGCAAGCCCATGAACGAGTGAAAGTGATTGGCATGAGGTGGGCCTGGTTGAAAGCCCACATAGATAACAACATGTCAGAAATGCAGCGCTTGTGCGCTGCTATGCTCAACCTAACAACAAGGAACATGAAACATATCAGAAAAGTTGTGTTGGGCGTAGTTAGATTGCGAGTGAAACACATGTCACTACTGTAGTTAACATTGTAGTTCAGTTGCCAGTGTGGCTCTGTTTTAAATTTTCAGCACCACCAGGTTCCTGATCATAAAGTGTTATTCTGCAATGGGATGACAGGGCTGGTACATGATTGATACACGTTCAGGGTCAGTTGTTTGTTGCGTCATAGGAGAAATGAAAATGGTGCCTCCTTTGGTAAGGTAGTCCTTGGCAGGGGGGGTGGAGGGTGGGAGGGGAGGTGTGTGTGTGATGTCTCACTTGCCGCCCTGTGTGCAGAACATGAGCTGAGGTATTTGTGAGAGAAAGGTTTTTCTTAACATGTTAACTCAGATGGAAGAGCTGCTACTCTAAGGCAGTGCTTAATTTCAGCCAGTGGTTTCTGGTGCAGGGAACCGGCACATATTTTTGAGGGCTGGCACTTATTTTTCTGCCTCAAGCATTTACGGTGAGCAAAAGACACATATGGGAAAGACAGAGGAAGAGAAAAATGAGAAGGCATCACAAAGGGAGAAAGCAGAAAGCTGGAAGAGTGAGCTGAAGGGGCAGGGAGTGGATGTAAATGGATTAAAAAGGCCAGAGATGGTTTCAGGATTACGCTACCTCAGTATTCTATGCTCTGACATTTAAATGCAGCAGCCGCGTGTTTCAGAGGAGAGCTTTGGGCACTGCTCTAAGGTGGTCAAAAATTCAGCTTTCAAAATGTGATTTTACGTTCCAAGATCTACTCAGGAGGAGTGTTAACATTTAAAAAGCACAATGTAAAAATCTGATGTATTCTCTGTTTAAAATGTAAAAAAGTTCTATCTTTAACGCCTGTATTTCCCTGTTACATTTAAGAGTAAGAGTGAATAATTGCATTGCAGCTGTTGAAAGTAATCGTTTTTAAATATAAATTTAAAAACAGCTCAAAACTCCCCGGCACAAACGCCTAACAACGCTGCCATGACTGAACCAAGAGAGTTCGGTAGTTTGTCATGTGCCCTCTATGGAAAGCCAACACATAACTGTATTTGAAGGTATCCTCTGCGCCAGATAACAAACGCCTCAAACACTAATTGCACCTCATTCAGACCTGTGATGCCCAGTGCCTGTCTTAAGTTTTGCGCCAAAACAATTTTCCTGCTGTTTATCAAGAACAACTAGCAACAAATAGCTCAAACCATTCTCATTTACATGAATCTGGAAGGATTTGAACACTATTTTTCAACCAATGCTATATACTGCGAGAGCTGGTGATCCTCAAACCTCAATTCTCAGTCCTCAATCATTTAATCCTCAATGATGCAATCCTCAATCATACTCACTCTCTCTCACATTAACTCTCTTTTCCCTCTTTCACTCTAACATTCTCCCACCTACTAATTATCACTCACACATCACACACAAACATACTCATACTCACTGGTTCTCGGTCTCACTTCGTAACACACACACACAAACACACACACATTCACTGACTCTGGGTCCTGGTGCAGCTGCACCTGCTGCACCATTTATACCTTCACCCCAGCTCACTCCCACTCCCTCTCACAACCTCCAGTCAATCACTTCTTCACTCACTCCCTCTTACTCACTTTCACTTATTGACACACAGTCTAACTCAGATCCTCACTTTCTTTTACTCTCGTTGACACTCTCAAACACACTCATACATACACTTTCACTCAACCTAATTCACTCTGAGTTCACTCACAAACACATAATTACATTTTTTTTACTTAAATTGCTTAATTATCTAGTAACCTGGAGACTCCATGGCCGCAGCGGAGCAGGGATCTGGTGTTGGGCATTGGAACCAGCAAACCAAGATTCCGAACGAGGAGCCAGACGGGGCAGCAAGGCCCGTACCCTGACGCCCCCGATAAGCAGCTGCTGCTGGCCGTATGACAGCCTTGTGCTAGTTGTCACTACTAAAGAAAGTGAAAATCATTCCTCCCTGAAAGTGACTTCAGAACTGCAGTATGAGCCATTGTACTCCTGCATCTGGATGGTTGCAACCTCCTGCTCCATGGACTCCCAGACTCCACAATGCCCCCATTTAAGGGTATCCTACATGCAGCGGCACACCTTGTCAAGGGCCTGACGTAATATGGCCACCCCACCCCCAGCCCACTGCCTCTACAAGCCTGCCCCATCCTTAAAATTATCTACATCAGCTACAAAGCCATCATAACTGGTACCCCTACATATCTTGCTAACAAGATCACCATCTCTGGTGGCTTTCGGCGCACCAACAGCCATGACACATAACACCGGAGATAAAAAAAAGAGCAATGAGAAAAAACAAGCCAAGAAGCTGTGTCTTTGTAAGTACCCAGCATCTGGACCGACAGTGCAATATCCATGAGCACTACCCACACCGGCTCCAATTTAGGGAATAGCTGAAGAAACACTTCTTGTGAAGAACACTACACCAGAATGCAGCAATGGTCCACTTGTGTTGTTAAATAATCGTTACCCCTGAAATCAGTCTCTTTCAGCTCTCCACTGCCTTTTAACAAGGGTAGAGCTATACCACATACATACATACAGTAGTGTTATTGCATGTGCAACCACATTACTGTTTTTAAACTATTCACCTCAAGTGAGATTTTTATAAGGCACACATCCTTAATTGAATTACTTCAGGTGCTCTTAGATGTGGCACTCAAAAAGAAGGCACAATTAGGCTAGGATCACACAGTTTGGTCAAGTAAGGAAGCTGGGATTTGAACCCACGTTTCTTGCTTATTTATTGTGAAATTCAGTCAATGGGTGAATATCTCATCCTTTCCCTTTGCACACCAACGGTGAATGCTTTGCGTTAGAGTAATATAGTGTAATAAGTTAGCACACTACTTCAATAACTGTTAAGTACACATGTTCATGCAACCTGGCATGATCTATGCGCACATAAACTATCATATTGTATTTCCTGAAAAAGTACCAGGTTAAACGCAAGAGAATGTTTTTTTTCTGTTAAAGTCACTGCCTTGCTCTGATTAAATATGCAATAGAGTGGGAGGAGGTCAGAAGGTCGTCAAGCAGTAATTACAATTACATGATCAGTAAAACAAAGAGGAGTGATATCCCACTGAGACCGACCTGGGTTATGTGCATTGGAATCGGATGCGATACTGGCAAGTTCAGTTTATGTGAGCTTTAGTTCCTGGCCCATAAAGAACTTTCTACCTATTACAAGTATCATAAATAAGCCTACATTTGCTTGTTTTTTTATTCACTGCGTTTAAGGCAAAAGAAGTAGTAAGCAACTTGGCTTTGGCTGCTGTGCACGAGAGCCTCGAGCCTCAGTGATTTTTTACTGCTATGTGCTGGTAAAAGAAGACCGCTTCACACACAAAGGCACTGTTGCTGAGAAGAGTCTAACAAAGAGCAAGCGTGTGCTCTAGAAAACAAAGCGGGCTGGTTGCAAGACTATGTTGTCCACTTCTGCAGGCGCCCTCATGTGTTTTGGGGGTGGGGGTAAGTGGAATATTTACCAGATCTGTAGAGCGTACGCTCCTGGCGCTTAAGAGTGTGCATCACATCTGTGGCAGTGACGGTCTTACCCTCAGTGTAGGTGACGATATCTCAGATCACATTCTCCAGAAAAACCTTGAGCACACTGCAGGTCTCTCTGAGGAGGCCAGAGATGTGTTTGACTCCTCCAAAGAGCTAGGCTGTGAATAGCAGGCTTTGTGGTGCTCTGGATGGTGTCCTGAAGTACCTTCCTGTTTCTCTTGGCACTCCCTTTCCTGAGATCCTTTTCTCCTTTGCCAAATCCAGACATGGTCTTCTCTCACTCAGATCAGAACTAAGAATCTATGTCTGTGTGTGTGTAAGCCGGAAATGCAGGACTTGGTGGCTGCTGCATGGTCAAAATTGGGGGCATGTGCTTCATAGGTCTCCAGAGGTTGGTGACCACTGTGATGTGTGCATTGGGCCTTGAGATGAAGATCTGCTCCCCTGTGACTGTGTGACAATAAGAGGAAAATACCTTTTCCGGGGCAGTCTGGAAGGTGTTGGGAGCAGGCTGAAGGGAAGCTGTAGTGGAGATATCTCCAGGTTGTGTTTGTGGTCCACATCTATAAGTTAATGTAGAATTGTACCGGCCTTTGAATTCTATCCTGGGCCTCAACAGGTAGCCCATGTATAGGATTAACTGTGCATGGACACTGTGCATGAATCTGTACGGGGTGGTGAAGTTGGTGCCTGGCATGCTTGGCCCAGCTCTATTTTAGCTTGTCAATAGGGTAACTGCCTCTCTCCAGCTCATGCCCGACACTGTTTCCAGCCCTAGAATTTTGAGTGATAGTCTAAGACGCTCTGGTTGTTATAGTCTTGTTTTGATTCGATTTAAATTATTAGGCGAACACAACTGAAATCAGGCGTTTGTAGGTGAAATTTTCAGGCCTGGAGGCTCTCTAATGGCTTGGAGTCTGATGAGCACACTACTAGCCAAAATACATTTTGTGACGGTTGGGACAGTCAGTTCTTCCAGGGGTGGTAAGGGAGACACTACTTCACACAGGGTTTGACTGTAAAATGTTTTTCTGTGAGCAGTCCCGTCGTATTCCCCACTTAGATATAACGTAAGAAACACAGGCAAAAAAATGCTTTGTAAATTGGGCTCTCACGAGAAGCAAGAGGATTCCACGTGCTCCACCAATGTGTCTCTCCTTCAACTGAATTCTAAGCACGACAATTTTGATTTTCCCTTCAGTTTTGATAGTGACATCCTACTTTTCTGGATGATTTTTAGTTAGCATGGTTTAAATTGTAATCATTAAATAACATTTGCAGTCGTGTTTAATACTTCTGGTAGTATGTTTCGTGATCTGTTGGACCAAATGAGGAGATTTCTAATGTAGGTTTCCCAATAGATCGAAAGGCTGACATCTTCATGCCACTTGAATATTTCAGTAAGTGAGAGGTTTTCTGTCAATGGCCATAGTCTTTAAGTATGGATAGAACGGCTCAGAGTTTCATTGATGTAGACTGAAGAGGAACCATTAATGTCTTTGAAGGACAGGATCAACAGCTTGCATTGGGCTCGGTTTATTTGCTGACAGGCAGCCAGCGTGATCATGATAGTAGCAGGTATGGGGAGATCGAAATGGGTACTGATGGCAAAATTGAGTGTTGTATCCCTGTGGCAGAAGTAGTGAAAGAGAAGGTTCACCAATGGACTAGTGTAATAGTTAGTTTTCTATAGGCTAGAGCACAATCAGCTGTGTGAAAAGAAATAATTGGGTGAATTTAACACATCTAACTAGTACTTGATAACTGGTTCTACACCTTTGGTATGAAGCATTATATACTGATGGTGGGGTTAAGGCGTACTCAAAGGTTTTAGCAGGTGGTGGCCAGGGCTTCATGAGCATAATGGCTGGGATTTGTAGGGGTAGCAGTTGCAGCGGTGATGGGAATTAGATCATTTTTGCGTTGAACAAGTTGAACGTGAGGGATTGGATGCCATCCTGTATCAGATAGCTGTGTAGTCTTAGATGCATTTTAACAGTTGATAAGCTGACTCATATGAGAATACAGGCACAGTGATATCTATTAATTGTGTATATTTTTGTGGTAAAACAGTGAATTATCAAGTGGTTTGCTGCATTCCAATGAGGTTGCTATATTTACCTAAGTGACTAGTGAACGAACATTGCTATATTCACTATCCCAAGTTGAGAGGGGATTGCTTGTTAAGATGATATGCACTCGGATGTATCTTACCATGCAGTCCCACAAGGCCACACAACACCCTACCGTAACGCACCACGCAACATCACACCACGGACCCTGTGGCTCAAATTCTTGACCCAGTACCACACTCAGTGATCAATATTAAATCAAGCCTGCAGTGTGTGCTCAAAGCTCTTAGGTCTGTGCATTATTAACTGAGAGAGATGGACTTCTTTGGGGAGTGGGTGGTTGATGGACAGGCCAGTAGTTCCTCATCCAAGTAAAGTAACATTTCTTCCCTGCTGTCTGTGGAGTATGAAGTAAATATAACTGAAAAGGATGCCATTTATCACTATTAGTCCGTTGTTCAGTCTAATATTCCTAGCTGCGAGCTCTGAAAGCATAACTGGAGTCACAAAATGCTGTTTGTAACCTGTTAAATAGGATATGTTGTATTGTTTTGGTGGTGAGGAGGAATTGTAAGCAATAAACAATGTCAAAACGCTTTCTTTGCCTTCTCTTCAAGAGCCTGTCGTTAATACTGTTTACTACACCGTAATTCATCGACGCAAGAGCAAATGAAATGGGAGGTAGTTACTGCGCAGTCATTAAACTGTTTCCAAGAGACAGCCTGCTGTAATTGCTTTTGTACTTATGAGATTTCTTCTGTAATGTCTTTGAATTGAATGAGTGTTAAAGAGCCACCCCACCTACTTTGTGCTGCGATGGCCTATTTGATTAACATGCACATAGGAGATGATAGGGATGGAGTTTGTATTTTTCTATTTGAATATCAGCATCAGCCCTGCTGTGACGGGAAACTGCCAGTAGGTGACATCACGCTGTTACCACGTCGGAAGTGGCAGTATGCTGCGTAAGTGAGTCTCAGAGGGTCAAATCTGTGGTACGCCAGAGGATGTAGAGGCAAGCCTTGGAGATTGGATGTCAATCGTCATATAATGTGGTAGTGATCCTGTAACTGAGCGCGGTGGAGAAGAGCAGTACCTGGCGGATAACCTCATGGGGAATGTTTAATGGTTCTTTGCTCTTCTTACTGCTGCAGTTCTTGTGTTTGGAAGGTTAACTGAAGTCCTATGCATATGAAAAAGTCCTGGAGTGATGCGCTAGCCCCTCCAAGGTCCTTTCCAGGACTAGTCTCCTGAGCTGGACGGTGGGAGGGGCTAAGAGCTGTCATCGCTGATCACCTCTCCTCTCCTCTCTAGCCACAGCCTCTGGCCCAACTCAGTTTTTTTGCCAGCGAGGAAGGGCCTACGTGTGAGGGATGGGGGAGCAGTTCTACTACTCTCATCCTCCCTTCCGCCATCTCTCCTGCTCAACAAGAGAAGACATTAACTCAGAAGTAAAGACTGGAAGGGCAGGGACATGGATTGTTTCTAATACTCCCTTCCAGTCCTCACTTCCTGGTTCATTTCTTTTGTAGTCTAAGTCAGCTACTTTTTCCTACAGAACTTCATAGTTCGTTGACGAACTTCAGATTTGGCCTACCTTTTGTTTGGGCGGGAGTGGCAGCTTTGCATGGTGAAGCAGGTTAGCCAAGAACCCTGACATCCCCTACAGAATCACTCTAAACAATTGAACATATTCCCTTTGAATGGGCATCCTTCTCTGGCTTTCAGACCCTCCTATTGTCACCACACTCCATGAATTTCAAACTGGGAACAAAAAGAGTACACTTGCTCATTGTGTTGCATGACAGAGTGGTGTGCACTTCTGTCAGTGTCTTTTTAGAGGGGTTTGAGAAAAGTCCAAGAACGAAGAGTGTCGCAGATGTATTCATTTTATCTGTTGCAATGATCATTTATATGTTTATTTAAACCTTCTGTTTTTTTTCTTAATGTTCCGTTTGTTTCTGATTCTACTGTTCCTAGAAAGGTAGGGATATGTTTTTCAAATTAAAATACCCCAGTCAATAGCATTACTTCAGTCATGCTGGCCAGCTTCCACCTCCAATATTACCTATTTGAGCATGCGTTGCAGGACATGTCTCAAATCTAAAATTGGAAACAATCTCTTTGTGTGATTATGCGATCCAGATTTAGCCACTTGAGGTTAAATCATCAATCAAAGGGAAGTTGCTTTTATTAGGCGGATTCCTGGGTTAACCACCAACACGCCCGGCTATTGGAGTCTGTCACAATTGATAATTTTGCATTCGTTGATCATAATCTCCAGTGTAAAGAAATGCTTAACTTGCAAAACTGAGCAAGCTTGTTTGAATGATGACAACGATAAAGGTGCATGAGATCCGAGCCAAATGAACCTTCTAGGAGTTACACAGCATAACAACACAGCAGAGCTCAGCCAAAATGAATGTTCGGACATAATTCTATGCTTTAATTCTTTATTTCAGTTTTAATGGACAAGTTGATAGGACAGCAATTAGCACTGGCACAAAGGTTTCTAGGGCCTGGGATATTGTACATATATACCAGAATACGTTCTGCGTGCAAACTGTGAATTTGACCGTACTATGATAATCCACCATTTTGTGGCTGTGTTTGTTTATGTTTCTTAAAAGTCACAGCATGTCACATCTTGGGTCAGTCACCAAGTGATATCCGGCTACTGAGCCATCGCATTAGACTTCGTACTGCAGCCAGTACGTATTACAGGCCCTCCTAGCGCCGGTTTCCGGTCTCACTGGACATTGTCTTACTCATGCGCTCGCGGTCACCGATAAGGGTCCCCGTGATTTCTAGCTTACGTTCACACTATACAAATATCGTCACATGATACATGCATCGGGTTATTTTACAGACAATGTAAACTTAAAAGGGGTTTGAATGGGACCAGGTACAAAGTAGTTTGTATCATGAATGCATACTTAATTTGAAGGTGCGCGTGTGCGCAGCGGGTGATTACTATAGAAGTAATTACATTGCGAGAAGATTAGTAGGCACTGTATTTCTAGGCCCCCCAGTAAATTCCTCAAAAACCAGCAAGGCGTGCCAAATCCACGCGCCTGACGAAGGGACTTGTTTCTTCGCATTACTGCGCGCGCGGCTCTGGGAATCCAATGCAATTACCGGGGGCGAATGTACTTCTAGGCGCATCCATCTCTTGATTACCGCCCTTCAGCGCGGGGGCCATTATGGCAGATTACCTTGTTATCTGACTCGAACACGTGGCAGTCTCCGCATGAGACTTTAATTATTTCCTCATCAAAGCCACGTTGGTCCCTCGCACGTCGCCTCCGAGGGCGCCCTAAAGGACAAATGATTTTTGCATCATGCGCATCAAAAACGGCCGAGAATCATTCGGTTTGGCCAGTGAACAGCCGCAAACGGCTCTACTTTTTTGCAGTGGTAAAATGAGATCCCTTTTCGAGTAAGGGAGTATTTTTTTTAACAGAAAAAGCCTGCCTTCTACGATGCGCTTACCCACCCCGTGCCTTCCTCAATTCAAAGCGTTCGCCCTACCCGTGGAGCTGCAATGTCACGCGACTCTTTCTCCGAAAACTGAAAAGGTCAGAACATCTGCAGAGCATGTCACGCCTCGCAGTGCAGTTTTTACCGACTTAATTATCTCATACTTTAAACAGACCGGGAGAGAAAACATGTAGTTCGACCTGCAAGCGGGATTTATTAATCACTATTGGATAATCTGAGCATTCCCTGGAGACAAGGGGTGCAGAGGTATTATATTTCCTTAACAAATGCACAGACGCCCAGAGACAGGTGGCAGTGAGATGTCAAAATGAGCACATGAAGTGAACTGTCAATGTACCACAGACTCAGCCGAAAAGTAAATTAACATTTTTTTCAAATTCGCAAAACAGGTGTTGTAGTACATTTAGAAAGCCACTCGATGTGCATGTTTCCAGGTGTACCACTGCCCTATTATGTGATATTTTTCAGTTGCCTTTCTACCCGCACACCCATTATGAACTATAGATAGAGTACATTTTAGCCCAGAGAGAAGAGCGGCTGACAAGACATTTATTTTCTTTATTTTACTCCATGGAAAACATTTTTAGATAGGGTGCGCAAACGCTTTGACTTGTTGTGAATATTGTGGGCTTTTAACCATGTCCATCGTCCCCCATCGCACTCACTCGTTCGTGGGCTTGCCTTTCAAAAATCCTTTGTTATCATTAGTAAATGCTTTAGGTTTGTCCCGCCTTGGGGAGGTTTTGTTACTGCCTTGCAGACTGCCCCTGTTACCTGGATAATTGCACTATTTCTGATATATTTGACAGAGAGCGAACTTCTTTTTCCTTTTGTGTCTCTCCTTCATGCTCATGGTGGCCGTGACGCTTTGAATCGGCTCGCTTATGTCAATTGTTTTACTTTTCATTTTCAATTTATGTAGCAATAAAAGTCCAGTTAGTAATTTACAGAGCCAATAGCTCTAACTGGAGCAAATGTGAGACCCATTGCATTGCAAATGCTTGTTATCCACTGAGGAAGCCCGTATCCTACACCCCATCAAATCTAGGAGTGCCACTTTCCCCTTTCCATCCTGGAGGGGGAGTTAATCCAGCCTATGGCTGGAGTAAATGTCTGACAATTTCCAGGATGGAAAGGGTTCAGAGTTCAGTTTGTGAATGTCCTGAAAAGTACTTCTGTGGGTGTTGTTACACTTACAAGGCTGTGCCTTGTTCCTTCAACTTCCCACCTCTTGTTTATGTTTAGTTCAGCAGATTCCTCTGTGCATGTGGCAGAGAAATCAGCAGTAAACAAGCATTGGTAAAGCCAATAGGTCTCGCCTATGAGAGCTATTGGCAATGTTTTGTAGCCATGCTGTACAGCAGCATGGAAGCTTTGCAGTGTGACTAGAACTAACAAAAAACTAGGATGCAGCCAGGGCTAATGTGATTTTTATTTTTAGAGTGCATTAGCATTGGGTGCATCTTATTTTTTGTATTATTATTATTTTAACACCAGTCACACTCCTATACGGCATGGCTACAAATCACTGTCAAAGTCAGCAATACCCATGAAGCACTGTATGAACAAAAGGTAATGGCAGAGGCAATACTTTAAAAGGCGACACCTATTGGCTTTGCCAATGCATGATAGGTCTTTGCGCAACACCTATGTGAATCTCAGCAAATCAGTTAATCGCCCCATAAATGAATAAGAAAAAAAATGATATTTGGCAAAAAATACCATCACATAAAGAAGTCAGTGTGCTTATGCCTTAGTGAAATACATTTGGAAACAGATAACATCTGTTGTCACAATAAAAGCATATACCTTCTGCTGTCACAAGAAACATCCATTTCAAAAGAGAAAATGGTTTCTTTGAAGTGTATGTGATACAGCAGAACATAGCTACAAGAGGTTCACATGGATGGCAGGGAATAAGAAAAAATAAATGCAGTATCTCATTCACACCTCAATCAGCAGTGAAGCTGAAGCAATTAGTACTTGGTCCATGCTCCAGCCAAAAGAAGAGGAAGTGAAGTAAGCACGTGCTGACTAATTAGAAGGCAGCAAATAAGAATGACAATTACAAACAATAATGCTAATCAGAGGGATGCAAGCCTCTTGTATACAATATCTCTTGCAAGAGAGCACACGCTGTGCATGCGCTGTTGCTGGTACACAAGTGAGGAATCTTTTTGACATTGGCATTTGGCATTTTGAAGTACCTAAAATAGATGTCCTGTAGTACTCCTATGTGGCTTTGCAAAATGGCTCCAAAAACATCCACATTGGAAAATATTGGGGGTATAGTCACATATAGTAAGTAGAAACAGAAAGGACTGTGCCTTCCTTTCCATTTTAGTAATTGGGAGTTGAACATTTCGAGACCAAATCACAAATACTTATGAGAGTACTTGAAAAATACTCATGTAGTACTACGTCCCATACTTATAAATGCTTTTGTGAACGAGCCCCAAGTTGTTTGTCTTTACTCTAAGTAACAAGTTTACCTTAAAAATAATTCTTGCCTTTCAAAAGATATATATCTTTGAAACAAAACAGAACTTAAGCCTCTTGTCACTAGTACTAATAACCACTGTATGCATTTAAGGCACCATTTATAACGAGGAGTAAAATACTGTCTAATTGGATTTTTATAAGGATACCGAAAACCACATTGGGAATTCATGATCTCATGAAGGTACAGCTTCTGTGGCAGGGCTGGGTGAAGTTTTCCCATTTTGCCCGAGGCAACGTTTTGCTTCATCTAAACTGAGGCTACAAGAAGCAAGATGTCTCACCCAGCTAGGGCATGATGGGAATATGAAAGGAAGTGGAAAGTTGAAGCCCAAAAAAAAAAAAATCCAACTCATTGATTAAAATCATAGGTCAGGTGAAATCACAAACCCATATTTTCCTAAATGGTTCTCATATTTATAATTTACCAAATATAAGGAAATTGTTGTTAAAAATTCACAATCTTGCCACAATTTTCAAATGTTTTCTTAGAGGGTTGAAACTTCTGCGTCCTTCGTGACGATAAGATTTGCCTGGCAAACCATGAAAGTATCAGAATACATCAGCCATTTGGCTTTTCAGATCGTTCAAGTAAAAATTATAAGCTGTGGTTATTTTTGTATTGCACGCATATGGCCACCACATTTAGGTGAAAGTATATTTTTTCTTAAAAAAAAAAAAAACACTCCAGCAAAAAACAAATAAATAAATAACCATAACTTTAGCTTACTAAAACATGACCTGTTTGCTTTACCAGTGCTTATTTTCACTAGGAGGGAAATGCTCTTTAAGGAGTGTCATGGTAAGTGGTGGTATATATAGTGTTGTCTAGAACAATGCTGTTGGAGAAGGTTAATGGTGGTGGGATGTGAAATAACTGCCTGATTTTCACTGAGCAAGCAAGAAAAACAAGAGGACCTAAGTTCTGTGCATTTGAAATCATGATTTTAATACAACAGTATGAGTTTTTCCAAGCAGATAGGTGAACTCAGAACAGGTATAGAAATCCTTTTTAGTCTTAATACACATCATAAGAAAACATGAGTCTTGTTGGCACAAAAAGATTACTATTAGCTCTACGTTACAGTAGCCTGAAGACATAGTATTGCTAGCGCAGGTGTTTTAATACAATTTCTTAATGAGTGTTTATGTATTTTGAAATAAAGTTTATGTAGAAAATGTAATAACGTAGAAAATATAATGCACGTATTTGAAATTGTGATCACGAAGAATGGCCACCAATGTTAACGAAATGTACTAATCAATGATTAAACAGTATGAAATGTTGAATATATGTTAGACTAATGTAGTAATATGTCACATTGAAGGTAATGAATTAAGCTTTAGCTTTATTAATTGTAGGCCTTAACCTAGTGAGTGCCTTGGCCTACATGCGAGACCTCATGTAGAAGCTGTATTTCTTAGCATTTAATAAAATTGCTGACCAAGAGAATGAAACTGTGAAATGTCTATTGTATTGTTTAAATGTGCTCATAACGGAAGCTTTTCGTGAGAACCGACTCCTAGGAGATGATGTTCTTTCTAATGCAACATTTTATATGTAATGTGTGTGAGAGTGACTTTCCCAGGACAAGAACAATGAAGATACTGACTAGAGTAGAAGCTGCAACAATATTGTTACCTGATAAGCCGGATGATGAGGGCATCACAATCAACAATATGAGAATGAAGTAATATTAAAATTTATAGATTTGGGATATTAGTTTTATTGGACAGAGTGTGAACATACAATTAACTGATCAACGGGGAATTAGGGGATAGTTACGTAACTTTAATATAACAATGCCACAGAGAGAGAAGAGACTCACTCACTCATTCTGAGAGAAGACAGCTTACTGCCCATATTTTCCTGACCGAATGGTTATTGCTTTCTTATGCATCTTTACTAGAGACATGCTTAACTTCAATGCTTAATGACTTTACCGTTTTTATAATTTCTGATGCTGAAACCTGATGCTTTGCTGATCGACTGATGTCCTGAGGACAAAGACTGATTCTGCTTTGCTGATTCACCCTGAGCATAAGTATATTCCGAATTGGGATTATCATGCATATTTGCTTTTTCTTTCTAGGTACCAACTGCACTATGTTGATAGAGCCAGTTAGATGTTTTTCCAAAGTAGTGTTACTAAAATGTTTTGAATGAAGCCCAACGTGCTGATGCTAATCTGACGGTAGTTAAGGATCCCCACTTATGATAATAGGGACTAATGCTTGATGAATTTCTCTGCTAAACTTCATGTACTTCATATAATTGACGCAGTTGACTTTGCTATTGATTTGCACCATAACCTTAGAATGTGTTGTAGTTCAAACTTTGATTAGATTGCGTTTCTCCCGCCGCTTTGGACAACCAGTGTTGTTTCTGTATGTGTTTCATTTGATTTTGAGATTAATTTACATGACCTTAGCATTGTTAATATAGGGAAATAAATATTCTAAACTTCACTAAAGGTGTGGTTATTCATGACTGAAAGGTCATGGTGTGTGACAATTACTGACTCCATTGTTAATGATTACTGATTATCGTGTATTGATTATTGATTATGTACTGGATCTATGGTAAGAACATCTTAATTGTGAGTCAAAAGGTTCATCGACCTATTTGCGTCCCCTTGTAGGTTTACTTATTAAGGTCAGACGCGCTAACAGTATAAGCACAAAAGGATGACTAAGAAAGTAAAAATGATAAAGGATGGAAAGAGAAAAGCCTCAACAAGGAAAAGTAATTGCCCTTCAGTCCTGGAACTCAAGTGTACTTCCTTTTAGGTGAATGTGCACACCCAGTCAGGCAAAATGCCACCATTCACAGTGCAAGAGTGCCAGTGACAAAAGGGAGCTGACTAATTGCTGAGGAGGGCAGAAGGGAAATGTGAATAACAGATGATCAAACCGATGGATGAAGAGGGATGGCCTAAAGCCCTTTCATATATGTATCTGTTTTTTATTAGTAGCTTTTTCTTTATTACCAGAGACTAAATAAGACCTCCACAGCAACCACTGAAAGTTCTGTCTGCCTGAGTTTTTGAAGCAAATCTACAGGCTTAGGTGTTACCATGGCCATTACCGTGCTCTCCGATAAAATCTACTTTGTCATCTGAAATTTATTTACTAGCTCACAAATGGCGGATAGACATGCTGCGCAAATCTGATTTAGACACCAAGGTAACAAGTTGCTCACATGTCTGGTTCTGATGCAGGGTCCAGGTCTAATATGATAATGTCACGTTGTGATCAATCTCACCACCAATGTTTTAATTGCGCCACAGAGATGAGGGCTCATAGCACCTCGCACTCTCTAGAAGCTTGCACAGATGTTTCTGCTGCCACATGCTCAGTCATCATTTCAGCATCTGTGGTGACCCTCCCTGAATTTGTTTGCATGCAGTTTTACAGCAACACTGAGGCCTCAATATTCCAGTTAGCATGCTTACCCCCAAATTTGCTCAACACACATATGGTTGACCCTAACAGTACTTCAAATTCCAAATAGATGAAACCAAAATATACATTTTTACAGAAAATAATTGTGAAACAAAGTAATGTGTATCCCATCCCAAATGATGCAGCTGTTCAACCACATATTTTCATGGCAAATATTGTGGGTGCAGAACATCTTGCCCTTTATAGTACTCCAAAAGCATATCTCCTTCAACATTAGTCTCTGCTCCTATGTGGCAAAGAAGATTGAACAACATATCTGGCTCAGCGATTTTCACCTTGAGGAAGGGAGGCGATAGCCTCTCTCCCCATGGTTCCACCAGCCGCTGTCTCGTTTCACTTTACCAGATGATATAAGAGGTAAAGATAGTGGCAATTGGATGGCCGTAACCCCCATTTCACTCTCTGATAGTGACCCTCCAAACCCTTTTCGTGTTAGAATCAGCGGCGGTATTCACTGCCCAATGTCTTCATTGCTTTGGTGGGGAGTAACAACGGTGGTGGGGTGAAATGAATGGTAGTAGAAAAGGAATCCACAGGACTCCTTTTTTTAGGGATTGCGTGGGGATTGCGTGGGAGGAGAATCACTGGGATCTCCACCAGGCTCTATTTTTGCCTGGCAAGACAAGTACATCGTCCATTCTGGTATACACTATAGGTCCACAATTATCTGCTACATTGCGCAGCACATGTAATCAGGGGTAGTTGCTTCCACTCAAGTGTAATGAGGTCCATACTGCCTATCTATGCAGCAATCTGTATTACAAAACGTTAATAGTATTGTAAAGTTTATTTCAGGAACACGTTGGGAATATACTGTATTTCCCAGAATACTGCTTGGGTACCTTCTTCTAATTACCACCCTGCAGCTCGGTGTCCTCTGTCAGTTACATTGTGGTAAGGCACAGTACTCTATTTTAAGATGACACTCCAAAGGCTTTATGTCTCTGTACATTTCTTATTTCTCCTAGACCAGACTTGTTAGGTTTAATAAGCCTTGTAGCTTTAGTAAGAATGATTGTTATTTTGCAGAATCAAGGTCCTATCTTTACATTATGTCAGTATATAACAAATTGACATGAGACAGGCTGGCATGAAAGCAGACACAATACTGCAGATGTACAGTCCAAAGGCATCCCCAGAATATTATATTTTGCAAACGATATTTTGGTAGAAAAACAAGGATATTGGAAGCGAACGGATGTCAAACTACAGAGCCATCTTTACAGCGTCAAAGAAAGATTTTTCTCCCATGGCAAGACACAGTTGATTGGGAGAAGTTCCTGCACTTTGTATGGCATTTTAAAAAAAATGTTTGCACCCGTCTCAAATACACGAAGTGCTGTTCAAAGAGAGTCTCCCTTCTTTGAAAATATAGTTACTTGGAAAAAATAAACCCTTCAGTGTCCCTTCGACCGAAACATAAAACTTCAACGAGAAGAAAAAAAACAAAAAAAACATTGCCGTGGACGGATTCGTTATATTAAAATAGAGTTCTTTATTCGGCTAGCAAAACGAAAATATTTGCCGCAAGAAAGCCGAAAAACAGTGCATTATGATCCCACACCTGTGATTTTGTAACTTGGCAGCTACGTGTTAATCTACGCCTGGATTCAAACGCGCATCACCGATCAGAAATGGGTGGTTTTATTCTTGCTTAATGACGCTTTCCATCCTTCAGCTTAAAAGATTTGGGAAAGAAAGGCTGGTATATTCTTTTTTTCTAGTTTCAAGTTTGCAGTAGGTGTGCAAAATAGGACTGTGCAGCAAACTGCATTGTAATTCGCAATTTACACCTTCCCTCTTTTCTGTGCTACTGTGCATTGCATGTTTACGTCCTTTCGGATGCGTGTAATGGCACTGGTGACGTCAACACTTGCAGCAGGCAAAGCGAGGGTCATACTGCCGGAATTAGGACAGGGTGTACTTCATGGCCTCTGTGCACTGCACTCTAACATGATTAATCTCTGTAAAGTCACAAATAGCACAAATGTTGTAGGAAGAGTTTTGATGAACTCACTTGACATGTTCTTCACCATGACACGGGAATGATGCATGAAGTGGTGAGACACAGGGCCCAATGCACAACACACCAAAATAACTATGTCCGTAACTGTATTGACCAAGGAAAACAAAAAATCCTGATCAAAGAATTAGGAATGGTGGTATGCTGTCCTCACAAACAGGATTTTCCTTACACAAAAATGCAGTCAGTATGCTGGATTTTGCATTTTGGAAAAAAGTGCTTCTGTGCTGAGTGTGTAGATTATAAAAAAATGTATTCGCGCCCAAAGTGTCGGAAGTTGGTGGATATTCTCCAAATCTTTGCAGGTAGTTCCCCAAACTGAACATTCTCACATGTTTATAATTATAAATGGCATTAACAAATGTAATATTTGGAGCGGGAATATTATTGTAGGTAAAATCAGGGATGTTTTACTTTTTATTTACAATTTAAAAGACACAGTAAACTGTTTGTTGATACATTTTTTGCCAAATGTATATATCGTTTAATTGTCCATAAATCGGAACATTTGTAAATGGCCTTGCATTAAATAAATGTGCATATAAGTACCATTGAATATAGAAGAAAGATCGTTTGTTTAGTTTAAATTCTGAAGGCTCATTCTATAATAAGAAACATGAGGATTATCATCCTTAAATGTATTTGCTCAGCAATGATTCAACAAAACAAGTATACCCAGAAACCCTGGAATAAACCCTACTCCTTACTAAAAATGAAAGTCCTGCCACATTCCAACTCACTGCTTGCAACACCACTTCCTATTGATATTCCTGTTCTTTCTTGATGCTCGTTCCAGAGAGAGTGATTCTGAATCGTCGGCCACTGGGGTGGGAGGGGGATTAGGGGTCGGGTGGTTGGCCAAAGTAAAACAGGTCACTTGGTTATTGGAGCATTTAGTTATACAAGCTGCCTAGTATTTTATACGGTTATTTGAGGTTAAGTTGTAGATTTTGAGTTAGCGGCATGGCATGCGTAAAGCTTGTGAATACCCGGAAAGTTTTAACTTTCTGATCGTTCCATGCGTGAATTGTTGCAAGTCCCTTCCCTTCCTTATTCCTGCCTGCTACACTAACAGATTGTCTGCACTCAGCAGTCCCATCTGTGGGCATAAATTCCCTCAAATCCTAAATTTGTAAACCAGAGACTTTAAAGTAAAGACCTTACTTGTAGATTTGTGAACATGTTTGTGGTGGGTGTTCAGAGATGCAACAACTGTGCCCTTGTGCCATTTCGTATGTAAATTACCAAGATGCACTGTAATGTGCAACAGGATATATGCTACAGTTGCCCTGTGTATCTGTAGAACATACATTCTAAAAGTTTTTTTTTAACTGAAAAAAGTAATGGTCATACATTAATTGTGGCACACCTGGGTTCAACTTAAGTCTATGGACTGTTTTTGGATTCAGGCTTTCGAGTACTTATCACCTTGCAGAGGGATTGGCCCTACTGACAAAACGTGTAGCTCGTTTCACATGCACAACAAACATACCTGAAAGGTTTTGTGAATTGAGCCCAATGTCTTACCCTAATGCTACTCGGAAGTTGTTCATTTCTCTAGTCACTATCATCAAAAAATCGTCTAGGCCAGCTAGTTCTTTTAAATTTGTACATCAACGTATATAGGCATGAAAGTGCTCTCACTGAGAGTACCTGGCTGATCCATGTACATTTCCCCCACTGGAATAAAGCTCTTTGAGGCTTCTGGATGTGCTCCCCATGTGTATGTTTGCTAATCAGAAGATCACGAGGCTCCACACAACATGGATGCATTCAAAGAGAATCCACTTCCATAGCTCAGGGTTGCTATTGGCCCATAACCATCCTATGAGGATGCAGAGAGTTGGTGGCAGTTAACTGAAATTCTTTTTCACTTCTTTATCTGGGAAGTTGTGTCCTGACCTCTTGGAGTAAAGTCAGTTCATTGTCCCATAAATGGCAGCTCATCACGTCCTTTAGCATGACACACTGCATGTTATGCTGATGGCGATTTCATACATCAGGATTACACCTATTGCAGGGTCTGTGTCCTTGTAACACCCCATCAAGTCTGCATCCCAGGTCCATGTATATGCTTCAGTGTCGTCTGATTTTTGAACAGTTATCCACATTGAGCCCCCACACGTTCCCTGAGACAAAGCACTAGCTAAAACCAATCTGTCTGCCTAGCTGGTCTGGTCTCATGATCTGCCTTGCACCCACTTAGGATATCTCAAATGTGACATCCACATACAAGTGACGATTTGCTGCCTATTCCCATCGCGTTGAAAGCAACGAAGAACCAGCAGAGACCGCCTGTCTTGATGACTGAGAACTTGATATTTGAAGCTAGCACACCTTTTACATAGGCCCTAGCATTTCTGGTAGTGTCCCTGATTTATACTCATGCTGTCCCTCATGAGTCACTGTACTACAATTGCCTTGATTTCAGATTGGAACTCTGGAGCACCAGCAGAGTTAATGGTGATCAGGCAGGCCCAGATCACATCCTGTTGTTGCCCTACCCAAAAGCAGAACAGAAGCTTAGGTCCAGAACGAGGTTTCTGTGCTGTGCACTGCCTGGGGGATGTTGAGATTTACTGTCTGAAGCAGAGACTAAGACTTCCTGGACAAAAGATGTACCCAAATACTGTGGAACAGAGACCGATGTGGAGGGCACCTTTAGTAGAGCGCCTCCCTAGGATCTGTAAAGTCCTGCAGGTAAGCTGATCTGAACCGAGCATGAGAAGCAAGATTTGTGTGTACACCTTTAGACGGTCAAGGACATCCCAAAGAGCAGCCCCTGCCCCCTTTACACCCGCCTAGGTGGTCAGCAGTGAGCATGTGGGCTTGTGAAAACAGCTGAACCTCTTATGGCTTTGTGAAGGCCTGTATCGACTCCAGTTGCATTCCCTATGAATATACCTACTCAGGCACAAACGTCCAGTTTCAGGGCTGTTTCTGCACAGGGCAAAGCACTTAGGAAGTCACGACTGTTGTGACTGTATCAACCTAAGAAGAAGAATGTTAAGAAACTTGAGAGTAAATCCTACCACATTTAGCAGTGCTTTGAAAAGACACTCCAACATTGTAGAGAACTCCTGTTTTCCTGCAAATGGTGTGCCGTTTTATGTCACAGAATCCAGTATGCCTTGAGATTTTCAGGCTTGATTGCAAGAGGGTCTGTCCTATAATACTAGCAGCATCTTCCATATATTGTAACTTGTTTCGAACTGTGGGGGGCGTGCACAATGGAAGTCCACTGTTGCCTGTGTGGTGAATGATACCATCGTATACCACCTTCGTCTTCCAGATGTGCTACCGCTTCAGGGAGCAATCCTTGCCTGTCCACCCACGTGCAGCGGGAGTTAGCAGAATGAGGGGAGCACATGCTTACTAGGAGTGTAAACACATCTATCGCCCTGTGACGGTTGTATGTTGGAACGACGCCTGCCGGAACAACGAATGCCAGAACAACGAGGTCGGAACAACGACCTCGTTGTTACCACTAATGCCTTTACCACGAATGACTTAACAACGATTTTTCGTTGTAAAGGCATTCCTGGTAAAGGCATTAGTGATAGGCATCCATTGTTCCTGCATGCGTCCCCCCTAGCCCCCCACCCCTAAAAATTACCACGACTCCCCCCTAAAACCACACCAACCCCCCACCCTTGCCCCTAAAACTACCCCCGCCCGCCCCAAAAACTGATCCCCACCCTACCCCCAAAACCTAAAACAACCCCAACCCCCACCCCATCCCTGAAAACTAAAGTACCCCCACCACTAAAACTACTCCGAGCCCCCCACCCTGCCCCTAAACCTAAACCCCCCAACCCGCCCCTAAAATTACCCAACCCACCCCTAAAACCTAAAACCCCAACCCCCCAGCCCCGCCCCTAAAACTAACCCCCACCCTACCCCCAAAACCTAAAACAACCCCCACCCAATCCCTGAAACCTAAAGTACCCCAACACCCACCCCTAAAACTACTCCGAGCCCCCCACTCTGCCCCTAAACCTCAACCCCCCCAAGCCCCCACCCCGCCCCTACAATTACCCGACCCCCACCCCTAAAACCTAAAACCCCAACCCCCACCCCCGCACCTAAACCAGAAAATACCCCGACCCCACCACCCCCGGCCCTAAACCTGAAACCTAAAGTACCTCAACCCCCACCCCTAAAGCTACTCCGAGCCCCCCACCCTGCCCATAAACCTAAACCCCCCCAACCCCCCACCCCGCCCCTAAAATTACCCGACCCCCAACCCACCCCTAAAACCGAAAACCCCAACCCCCCACCCCCACCCCTAAAACTGACCCCTACCCTACCCCCAAAACCTAAAACAACCCCAACCCCCACCCCATCCCTGAAACCTAAAGTACCCCAACCCCCACCCCTAAAACTACTCCGAGCCCCCCACCCTGCCCCTAAACCTAAACCCCCAACCCCCTTCCCCACCCCTAAAATTATCCGACCCCCAACCCACCCCTAAAACCTAAAACCCCCACCCCGCCCCTAAACCAGAAAATACCCCGACCCCACCACCCCCGGCCCTAAACCTAAAACCCCGACCCCCCACCCCCGCCCCTAAACCAGAAAATACCCCAACCCCCCAACCCTGGCCCTAAACCCCGACCCCCCACCCCGCCCCCCAAACAGAAAATACCCCGACCCCCCACCCCCGGTCCTAAAACTTAAACCCCGACCCCCCACCCCTAAAACAGAAAATAAACGGCCCCCCACCCCCTGCCCTAAAACTTAAACCCCAACCCTCCACCCCCGCCCCACTTACCTGAATCGTCGCCTCGTTGCCTCGTCCTCCTCAGCCGACTCCCTTGTTTGTGCCTTAACCACGCATGTGCGTTGTTCAGCACATGCGTGGTTAAGGCACAAAATAACGAAGTCGTGGTTAAGGAAAGCGGTGTTCCGCTTTCGTTAACCAGGACTTCGTTGTTCGGGAGTCGGCCTTAAGGCCGTTTACCCCCTGTGACACCTGTGGTAAATCAAACCACCTCAAAAGTACATTATTTAATTATTACAAAATGCAAAACAAAAAGGGATCTTCTAGTGCCCACCCACAGATTTCCACTTGCTGCTCCCCATCACCACAGCACAAACGTACCTCCACCGGTGGAGGGGAAAGTGCTTCTCTTTCTACCTGTTTCCCTACTCTCTACAGCCAAAGCAGCACTCTAGAGATAACTCGAGAAATATGAAAAATACAAGTACATATAAACAGACCACTTTTTTTTTAAATACACACCCAATACTGTGGCTCATTACCATCCTTGCACCTTCCTAGCAAGTCAAGGACCCACCAAACACCAGAAAGCACACTATATTCACTTAATACATGCAAGCTTTTATTGCCTTTTTCATTTGGATGTCAGAAAGAACTTTGTACAATAATAAGAAAATTATGCCTTGCTGCTTTTCAAGTTCATGTGTATGAGTTTTTCAATTACAGTATTCAAATATTATTTTCGGTATGCAAGCAATCCTACAATTGTCTGGCTGGTACATTAAGTATTAGTGGCATCTATAATAATGTTCTCAGCTGACAGCAAGAGACCTAGATCTCATAAAATGAAAGACCTAACTTGTCTCTCCATCACTGAGGCGATCTGGCTGTCTGTTCACTTCTCTGTTGCTCCTCATCAGGGTGAGGAACTGAGATGGGAGGGGTGGCAGCTAGAAGACCGGAGGACAGAGGACAAGCGATATCATTTTATACTACCAGTGTAGAGTCTCAAAGGGTTCCTTTGAATGCAAATGTAACCTATAGCCTGGAATTCGGTTTTTAGGTATGTGGACAGCCTGGGTCCCTAAGAAAAACAAAGGCATCTGTTCCTTTCACCCCTTCGCTGCCAGGCCTTTTCCCCCTCCTGTGCCAGGCCTTTTTTTGCCTATTTGGGGCAGTTCGCGTTTAGGCCCTCATAACTTTTTGTCCACATAAGCTAACCAAGCCAAATTTGCTTCCTTTTTTTCCAACATCCTAGGGATTCTAGATGTACCCAGACTTTGTGTCAAGAAATTGGCCAAAATACAGGGAAAGTTTCGTATTTTTCAAAAACATTTGAAAAAGTGGCTGCAGAAGAAGGCTTGTGGTTTTTCCCCTGAAAATGGCATCAACAAAGGGTTTGCAGTGCTAAACTCAGCAGCTTCCCAGCTTTCAGGAACAGGCAGACTTGAATCAGAAAACCCAATTTTTCAACACAATTTTGGCATTTTACAGGGACATACCCCATTTTTGCAAATTTTTGTGCTTTGAGCCTCCTTCCAGTCAGTGACAGAAATGGGCATGAAACCAATGCTGGATCCCAGAAACCTAAACATTTCTGAAAAGTAGACAAAATTCTGAATTCAGCAAGGGGTCATTTGTGTAGATCCTACAAGGGTTTCCTACAGAAAATAACAACTGAAAAAGAAAAATATTGAAATTGAGGTGAAAAAAACATAAATGTTTCTCTACGTTTTACTCTGTAACTTTTCCCTGCAATGTCAGATTATCGAAAGCAATATACCGTTACGTCTGCTGGACTCCTCTGGTTGCGGGGATATATAGGGCTTGTAGGTTCATCAAGAACCCAAGGAACCCAGAGCCAATAAATGAGCTGCACCCTGCAGTGCGTTTTCATTCTATACCTGGTATACAGCAATTCATTTGCTGAAATATAAAGAGTAAAAAATTGCTGTCAAGAAAACCTTTGTATTTCCAAAAAGGGCACAAGACAAGGTGTTGAGGAGCAGTGGTTATTTGCACATCTCTGAATTCGGGGGTGACCATACTAGCATGTGAATTACACGGCATTTCTCAAATAGATGTCTTTTTTACACACTCTCCTATATTTGGAAGGAAAAAATGTAGAGAAAGACAAGGGGCAATAACAGTTGTTTTGCTAATCTATGTTCCCCCAAGTCTCCCGATAAAAATGATACCTCACTTGTGTGGGTAGGCCTAGCGCCCGCGACAGGAAACGCCCCAAAGCGCAACGTGGACACATCCAATTTTTTGAAAGAAAACAGAGGTGTTTTTTGCGAAGTGCCTACCGGTAGATTTTGGCCTCTAGCTCAGCCGGCACCTAGGGAAAGCTACCAAACCTGTGCATTTCTGAAAACTAGAGACCTAGGGGAATCCAAGGAGGGTGACTTGCGGGGCTCGGAGCAGGTTCTGTTACCCAGAATCCTTTGCAAACCTCAAAATTTGGCTAAAAAAACACATGTTCCTCACATTTCTGTGGCAGAAAGTTCTGGAATCTGAGAGGCGCCACAAATTTCCTTCCACCCAGCGTTCCCCCAAGTCTCCCGATAAAAATGATACCTCACTTGTGTGGGTAGGCCTAGCGCCTGCGACAGGAAACGCCCCAAAGCGCAACGTGGACACATCCAAATTTTTGGAAGAAAACAGAGGTGTTTTTTGCGAAGTGCCTACCTGTAGATTTTGGCCTCTAGCTCAGCCGGCACCTAGGGAAACCTACCAAACCTGTGCATTTCTGAAAACTAGAGACCAAGGGAAATCCAAGGAGGGGTGACTTGCGGGGCTCGGACCAGGTTCTGTTACCCAGAATCCTTTGCAAACCTCAAAATTTGGCTAAAAAAACACATGTTCCTCACATTTCTGTGGCAGAAAGTTCTGGAATCTGAGAGGAGCCACAAATTTCCTTCCACCCAGCGTTCCCCCAAGTCTCCCTATAAAAATGATACCTCACTTGTGTGGGTAGGCCTAGCGCCCGCGACAGGAAACGCCCCAAAGCGCAACGTGGACACATCCAAATTTTGGGAAGAAAACAGGAGGTGTTTTTTGCGAAATGCCTACCTGTAGATTTTGGCCTCTAGCTCAGCCGGCACCTAGGGAAACCTAGCAAACCTGTGCATTTCTGAAAACTAGAGACCTAGGGGAATCCAAGGAGGGGTGACTTGCGGGGCTCGGACCAGGTTCTGTTACCCAGAATCCTTTGCAAGCCTCAAAATTTGGCTAAAAAAACATATGTTCCTCAAATTTCTGTGGCAGGAAGTTCTGGAATCTGAGAGGAGCCACAAATTCCCTTCCACCCAGCCTTCCCCCAAGTCTCCCGATAAAAATGATACCTCACTTGTGTGGGTAGGCCTAGCGCCCGCGACAGGAAACGCCCCAAAGCGCAACGTGGACACATCCAAATTTTTGGAAGAAAACAGAGGTGTTTTTTGCGAAGTGCCTACCTGTAGATTTTGGCCTCTAGCTCAGCCGGCACCTAGGGAAACCTACCAAACCTGTGCATTTCTGAAAACTAGAGACCTAGGGGAATCCAAGGAGGGGTGACTTGCGGGGCTCGGACCAGGTTCTGTTACCCAGAATCCTTTGCAAGCCTCAAAATTTGGCTAAAAAAACATATGTTCCTCACATTTCTGTGGCAGGAAGTTCTGGAATCTGAGAGGAGCCACAAATTTCCTTCCACCCAGCCTTCCCCCAAGTCTCCCGATAAAAATGATACCTCACTTGTGTGGGTAGGCCTAGCGCCTGCGACAGGAAACGCCCCAAAGCGCAACGTGGACACATCCAAATTTTTGGAAGAAAACAGAGGTGTTTTTTGCGAAGTGCCTACCTGTAGATTTTGGCCTCTAGCTCAGCCGGCACCTAGGGAAACCTACCAAACCTGTGCATTTCTGAAAACTAGAGACCTAGGGGAATCCAAGGAGGGGTGACTTGCGGGGCTCGGAATAGGTTCTGTTACCCAGAATCCTTTGCAAACCTCAAAATTTGGCTAAAAAAACACATGTTCCTCACATTTCTGTGGCAGAAAGTTCTGGAATCTGAGAGGAGCCACAAATTTCCTTCCACCCAGCGTTCCCCCAAGTCTACCTATAAAAATGATACCTCACTTGTGTGGGTAGGCCTAGCGCCCGCGACAGGAAACGCCCCAAAGCGCAACGTGGACACATCCAAATTTTTGGAAGAAAACAGAGGTGTTTTTTGCGAAGTGCCTACCTGTAGATTTTGGCCTCTAGCTCAGCCGGCACCTAGGGAAACCTACCAAACTTGTGCATTTCTGAAAACTAGAGACCTAGGGGAATCCAAAATGGGGTGACTTGCGGGGCTCGGACCAGGTTCTGTTACCCAGAATCTTTTGCAAACCTAAAAATTTGGCTAAAAAAACACATGTTCCTCACATTTCTGTGGCAGAAAGTTCTGGAATCTTAGAGGAGCCACAAGTTTCCTTCCACCCAGCGTTCCCCCAAGTCTCCCGATAAAAATGATACCTCACTTGTGTGTGTAGGCCTAGCGCCCGCGACAGGAAACGCCCCAAAGCGCAACGTGGACACATCCAAATTTTTGGAAGAGAACAGAGGTGTTTTTTGCGAAGTGCCTACCTGTAGATTTTGGCCTCTAGCTCAGCCGGCATTTAGTGAAACCTACCAAACCTGTGCATTTCTGAAAACTAGAGACCTAGGGGAATCCAAGATGGGGTGACTTGCGGGGCTCGGACCAGGTTCTGTTACCCAGAATCCTTTGTAAACCTCAAAATGTGGCAAAAAAACACATGTCCCTCACATTTCTGTGGCAGAAAGTTCTGGAATCTGAGAGGAGCCACAAATTTCCTTCCACCCAGCGTTCCCCCAAGTCTCCCGATAAAAATGATACCTCACTTGTGTGGATAGGCCTAGCGCCTGCGTCAGGAAACACCCCAAAGCGTAACGTGGACACATCCAATTTTTTGAAAGAAAACAGAGGTGTTTTTTGCGAAGTGCCTACCTGTAGATTTTGGCCTCTAGCTCAGCTGGCACCTAGGGAAACCTACCAAACCTGTGCATTTCTGAAAACTAGAGACCTAGGGGAATCCAAGGAGGGTGACTTGCGGGGCTCGGACCAGGTTCTGTTACCCAGAATCCTTTGCAAACCTCAAAATTTGGCTAATAAAACACATGTTCCTCACATTTCTGTGGCAGGAAAAGTTCTGGAATCTGAGAGGAGCCACAAATTTCCTTCCACCCAGCGTTCCCCCAAGTCTCCCGATAAAAATGATACTTCACTTGTGTGGGTAGGCCTAGCGCCCGAGACAGGAAACACCCCAAAGCGCAACGTGGACACATCCAAATTTTTGGAAGAAAACAGAGGTGTTTTTTGCGAATTGCCTACCTGTAGATTTTGGCCTCTACCTCAGCCGGCACCTAGGGAAACCTACCAAACCTGTGCATTTCTGAAAACTAGAGACCTAAGGGAATCCAAGATGGGGTGACTTGCGGGGCTCGGACCAGGTTCTGTTACCCAGAATCCTTGGCAAACCTCAAAATTTGGCTAAAAAAACACATGTTCCTCACATTTCTGTGGCAGGAAGTTCTGGAATCTGAGAGGAGCCACAAATTTCCTTCCACCCAGCGTTCCCCCAAGTCTCCCGATAAAAATGATACCTCACTTGTGTGGGTAGGCCTAGCGCCCGCGACAGGAATCGCCCCAAAGCGCAACGTGGACACATCCTAATTTTTGGAAGAAAACAGAGGTGTTTTTTGCGAAGTGCCTACCTGTAGATTTTGGCCTCTAGCTCAGCCGGCACCTAGGGAAACCTACCAAACCTGTGCATTTCTGAAAACTAGAGACCTAGGTGAATCCAAGATGGGGTGACTTGCGGGGCTCGGACCAGGTTCTGTTACCCAGAATCCTTTGCAAACCTCAAAATTTGGCTAAAAAAACACATGTCCCTCACATTTCTGTGGCAGAAAGTTCTGGAATCTGAGAGGAGCCACAAATTTCCTTCCACCCAGCGTTCCCCCAAGTCTCCCGATAAAAATGATACCTCACTTGTGTGGGTAGGCCTAGCGCCTGCGACAGGAAACGCCCCAAAGCGCAACGTGGACACATCCAAATTTTTGGAAGAAAACAGAGATGTTTTTTGCGAAGTGCCTACCTGTAGATTTTGGCCTCTAGCTCAGCTGGCACCTAGGGAAACCTACCAAACCTGTGCATTTCTGAAAACTAGAGACCTAGGGGAATCCAAGGAGGGTGACTTGCGGGGCTCGGACCAGGTTCTGTTACCCAGAATCCTTTGCAAACCTCAAAATTTGGCTAAAAAAACACATGTTCCTCACATTTCTGTGGCAGAAAGTTCTGGAATCTGAGAGGAGCCACAAATTTACTTCCACCCAGCATTCCCCCAAGTCTCCCGATAAAAATGATACCTCACTTGTGTGGGTAGGCCTAGCGCCCGTGACAGGAAACGCCCCAAAGCGCAACGTGGACACATCCAAATTTTTGGAAGAAAACAGGAGGTGTTTTTTGCGAAGTGCCTACCTGTAGATTTTGGCCTCTAGCTCAGCCGGCACCTAGGGAAAGCTACCAAACCTGTGCATTTCTGAAAACTAGAGACCTAGGGGAATCCAAGGAGGGGTGACTTGCGGGGCTCGGACTAGGTTCTGTTACCCAGAATCCTTTGCAAACCTCAAAATTTGGCTAAAAAAACACATGTTCCTCACATTTCTGTGGCAGGAAGTTCTGGAATCTGAGAGGAGCCACAAATTTCCTTCCACCCAGCCTTCCCCCAAGTCTCCCGATAAAAATGATACCTCACTTGTGTGGGTAGGCCTAGCGCCCGCGACAGGAAACGCCCCAAAGCGCAACGTGGACATATCCAAATTTTTGGAAGAAAACAGGAGGTGTTTTTTGCGAAGTGCCTACCTGTAGATTTTGGCCTCTAGCTCAGCCGGCACCTAGGGAAACCTACCAAACCTGTGCATTTCTGAAAACTAGAGACCTAGGGGAATCCAAGGAGGGGTGAGTTGTGGGGCTCGGACTAGGTTCTGTTACCCAGAATCCTTTGCAAACCTCAAAATTTGGCTAAAAAAACACATGTTCCTTACATTTCTGTGGCAGAAAGTTCTGGAATCTGAGAGGAGCCACAAATTTCCTTCCACCCAGCGTTCCCCCAAGTCTACCTATAAAAATGATACCTCACTTGTGTGGGTAGGCCTAGCGCCCGCGACAGGAAACGCCCCAAAGCGCAACGTGGACACATCCAAATTTTTGGAAGAAAACAGAGGTGTTTTTTGCGAAGTGCCTACCTGTAGATTTTGGCCTCTAGCTCAGCCGGCACCTAGGGAACCCTACCAAACCTGTGCATTTCTGAAAACTAGAGACCTAGGGGAATCCAAGATGGGGTGACTTGCGGGGCTTGGACCAGGTTCTGTTACCCAGAATCCTTTGCAAACCTAAAAATTTGGCTAAAAAAACACATGTTCCTCACATTTCAGTGGCAGAAAGTTCTGGAATCTGAGAGGAGCCACAAGTTTCCTTCCACCCAGCGTTCCCCCAAGTCTCCCGATAACAATGATACCTCACTTGTGTGTGTAGGCCTAGCGCCCGCGACAGGAAACGCCCCAAAGCGCAACGTGGACACATCCAAATTTTTGGAAGAGAACAGAGGTGTTTTTTGCGAAGTGCCTACCTGTAGATTTTGCCCTCTAGCTCAGCTGGCACCTAGGGAAACCTACCAAACCTGTGCATTTCTGAAAACTAGAGACCTAGGGGAATCCAAGATGGGGTGACTTGCGGGGCTCGGACCAGGTTCTGTTACCCAGAATCCTTTGTAAACCTCAAAATTTGGCTAAAAAACACATGTCCCTCACATTTCTGTGGCAGAAAGTTCTGGAATCTGAGAGGAGCCACAAATTTCCTTCCACCCAGCGTTCCCCCAAGTCTCCCGATAAAAATGATACTTCACTTGTGTGGGTAGGCCTAGTGCCCGCGACAGGAAACACCCCAAAGCGCAACGTGGACACATCCAAATTTTTGGAAGAAAACAGAGGTGTTTTTTGCGAATTGCCTACCTGTAGATTTTGGCCTCTAGCACAGCCGGCACCTAGGGAAACCTACCAAACCTGTGCATTTCTGAAAACTAGAGACCTAGGGGAATCCAAGATGGGGTGACTTGCGGGGCTCGGACCAGGTTCTGTTACCCAGAATCCTTTGCAAACCTCAAAATTTGGCAAAAAAAACACATGTTCCCCACATTTCTGTGGCAGGAAGTTCTGGAATCTGAGAGGAGCCACAAATTTCCTTCCACCCAGCCTTCCCCCAAGTCTCCCGATAAAAATGATACCTCACTTTTGTGGGTAGGCCTAGCGCCCGCGACAGGAAACGCCCCAAAGCACAACGTGGACACATACTAATTTTTGGAAGAAAACAGAGGTGTTTTTTGCGAAGTGCCTACCTGTAGATTTTGGCCTCTAGCTCAGCCGGCACCTAGGGAAACCTACCAAACCTGTGCATTTCTGAAAACTAGAGACCTAGGGGAATCCAAGATTGGGTGACTTGCAGGGCTCGGACCAGGTTCTGTTACCCAGAATCCTTTGCAAACCTCAAAATTTGGCTAAAAAAACACATGTCCCTCACATTTCTGTGGCAGAAAGTTCTGGAATCTGAGAGGAGCCACAAATTTCCTTCCACCCAGCGTTCCCCCAAGTCTCCCGATAAAAATGATACCTCACTTGTGTGGGTAGGCCTAGCGCCCGCGACAGGAAACGCCCCAAAGCGCAACGAGGACACATCCACATTTTTGGAAGAAAACAGAGGTGTTTTTTGAGAAGTGCCTACCTGTAGATTTTGGCCTCTAGCTCAGCCGGCACCTAGGGAAACCTACCAAACCTGTGCATTTCTGAAAACTAGAGACCTAGGGGAATCCAAGATTGGGTGACTTGCAGGGCTCGGACCAGGTTCTGTTACCCAGAATCCTTTGCAAACCTCAACATTTGGCTAAAAAAACACATGTCCCTCACATTTCTGTGGCAGAAAGTTCTGGAATCTGAGAGGAGCCACAAATTTCCTTCCACCCAGCCTTCCCCCAAGTCTCCCGATAAAAATGATACCTCACTTGTGTGGGTAGGCCTAGCGCCTGCGACAGGAAACGCCCCAAAGCGCAACGTGGACACATCCAAATTTTTGGAAGAAAACAGAGGTGTTTTTTGAGAAGTGCCTACCTGTAGATTTTGGCCTCTAGCTCAGCCGGCATCTAGGGAAACCTACCAAACCTGTGCATTTCTGAAAACTAGAGACCTAGGGGAATCCAAGATTGGGTGACTTGCAGGGCTCGGACCAGGTTCTGTTACCCAGAATCCTTTGCAAACCTCAAAATTTGGCTAAAAAAACACATGTTCCTCACATTTCTGTGGCAGAAAGTTCTGAAATCTGAGAGGAGCCACAAATTTCCTTCCACCCAGCCTTCCCCCAAGTCTCCCGATAAAAATGATACCTCACTTGTGTGGGTAGGCCTAGCGCCCACGACAGGAAACGCCCCAAAGCGCAACGTGGACACATCCTAATTTTTGGAAGAAAACAGAGGTGTTTTTTGCGAAGTGCCTACCTGTAGATTTTGGCCTCTAGCTCAGCCGGCACCTAGGGAAACCTACCAAACCTGTGCATTTCTGAAAACTAGAGACCTAGGGGAATCCAAGATGGGGTGACTTGCGGGGCTCGGACCAGGTTCTGTTACCCAGAATCCTTTGCAAACCTCAAAATTTGGCTAAAAAAACACATGTCCCTCACATTTCTGTGGCAGAAAGTTCTGGAATCTGAGAGGAGCCACAAATTTCCTTCCACCCAGCCTTCCCCCAAGTCTCCCGATAAAAATGATACCTCACTTGTGTGGGTAGGCCTAGCACCCGCGACAGGAAACGCCCCAAAGCGCAACGTGGACACATCCACATTTTTGGAAGAAAACAGAGGTGTTTTTTGCGAAGTGCCTACCTATAGATTTTGGCCTCTAGCTCAGCCGGCACCTAGGGAAACCTACCAAACCTGTGCATTTCTGAAAATGAGAGACCTAGGGGAATCCAAGATTGGGTGACTTGCAGGGCTCGGACCAGGTTCTGTTACCCAGAATCCTTTGCAAACCTCAAAATTTGGCTAAAAAAACACATGTCCCTCACATTTCTGTGGCAGAAAGTTCTGGAATCTGAGAGGAGCCACAAATTTCCTTCCACCCAGCGTTCCCCCAAGTGTCCCGATAAAAATGATACCTCACTTGTGTGGGTAGGCCTAGCGCCTGCGACAGGAAACGCCCCAAAGCGCAACGTGGACACATCCTAATTTTTGGAAGAAAACAGAGGTGTTTTTTGCGAAGTGCCTACCTGTAGATTTTGGCCTCTAGCTCAGCCGGCACCTAGGGAAACCTACCAAACCTGTACATTTCTGAAAATGAGAGACCTAGGGGAATCCAAGGAGGGGTGACTTGCGGGGCTCGGACCAGGTTCTGTTACCCAGAATCCTTTGCAAGCCTCAAAATTTGGCTAAAAAAACATATGTTCCTCACATTTCTGTGGCAGGAAGTTCTGGAATCTGAGAGGAGCCACAAATTTCCTTCCACCCAGCCTTCCCCCAAGTCTCCCGATAAAAATGATACCTCACTTGTGTGGGTAGGCCTAGCGCCTGCGACAGGAAACGCCCCAAAGCGCAACGTGGACACATCCTAATTTTTGGAAGAAAACAGAGGTGTTTTTTGCGAAGTGCCTACCTGTAGATTTTGGCCTCTAGCTCAGCCGGCACCTAGGGAAACCTACCAAACCTGTGCATTTCTGAAAACTAGAGACCTAGGGAATCCAAGGAGGGGTGACTTGCGGGGCTCGGAATAGGTTCTGTTACCCAGAATCCTTTGCAAACCTCAAAATTTGGCTAAAAAAACACATGTTCCTCACATTTCTGTGGCAGAAAGTTCTGGAATCTGAGAGGAGCCACAAATTTCCTTCCACCCAGCGTTCCCCCAAGTCTCCCGATAAAAATGATACCTCACTTGTGTGTGTAGGCCTAGTGCCCGCGACAGGAAACACCCCAAAGCGCAACGTGGACACATCCAAATTTTTGGAAGAAAACAGAGGTGTTTTTTGCGAATTGCCTACCTGTAGATTTTGGCCTCTAGCACAGCCGGCACCTAGGGAAACCTACCAAACCTGTGCATTTCTGAAAACTAGAGACCTAGGGGAATCCAAGATGGGGTGACTTGCGGGGCTCGGACCAGGTTCTGTTACCCAGAATCCTTTGCAAACCTCAAAATTTGGCTAAAAAAACACATGTTCCTCACATTTCTGTGGCAGGAAGTTCTGGAATCTGAGAGGAGCCACAAATTTCCTTCCACCCAGCCTTCCCCCAAGTCTCCCGATAAAAATGATACCTCACTTGTGTGGGTAGGCCTAGCGCCTGCGACAGGAAACGCCCCAAAGCGCAACGTGGACACATCCAAATTTTTGGAAGAAAACAGAGGTGTTTTTTGAGAAGTGCCTACCTGTAGATTTTGGCCTCTAGCTCAGCCGGCACCTAGGGAAACCTACCAAACCTGTGCATTTCTGAAAACTAGAGACCTAGGGGAATCCAAGATTGGGTGACTTGCAGGGCTCGGACCAGGTTCTGTTACCCAGAATCCTTTGCAAACCTCAAAATTTGGCTAAAAAAACACATGTCCCTCACATTTCTGTGGCAGAAAGTTCTGGAATCTGAGAGGAGCCACAAATTTCCTTCCACCCAGCGTTCCCCCAAGTCTCCCGATAAAAATGATACCTCACTTGTGTGGGTAGGCCTAGCGCCCGCGACAGGAAACGCCCCAAAGCGCAACGTGGACACATCCAAATTTTTGGAAGAAAACAGAGGTGTTTTTTGCGAAATGCCTACCTATAGATTTTGGCCTCTAGCTCAGCCGGCACCTAGGGAAACCTACCACACCTGTGCATTTCTGAAAACTAGAGACCTAGGGAAATCCAAGGAGGGGTGACTTGAGGGGCTCGGACCAAGTTCTGTTACCCAGAATCCTTTGCAAACCTCAAAATTTGGCTAAGAAAACACATGTTCCTCACATTTCTGTGGCAGAAAGTTCTGGAATCTGAGAGGAGCCACAAATTTCCTTCCACCCAGCCTTCCCCCAAGTCTCCTGATAAAAATGATACCTCACTTGTGTGGGTAGGCCTAGCGCCTGCGACAGGAAACGCCCCAAAGCGCAACGTGGACACATCCAAATTTTTGGAAGAAAACAGGAGGTGTTTTTTGCGAAGTGCCTACCTGTAGATTTTGGCCTCTAGCTCAGCCGGCACCTAGGGAAACCTACCAAACCTGTGCATTTCTGAAAACTAGAGACCTAGGGGAATCCAAGGAGGGGTGACTTGCGGGGCTCGGACCAGGTTCTGTTACCCAGAATCCTTTGCAAACCTCAAAATTTGGCTAAAAAAACACATGTTCCTCACATTTCTGTGGCAGGAAGTTCTGGAATCTGAGAGGAGCCACAAATTTCCTTCCACCCAGCCTTCCCCCAAGTCTCCCGATAAAAATGATACCTCACTTTTGTGGGTAGGTCTAGCGCCCGCGACAGGAAACGCCCCAAAGCACAACGTGGACACATACTAATTTTTGGAAGAAAACAGAGGTGTTTTTTGCGAAGTGCCTACCTGTAGATTTTGGCCTCTAGCTCAGCCGGCACCTAGGGAAACCTACCAAACCTGTGCATTTCTGAAAACTAGAGACCTAGGGGAATCCAAGATTGGGTGACTTGCAGGGCTCGGACCAGGTTCTGTTACCCAGAATCCTTTGCAAACCTCAAAATTTGGCTAAAAAAACACATGTCCCTCACATTTCTGTGGCAGAAAGTTCTGGAATCTGAGAGGAGCCACAAATTTCCTTCCACCCAGCGTTCCCCCAAGTCTCCCGATAAAAATGATACCTCACTTGTGTGGGTAGGCCTAGCGCCCGCGACAGGAAACGCCCCAAAGCACAACGTGGACACATCCAAATTTTTGGAAGAAAACAGAGGTGTTTTTTGCGAAATGCCTACCTGTAGATTTTGGCCTCTAGCTCAGCCGGCACCTAGGGAAACCTACCACACCTGTGCATTTCTGAAAACTAGAGACCTAGGGAAATCCAAGGAGGGGTGACTTGAGGGGCTCGGCCAAGTTCTGTTACCCAGAATCCTTTGCAAACCTCAAAATTTGGCTAAGAAAACACATGTTCCTCACATTTCTGTGGCAGAAAGTTCTGGAATCTGAGAGGAGCCACAAATTTCCTTCCACCCAGCGTTCCCCCAAGTCTCCTGATAAAAATGATACCTCACTTGTGTGTGTAGGCCTAGCGCCCGCGACAGGAAACGCCCCAAAGCGCAACGTGGACACATCCAAATTTTTGGAAGAAAACAGAGGTGTTTTTTGCGAAGTGCCTACCTGTAGATTTTGGCCTCTAGCTCAGCCGGCACCTAGGGAAACCTACCAAACCTGTGCATTTCTGAAAACTAGAGACCTAGGGGAATCCAAGGAGGGGTGACTTGCGGGGCTCGGACCAGGTTCTGTTACCCAGAATCCTTTGCAAACCTCAAAATTTGGCTAAAAAAACACATGTTCCTCACATTTCTGTGGCAGGAAGTTCTGGAATCTGAGAGGAGCCACAAATTTCCTTCCACCCAGCCTTCCCCCAAGTCTCCCGATAAAAATGATACCTCACTTGTGTGGGTAGGCCTAGCGCCTGCGACAGGAAACGCCCCAAAGCGCAACGTGGACACATCCAAATTTTTGGAAGAAAACAGAGGTGTTTTTTGAGAAGTGCCTACCTGTAGATTTTGGCCTCTAGCTCAGCCGGCACCTAGGGAAACCTACCAAACCTGTGCATTTCTGAAAACTAGAGACCTAGGGGAATCCAAGATTGGGTGACTTGCAGGGCTCGGACCAGGTTCTGTTACCCAGAATCCTTTGCAAACCTCAAAATTTGGCTAAAAAAACACATGTTCCTCACATTTCTGTGGCAGAAAGTTCTGGAATCTGAGAGGAGCCACAAATTTCCTTCCACCCAGCGTTCCCCCAAGTCTCCTGATAAAAATGATACCTCACTTGTGTGTGTAGGCCTAGCGCCCGCGACAGGAAACGCCCCAAAGCGCAACGTGGACACATCCAAATTTTTGGAAGAAAACAGGAGGTGTTTTTTGCGAAGTGCCTACCTGTAGATTTTGGCCTCTAGCTCAGCCGGCACCTAGGGAAACCTACCAAACCTGTGCATTTCTGAAAACTAGAGACCTAGGGGAATCCAAGGAGGGGTGACTTGCGGGGCTCGGACCAGGTTCTGTTACCCAGAATCCTTTGCAAACCTCAAAATTTGGCTAAAAAAACACATGTTCCTCACATTTCTGTGGCAGGAAGTTCTGGAATCTGAGAGGAGCCACAAATTTCCTTCCACCCAGCCTTCCCCCAAGTCTCCCGATAAAAATGATACCTCACTTTTGTGGGTAGGTCTAGCGCCCGCGACAGGAAACGCCCCAAAGCACAACGTGGACACATACTAATTTTTGGAAGAAAACAGAGGTGTTTTTTGCGAAGTGCCTACCTGTAGATTTTGGCCTCTAGCTCAGCCGGCACCTAGGGAAACCTACCAAACCTGTGCATTTCTGAAAACTAGAGACCTAGGGGAATCCAAGATTGGGTGACTTGCAGGGCTCGGACCAGGTTCTGTTACCCAGAATCCTTTGCAAACCTCAAAATTTGGCTAAAAAAACACATGTCCCTCACATTTCTGTGGCAGAAAGTTCTGGAATCTGAGAGGAGCCACAAATTTCCTTCCACCCAGCGTTCCCCCAAGTCTCCCGATAAAAATGATACCTCACTTGTGTGGGTAGGCCTAGCGCCCGCGACAGGAAACGCCCCAAAGCGCAACGTGGACACATCCAAATTTTTGGAAGAAAACAGAGGTGTTTTTTGCGAAATGCCTACCTGTAGATTTTGGCCTCTAGCTCAGCCGGCACCTAGGGAAACCTACCACACCTGTGCATTTCTGAAAACTAGAGACCTAGGGAAATCCAAGGAGGGGTGACTTGAGGGGCTCGGACCAAGTTCTGTTACCCAGAATCCTTTGCAAACCTCAAAATTTGGCTAAGAAAACACATGTTCCTCACATTTCTGTGGCAGAAAGTTCTGGAATCTGAGAGGAGCCACAAATTTCCTTCCATCCAGCGTTCCCCCAAGTCTCCTGATAAAAATGATACCTCACTTGTGTGTGTAGGCCTAGCGCCCGCGACAGGAAACGCCCCAAAGCGCAACGTGGACACATCCAAATTTTTGGAAGAAAACAGGAGGTGTTTTTTGCGAAGTGCCTACCTGTAGATTTTGGCCTCTAGCTCAGCCGGCACCTAGGGAAACCTACCAAACCTGTGCATTTCTGAAAACTAGAGACCTAGGGGAATCCAAGGAGGGGTGACTTGCGGGGCTCGGACCAGGTTCTGTTACCCAGAATCCTTTGCAAACCTCAAAATTTGGCTAAAAAAACACATGTTCCTCACATTTCTGTGGCAGGAAGTTCTGGAATCTGAGAGGAGCCACAAATTTCCTTCCACCCAGCCTTCCCCCAAGTCTCCCGATAAAAATGATACCTCACTTGTGTGGGTAGGCCTAGCGCCTGCGACAGGAAACGCCCCAAAGCGCAACGTGGACACATCCAAATTTTTGGAAGAAAACAGAGGTGTTTTTTGAGAAGTGCCTACCTGTAGATTTTGGCCTCTAGCTCAGCCGGCACCTAGGGAAACCTACCAAACCTGTGCATTTCTGAAAACTAGAGACCTAGGGGAATCCAAGATTGGGTGACTTGCAGGGCTCGGACCAGGTTCTGTTACCCAGAATCCTTTGCAAACCTCAAAATTTGGCTAAAAAAACACATGTCCCTCACATTTCTGTGGCAGAAAGTTCTGGAATCTGAGAGGAGCCACAAATTTCCTTCCACCCAGCGTTCCCCCAAGTCTCCCGATAAAAATGATACCTCACTTGTGTGGGTAGGCCTAGCGCCCGCGACAGGAAACGCCCCAAAGCGCAACGTGGACACATCCAAATTTTTGGAAGAAAACAGGAGGTGTTTTTTGCGAAGTGCCTACCTGTAGATTTTGGCCTCTAGCTCAGCCGGCACCTAGGGAAACCTACCAAACCTGTGCATTTCTGAAAACTAGAGACCTAGGGGAATCCAAGGAGGGGTGACTTGCGGGGCTCGGACCAGGTTCTGTTACCCAGAATCCTTTGCAAACCTCAAAATTTGGCTAAAAAAACACATGTTCCTCACATTTCTGTGGCAGGAAGTTCTGGAATCTGAGAGGAGCCACAAATTTCCTTCCACCCAGCCTTCCCCCAAGTCTCCCGATAAAAATGATACCTCACTTGTGTGGGTAGGCCTAGCGCCTGCGACAGGAAACGCCCCAAAGCGCAACGTGGACACATCCAAATTTTTGGAAGAAAACAGAGGTGTTTTTTGAGAAGTGCCTACCTGTAGATTTTGGCCTCTAGCTCAGCCGGCACCTAGGGAAACCTACCAAACCTGTGCATTTCTGAAAACTAGAGACCTAGGGGAATCCAAGATTGGGTGACTTGCAGGGCTCGGACCAGGTTCTGTTACCCAGAATCCTTTGCAAACCTCAAAATTTGGCTAAAAAAACACATGTTCCTCACATTTCTGTGGCAGAAAGTTCTGGAATCTGAGAGGAGCCACAAATTTCCTTCCACCCAGCGGTCCCCCAAGTCTCCTGATAAAAATGATACTTCACTTGTGTGGGTAGGCCTAGCGCCCGTGACAGGAAACGCCCCAAAGCGCAACGTGGACACATCCAAATTTTTGGAAGAAAACAGAGGTGTTTTTTGCGAATTGCCTACCTGTATATTTTGGCCTCTAGCTCAGCCGGCACCTAGGGAAACCTACCAAACCTGTGCATTTCTGAAAACTAGAGATCTAGGGGAATCCAAGATGGGGTGACTTGCGGGGCTCGGACCAGGTTCTGTTACCCAGAATCCTTTGCAAACCTCAAAATTTGGCTAAAAAAACACATGTCCCTCAAATTTCTGTGGCAGAAAGTTCTGGAATCTGAGAGGAGCCACAAATTTCCTTCCACCCAGCGTTCCCCCAAGTCTCCCGATAAAAATGATACCTCACTTGTGTGGGTAGGCCTAGCGCCCGCGACAGGAAACGCCCCAAAGCGCAACGTGGACACATCCAAATTTTTGGAAGAAAACAGGAGGTGTTTTTTGCGAAGTGCCTACCTGTAGATTTTGGCCTCTAGCTCAGCCGGCACCTAGGGAAACCTACCAAACCTGTGCATTTCTGAAAACTAGAGACCTAGGGGAATCCAAGGAGGGGTGACTTGCGGGGCTCGGACCAGGTTCTGTTACCCAGAATCCTTTGCAAACCTCAAAATTTGGCTAAAAAAACACATGTTCCTCACATTTCTGTGGCAGGAAGTTCTGGAATCTGAGAGGAGCCACAAATTTCCTTCCACCCAGCCTTCCCCCAAGTCTCCCGATAAAAATGATACCTCACTTGTGTGGGTAGGCCTAGCGCCTGCGACAGGAAACGCCCCAAAGCGCAACGTGGACACATCCAAATTTTTGGAAGAAAACAGAGGTGTTTTTTGAGAAGTGCCTACCTGTAGATTTTGGCCTCTAGCTCAGCCGGCACCTAGGGAAACCTACCAAACCTGTGCATTTCTGAAAACTAGAGACCTAGGGGAATCCAAGATTGGGTGACTTGCAGGGCTCGGACCAGGTTCTGTTACCCAGAATCCTTTGCAAACCTCAAAATTTGGCTAAAAAAACACATGTTCCTCACATTTCTGTGGCAGAAAGTTCTGGAATCTGAGAGGAGCCACAAATTTCCTTCCACCCAGCGTTCCCCCAAGTCTCCTGATAAAAATGATACCTCACTTGTGTGTGTAGGCCTAGCGCCCGCGACAGGAAACGCCCCAAAGCGCAACGTGGACACATCCAAATTTTTGGAAGAAAACAGGAGGTGTTTTTTGCGAAGTGCCTACCTGTAGATTTTGGCCTCTAGCTCAGCCGGCACCTAGGGAAACCTACCAAACCTGTGCATTTCTGAAAACTAGAGACCTAGGGGAATCCAAGGAGGGGTGACTTGCGGGGCTCGGACCAGGTTCTGTTACCCAGAATCCTTTGCAAACCTCAAAATTTGGCTAAAAAAACACATGTTCCTCACATTTCTGTGGCAGGAAGTTCTGGAATCTGAGAGGAGCCACAAATTTCCTTCCACCCAGCCTTCCCCCAAGTCTCCCGATAAAAATGATACCTCACTTTTGTGGGTAGGTCTAGCGCCCGCGACAGGAAACGCCCCAAAGCACAACGTGGACACATACTAATTTTTGGAAGAAAACAGAGGTGTTTTTTGCGAAGTGCCTACCTGTAGATTTTGGCCTCTAGCTCAGCCGGCACCTAGGGAAACCTACCAAACCTGTGCATTTCTGAAAACTAGAGACCTAGGGGAATCCAAGATTGGGTGACTTGCAGGGCTCGGACCAGGTTCTGTTACCCAGAATCCTTTGCAAACCTCAAAATTTGGCTAAAAAAACACATGTCCCTCACATTTCTGTGGCAGAAAGTTCTGGAATCTGAGAGGAGCCACAAATTTCCTTCCACCCAGCGTTCCCCCAAGTCTCCCGATAAAAATGATACCTCACTTGTGTGGGTAGGCCTAGCGCCCGCGACAGGAAACGCCCCAAAGCGCAACGTGGACACATCCAAATTTTTGGAAGAAAACAGAGGTGTTTTTTGCGAAATGCCTACCTGTAGATTTTGGCCTCTAGCTCAGCCGGCACCTAGGGAAACCTACCACACCTGTGCATTTCTGAAAACTAGAGACCTAGGGAAATCCAAGGAGGGGTGACTTGAGGGGCTCGGACCAAGTTCTGTTACCCAGAATCCTTTGCAAACCTCAAAATTTGGCTAAGAAAACACATGTTCCTCACATTTCTGTGGCAGAAAGTTCTGGAATCTGAGAGGAGCCACAAATTTCCTTCCACCCAGCGTTCCCCCAAGTCTCCTGATAAAAATGATACCTCACTTGTGTGTGTAGGCCTAGCGCCCGCGACAGGAAACGCCCCAAAGCGCAACGTGGACACATCCAAATTTTTGGAAGAAAACAGGAGGTGTTTTTTGCGAAGTGCCTACCTGTAGATTTTGGCCTCTAGCTCAGCCGGCACCTAGGGAAACCTACCAAACCTGTGCATTTCTGAAAACTAGAGACCTAGGGGAATCCAAGGAGGGGTGACTTGCGGGGCTCGGACCAGGTTCTGTTACCCAGAATCCTTTGCAAACCTCAAAATTTGGCTAAAAAAACACATGTTCCTCACATTTCTGTGGCAGGAAGTTCTGGAATCTGAGAGGAGCCACAAATTTCCTTCCACCCAGCCTTCCCCCAAGTCTCCCGATAAAAATGATACCTCACTTGTGTGGGTAGGCCTAGCGCCTGCGACAGGAAACGCCCCAAAGCGCAACGTGGACACATCCAAATTTTTGGAAGAAAACAGAGGTGTTTTTTGAGAAGTGCCTACCTGTAGATTTTGGCCTCTAGCTCAGCCGGCACCTAGGGAAACCTACCAAACCTGTGCATTTCTGAAAACTAGAGACCTAGGGGAATCCAAGATTGGGTGACTTGCAGGGCTCGGACCAGGTTCTGTTACCCAGAATCCTTTGCAAACCTCAAAATTTGGCTAAAAAAACACATGTCCCTCACATTTCTGTGGCAGAAAGTTCTGGAATCTGAGAGGAGCCACAAATTTCCTTCCACCCAGCGTTCCCCCAAGTCTCCCGATAAAAATGATACCTCACTTGTGTGGGTAGGCCTAGCGCCCGCGACAGGAAACGCCCCAAAGCGCAACGTGGACACATCCAAATTTTTGGAAGAAAACAGGAGGTGTTTTTTGCGAAGTGCCTACCTGTAGATTTTGGCCTCTAGCTCAGCCGGCACCTAGGGAAACCTACCAAACCTGTGCATTTCTGAAAACTAGAGACCTAGGGGAATCCAAGGAGGGGTGACTTGCGGGGCTCGGACCAGGTTCTGTTACCCAGAATCCTTTGCAAACCTCAAAATTTGGCTAAAAAAACACATGTTCCTCACATTTCTGTGGCAGGAAGTTCTGGAATCTGAGAGGAGCCACAAATTTCCTTCCACCCAGCCTTCCCCCAAGTCTCCCGATAAAAATGATACCTCACTTGTGTGGGTAGGCCTAGCGCCTGCGACAGGAAACGCCCCAAAGCGCAACGTGGACACATCCAAATTTTTGGAAGAAAACAGAGGTGTTTTTTGAGAAGTGCCTACCTGTAGATTTTGGCCTCTAGCTCAGCCGGCACCTAGGGAAACCTACCAAACCTGTGCATTTCTGAAAACTAGAGACCTAGGGGAATCCAAGATTGGGTGACTTGCAGGGCTCGGACCAGGTTCTGTTACCCAGAATCCTTTGCAAACCTCAAAATTTGGCTAAAAAAACACATGTTCCTCACATTTCTGTGGCAGAAAGTTCTGGAATCTGAGAGGAGCCACAAATTTCCTTCCACCCAGCGGTCCCCCAAGTCTCCTGATAAAAATGATACTTCACTTGTGTGGGTAGGCCTAGCGCCCGTGACAGGAAACGCCCCAAAGCGCAACGTGGACACATCCAAATTTTTGGAAGAAAACAGAGGTGTTTTTTGCGAATTGCCTACCTGTATATTTTGGCCTCTAGCTCAGCCGGCACCTAGGGAAACCTACCAAACCTGTGCATTTCTGAAAACTAGAGATCTAGGGGAATCCAAGATGGGGTGACTTGCGGGGCTCGGACCAGGTTCTGTTACCCAGAATCCTTTGCAAACCTCAAAATTTGGCTAAAAAAACACATGTCCCTCAAATTTCTGTGGCAGAAAGTTCTGGAATCTGAGAGGAGCCACAAATTTCCTTCCACCCAGCGTTCCCCCAAGTCTCCCGATAAAAATGATACCTCACTTGTGTGGGTAGGCCTAGCGCCCGCGACAGGAAACGCCCCAAAGCGCAACGTGGACACATCCAAATTTTTGGAAGAAAACAGGAGGTGTTTTTTGCGAAGTGCCTACCTGTAGATTTTGGCCTCTAGCTCAGCCGGCACCTAGGGAAACCTACCAAACCTGTGCATTTCTGAAAACTAGAGACCTAGGGGAATCCAAGGAGGGGTGACTTGCGGGGCTCGGACCAGGTTCTGTTACCCAGAATCCTTTGCAAACCTCAAAATTTGGCTAAAAAAACACATGTTCCTCACATTTCTGTGGCAGGAAGTTCTGGAATCTGAGAGGAGCCACAAATTTCCTTCCACCCAGCCTTCCCCCAAGTCTCCCGATAAAAATGATACCTCACTTGTGTGGGTAGGCCTAGCGCCTGCGACAGGAAACGCCCCAAAGCGCAACGTGGACACATCCAAATTTTTGGAAGAAAACAGAGGTGTTTTTTGAGAAGTGCCTACCTGTAGATTTTGGCCTCTAGCTCAGCCGGCACCTAGGGAAACCTACCAAACCTGTGCATTTCTGAAAACTAGAGACCTAGGGGAATCCAAGATTGGGTGACTTGCAGGGCTCGGACCAGGTTCTGTTACCCAGAATCCTTTGCAAACCTCAAAATTTGGCTAAAAAAACACATGTTCCTCACATTTCTGTGGCAGAAAGTTCTGAAATCTGAGAGGAGCCACAAATTTCCTTCCACCCAGCCTTCCCCCAAGTCTCCCGATAAAAATGATACCTCACTTGTGTGGGTAGGCCTAGCGCCTGCGACAGGAAACGCCCCAAAGCGCAACGTGGACACATCCAAATTTTTGGAAGAAAACAGAGGTGTTTTTTGAGAAGTGCCTACCTGTAGATTTTGGCCTCTAGCTCAGCCGGCACCTAGGGAAACCTACCAAACCTGTGCATTTCTGAAAACTAGAGACCTAGGGGAATCCAAGATTGGGTGACTTGCAGGGCTCGGACCAGGTTCTGTTACCCAGAATCCTTTGCAAACCTCAAAATTTGGCTAAAAAAACACATGTCCCTCACATTTCTGTGGCAGAAAGTTCTGGAATCTGAGAGGAGCCACAAATTTCCTTCCACCCAGCGTTCCCCCAAGTCTCCTGATAAAAATGATACCTCACTTGTGTGTGTAGGCCTAGCGCCCGCGACAGGAAACGCCCCAAAGCGCAACGTGGACACATCCAAATTTTTGGAAGAAAACAGGAGGTGTTTTTTGCGAAGTGCCTACCTGTAGATTTTGGCCTCTAGCTCAGCCGGCACCTAGGGAAACCTACCAAACCTGTGCATTTCTGAAAACTAGAGACCTAGGGGAATCCAAGGAGGGGTGACTTGCGGGGCTCGGACCAGGTTCTGTTACCCAGAATCCTTTGCAAACCTCAAAATTTGGCTAAAAAAACACATGTTCCTCACATTTCTGTGGCAGGAAGTTCTGGAATCTGAGAGGAGCCACAAATTTCCTTCCACCCAGCCTTCCCCCAAGTCTCCCGATAAAAATGATACCTCACTTTTGTGGGTAGGTCTAGCGCCCGCGACAGGAAACGCCCCAAAGCACAACGTGGACACATACTAATTTTTGGAAGAAAACAGAGGTGTTTTTTGCGAAGTGCCTACCTGTAGATTTTGGCCTCTAGCTCAGCCGGCACCTAGGGAAACCTACCAAACCTGTGCATTTCTGAAAACTAGAGACCTAGGGGAATCCAAGATTGGGTGACTTGCAGGGCTCGGACCAGGTTCTGTTACCCAGAATCCTTTGCAAACCTCAAAATTTGGCTAAAAAAACACATGTCCCTCACATTTCTGTGGCAGAAAGTTCTGGAATCTGAGAGGAGCCACAAATTTCCTTCCACCCAGCGTTCCCCCAAGTCTCCCGATAAAAATGATACCTCACTTGTGTGGGTAGGCCTAGCGCCCGCGACAGGAAACGCCCCAAAGCGCAACGTGGACACATCCAAATTTTTGGAAGAAAACAGAGGTGTTTTTTGCGAAATGCCTACCTGTAGATTTTGGCCTCTAGCTCAGCCGGCACCTAGGGAAACCTACCACACCTGTGCATTTCTGAAAACTAGAGACCTAGGGAAATCCAAGGAGGGGTGACTTGAGGGGCTCGGACCAAGTTCTGTTACCCAGAATCCTTTGCAAACCTCAAAATTTGGCTAAGAAAACACATGTTCCTCACATTTCTGTGGCAGAAAGTTCTGGAATCTGAGAGGAGCCACAAATTTCCTTCCACCCAGCGTTCCCCCAAGTCTCCTGATAAAAATGATACCTCACTTGTGTGTGTAGGCCTAGCGCCCGCGACAGGAAACGCCCCAAAGCGCAACGTGGACACATCCAAATTTTTGGAAGAAAACAGGAGGTGTTTTTTGCGAAGTGCCTACCTGTAGATTTTGGCCTCTAGCTCAGCCGGCACCTAGGGAAACCTACCAAACCTGTGCATTTCTGAAAACTAGAGACCTAGGGGAATCCAAGGAGGGGTGACTTGCGGGGCTCGGACCAGGTTCTGTTACCCAGAATCCTTTGCAAACCTCAAAATTTGGCTAAAAAAACACATGTTCCTCACATTTCTGTGGCAGGAAGTTCTGGAATCTGAGAGGAGCCACAAATTTCCTTCCACCCAGCCTTCCCCCAAGTCTCCCGATAAAAATGATACCTCACTTGTGTGGGTAGGCCTAGCGCCTGCGACAGGAAACGCCCCAAAGCGCAACGTGGACACATCCAAATTTTTGGAAGAAAACAGAGGTGTTTTTTGAGAAGTGCCTACCTGTAGATTTTGGCCTCTAGCTCAGCCGGCACCTAGGGAAACCTACCAAACCTGTGCATTTCTGAAAACTAGAGACCTAGGGGAATCCAAGATTGGGTGACTTGCAGGGCTCGGACCAGGTTCTGTTACCCAGAATCCTTTGCAAACCTCAAAATTTGGCTAAAAAAACACATGTCCCTCACATTTCTGTGGCAGAAAGTTCTGGAATCTGAGAGGAGCCACAAATTTCCTTCCACCCAGCGTTCCCCCAAGTCTCCCGATAAAAATGATACCTCACTTGTGTGGGTAGGCCTAGCGCCCGCGACAGGAAACGCCCCAAAGCGCAACGTGGACACATCCAAATTTTTGGAAGAAAACAGGAGGTGTTTTTTGCGAAGTGCCTACCTGTAGATTTTGGCCTCTAGCTCAGCCGGCACCTAGGGAAACCTACCAAACCTGTGCATTTCTGAAAACTAGAGACCTAGGGGAATCCAAGGAGGGGTGACTTGCGGGGCTCGGACCAGGTTCTGTTACCCAGAATCCTTTGCAAACCTCAAAATTTGGCTAAAAAAACACATGTTCCTCACATTTCTGTGGCAGGAAGTTCTGGAATCTGAGAGGAGCCACAAATTTCCTTCCACCCAGCCTTCCCCCAAGTCTCCCGATAAAAATGATACCTCACTTGTGTGGGTAGGCCTAGCGCCTGCGACAGGAAACGCCCCAAAGCGCAACGTGGACACATCCAAATTTTTGGAAGAAAACAGAGGTGTTTTTTGAGAAGTGCCTACCTGTAGATTTTGGCCTCTAGCTCAGCCGGCACCTAGGGAAACCTACCAAACCTGTGCATTTCTGAAAACTAGAGACCTAGGGGAATCCAAGATTGGGTGACTTGCAGGGCTCGGACCAGGTTCTGTTACCCAGAATCCTTTGCAAACCTCAAAATTTGGCTAAAAAAACACATGTTCCTCACATTTCTGTGGCAGAAAGTTCTGGAATCTGAGAGGAGCCACAAATTTCCTTCCACCCAGCGGTCCCCCAAGTCTCCTGATAAAAATGATACTTCACTTGTGTGGGTAGGCCTAGCGCCCGTGACAGGAAACGCCCCAAAGCGCAACGTGGACACATCCAAATTTTTGGAAGAAAACAGAGGTGTTTTTTGCGAATTGCCTACCTGTATATTTTGGCCTCTAGCTCAGCCGGCACCTAGGGAAACCTACCAAACCTGTGCATTTCTGAAAACTAGAGATCTAGGGGAATCCAAGATGGGGTGACTTGCGGGGCTCGGACCAGGTTCTGTTACCCAGAATCCTTTGCAAACCTCAAAATTTGGCTAAAAAAACACATGTCCCTCACATTTCTGTGGCAGAAAGTTCTGGAATCTGAGAGGAGCCACAAATTTCCTTCCACCCAGCGTTCCCCCAAGTCTCCCGATAAAAATGATACCTCACTTGTGTGGGTAGGCCTAGCGCCCGCGACAGGAAACGCCCCAAAGCGCAACGTGGACACATCCAAATTTTTGGAAGAAAACAGGAGGTGTTTTTTGCGAAGTGCCTACCTGTAGATTTTGGCCTCTAGCTCAGCCGGCACCTAGGGAAACCTACCAAACCTGTGCATTTCTGAAAACTAGAGACCTAGGGGAATCCAAGGAGGGGTGACTTGCGGGGCTCGGACCAGGTTCTGTTACCCAGAATCCTTTGCAAACCTCAAAATTTGGCTAAAAAAACACATGTTCCTCACATTTCTGTGGCAGGAAGTTCTGGAATCTGAGAGGAGCCACAAATTTCCTTCCACCCAGCCTTCCCCCAAGTCTCCCGATAAAAATGATACCTCACTTGTGTGGGTAGGCCTAGCGCCTGCGACAGGAAACGCCCCAAAGCGCAACGTGGACACATCCAAATTTTTGGAAGAAAACAGAGGTGTTTTTTGAGAAGTGCCTACCTGTAGATTTTGGCCTCTAGCTCAGCCGGCACCTAGGGAAACCTACCAAACCTGTGCATTTCTGAAAACTAGAGACCTAGGGGAATCCAAGATTGGGTGACTTGCAGGGCTCGGACCAGGTTCTGTTACCCAGAATCCTTTGCAAACCTCAAAATTTGGCTAAAAAAACACATGTTCCTCACATTTCTGTGGCAGAAAGTTCTGAAATCTGAGAGGAGCCACAAATTTCCTTCCACCCAGCCTTCCCCCAAGTCTCCCGATAAAAATGATACCTCACTTGTGTGGGTAGGCCTAGCACCCGCGACAGGAAACGCCCCAAAGCGCAACGTGGACACATCCACATTTTTGGAAGAAAACAGAGGTGTTTTTTGCGAAGTGCCTACCTGTAGATTTTGGCCTCTAGCTCAGCCGGCACCTAGGGAAACCTACCAAACCTGTGCATTTCTGAAAATGAGAGACCTAGGGGAATCCAAGATTGGGTGACTTGCAGGGCTCGGACCAGGTTCTGTTACCCAGAATCCTTTGCAAACCTCAAAATTTGGCTAAAAAAACACATGTCCCTCACATTTCTGTGGCAGAAAGTTCTGGAATCTGAGAGGAGCCACAAATTTCCTTCCACCCAGCGTTCCCCCAAGTCTCCCGATAAAAATGATACCTCACTTGTGTGGGTAGGCCTAGCACCTGCGACAGGAAACGCCCCAAAGCGCAACGTGGACACATCCAAATTTTTGGAAGAAAACAGAGGTGTTTTTTGCGAAGTGCCTACCTGTAGATTTTGGCCTCTAGCTCAGCCGGCACCTAGGGAAACCTACCACACCTGTGCATTTCTGAAAACTAGAGACCTAGGGAAATCCAAGGAGGGGTGACTTGCGGGGCTCGGACCAAGTTCTGTTACCCAGAATCCTTTGCAAACCTCAAAATTTGGCTAAAAAAACACATGTCCCTCACATTTCTGTGGCAGAAAGTTCTGGAATCTGAGAGGAGCCACAAATTTCCTTCCACCCAGCGTTCCCCCAAGTCTCCCGATAAAAATGATACCTCACTTGTGTGGGTAGGCCTAGCGCCCGCGACAGGAAACGCCCCAAAGCGCAACGTGGACACATCCTAATTTTTGGAAGAAAACAGAGGTGTTTTTTGCGAAGTGCCTACCTGTAGATTTTGGCCTCTAGCTCAGCCGGCACCTAGGGAAACCTACCAAACCTGTGCATTTCTGAAAACTAGAGACCTAGGGGAATCCAAGATGGGGTGACTTGCAGGGCTCGGACCAGGTTCTGTTACCCAGAATCCTTTGCAAACCTCAAAATTTGGCTAAAAAAACACATGTCCCTCACATTTCTGTGGCAGAAAGTTCTGGAATCTGAGAGGAGCCACAAATTTCCTTCCACCCAGCCTTCCCCCAAGTCTCCCGATAAAAATGATACCTCACTTGTGTGGGTAGGCCTAGCACCCACGACAGGAAACGCCCCAAAGCGCAACGTGGACACATCCACATTTTTGGAAGAAAACAGAGGTGTTTTTTGCGAAGTGCCTACCTGTAGATTTTGGCCTCTAGCTCAGCCGGCACCTAGGGAAACCTACCAAACCTGTGCATTTCTGAAAATGAGAGACCTAGGGGAATCCAAGATAGGGTGACTTGCAGGGCTCGGACCAGGTTCTGTTACCCAGAATCCTTTGCAAACCTCAAATTTTGGCTAAAAAAACACATGTCCCTCACATTTCTGTGGCAGAAAGTTCTGGAATCTGAGAGGAGCCACAAATTTCCTTCCACCCAGCGTTCCCCCAAGTCTCCCGATAAAAATGATACCTCACTTGTGTGGGTAGGCCTAGCGCCTGCGACAGGAAACGCCCCAAAGCGCAACATGGACACATCCAAATTTTTGGAAGAAAACAGAGGTGTTTTTTGCGAAGTGCCTACCTGTAGATTTTGGCCTCTAGCTCAGCCGGCACCTAGGGAAACCTACCACACCTGTGCATTTCTGAAAACTAGAGACCTAGGGAAATCCAAGGAGGGGTGACTTGCGGGGCTCGGACCAAGTTCTGTTACCCAGAATCCTTTGCAAACCTCAAAATTTGGCTAAAAAAACACATGTCCCTCACATTTCTGTGGCAGAAAGTTCTGGAATCTGAGAGGAGCCACAAATTTCCTTCCACCCAGCGTTCCCCCAAGTCTCCCGATAAAAATGATACCTCACTTGTGTGGGTAGGCCTAGCGCCCGCGACAGGAAACGCCCCAAAGCGCAACGTGGACACATCCTAATTTTTGGAAGAAAACAGAGGTGTTTTTTGCGAAGTGCCTACCTGTAGAATTTGGCCTCTAGCTCAGCCGGCACCTAGGGAAACCTACCAAACCTGTGCATTTCTGAAAACCAGAGACCTAGGGGAATCCAAGATGGGGTGACTTGCGGGGCTCGGACCAGGTTCTGTTACCCAGAATCCTTTGCAAACCTCAAAATATGGCTAAAAAAACACATGTCCCTCACATTTCTGTGGCAGAAAGTTCTGGAATCTGAGAGGAGCCACAAATTTCCTTCCACCCAGCGTTCCCCCAAGTCTCCTGATAAAAATGATACCTCACTTGTGTGTGTAGGCCTAGCGCCCGCGACAGGAAACGCCCCAAAGCGCAACGTGGATACATCCAAATTTTTGGAAGAAAACAGGAGGTGTTTTTTGCGAAGTGCCTACCTGTAGATTTTGGCCTCTAGCTCAGCCGGCACCTAGGGAAACCTACCAAACCTGTGCATTTCTGAAAACTAGAGACCTAGGGGAATCCAAGGAGGGGTGACTTGCGGGGCTCGGACCAGGTTCTGTTACCCAGAATCCTTTGCAAACCTCAAAATTTGGCTAAAAAAACACATGTTCCTCACATTTCTGTGGCAGGAAGTTCTGGAATCTGAGAGGAGCCACAAATATCCTTCCACCCAGCCTTCCCCCAAGTCTCCCGATAAAAATGATACCGCACTTGTGTGGGTAGGCCTAGCGCCCGCGACAGGAAACGCCCCAAAGCGCAACGTGGACACATCCTAATTTTTGGAAGAAAACAGAGGTGTTTTTTGCGAAGTGCCTACCTGTAGATTTTGGCCTCTAGCTCAGCCGGCACCTAGGGAAACCTACCAAACCTGTGCATTTCTGAAAACTAGAGACCTAGGGGAATCCAAGATGGGGTGACTTGCGGGGCTCGGACCAGGTTCTGTTACCCAGAATCCTTTGCAAACCTCAAAATTTGGCTAAAAAAACACATGTCCCTCACATTTCTGTGGCAGAAAGTTCTGGAATCTGAGAGGAGCCACAAATTTCCTTCAACCCAGCATTCCCCCAAGTCTCCCGATAAAAATGATACCTCACTTGTGAGGGTAGGCCTAGCGCCTGCGACAGGAAACGCCCCAAAGCGCAACGTGGACACATCCAAATTTTTGGAAGAAAACAGAGGTGTTTTTTGCGAAGTGCCTACCTGTAGATTTTGGCCTCTAGCTCAGCCGGCACCTAGGGAAACCTACCACACCTGTGCATTTCTGAAAACTAGAGACCTAGGGAAATCCAAGGAAGGATGAATTGCGGGGCTCGGACCAAGTTCTGTTACCCAGAATCCTTTGCAAACCTCAAAATTTGGCTAAAAAAACACATGTTCCTCACATTTCTGTGGCAGAAAGTTCTGAAATCTGAGAGGAGCCACAAATTTCCTTCCACCCAGCCTTCCCCCAAGTCTCCCGATAAAAATGATACCTCACTTGTGTGGGTAGGCCTAGCGCCCGCGACAGGAAACGCCCCAAAGCGCAACGTGGACACATCCACATTTTTGGAAGAAAACAGAGGTGTTTTTTGCGAAGTGCCTACCTGTAGATTTTGGCCTCTAGCTCAGCCGGCACCTAGGGAAACCTACCACACCTGTGCATTTCTGAAAACTAGAGACCTAGGGAAATCCAAGGAGGGGTGACTTGCGGGGCTCGGACCAAGTTCTGTTACCCAGAATCCTTTGTAAACCTCAACATTTGGCTAAAAAAACACATGTCCCTCACATTTCTGTGGCAGAAAGTTCTGGAATCTGAGAGGAGCCACAAATTTCCTTCCACCCAGCGTTCCCCCAAGTCTCCCGATAAAAATGATACCTCACTTGTGTGGGTAGGCCTAGCGCCCGCGACAGGAAATGCCCCAAAGCGCAACGTGGACACATCCTAATTTTTGGAAGAAAACAGAGGTGTTTTTTGCGAAGTGCCTACCTGTAGATTTTGGCCTCTAGCTCAGCCGGCACCTAGGGAAACCTACCAAACCTGTGCATTTCTGAAAACTAGAGACCTAGGGGAATCCAAGATGGGGTGACTTGCGGGGCTCGGACCAGGTTCTGTTACCCAGAATCCTTTGCAAACCTCAAAATTTGGCTAAAAAAACACATGTCCCTCACATTTCTGTGGCAGAAAGTTCTGGAATCTGAGAGGAGCCACAAATTTCCTTCCACCCAGCGTTCCCCCAAGTCTCCTGATAAAAATGATACCTCACTTGTGTGTGTAGGCCTAGCGCCCGCGACAGGAAACGCCCCAAAGCGCAACGTGGATACATCCAAATTTTTGGAAGAAAACAGGAGGTGTTTTTTGCGAAGTGCCTACCTGTAGATTTTGGCCTCTAGCTCAGCCGGCACCTAGGGAAACCTACCAAACCTGTGCATTTCTGAAAACTAGAGACATAGGGGAATCCAAGGAGGGGTGACTTGCGGGGCTCGGACCAGGTTCTGTTACCCAGAATCCTTTGCAAACCTCAAAATTTGGCTAAAAAAACACATGTTCCTCACATTTCTGTGGCAGGAAGTTCTGGAATCTGAGAGGAGCCACAAATTTCCTTCCACCCAGCCTTCCCCCAAGTCTCCCGATAAAAATGATACCTCACTTGTGTGGGTAGGCCTAGCGCCCGCGACAGGAAACGCCCCAAAGCGCAACGTGGACACATCCTAATTTTTGGAAGAAAACAGAGGTGTTTTTTGCGAAGTGCCTACCTGTAGATTTTGGCCTCTAGCTCAGCCGGCACCTAGGGAAACCTACCAAACCTGTGCATTTCTGAAAACTAGAGACCTAGGGGAATCCAAGATGGGGTGACTTGCGGGGCTCGGACCACGTTCTGTTACCCAGAATCCTTTGCAAACCTCAAAATTTGGCTAAAAAAACACATGTCCCTCACATTTCTGTGGCAGAAAGTTCTGGAATCTGAGAGGAGCCACAAATTTCCTTCCACCCAGCATTCCCCCAAGTCTCCCGATAAAAATGATACCTCACTTGTGTAGGTAGGCCTAGCGCCTGCGACAGGAAACGCCCCAAAGCGCAACGTGGACACATCCACATTTTTGGAAGAAAACAGAGGTGTTTTTTGCGAAGTGCCTACCTGTAGATTTTGGCCTCTAGCTCAGCCGGCACCTAGGGAAACCTACCAAACCTGTGCATTTCTGAAAACTAGAGACCTAGGGAAATCCAAGGAGGGGTGACTTGCGGGGCTCGGACCAGGTTCTGTTACCCAGAATCCTTTGCAAACCTCAGAATTTGGCTAAAAAAACACATGTTCCTCACATTTCTGTGGCAGGAAGTTCTGGAATCTGAGAGGAGCCACAAATTTCCTTCCCCCAAGTCTCCCGATAAAAATGATACCTCAGTTGTGTGGGTAGGCCTAGCGCCCGCGACAGGAAACGCCCCAAATCGCAACGTGGACACATCCACATTTTTGGAAGAAAACAGAGGTGTTTTTTGCGAAGTGCCTACCTGTAGATTTTGGCCTCTAGCTCAGCCGGCACCTAGGGAAACCTACCAAACCTGTGCATTTCTGAAAACTAGAGACCTAGGGGAATCCAAGGAGGGGTGACTTGCGGGGCTCGGACCAGGTTCTGTTACCCAGAATCCTTTGCAAACCTCAAAATTTGGCTAAAAAAACACATGTTCCTCACATTTCTGTGGCAGAAAGTTCTGGAATCTGAGAGGAGCCACAAATATCCTTCCACCCAGCGTTCCCCCAAGTCTCCCGATAAAAATGATACCTCACTTGTGTGGGTAGGCCAAGCGCCCGCGACAGGAAACGCCCCAAAGCGCAACGTGGACACATCCAAATTTTTGGAAGAAAACAGAGGTGTTTTTTGCGAAGTGCCTACCTGTAGATTTTGGCCTCTGGCTCAGCTGGCACCTAGGGAAACCTACCACACCTGTGCATTTCTGAAAACTAGAGACCTAGGGGAATCCAAGATGGGGTGACTTGCGGGGCTCGGACCAGGTTCTGTTACCCAGAATCCTTTGCAAACCTCAAAATTTGGCTAAAAAAACACATGTTCCTCACATTTCTGTGGCAGAAAGTTCTGGAATCTGAGAGAAGCCACAAGTTTCCTTCCACCCAGCGTTCCCCCAAGTCTCCCGATAAAAATGATACCTCACTTGTGTGGGTAGGCCTAGCGCCCGCGACAGGAAACGCCCCAAAGCGCAACGTGGACACATCCAAATTTTTGGAAGAGAACAGAGGTGTTTTTTGCGAAGTGCCTACCTGTAGATTTTGGCCTCTAGCTCAGCCGGCACCTAGGGAAACCTACCAAACCTGTGCATTTCTAAAAACTAGAGACCTAGGGGAATCCAAGATGGGGTGACTTGCGGGGCTCGGACCAGGTTCTGTTACCCAGAATCCTTTGCAAACCTCAAAATTTGGCTAATAAAACACACGTTCCTCACATTTCTGTGGCAGGAAAAGTTCTGGAATCTGAGAGGAGCCACAAATTACCTTCCACCCAGCGTTCCCCCAAGTCTCCCGATAAAAATGATACTTCACTTGTGTGGGTAGGCCTAGCGCCCGCGACAGGAAACACCCCAAAGCGCAACGTGGACACATCCAAATTTTTGGAAGAAAACAGAGGTGTTTTTTGCGAATTGCCTACCTGTAGATTTTGGCCTCTAGCTCAGCCGGCACCTAGGGAAACCTACCAAACCTGTGCATTTCTGAAAACTAGAGACCTAAGGGAATCCAAGATGGGGTGACTTGCGGGGCTCGGACCAGGTTCTGTTACCCAGAATCCTTGGCAAACCTCAAAATTTGGCTAAAAAAACACATGTTCCTCACATTTCTGTGGCAGGAAGTTCTGGAATCTGAGAGGAGCCACAAATTTCCTTCCACCCAGCGTTCCCCCAAGTCTCCCGATAAAAATGATACCTCACTTGTGTGGGTAGGCCTAGCGCCCGCGACAGGAAACGCCCCAAAGCGCAACGTGGACACATCCAAATTTTTGGAAGAAAACAGAGGTGTTTTTTGCGAAGTGCCTACCTGTAGATTTTGGCCTCTGGCTCAGCTGGCACCTAGGGAAACCTACCACACCTGTGCATTTCTGAAAACTAGAGACCTAGGGGAATCCAAGATGGGGTGACTTGCGGGGCTCGGACCAGGTTCTGTTACCCAGAATCCTTTGCAAACCTCAAAATTTGGCTAAAAAAACACATGTTCCTCACATTTCTGTGGCAGAAAGTTCTGGAATCTGAGAGAAGCCACAAGTTTCCTTCCACCCAGCGTTCCCCCAAGTCTCCCGATAAAAATGATACCTCACTTGTGTGGGTAGGCCTAGCGCCCGCGACAGGAAACGCCCCAAAGCGCAACGTGGACACATCCAAATTTTTGGAAGAGAACAGAGGTGTTTTTTGCGAAGTGCCTACCTGTAGATTTTGGCCTCTAGCTCAGCCGGCACCTAGGGAAACCTACCAAACCTGTGCATTTCTGAAAACTAGAGACCTAGGGGAATCCAAGATGGGGTGACTTGCGGGGCTCGGACCAGGTTCTGTTACCCAGAATCCTTTGCAAACCTCAAAATTTGGCTAATAAAACACATGTTCCTCACATTTCTGTGGCAGGAAAAGTTCTGGAATCTGAGAGGAGCCACAAATTTCCTTCCACCCAGCGTTCCCCCAAGTCTCCCGATAAAAATGATACTTCACTTGTGTGGGTAGGCCTAGCGCCCGCGACAGGAAACACCCCAAAGCGCAACGTGGACACATCCAAATTTTTGGAAGAAAACAGAGGTGTTTTTTGCGAATTGCCTACCTGTAGATTTTGGCCTCTAGCTCAGCCGGCACCTAGGGAAACCTACCAAACCTGTGCATTTCTGAAAACTAGAGACCTAAGGGAATCCAAGATGGGGTGACTTGCGGGGCTCGGACCAGGTTCTGTTACCCAGAATCCTTGGCAAACCTCAAAATTTGGCTAAAAAAACATATGTTCCTCACATTTCTGTGGCAGGAAGTTCTGGAATCTGAGAGGAGCCACAAATTTCCTTCCACCCAGCGTTCCCCCAAGTCTCTCGATAAAAATGATACCTCACTTGTGTGGGTAGGCCTAGCGCCCGCGACAGGAATCGCCCCAAAGCGCAACGTGGACACATCCTAATTTTTGGAAGAAAACAGAGGTGTTTTTTGCGAAGTGCCTACCTGTAGATTTTGGCCTCTAGCTCAGCCGGCACCTAGGGAAACCTACCAAACCTGTGCATTTCTGAAAACTAGAGACCTAGGGGAATCCAATATGGGGTGACTTGCGGGGCTCGGACCAGGTTCTGTTACCCAGAATCCTTTGCAAACCTCAAAATTTGGCTAAAAAAACACATGTCCCTCACATTTCTGTGGCAGAAAGTTCTGGAATCTGAGAGGGGCCACAAATTTCCTTCCACCCAGCGTTCCCCCAAGTCTCCCGATAAAAATGATACCTCACTTGTGTGGGTAGGCCTAGCTCCTGCGACAGGAAACGCCCCAAAGCGCAACGTGGACACATCCAAATTTTTGGAAGAAAACAGAGATGTTTTTTGCGAAGTGCCTACCTGTAGATTTTGGCCTCTAGCTCAGCTGGCACCTAGGGAAACCTACCAAACCTGTGCATTTCTGAAAACTAGAGACCTAGGGGAATCCAAGGAGGGTGACTTGCGGGGCTCGGACCAGGTTCTGTTACCCAGAATCCTTTGCAAACCTCAAAATTTGGCTAAAAAAACACATGTTCCTCACATTTCTGTGGCAGAAAGTTCTGGAATCTGAGAGGAGCCACAAATTTCCTTCCACCCAGCGGTCCCCCAAGTCTCCTGATAAAAATGATACTTCACTTGTGTGGGTAGGCCTAGCGCCCGTGACAGGAAACGCCCCAAAGCGCAACGTGGACACATCCAAATTTTTGGAAGAAAACAGAGGTGTTTTTTGCGAATTGCCTACCTGTATATTTTGGCCTCTAGCTCAGCCGGCACCTAGGGAAACCTACCAAACCTGTGCATTTCTGAAAACTAGAGATCTAGGGGAATCCAAGATGGGGTGACTTGCGGGGCTCGGACCAGGTTCTGTTACCCAGAATCCTTTGCAAACCTCAAAATTTGGCTAAAAAAACACATGTCCCTCACATTTCTGTGGCAGAAAGTTCTGGAATCTGAGAGGAGCCACAAATTTCCTTCCACCCAGCGTTCCCCCAAGTCTCCCGATAAAAATGATACCTCACTTGTGTGGGTAGGCCTAGCGCCCGCGACAGGAAACGCCCCAAAGCGCAACGTGGACACATCCACATTTTTGGAAGAAAACAGGAGGTGTTTTTTGCGAAGTGCCTACCTGTAGATTTTGGCCTCTAGCTCAGCCGGCACCTAGGGAAACCTACCAAACCTGTGCATTTCTGAAAACTAGAGACCTAGGGGAATCCAAGGAGGGGTGACTTGCGGGGCTCGGACCAGGTTCTGTTACCCAGAATCCTTTGCAAACCTCAAAATTTGGCTAAAAAAACACATGTTCCTCACATTTCTGTGGCAGGAAGTTCTGGAATCTGAGAGGAGCCACAAATTTCCTTCCACCCAGCCTTCCCCCAAGTCTCCCGATAAAAATGATACCTCACTTGTGTGGGTAGGCCTAGCGCCTGCGACAGGAAACGCCCCAAAGCGCAACGTGGACACATCCAAATTTTTGGAAGAAAACAGAGGTGTTTTTTGAGAAGTGCCTACCTGTAGATTTTGGCCTCTAGCTCAGCCGGCACCTAGGGAAACCTACCAAACCTGTGCATTTCTGAAAACTAGAGACCTAGGGGAATCCAAGATTGGGTGACTTGCAGGGCTCGGACCAGGTTCTGTTACCCAGAATCCTTTGCAAACCTCAAAATTTGGCTAAAAAAACACATGTTCCTCACATTTCTGTGGCAGAAAGTTCTGAAATCTGAGAGGAGCCACAAATTTCCTTCCACCCAGCCTTCCCCCAAGTCTCCCGATAAAAATGATACCTCACTTGTGTGGGTAGGCCTAGCACCCGCGACAGGAAACGCCCCAAAGCGCAACGTGGACACATCCACATTTTTGGAAGAAAACAGAGGTGTTTTTTGCGAAGTGCCTACCTGTAGATTTTGGCCTCTAGCTCAGCCGGCACCTAGGGAAACCTACCAAACCTGTGCATTTCTGAAAATGAGAGACCTAGGGGAATCCAAGATTGGGTGACTTGCAGGGCTCGGACCAGGTTCTGTTACCCAGAATCCTTTGCAAACCTCAAAATTTGGCTAAAAAAACACATGTCCCTCACATTTCTGTGGCAGAAAGTTCTGGAATCTGAGAGGAGCCACAAATTTCCTTCCACCCAGCGTTCCCCCAAGTCTCCCGATAAAAATGATACCTCACTTGTGTGGGTAGGCCTAGCACCTGCGACAGGAAACGCCCCAAAGCGCAACGTGGACACATCCAAATTTTTGGAAGAAAACAGAGGTGTTTTTTGCGAAGTGCCTACCTGTAGATTTTGGCCTCTAGCTCAGCCGGCACCTAGGGAAACCTACCACACCTGTGCATTTCTGAAAACTAGAGACCTAGGGAAATCCAAGGAGGGGTGACTTGCGGGGCTCGGACCAAGTTCTGTTACCCAGAATCCTTTGCAAACCTCAAAATTTGGCTAAAAAAACACATGTCCCTCACATTTCTGTGGCAGAAAGTTCTGGAATCTGAGAGGAGCCACAAATTTCCTTCCACCCAGCGTTCCCCCAAGTCTCCCGATAAAAATGATACCTCACTTGTGTGGGTAGGCCTAGCGCCCGCGACAGGAAACGCCCCAAAGCGCAACGTGGACACATCCTAATTTTTGGAAGAAAACAGAGGTGTTTTTTGCGAAGTGCCTACCTGTAGATTTTGGCCTCTAGCTCAGCCGGCACCTAGGGAAACCTACCAAACCTGTGCATTTCTGAAAACTAGAGACCTAGGGGAATCCAAGATGGGGTGACTTGCGGGGCTCGGACCAGGTTCTGTTACCCAGAATCCTTTGCAAACCTCAAAATTTGGCTAAAAAAACACATGTCCCTCACATTTCTGTGGCAGAAAGTTCTGGAATCTGAGAGGAGCCACAAATTTCCTTCCACCCAGCCTTCCCCCAAGTCTCCCGATAAAAATGATACCTCACTTGTGTGGGTAGGCCTAGCACCCGCGACAGGAAACGCCCCAAAGCGCAACGTGGACACATCCACATTTTTGGAAGAAAACAGAGGTGTTTTTTGCGAAGTGCCTACCTGTAGATTTTGGCCTCTAGCTCAGCCGGCACCTAGGGAAACCTACCAAACCTGTGCATTTCTGAAAATGAGAGACCTAGGGGAATCCAAGATAGGGTGACTTACAGGGCTCGGACCAGGTTCTGTTACCCAGAATCCTTTGCAAACCTCAAATTTTGGCTAAAAAAACACATGTCCCTCACATTTCTGTGGCAGAAAGTTCTGGAATCTGAGAGGAGCCACAAATTTCCTTCCACCCAGCGTTCCCCCAAGTCTCCCGATAAAAATGATACCTCACTTGTGTGGGTAGGCCTAGCGCCTGCGACAGGAAACGCCCCAAAGCGCAACGTGGACACATCCAAATTTTTGGAAGAAAACAGAGGTGTTTTTTGCGAAGTGCCTACCTGTAGATTTTGGCCTCTAGCTCAGCCGGCACCTAGGGAAACCTACCACACCTGTGCATTTCTGAAAACTAGAGACCTAGGGAAATCCAAGGAGGGGTGACTTGCGGGGCTCGGACCAAGTTCTGTTACCCAGAATCCTTTGCAAACCTCAAAATTTGGCTAAAAAAACACATGTCCCTCACATTTCTGTGGCAGAAAGTTCTGGAATCTGAGAGGAGCCACAAATTTCCTTCCACCCAGCGTTCCCCCAAGTCTCCCGATAAAAATGATACCTCACTTGTGTGGGTAGGCCTAGCGCCCGCGACAGGAAACGCCCCAAAGCGCAACGTGGACACATCCTAATTTTTGGAAGAAAACAGAGGTGTTTTTTGCGAAGTGCCTACCTGTAGAATTTGGCCTCTAGCTCAGCCGGCACCTAGGGAAACCTACCAAACCTGTGCATTTCTGAAAACCAGAGACCTAGGGGAATCCAAGATGGGGTGACTTGCGGGGCTCGGACCAGGTTCTGTTACCCAGAATCCTTTGCAAACCTCAAAATTTGGCTAAAAAAACACATGTCCCTCACATTTCTGTGGCAGAAAGTTCTGGAATCTGAGAGGAGCCACAAATTTCCTTCCACCCAGCGTTCCCCCAAGTCTCCTGATAAAAATGATACCTCACTTGTGTGTGTAGGCCTAGCGCCCGCGACAGGAAACGCCCCAAAGCGCAACGTGGATACATCCAAATTTTTGGAAGAAAACAGGAGGTGTTTTTTGCGAAGTGCCTACCTGTAGATTTTGGCCTCTAGCTCAGCCGGCACCTAGGGAAACCTACCAAACCTGTGCATTTCTGAAAACTAGAGACCTAGGGGAATCCAAGGAGGGGTGACTTGCGGGGCTCGGACCAGGTTCTGTTACCCAGAATCCTTTGCAAACCTCAAAATTTGGCTAAAAAAACACATGTTCCTCACATTTCTGTGGCAGGAAGTTCTGGAATCTGAGAGGAGCCACAAATATCCTTCCACCCAGCCTTCCCCCAAGTCTCCCGATAAAAATGATACCGCACTTGTGTGGGTAGGCCTAGCGCCCGCGACAGGAAACGCCCCAAAGCGCAACGTGGACACATCCTAATTTTTGGAAGAAAACAGAGGTGTTTTTTGCGAAGTGCCTACCTGTAGATTTTGGCCTCTAGCTCAGCCGGCACCTAGGGAAACCTACCAAACCTGTGCATTTCTGAAAACTAGAGACCTAGGGGAATCCAAGATGGGGTGACTTGCGGGGCTCGGACCAGGTTCTGTTACCCAGAATCCTTTGCAAACCTCAAAATTTGGCTAAAAAAACACATGTCCCTCACATTTCTGTGGCAGAAAGTTCTGGAATCTGAGAGGAGCCACAAATTTCCTTCCACCCAGCATTCCCCCAAGTCTCCCGATAAAAATGATACCTCACTTGTGTGGGTAGGCCTAGCGCCTGCGACAGGAAACGCCCCAAAGCGCAACGTGGACACATCCAAATTTTTGGAAGAAAACAGAGGTGTTTTTTGCGAAGTGCCTACCTGTAGATTTTGGCCTCTAGCTCAGCCGGCACCTAGGGAAACCTACCACACCTGTGCATTTCTGAAAACTAGAGACCTAGGGAAATCCAAGGAAGGATGAATTGCGGGGCTCGGACCAAGTTCTGTTACCCAGAATCCTTTGCAAACCTCAAAATTTGGCTAAAAAAACACATGTTCCTCACATTTCTGTGGCAGAAAGTTCTGAAATCTGAGAGGAGCCACAAATTTCCTTCCACCCAGCCTTCCCCCAAGTCTCCCGATAAAAATGATACCTCACTTGTGTGGGTAGGCCTAGCGCCCGCGACAGGAAACGCCCCAAAGCGCAACGTGGACACATCCACATTTTTGGAAGAAAACAGAGGTGTTTTTTGCGAAGTGCCTACCTGTAGATTTTGGCCTCTAGCTCAGCCGGCACCTAGGGAAACCTACCACACCTGTGCATTTCTGAAAACTAGAGACCTAGGGAAATCCAAGGAGGGGTGACTTGCGGGGCTCGGACCAAGTTCTGTTACCCAGAATCCTTTGTAAACCTCAAAATTTGGCTAAAAAAACACATGTCCCTCACATTTCTGTGGCAGAAAGTTCTGGAATCTGAGAGGAGCCACAAATTTCCTTCCACCCAGCGTTCCCCCAAGTCTCCCGATAAAAATGATACCTCACTTGTGTGGGTAGGCCTAGCGCCCGCGACAGGAAATGCCCCAAAGCGCAACGTGGACACATCCTAATTTTTGGAAGAAAACAGAGGTGTTTTTTGCGAAGTGCCTACCTGTAGATTTTGGCCTCTAGCTCAGCCGGCACCTAGGGAAACCTACCAAACCTGTGCATTTCTGAAAACTAGAGACCTAGGGGAATCCAAGATGGGGTGACTTGCGGGGCTCGGACCAGGTTCTGTTACCCAGAATCCTTTGCAAACCTCAAAATTTGGCTAAAAAAACACATGTCCCTCACATTTCTGTGGCAGAAAGTTCTGGAATCTGAGAGGAGCCACAAATTTCCTTCCACCCAGCGTTCCCCCAAGTCTCCTGATAAAAATGATACCTCACTTGTGTGTGTAGGCCTAGCGCCCGCGACAGGAAACGCCCCAAAGCGCAACGTGGATACATCCAAATTTTTGGAAGAAAACAGGAGGTGTTTTTTGCGAAGTGCCTACCTGTAGATTTTGGCCTCTAGCTCAGCCGGCACCTAGGGAAACCTACCAAACCTGTGCATTTCTGAAAACTAGAGACATAGGGGAATCCAAGGAGGGGTGACTTGCGGGGCTCGGACCAGGTTCTGTTACCCAGAATCCTTTGCAAACCTCAAAATTTGGCTAAAAAAACACATGTTCCTCACATTTCTGTGGCAGGAAGTTCTGGAATCTGAGAGGAGCCACAAATTTCCTTCCACCCAGCCTTCCCCCAAGTCTCCCGATAAAAATGATACCTCACTTGTGTGGGTAGGCCTAGCGCCCGCGACAGGAAACGCCCCAAAGCGCAACGTGGACACATCCTAATTTTTGGAAGAAAACAGAGGTGTTTTTTGCGAAGTGCCTACCTGTAGATTTTGGCCTCTAGCTCAGCCGGCACCTAGGGAAACCTACCAAACCTGTGCATTTCTGAAAACTAGAGACCTAGGGGAATCCAAGATGGGGTGACTTGCGGGGCTCGGACCACGTTCTGTTACCCAGAATCCTTTGCAAACCTCAAAATTTGGCTAAAAAAACACATGTCCCTCACATTTCTGTGGCAGAAAGTTCTGGAATCTGAGAGGAGCCACAAATTTCCTTCCACCCAGCATTCCCCCAAGTCTCCCGATAAAAATGATACCTCACTTGTGTAGGTAGGCCTAGCGCCTGCGACAGGAAACGCCCCAAAGCGCAACGTGGACACATCCACATTTTTGGAAGAAAACAGAGGTGTTTTTTGCGAAGTGCCTACCTGTAGATTTTGGCCTCTAGCTCAGCCGGCACCTAGGGAAACCTACCAAACCTGTGCATTTCTGAAAACTAGAGACCTAGGGAAATCCAAGGAGGGGTGACTTGCGGGGCTCGGACCAGGTTCTGTTACCCAGAATCCTTTGCAAACCTCAGAATTTGGCTAAAAAAACACATGTTCCTCACATTTCTGTGGCAGGAAGTTCTGGAATCTGAGAGGAGCCACAAATTTCCTTCCCCCAAGTCTCCCGATAAAAATGATACCTCAGTTGTGTGGGTAGGCCTAGCGCCCGCGACAGGAAACGCCCCAAATCGCAACGTGGACACATCCACATTTTTGGAAGAAAACAGAGGTGTTTTTTGCGAAGTGCCTACCTGTAGATTTTGGCCTCTAGCTCAGCCGGCACCTAGGGAAACCTACCAAACCTGTGCATTTCTGAAAACTAGAGACCTAGGGGAATCCAAGGAGGGGTGACTTGCGGGGCTCGGACCAGGTTCTGTTACCCAGAATCCTTTGCAAACCTCAAAATGTGGCTAAAAAAACACATGTTCCTCACATTTCTGTGGCAGAAAGTTCTGGAATCTGAGAGGAGCCACAAATATCCTTCCACCCAGCGTTCCCCCAAGTCTCCCGATAAAAATGATACCTCACTTGTGTGGGTAGGCCAAGCGCCCGCGACAGGAAACGCCCCAAAGCGCAACGTGGACACATCCAAATTTTTGGAAGAAAACAGAGGTGTTTTTTGCGAAGTGCCTACCTGTAGATTTTGGCCTCTGGCTCAGCTGGCACCTAGGGAAACCTACCACACCTGTGCATTTCTGAAAACTAGAGACCTAGGGGAATCCAAGATGGGGTGACTTGCGGGGCTCGGACCAGGTTCTGTTACCCAGAATCCTTTGCAAACCTCAAAATTTGGCTAAAAAAACACATGTCCCTCACATTTCTGTGGCAGAAAGTTCTGGAATCTGAGAGGAGCCACAAATTTCCTTCCACCCAGCATTCCCCCAAGTCTCCCGATAAAAATGATACCTCACTTGTGTAGGTAGGCCTAGCGCCTGCGACAGGAAACGCCCCAAAGCGCAACGTGGACACATCCACATTTTTGGAAGAAAACAGAGGTGTTTTTTGCGAAGTGCCTACCTGTAGATTTTGGCCTCTAGCTCAGCCGGCACCTAGGGAAACCTACCAAACCTGTGCATTTCTGAAAACTAGAGACCTAGGGAAATCCAAGGAGGGGTGACTTGCGGGGCTCGGACCAGGTTCTGTTACCCAGAATCCTTTGCAAACCTCAGAATTTGGCTAAAAAAACACATGTTCCTCACATTTCTGTGGCAGGAAGTTCTGGAATCTGAGAGGAGCCACAAATTTCCTTCCCCCAAGTCTCCCGATAAAAATGATACCTCAGTTGTGTGGGTAGGCCTAGCGCCCGCGACAGGAAACGCCCCAAATCGCAACGTGGACACATCCACATTTTTGGAAGAAAACAGAGGTGTTTTTTGCGAAGTGCCTACCTGTAGATTTTGGCCTCTAGCTCAGCCGGCACCTAGGGAAACCTACCAAACCTGTGCATTTCTGAAAACTAGAGACCTAGGGGAATCCAAGGAGGGGTGACTTGCGGGGCTCGGACCAGGTTCTGTTACCCAGAATCCTTTGCAAACCTCAAAATTTGGCTAAAAAAACACATGTTCCTCACATTTCTGTGGCAGAAAGTTCTGGAATCTGAGAGGAGCCACAAATATCCTTCCACCCAGCGTTCCCCCAAGTCTCCCGATAAAAATGATACCTCACTTGTGTGGGTAGGCCAAGCGCCCGCGACAGGAAACGCCCCAAAGCGCAACGTGGACACATCCAAATTTTTGGAAGAAAACAGAGGTGTTTTTTGCGAAGTGCCTACCTGTAGATTTTGGCCTCTGGCTCAGCTGGCACCTAGGGAAACCTACCACACCTGTGCATTTCTGAAAACTAGAGACCTAGGGGAATCCAAGATGGGGTGACTTGCGGGGCTCGGACCAGGTTCTGTTACCCAGAATCCTTTGCAAACCTCAAAATTTGGCTAAAAAAACACATGTTCCTCACATTTCTGTGGCAGAAAGTTCTGGAATCTGAGAGAAGCCACAAGTTTCCTTCCACCCAGCGTTCCCCCAAGTCTCCCGATAAAAATGATACCTCACTTGTGTGGGTAGGCCTAGCGCCCGCGACAGGAAACGCCCCAAAGCGCAACGTGGACACATCCAAATTTTTGGAAGAGAACAGAGGTGTTTTTTGCGAAGTGCCTACCTGTAGATTTTGGCCTCTAGCTCAGCCGGCACCTAGGGAAACCTACCAAACCTGTGCATTTCTAAAAACTAGAGACCTAGGGGAATCCAAGATGGGGTGACTTGCGGGGCTCGGACCAGGTTCTGTTACCCAGAATCCTTTGCAAACCTCAAAATTTGGCTAATAAAACACACGTTCCTCACATTTCTGTGGCAGGAAAAGTTCTGGAATCTGAGAGGAGCCACAAATTACCTTCCACCCAGCGTTCCCCCAAGTCTCCCGATAAAAATGATACTTCACTTGTGTGGGTAGGCCTAGCGCCCGCGACAGGAAACACCCCAAAGCGCAACGTGGACACATCCAAATTTTTGGAAGAAAACAGAGGTGTTTTTTGCGAATTGCCTACCTGTAGATTTTGGCCTCTAGCTCAGCCGGCACCTAGGGAAACCTACCAAACCTGTGCATTTCTGAAAACTAGAGACCTAAGGGAATCCAAGATGGGGTGACTTGCGGGGCTCGGACCAGGTTCTGTTACCCAGAATCCTTGGCAAACCTCAAAATTTGGCTAAAAAAACACATGTTCCTCACATTTCTGTGGCAGGAAGTTCTGGAATCTGAGAGGAGCCACAAATTTCCTTCCACCCAGCGTTCCCCCAAGTCTCCCGATAAAAATGATACCTCACTTGTGTGGGTAGGCCTAGCGCCCGCGACAGGAAACGCCCCAAAGCGCAACGTGGACACATCCAAATTTTTGGAAGAAAACAGAGGTGTTTTTTGCGAAGTGCCTACCTGTAGATTTTGGCCTCTGGCTCAGCTGGCACCTAGGGAAACCTACCACACCTGTGCATTTCTGAAAACTAGAGACCTAGGGGAATCCAAGATGGGGTGACTTGCGGGGCTCGGACCAGGTTCTGTTACCCAGAATCCTTTGCAAACCTCAAAATTTGGCTAAAAAAACACATGTTCCTCACATTTCTGTGGCAGAAAGTTCTGGAATCTGAGAGAAGCCACAAGTTTCCTTCCACCCAGCGTTCCCCCAAGTCTCCCGATAAAAATGATACCTCACTTGTGTGGGTAGGCCTAGCGCCCGCGACAGGAAACGCCCCAAAGCGCAACGTGGACACATCCAAATTTTTGGAAGAGAACAGAGGTGTTTTTTGCGAAGTGCCTACCTGTAGATTTTGGCCTCTAGCTCAGCCGGCACCTAGGGAAACCTACCAAACCTGTGCATTTCTGAAAACTAGAGACCTAGGGGAATCCAAGATGGGGTGACTTGCGGGGCTCGGACCAGGTTCTGTTACCCAGAATCCTTTGCAAACCTCAAAATTTGGCTAATAAAACACATGTTCCTCACATTTCTGTGGCAGGAAAAGTTCTGGAATCTGAGAGGAGCCACAAATTTCCTTCCACCCAGCGTTCCCCCAAGTCTCCCGATAAAAATGATACTTCACTTGTGTGGGTAGGCCTAGCGCCCGCGACAGGAAACACCCCAAAGCGCAACGTGGACACATCCAAATTTTTGGAAGAAAACAGAGGTGTTTTTTGCGAATTGCCTACCTGTAGATTTTGGCCTCTAGCTCAGCCGGCACCTAGGGAAACCTACCAAACCTGTGCATTTCTGAAAACTAGAGACCTAAGGGAATCCAAGATGGGGTGACTTGCGGGGCTCGGACCAGGTTCTGTTACCCAGAATCCTTGGCAAACCTCAAAATTTGGCTAAAAAAACATATGTTCCTCACATTTCTGTGGCAGGAAGTTCTGGAATCTGAGAGGAGCCACAAATTTCCTTCCACCCAGCGTTCCCCCAAGTCTCTCGATAAAAATGATACCTCACTTGTGTGGGTAGGCCTAGCGCCCGCGACAGGAATCGCCCCAAAGCGCAACGTAGACACATCCTAATTTTTGGAAGAAAACAGAGGTGTTTTTTGCGAAGTGCCTACCTGTAGATTTTGGCCTCTAGCTCAGCCGGCACCTAGGGAAACCTACCAAACCTGTGCATTTCTGAAAACTAGAGACCTAGGGGAATCCAAGGAGGGTGACTTGCGGGGCTCGGACCAGGTTCTGTTACCCAGAATCCTTTGCAAACCTCAAAATTTGGCTAAAAAAACACATGTTCCTCACATTTCTGTGGCAGAAAGTTCTGGAATCTGAGAGGAGCCACAAATTTACTTCCACCCAGCATTCCCCCAAGTCTCCCGATAAAAATGATACCTCACTTGTGTGGGTAGGCCTAGCGCCCGTGACAGGAAACGCCCCAAAGCGCAACGTGTACACATCCAAATTTTTGGAAGAAAACAGGAGGAGTTTTTTGCGAAGTGCCTACCTGTAGACTTTGGCCTCTAGCTCAGCCGGCACCTAGGGAAAGCTACCAAACCTGTGCATTTCTGAAAACTAGAGACCTAGCGGAATCCAAGGAGGGGTGACTTGCGGGGCTCGGACTAGGTTCTGTTACCCAGAATCCTTTGCAAACCTCAAAATTTGGCTAAAAAAAAACATGTTCCTCACATTTCTGTGGCAGGAAGTTCTGGAATCTGAGAGGAGCCACAAATTTCCTTCCACCCAGCCTTCCCCCAAGTCTCCCGATAAAAATGATACCTCACTTGTGTGGGTAGGCCTAGCGCCCGCGACAGGAAACGCCCCAAAGCGCAACGTGGACACATCCAAATTTTTGGAAGAAAACAGAGATGTTTTTTGCGAAGTGCCTACCTGTAGATTTTGGCCTCTAGCTCAGCCGGCACCTAGGGAAACCTACCAAACCTGTGCATTTCTGAAAACTAGAGACCTAGGGGAATCCAAGGAGGGGTGACTTGTGGGGCTCGGACTAGGTTCTGTTACCCAGAATCCTTTGCAAACCTCAAAATTTGGCTAAAAAAACACATGTTCCTCACATTTCTGTGGCAGAAAGTTCTGGAATTTGAGAGGAGCCACAAATTTCATTCCACCCAGCGTTCCCCCAAGTCTACCTATAAAAATGATACCTCACTTGTGTGGGTAGGCCTAGCGCCCGCGACAGGAAACGCCCCAAAGCGCAACGTGGACACATCCAAATTTTTGGAAGAAAACAGAGGTGTTTTTTGCGAAGTGCCTACCTGTAGATTTTGGCCTCTAGCTCAGCCGGCACCTAGGGAACCCTACCAAACCTGTGCATTTCTGAAAACTAGAGACCTAGGGGAATCCAAGATGGGGTGACTTGCGGGGCTCGGACCAGGTTCTGTTACCCAGAATCCTTTGCAAACCTAAAAATTTGGCTAAAAAAACACATGTTCCTCACATTTCAGTGGCAGAAAGTTCTGGAATCTGAGAGGAGCCACAAGTTTCCTTCCACCCAGCGTTCCCCCAAGTCTCCCGATAACAATGATACCTCACTTGTGTGTGTAGGCCTAGCGCCCGCGACAGGAAACGCCCCAAAGCGCAACGTGGACACATCCAAATTTTTGGAAGAGAACAGAGGTGTTTTTTGCGAAGTGCCTACCTGTAGATTTTGCCCTCTAGCTCAGCTGGCACCTAGGGAAACCTACCAAACCTGTGCATTTCTGAAAACTAGAGACCTAGGGGAATCCAAGATGGGGTGACTTGCGGGGCTCGGACCAGGTTCTGTTACCCAGAATCCTTTGTAAACCTCAAAATTTGGCTAAAAAACACATGTCACTCACATTTCTGTGGCAGAAAGTTCTGGAATCTGAGAGGAGCCACAAATTTCTTTCCACCCAGCGTTCCCCCAAGTCTCCCGATAAAAATGATACTTCACTTGTGTGGGTAGGCCTAGTGCCCGCGACAGGAAACACCCCAAAGCGCAACGTGGACACATCCAAATTTTTGGAAGAAAACAGAGGTGTTTTTTGCGAATTGCCTACCTGTAGATTTTGGCCTCTAGCACAGCCGGCACCTAGGGAAACCTACCAAACCTGTGCATTTCTGAAAACTAGAGACCTAGGGGAATCCAAGATTGGGTGACTTGCAGGGCTCGGACCAGGTTCTGTTACCCAGAATCCTTTGCAAACCTCAAAATTTGGCTAAAAAAACACATGTCCCTCACATTTCTGTGGCAGAAAGTTCTGGAATCTGAGAGGAGCCACAAATTTCCTTCCACCCAGCGTTCCCCCAAGTCTCCCGATAAAAATGATACCTCACTTGTGTGGGTAGGCCTAGCGCCTGCGACAGGAAACGCCCCAAAGCGCAACGTGGACACATCCAAATTTTTGGAAGAAAACAGAGGTGTTTTTTGCGAAATGCCTACCTGTAGATTTTGGCCTCTAGCTCAGCCAGCACCTAGGGAAACCTACCACACCTGTGCATTTCTGAAAACTAGAGACCTAGGGAAATCCAAGGAGGGGTGACTTGCGGGGCTCGGACCAGGTTCTGTTACCCAGAATCCTTTGCAAACCTCAAAATTTGGCAAAAAAAACACATGTTCCCCACATTTCTGTGGCAGGAAGTTCTGGAATCTGAGAGGAGCCACAAATTTCCTTCCACCCAGCCTTCCCCCAAGTCTCCCGATAAAAATGATACCTCACTTTTGTGGGTAGGCCTAGCGCCCGCGACAGGAAACGCCCCAAAGCACAACGTGGACACATACTAATTTTTGGAAGAAAACAGAGGTGTTTTTTGCGAAGTGCCTACCTGTAGATTTTGGCCTCTAGCTCAGCCGGCACCTAGGGAACCTACCAAACCTGTGCATTTCTGAAAACTAGAGACCTAGGGGAATCCAAGATTGGGTGACTTGCAGGGCTCGGACCAGGTTCTGTTACCCAGAATCCTTTGCAAACCTCAAAATTTGGCTAAAAAAACACATGTCCCTCACATTTCTGTGGCAGAAAGTTCTGGAATCTGAGAGGAGCCACAAATTTCCTTCCACCCAGCGTTCCCCCAAGTCTCCCGATAAAAATGATACCTCACTTGTGTGGGTAGGCCTAGCGCCTGCGACAGGAAACGCCCCAAAGCGCAACGTGGACACATCCAAATTTTTGGAAGAAAACAGAGGTGTTTTTTGCGAAATGCCTACCTGTAGATTTTGGCCTCTAGCTCAGCCAGCACCTAGGGAAACCTACCACACCTGTGCATTTCTGAAAACTAGAGACCTAGGGAAATCCAAGGAGGGGTGACTTGAGGGGCTCTGACCAAGTTCTGTTACCCAGAATCCTTTGCAAACCTCAAAATTTGGCTAAGAAAACACATGTTCCTCACATTTCTGTGGCGGAAAGTTCTGGAATCTGAGAGGAGCCACAAATTTCCTTCCACCCAGCGTTCCCCCAAGTCTCCTGATAAAAATGATACCTCACTTGTGTGTGTAGGCCTAGCGCCCGCGACAGGAAACGCCCCAAAGCGCAACGTGGACACATCCACATTTTTGGAAGAAAACAGGAGGTGTTTTTTGCGAAGTGCCTACCTGTAGATTTTGGCCTCTAGCTCAGCCGGCACCTAGGGAAACCTACCAAACCTGTGCATTTCTGAAAACTAGAGACCTAGGGGAATCCAAGGAGGGGTGACTTGCGGGGCTCGGACCAGGTTCTGTTACCCAGAATCCTTTGCAAACCTCAAAATTTGGCTAAAAAAACACATGTTCCTCACATTTCTGTGGCAGGAAGTTCTGGAATCTGAGAGGAGCCACAAATTTCCTTCCACCCAGCCTTCCCCCAAGTCTCCCGATAAAAATGATACCTCACTTGTGTGGGTAGGCCTAGCGCCTGCGACAGGAAACGCCCCAAAGCGCAACGTGGACACATCCAAATTTTTTGAAGAAAACAGAGGTGTTTTTTGAGAAGTGCCTACCTGTAGATTTTGGCCTCTAGCTCAGCCGGCACCTAGGGAAACCTACCAAACCTGTGCATTTCTGAAAACTAGAGACCTAGGGGAATCCAAGATTGGGTGACTTGCAGGGCTCGGACCAGGTTCTGTTACCCAGAATCCTTTGCAAACCTCAAAATTTGGCTAAAAAAACACATGTCCCTCACATTTCTGTGGCAGAAATTTCTGGAATCTGAGAGGAGCCACAAATTTCCTTCCACCCAGCGTTCCCCCAAGTCTCCCGATAAAAATGATACCTCACTTGTGAGGGTAGGCCTAGCGCCCGCGACAGGAAACGCCCCAAAGCGCAACGTGGACACATCCAAATTTTTGGAAGAAAACAGGAGGTGTTTTTTGCGAAGTGCCTACCTGTAGATTTTGGCCTCTAGCTCAGCCGGCACCTAGGGAAACCTACCAAACCTGTGCATTTCTGAAAACTAGAGACCTAGGGGAATCCAAGGAGGGGTGACTTGCGGGGCTCGGACCAGGTTCTGTTACCCAGAATCCTTTGCAAACCTCAAAATTTGGCTAAAAAAACACATGTTCCTCACATTTCTGTGGCAGGAAGTTCTGGAATCTGAGAGGAGCCACAAATTTCCTTCCACCCAGCCTTCCACCAAGTCTCCCGATAAAAATGATACCTCACTTGTGTGGGTAGGCCTAGCGCCTGCGACAGGAAACGCCCCAAAGCGCAACGTGGACACATCCAAATTTTTGGAAGAAAACAGAGGTGTTTTTTGAGAAGTGCCTACCTGTAGATTTTGGCCTCTAGCTCAGCCGGCACCTAGGGAAACCTACCAAACCTGTGCATTTCTGAAAACTAGAGACCTAGGGGAATCCAAGATTGGGTGACTTGCAGGGCTCGGACCAGGTTCTGTTACCCAGAATCCTTTGCAAACCTCAAAATTTGGCTAAAAAAACACATGTCCCTCACATTTCTGTGGCAGAAAGTTCTGAAATCTGAGAAGAGCCACGAATTTCCTTCCACCCAGCGTTCCCCCAAGTCTCCCGATAAAAATGATACCTCACTTGTGTGGGTAGGCCTAGCGCCTGCGACAGGAAACGCCCCAAAGCGCAAAGTGGACACATCCAAATTTTTGGAAGAAAACAGAGGTGTTTTTTGCGAAGTGCCTACCTGTAGATTTTGGCCTCTAGCTCAGCCGGCACCTAGGGAAACCTACCACACCTGTGCATTTCTGAAAACTAGAGACCTAGGGAAATCCAAGGAGGGGTGAATTGCGGGGCTCGGACCAAGTTCTGTTACCCAGAATCCTTTGCAAACCTCAAAATTTGGCTAAAAAAACACATGTTCCTCACATTTCTGTGGCAGAAAGTTCTGAAATCTGAGAGGAGCCACAAATTTCCTTCCACCCAGCCTTCCCCCAAGTCTCCCGATAAAAATGATACCTCACTTGTGTGGGTAGGCCTAGCGCCCGCGACAGGAAACGCCCCAAAGCGCAACGTGGACACATCCACATTTTTGGAAGAAAACAGAGGTGTTTTTTGCGAAGTGCCTACCTGTAGATTTTGGCCTCTAGCTCAGCCGGCACCTAGGGAAACCTACCAAACCTGTGCATTTCTGAAAACTAGAGACCTAGGGGAATCCAAGATTGGGTGACTTGCAGGGCTCGGACCAGGTTCTGTTACCCAGAATCCTTTGCAAACCTCAAAATTTGGCTAAAAAAACACATGTCCCTCACATTTCTGTGGCAGAAAGTTCTGGAATCTGAGAGGAGCCACAAATTTCCTTCCACCCAGCGTTCCCCCAAGTCTCCCGATAAAAATGATACCTCACTTGTGTGGGTAGGCCTAGCGCCTGCGACAGGAAACGCCCCAAAGCGCAACGTGGACACATCCACATTTTTGGAAGAAAACAGAGGTGTTTTTTGCGAAGTGCCTACCTGTAGAATTTGGCCTCTAGCTCAGCCGGCACCTAGGGAAACCTACCACACCTGTGCATTTCTGAAAACTAGAGACCTAGGGAAATCCAAGGAGGGGTGACTTGCGGGGCTCGGACCAAGTTCTGTTACCCAGAATCCTTTGCAAACCTCAAAATTTGGCTAAAAAAACACATGTCCCTCACATTTCTGTGGCAGAAAGTTCTGGAATCTGAGAGGAGCCACAAATTTCCTTCCACCCAGCGTTCCCCCAAGTCTCCCGATAAAAATGATACCTCACTTGTGTGGGTAGGCCTAGCGCCCGCGACAGGAAACGCCCCAAAGCGCAACGTGGATACATCCAAATTTTGGGAAGAAAACAGGAGGTGTTTTTTGCGAAGTGCCTACCTGTAGATTTTGGCCTCTAGCTCAGCCGGCACCTAGGGAAACCTACCAAACCTGTGCATTTCTGAAAACTAGAGACCTAGGGGAATCCAAGGAGGGGTGACTTGCGGGGCTCGGACCAGGTTCTGTTACCCAGAATCCTTTGCAAACCTCAAAATTTGGCTAAAAAAACACATGTTCCTCACATTTCTGTGGCAGGAAGTTCTGGAATCTGAGAGGAGCCACAAATTTCCTTCCACCCAGCCTTCCCCCAAGTCTCCCGATAAAAATGATACCTCACTTGTGTGGGTAGGCCTAGCGCCCGCGACAGGAAACGCCCCAAAGCGCAACGTGGACACATCCTAATTTTTGGAAGAAAACAGAGGTGTTTTTTGCGAAGTGCCTACCTGTAGATTTTGGCCTCTAGCTCAGCCGGCACCTAGGGAAACCTACCAAACCTGTTCATTTTTTAACACTAGAGACCTAGGGGAATCCAAGATGGGGTGACTTGCGGGGCTCGGACCAGGTTCTGTTACCCAGAATCCTTTGCAAACCTCAAAATTTGGCTAAAAAAACACATGTCCCTCACATTTCTGTGGCAGAAAGTTCTGGAATCTGAGAGGAGCCACAAATTTCCTTCCACCCAGCATTCCCCCAAGTCTCCCGATAAAAATGATACCTCACTTGTGTGGGTAGGCCTAGCGCCTGCGACAGGAAACGCCCCAAAGCGCAACGTGGACACATCCACATTTTTGGAAGAAAACAGAGGTGTTTTTTGCGAAGTGCCTACCTGTAGATTTTGGCCTCTAGCTCAGCCGGCACCTAGGGAAACCTACCACACCTGTGCATTTCTGAAAACTAGAGACCTAGGGAAATCCAAGGAGGGGTGAATTGCGGGGCTCGGACCAAGTTCTGTTACCCAGAATCCTTTGCAAACCTCAAAATTTGGCTAAAAAAACACATGTTCCTCACATTTCTGTGGCAGAAAGTTCTGAAATCTGAGAGGAGCCACAAATTTCCTTCCACCCAGCCTTCCCCCAAGTCTCCCGATAAAAATGATACCTCACTTGTGTGGGTAGGCCTAGCGCCCGCGACAGGAAACGCCCCAAAGCGCAACGTGGACACATCCACATTTTTGGAAGAAAACAGAGGTGTTTTTTGCGAAGTGCCTACCTGTAGATTTTGGCCTCTAGCTCAGCCGGAACCTAGGGAAACCTACCAAAGCAGTGCATTTCTGATAACTAGAGACCTAGGGGAATCCAAGATTGGGTGACTTGCAGGGCTCGGACCAGGTTCTGTTACCCAGAATCCTTTGCAAACCTCAAAATTTGGCTAAAAAAACACATGTCCCTCACATTTCTGTGGCAGAAAGTTCTGGAATCTGAGAGGAGCCACAAATTTCCTTCCACCCAGCGTTCCCCCAAGTCTCCCGATAAAAATGATACCTCACTTGTGTGGGTAGGCCTAGCGCCTGCGACAGGAAACGCCCCAAAGCGCAACGTGGACACATCCAAATTTTTGGAAGAAAACAGAGGTGTTTTTTGCGAAGTGCCTACCTGCAGATTTTGGCCTCTAGCTCAGCCGGCACCTAGGGAAACCTACCACACCTGTGCATTTCTGAAAACTAGAGACCTAGGGAAATCCAAGGAGGGGTGACTTGCGGGGCTCGGACCAAGTTCTGTTACCCAGAATCCTTTGCAAACCTCAAAAATTGGCTTAAAAAAACACATTTCCCTCACATTTCTGTGGCAGAAAGTTCTGGAATCTGAGAGGAGCCACAAATTTCCTTCCACCCAGCGTTCCCCCAAGTCTCCCGATAAAAATGATACCTCACTTGTGTGGGTAGGCCTAGCGCCCGCGACAGAAAACGCCCCAAAGCGCAACGTGGACACATCCTAATTATTGGAAGAAAACAGAGGTGTTTTTTGCGAAGTGCCTACCTGTAGATTTTGGCCTCTAGCTCAGCCGGCACCTAGGGAAACCTACCAAACCTGTGCATTTCTGAAAACTAGAGACCTAGGGGAATCCAAGATGGGGTGACTTGCGGGGCTCGGACCAGGTTCTGTTACCCAGAATCCTTTGCAAACCTCAAAATTTGGCTAAAAAAACACATGTCCCTCACATTTCTGTGGCAGAAAGTTCTGGAATCTGAGAGGAGCCACAAATTTCCTTCCACCCAGCGTTCCCCCAAGTCTCCTGATAAAAATGATACCTCACTTGTGTGTGTAGGCCTAGCGCCCGCGACAGGAAACGCCCCAAAGCGCAACGTGGATACATCCAAATTTTTGGAAGAAAACAGGAGGTGTTTTTTGCGAAGTGCCTACCTGTAGATTTTGGCCTCTAGCTCAGCCGGCACCTAGGGAAACCTACCAAACCTGTGCATTTCTGAAAACTAGAGACCTAGGGGAATCCAAGGAGGGGTGACTTGCGGAGCTCGGACCAGGTTCTGTTACCCAGAATCCTTTGCAAACCTCAAAATTTGGCTAAAAAAACACATGTCCCTCACATTTCTGTGGCAGAAAGTTCTGGAATCTGAGAGGAGCCACACATTTCCTTCCACCCAGCATTCCCCCAAGTCTCCCGATAAAAATGATGCCTCACTTGTGTGGGTAGGCCTAGTGCCTGCGACAGGAAACGCCCCAAAGCGCAATGTGGACACATCCAAATTTTTGGAAGAAAACAGAGGTGTTTTTTGCGAAGTGCCTACCTGTAGATTTTGGCCTCTAGCTCAGCCGGCACCTAGGGAAACCTACCAAACCTGTGCATTTCTGAAAACTAGAGACCTAGGGAAATCCAAGGAGGGGTGACTTGCGGGGCTCGGACCAGGTTCTGTTACCCAGAATCCTTTGCAAACCTCAGAATTTGGCTAAAAAAACACATGTTCCTCACATTTCTGTGGCAGGAAGTTCTGGAATCTGAGAGGAGCCACAAATTTCCTTCCCCCAAGTCTCCCGATAAAAATGATACCTCAGTTGTGTGGGTAGGCCTAGCGCCCGCGACAGGAAACGCCCCAAAGCGCAACGTGGACACATCCAATTTTTTGGAAGAAAACAGAGGTGTTTTTTGCGAAGTGCCTACCTGTAGATTTTGGCCTCTAGCTCAGCCGGCACCTAGGGAAACCTACCAAACCTGTGCATTTCTGAAAACTAGAGACCTAGGGGAATCCAAGGAGGGGTGACTTGTGGGGCTCGGACTAGGTTCTGTTACCCAGAATCCTTTGCAAACCTCAAAATTTGGCTAAAAAAACACATGTTCCTCACATTTCTGTGGCAGAAAGTTCTGGAATTTGAGAGGAGCCACAAATTTCATTCCACCCAGCGTTCCCCCAAGTCTACCTATAAAAATGATACCTCACTTGTGTGGGTAGGCCTAGCGCCCGCGACAGGAAACGCCCCAAAGCGCAACGTGGACACATCCAAATTTTTGGAAGAAAACAGAGGTGTTTTTTGCGAAGTGCCTACCTGTAGATTTTGGCCTCTAGCTCAGCCGGCACCTAGGGAACCCTACCAAACCTGTGCATTTCTGAAAACTAGAGACCTAGGGGAATCCAAGATGGGGTGACTTGCGGGGCTCGGACCAGGTTCTGTTACCCAGAATCCTTTGCAAACCTAAAAATTTGGCTAAAAAAACACATGTTCCTCACATTTCAGTGGCAGAAAGTTCTGGAATCTGAGAGGAGCCACAAGTTTCCTTCCACCCAGCGTTCCCCCAAGTCTCCCGATAACAATGATACCTCACTTGTGTGTGTAGGCCTAGCGCCCGCGACAGGAAACGCCCCAAAGCGCAACGTGGACACATCCAAATTTTTGGAAGAGAACAGAGGTGTTTTTTGCGAAGTGCCTACCTGTAGATTTTGCCCTCTAGCTCAGCTGGCACCTAGGGAAACCTACCAAACCTGTGCATTTCTGAAAACTAGAGACCTAGGGGAATCCAAGATGGGGTGACTTGCGGGGCTCGGACCAGGTTCTGTTACCCAGAATCCTTTGTAAACCTCAAAATTTGGCTAAAAAACACATGTCACTCACATTTCTGTGGCAGAAAGTTCTGGAATCTGAGAGGAGCCACAAATTTCTTTCCACCCAGCGTTCCCCCAAGTCTCCCGATAAAAATGATACTTCACTTGTGTGGGTAGGCCTAGTGCCCGCGACAGGAAACACCCCAAAGCGCAACGTGGACACATCCAAATTTTTGGAAGAAAACAGAGGTGTTTTTTGCGAATTGCCTACCTGTAGATTTTGGCCTCTAGCACAGCCGGCACCTAGGGAAACCTACCAAACCTGTGCATTTCTGAAAACTAGAGACCTAGGGGAATCCAAGATTGGGTGACTTGCAGGGCTCGGACCAGGTTCTGTTACCCAGAATCCTTTGCAAACCTCAAAATTTGGCTAAAAAAACACATGTCCCTCACATTTCTGTGGCAGAAAGTTCTGGAATCTGAGAGGAGCCACAAATTTCCTTCCACCCAGCGTTCCCCCAAGTCTCCCGATAAAAATGATACCTCACTTGTGTGGGTAGGCCTAGCGCCTGCGACAGGAAACGCCCCAAAGCGCAACGTGGACACATCCAAATTTTTGGAAGAAAACAGAGGTGTTTTTTGCGAAATGCCTACCTGTAGATTTTGGCCTCTAGCTCAGCCAGCACCTAGGGAAACCTACCACACCTGTGCATTTCTGAAAACTAGAGACCTAGGGAAATCCAAGGAGGGGTGACTTGCGGGGCTCGGACCAGGTTCTGTTACCCAGAATCCTTTGCAAACCTCAAAATTTGGCAAAAAAAACACATGTTCCCCACATTTCTGTGGCAGGAAGTTCTGGAATCTGAGAGGAGCCACAAATTTCCTTCCACCCAGCCTTCCCCCAAGTCTCCCGATAAAAATGATACCTCACTTTTGTGGGTAGGCCTAGCGCCCGCGACAGGAAACGCCCCAAAGCACAACGTGGACACATACTAATTTTTGGAAGAAAACAGAGGTGTTTTTTGCGAAGTGCCTACCTGTAGATTTTGGCCTCTAGCTCAGCCGGCACCTAGGGAACCTACCAAACCTGTGCATTTCTGAAAACTAGAGACCTAGGGGAATCCAAGATTGGGTGACTTGCAGGGCTCGGACCAGGTTCTGTTACCCAGAATCCTTTGCAAACCTCAAAATTTGGCTAAAAAAACACATGTCCCTCACATTTCTGTGGCAGAAAGTTCTGGAATCTGAGAGGAGCCACAAATTTCCTTCCACCCAGCGTTCCCCCAAGTCTCCCGATAAAAATGATACCTCACTTGTGTGGGTAGGCCTAGCGCCTGCGACAGGAAACGCCCCAAAGCGCAACGTGGACACATCCAAATTTTTGGAAGAAAACAGAGGTGTTTTTTGCGAAATGCCTACCTGTAGATTTTGGCCTCTAGCTCAGCCAGCACCTAGGGAAACCTACCACACCTGTGCATTTCTGAAAACTAGAGACCTAGGGAAATCCAAGGAGGGGTGACTTGAGGGGCTCTGACCAAGTTCTGTTACCCAGAATCCTTTGCAAACCTCAAAATTTGGCTAAGAAAACACATGTTCCTCACATTTCTGTGGCAGAAAGTTCTGGAATCTGAGAGGAGCCACAAATTTCCTTCCACCCAGCGTTCCCCCAAGTCTCCTGATAAAAATGATACCTCACTTGTGTGTGTAGGCCTAGCGCCCGCGACAGGAAACGCCCCAAAGCGCAACGTGGACACATCCACATTTTTGGAAGAAAACAGGAGGTGTTTTTTGCGAAGTGCCTACCTGTAGATTTTGGCCTCTAGCTCAGCCGGCACCTAGGGAAACCTACCAAACCTGTGCATTTCTGAAAACTAGAGACCTAGGGGAATCCAAGGAGGGGTGACTTGCGGGGCTCGGACCAGGTTCTGTTACCCAGAATCCTTTGCAAACCTCAAAATTTGGCTAAAAAAACACATGTTCCTCACATTTCTGTGGCAGGAAGTTCTGGAATCTGAGAGGAGCCACAAATTTCCTTCCACCCAGCCTTCCCCCAAGTCTCCCGATAAAAATGATACCTCACTTGTGTGGGTAGGCCTAGCGCCTGCGACAGGAAACGCCCCAAAGCGCAACGTGGACACATCCAAATTTTTTGAAGAAAACAGAGGTGTTTTTTGAGAAGTGCCTACCTGTAGATTTTGGCCTCTAGCTCAGCCGGCACCTAGGGAAACCTACCAAACCTGTGCATTTCTGAAAACTAGAGACCTAGGGGAATCCAAGATTGGGTGACTTGCAGGGCTCGGACCAGGTTCTGTTACCCAGAATCCTTTGCAAACCTCAAAATTTGGCTAAAAAAACACATGTCCCTCACATTTCTGTGGCAGAAATTTCTGGAATCTGAGAGGAGCCACAAATTTCCTTCCACCCAGCGTTCCCCCAAGTCTCCCGATAAAAATGATACCTCACTTGTGAGGGTAGGCCTAGCGCCCGCGACAGGAAACGCCCCAAAGCGCAACGTGGACACATCCAAATTTTTGGAAGAAAACAGGAGGTGTTTTTTGCGAAGTGCCTACCTGTAGATTTTGGCCTCTAGCTCAGCCGGCACCTAGGGAAACCTACCAAACCTGTGCATTTCTGAAAACTAGAGACCTAGGGGAATCCAAGGAGGGGTGACTTGCGGGGCTCGGACCAGGTTCTGTTACCCAGAATCCTTTGCAAACCTCAAAATTTGGCTAAAAAAACACATGTTCCTCACATTTCTGTGGCAGGAAGTTCTGGAATCTGAGAGGAGCCACAAATTTCCTTCCACCCAGCCTTCCACCAAGTCTCCCGATAAAAATGATACCTCACTTGTGTGGGTAGGCCTAGCGCCTGCGACAGGAAACGCCCCAAAGCGCAACGTGGACACATCCAAATTTTTGGAAGAAAACAGAGGTGTTTTTTGAGAAGTGCCTACCTGTAGATTTTGGCCTCTAGCTCAGCCGGCACCTAGGGAAACCTACCAAACCTGTGCATTTCTGAAAACTAGAGACCTAGGGGAATCCAAGATTGGGTGACTTGCAGGGCTCGGACCAGGTTCTGTTACCCAGAATCCTTTGCAAACCTCAAAATTTGGCTAAAAAAACACATGTCCCTCACATTTCTGTGGCAGAAAGTTCTGAAATCTGAGAAGAGCCACGAATTTCCTTCCACCCAGCGTTCCCCCAAGTCTCCCGATAAAAATGATACCTCACTTGTGTGGGTAGGCCTAGCGCCTGCGACAGGAAACGCCCCAAAGCGCAAAGTGGACACATCCAAATTTTTGGAAGAAAACAGAGGTGTTTTTTGCGAAGTGCCTACCTGTAGATTTTGGCCTCTAGCTCAGCCGGCACCTAGGGAAACCTACCACACCTGTGCATTTCTGAAAACTAGAGACCTAGGGAAATCCAAGGAGGGGTGAATTGCGGGGCTCGGACCAAGTTCTGTTACCCAGAATCCTTTGCAAACCTCAAAATTTGGCTAAAAAAACACATGTTCCTCACATTTCTGTGGCAGAAAGTTCTGAAATCTGAGAGGAGCCACAAATTTCCTTCCACCCAGCCTTCCCCCAAGTCTCCCGATAAAAATGATACCTCACTTGTGTGGGTAGGCCTAGCGCCCGCGACAGGAAACGCCCCAAAGCGCAACGTGGACACATCCACATTTTTGGAAGAAAACAGAGGTGTTTTTTGCGAAGTGCCTACCTGTAGATTTTGGCCTCTAGCTCAGCCGGCACCTAGGGAAACCTACCAAACCTGTGCATTTCTGAAAACTAGAGACCTAGGGGAATCCAAGATTGGGTGACTTGCAGGGCTCGGACCAGGTTCTGTTACCCAGAATCCTTTGCAAACCTCAAAATTTGGCTAAAAAAACACATGTCCCTCACATTTCTGTGGCAGAAAGTTCTGGAATCTGAGAGGAGCCACAAATTTCCTTCCACCCAGCGTTCCCCCAAGTCTCCCGATAAAAATGATACCTCACTTGTGTGGGTAGGCCTAGCGCCTGCGACAGGAAACGCCCCAAAGCGCAACGTGGACACATCCACATTTTTGGAAGAAAACAGAGGTGTTTTTTGCGAAGTGCCTACCTGTAGAATTTGGCCTCTAGCTCAGCCGGCACCTAGGGAAACCTACCACACCTGTGCATTTCTGAAAACTAGAGACCTAGGGAAATCCAAGGAGGGGTGACTTGCGGGGCTCGGACCAAGTTCTGTTACCCAGAATCCTTTGCAAACCTCAAAATTTGGCTAAAAAAACACATGTCCCTCACATTTCTGTGGCAGAAAGTTCTGGAATCTGAGAGGAGCCACAAATTTCCTTCCACCCAGCGTTCCCCCAAGTCTCCCGATAAAAATGATACCTCACTTGTGTGGGTAGGCCTAGCGCCCGCGACAGGAAACGCCCCAAAGCGCAACGTGGATACATCCAAATTTTGGGAAGAAAACAGGAGGTGTTTTTTGCGAAGTGCCTACCTGTAGATTTTGGCCTCTAGCTCAGCCGGCACCTAGGGAAACCTACCAAACCTGTGCATTTCTGAAAACTAGAGACCTAGGGGAATCCAAGGAGGGGTGACTTGCGGGGCTCGGACCAGGTTCTGTTACCCAGAATCCTTTGCAAACCTCAAAATTTGGCTAAAAAAACACATGTTCCTCACATTTCTGTGGCAGGAAGTTCTGGAATCTGAGAGGAGCCACAAATTTCCTTCCACCCAGCCTTCCCCCAAGTCTCCCGATAAAAATGATACCTCACTTGTGTGGGTAGGCCTAGCGCCCGCGACAGGAAACGCCCCAAAGCGCAACGTGGACACATCCTAATTTTTGGAAGAAAACAGAGGTGTTTTTTGCGAAGTGCCTACCTGTAGATTTTGGCCTCTAGCTCAGCCGGCACCTAGGGAAACCTACCAAACCTGTTCATTTTTTAACACTAGAGACCTAGGGGAATCCAAGATGGGGTGACTTGCGGGGCTCGGACCAGGTTCTGTTACCCAGAATCCTTTGCAAACCTCAAAATTTGGCTAAAAAAACACATGTCCCTCACATTTCTGTGGCAGAAAGTTCTGGAATCTGAGAGGAGCCACAAATTTCCTTCCACCCAGCATTCCCCCAAGTCTCCCGATAAAAATGATACCTCACTTGTGTGGGTAGGCCTAGCGCCTGCGACAGGAAACGCCCCAAAGCGCAACGTGGACACATCCACATTTTTGGAAGAAAACAGAGGTGTTTTTTGCGAAGTGCCTACCTGTAGATTTTGGCCTCTAGCTCAGCCGGCACCTAGGGAAACCTACCACACCTGTGCATTTCTGAAAACTAGAGACCTAGGGAAATCCAAGGAGGGGTGAATTGCGGGGCTCGGACCAAGTTCTGTTACCCAGAATCCTTTGCAAACCTCAAAATTTGGCTAAAAAAACACATGTTCCTCACATTTCTGTGGCAGAAAGTTCTGAAATCTGAGAGGAGCCACAAATTTCCTTCCACCCAGCCTTCCCCCAAGTCTCCCGATAAAAATGATACCTCACTTGTGTGGGTAGGCCTAGCGCCCGCGACAGGAAACGCCCCAAAGCGCAACGTGGACACATCCACATTTTTGGAAGAAAACAGAGGTGTTTTTTGCGAAGTGCCTACCTGTAGATTTTGGCCTCTAGCTCAGCCGGAACCTAGGGAAACCTACCAAAGCAGTGCATTTCTGATAACTAGAGACCTAGGGGAATCCAAGATTGGGTGACTTGCAGGGCTCGGACCAGGTTCTGTTACCCAGAATCCTTTGCAAACCTCAAAATTTGGCTAAAAAAACACATGTCCCTCACATTTCTGTGGCAGAAAGTTCTGGAATCTGAGAGGAGCCACAAATTTCCTTCCACCCAGCGTTCCCCCAAGTCTCCCGATAAAAATGATACCTCACTTGTGTGGGTAGGCCTAGCGCCTGCGACAGGAAACGCCCCAAAGCGCAACGTGGACACATCCAAATTTTTGGAAGAAAACAGAGGTGTTTTTTGCGAAGTGCCTACCTGCAGATTTTGGCCTCTAGCTCAGCCGGCACCTAGGGAAACCTACCACACCTGTGCATTTCTGAAAACTAGAGACCTAGGGAAATCCAAGGAGGGGTGACTTGCGGGGCTCGGACCAAGTTCTGTTACCCAGAATCCTTTGCAAACCTCAAAAATTGGCTTAAAAAAACACATTTCCCTCACATTTCTGTGGCAGAAAGTTCTGGAATCTGAGAGGAGCCACAAATTTCCTTCCACCCAGCGTTCCCCCAAGTCTCCCGATAAAAATGATACCTCACTTGTGTGGGTAGGCCTAGCGCCCGCGACAGAAAACGCCCCAAAGCGCAACGTGGACACATCCTAATTATTGGAAGAAAACAGAGGTGTTTTTTGCGAAGTGCCTACCTGTAGATTTTGGCCTCTAGCTCAGCCGGCACCTAGGGAAACCTACCAAACCTGTGCATTTCTGAAAACTAGAGACCTAGGGGAATCCAAGATGGGGTGACTTGCGGGGCTCGGACCAGGTTCTGTTACCCAGAATCCTTTGCAAACCTCAAAATTTGGCTAAAAAAACACATGTCCCTCACATTTCTGTGGCAGAAAGTTCTGGAATCTGAGAGGAGCCACAAATTTCCTTCCACCCAGCGTTCCCCCAAGTCTCCTGATAAAAATGATACCTCACTTGTGTGTGTAGGCCTAGCGCCCGCGACAGGAAACGCCCCAAAGCGCAACGTGGATACATCCAAATTTTTGGAAGAAAACAGGAGGTGTTTTTTGCGAAGTGCCTACCTGTAGATTTTGGCCTCTAGCTCAGCCGGCACCTAGGGAAACCTACCAAACCTGTGCATTTCTGAAAACTAGAGACCTAGGGGAATCCAAGGAGGGGTGACTTGCGGAGCTCGGACCAGGTTCTGTTACCCAGAATCCTTTGCAAACCTCAAAATTTGGCTAAAAAAACACATGTCCCTCACATTTCTGTGGCAGAAAGTTCTGGAATCTGAGAGGAGCCACACATTTCCTTCCACCCAGCATTCCCCCAAGTCTCCCGATAAAAATGATGCCTCACTTGTGTGGGTAGGCCTAGTGCCTGCGACAGGAAACGCCCCAAAGCGCAATGTGGACACATCCAAATTTTTGGAAGAAAACAGAGGTGTTTTTTGCGAAGTGCCTACCTGTAGATTTTGGCCTCTAGCTCAGCCGGCACCTAGGGAAACCTACCAAACCTGTGCATTTCTGAAAACTAGAGACCTAGGGAAATCCAAGGAGGGGTGACTTGCGGGGCTCGGACCAGGTTCTGTTACCCAGAATCCTTTGCAAACCTCAGAATTTGGCTAAAAAAACACATGTTCCTCACATTTCTGTGGCAGGAAGTTCTGGAATCTGAGAGGAGCCACAAATTTCCTTCCCCCAAGTCTCCCGATAAAAATGATACCTCAGTTGTGTGGGTAGGCCTAGCGCCCGCGACAGGAAACGCCCCAAAGCGCAACGTGGACACATCCAATTTTTTGGAAGAAAACAGAGGTGTTTTTTGCGAAGTGCCTACCTGTAGATTTTGGCCTCTAGCTCAGCCGGCACCTAGGGAAACCTACCAAACCTGTGCATTTCTGAAAACTAGAGACCTAGGGGAATCCAAGGAGGGGTGACTTGCGGGGCTCGGACCAGGTTCTGTTACCCAGAATCCTTTGCAAACCTCACAATTTGGCTAAAAAAACACATGTTCCTCACATTTCTGTGGCAGAAAGTTCTGGAATCTGAGAGGAGCCACAAATATCCTTCCACCCAGCGTTCCCCCAAGTCTCCCGATAAAAATGATACCTCACTTGTGTGGGTAGGCCTAGCGCCCGCGACAGGAAATGCCCCAAAGCGCAACGTGGACACATCCAAATTTTTGGAAGAAAACCGAGGTGTTTTTTGCGAAGTGCCTACCTGTAGATTTTGGCCTCTGGCTCAGCTGGCACCTAGGGAAACCTACCACACCTGTGCATTTCTGAAAACTAGAGACCTAGGGGAATCCAAGATGGGGTGACTTGCGGGGCTCGGACCAGGTTCTGTTACCCAGAATCCTTTGCAAACCTCAAAATTTGGCTAAAAAAACACATGTTCCTCACATTTCTGTGGCAGAAAGTTCTGGAATCTGAGAGAAGCCACAAGTTTCCTTCCACCCAGCGTTCCCCCAAGTCTCCCGATAAAAATGATACCTCACTTGTGTGGGTAGGCCTAGCGCCCGCGACAGGAAACGCCCCAAAGCGCAACGTGGACACATCCAAATTTTTGGAAGAAAACAGGAGGTGTTTTTTGCGAAGTGCCTACCTGTAGATTTTGGCCTCTAGCTCAGCTGGCACCTAGGGAAACCTACCAATCCTGTGCATTTCTGAAATCTAGAGACCTAGGGGAATCCAAGGAGGGGTGACTTGCGGGGCTCGGACCAGGTTCTGTTACCCAGAATCCTTTGCAAACCTCAAAATTTGGCTAAAAAAACACATGTTCCTCACATTTCTGTGGCAGAAAGTTCTGGAATCTGAGAGGAGCCACAAATTTCCTTCCACCCAGCGGTCCCCCAAGTCTCCTGATAAAAATGATACTTCACTTGTGTGGGTAGGCCTAGCACCCGCGACAGGAAACGCCCCAAAGCGCAACGCGGACACATCCAAATTTTTGGAAGAAAACAGAGGTGTTTTTTGCGAATTGCCTACCTGTAGATTTTGGCCTCTAGCTCAGCCGGCACCTAGGGAAACCTACCAAACCTGTGCATTTCTGAAAACTAGAGATCTAGGGGAATCCAAGATGGGGTGACTTGCGGGGCTCGGACCAGGTTCTGTTACCCAGAATCCTTTGCAAACCTCAAAATTTGGCAAAAAAAACACATGTTCCTCACATTTCTGTGGCAGGAAGTTCTGGAATCTGAGAGGAGCCACAAATTTCCTTCCACCCATCGTTCCCCCAACTCTCCCGATAAAAATGATACCTCACTTGTGTGGGTAGGCCTAGCGCCCGCGACAGGAAACGCCCCAAAGCGCAACGTGGACACATCCTAATTTTTGGAAGAAAACAGAGGTGTTTTTTGCGAAGTGCCTACCTGTAGATTTTGGCCTCTAGCTCAGCCGGCACCTAGGGAAACCTACCAAACCTGTGCATTTCTGGAAACTAGAGACCTAGGGGAATCCAAGATGGGGTGACTTGCGGGGCTCGGACCAGGTTCTGTTACCCAGAATCCTTTGCAAACCTCAAAATTTGGCTAAAAAAACACATGTCCCTCACATTTCTGTGGCAGAAAGTTCTGGAATCTGAGAGGAGCCACAAATTTCCTTCCACCCAGCGTTCCCCCAAGTCTCCCGATAAAAATGATACCTCACTTGTGTGGGTAGGCCTAGCGCCTGCGACAGGAAACGCCCCAAAGCGCAACGTGGACACATCCACATTTTTGGAAGAAAACAGAGGAGTTTTTTGCGAAGTGCCTACCTGTAGATTTTGGCCTCTAGCTCAGCCGGCACCTAGGGAAACCTACCAAACCTGTGCATTTCTGAAAACTAGAGACGTAGGGAAATCCAAGGAGGGGTGACTTGCGGGGCTCGGACCAGGTTCTGTTACCCAGAATCCTTTGCAAACCTCAAAATTTGGCTAAAAAAACACATGTTCCTCACATTTCTGTGGCAGGAAGTTCTGGAATCTGAGAGGAGCCACAAATTTCCTTCCACCCAGCCTTCCCCCAAGTCTCCCGATAAAAATGATACCTCACTTGTGTGGGTAGGCCTAGCGCCCGCGACAGGAAACGCCCCAAAGCGCAACGTGGACACATCCAAATTTTTGGAAGAAAACAGAGATGTTTTTTGCGAAGTGCCTACCTGTAGATTTTGGCCTCTAGCTCAGCCGGCACCTAGGGAAACCTACCAAACCTGTGCATTTCTGAAAACTAGAGACCTAGGGGAATCCAAGGAGGGGTGACTTGTGGGGCTCGGACTAGGTTCTGTTACCCAGAATCCTTTGCAAACCTCAAAATTTGGCTAAAAAAACACATGTTCCTCACATTTCTGTGGCAGGAAGTTCTGGAATCTGAGAGGAGCCACAAATTTCCTTCCACCCAGCCTTCCCCCAGGTCTCCCGATAAAAATGATACCTCACTTGTGTGGGTAGGCCTAGCGCCCGCGACAGGAAACGCCCCAAAGCGCAACGTGGACACATCCTAATTTTTGGAAGAAAACAGAGGTGTTTTTTGCGAAGTGCCTACCTGTAGATTCTGGCCTCTAGCTCAGCCGGCACCTAGGGAAACCTACCAAACCTGTGCATTTCTGAAAACTAGAGACCTAGGGGAATCCAAGATGGGGTGACTTGCGGGGCTCGGACCAGGTTCTGTTACCCAGAATCCTTTGCAAACCTCAAAATTTGGCTAAAAAAACACATGTCCCTCACATTTCTGTGGCAGAAAGTTCTGGAATCTGAGAGGAGCCACAAATTTCCTTCCACCCAGCATTCCCCCAAGTCTCCCGATAAAAATGATACCTCACTTGTGTGGGTAGGCCTAGTGCCTGCGACAGGAAACGCCCCAAAGCGCAATGTGGACACATCCAAATTTTTGGAAGAAAACAGAGGTGTTTTTTGCGAAGTGCCTACCTGTAGATTTTGGCCTCTAGCTCAGCCGGCACCTAGGGAAACCTACCAAACCTGTGCATTTCTGAAAACTAGAGACCTAGGGAAATCCAAGGAGGGGTGACTTGCGGGGCTCGGACCAGGTTCTGTTACCCAGAATCCTTTGCAAACCTCAGAATTTGGCTAAAAAAACACATGTTCCTCACATTTCTGTGGCAGGAAGTTCTGGAATCTGAGAGGAGCCACAAATTTCCTTCCCCCAAGTCTCCCGATAAAAATGATACCTCAGTTGTGTGGGTAGGCCTAGCGCCCGCGACAGGAAACGCCCCAAAGCGCAACGTGGACACATCCAATTTTTTGGAAGAAAACAGAGGTGTTTTTTGCGAAGTGCCTACCTGTAGATTTTGGCCTCTAGCTCAGCCGGCACCTAGGGAAACCTACCAAACCTGTGCATTTCTGAAAACTAGAGACCTAGGGGAATCCAAGGAGGGGTGACTTGCGGGGCTCGGACCAGGTTCTGTTACCCAGAATCCTTTGCAAACCTCACAATTTGGCTAAAAAAACACATGTTCCTCACATTTCTGTGGCAGGAAGTTCTGGAATCTGAGAGGAGCCACAAATTACCTTCCACCCAGCGTTCCCCCAAGTCTACCTATAAAAATGATACCTCACTTGTGTGGGTAGGCCTAGCGCCCGCGACAGGAAACGCCCCAAAGCGCAACGTGGACACATCCTAATTTTTGGAAGAAAACAGAGGTGTTTTTTGCGAAGTGCCTACCTGTAGATTTTGCCCTCTAGCTCAGCCGGCACCTAGGGAAACCTACCAAACCTGTGCATTTCTGAAAACTAGAGACCTAGGGGAATCCAAGGAGGGGTGACTTGTGGGGCTCGGACTAGGTTCTGTTACCCAGAATCCTTTGCAAACCTCAAAATTTGGCTAAAAAAACACATGTTCCTCACATTTCTGTGGCAGAAAGTTCTGGAATCTGAGAGGAGCCACAAATTTCCTTCCACCCAGCGTTCCCCCAAGTCTACCTATAAAAATGATACCTCACTTGTGTGGGTAGGCCTAGCGCCCGCGACAGGAAACGCCCCAAAGCGCAACGTGGACACATCCACATTTTTGGAAGAAAACAGAGGTGTTTTTTGCGAAGTGCCTACCTGTAGATTTTGGCCTCTTCCTCAGCCGGCACCTAGGGAACCCTACCAAACCTGTGCATTTCTGAAAACTAGAGACCTAGGGGAATCCAAGATGGGGTGACTTGCGGGGCTCGGACCAGGTTCTGTTACCCAGAATCCTTTGCAAACCTCAAAATTTGGCTAAAAAAACACATGTTCCTCACATTTCAGTGGCAGAAAGTTCTGGAATCTGAGAGGAGCCACGAGTTTCCTTCCACCCAGCGTTCCCCCAAGTCTCCCGATAACAATGATACCTCACTTGTGTGTGTAGGCCTAGCGCCCGCGACAGGAAACGCCCCAAAGCGCAACGTGGACACATCCAAATTTTTGGAAGAGAACAGAGGTGTTTTTTGCGAAGTGCCTACCTGTAGATTTTGCCCTCTAGCTCAGCCGGCACCTAGGGAAACCTACCAAACCTGTGCATTTCTGAAAACTAGAGACCTAGGGGAATCCAAGATGGGGTGACTTGCGGGGCTCGGACCAGGTTCTGTTACCCAGAATCCTTTGTAAACCTCAAAATTTGGCTAAAAAACACATGTCCCTCACATTTCTGTGGCAGAAAGTTCTGGAATCTGAGAGGAGCCACAAATTTCCTTCCACCCAGCGTTCCCCCAAGTCTCCCGATAAAAATGATACTTCACTTGTGTGGGTAGGCCTAGTGCCCGCGACAGGAAACACCCCAAAGCGCAACGTGGACACATCCAAATTTTTGGAAGAAAACAGAGGTTTTTTTTGCGAATTGCCTACCTGTAGATTTTGGCCTCTAGCACAGCCGGCACCTAGGGAAACCTACCAAACCTGTGCATTTCTGAAAACTAGAGACCTAGGGGAATCCAAGATGGGGTGACTTGCGGGGCTCGGACCAGCTTCTGTTACCCAGAATCCTTTGCAAACCTCAAAATTTGGCAAAAAAAACACATGTTCCCCACATTTCTGTGGCAGGAAGTTCTGGAATCTGAAAGGAGCCACAAATTTCCTTCCACCCAGCGTTCCCCCAAGTCTCCCGATAAAAATGATACCTCACTTGTGTGGGTAGGCCTAGCGCCCGCGAGAGGAAACGCCCCAAAGCACAACGTGGACACATCCTAATTTTTGGAAGAAAACAGAGGTGTTTTTTGCGAAGTGCCTACCTGTAGATTTTGGCCTCTAGCTCAGCCGGCACCTAGGGAAACCTACCAAACCTGTGCATTTCTGAAAACTAGAGACCTAGGGGAATCCAAGGAGGGGTGACTTGCGGGGCTCGGACCAGGTTCTGTTACCCAGAATCCTTTGCAAACCTCACAATTTGGCTAAAAAAACACATGTTCCTCACATTTCTGTGGCAGGAAGTTCTGGAATCTGAGAGGAGCCACAAATTACCTTCCACCCAGCGTTCCCCCAAGTCTACCTATAAAAATGATACCTCACTTGTGTGGGTAGGCCTAGCGCCCGCGACAGGAAACGCCCCAAAGCGCAACGTGGACACATCCTAATTTTTGGAAGAAAACAGAGGTGTTTTTTGCGAAGTGCCTACCTGTAGATTTTGCCCTCTAGCTCAGCCGGCACCTAGGGAAATCTACCAAACCTGTGCATTTCTGAAAACTAGAGACCTAGGGGAATCCAAGGAGGGGTGACTTGTGGGGCTCGGACTAGGTTCTGTTACCCAGAATCCTTTGCAAACCTCAAAATTTGGCTAAAAAAACACATGTTCCTCACATTTCTGTGGCAGAAAGTTCTGGAATCTGAGAGGAGCCACAAATTTCCTTCCACCCAGCGTTCCCCCAAGTCTACCTATAAAAATGATACCTCACTTGTGTGGGTAGGCCTAGCGCCCGCGACACGAAACGCCCCAAAGCGCAACGTGGACACATCCAAATTTTTGGAAGAAAACAGAGGTGTTTTTTGCGAAGTGCCTACCTGTAGATTTTGGCCTCTTCCTCAGCCGGCACCTAGGGAACCCTACCAAACCTGTGCATTTCTGAAAACTAGAGACCTAGGGGAATCCAAGATGGGGTGACTTGCGGGGCTCGGACCAGGTTCTGTTACCCAGAATCCTTTGCAAACCTCAAAATTTGGCTAAAAAAACACATGTTCCTCACATTTCAGTGGCAGAAAGTTCTGGAATCTGAGAGGAGCCACGAGTTTCCTTCCACCCAGCGTTCCCCCAAGTCTCCCGATAACAATGATACCTCACTTGTGTGTGTAGGCCTAGCGCCCGCGACAGGAAACGCCCCAAAGCGCAACGTGGACACATCCAAATTTTTGGAAGAGAACAGAGGTGTTTTTTGCGAAGTGCCTACCTGTAGATTTTGCCCTCTAGCTCAGCCGGCACCTAGGGAAACCTACCAAACCTGTGCATTTCTGAAAACTAGAGACCTAGGGGAATCCAAGATGGGGTGACTTGCGGGGCTCGGACCAGGTTCTGTTACCCAGAATCCTTTGTAAACCTCAAAATTTGGCTAAAAAACACATGTCCCTCACATTTCTGTGGCAGAAAGTTCTGGAATCTGAGAGGAGCCACAAATTTCCTTCCACCCAGCGTTCCCCCAAGTCTCCCGATAAAAATGATACTTCACTTGTGTGGGTAGGCCTAGTGCCCGCGACAGGAAACACCCCAAAGCGCAACGTGGACACATCCAAATTTTTGGAAGAAAACAGAGGTGTTTTTTGCGAATTGCCTACCTGTAGATTTTGGCCTCTAGCACAGCCGGCACCTAGGGAAACCTACCAAACCTGTGCATTTCTGAAAACTAGAGACCTAGGGGAATCCAAGATGGGGTGACTTGCGGGGCTCGGACCAGCTTCTGTTACCCAGAATCCTTTGCAAACCTCAAAATTTGGCAAAAAAAACACATGTTCCCCACATTTCTGTGGCAGGAAGTTCTGGAATCTGAAAGGAGCCACAAATTTCCTTCCACCCAGCGTTCCCCCAAGTCTCCCGATAAAAATGATACCTCACTTGTGTGGGTAGGCCTAGCGCCCGCGAGAGGAAACGCCCCAAAGCACAACGTGGACACATCCTAATTTTTGGAAGAAAACAGAGGTGTTTTTTGCGAAGTGCCTACCTGTAGATTTTGGCCTCTAGCTCAGCCGGCACCTAGGGAAACCTACCAAACCTGTGCATTTCTGAAAACTAGAGACCTAGGGGAATCCAAGATGGGGTGACTTGCGGGGCTCGGACCAGGTTCTGTTACCCAGAATCATTTGCAAACCTCAAAATTTGGCTAAAAAAACAAATGTCCCTCACATTTCTGTGGCAGAAAGTTCTGGAATCTGAGAGGAGCCACAAATTTTCTTCCACCCAGCGTTCCCCCCCAGTCTCCCGATAAAAATGATACCTCACTTGTGTGGGTAGGCCTAGCGCCTGCGACAGGAAACGCCCCAAAGCGCAACGTGGACACATCCAAATTTTTGGAAGAAAACAGAGGTGTTTTTTGCGAAGTGCCTACCTGTAGATTTTGGCCTCTAGCTCAGCCGGCACCTAGGGAAACCTACCAAACCTGTGCATTTCTGAAAACTAGAGACCTAGGGGAATCCAAGATGGGGTGACTTGCGGGGCTCGGACCAGGTTCTGTTACCCAGAATCCTTTGCAAACCTCAAAATTTGGCTAAAAAAACACATGTCCCTCACATTTCTGTGGCAGAAAGTTCTGGAATCTGAGAGGAGCCACAAATTTCCTTCCACCCAGCGTTCCCCCAAGTCTCCTGATAAAAATGATACCTCACTTGTGTGTGTAGGCCTAGCGCCCGCGACAGGAAACGCCCCAAAGCGCAACGTGGATACATCCAAATTTTTGGAAGAAAACAGGAGGTGTTTTTTGCGAAGTGCCTACCTGTAGATTTTGGCCTCTAGCTCAGCCGGCACCTAGGGAAACCTACCAAACCTGTGCATTTCTGAAAACTAGAGACATAGGGGAATCCAAGGAGGGGTGACTTGCGGGCCTCGGACCAGGTTCTGTTACCCAGAATCCTTTGCAAACCTCAAAATTTGGCTAAAAAAACACATGTTCCTCACATTTCTGTGGCAGGAAGTTCTGGAATCTGAGAGGAGCCACAAATTTCCTTCCACCCAGCCTTCCCCCAAGTCTCCCGATAAAAATGATACCTCACTTGTGTGGGTAGGCCTAGCGCCCGCGACAGGAAACGCCCCAAAGCGCAACGTGGACACATCCTAATTTTTGGAAGAAAACAGAGGTGTTTTTTGCGAAGTGCCTACCTGTAGATTTTGGCCTCTAGCTCAGCCGGCACCTAGGGAAACCTACCAAACCTGTGCATTTCTGAAAACTAGAGACCTAGGGGAATCCAAGATGGGGTGACTTGCGGGGCTCGGACCACGTTCTGTTACCCAGAATCCTTTGCAAACCTCAAAATTTGGCTAAAAAAACACATGTCCCTCACATTTCTGTGGCAGAAAGTTCTGGAATCTGAGAGGAGCCACAAATTTCCTTCCACCCAGCATTCCCCCAAGTCTCCCGATAAAAATGATACCTCACTTGTGTAGGTAGGCCTAGCGCCTGCGACAGGAAACGCCCCAAAGCGCAACGTGGACACATCCACATTTTTGGAAGAAAACAGAGGTGTTTTTTGCGAAGTGCCTACCTGTAGATTTTGGCCTCTAGCTCAGCCGGCACCTAGGGAAACCTACCAAACCTGTGCATTTCTGAAAACTAGAGACCTAGGGAAATCCAAGGAGGGGTGACTTGCGGGGCTCGGACCAGGTTCTGTTACCCAGAATCCTTTGCAAACCTCAGAATTTGGCTAAAAAAACACATGTTCCTCACATTTCTGTGGCAGGAAGTTCTGGAATCTGAGAGGAGCCACAAATTTCCTTCCCCCAAGTCTCCCGATAAAAATGATACCTCAGTTGTGTGGGTAGGCCTAGCGCCCGCGACAGGAAACGCCCCAAATCGCAACGTGGACACATCCACATTTTTGGAAGAAAACAGAGGTGTTTTTTGCGAAGTGCCTACCTGTAGATTTTGGCCTCTAGCTCAGCCGGCACCTAGGGAAACCTACCAAACCTGTGCATTTCTGAAAACTAGAGACCTAGGGGAATCCAAGGAGGGGTGACTTGCGGGGCTCGGACCAGGTTCTGTTACCCAGAATCCTTTGCAAACCTCAAAATTTGGCTAAAAAAACACATGTTCCTCACATTTCTGTGGCAGAAAGTTCTGGAATCTGAGAGGAGCCACAAATATCCTTCCACCCAGCGTTCCCCCAAGTCTCCCGATAAAAATGATACCTCACTTGTGTGGGTAGGCCAAGCGCCCGCGACAGGAAACGCCCCAAAGCGCAACGTGGACACATCCAAATTTTTGGAAGAAAACAGAGGTGTTTTTTGCGAAGTGCCTACCTGTAGATTTTGGCCTCTGGCTCAGCTGGCACCTAGGGAAACCTACCACACCTGTGCATTTCTGAAAACTAGAGACCTAGGGGAATCCAAGATGGGGTGACTTGCGGGGCTCGGACCAGGTTCTGTTACCCAGAATCCTTTGCAAACCTCAAAATTTGGCTAAAAAAACACATGTTCCTCACATTTCTGTGGCAGAAAGTTCTGGAATCTGAGAGAAGCCACAAGTTTCCTTCCACCCAGCGTTCCCCCAAGTCTCCCGATAAAAATGATACCTCACTTGTGTGGGTAGGCCTAGCGCCCGCGACAGGAAACGCCCCAAAGCGCAACGTGGACACATCCAAATTTTTGGAAGAGAACAGAGGTGTTTTTTGCGAAGTGCCTACCTGTAGATTTTGGCCTCTAGCTCAGCCGGCACCTAGGGAAACCTACCAAACCTGTGCATTTCTAAAAACTAGAGACCTAGGGGAATCCAAGATGGGGTGACTTGCGGGGCTCGGACCAGGTTCTGTTACCCAGAATCCTTTGCAAACCTCAAAATTTGGCTAATAAAACACACGTTCCTCACATTTCTGTGGCAGGAAAAGTTCTGGAATCTGAGAGGAGCCACAAATTACCTTCCACCCAGCGTTCCCCCAAGTCTCCCGATAAAAATGATACTTCACTTGTGTGGGTAGGCCTAGCGCCCGCGACAGGAAACACCCCAAAGCGCAACGTGGACACATCCAAATTTTTGGAAGAAAACAGAGGTGTTTTTTGCGAATTGCCTACCTGTAGATTTTGGCCTCTAGCTCAGCCGGCACCTAGGGAAACCTACCAAACCTGTGCATTTCTGAAAACTAGAGACCTAAGGGAATCCAAGATGGGGTGACTTGCGGGGCTCGGACCAGGTTCTGTTACCCAGAATCCTTGGCAAACCTCAAAATTTGGCTAAAAAAACACATGTTCCTCACATTTCTGTGGCAGGAAGTTCTGGAATCTGAGAGGAGCCACAAATTTCCTTCCACCCAGCGTTCCCCCAAGTCTCCCGATAAAAATGATACCTCACTTGTGTGGGTAGGCCTAGCGCCCGCGACAGGAAACGCCCCAAAGCGCAACGTGGACACATCCAAATTTTTGGAAGAAAACAGAGGTGTTTTTTGCGAAGTGCCTACCTGTAGATTTTGGCCTCTGGCTCAGCTGGCACCTAGGGAAACCTACCACACCTGTGCATTTCTGAAAACTAGAGACCTAGGGGAATCCAAGATGGGGTGACTTGCGGGGCTCGGACCAGGTTCTGTTACCCAGAATCCTTTGCAAACCTCAAAATTTGGCTAAAAAAACACATGTTCCTCACATTTCTGTGGCAGAAAGTTCTGGAATCTGAGAGAAGCCACAAGTTTCCTTCCACCCAGCGTTCCCCCAAGTCTCCCGATAAAAATGATACCTCACTTGTGTGGGTAGGCCTAGCGCCCGCGACAGGAAACGCCCCAAAGCGCAACGTGGACACATCCAAATTTTTGGAAGAGAACAGAGGTGTTTTTTGCGAAGTGCCTACCTGTAGATTTTGGCCTCTAGCTCAGCCGGCACCTAGGGAAACCTACCAAACCTGTGCATTTCTGAAAACTAGAGACCTAGGGGAATCCAAGATGGGGTGACTTGCGGGGCTCGGACCAGGTTCTGTTACCCAGAATCCTTTGCAAACCTCAAAATTTGGCTAATAAAACACATGTTCCTCACATTTCTGTGGCAGGAAAAGTTCTGGAATCTGAGAGGAGCCACAAATTTCCTTCCACCCAGCGTTCCCCCAAGTCTCCCGATAAAAATGATACTTCACTTGTGTGGGTAGGCCTAGCGCCCGCGACAGGAAACACCCCAAAGCGCAACGTGGACACATCCAAATTTTTGGAAGAAAACAGAGGTGTTTTTTGCGAATTGCCTACCTGTAGATTTTGGCCTCTAGCTCAGCCGGCACCTAGGGAAACCTACCAAACCTGTGCATTTCTGAAAACTAGAGACCTAAGGGAATCCAAGATGGGGTGACTTGCGGGGCTCGGACCAGGTTCTGTTACCCAGAATCCTTGGCAAACCTCAAAATTTGGCTAAAAAAACATATGTTCCTCACATTTCTGTGGCAGGAAGTTCTGGAATCTGAGAGGAGCCACAAATTTCCTTCCACCCAGCGTTCCCCCAAGTCTCTCGATAAAAATGATACCTCACTTGTGTGGGTAGGCCTAGCGCCCGCGACAGGAATCGCCCCAAAGCGCAACGTGGACACATCCTAATTTTTGGAAGAAAACAGAGGTGTTTTTTGCGAAGTGCCTACCTGTAGATTTTGGCCTCTAGCTCAGCCGGCACCTAGGGAAACCTACCAAACCTGTGCATTTCTGAAAACTAGAGACCTAGGGGAATCCAAGGAGGGTGACTTGCGGGGCTCGGACCAGGTTCTGTTACCCAGAATCCTTTGCAAACCTCAAAATTTGGCTAAAAAAACACATGTTCCTCACATTTCTGTGGCAGAAAGTTCTGGAATCTGAGAGGAGCCACAAATTTACTTCCACCCAGCATTCCCCCAAGTCTCCCGATAAAAATGATACCTCACTTGTGTGGGTAGGCCTAGCGCCCGTGACAGGAAACGCCCCAAAGCGCAACGTGTACACATCCAAATTTTTGGAAGAAAACAGGAGGAGTTTTTTGCGAAGTGCCTACCTGTAGACTTTGGCCTCTAGCTCAGCCGGCACCTAGGGAAAGCTACCAAACCTGTGCATTTCTGAAAACTAGAGACCTAGCGGAATCCAAGGAGGGGTGACTTGCGGGGCTCGGACTAGGTTCTGTTACCCAGAATCCTTTGCAAACCTCAAAATTTGGCTAAAAAAAAACATGTTCCTCACATTTCTGTGGCAGGAAGTTCTGGAATCTGAGAGGAGCCACAAATTTCCTTCCACCCAGCCTTCCCCCAAGTCTCCCGATAAAAATGATACCTCACTTGTGTGGGTAGGCCTAGCGCCCGCGACAGGAAACGCCCCAAAGCGCAACGTGAACACATCCAAATTTTTGGAAGAAAACAGAGATGTTTTTTGCGAAGTGCCTACCTGTAGATTTTGGCCTCTAGCTCAGCCGGCACCTAGGGAAACCTACCAAACATGTGCATTTCTGAAAACTAGAGACCTAGGGGAATCCAAGGAGGGGTGACTTGTGGGGCTCGGACTAGGTTCTGTTACCCAGAATCCTTTGCAAACCTCAAAATTTGGCTAAAAAAACACATGTTCCTCACATTTCTGTGGCAGAAAGTTCTGGAATTTGAGAGGAGCCACAAATTTCATTCCACCCAGCGTTCCCCCAAGTCTACCTATAAAAATGATACCTCACTTGTGTGGGTAGGCCTAGCGCCCGCGACAGGAAACGCCCCAAAGCGCAACGTGGACACATCCAAATTTTTGGAAGAAAACAGAGGTGTTTTTTGCGAAGTGCCTACCTGTAGATTTTGGCCTCTAGCTCAGCCGGCACCTAGGGAACCCTACCAAACCTGTGCATTTCTGAAAACTAGAGACCTAGGGGAATCCAAGATGGGGTGACTTGCGGGGCTCGGACCAGGTTCTGTTACCCAGAATCCTTTGCAAACCTAAAAATTTGGCTAAAAAAACACATGTTCCTCACATTTCAGTGGCAGAAAGTTCTGGAATCTGAGAGGAGCCACAAGTTTCCTTCCACCCAGCGTTCCCCCAAGTCTCCCGATAACAATGATACCTCACTTGTGTGTGTAGGCCTAGCGCCCGCGACAGGAAACGCCCCAAAGCGCAACGTGGACACATCCAAATTTTTGGAAGAGAACAGAGGTGTTTTTTGCGAAGTGCCTACCTGTAGATTTTGCCCTCTAGCTCAGCTGGCACCTAGGGAAACCTACCAAACCTGTGCATTTCTGAAAACTAGAGACCTAGGGGAATCCAAGATGGGGTGACTTGCGGGGCTCGGACCAGGTTCTGTTACCCAGAATCCTTTGTAAACCTCAAAATTTGGCTAAAAAACACATGTCACTCACATTTCTGTGGCAGAAAGTTCTGGAATCTGAGAGGAGCCACAAATTTCTTTCCACCCAGCGTTCCCCCAAGTCTCCCGATAAAAATGATACTTCACTTGTGTGGGTAGGCCTAGTGCCCGCGACAGGAAACACCCCAAAGCGCAACGTGGACACATCCAAATTTTTGGAAGAAAACAGAGGTGTTTTTTGCGAATTGCCTACCTGTAGATTTTGGCCTCTAGCACAGCCGGCACCTAGGGAAACCTACCAAACCTGTGCATTTCTGAAAACTAGAGACCTAGGGGAATCCAAGATTGGGTGACTTGCAGGGCTCGGACCAGGTTCTGTTACCCAGAATCCTTTGCAAACCTCAAAATTTGGCTAAAAAAACACATGTCCCTCACATTTCTGTGGCAGAAAGTTCTGGAATCTGAGAGGAGCCACAAATTTCCTTCCACCCAGCGTTCCCCCAAGTCTCCCGATAAAAATGATACCTCACTTGTGTGGGTAGGCCTAGCGCCTGCGACAGGAAACGCCCCAAAGCGCAACGTGGACACATCCAAATTTTTGGAAGAAAACAGAGGTGTTTTTTGCGAAATGCCTACCTGTAGATTTTGGCCTCTAGCTCAGCCAGCACCTAGGGAAACCTACCACACCTGTGCATTTCTGAAAACTAGAGACCTAGGGAAATCCAAGGAGGGGTGACTTGCGGGGCTCGGACCAGGTTCTGTTACCCAGAATCCTTTGCAAACCTCAAAATTTGGCAAAAAAAACACATGTTCCCCACATTTCTGTGGCAGGAAGTTCTGGAATCTGAGAGGAGCCACAAATTTCCTTCCACCCAGCCTTCCCCCAAGTCTCCCGATAAAAATGATACCTCACTTTTGTGGGTAGGCCTAGCGCCCGCGACAGGAAACGCCCCAAAGCACAACGTGGACACATACTAATTTTTGGAAGAAAACAGAGGTGTTTTTTGCGAAGTGCCTACCTGTAGATTTTGGCCTCTAGCTCAGCCGGCACCTAGGGAACCTACCAAACCTGTGCATTTCTGAAAACTAGAGACCTAGGGGAATCCAAGATTGGGTGACTTGCAGGGCTCGGACCAGGTTCTGTTACCCAGAATCCTTTGCAAACCTCAAAATTTGGCTAAAAAAACACATGTCCCTCACATTTCTGTGGCAGAAAGTTCTGGAATCTGAGAGGAGCCACAAATTTCCTTCCACCCAGCGTTCCCCCAAGTCTCCCGATAAAAATGATACCTCACTTGTGTGGGTAGGCCTAGCGCCTGCGACAGGAAACGCCCCAAAGCGCAACGTGGACACATCCAAATTTTTGGAAGAAAACAGAGGTGTTTTTTGCGAAATGCCTACCTGTAGATTTTGGCCTCTAGCTCAGCCAGCACCTAGGGAAACCTACCACACCTGTGCATTTCTGAAAACTAGAGACCTAGGGAAATCCAAGGAGGGGTGACTTGAGGGGCTCTGACCAAGTTCTGTTACCCAGAATCCTTTGCAAACCTCAAAATTTGGCTAAGAAAACACATGTTCCTCACATTTCTGTGGCAGAAAGTTCTGGAATCTGAGAGGAGCCACAAATTTCCTTCCACCCAGCGTTCCCCCAAGTCTCCTGATAAAAATGATACCTCACTTGTGTGTGTAGGCCTAGCGCCCGCGACAGGAAACGCCCCAAAGCGCAACGTGGACACATCCACATTTTTGGAAGAAAACAGGAGGTGTTTTTTGCGAAGTGCCTACCTGTAGATTTTGGCCTCTAGCTCAGCCGGCACCTAGGGAAACCTACCAAACCTGTGCATTTCTGAAAACTAGAGACCTAGGGGAATCCAAGGAGGGGTGACTTGCGGGGCTCGGACCAGGTTCTGTTACCCAGAATCCTTTGCAAACCTCAAAATTTGGCTAAAAAAACACATGTTCCTCACATTTCTGTGGCAGGAAGTTCTGGAATCTGAGAGGAGCCACAAATTTCCTTCCACCCAGCCTTCCCCCAAGTCTCCCGATAAAAATGATACCTCACTTGTGTGGGTAGGCCTAGCGCCTGCGACAGGAAACGCCCCAAAGCGCAACGTGGACACATCCAAATTTTTTGAAGAAAACAGAGGTGTTTTTTGAGAAGTGCCTACCTGTAGATTTTGGCCTCTAGCTCAGCCGGCACCTAGGGAAACCTACCAAACCTGTGCATTTCTGAAAACTAGAGACCTAGGGGAATCCAAGATTGGGTGACTTGCAGGGCTCGGACCAGGTTCTGTTACCCAGAATCCTTTGCAAACCTCAAAATTTGGCTAAAAAAACACATGTCCCTCACATTTCTGTGGCAGAAATTTCTGGAATCTGAGAGGAGCCACAAATTTCCTTCCACCCAGCGTTCCCCCAAGTCTCCCGATAAAAATGATACCTCACTTGTGAGGGTAGGCCTAGCGCCCGCGACAGGAAACGCCCCAAAGCGCAACGTGGACACATCCAAATTTTTGGAAGAAAACAGGAGGTGTTTTTTGCGAAGTGCCTACCTGTAGATTTTGGCCTCTAGCTCAGCCGGCACCTAGGGAAACCTACCAAACCTGTGCATTTCTGAAAACTAGAGACCTAGGGGAATCCAAGGAGGGGTGACTTGCGGGGCTCGGACCAGGTTCTGTTACCCAGAATCCTTTGCAAACCTCAAAATTTGGCTAAAAAAACACATGTTCCTCACATTTCTGTGGCAGGAAGTTCTGGAATCTGAGAGGAGCCACAAATTTCCTTCCACCCAGCCTTCCACCAAGTCTCCCGATAAAAATGATACCTCACTTGTGTGGGTAGGCCTAGCGCCTGCGACAGGAAACGCCCCAAAGCGCAACGTGGACACATCCAAATTTTTGGAAGAAAACAGAGGTGTTTTTTGAGAAGTGCCTACCTGTAGATTTTGGCCTCTAGCTCAGCCGGCACCTAGGGAAACCTACCAAACCTGTGCATTTCTGAAAACTAGAGACCTAGGGGAATCCAAGATTGGGTGACTTGCAGGGCTCGGACCAGGTTCTGTTACCCAGAATCCTTTGCAAACCTCAAAATTTGGCTAAAAAAACACATGTCCCTCACATTTCTGTGGCAGAAAGTTCTGAAATCTGAGAAGAGCCACGAATTTCCTTCCACCCAGCGTTCCCCCAAGTCTCCCGATAAAAATGATACCTCACTTGTGTGGGTAGGCCTAGCGCCTGCGACAGGAAACGCCCCAAAGCGCAAAGTGGACACATCCAAATTTTTGGAAGAAAACAGAGGTGTTTTTTGCGAAGTGCCTACCTGTAGATTTTGGCCTCTAGCTCAGCCGGCACCTAGGGAAACCTACCACACCTGTGCATTTCTGAAAACTAGAGACCTAGGGAAATCCAAGGAGGGGTGAATTGCGGGGCTCGGACCAAGTTCTGTTACCCAGAATCCTTTGCAAACCTCAAAATTTGGCTAAAAAAACACATGTTCCTCACATTTCTGTGGCAGAAAGTTCTGAAATCTGAGAGGAGCCACAAATTTCCTTCCACCCAGCCTTCCCCCAAGTCTCCCGATAAAAATGATACCTCACTTGTGTGGGTAGGCCTAGCGCCCGCGACAGGAAACGCCCCAAAGCGCAACGTGGACACATCCACATTTTTGGAAGAAAACAGAGGTGTTTTTTGCGAAGTGCCTACCTGTAGATTTTGGCCTCTAGCTCAGCCGGCACCTAGGGAAACCTACCAAACCTGTGCATTTCTGAAAACTAGAGACCTAGGGGAATCCAAGATTGGGTGACTTGCAGGGCTCGGACCAGGTTCTGTTACCCAGAATCCTTTGCAAACCTCAAAATTTGGCTAAAAAAACACATGTCCCTCACATTTCTGTGGCAGAAAGTTCTGGAATCTGAGAGGAGCCACAAATTTCCTTCCACCCAGCGTTCCCCCAAGTCTCCCGATAAAAATGATACCTCACTTGTGTGGGTAGGCCTAGCGCCTGCGACAGGAAACGCCCCAAAGCGCAACGTGGACACATCCACATTTTTGGAAGAAAACAGAGGTGTTTTTTGCGAAGTGCCTACCTGTAGAATTTGGCCTCTAGCTCAGCCGGCACCTAGGGAAACCTACCACACCTGTGCATTTCTGAAAACTAGAGACCTAGGGAAATCCAAGGAGGGGTGACTTGCGGGGCTCGGACCAAGTTCTGTTACCCAGAATCCTTTGCAAACCTCAAAATTTGGCTAAAAAAACACATGTCCCTCACATTTCTGTGGCAGAAAGTTCTGGAATCTGAGAGGAGCCACAAATTTCCTTCCACCCAGCGTTCCCCCAAGTCTCCCGATAAAAATGATACCTCACTTGTGTGGGTAGGCCTAGCGCCCGCGACAGGAAACGCCCCAAAGCGCAACGTGGATACATCCAAATTTTTGGAAGAAAACAGGAGGTGTTTTTTGCGAAGTGCCTACCTGTAGATTTTGGCCTCTAGCTCAGCCGGCACCTAGGGAAACCTACCAAACCTGTGCATTTCTGAAAACTAGAGACCTAGGGGAATCCAAGGAGGGGTGACTTGCGGGGCTCGGACCAGGTTCTGTTACCCAGAATCCTTTGCAAACCTCAAAATTTGGCTAAAAAAACACATGTTCCTCACATTTCTGTGGCAGGAAGTTCTGGAATCTGAGAGGAGCCACAAATTTCCTTCCACCCAGCCTTCCCCCAAGTCTCCCGATAAAAATGATACCTCACTTGTGTGGGTAGGCCTAGCGCCCGCGACAGGAAACGCCCCAAAGCGCAACGTGGACACATCCTAATTTTTGGAAGAAAACAGAGGTGTTTTTTGCGAAGTGCCTACCTGTAGATTTTGGCCTCTAGCTCAGCCGGCACCTAGGGAAACCTACCAAACCTGTTCATTTTTTAACACTAGAGACCTAGGGGAATCCAAGATGGGGTGACTTGCGGGGCTCGGACCAGGTTCTGTTACCCAGAATCCTTTGCAAACCTCAAAATTTGGCTAAAAAAACACATGTCCCTCACATTTCTGTGGCAGAAAGTTCTGGAATCTGAGAGGAGCCACAAATTTCCTTCCACCCAGCATTCCCCCAAGTCTCCCGATAAAAATGATACCTCACTTGTGTGGGTAGGCCTAGCGCCTGCGACAGGAAACGCCCCAAAGCGCAACGTGGACACATCCACATTTTTGGAAGAAAACAGAGGTGTTTTTTGCGAAGTGCCTACCTGTAGATTTTGGCCTCTAGCTCAGCCGGCACCTAGGGAAACCTACCACACCTGTGCATTTCTGAAAACTAGAGACCTAGGGAAATCCAAGGAGGGGTGAATTGCGGGGCTCGGACCAAGTTCTGTTACCCAGAATCCTTTGCAAACCTCAAAATTTGGCTAAAAAAACACATGTTCCTCACATTTCTGTGGCAGAAAGTTCTGAAATCTGAGAGGAGCCACAAATTTCCTTCCACCCAGCCTTCCCCCAAGTCTCCCGATAAAAATGATACCTCACTTGTGTGGGTAGGCCTAGCGCCCGCGACAGGAAACGCCCCAAAGCGCAACGTGGACACATCCACATTTTTGGAAGAAAACAGAGGTGTTTTTTGCGAAGTGCCTACCTGTAGATTTTGGCCTCTAGCTCAGCCGGAACCTAGGGAAACCTACCAAAGCAGTGCATTTCTGATAACTAGAGACCTAGGGGAATCCAAGATTGGGTGACTTGCAGGGCTCGGACCAGGTTCTGTTACCCAGAATCCTTTGCAAACCTCAAAATTTGGCTAAAAAAACACATGTCCCTCACATTTCTGTGGCAGAAAGTTCTGGAATCTGAGAGGAGCCACAAATTTCCTTCCACCCAGCGTTCCCCCAAGTCTCCCGATAAAAATGATACCTCACTTGTGTGGGTAGGCCTAGCGCCTGCGACAGGAAACGCCCCAAAGCGCAACGTGGACACATCCAAATTTTTGGAAGAAAACAGAGGTGTTTTTTGCGAAGTGCCTACCTGCAGATTTTGGCCTCTAGCTCAGCCGGCACCTAGGGAAACCTACCACACCTGTGCATTTCTGAAAACTAGAGACCTAGGGAAATCCAAGGAGGGGTGACTTGCGGGGCTCGGACCAAGTTCTGTTACCCAGAATCCTTTGCAAACCTCAAAAATTGGCTTAAAAAAACACATTTCCCTCACATTTCTGTGGCAGAAAGTTCTGGAATCTGAGAGGAGCCACAAATTTCCTTCCACCCAGCGTTCCCCCAAGTCTCCCGATAAAAATGATACCTCACTTGTGTGGGTAGGCCTAGCGCCCGCGACAGAAAACGCCCCAAAGCGCAACGTGGACACATCCTAATTTTTGGAAGAAAACAGAGGTGTTTTTTGCGAAGTGCCTACCTGTAGATTTTGGCCTCTAGCTCAGCCGGCACCTAGGGAAACCTACCAAACCTGTGCATTTCTGAAAACTAGAGACCTAGGGGAATCCAAGATGGGGTGACTTGCGGGGCTCGGACCAGGTTCTGTTACCCAGAATCCTTTGCAAACCTCAAAATTTGGCTAAAAAAACACATGTCCCTCACATTTCTGTGGCAGAAAGTTCTGGAATCTGAGAGGAGCCACAAATTTCCTTCCACCCAGCGTTCCCCCAAGTCTCCTGATAAAAATGATACCTCACTTGTGTGTGTAGGCCTAGCGCCCGCGACAGGAAACGCCCCAAAGCGCAACGTGGATACATCCAAATTTTTGGAAGAAAACAGGAGGTGTTTTTTGCGAAGTGCCTACCTGTAGATTTTGGCCTCTAGCTCAGCCGGCACCTAGGGAAACCTACCAAACCTGTGCATTTCTGAAAACTAGAGACCTAGGGGAATCCAAGGAGGGGTGACTTGCGGAGCTCGGACCAGGTTCTGTTACCCAGAATCCTTTGCAAACCTCAAAATTTGGCTAAAAAAACACATGTTCCTCACATTTCTGTGGCAGGAAGTTCTGGAATCTGAGAGGAGCCACAAATTTCCTTCCACCCAGCCTTCCCCCAGGTCTCCCGATAAAAATGATACCTCACTTGTGTGGGTAGGCCTAGCGCCCGCGACAGGAAACGCCCCAAAGCGCAACGTGGACACATCCTAATTTTTGGAAGAAAACAGAGGTGTTTTTTGCGAAGTGCCTACCTGTAGATTCTGGCCTCTAGCTCAGCCGGCACCTAGGGAAACCTACCAAACCTGTGCATTTCTGAAAACTAGAGACCTAGGGGAATCCAAGATGGGGTGACTTGCGGGGCTCGGACCAGGTTCTGTTACCCAGAATCCTTTGCAAACCTCAAAATTTGGCTAAAAAAACACATGTCCCTCACATTTCTGTGGCAGAAAGTTCTGGAATCTGAGAGGAGCCACACATTTCCTTCCACCCAGCATTCCCCCAAGTCTCCCGATAAAAATGATACCTCACTTGTGTGGGTAGGCCTAGTGCCTGCGACAGGAAACGCCCCAAAGCGCAATGTGGACACATCCAAATTTTTGGAAGAAAACAGAGGTGTTTTTTGCGAAGTGCCTACCTGTAGATTTTGGCCTCTAGCTCAGCCGGCACCTAGGGAAACCTACCAAACCTGTGCATTTCTGAAAACTAGAGACCTAGGGAAATCCAAGGAGGGGTGACTTGCGGGGCTCGGACCAGGTTCTGTTACCCAGAATCCTTTGCAAACCTCAGAATTTGGCTAAAAAAACACATGTTCCTCACATTTCTGTGGCAGGAAGTTCTGGAATCTGAGAGGAGCCACAAATTTCCTTCCCCCAAGTCTCCCGATAAAAATGATACCTCAGTTGTGTGGGTAGGCCTAGCGCCCGCGACAGGAAACGCCCCAAAGCGCAACGTGGACACATCCAATTTTTTGGAAGAAAACAGAGGTGTTTTTTGCGAAGTGCCTACCTGTAGATTTTGGCCTCTAGCTCAGCCGGCACCTAGGGAAACCTACCAAACCTGTGCATTTCTGAAAACTAGAGACCTAGGGGAATCCAAGGAGGGGTGACTTGCGGGGCTCGGACCAGGTTCTGTTACCCAGAATCCTTTGCAAACCTCACAATTTGGCTAAAAAAACACATGTTCCTCACATTTCTGTGGCAGAAAGTTCTGGAATCTGAGAGGAGCCACAAATATCCTTCCACCCAGCGTTCCCCCAAGTCTCCCGATAAAAATGATACCTCACTTGTGTGGGTAGGCCTAGCGCCCGCGACAGGAAATGCCCCAAAGCGCAACGTGGACACATCCAAATTTTTGGAAGAAAACCGAGGTGTTTTTTGCGAAGTGCCTACCTGTAGATTTTGGCCTCTGGCTCAGCTGGCACCTAGGGAAACCTACCACACCTGTGCATTTCTGAAAACTAGAGACCTAGGGGAATCCAAGATGGGGTGACTTGCGGGGCTCGGACCAGGTTCTGTTACCCAGAATCCTTTGCAAACCTCAAAATTTGGCTAAAAAAACACATGTTCCTCACATTTCTGTGGCAGAAAGTTCTGGAATCTGAGAGAAGCCACAAGTTTCCTTCCACCCAGCGTTCCCCCAAGTCTCCCGATAAAAATGATACCTCACTTGTGTGGGTAGGCCTAGCGCCCGCGACAGGAAACGCCCCAAAGCGCAACGTGGACACATCCAAATTTTTGGAAGAAAACAGGAGGTGTTTTTTGCGAAGTGCCTACCTGTAGATTTTGGCCTCTAGCTCAGCTGGCACCTAGGGAAACCTACCAATCCTGTGCATTTCTGAAATCTAGAGACCTAGGGGAATCCAAGGAGGGGTGACTTGCGGGGCTCGGACCAGGTTCTGTTACCCAGAATCCTTTGCAAACCTCAAAATTTGGCTAAAAAAACACATGTTCCTCACATTTCTGTGGCAGAAAGTTCTGGAATCTGAGAGGAGCCACAAATTTCCTTCCACCCAGCGGTCCCCCAAGTCTCCTGATAAAAATGATACTTCACTTGTGTGGGTAGGCCTAGCACCCGCGACAGGAAACGCCCCAAAGCGCAACGCGGACACATCCAAATTTTTGGAAGAAAACAGAGGTGTTTTTTGCGAATTGCCTACCTGTAGATTTTGGCCTCTAGCTCAGCCGGCACCTAGGGAAACCTACCAAACCTGTGCATTTCTGAAAACTAGAGATCTAGGGGAATCCAAGATGGGGTGACTTGCGGGGCTCGGACCAGGTTCTGTTACCCAGAATCCTTTGCAAACCTCAAAATTTGGCAAAAAAAACACATGTTCCTCACATTTCTGTGGCAGGAAGTTCTGGAATCTGAGAGGAGCCACAAATTTCCTTCCACCCATCGTTCCCCCAACTCTCCCGATAAAAATGATACCTCACTTGTGTGGGTAGGCCTAGCGCCCGCGACAGGAAACGCCCCAAAGCGCAACGTGGACACATCCTAATTTTTGGAAGAAAACAGAGGTGTTTTTTGCGAAGTGCCTACCTGTAGATTTTGGCCTCTAGCTCAGCCGGCACCTAGGGAAACCTACCAAACCTGTGCATTTCTGGAAACTAGAGACCTAGGGGAATCCAAGATGGGGTGACTTGCGGGGCTCGGACCAGGTTCTGTTACCCAGAATCCTTTGCAAACCTCAAAATTTGGCTAAAAAAACACATGTCCCTCACATTTCTGTGGCAGAAAGTTCTGGAATCTGAGAGGAGCCACAAATTTCCTTCCACCCAGCGTTCCCCCAAGTCTCCCGATAAAAATGATACCTCACTTGTGTGGGTAGGCCTAGCGCCTGCGACAGGAAACGCCCCAAAGCGCAACGTGGACACATCCACATTTTTGGAAGAAAACAGAGGAGTTTTTTGCGAAGTGCCTACCTGTAGATTTTGGCCTCTAGCTCAGCCGGCACCTAGGGAAACCTACCAAACCTGTGCATTTCTGAAAACTAGAGACGTAGGGAAATCCAAGGAGGGGTGACTTGCGGGGCTCGGACCAGGTTCTGTTACCCAGAATCCTTTGCAAACCTCAAAATTTGGCTAAAAAAACACATGTTCCTCACATTTCTGTGGCAGGAAGTTCTGGAATCTGAGAGGAGCCACAAATTTCCTTCCACCCAGCCTTCCCCCAAGTCTCCCGATAAAAATGATACCTCACTTGTGTGGGTAGGCCTAGCGCCTGCGACAGGAAACGCCCCAAAGCGCAACGTGGACACATCCAAATTTTTGGAAGAAAACAGAGATGTTTTTTGCGAAGTGCCTACCTGTAGATTTTGGCCTCTAGCTCAGCCGGCACCTAGGGAAACCTACCAAACCTGTGCATTTCTGAAAACTAGAGACCTAGGGGAATCCAAGGAGGGGTGACTTGTGGGGCTCGGACTAGGTTCTGTTACCCAGAATCCTTTGCAAACCTCAAAATTTGGCTAAAAAAACACATGTTCCTCACATTTCTGTGGCAGGAAGTTCTGGAATCTGAGAGGAGCCACAAATTTCCTTCCACCCAGCCTTCCCCCAGGTCTCCCGATAAAAATGATACCTCACTTGTGTGGGTAGGCCTAGCGCCCGCGACAGGAAACGCCCCAAAGCGCAACGTGGACACATCCTAATTTTTGGAAGAAAACAGAGGTGTTTTTTGCGAAGTGCCTACCTGTAGATTCTGGCCTCTAGCTCAGCCGGCACCTAGGGAAACCTACCAAACCTGTGCATTTCTGAAAACTAGAGACCTAGGGGAATCCAAGATGGGGTGACTTGCGGGGCTCGGACCAGGTTCTGTTACCCAGAATCCTTTGCAAACCTCAAAATTTGGCTAAAAAAACACATGTCCCTCACATTTCTGTGGCAGAAAGTTCTGGAATCTGAGAGGAGCCACAAATTTCCTTCCACCCAGCATTCCCCCAAGTCTCCCGATAAAAATGATACCTCACTTGTGTGGGTAGGCCTAGTGCCTGCGACAGGAAACGCCCCAAAGCGCAATGTGGACACATCCAAATTTTTGGAAGAAAACAGAGGTGTTTTTTGCGAAGTGCCTACCTGTAGATTTTGGCCTCTAGCTCAGCCGGCACCTAGGGAAACCTACCAAACCTGTGCATTTCTGAAAACTAGAGACCTAGGGAAATCCAAGGAGGGGTGACTTGCGGGGCTCGGACCAGGTTCTGTTACCCAGAATCCTTTGCAAACCTCAGAATTTGGCTAAAAAAACACATGTTCCTCACATTTCTGTGGCAGGAAGTTCTGGAATCTGAGAGGAGCCACAAATTTCCTTCCCCCAAGTCTCCCGATAAAAATGATACCTCAGTTGTGTGGGTAGGCCTAGCGCCCGCGACAGGAAACGCCCCAAAGCGCAACGTGGACACATCCAATTTTTTGGAAGAAAACAGAGGTGTTTTTTGCGAAGTGCCTACCTGTAGATTTTGGCCTCTAGCTCAGCCGGCACCTAGGGAAACCTACCAAACCTGTGCATTTCTGAAAACTAGAGACCTAGGGGAATCCAAGGAGGGGTGACTTGCGGGGCTCGGACCAGGTTCTGTTACCCAGAATCCTTTGCAAACCTCACAATTTGGCTAAAAAAACACATGTTCCTCACATTTCTGTGGCAGGAAGTTCTGGAATCTGAGAGGAGCCACAAATTACCTTCCACCCAGCGTTCCCCCAAGTCTACCTATAAAAATGATACCTCACTTGTGTGGGTAGGCCTAGCGCCCGCGACAGGAAACGCCCCAAAGCGCAACGTGGACACATCCTAATTTTTGGAAGAAAACAGAGGTGTTTTTTGCGAAGTGCCTACCTGTAGATTTTGCCCTCTAGCTCAGCCGGCACCTAGGGAAACCTACCAAACCTGTGCATTTCTGAAAACTAGAGACCTAGGGGAATCCAAGGAGGGGTGACTTGTGGGGCTCGGACTAGGTTCTGTTACCCAGAATCCTTTGCAAACCTCAAAATTTGGCTAAAAAAACACATGTTCCTCACATTTCTGTGGCAGAAAGTTCTGGAATCTGAGAGGAGCCACAAATTTCCTTCCACCCAGCGTTCCCCCAAGTCTACCTATAAAAATGATACCTCACTTGTGTGGGTAGGCCTAGCGCCCGCGACAGGAAACGCCCCAAAGCGCAACGTGGACACATCCAAATTTTTGGAAGAAAACAGAGGTGTTTTTTGCGAAGTGCCTACCTGTAGATTTTGGCCTCTTCCTCAGCCGGCACCTAGGGAACCCTACCAAACCTGTGCATTTCTGAAAACTAGAGACCTAGGGGAATCCAAGATGGGGTGACTTGCGGGGCTCGGACCAGGTTCTGTTACCCAGAATCCTTTGCAAACCTCAAAATTTGGCTAAAAAAACACATGTTCCTCACATTTCAGTGGCAGAAAGTTCTGGAATCTGAGAGGAGCCACGAGTTTCCTTCCACCCAGCGTTCCCCCAAGTCTCCCGATAACAATGATACCTCACTTGTGTGTGTAGGCCTAGCGCCCGCGACAGGAAACGCCCCAAAGCGCAACGTGGACACATCCAAATTTTTGGAAGAGAACAGAGGTGTTTTTTGCGAAGTGCCTACCTGTAGATTTTGCCCTCTAGCTCAGCCGGCACCTAGGGAAACCTACCAAACCTGTGCATTTCTGAAAACTAGAGACCTAGGGGAATCCAAGATGGGGTGACTTGCGGGGCTCGGACCAGGTTCTGTTACCCAGAATCCTTTGTAAACCTCAAAATTTGGCTAAAAAACACATGTCCCTCACATTTCTGTGGCAGAAAGTTCTGGAATCTGAGAGGAGCCACAAATTTCCTTCCACCCAGCGTTCCCCCAAGTCTCCCGATAAAAATGATACTTCACTTGTGTGGGTAGGCCTAGTGCCCGCGACAGGAAACACCCCAAAGCGCAACGTGGACACATCCAAATTTTTGGAAGAAAACAGAGGTGTTTTTTGCGAATTGCCTACCTGTAGATTTTGGCCTCTAGCACAGCCGGCACCTAGGGAAACCTACCAAACCTGTGCATTTCTGAAAACTAGAGACCTAGGGGAATCCAAGATGGGGTGACTTGCGGGGCTCGGACCAGCTTCTGTTACCCAGAATCCTTTGCAAACCTCAAAATTTGGCAAAAAAAACACATGTTCCCCACATTTCTGTGGCAGGAAGTTCTGGAATCTGAAAGGAGCCACAAATTTCCTTCCACCCAGCGTTCCCCCAAGTCTCCCGATAAAAATGATACCTCACTTGTGTGGGTAGGCCTAGCGCCCGCGAGAGGAAACGCCCCAAAGCACAACGTGGACACATCCTAATTTTTGGAAGAAAACAGAGGTGTTTTTTGCGAAGTGCCTACCTGTAGATTTTGGCCTCTAGCTCAGCCGGCACCTAGGGAAACCTACCAAACCTGTGCATTTCTGAAAACTAGAGACCTAGGGGAATCCAAGGAGGGGTGACTTGCGGGGCTCGGACCAGGTTCTGTTACCCAGAATCCTTTGCAAACCTCACAATTTGGCTAAAAAAACACATGTTCCTCACATTTCTGTGGCAGGAAGTTCTGGAATCTGAGAGGAGCCACAAATTACCTTCCACCCAGCGTTCCCCCAAGTCTACCTATAAAAATGATACCTCACTTGTGTGGGTAGGCCTAGCGCCCGCGACAGGAAACGCCCCAAAGCGCAACGTGGACACATCCTAATTTTTGGAAGAAAACAGAGGTGTTTTTTGCGAAGTGCCTACCTGTAGATTTTGCCCTCTAGCTCAGCCGGCACCTAGGGAAACCTACCAAACCTGTGCATTTCTGAAAACTAGAGACCTAGGGGAATCCAAGGAGGGGTGACTTGTGGGGCTCGGACTAGGTTCTGTTACCCAGAATCCTTTGCAAACCTCAAAATTTGGCTAAAAAAACACATGTTCCTCACATTTCTGTGGCAGAAAGTTCTGGAATCTGAGAGGAGCCACAAATTTCCTTCCACCCAGCGTTCCCCCAAGTCTACCTATAAAAATGATACCTCACTTGTGTGGGTAGGCCTAGCGCCCGCGACAGGAAACGCCCCAAAGCGCAACGTGGACACATCCAAATTTTTGGAAGAAAACAGAGGTGTTTTTTGCGAAGTGCCTACCTGTAGATTTTGGCCTCTTCCTCAGCCGGCACCTAGGGAACCCTACCAAACCTGTGCATTTCTGAAAACTAGAGACCTAGGGGAATCCAAGATGGGGTGACTTGCGGGGCTCGGACCAGGTTCTGTTACCCAGAATCCTTTGCAAACCTCAAAATTTGGCTAAAAAAACACATGTTCCTCACATTTCAGTGGCAGAAAGTTCTGGAATCTGAGAGGAGCCACGAGTTTCCTTCCACCCAGCGTTCCCCCAAGTCTCCCGATAACAATGATACCTCACTTGTGTGTGTAGGCCTAGCGCCCGCGACAGGAAACGCCCCAAAGCGCAACGTGGACACATCCAAATTTTTGGAAGAGAACAGAGGTGTTTTTTGCGAAGTGCCTACCTGTAGATTTTGCCCTCTAGCTCAGCCGGCACCTAGGGAAACCTACCAAACCTGTGCATTTCTGAAAACTAGAGACCTAGGGGAATCCAAGATGGGGTGACTTGCGGGGCTCGGACCAGGTTCTGTTACCCAGAATCCTTTGTAAACCTCAAAATTTGGCTAAAAAACACATGTCCCTCACATTTCTGTGGCAGAAAGTTCTGGAATCTGAGAGGAGCCACAAATTTCCTTCCACCCAGCGTTCCCCCAAGTCTCCCGATAAAAATGATACTTCACTTGTGTGGGTAGGCCTAGTGCCCGCGACAGGAAACACCCCAAAGCGCAACGTGGACACATCCAAATTTTTGGAAGAAAACAGAGGTGTTTTTTGCGAATTGCCTACCTGTAGATTTTGGCCTCTAGCACAGCCGGCACCTAGGGAAACCTACCAAACCTGTGCATTTCTGAAAACTAGAGACCTAGGGGAATCCAAGATGGGGTGACTTGCGGGGCTCGGACCAGCTTCTGTTACCCAGAATCCTTTGCAAACCTCAAAATTTGGCAAAAAAAACACATGTTCCCCACATTTCTGTGGCAGGAAGTTCTGGAATCTGAAAGGAGCCACAAATTTCCTTCCACCCAGCGTTCCCCCAAGTCTCCCGATAAAAATGATACCTCACTTGTGTGGGTAGGCCTAGCGCCCGCGAGAGGAAACGCCCCAAAGCACAACGTGGACACATCCTAATTTTTGGAAGAAAACAGAGGTGTTTTTTGCGAAGTGCCTACCTGTAGATTTTGGCCTCTAGCTCAGCCGGCACCTAGGGAAACCTACCAAACCTGTGCATTTCTGAAAACTAGAGACCTAGGGGAATCCAAGATGGGGTGACTTGCGGGGCTCGGACCAGGTTCTGTTACCCAGAATCATTTGCAAACCTCAAAATTTGGCTAAAAAAACAAATGTCCCTCACATTTCTGTGGCAGAAAGTTCTGGAATCTGAGAGGAGCCACAAATTTTCTTCCACCCAGCGTTCCCCCCCAGTCTCCCGATAAAAATGATACCTCACTTGTGTGGGTAGGCCTAGCGCCTGCGACAGGAAACGCCCCAAAGCGCAACGTGGACACATCCAAATTTTTGGAAGAAAACAGAGGTGTTTTTTGCGAAGTGCCTACCTGTAGATTTTGGCCTCTAGCTCAGCCGGCACCTAGGGCAACCTACCAAACCTGTGCATTTCTGAAAACTAGAGACCTAGGGGAATCCAAGGAGGGGTGACTTGCGGGGCTCGGACCAGGTTCTGTTACCCAGAATCCTTTGCAAACCTCAAAATTTGGCTAAAAAAACACATGTTCCTCACATTTCTGTGGCAGGAAGTTCTGGAATCTGAGAGGAGCCACAAATTTCCTTCCACCCAGCCTTCCCCCAAGTCTCCCGATAAAAATGATACCTCACTTGTGTGGGTAGGCCTAGCGCCCGCGACAGGAAACGCCCCAAAGCGCAACGTGGACACATCCACATTTTTGGAAGAAAACAGAGGTGTTTTTTGCGAAGTGCCTACCTGTAGATTTTGGCCTCTAGCTCAGCCGGCACCTAGGGAAACCTACCAAACCTGTGCATTTCTGAAAACTAGAGACCTAGGGGAATCCAAGATTGGGTGACTTGCAGGGCTCGGACCAGGTTCTGTTACCCAGAATCCTTTGCAAACCTCAAAATTTGGCTAAAAAAACACATGTCCCTCACATTTCTGTGGCAGAAAGTTCTGGAATCTGAGAGGAGCCACAAATTTCCTTCCACCCAGCGTTCCCCCAAGTCTCCCGATAAAAATGATACCTCACTTGTGTGGGTAGGCCTAGCGCCTGCGACAGGAAACGCCCCAAAGCGCAACGTGGACACATCCACATTTTTGGAAGAAAACAGAGGTGTTTTTTGCGAAGTGCCTACCTGTAGATTTTGGCCTCTAGCTCAGCCGGCACCTAGGGAAACCTACCACACCTGTGCATTTCTGAAAACTAGAGACCTAGGGAAATCCAAGGAGGGGTGACTTGAGCGGCTCGGACCAAGTTCTGTTACCCAGAATCCTTTGCAAACCTCAAAATTTGGCTAAGAAAACACATGTTCCTCACATTTCTGTGGCAGAAAGTTCTGGAATCTGAGAGGAGCCACAAATTTCCTTCCACCCAGCGTTCCCCCAAGTCTCCTGATAAAAATGATACCTCACTTGTGTGTGTAGGCCTAGCGCCCGCGACAGGAAACGCCCCAAAGCGCAACGTGGACACATCCAAACTTTTGGAAGAAAACAGGAGGTGTTTTTTGCGAAGTGCCTACCTGTAGATTTTGGCCTCTAGCTCAGCCGGCACCTAGGGAAACCTACCAAACCTGTGCATTTCTGAAAACTAGAGACCTAGGGGAATCCAAGGAGGGGTGACTTGCGGGGCTCGGACCAGGTTCTGTTACCCAGAATCCTTTGCAAACCTCAAAATTTGGCTAAAAAAACACATGTTCCTCACATTTCTGTGGCAGGAAGTTCTGGAATCTGAGAGGAGCCACAAATTTCCTTCCACCCAGCCTTCCCCCAAGTCTCCCGATAAAAATGATACCTCACTTGTGTGGGTAGGCCTAGCGCCTGCGACAGGAAACGCCCCAAAGCGCAACGTGGACACATCCACATTTTTGGAAGAAAACAGAGGTGTTTTTTGAGAAGTGCCTACCTGTAGATTTTGGCCTCTAGCTCAGCCGGCACCTAGGGAAACCTACCAAACCTGTGCATTTCTGAAAACTAGAGACCTAGGGGAATCCAAGATTGGGGGACTTGCAGGGCTCGGACCAGGTTCTGTTACCCAGAATCCTTTGCAAACCTCAAAATTTGGCTAAAAAAACACATGTCCCTCACATTTCTGTGGCAGAAAGTTCTGGAATCTGAGAGGAGCCACAAATTTCCTTCCACCCAGCGTTCCCCCAAGTCTCCCGATAAAAATGATACCTCACTTGTGTGGGTAGGCCTAGCGCCCGCGACAGGAAACGCCCCAAAGCGCAACGTGGACACATCCAAATTTTTGGAAGAAAACAGAGGTGTTTTTTGCGAAGTGCCTACCTGTAGATTTTGGCCTCTAGCTCAGCCGGCACCTAGGGAAACCAACCAAACCTGTGCATTTCTGAAAACTAGAGACCTAGGGGAATCCAAGATGGGGTGACTTGCGGGGCTCGGACCAGGTTCTGTTACCCAGAATCCTTTGCAAACCTCAAAATTTGGCTAAAAAAACACATGTCCCTCACATTTCTGTGGCAGAAAGTTCTGGAATCTGAGAGGAGCCACAAATTTCCTTCCACCCAGCGTTCCCCCAAGTCTCCTGATAAAAATGATACCTCACTTGTGTGTGTAGGCCTAGCGCCCGCGACAGGAAACGCCCCAAAGCGCAACGTGGATACATCCAAATTTTTGGAAGAAAACAGGAGGTGTTTTTTGCGAAGTGCCTACCTGTAGATTTTGGCCTGTAGCTCAGCCGGCACCTAGGGAAACCTACCAAACCTGTGCATTTCTGAAAACTAGAGACCTAGGGGAATCCAAGGAGGGGTGACTTGCGGGGCTCGGACCAGGTTTTGTTACCCAGAATCCTTTGCAAACCTCAAAATTTGGCTAAAAAAACACATGTTCCTCACATTTCTGTGGCAGGAAGTTCTGGAATCTGAGAGGAGCCACAAATTTCCTTCCACCCAGCCTTCCCCCAAGTCTCCCGATAAAAATGATACCTCAGTTGTGTGGGTAGGCCTAGCGCCCGCGACAGGAAACGCCCCAATGCGCAACGTGGACACATCCAAATTTTTGGAAGAAAACAGAGGTGTTTTTTGCGAAGTGCCTACCTGTAGATTTTGGCCTCTAGCTCAGCCGGCACCTAGGGAAACCTACCAAACCTGTGCATTTCTGAAAACTAGAGACCTAGGGGAATCCAAGGAGGGGTGACTTGCGGGGCTCGGACCAGGTTCTGTTACCCAGAATCCTTTGCAAACCTCAAAATTTGGTTAAAAAAACACATGTCCCTCACATTTCTGTGGCAGAAAGTTCTGGAATCTGAGAGGAGCCACAAATTTCCTTCCACCCAGCGTTCCCCCAAGTCTCCCGATAAAAATGATACCTCACTTGTGTGGGTAGGCCTAGGGCCTGCGACAGGATACGCCCCAAAGCGCAACGTGGACACATCCACATTTTTGGAAGAAAACAGGAGGTGTTTTTTGCGGAGTGCCTACCTGTAGATTTTGGCCTCTAGCTCAGCTGGCACCTAGGGAAACCTACCAAACCTGTGCATTTCTGAAATCTAGAGACCTAGGGCAATCCAAGGAGGGGTGACTTGCGGGGCTCGGACCAGGTTCTGTTACCCAGAATCCTTTGCAAACCTCAAAATTTGGCTAAAAAAACACATGTTCCTCACATTTCTGTGGCAGAAAGTTCTGGAATCTGAGAGGAGCCACAAATTTCCTTCCACCCAGCGGTCCCCCAAGTCTCCTGATAAAAATGATACTTCACTTGTGTGGGTAGGCCTAGCGCCCGTGACAGGAAACGCCCCAAAGCGCAACGTGGACACATCCAAATTTTTGGAAGAAAACAGAGGTGTTTTTTGCGAATTGCCTACCTGTATATTTTGGCCTCTAGCTCAGCCGGCACCTAGGGAAACCTACCAAACCTGTGCATTTCTGAAAACTAGAGATCTAGGGGAATCCAAGATGGGGTGACTTGCGGGGCTCGGACCAGGTTCTGTTACCCAGAATCCTTTGCAAACCTCAAAATTTGGCTAAAAAAACACATGTTCCTCACATTTCTGTGGCAGGAAGTTCTGGAATCTGAGAGGAGCCACAAATTTCCTTCCACCCATCGTTCCCCCAACTCTCCCGATAAAAATGATACCTCACTTGTGTAGGTAGGCCTAGCGCCCGCGACAGGAAACGCCCCAAAGCGCAACGTGGACACATCCTAATTTTTGGAAGAAAACAGAGGTGTTTTTTGCGAAGTGCCTACCTGTAGATTTTGGCCTCTAGCTCAGCCGGCACCTAGGGAAACCTACCAAACCTGTGCATTTCTGAAAACTAGAGACCTAGGGGAATCCAAGATGGGGTGACTTGCGGGGCTCGGACCAGGTTCTGTTACCCAGAATCCTTTGCAAACCTCAAAATTTGGCTAAAAAAACACATGTCCCTCACATTTCTGTGGCAGAAAGTTCTGGAATCTGAGAGGAGCCACAAATTTCCTTCCACCCAGCGTTCCCCCAAGTCTCCCGATAAAAATGATACCTCACTTGTGTGGGTAGGCCTAGCGCCTGCGACAGGAAACGCCCCAAAGCGCAACGTGGACACATCCACATTTTTGGAAGAAAACAGAGGTGTTTTTTGCGAAGTGCCTACCTGTAGATTTTGGCCTCTAGCTCAGCCGGCACCTAGGGAAACCTACCAAACCTGTGCATTTCTGAAAACTAGAGACGTAGGGAAATCCAAGGAGGGGTGACTTGCGGGGCTCGGACCAGGTTCTGTTACCCAGAATCCTTTGCAAACCTCAAAATTTGGCTAAAAAAACACATGTTCCTCACATTTCTGTGGCAGGAAGTTCTGGAATCTGAGAGGAGCCACAAATTTCCTTCCACCCAGCCTTCCCCCAAGTCTCCCGATAAAAATGATACCTCACTTGTGTGGGTAGGCCTAGCGCCCGCGACAGGAAACGCCCCAAAGCGCAACGTGGACACATCCAAATTTTTGGAAGAAAACAGAGGTGTTTTTTGCGAATTGCCTACCTGTAGATTTTGGCCTCTAGCTCAGCCGGCACCTAGGGAAACCTACCAAACCTGTGCATTTCTGAAAACTAGAGATCTAGGGGAATCCAAGATGGGGTGATTTGCGGGGCTCGGACCAGGTTCTGTTACCCAGAATCCTTTGCAAACCTCACAATTTGGTTAAAAAAACACATGTCCCTCACATTTCTGTGGCAGAAAGTTCTGGAATCTGAGAGGAGCCACAAATTTCCTTCCACCCAGCGTTCCCCCAAGTCTCCCGATAAAAATGATACCTCTCTTGTGTGGGTAGGCCTAGCGCCTGCGACAGGAAACGCCCCAAAGCGCAACGTGGACACATCCAAATTTTTGGAAGAAAACAGAGGTGTTTTTTGCGAATTGCCTACCTGTAGATTTTGGCCTCTAGCTCAGCCGGCACCTAGGGAAACCTACAAAACCTGTGCATTTCTGAAAACTAGAGACCTAGGGGAATCCAAGGAGGGGTGACTTGCGGGGCTCGGACCATGTTCTGTTACCCAGAATCCTTTGCAAACCTCAAAATTTGGCTAAAAAAACACATGTTGCTCACATTTCTGTGGCAGAAAGTTCTGGAATCTGAGAGGAGCCACAAGTTTCCTTCCACCCAGCGTTCCCCCAAGTCTCCCGATAAAAATGATACCTCACTTGTGTGGGTAGGCCTAGCGCCCGCGACAGGAAGCGCCCCAAAGCGCAACATGGACACATCCTAATTTTTGGAAGAAAACAGAGGTGTTTTTTGCGAAGTGCCTACCTGTAGATTTTGGCCTCTAGCTCAGCCGGCACCTAGGGAAACCTACCAAACCTATGCATTTCTGAAATCTAGAGACCTAGGGGAATCCAAGGAGGGGTGACTTGCGGGGCTTGGACCAGGTTCTGTTACCCAGAATCCTTTGCAAACCTCAAAATTTGGCTACAAAAACACATGTTCCTCACATTTCTGTGGCAGGAAGTTCTGGAATCTGAGAGGAGCCACAAATTTCCTTCCACCCAGCCTTCCCCCAAGTCTCCCGATAAAAATGATACCTCACTTGTGTGGGTAGGCCTAGCGCCCGCGACAGGAAACGCCCCAAAGCGCAACGTGGACACATCCAAATTTTTGGAAGAAAACAGAGGTGTTTTTTGCGAAGTGCCTACCTGTAGATTTTGGCCTCTAGCTCAGCCGGCACCTAGGGAAACCTACCAAACCTGTGCATTTCTGAAAACTAGAGATCTAGGGGAATCCAAGATGGGGTGATTTGCGGGGCTCGGACCAGGTTCTGTTACCCAGAATCCTTTGCAAACCTCACAATTTGGTTAAAAAAACACATGTCCCTCACATTTCTGTGGCAGAAAGTTCTGGAATCTGAGAGGAGCCACAAATTTCCTTCCACCCAGCGTTCCCCCAAGTCTCCCGATAAAAATGATACCTCACTTGTGTGGGTAGGCCTAGCGCCTGCGACAGGAAACGCCCCAAAGCGCAACGTGGACACATCCAAATTTTTGGAAGAAAACAGGAGGTGTTTTTTGCGAAGTGCCTACCTGTAGATTTTGGCCTCTAGCTCAGCCGGCACCTAGGGAAACCTACCAAACCTATGCATTTCTGAAATCTAGAGACCTAGGGGAATCCAAGGAGGGGTGACTTGCGGGGCTCTGACCAGGTTCTGTTACCCAGAATCCTTTGCAAACCTCAAAATTTGGCTAAAAAAACACATGTTCCTCACATTTCTGTGGCAGAAAGTTCTGGAATCTGAGAGGAGCCACAAATTTCCTTCCACCCAGCGTTCCCCCAAGTCTCCTGATAAAAATGATACTTCACTTGTGTGGGTAGGCCTAGCGCCCACGACAGGAAACGCCCCAAAGCGCAACGTGGACACATCCAAATTGTTGGAAGAAAACAGAGGTGTTTTTTGCGAATTGCCTACCTGTAGATTTTGGCCTCTAGCTCAGCCGGCACCTAGGGAAACCTACCAAACCTGTGCATTTCTGAAAACTAGAGGACCTAGGGAAATTCAAGGAGGGGTGACTTGCGGGGCTTGGACCAGGTTCTGTTACCCAGAATCCTTTGCAAACCTCAAAATTTGGCTAAAAAAACACATGTTCCTCACATTTCTGTGGCAGGAAGTTCTGGAATCTGAGAGGAGCCACAAATTTCCTTCCACCCAGCCTTCCCCCAAGTCTCCCGATAAAAATGATACCTCACTTGTGTGGGTAGGCCAAGCGCCCGCGACAGGAAACGCCCCAAAGCGCAACGTGGACACATCCAAATTTTTTGAAGAAAACAGAGGTGTTTTTTGCGAAGTGCCTACCTGTAGATTTTGGCCTCTAGCTCAGCCGGCACCTAGGGAAACCTACAAAATCTGTGCATTTCTGAAAAGTAGAGACCTAGGGGAATCCATGGAGGGGTGACTTGCGGGGCTCGGACCAGGTTCTGTTACCCAGAATCCTGTGCAAACCTCAAAATTTGGCTAAAAAATACACATGTTCCTCACATTTCTGTGGCAGAAAGTTCTGGAACCTGAGAGGAGCCACAAATTTCCTTCCATCCAGCGTTTCCCAAGTCTCCCAATAAAAATGATACCTCACTTGTGTGGGTAGGCCTAGCGCCCCGCGACAGGAAACGCCCCAAAGCGCAACGTGGACACATCCAAATTTTTGGAAGAAAACAGGAGGTGTTTTTTGCGAAGTGCCTACCTGTAGCTTTTGGCCTCTAGCTCAGCCGGCACCTAGGGAAACCTACAAAACCTGTGCATTTCTGAAAACTAGAGACCTAGGGGAATCCAAGGAGGGGTGACTTGCGGGGCTCGGACCATGTTCTGTTACCCAGAATCCTTTGCAAACCTCAAAATTTGGCTAAAAAAAACACATGTTGCTCACATTTCTGTGGCAGAAAGTTCTGGAATCTGAGAGGAGCCACAAGTTTCCTTCCACCCAGCGTTCCCCCAAGTCTCCCGATAAAAATGATACCTCACTTGTGTGGGTAGGCCTAGCGCCCGCGACAGGAAGCGCCCCAAAGCGCAACATGGACACATCCTAATTTTTGGAAGAAAACAGAGGTGTTTTTTGCGAAGTGCCTACCTGTAGATTTTGGCCTCTAGCTCAGCCGGCACTTAGGGAAACCTACCAAACCTGTGCATTTCTGAAACTAGAGACCTAGGGGAATCCAAGATTGGGTGACTTGCAGGGCTCGGACCAGGTTCTGTTACCCAGAATCCTTTGCAAACCTCAAAATTTGGCTAAAAAAACACATGTCCCTCACATTTCTGTGGCAGAAAGTTCTGAAATCTGAGAGGAGCCACAAATTTCCTTCCACCCAGCCTTCCCCCAAGTCTCCCGATAAAAATGATACCTCACTTGTGTGGGTAGGCCTAGCGCCCGCGACAGGAAACGCCCCAAAGCGCAACGTGGACACATCCAAATTTTTGGAAGAAAACAGAGGTGTTTTTTGCGAAGTGCCTACCTGTAGATTTTGGCCTCTAGCTCAGCCGGCACCTAGGGAAACCTACCAAACCTGTGCATTTCTGAAAACTAGAGACCTAGGGGAATCCAAGATGGGGTGACTTGCGGGGCTCGGACCAGGTTCTGTTACCCAGAATCCTTTGCAAACCTCAGAATTTGGCTAAAAAAACACATGTTCCTCACATTTCTGTGGCAGGAAGTTCTGGAATCTGAGAGGAGCCACAAATTTCCTTCCACCCAGCCTTCCCCCAAGTCTCCCGATAAAAATGATACCTCAGTTGTGTGGGTAGGCCTAGCGCCCGCGACAGGAAACGCCCCAAAGCGCAACGTGGACACACCCAAATTTTTGGAAGAAAACAGAGGTGTTTTTTGCGAAGTGCCTACCTGTAGATTTTGGCCTCTAACTCAGCCGGCACCTAGGGAAACCTACCAAACCTGTGCATTTCTGAAAACTAGAGACCTAGGGGAATCCAAGGAGGGGTGACTTGCGGGGCTCGGACCAGGTTCTGTTACCCAGAATCCTTTGCAAACCTCAAAATTTGGCTAAAAAAACACATGTTCCTCACATTTCTGTGGCAGAAAGTTCTGGAATCTGAGAGGAGCCACAAATATCCTTCCACCCAGCGTTCCCCAAGTCTCCCGATAAAAATGATACCTCACTTGTGTGGGTAGGCCTAGCGCCCGCGACAGGAAACGCCCCAAAGCGCAACGTGGACACATCCAAATTTTTGGAAGAAAACAGAGGTGTTTTTTGCGAAGTGCCTACTGTAGATTTTGGCCTCTGGCTCAGCTGGCACCTAGGGAAACCTACCAAACCTGTGCATTTCTGAAATCTAGAGACCTAGGGGAATCCAAGGAGGGGTGACTTGCGGGGCTCGGACCAGGTTCTGTTACCCAGAATCCTTTGCAAACCTCAAAATTTGGCTAAAAAAACACATGTTCCTCACATTTCTGTGGCAGAAAGTTCTGGAATCTGAGAGGAGCCACAAATTTCCTTCCACCCAGCGGTCCCCCAAGTCTCCTGATAAAAATGATACTTCACTTGTGTGGGTAGGCCTAGCGCCCGCGACAGGAAACGCCCCAAAGCGCAACGTGGACACATCCAAATTTTTGGAAGAAAACAGAGGTGTTTTTTGCGAATTGCCTACCTGTAGATTTTGGCCTCTAGCTCAGCCGGCACCTAGGGAAACCTACCAAACCTGTGCATTTCTAACAACTAGAGATCTAGGGGAATCCAAGATGGGGTGACTTGCGGGCTCGGACCAGGTTCTGTTACCCAGATTCCTTTGCAAACCTCAAAATTTGGCTAAAAAAACACATGTTCCTCACATTTCTGTGGCAGGAAGTTCTGGAATCTGAGAGGAGCCACAAATTTCCTTCCACCCATCGTTCCCCCAACTCTCCCGATAAAAATGATACCTCACTTGTGTGGGTAGGCCTAGCGCCCGCGACAGGAAACGCCCCAAAGCGCAACGTGGACACATCCTAATTTTTGGAAGAAAACAGAGGTGTTTTTTGCGAAGTGCCTACCTGTAGATTTTGGCCTCTAGCTCAGCCGGCACCTAGGGAAACCTACCAAACCTGTGCATTTCTGAAAACTAGAGACCTAGGGGAATCCAAGATGGGGTGACTTGCGGGGCTCGGACCAGGTTCTGTTACCCAGAATCCTTTGCAAACCTCAAAATTTGGCTAAAAAAACACATGTCCCTCACATTTCTGTGGCAGAAAGTTCTGGAATCTGAGAGGAGCCACAAATTTCCTTCCACCCAGCGTTCCCCCAAGTCTCCCGATAAAAATGATACCTCACTTGTGTGGGTAGGCCTAGCGCCTGCGACAGGAAACGCCCCAAAGCGCAACGTGGACACATCCACATTTTTGGAAGAAAACAGAGGTGTTTTTTGCGAAGTGCCTACCTGTAGATTTTGGCCTCTAGCTCAGCCGGCACCTAGGGAAACCTACCAAACCTGTGCATTTCTGAAAACTAGAGACGTAGGGAAATCCAAGGAGGGGTGACTTGCGGGGCTCCGACCAGGTTCTGTTACCCAGAATCCTTTGCAAACCTCAAAATTTGGCTAAAAAAACACATGTTCCTCACATTTCTGTGGCAGGAAGTTCTGGAATCTGAGAGGAGCCACAAATTTCCTTCCACCCAGCCTTCCCCCAAGTCTCCCGATAAAAATGATACCTCACTTGTGTGGGTAGGCCTAGCGCCCGCGACAGGAAACGCCCCAAAGCGCAACGTGGACACATCCAAATTTTTGGAAGAAAACAGAGGTGTTTTTTGCGAATTGCCTACCTGTAGATTTTGGCCTCTAGCTCAGCCGGCACCTAGGGAAACCTACCAAACCTGTGCATTTCTGAACACTAGAGATCTAGGGGAATCCAAGATGGGGTGATTTGCGGGGCTCGGACCAGGTTCTGTTACCCAGAATCCTTTGCAAACCTCACAATTTGGTTAAAAAAACACATGTCCCTCACATTTCTGTGGCAGAAAGTTCTGGAATCTGAGAGGAGCCACAAATTTCCTTCCACCCAGCGTTCCCCCAAGTCTCCCGATAAAAATGATACCTCACTTGTGTGGGTAGGCCTAGCGCCTGCGACAGGAAACGCCCCAAAGCGCAACGTGGACACATCCAAATTTTTGGAAGAAAACAGGAGGTGTTTTTTGCGAAGTGCCTACCTGTGAATTTTGGCCTCTAGCTCAGCCGGCACCTAGGGAAACCTACCAAACCTATGCATTTCTGAAATCTAGAGACCTAGGGGAATCCAAGGAGGGGTGACTTGCGGGGCTCGGACCAGGTTCTGTTACCCAGAATCCTTTGCAAACCTCAAAATTTGACTAAAAAAACACATGTTCCTCACATTTCTGTGGCAGAAAGTTCTGGAATCTGAGAGGAGCCACAAATTTCCTTCCACCCAGCGTTCCCCCAAGTCTCCCGATAAAAATGATACTTCACTTGTGTGGGTAGGCCTAGCGCCCACGACAGGAAACGCCCCAAAGCGCAACGTGGACACATCCAAATTTTTGGAAGAAAACAGAGGTGTTTTTTGCGAATTGCCTACCTGTAGATTTTGGCCTCTAGCTCAGCCGGCACCTAGGGAAACCTACCAAACCTGTGCATTTCTGAACACTAGAGATCTAGGGGAATCCAAGATGGGGTGATTTGCGGGGCTCGGACCAGGTTCTGTTACCCAGAATCCTTTGCAAACCTCACAATTTGGTTAAAAAAACACATGTCCCTCACATTTCTGTGGCAGAAAGTTCTGGAATCTGAGAGGAGCCACAAATTTCCTTCCACCCAGCGTTCCCCCAAGTCTCCCGATAAAAATGATACCTCACTTGTGTGGGTAGGCCTAGCGCCTGCGACAGGAAACGCCCCAAAGCGCAACGTGGACACATCCAAATTTTTGGAAGAAAACAGGAGGTGTTTTTTGCGAAGTGCCTACCTGTGAATTTTGGCCTCTAGCTCAGCCGGCACCTAGGGAAACCTACCAAACCTATGCATTTCTGAAATCTAGAGACCTAGGGGAATCCAAGGAGGGGTGACTTGCGGGGCTCGGACCAGGTTCTGTTACCCAGAATCCTTTGCAAACCTCAAAATTTGGCTAAAAAAACACATGTTCCTCACATTTCTGTGGCAGAAAGTTCTGGAATCTGAGAGGAGCCACAAATTTCCTTCCACCCAGCGGTCCCCCAAGTCTCCTGATAAAAATGATACTTCACTTGTGTGGGTAGGCCTAGCGCCCGTGACAGGAAACGGCCCAAAGCGCAACGTGGACACATCCAAATTTTTGGAAGAAAACAGAGGTGTTTTTTGCGAATTGCCTACCTGTATATTTTGGCCTCTAGCTCAGCCGGCACCTAGGGAAACCTACCAAACCTGTGCATTTCTGAAAACTAGAGATCTAGGGGAATCCAAGATGGGGTGACTTGCGGGGCTCGGACCAGGTTCTGTTACCCAGAATCCTTTGCAAACCTCAAAATTTGGCTAAAAAAACACATGTTCCTCACATTTCTGTGGCAGGAAGTTCTGGAATCTGAGAGGAGCCACAAATTTCCTTCCACCCATCGTTCCCCCAACTCTCCCGATAAAAATGATACCTCACTTGTGTAGGTAGGCCTAGCGC